>NC_138972.1:22075000-23530000 GCF_055761805.1 Camellia sinensis | reverse complement strand
TGCGTAACGTATTGAGCATTTACTTGGAATTTTCTGAGTAATTTACTGAGAATTTACTAGGAATTTACAGGGAATTTAGTGAATAATTTATTGAGAATATACAGAGTAATTTACTGAGAATTTACTGGAAATTTTCTAAGAATTTACTGAGTAATTTAGGAGGTAATTTATTGGGAATTTACTGAGTAATTTATTAGGAATTTGCAGAGTAAATTGGTAGGAATTTACTAAGTAATTTATTGAGAATTTACTGAGTAATTCACTGAGAATTTACTGAGTAATTTATAAGGAATTTACTGAGTAATTTACCGAGAATTTACTCAATGATTTACTGAGAATTTACTAGGAATTTGCAGAGAATTTACAAGGAATTTACCGAGTAATTTATTGAGAATTTACTGACTAATTTTTTGGGAATTACTAAGAATTAACTGGGAATTTACTAGGTAATTTAATGAGAATTTTCAGAGTAATTTATTGAGAATTTAATGAGTAATTTACTGGGAATTTACTGCGTAATTTACTAGGAATTTACTGTTTAATTTTCTTAGAATTTACTGCGTAACATACTGGAAATTTACTGAATAATTTACAGAGAATTTATTGAATAATTTACTAAAAATTTAAAGGGAATTTACTAAGTAATTTAATGAGAATTTACTGGGAATTTATTATGTAATTTATAGAGAATTTACTTAGTATTTTACTAAAAATTAACCGGGAATTTACTGAGAAGTTACAGGAAATTTACTAAGTAATTTACTTAGAATTTATTAGAAATTTATTGAGAATATACATCGTAATTTACTGAGAATTTACTGGAAATTTTCTAAGAATTTACTGAGTAATTTATTAGGAATTTGCAGAGTAAATTGGTATGAATTTACTAAGTAATTTATTAAGAATTTACTGAGAATTTACTGAGTACTTTATAAGGAATTTACTGAGTAATTTACCGAGAATTTACTCAATGATTTACTGAGAATTTACTAGGAATTTGCAAAGAATTTACAAGGAATTTACCGAGTAATTTATTGAGAATTTACTGAATAATTTTTTGGGAATTACTAAGAATTAACTGGGAATTTACTAGGTAATTTAATGAGAATTTTCAGAGTAATTTATTGAGAATTTAATGAGTAATTTACTGGGAATTTACTACGTAATTTACTAGGAATTTACTGTTTAATTTTCTTAGAATTTACTGCGTAACATACTGGGAATTTACTGAATAATTTACTGAAAATTTAAAGGGAATTTACTAAGTAATTTAATGAGAATTTACTGGGAATTTATTATGTAATTTACAGAGAATTTACTTAGTATTTTACTAAAAATTAACTAGGAATTTACTGAGAAGTTACAGGAAATTTACTAAGTAATTTACTTAGAATTTATTAGAAATTTACTGAGTAATTTACTGAAAATTCATAGGGAATTTACGGAGTAATTTTCTGAGAATTTACTGAGAATTAACTGGAATTTCCTGAGTAATTTACGGAGAATTTACTGGGAATTTACAGAGTAGTTTACTGAGAATTTAAAAGGAATTTACTAAGTAATTTTTTTTGAATTTACTGGGAATTTACTAAGTAATTTACTGAAAATTCATAGGGAATTTACGGAGTAATTTTCTGAGAATTTACTGGGAATTTACAGAGTATTTTACTGAGAATTTACAAGGAATTTGCTGAGTAATTTTTTTTTAATTTACTGGGAATTTACTAGGAATTTACTGAGTAATTTATTGGGAATTTGCTGTATAATTTACAGAGAATTTACTGAGAATTTACGAAGTAATTTACTGAAAATTTTCTGGGAATTTATTGATTAATTTACGGAGAATTTACTGGGAATTTATTGAGTAATTTACTGGGAATTTACTGAGTAATTTACTGACAATTTACAGGGAATTTACTTGGAATTTACTGAGTAATTAACTGAGAATTTACGGGGAATTTGCTGAGTAATTTATTGGGAATTTATTGGAAATTTACTAAGTAATTTACAGAGAATTTACTTGGAATTTACTGAGTAATTTATTGGGAATTTACTGAGTAATTTTCTGTGAATTTTACTACGTAACGTACTGAGAATTTATTGGGAATTTACTGATAATTTTTTGAATAATTTACTGAGAATTTACAGGGAATTTACTGAATAATTTAATGAGAATTTACAGGGAATTTACTAAGTAATTTATAGGAAATTAACTGGGAATTTACTGAGACATATATTAAAATTACTGAGAATTTACTGTGAATTTGCTGAGTAATTTACTGGGAATTTACTGAGTAATTTACTGAGAATTTGCTAGTAATTTACTGAGTAGTTTACTGAGAATTTTCATGGAATTTACCATGTAATTTTCTTTGAATTTAATCGGAATTTATTGATAATTTACTTGGAATTTACTGAGAATTTACTACGAATTTACTGAGTAATTTACTGAGAATTTACTAGAAATTTATTAAATAATTTACTGAGTAATTTACTGAGAATTTACTTAGTATTTTACTGAGAATTTACTAGTAATTTCCTGAGAATTTACTTAGAATTTACTAGTAATTTACTGAGAAATTTACTTGGAATTTACTAAGTAATTTTCTTTGAATTTATTGGGAATTTACTGAGTAATTACGAGAATTTACTGAGAATTTCTAACAATTTTCTGGGAATTTACTGATAATTTACTGGTAATTTGCAGAGAATTTAATGGGAATTTAATGAGTAATTTATTGAGAATTTACAGGAAATTCACTAAGTAATTTATTGGGAATTTATTAAGTAATTTCCTAGTAAATTTGCAGTAAATTACTTAGTAATTTTGTGATAACTCTGTTCCTTATTATGCTAATTGGTCCTTATTATGAATGTGATTATGTGTTTGATATGATTTTGTGTGCCATTATGTGAAAATATGTAATTTTGAATTTCTATCTGTTCACCGTAGGAATATCTGTTTGATTATCTGCTTTGGAATTTAAATTGAAGGCCTTATCGGCCACAGAACCCAAAATTGATTACGCCAGTGTGATTGGCATAATTTTTAGAGCCTACGGTGAAATTTAATTGAAAATTGATACAGATTAAATTAATTAGATTAAATTAATGAGTTAGTGCTCAATTATTTAAATATTAAGAATTTTGATTAAATGAGCTTATTTAGTGGGCCACTTTCACTCAAATTCTCTCTTTAATTCAATTTGGCTGATTTTTTACTCTAAGAAAAAGAGAGAGGGTCGGCTAGAGAGGAAGAAAGGAGGAGAATTGTGTTTGGCTCAAGTTTGTGAAAATCTTGAAGATTAAACTCAAGAATTGGCTAAAGCTTGGGTGTTTGAAGTTCCTAGGTGAGTGAATTTATGAATATTAGCCTGTAACTTTGTGAATTCAAAGTTAAATGTTGATAAAGAACATAAAATGAATTGATCATGATGAAAATGAGTTGGTCTTGAAGAATTGGAAGTCATGGAACACATGTATGTAAGAAATTGCTATAAATTTTCATGTTTAGGCATAAAGTGTGTAATCCATGTTGAATTTTTGGTTGAGGTCCATGCATTTGATCATCTCTTCATCAATTAAGTTGGGAATAATGAGTATCTCTCACATGCATGTGCAAATCATGGAGGTGTGAGTTTTGAATGTTTGAATTTAACGAGTTGGTGATGAGTTTGGGTTAATTTGAGTCATGCATGTAAGTAATTCATGGAATTGAGCTTCATAATGTTGTGATTTGGTGTTGGTACCATGTTAGTACATGTATATGTGAAATTTGAGCCAAAATCATGTGTTTAGAGCCTTTGAATGTCAAGTTGAAGCTCAAGAACAAGTTTTGGAAAATCTAGAAATTTTGATGTCCGCTCGAGCCGGAGAACCGCCGCTCGAGCGTAAATTACGAGCTCCTAGTATTTTTTTGCAGTCATGATGTCCGCTCGAGCGGGGAAGTTCACGCTCGAGTGGGGAGCCATGTAGCGAGGCCTTCAGCTCGAGCGCCAAACTTCATGCTCGAGCATAAATTTGACATAACCAGTACTTTTGCAGGCCTCATGGGTCCGCTCGAGCAGGGACCCCTGCTTCTGAAATTTTTAAAATGCATTTTGTGTTTCGTTTTCCGTTCTCTTTCACTTCTAAGTACTCTTAGGCATGCATTAAGCATTGTAAATGAGTTAAAAGGATAAGAATGAAGCCTAAAGAAGAATATGTGAATTAAGAACGGCTTGAATTGTTTGTAACCCTTTTGTGTTCATGGGATGTGTAGGGTCGAGCTCTAGGGCAAATCAACCAGCCGCTCACAGTGAATAATATCTCAATAAAGATATTTGAAATATGTTAATTGTCCAATTGCTTACTTCTATGTTAGTTTCATAAGTTCGTTAACATGAAAGAATGAATAGGCCAAAGGCCAGTTTGACATGAATGAATGAATGGGCCAAAGGCCAGTTTGACATGAAAGTATGAATGGGCCAAAGGCCAGTATGACATGAATGACAGTATGAATGGGCCAAAGGCCAGTTCGACACGATTGAAAGTATGGATGGGCCAAAGGCCAGTTTGACACGAATGGGTTGGGCCCTAGGCCGTATAATATGTTTGGAACTGCAGTTACTCGACTTATATTTATATGTATATGCTAGATAGAAATATGAATTGGGCCCAAGGCCGTTTGAAGCACGTTGTTCTAAATACCATTTGTGTATTTACTTTACTCGATATTATTTACTGGGCTTTCGCTCACGCTCATTCATGTGTTTGTAGGTGAGCCAAGAGAGGTCCAAACCCAACCTCAGTGAAGTCTGTGTGGAACAAACAAGGTTTTGAAGAGTCAGCCCTTGCGTCTCACGGATGAGACTCGTCTTCGCCCCTTTTGTTATCCTGTTTTATTTTGTCATGTTGGCGAAGACTTTGAATATGTTTATATATAGTTTTCATGGGTTGACTTAGACTTAAATGATCCTGCATGTACAGAACTTTATGCTACTGTATTTCTTGATGTGAGTTATTAATATGCATATGTATGGTTTGCTATGATGTGCCATGTAAGCACAGGTCTATGGACAAAGTTTTAAATTTTGCTTCCGTTTGGCCTCTTTACTCTGATGAGTTATGTCTGATTTGGTTTGAGGCCTAGGTAATTTCAGGATTACTGGCCGGTTATGTCTTTAACCCATAAGGGCGAGTTCGAGTCATGACAAATTTACTTAGAATTTACAGGGTATTTACTGAGTAATTTTCTTTTAATTTAATAGTAATTTACTGAGAATTTACTAAGAATTTACTAGGATTTTACTGAGTAATGTGCTAGGAATTTAATGCGTAATTTACTGAGAATTTACTGAGTAATTTACTGGTAATTTACTGAGTAATTTATTGTGATCTTACTTAGTAATTTGCTTAGAATTTACTGCGAATTTTCTGAGTAATTTACTAGGAATTTACTGAGTAATTTATTGACAATTTATAGGGAATTTACTTAGTAATATACTTTGAATTTATTGGCAATTTACTGAGAATTTACTTAATAATGTACTGAAAATTTGCTACGAATTTAATGACATTTTTCTGGGAATTTACCGAGTAATTTACTGGGAATTTACTGAGTAATTTATTGAAAATTTACAGAGAATTTACTGGGAATTTATTGAGTAAATTACTGGGAATTTACTAAAAATTTTCTGAGTAATTTACTGAGAATTTTTCTGGGAATTTACTGATAAATTACTGAGAATTTACTGGGAATTTACTAAATAATTTACAAGAAATTTATTGGGAATTTACAGATTAATTTACTGGAAATTTACTTATTAATTTACTGAAAATTTACTAAATAATTTACTAAGAATTTAGTGGCAATTTACTGTGTAATTACTGAGCATTTACTGGGAATTTACAAAGTAATTTACTGAGTAATTTACTGAGAATTTACTGAGAATTTACTGTATAATTTACTGAGTAATTTATTGAGAATTTACAAGGAATTTATTAAGTAATTTTTTAAGAATTTATTGAGAATTTAGTAGGAATTTACTGAGTAATTTATTGGGAATTTACTGAGAATTTACAGAGTAATTTACTAGAAATTTATTAAGAATTTACCAAGCAATTTACTAGGAATTTACTTTGTAATTTACTGAAAATTTATTGAGTAATTTACTGAGTAATTTACTGAGAATTTATAGAGAATCTATAGGGAATTTACTGAGTAATTTACTTTGAATTTATTTGTAATTTACTGAGAATTTAATGAGTAATTTACTGAAAATTTACTGGGAATTTACTGAGTAATTTTTTGAGAATTTAATGGGAATTTACAGAGAATTTACTCAAAATTTTCTAAGAAATTTACTAAGATGTTACTGGCAATTTGCTAAGAATTTAATGGGAATTTACTTAGAATTTATTGGAAATTTACTGAGTTATTTATTGAGAATTTACTGAGGAATTTACTGGGAATTTATTTGGAATTTACTAATTAATTTACTAGGAATTTACTGATTAATTTCCTGGGAATTTATTGAGTAATTTACTGTGAATTTATAAGCAATTTACTGTGTAATTATTGAGAATTAACTAGGAATTTATAGAGTAATTTATTGAGAATTTGCTGGCAATTTACTGAGAACTTACTAGGAATTTATTGAGTAATTTACTAGATAATTTACTGAGAATTTATAGGGAATTTACTTAGTAATTTACTGAGAATTTACAGAAAACTTACTGAGTAATTTATTAAAAATTTACTGGGAATTAACTGAGAATTTACGAAGTAATTACTTGAAATTTACGAAGAATTTACTAAGCAATTTACTGGGAATTTACTTAGTAATTTACTGAGTAATTTACTGGGAATTTACTGAGAATTTGCTAAGTAATTTACTGAGAATTTACTGAGTAATTTACTGAGAATTTACTGAGTAATTTACTGATAATTTACTGATAATTTACTGAGAATCTATAGGGAATTTATTAAGTAATTTACTTTGAATTTATTTAAAATTTACTGAGAATTTACTGGGAATTACAAGGAATTTACTAAGAATTTAATGAGTAATTTATTAGGAATTTACTCAGTAATTTGCTGACTAATTTACTGGTAATTTACTGAGCAATTTGCTAGAAATTTACTGGTAATTTACTGAGAATTTACTGGGAATTTACTGAGAATTTACAGAGTAATTTACTGAGTAATTTTCTGCGTAACATACTTAGAATTTACTGGGAATTTACTGAGTAATTTATTGGTAATTTACTGAGAATTTACTCAGAATTTTTTGAGTAATTTATTGGTAATTTACTAAGTAATTCACTGAGAATTACTAGGAATTTACTGCAAATTTACTGAGTAATTTACTAAGTAATTTATTAGGAATTTACTGAGTAGTTTACTGAGAATTTACTGAGTAATTTACTAAGAATTTACTTACTACTTTACAGGTAATTTACTGAGTAATTTATTGAGAATTTACTAAGTGATTTACTGAGAATTTAAGAGGAATTTTCTGAGTAATTTATTGAGAATTTACTGAGCAATTTTTTGGGAATTTACAGAGAATTTTCTGGAAATTTACTAAGTAATTTACTGAGAATTTATTGAGTAATTTACTGGGAATGTACTGTGTAATTTTCTGAGAATTTACTACGTAACATACTGAGAATTTACTTGGATTTTTTGGGATAATTTACTGAGAATTTATTGAGTAATTTACTGAGAATTTATAGGGAATTTATTGAATAATTTAATGAGAATTTATTGGGAATTTACTATGTAATTTACAGAGATTTAACGAGGAATTTACAGAGTATTTTTCTAAAAATTAACAAGGAATTTACTGAGAATTTACCGAAAATTTACTCGAAATTTGCTAAGTAATTTACTGAAAATTCAGAGGGAATTTACTTAGAATTTATTGGGAATTTACGGAGTAATTTTCTGAGAATTTATTGGAAATTTACTGATAATTTACAGAGAATTAACTGGAATTTACTGAGCAATTTACGAAAAAGTTACTAGAAATTTATTGAGGATTTACAAGTAATTTTCTTTGAATTTACTGAGAATTTATTAGAAATTTACTAGGAATTTACTGTGTAATTTACGAAGAATTTACCGGGAATTTACTGAGTAATTTACCGAGAATTTACTGAGAATTTACGAAGTAATTTACTAAGAGTTTTCTGAGAATTTATTGTGTAATTTACTGGGAATTTATTGAGTAATTTACTGAATATTTTTAGGGAATTTACTGAGTAATTTTTTGAGAATTTATTGAGAATTTACTGGGTTATTTACTGAGAATTTACGGAGAATTTGATGAGTAATTTATTGAGAATTTATTGAGAATTTACTGAGTAAATTTATTGAGAATTTGCTGAGTACTTTATTGGGAATTTAATGATAATTTATTGGGAACTTACTAAGTAATTTATTGAAAATTTACGTAGTAATTTACAGAGATTTTACTTGGAATTTATTGAGTAATTTTTGAGAATTTACTACGTAACATACTGAGAATTTACTAAGAATTTACTGAGAATTTTCAGGGAATTTACTGAGTAATTTAATGAGAATTTACTGGGAATTTACAAAGTAATTTACAGAGAATTAACTAGGAATTTACGGAGTCTTTTACTGAAAATTAACTGGGAATATACTGAGAATTTATAGGAAAATTACTAAGTAATTTACTGGGAATTTGCTGAGTAATTTATTGAAAATTCAGAGGGAATTTACTGGGAATTTACGGAATAATTTTCGGAGAATTTGCTAGGAATTTACTTACAATTTACTAAGAATTTACTAGGAATTTACTCAGTAGTTTACTGAGAATTTGCAGGGAATTTACTAAGTAATTTTGTTTGAATTTAATCGGAATTTACTGATAATTTACTAGGAATTTACTTAGAATTTACTACGAATTTACTGAGTAATATACTGAGAATTTACTGAGTAATTTACCTGGAATTTACTACGTAATTTACTGATAATTTTCTTCGTAATTTACTGAGAATTTACTAGTAATTTATTTAGAATTTACTGAGTAATTTACTGGGAATTTACTCGAAATTTACTTGGAATTTACTAAGTAATTTACTGACAATTTACTTGGAATTTACTGAGTAATTTGCTTTGAATTTATTGGGAATTTGCTGGGAATTTACTGAGAATTCACTTAGTAATTTACTGCGAATTTGTAGGGAGCTTACTGACAATTTTCTGGAAATTTACTGGTAATTTGCTCAGAATTTGCTGGGAATTTAATGAGCAATTTATTAAGAATTTATAGTGAATTTTCTAAGTATATTACTGGGAATTTATTGAGTAATTTACGAGAAATTTACTGAGAATTTACTAATAATTTATTGAGTAAATTCTCATTAAATTACTTAGTAATTTACTTAGATATAGGGTATTTACTGAGTAATTTTTTTTGAATTTAATCAGAATTTACTAAGAATTTAATAAGAATTTACTAGGATTTTACTGAGTAATTTACTGGAATTTAATGAGTAATTTAATGAGAATTTACTAAGTAATTTTCAGAGAATTTACTGGGAATTTACTAAGTAATTTACTTTGAATTTATTGGAAATTTACTGAGAATTGACTTACTAATTTACTGAAAATTTGCTGCGAATTTGCTGACAATTTTCTTGGAATTTACTTAGTAATTTACTGAGAATTTACTAGAATTTAATGAGTAATTTACTGAGAATTTACAAGGAATTTATTGAGTAATTTACTGGGCATTTACTGAAAATTTACTGGTAATTTTCTGAGTAATTTACTTGGAATTTACTATGAATTTATCAATAAATTACTGAGAATTTCCTTAGTAATTTACAGGTAATTTACTATGTAATTAATGAGAATTTACATTGTAATTTACTTGGAATTTACTAGAAATTTACTGAGTAATTTACTTGGAATTTACTGAATAATTTACTGAAAATTTATGGAGTAATTTACAAGGAATTTACTGAGTAATTTATTCAGAATTTACTGAAAATTTAATGAGAATTTACTATGAATTTACTGGAAATTGATAGAGAATCTACAGGGAATTTACTTTGAATTTATTGAGAATTTACTTGGAATTACAGGTAATTTACTGAGAATTTATTGAGAATTTAATGGGAATTTAGTAAGTAATTTCCTTAGAATTTACTGCGAATTTACTCGGAATTTACTAAGGCATTTACAGAGAATTTACGTTGAATTTTTTGAGAAATTTCATGAGAAGTTCATGGGAATTTACTGAGAATTTACTGGAAATTTACTGAGTAATTTACTAAGAATTTACTGAGTAATTTATTGAGAATTTACTGGCAATTTACTGAGTAATTTATTGAGAATTTACTACTAATTTACTGAGTAATGTACTAAGAATTTACTGGTAATTTACTTAGTAATTTATAGATAGTTTTGTCACGACTCCATTCTGCCCCTAGTAGAATGGTGCCGTGATGGCCAGTAATCTGAGATTACCGAAGGCCAACTTCCGAAATTCACACACAATCAGAGTATTACATATGGGGCTAACATGTACAAAAGCAATATATACAAAACTAATTAGTCCATAAGAGCTGTGCAGAAGTCAAATGAAATGGCATACATCTTTACTTAGCTTTACAACTTGAATACAAATAAAATAAAGTGCAAAAATACATCTTGACTAAAAGGCTTCTCGAACCATCATATACAAAATACAGCGAAATGCAAGCTAAGAAGCATGATCTTCAAGATGCTACAAAATGCAAATCCGAAACAAGTTGCAAAGTACATCTAGGCGTCACCGCCATTCTATTCATCACCTACATATATATAGAGAGGGTGAGCTTGGATACTCAGTGAATGGTACTAGTAATAAAGGGTTTGCATGAATAATATCCGAGATCTTTAACAAAACAATACATAGTCATAGCTTGTAATAAAACATGGAATGAATCAAGGTCATCTAACAAATCTTTCAAGCTTCATCAATCAAAGTCTTTCGAGGCTTTCAAGTTTCAAGGGATGACATTAACAAAGGTTATGCTACAAATGCTTATAGTCCCCTAGCACGTACGGAGTTTCAAAGGTTGTGCTACAAGTGCTTATAGTCCCCTAGCACGTACGGACTTTCAAAGGTTGTGTTACAAGTGCTTATAGTCCCCTAGCACGTACGAACTTTCAAAGGTTGTGCTACAAGTGCTTATAGTCCCCTAGCAAGTACGGACTTTCAAAGGTTGTCATCAAAACAAGATAATACTTGATATACAAAATAGGGATAATCATTCATGCTTGACAAATACTTTCAAAACAAAGCAAAGCTTTATCAAAACTTTATAACATAGCTTTATTAAAAATACCACTCACATAGTTCTTCAACGTCGGGGTCAAGCGAGAGTCCAAGTCCTGATAAACACAAGGCAAAGTCTATTGAATGTACTTTCAAACAAGCTTTACATAAATGCAAATGATCTCGGCATTCCTTCAAAACTAAGTCAAACCGAAACAAAACACTGTTTCTCATCTCGGGAAAACTTGCTGGGCACCAACCAGGTCTTGGCCGAGGTCCCACACCTCCTTGCTGAGGATTGGCGCCCGATGGCCACATTTAAGGAAATGAAGTTGGAAAAATCTGGGTTTCCCTTTCTCGAAGAACATGAACATGAAGAACATGGATGCAAAGATCATAACTTGTCATTACAAAATCTGAGATTTCATGCTGTGAATTCAAAAACATGGTCCTGGGTACCCATACTCGAGGATCTTATGAAAACAAACACAAAAACATGAATCTGGATGCAAGCTTTCGGATCAAACAAGGCTTTTTATTCAAGAACACATGAATGACACTTTCTCTTTCTAAACTAAATTTTAAATTGATGCATGGCTTACAAATCGTGCTCAATCATGTAATGCAGCTAGATGGACAATAAGAACAACAAAAGTAGATCAAGATTCTAACCTCAAGACACGAATCTAACGGCTCAAGGTGTGAAGATCAAGCTTGGAAATCTATTCCCTTTCTAAGAACTCCTCCTCTCTCTTCTAGAGCTTCTCTCTCCTCAAGAACAAAGACAAACAACAAAATGATACATTCCTCCCTCTGCCAGCTGATTTAATACTTAGCTCGAACACGTGGCTACGGCTGGTTGGCTCTACTCAGAAAGATGACTGTAATGACCCCAAAATGCGTATAAGAAATCATTGTATTTAACTATGAGATGAGGTGTTTTAATTTAACTATATCTTTTGGAATTGAAGCATTACCTGTTGAGTTACGGATTTAAAATTGAAATTACCGACCTATATGGGTTCAGAAATCAAAATTGAGTACTTGGATATGTTAATGGGAATTTTTGGAACTATTTGGGAAGATTAATTAGAATTCTAATTTGTCTGATTCGTTAATGCACGTTTGGGTGGTTAATTTTGTACCGCAAAAAGGTCGTAGAAGCTTCAGAAACCGGAACAGATGACATATTTATGATCAGCATAATTTTTATGTTCATCTGGAAAGTTTAATTGAAATTTGATTTTGTGCGATTCGTAAGGGCACGTTTGGTTTCCCTTGGAATGGTGAACTTATGTGTGTATTATATATGTATAGATATATGAGTTGTTGAACTCATCTTTTTGGGAAAATATCTAAGGGAGAGAGGAAGTAAACCGTGAGACTGAGAAGGAGAGGCAAAGCTCAACATCCATGGGGGATTTGAGGATGATTGAAGAAAGTAGAAGAGAGAGGAAGGAGATCAACCAAGAAGCTTGGGAAAATTGAAGAGATTAAAGGGAAGAACAAGGATTTGGGTAAGGTATGTGGCTCTAACTACCATCCTTGTAAAGAATCCATCTATATGAGTGGATTGGGTTGAATTTAAGAAATTGAATGTCACGCCCTAAACTCGCCCCTAGAAGTTTGGGCATGACCACTTCAGTAACGGACACTTAACCTGTTATATATAACATATGGGGCCTTATCGGAAGCACAAAAAAAAAAAAAAAGATAAATAATAATGAACAATTAAACTCCATTGAGCTACTCCTACATGCCAGGATCTCATTCATCACATGCATTATACCAGATAAATAAAGTTTCAAACTATATCCCAGAATGTGTACATACACATTTACAGTTCCAGCCCTAAAGTCGGGCGTATACAAAAACAAACATGAAAGGTATATACAACAACCTTGGATGGACACTCATAAGCAAACCAACATCTTGACAGCTTAAGAAATTAAATGACTTAAACAGTGCCTGAACATATGAAGGTTGACTAGAGGAAGCGGCGTCTTGGCTAGGACTGACCGCCTGATTGGTGACCTACAGAAACAGACATAACAGAGGATGAGCCGGGCTCAGTGAATAGTAATACATAAATAAAATGATGCATAACTTGAACCATAATACATATCAATGCATATATAGAAATGCAGAGTTTACATAATTAGTCTGATTCTGTGCTAATTTCATAACGGCCTTAAGCCCAGTCTTAAAACATAATAGCTTGAGACATAATAGCTTGAATCATAACGGCTTTAAGCCCTTGAATATCATAGCTTTAAACTTTTAAACATGTTGGCATATAGCCCTTGAAACATGCGGCATAAAGCCCTTGAACGTGTGGCATAAAGCCCTTGAACATGTGGCACAAAGCCCTTGTAACTTGTAATGGCATAAAAGCCTCATAACTTGTAATGGCATAAAAGCCTCATAACTTGTAATGGCATAAAGCCCTTGTAACTTGTAATGGCATAAAAGCTTCATAACTTGTAATGGCATAAAAGCCTCATAACTTGTAATGGCATGAAGCCCTTGTAACTTGTAATGGCATAAAGCCCTTGTAACTTGTAATGGCATAAAAGCCTCATAACTTGTAATGGCATAAAGCCCTTGTAACTTGTAATGGCATAAAGCCCTTGTAACTTATGGCACTAAGGCCCTTGAAACTTGTTAGCGTTAAAGCCCTTGAAAATGGCATAAAGCATACTTAAACTTGTAACATATTTAAAATATACCTGAAACATACTTGAGCTCGTAACTTACTTGAAGCATACCTGAAACATACTTGAACTCGTAACTTACTTGAAGCATACCTGAAACATACTTGAACTTGTAATATACTGGGAACCATACTTGAAACATGTTTAAAATATACTTGAAACCATACTTGAACTATTCTTGAAATATACTTGAAACCATACTTGAACTTGCAACATGCGTAACTTAGAACATACATGAACTTCTATCATACATAAACTTGTAACACATTTAAGCTTGTGTCGTACTTAAACTTGTAACATACTTGAATTTCTAACATACGTGAACTTGTAACGTACATGGACTTGTAGCATACGTAAAACTCGTAACATACTTAAACTTGTATATACTTGAATTTGCCACACAATTAAACTTGTAACGCTCTTGAGCTTATAACATACTTGACTTATAACATATGCAAACTTATAACAGACTTAACTTATAAACTTGTAACACAACAAAATAACTTCCAATTCACATGGAGTCACATAACTTTCCAATTTTTATAGTATTCGTGGAACACTTACAAAGAACAGAGCATTAGTGACAATAATTATCAACAATAAATAACATGTACATTTTTGTACTACTACTCACAGTGTTCAGGTGCGTAGTCCGTCCTTGTAGCTAATCCTACACAAGTAACATAATTCAAACATAATTCATCATAGTACAACATCATTTAGTTCATTAGTACTATTGGCAATTCAACATAATACAAAATAAACCCTTGAATCTCATTTTAACATTCCAAAAATCAAGTTCATGTCATCCATGTCCTTACTAAATTATTCTACTAATTTTTCCTTTCCATGATAGCATGAATTCCAACATTTATAACAAGGTTCATTCGCAAATTGTAAACATAATTTCCAAATATTCCCAAATTCCAATTAAACTTGAACACATCCAATTCAATATCTCAATTTCATTACTCTACTTTCAATTTGGGCCAATTCATTGGTTATCATCTTTAAACAACCTAGGGTTTCAAGGAAAAAGAGGATTGTTAACAAAAATCAAACTTCCAATTTTCCAAATGATTTTACATCTATGATTCTCAATCCATCACTTAAACCCATCAATTTAATTCCCAACATCACAAACCTTAAAACCCCCAATGTTCAAACCCAAAATTCCCAAAATCTCATAATTTCCTCTATATACATAACATTAATGAAAATTGAACCATTATACAATGAAAATACCTCAAATCTATCTATGGATGTAAATATTGAAGAGTATTAAAACCCTTACCTCAAGAATCAAACAAAGGAGCAAGGATTGAGAAGAATCCTCCAAAATCTCGAAATTCCAACCGGTAGAACATAATAATCTTCATGCTTCTTCACTTTTTGATGGATGATCTTGATCAAAACTAAGAGAAATGGAAGGTTTTGGAGATTAAGGACCTAGGGTTTTCGGACCTAGGGGAGAGGGATGAAGAGGGGAAAAGGAAAATGTGAGAAATGATCCAAAAAAATCTCATTTTAAGCTGCTGTCCCGTAATTCCCGCTCGAGCGCACATATTTACGCTCGAGCGTACATGCATTCAGCACAGATGTCAAAACTTCAAATAGGCATAACTCTCCCATCCGGACTCCGTTTTAAGTCATTCTTGTGCTCAAATTGAAGCCCCGAAAATAAGCTTTCCAATGGTTCCAACCTCACATCCAAATTCAAAGTGTGGAAAAAGAAAAGGGCAAAAGAGTGACGGCTGATCGTAGACAAAATATTCAAACTAAAGTTTTTGATCCAATCTTACTCTACCATCATATTACCACCACAATCAAGACCCCAAAATAAAATAACGAGGTTCCAAATACACCACTACAATGTCAAGGGAAATCTTACTTCTCACGCTCGAGCGTCGCTTCAACCGCTCGAGCGCGCACAGACCAATAAAGCAGTCCGCTCGAGCGTCAACTTCTCCGCTCGAGCGGAGATTCACAACTCCCAGAATCTCAGGCCGTCTGCAAAATTGCTGAGAACCCCAAAAGTACACTCGAGCGCCTACTGCTCCGCTCGAGCGGAGGGAAAAAGTTCCAGATTCTTCGGTAAAGGTCACAAATTCCAGTTTCAAAGGCATAACCCAACGGATTGTTCTTCAATTCCGATAGCAAACACATTAACCCCTAATTAAATAAGGATTACTTCCTATACGCACTTTGGGGTCATTACATTGAACCTTGAGTTTCTTTAATTTGTTTGATGTGGGTTCAATCTTAGGAATGATTTATAGAATAACAAGATTTAATGTGAGAATCAACCATGGGTAAGATGTACTAGCATGATTTTGAGCATATGTTATGGAAGTGTGAATATATGGAAAAGATGGGACTTGAATTTTAATTTGAGGCAAAGATTGATTTGTTTGAGATGGGGTTACACTTGAATGTTGATAGTTTATCACCTTGTGGGTGAATTTTACATGTTTTTTAGTTATTTATGTTTAGAACCAAGCTTAAGAATGAAAAGAATCAAGTGTTTGAGCAAAAGAACCATTTTCGGACTGATGTTTTTTGCCCAGACCGCACGAGCGGCCATGGGCACCGCACGAGCGGAGCATGAGGGAAAAAAAGAGGTTTCCATTCTGCTTTTGACCGCACGAGTGGCCGAGTTTCTCAGCTCGAGCGGAATTGGGCCGCACGAGCGGCCAAAGTGGGCGCACGAGCGGCCACCCCTGTTTCAGCATGCACTGGGTAACTTTGAACAAGCATATGTTTTGCATCCGGACTCCGTTTTGAGTGATTCTTGAGCTTAAAATCAAGCCCCGAAAGTCTAGTTTCCAATGGTGGTAGTCTCACTCCCAAATTTTAAATACAGAAATAGTTATGCTCAAATTAGTGACGACTATTCACTTTCTATTTACCGATTTGTACCGTTTCTTCGTCTGAACCTTTCTCCTATCGATCCCTCCTATCTTATGAGGCATGGATTATAACCTATGGAGGACTAATAAGTCTAGAACCACCATAGCTATTGAGTGAGGAATAAAAAGAGATTGGCTTTATTCTCGTAATCTGTTATGTGCATTGTGTTTGTAGGTCAAGACGAGGACATCGTTCCACTACTATCAGAGACCTACCACTGTGAGTAATAGTACGATTGTTACTAACGTCTTATCCTTGTAAGTGATTACACTAACAGTTATGTCAGCTGGAAATCAATGCGAATGTTGAAAGATTTACATACGTTGGTATGACTTTGGAATCATTTTGTTCTGTCAATAACGAACATTAACTCTATGTTATCTATAAACGAACTATGTCGTCTTTCAAGAACAAAGGGAACTTATGTTCATCTTAGAATGATGAAATTTGGGTGAATTTAAGATTATTTTGGGTTGCCACTAATGAATCAAGATTATTCTGTTATATGACATAGACTTGAGATCGTTCAGATCCTATGACATAAATGCAAAGGTCTAATGTTATCATATAACCCACGTTAGAATGTGAAGTGTTCTATCCTCATGAAATGCAATGGAATGACATGTATGCCCTCTGTTAATGGTATATTCGCTCTTGATCCTCGTTAATGTTTATGTTCTGCTATTTACGAGACAACTATGCTGATAATTAATATGCACATTCTGTTATCTGCAAGTTAGTGGCATTAATTCATGATGAACAAGTGAAATGTGGATACATTATGAAACTACAGTATTTCTATACCTTTGGAATCGCCCAATCTGTTAATGGTTGCTGTTAGCACTTTGTTAAATGTGACTTAATTATGCTAACTCATTTGAATGATAAAAAGAAAACCGTGTGCCTCTGTATGACTATAAGACTAGTCTGTTCTGATGATTTCTGTGGTTATTCCGTTATGATGTTCGTTTCGTTTTTATTATGACATGATGCGACTTATTGATTTCTGGTATGGAACAAAGTGTTATACGGAACTAAGTGCTACACTTTGGTGGGAGCCACCTCTAGAATCCGTACAAGCCACCTCTTGAGTCCATACATATATGAATTGGGCTGATGGCCGTTCTGTTATTTTTAGGCCGATGGCCGTTCTGTTATCTCTGGACCGATGGCCGTTCTGTTATTTCTGGGCCGTTGGCCATTCTGTTATCTCTGGGCCGATGGCTGTTCTGTTATTTCTGGGCCGATGGCCGTTCTGTATCCGTTAGGCCTATGGCCGTTCTACATAATCTGCTAGGCTTATGGCTAATCTGTGAAATCTGTGGGCTTGCTAAACAAGATTAATTGTATATCCTCTGCATCAATAAACGCTATAGTTACATTTAATTGCTGATTATTTATGTACTATTATTCACTGAGTATGACTCACTTTATGTTATGTCTATTTCTATAGGCATTCGATATGGAGGTCAGTCTTAACCATGACATTCGTTTCTCTTTTGACAACCTCAATGTGTCCAAGCACTTAGATGAAGCCTGCTCATTTTTGTGGAGTTTTTGTTAAGTTTTTGGCTTGTAAATTTAACTATCTGCGTAAGGTTGAAATGCATATAATTCCTCTACTTTATTATGCTCCCAATTATGGGGCTGGGTTTCTATATGTATATATGTATATGTACAGCTGTCACTGTGTATTCATCTACCTTATGCGATGTTTGCGATCCTGGCATGGTAGGGGTAGCTCAATGGATGATGTTTTATGTTATTTTACATTATTAATGCTTCCGTTCAGGCCCCATGTCTTTTGTACATCGAGTTGTCCGTTTCTGAAGTGGTATGCCCAAACTTTTAGGGGCGGGTTTGGGGCGTGACAGTGACTGAGTGAAAAGACAAGACCATGACAAAGTGTGTTCAACAAGCAAGATGGCATAGGCACTCCGGCAGGTAATGGTCTCGGTTAAAAAACAAGGCATCGGCAAGTAAGGAACAATGATCTCGGCTAGGAAGGACAACACTTAGCCTAGCTGCGCCACACCTCGGCCTAGATGTGCCACACCTCGGTCTAGGTCATACCAATCCAGGAACAAGATCACTAGGTGCAAGGGTAACATCTCGGCCAATATGCCAAGGTGCGGGTGGAGGTTAACCAAAAGATTCCAAGATAGTCCTAGGTAGAAGAGATTCAAAGGTGCGACCTAGGCTTAGGATGACCTCGGCTAAACTCACACCAAGCAAGGAATAAAGCATGCAGTAACACTTAAGCAAGACAAAGACAAGATTTGAAATACAAGCTTAACAAGACAAAATCATATAAATGCATGAGAGCATGACTAAGATGGAGTGAGGGTTGTTACATCCTACCCCCCTTAAAGAAGTTTGGTCCCCAAACTTGAGTTACCTTGATTCGAAAACAATTCCGAATATCGGACTTCCATCTCTTCTTCCATCTCCCATGTAGCATCCATGCCGTAATGCTCCTTCCATTCGATTTTCACCATCGGTATCGACTTGTTCCTCAACCGTTTCACTTGTCTATCAATAATTCTCATTGGCTTCTCCTCGTAGCCTAAATCTTCATTAACCACAATCCCAGAATAATCAATTACATGCAGTGGATCCCGAACATACTTCCTCAACATCGAAATATGGAACACATTGTGAACTTGACTTAGTTTTGGTGGTAAAGCCAGTCCATAGGCAGCTGGGTTAACTTTCTCAAGTATTTCAAACAGCCCGATGTAACGAGGTGCTAACTTACCTTTCTTCCCAAATCTGGAAATTCCTTTCATGGGTGAAACCTTCAGGAATACATGATCCCCAACTTCAAACTCCAACTCTCTTCTTCTCTGGTAGGCATAGCTCTTCTGTCGACTTTGGGCAATTTTGATCCTTTGTCGAATGAGCTTAATCTTCTCGGTTGTAACTTGAACTAGCTCGGGACCAATCAAAGCTTTATCTCCCACTTCAGTCCAACATATCGGCGATCTGCACTTCCTTCCATACAAAGCTTCGTACGGCGCCATGCCAATGCTAGCTTGATAACTGTTGTTATAAGAGAATTCTACTAACGGTAAATGTACTTCCCAACTTCCCTTGAAATCTAACACACATAGTCTGAGCATATCTTCGAGTGTCTGAATCGTTCTTTCTGTTTGTCCATCGGTCTGGGGATGAAAAGCTGTGCTAAACTTCAACTCGGTTCCCAAGGCTCTTTGTAAACTCTGCCAAAATCTAGAAACAAACTTCGGATCTCGGTCTGACACAATGGACATCGGCACTCCATGAAGTCTCACAATCTCATTCATATACAGTATAGCAAGTCGGTCCGCATTGAATGTAGTCTGAACAGGCAAGAAGTGTGCTAACTTAGTTAATCTGTCAACGATAACCCAAATTGAATTCATGCCTTTTTGTGTCCTCTGCAAACCAACTACAAAATCCATGGAGATGTGTTCCCATTTCCACTCAGGAATCAGCAAAGGTTGAAGTAGTCCTACTGGCCTCTGGTGTTCTGTTTTCACTTGTTGACATTGCAAACACTGAGATACGAACTTAGCTATTTCTCTTTTCATATTCAGCCACCAAAAAGTTTGTTTCACATCTTGATACATCTTAGTGTTCCCTGGATGAACAGCAAATCTGGAACCATGAGATTCCTGCAGAATCTTTCTTTTCAATTCCGGAATGTCGGCCACGCACAATCTTCCTTCGAACTTAAGTATCTGATTTTCAATAGTGTACCCCGACCTCGGCTTAGTGAGGATCTCATCGGCAACTTTCTTGAAGAATCCGTCTTCCATTTGTCTGGCCTTCACTTCCGCTATGGCGGTCGGCTCTACTGAAATCATGGCTAAGCATGCCAGACTTCCAACTGATTTTCTGCTCAATGCGTTGGCTACTGAGTTTGCCTTACCTGGGTGATACTGAATTTGCATGTCGTAGTCTTTCAATAACTCAAGCCACCTTCTTTGCCTCAAATTTAGCTCCTTCTGAGTGAATAAGTACTTTAAACTCTAATGATCTGTGAAAACTTGGCAAGAAGCCCCATACAAGTAATGACGCCAAATCTTCAAAGCAAACACCACGGCTGCTAGCTCTAAATCATGGGTAGGGTAATTCTTTTCGTGAGGTTTCAACTGACGGGAGGCATACACTATAACCTTACCTCCTTGCATTAACACGCAACCCAATCCCTTATGTGAAGCATCACTATAAATCTGAAATTCTTCTTTGTCTGGCGGTAGTATAAGTATCGGCGCTGTTACCAACCTCGTCTTTAACTCTCGAAAAGCTGATTCCCTATCCTCGATCCATTCATACGCCACTCCTTTCTGAGTTAGTTGTGTCAGTGGTACTGCAATCCTTGAGAAATCCTTCACAAACTTCCTGTAATAGCCGGCCAAACCCAGAAAACTACGAATCTCGGACACATTAGTCGGCATCGGCCAATTCACGACAGCTTCAATCTTACTTGGATCAACAGAGATTCCTTTTTCATTAATCACATGGCCCAAAAATGAAATACTGGAAAGCCAAAATTCACACTTGTTAAGCTTGGCATATAATTTCCTGTCTCTTAGGATTTGTAAGGCTAGCCTCAAATGCTTCTCATGCTCATCATCACTCTTGGAATAGATCAGTATGTCGTCGATGAAAACAACCACGAACTCGTCTAGGTACGGCTTAAAAACTCTGTTCATCAAATCCATGAATGCTACAGGAGCATTGGTCACTCCGAAAGGCATTACCAAAAATTCGTAGTGGCCATACCTTGTCCGAAAAGCAGTCTTCTCGACATCCTCGGCCTTAACCTTCAGCTGATGGTAGCCCGACCTCAGATCAATCTTAGAAAAGACCCGTGCCCCTTGTAGTTGGTCAAGTAAATCATCAATCCTCGGCAATGGATATTTATTCTTAATGGTCACCTTATTTAGTTCCCGGTAGTCGATACAAAGACGAAGTGTACCGTCCTTTTTTTTGACAAATAGAACTGGTGCTCCCCAAGGTGAAGTGCTCGGCCTAATAAATCCCTTGTCCAACAATTCTTGTAATTATAGTTTCAGTTCCTTGAGTTCGGTTGGGGCCATTCCATAGGGTGTTTTGGAGATAGGTTGGGTTCCCGACATAACATAAACTATAAATTCTATCTCCCTATTCACCAACTGGCCAGGCAATTCATTTGGAAAGACATTGGGGAATTCTTTAACCATTGGGACGTCGGCTAACTCAACATTTCCATTCAAATCACTTAGTATACTACATAGAATTTTACTGAGTAATTACTGAGAATTTACTTAGTAATTTACTGGGAATTTACTAAGTAATTTACTTAGAATTTTATGAGTTATATACTGAGAATTTTCTGGAAATTTACTGAGTAATTTAATGAGAACTTACTGTGAATTTCATAAGTATTTTACTAAGTAATTTACTGGCAATTTACTGAGAATTTACTGTGTAATTATTTAGAATTTACTTGAAATTTACAAAGTAATTTACTAAGAATTTACTGGAAATTTACTGAGTAATTTAATAGTAATTTGCTAAGAATTTACTGATTAATTTACTGCGAATTTACTGACTAATTTATTGGGAATTCACTAAGTAATTTAATGAAGAAATTACTGAGAAGTTACTGGCAATTTACTGAGAATTTACGGGGAATTTGCAGAGTAATTTACTGAGAATTTACGGGCAATTTACAAAGTAATTTATTGAAAATTTACTAGCAATTTACTAAGTAATTTACTGAGAATTTTCTAGAAATCTTTTGAGTTATTTAATGAGAATTTACTGGGAATTTACTGAGTAATTTACTGGGAATTTACTGAATAATTTAATGAGAATTTAATGAGTAATATACTAAAAATTTATTGGGAATTTATTGAGTAATTTACTGAAAATTTACAGGGACTTTACTGATTAATTTACTGAGAATTTACTAGGAATTTACAGAGTAATTTACTGGGAATTTACTAAGTAATTTACTGAGAATTTAATGAGTAATAAACTAAGAATTTACTGGGAATCTACTAAGTAATTTATTGAAAATTTACAGGGAATTTACTGAGTAATTTACTGAGAATTTACTGAGAATTTACAGAGTATTTATCTTGTAATTTACTGTGAATTTATTGAGTAATTTACTGAGAATTTATAGGGAATTTACTTAGTAATTTACTGAGAATTTAATGAAATATATACTGATTATTTACTGGAAATTTACTGAGAATTTACTGAAAATTTACTAAGTAATTTAATGAGAATTTACTGTGAATTTCATAAGTATTTTACTGAGTAATTTACTGGCAATTTACTAAGTAATTTACTGAGAATTTACTAGCAATTTACTGTGTAATTATTTAGAATTTACTTGGAATTTGCAGAGTAATTTACTGAGAATTTACTATAAATTTACTGAGTAATTTCCTGAGAATTTATCGAGTAATTTACCAATAATTTTCTGAGTAATTTAATAGTTATTTGCTAAGAATTTACTGAGTAATTTTCTGAGAATTTACTGATTAATTTACTAAGTAATTTAATGAGGAATTTACTGAGAAGTTACTGGCAATTTACTGAGAATTTACTAAGAATTTGCAGAGTAATTTACTAAGAATTTACTAGCAATTTATAGAGTAATTTATTAAAAATTTACAAGCAATTTACTAAGTAATTTATTAAGAATTTACTGGAAATTTCCTGAGTAATTTAATGAGAATTTTCTGGGAATTTTTTGAGTAATTTAATGAGAATTTACTGGGAATTTATTGAGTAATTTATAGAGAATTTACTAAGTAATTTATTAAAATTTACTCAGAATTTATTGAGAATTTACTAAGTAATTTACTTGGAATTTATTGAATAATTTAATAAGAATTTAATGAGTAATATACTGAGAATTTACTAGGAATTTACTGAGTAATTTACTGAAAATGTATAGGAAATTTACTGATTAATTTACTGAGAATTTACTGAAAATTTAATGTATACTGAGTATTTACTAGGAATTTACAGAGAATTTACTGGGAATTTACAGAGAATTTATTGAGTAATTTACTGCGAATTTACTAAGTAATTTACAGAGAATTTATTGAGTAATTTACTACGAATTTACTGAGTAACTTACTAAGAATTTATTGAGAATTTACTGAGTAATTTAATGGGAATTTACTTAGTAATTTACTGAAAATTTAATGAATTATATACTGATTATTTACTACGAATTTACTGAGTAATTTAATGGAAATTTAGTGAGTAATTTAACGAGAATTTACTATGAATTTCATAAGTATTTTACTGAGTAATTTACTGGCAATTTACTATGTAATTTACTGAAAATTTACTGGCAATTTATTGTGTAATTATTTAGAATTTAATAGGAATTTACAGAGTAATTTACTGAAAATTTACTGAGTAATTTCCTGAGAATTCATCGAGTAATTTACCGATAATTTTCTGAGTAATTTAATAGTAATTTGCTGAGAATTTACTGATTAATTTACTACTAATTTACTGACTAATTTACTAAGTAATTTAATGAGGAATTTACTGAGAAGTTACTGGTAATTTACTAGAAATTTGAAGAGTAATTTACTGAGAATTTACTAGCAATTTATAGAGTAATTTATTGAAAATTTACTAGCAATTTACTAAGTAATTTACTGATAATTTATTGGAAATTTCTTGAATAATTTAATGAGAATTTACTGGGAATTTACTGAGTAATTTATAAAAATTTACTAAGAATTTATTGGAAATTTACTGAATAATTTACTGAGAATTTAATGAGTAATATACTGAGAATTTACTGGAAATTTACTGAGTAATTTACTAAAAATTTACTGGGAATTTATTGAGTATTTTACAGAGAATTTACTAAGAATTTACTGAGAATTTACAAGGAATTTACTAAGTAATTTATTTAAAATTTATTGGAAATTTACTAAGTAATTTACTGGGTAATTTCTTGACAATTTACTGAGTAATTTACTGGGAGTTTACTAAGTAATTTACTGAGAATTTGCAAAGTAATTTTTTGAGAATTTGCTGGGAATTTACTTATAATTTACTGAGTAATTTACTGAGAATTTACTAGGAATTTAGTGAGTAGTTTACTGAGAATTTACAGGGAATTTACTTAGTAATTTTCTTTGAATTTAATCAGAATTTACTGATAATTTACTAAGAATTTACGAGTAATTTACTGGGAATTTACTGAGTAATTTACGGGCAATTTATAGCGTAATTTACTGAGCATTTACTTAGTAATTTACTGAGAATTTACTTAAAATTTACTGAGAAGTTACTGAGTAATTTTCTGAGAATTTTCTCAGAATTTGTTGGGAATTTACTGAGTAATTTCTAAGAATTTACTCAGAGTTTACTAGGAATTTACTGTGTAATTTACTGACAATTTACAGGGAATTTACTAAGTAATTTACTTTGAACTTATTGGGAATTTACTAAGAAAGTATTTATTAATTTACTAAGAATTTATAAGGAATTTACTGACAATTTTTTGAAAATTTACTGAGTAATTTACTGAGAATTTACTAATAATTTGCTCAGAATTTGCTGGAAATTTAATTAGTAATTTATTGAGAATTTATAGGGAATTTACTAAGTATGTTACTGGGAATTTATTGAGTAATTTACTGAGAATTTACTGATAATTTATTGAGTAATTTGCCAGCAAATTCTCAGTAAATTACCTAGTAATTTACAGGGTATTGGCCGAGTAATTTTGTTTTAATTTAATCGAAATTTACTGAGAATTTAATAGGAATTTGCTATGAGTTCACTAGGATTTTACTGAGTAATTTACTGGAATTTATTGAGTAATTTACTGAGAATTTACTGGGAATTTACTGAGTAATTTTTAGAGAATTTACTGAGTAATTTACTTTGAATTTACTTAGCAATTTGCTGCGACTTTACTGATAATTTTCTTGGAATTTATTGATAATTTATTGGCTATTTAATGAGTAATTTATTGAGAATTTACAGGAAATTTTCTGAGAATTTACTAAGAATTTATTGAGTAATTTAATGGGAATTTACTGAAAATTTACTGGTAATTTTCTAAGTAATTTACTTGGAATTTACTATGAATTTACTAATAAATTACTGAGAATTTACTGGGAATTTGTTGAGTAATTTACAAGGAATTTATTAGGAATTTACTGATTAATTTACTAAGTAATTTACTGAAAATTTACCGGCAATTTACTGTGTAATTACTAAGAATTTACTTGGAATTTATAGAGTAATTTACTGAAAATTTATTGAGTAATTTACTGAGAATTTACGTTGTAATTTACTGGGAATTTACTTAATAATTTATTGAGAAATTAAATGGAATTTACTGAGTAATTTAATTAAAATTTACTGAGAATTTAATGAGAATTTACTATGAATTTATTGAGAAATTTTTTGGGAATTTACTGAGTAATTTACTGGGAATTTAGAGAGAATCTACAGGGAATTTATTGAGAATTTAATGAGTAATTTACTGAGAATTTACTGAGTAATTTTTTGAGAATTTAATGGGAATTTACTCAGAATTTTCTGAGGAATTTATAGAGAATTTATGTTGAATTTTTTGAGAAATTTTCTGAGAAGTTAATGGGAATTTACTGAGAATTTACGGGGAATTTACTGAGTAATTTACTAAGAATTTGCTGAGTAATTTATTGAGAATTTACTGAGAATGTACTGCGAATTTACTATATAATTTACTGAAAATTTACTGGCAATTTACTGAGTAATTTACTGAGAATTTAATGGTAATTTACTAAGAATTTACTGAGTAACATACTGAGAATTTACTGGTAATTTACTGAGAATTTACTGAGTAAACATACTGAGAATTTACGGGGAATTTACTGTGTAATTTACTGAGAATTTACTGAGTAGTTTAGTGAAAATTTACAAGTAATTTACTGAGTAATTTAAAAAGAATTTACTAGGAATTTACTAAGTAATATACAGAGAATTAACTAGGAATTTACTTTGTATTTTACTGAAAATTAACTGGGAATTTAAAAAGAATTTACAGGAAATTTACTAAGTAATTTCTTGAGAATTTACTAGGAATTTACTGAAAATTTAGAGAGAATTTACTGAGAATTCATTGGGAATTCACAGAGTAATTTTCTAAGAATTTACTGGGAATTTACTGAGTAATTTACTGAGAATTAACTAGAATTTACTAAGTAATTTACGTAGAATTTACTGGAAATTTTCTGAGAATTTACTGGGAATTTAATGAGTAATTTTCTTTGGATTTAATGAGAATTTACTAAGAATTTACTTGAAATTTATTGAGGAATTTACTAGGAATTTACTAAGTAATTTACTGAGAATTTAGTGGGAATTTACTGAAAATTTAATGGGAACTTACTGATTAATTTATTGAGAATTTACTGGAAATTTAGTGAGTAAGTTACTTAGAATTTATTTAGAATTTACTAAGTAATTTATTGAGAATTTACTGAGTAATTTATTGAGTATTTACTGGGAATTTACTGACAATTTACTTAGAATTTACTGGGAATTCTCTGAGAATTTATGAAAAATTTGCTGAGTAATTTATTGAGAATTTATTTTTAATTTACTGGAAATTTACAGAGTAATTTATTTGGAATTTATTGAGTAATTGATTGGGAATTTACTGAGTAGTTTGCTGAGAATTTACAGGCAATTTACTGAGTAATTTACTGAGAACTTATTGGGAATTTACTGTAACAACCCTCACCTTACTCTTGTCATACTTGCACACATTCATGCATGATCTTGCCTTGTTATATGGTTTTGAAGGTTTTGTCTTGCCTTGATTTGCTTTAAGTTGCTTGCATGATTTTGTTCTTTGCCTAGTGTGTGTGTGTGGCCGAGGTCGCCTTGAGCTTAGTTCGCCTTTGAACCCTTGTACTTAGAACTGTTTTGAGACCTTGGTCGACCCCCACCTTCACCTCGGGCATTTATTGCCGAGATGTTTTGCACTCAGTGAACCTTGTCCGCAGGCAGGTATGGCCTAGGCCGAGATGTGGCACACCCCAGCCAAGGTGTGGCACAGCTTAGTCAAGTGTCATCCTCCCTAGCCGATGTTTTGTTACCGGATCCTTGATTTGAGCCGATGTCATTTCTTGCCGATGTGTTTTACCGAGCTTGCTGCATACGCTTTGTCAGAGACTTGTCTTATCAATCAATCACCTTTTTGAGTTGAACCAGCCCGGTAGCGCCGCGTGTCCGAGCTGATTGTTAAGACAGCCGGCAGACCTTGAAACAAATCATTTTCTTGTCTCAAATCTTTGCCCTTAGAGAGAGAAGCTCTAGAGAGAAAGAAGAGAAGTTCTTGAGTGAGAGTAAGTCTTCCAAGCTTGTTCTTCGTGGTTTGAACCGTTGGATTCGAGTTTTGAGGTTTGAATCTTGATCTACTTTGATTATTGTTGTTGATCATCTAGCTGCATTGCATGATCGAATCTGTTTTGCATGTCATGCACCATTTTGAAGTTGGTTTTGAAAAGAGAAAATGGTTTTCATATGTTCTTGAAAGAAAGTCTCGTTTTGATCGAAAAGTTTGGAACGAAAGCTATGTTTTGTGTTTGTTCTTGCATGACCTTCTTGTATGGGTACCCAGGTCCATGTTTTGAACTCTTGGCATGAAACCTCAGATTTTTGTAACAAGTTTTGAACTTGCATCCATCTTCCTCTCGACCATGTTCATCATGTTCTTCGTGTTCTTCAAAGGGGAAACCCAGGTTTTCCCCGACTTTGCTTTTGGTTAAGGCCAGCGGGACCACACCTCGGCAAGGATGTGTGGGACCTCGGCAAGGACCTGGTTGGTACCCAGTGTGTTTCCACGAGACGGGAGCAGTGTTTAAACTCCCAGCATGTTTTGCTTTGATGTTTACTTGGATCTGTTAAGAATGCCGAAATCATTCGTATATGGGTATAGCTTGTTTTGAGAATGTGATTTGCCATGTGAATGTAGGTCCTTGATCTTTGCTTTGAGCCTACACCCGTGGAAAACTATGTGAGTGGTATTATTGATAAAGCTATGTTATACTTGTTTGTTAAGTCTTGCTTGCTTTGTTTTGACGAAAGTGTTTTGTTAAGCATGAATGAATAGCTCTTGTTTTGATGTACCAAGTATAATCCTGGTTTTGATGCCATCTCTTGGAAAGTCCCTTGTGCTAGAGGACTCTAAACTTTCGCAGTACTAAGTGTAAAAAGGATACGGTCCTTGTTAAATCGGGCTACGGGCCTAAGTAACACAAGTCCCTTGTGCTGGAGGACTCTAAACTTTCGCAGTACTAAGTGTAATAGGATACAGTCCTTTCTTGAAAGATTACTATGTTAAATCGGGCTACGGGCCTAAGTAACACCAGTCCCTTGTGCTGGAGGACTATAAACTTTCGCAGTACCTTTGACTAAACGATTACGGATCGTACAGCCCTTGATACTTGAGATTCTTGATTGATGAATACGGTTCATCCCTTGCTTCGTCAATGTTGTAATACTTGATTGATGAATACGGTTCATCCCTTGCTTCGCCAATGTTGTAATACTCGATTGATGAATACGGTTCATCCCTTGCTTCGCCAATGTTGTAATACTCGATTGATGAATACGGTTCATCCCTTGCTTCGCCGATGTTGTAATTCTTGATTGATGAATACGGTTCATCCCTTGCTTCGCCAATGTTGTAATACTCGATTGATGAATACGGTTCATCCCCTGTTTTGCCGATGTCAGTAAGCATCCCCTGAGACTTGTAAGATTTAACAGATGAATACGGTTCATCCCTTGTTCGATAAAGTTTTGACGAGTTTTGTTTTGAAAGACTTCGGCTATATTCATGCAAAACCTTTATTTCTAGTACCATTCACTGAGTATCCAAGCTCACCCTCTCTATATATATGTAGATGATGAGCAGGACGTCGGCGACGCCTAGACTGTTTTGAAAGCTTGTTTTGGATCCGTGCTTATGTCGGCTTTATTTTGTATTCATGTCGGCGAGTCTTGAAAATCATGCTTCTTGGCTTGTAATTGTTGTATTTTGTATATGTCGGCTCAAGAAGCCTTTTGATCAAGATGTAATACGTATTTTGTTTGGTTGTATTCAAGTTGTAAAGTGAATGACATTTCATTTGATCTATGCATAGCTCTTATGGACCACTTGTATTTGATTTATTGCTTCCGCATTTGTGAGCCCCCTATATCCATACTCTGATTGTGTTTAGTTTTTGAAAGTTGGCCTTCGGTAATTACGGATTACTGGCCATCACGGCAACAAACTACTAGGGGCGGTTTGGGGTCGTGACAGAATGGCATCAGAGCACAAGTTCCTCGGTATACGCTATTCACACACTTTGAGTCCTAAAGAGCATAGGATTTCCCTTAGAACGATGTTAGGGTTGCATCATGGTATTTGTTGTTTGCGTGAGATGTGCATTGTCTTGATATGCTTATTCGTTGCTTGCCTACGGAGTTATTGCTCAATTGTTTTAAAGTCATACCTTGCACGCTCATAGCATCATGAGGAGAGGTAGACCTCCAATTGGCCGAAATCAGCCCGAAGATAGAATGGACAGATTGGAAAGATTAGTTGAAGGTTTGGCCCGCGAGTTGAGGCAAACCAGATAGCAGTTCGCTAGTGCTACGTCGACTCAGGCCGAGCAGACCAATGGCCGAAATGTAGCTCCGCCTCCGCCAGTGCCGCAAGTTCCCCCGCAGCCTGCCTTATATGGGGATGGCACGATAGCTCTGATTCGGGAGTTCAAGAAAATGAGACCACCGAGATTCTCTGGGGGTATAGAGCCGATGAAGGTTGAGGCATGGGTTTTAGAAATGGAGAAGTTGTTCGAGATCTTCCCTAGCACCGACGCTCAGAAAGTGACGTTGGCAGCATTCACGTTAGATGATGACGCTCGCAGGTGGTGGATGATGGTTAGAGGGAGCAATCCAGATTTAACCTGGACTCGATTCTTAGAGTTGTTCTACAAGAAACATTTTCCCTAAGTGTTCGAAACCGCAAGGCTACCGAATTTCATACTCTGACGCAAGGCAACAGAACAGTGGCGGAATATGACCGCGCTTTTACTGAATTGGTAAGGTTTGTACCTCACATGGCCAACGATGAATATATGAAGGCCAGGAAGTTCGAGTGTGGGCTTCGTGGACCGATTCAAGACCGGGTTAGTTTGCTCGATATGTCGACTTATGCCGAAGTATTGGACAAAGCCATTCAGGCCGAAGATAATTTGAATCGATACCAGAGTTCGGGAGAGAACCACCGAAAAAGGCAGAACTATGACAATCGCCAAGGACAGCTGGGCACCAAGAAGAGAACGAACATGGGCAGTACTAGTAACCTAAGACAGGAAGGTAGTGCTAAGCCGACGTGTTCGGACTGTGGGAAGCAACATTTCGGGATCTGTCGTCGGACGTCTGGAGCCTGCTATGAATGTGGCGAGATGGGCCATTATGTAAGAGATTGCCCCAAGACAAAAGCTGATAACAACAAGAAGGGTGAGAATACCTCGGGTTCCGTTCAGAAGGGAAACACTGGGAAAGGACAGATGAGACAAGGCAGAGTATTTGCGTTAGTACCAGGAGACACTCAGAATGATGAGGCAGTGGTGTCAGGTACACTTCTAATTTGCTCCCAAGATGCTTATGTGTTGATTGATTCGGGTTCTACGCATTCGTTTATATCTACTAAGTTTGCCGAGAAAATTAATAGAGAACTAGAGCCCCTTGATTATGTGTTGTCTGTGTCTACTCCATCTGGGAGACCTATGATTGTTGCATCCATCTATAGAGCATGTGTGGTTGTGATTAAGAATGTGGTATTGTTAGTAGATTTAATGCCTCTAGACATAGCCCATTTTGATGTTATACTGGGAATGGATTGGTTGGTCGCAAATCATGCATCTATTAACTGTGTTTCGAAAAGTGTCACATTGAGACCCCCAAACCTAGCCGAGGTTATTTTCCAGGGTAAAGGGGTAGTGCCCCCACCTTACTTGATTTCGTCCATTAAGGCCTGTAAGTTAATTCAGAAGGGGTGCCGAGGCTACTTGTGTAGTATATTGAGTGATCAGAATGGAAATGTTAGTTTAGCCGACATCCCAGTTGTTAATGATTTCCCCGACGTCTTTCCAAATGAATTGCCTGGCCACTTGACTGATAGGGAAATAGAGTTTACTGTCGACATCATATCGGGAACACAGCCGATCTCCAAAACACCTTATAGGATGGCCCCAGCTGAACTCAAAGAATTGAAACTGCAATTGCAAGAGTTGTTAGATAAGGGATTTATTAGGCCGAGCACTTCACCATGGGGAGCACCTATTTTATTTGTTAAGAAGAAGGATGGCACACTCCGTCTTTGTATTGACTATAGAGAACTTAATAAGGTCACCATCAAGAACAAGTACCCATTACCTAGGATTGATGATCTGCTTGACCAATTACAAGGAGCACGAGTCTTTTCTAAGATCGACCTTAGGTCTGGTTACCATCAGCTTAAAGTTAAAGCCGAAGATGTTGAGAAGACTGCTTTTCGAACAAGATATGGCCACTACGAGTTTTTAGTGATGCCTTTTGGAGTGACCAATGCCCCTGCTGCATTTATGGATTTGATGAACAGAGTCTTCAAACCGTATCTAGATGAGTTTGTAGTTGTCTTCATTGATGATATATTGATCTATTCCAAGAGCGAAACTGAACATGAAAATCATTTGAGACTTGCCTTACAGATTTTGAGAGAACGGAAATTGTATGCTAAGTTTAACAAGTGTGAGTTTTGGCTTTCTACCATCTCATTTTTGGGTCATGTGATTAATGAAGAGGGTATCTCAGTTGATCCTAGCAAAATTGAAGCCGTAGTAAATTGGCCGAGGCCGACTAATGTATCCGAGATTCATAGTTTTCTGGGTTTGGCAGGTTATTACAGGAAGTTTGTCAGAGATTTCTCAAAGATTGCAATTCCATTGACGCAATTGACTAAGAAGGGAACACTGTATGAATGGACTAAAGATCGGGAGTCAGCCTTCCAGGAACTGAAGACGAGGTTAGTTACAGCCCCAGTACTTGTGCTACCATCAGGTAACGATGAGTTTCATGTCTATAGTGATGCATCGCATAAGGGTTTGGGTTGTGTATTAATGCAAAAAGGTAAGGTTATAGCTTATGCATCTCGTCAGTTGAAACCTCATGAGAAAAACTATCCCACCCATGACTTAGAATTAGCGGCCGTGGTGTTTGCCTTAAAGATTTGGCGTCACTATTTGTATGGAGCTTCTTGTCAAGTTTTTACAGATCATAAGAGTCTAAAGTACCTATTCACACAGAAGGAATTGAATTTGAGACAGAGAAGGTGGCTTGAGTTGTTGAAAGACTATGATATGCAAATTCAATATCACCCGGGAAAAGCTAACAGTGTAGCCGACGCTTTGAGCAGAAAGTCAGATGGAAATTTGGCGTGTTTGACCATGATAATAGTGGAGCCGACTATTGTTGATGAAGTAAAGACAAGACAGATGGAGGATAACTTCTTCAAGAAAATAGCCGAGGAGATTGACACAAGGCCGAGACCAGGGTATACCATCGAAAATCAAGTGCTCAAGTTTGAAGGAAGGTTATGTGTGGCCGACATTCCAGAGTTGAAGAGGAAAATTTTACAGGAAGCTCACGGTTCTAAGTTTGCTGTCCATCCAGGGAACACCAAAATGTATCAAGATGTGAAGCAGACCTTCTGGTGGCCAAATATGAAAAGAGAGATAGCCGAATTTGTGTCCCAGTGTTTACATTGTCAGCAGGTGAAAGCAGAACATCAAAGACCAGCAGGACTTCTTCAACCTTTGCCGATTCCTGAGTGGAAATGGGAACATATCTCCATGGATTTTGTGACTGGTTTGCCGAAGACACCGAAAGGTATGGATTCGATTTGGGTTGTTATTGATAGATTAACTAAGTCAGCACACTTTCTACCTGTTAAGACTACATTCAACGCCAATCAACTTGCCTTGTTGTATGTGAACGAGATTGTCAGACTTCATGGAGTACCGATATCAATTGTGTCAGACCGAGATCCTAAATTTGTTTCTAGATTTTGGCAGAGTTTACAGAGGGCTTTTGGAGCCGAGCTGAGATTTAGTACAGCCTTTCATCCCCAGACAGATGGGCAGACTGAGAGGACAATTCAGACGCTTGAAGATATGCTTAGACTTTGTGTATTGGACTTCCAAGGAAGTTGGGGAACACATTTGCCCTTAGTGGAATTCACTTACAACAACAGTTATCAAGCTAGTATTGGCATGGCGCCGTATGAAGCCTTGTATGGAAGAAAATGTAGGTCGCCGATATGTTGGACCGAAGTTGGAGACAGAGCTCTGCTTGGTCCCGAATTGATCCAAGTGACAACAGAGAAGATTAAACTTATCCAACAGAGGATTAAAACTGCCCAGAGCCGACAAAAGAGCTACGCCGACCAGAGAAGGAATGAGATAGAGTTCGAAGTTGGGAATCATGTATTCCTGAAAGTTTCACCAATGAAAGGAGTTTCCAGATTTGGAAAGAAAGGTAAGTTAGCACCTCGCTATATTGGGCCATTTGAAATTCTTGAGAGAATTAATTCCGTTGCCTACAGACTTGCTTTGCCGCCAGATTTGAGCCAAGTCCACAATGTGTTTCATGTTTCGATGTTGAGAAAATACATCCGAGATCCACTGCATATAATTGATCATTTCGGGATTACGATTGATGAGGATTTGGGCTACGAGGAGAAACCAATAAGGGTTATTGATAGACAAGTGAGGCAGTTGAGAAACAAATAGACACCGATGGTAAAGGTCGAATGGAAGGAACATTATGGCACAGAAGCCACATGGGAAAAGGAAGAAGATGTGAGAATCCGTTATCCAGAGTTGTTTCTAGAGCAAGGTAATCTAAGTTTGGGGACCAAACTTCTTTAAGGGGGGTAGGATGTAACAACCCTCACCTTACTCTTGTCATACTTGCACACATTCATGCATGATCTTGCCTTGTTATATGGTTTTGAAGGTTTTGTCTTGCCTTGATTTGCTTTAAGTTGCTTGCATGATTTTGTTCTTTGCCTAGTGTGTGTGTGTGGCCGAGGTCGCCTTGAGCTTAGTTCGCCTTTGAACCCTTGTACTTAGAACTGTTTTGAGACCTTGGTCGACCCCCACCTTCACCTCGGGCATTTATTGCCGAGATGTTTTGCACTCAGTGAACCTTGTCCGCAGGCAGGTATGGCCTAGGCCGAGATGTGGCACACCTCGGCCAAGGTGTGGCACAGCTTAGTCAAGTGTCGTCCTCCCTAGCCGATGTTTTGTTACCGGATCCTTGATTTGAGCCGATGTCATTTCTTGCCGATGTGTTTTACCGAGCTTGCTGCATACGCTTTGTCAGAGACTTGTCTTATCAATCAATCACCTTTTTGAGTTGAACCAACCCGGTAGCGCCGCGTGTCCGAGCTGATTGTTAAGACAGCCGGCAGACCTTGAAACAAATCATTTTCTTGTCTCAAATCTTTGCCCTTAGAGAGAGAAGCTCTAGAGAGAAGGAAGAGAAGTTCTTGAGTGAGAGTAAGTCTTCCAAGCTTGATCTTCGTGGTTTGAACCGTTGGATTCGAGTTTTGAGGTTTGAATCTTGATCTACTTTGATTATTGTTGTTGATCATCTAGTTGCATTGCATGATCGAATCTATTTTGCATGTCATGCACCATTTTGAAGTTGGTTTTGAAAAGAGAAAATGGTTTTCATATGTTCTTGAAAGAAAGTCTCGTTTTGATCGAAAAGTTTGGAACGAAAGCTACGTTTTGTGTTTGTTCTTGCATGACCTTCTTGTATGGGTACCCAGGTCCATGTTTTGAACTCTTGGCATGAAACCTCAGATTTTTGTAACAAGTTTTGAACTTGCATCCATCTTCCTCTCGACCATGTTCATCATGTTCTTCGTGTTCTTCAAAGGGGAAACCCAGGTTTTCCCCGACTTTGCTTTTGGTTAAGGCCAGCGGGACCACACCTCGGCAAGGATGTGTGGGACCTCGGCAAGGACCTGGTTGGTACCCAGTGTGTTTCCACGAGACGGGAGCAGTGTTTAAACTCCCAGCATGTTTTGCTTTGATGTTTACTTGGATCTGTTAAGAATGCCGAAATCATTCGTATATGGGTATAGCTTGTTTTGAGAATGTGATTTGCCATGTGAATGTAGGTCCTTGATCTTTGCTTTGAGCCTACACCCGTGGAAAACTATGTGAGTGGTATTATTGATAAAGCTATGTTATACTTGTTTGTTAAGTCTTGCTTGCTTTGTTTTGACGAAAGTGTTTTGTTAAGCATGAATGAATAGCTCTTGTTTTGATGTACCAAGTATAATCCTGGTTTTGATGCCATCTCTTGGAAAGTCCCTTGTGCTGGAGGACTCTAAACTTTCGCAGTACTAAGTGTAAAAAGGATACGATCCTTGTTAAATCGGGCTACGGGCCTAAGTAACACAAGTCCCTTGTGCTGGAGGACTCTAAACTTCCGCAGTACTAAGTGTAATAGGATACGGTCCTTTCTTGAAAGATTACTATGTTAAATCGGGCTACGGGCCTAAGTAACACCAGTCCCTTGTGCTGGAGGACTATAAACTTTCGCAGTACCTTTGACTAAACGATTGCGGATCGTACAGCCCTTGATACTTGAGATTCTTGATTGATGAATACGGTTCATCCCTTGCTTCGCCAATGTTGTAATACTTGATTGATGAATACGGTTCATCCCTTGCTTCGCCAATGTTGTAATACTCGATTGATGAATACGGTTCATCCCTTGCTTCGCCAATGTTGTAATACTCGATTGATGAATACTGTTCATCCCTTGCTTCGCCGATGTTGTAATTCTTGATTGATGAATACGGTTCATCCCTTGCTTCGCCAATGTTGTAATACTCGATTGATGAATACGGTTCATCCCCTGTTTTGCCAATGTCAGTAAGCATCCCCTGAGACTTGTAAGATTTAATAGATGAATACGGTTCATCCCTTGTTCGATAAAGTTTTGACGAGTTTTGTTTTGAAAGACTTCGGCTATATTCATGCAAAACCTTTATTTCTAGTACCATTCACTGAGTATCCAAGCTCACCCTCTCTATATATATGTAGGTGATGAGCAGGACGTCAGCGTCGCCTAGACTGTTTTGAAAGCTTGTTTTGGATCCGTGCTTATGTCGGCTTTATTTTGTATTCATGTCGGCGAGTCTTGAAAATCATGCTTCTTGGCTTGTAATTGTTGTATTTTGTATATGTCGGCTCAAGAAGCCTTTTGATCAAGATGTAATACGTATTTTGTTTGGTTGTATTCAAGTTGTAAAGTGAAAGACATTTCATTTGATCTATGCACAGCTCTTATGGACCACTTGTATTTGATTTATTGCTTCTGCATTTGTGAGCCTCCTATATCCATACTCTGATTGTGTTTAGTTTTTGAAAGTTGGCCTTCGGTAATTACGGATTACTGGCCATCACGGCACCAAACTACTAGGGGCGGTTTGGGGTCGTGACATTTACTGTGTAATTTACTGGAAATTTACTGAGTAATTGTTTTAGAATTTACTATGTAACATACTGAGAATTTTCTAAGTAATTTACTGAGAATTTACAGAGTAATTTAATGAGAATTTACTAAGTAATTTACAGAGAATTATCCTTGAATTTACTGTGCAATTTACTGAGAATTTACTGTGAATTTACTAAGAATTTACAGAGAGTTTCCTAAGTAATTTACTGGGAATTTACTGGGTACTTTACTGGAAATTTAATGAGTAATTAACTGAGAATTTACTAGGAATCTACTGAGTAATTTACAGAGAATTTATTGGGAATTTACTCGGAATTTGCTGATTAATTTGCTGAGAATTTACTAAGTAATTTAGTGAGAATTTACTGAGTAATTTACTTAAAATTTACTGAGTAATTTGATGAGAAGTTATAGGGAATTGACTAAGTAATTTACTAGGAATTTACTGAGTAATTGACTGAGAATTTAATGAGTGATTTACTGAGAATTTAATGAGTAACATACTGAAAATTTACTTGGAATTTAATGATTAATTTACTGGGAATTTACATTGTAATTTACTGAGAATTTCAACGGAATTATTAAGTAATTTACTTAGTAATTTATTGAGAATTTAATGAGTAATTTACTCGGAATTTACTGGGAATTTAAAGAGTAATTTACTGAGAATTTACTAATTAATTTGCTGAGAATTTACTGAGAATTTACTGATTAATTTACGGAGAGTTTACTGAGTGATTTACTGCGAATTTACAGAGTAATATTATGAGAATTTACATGGAATTCACTGGGTAATTTACTAAGAATTTACTGAGTAATTTAATGAAAATTAACAGGGAATTTACTAAGTAATTTTATGAGAATTTACAGAGAATTAACTAGGAATTTACTAAGTATTTTACTGAATATTAACTGGGAATTTACTAAGAATTTACAGGAAATTTACTGGGAATTTAATGAGTAATTTTCTGAAAGTTCACAAGGAATTTACTGAGAATGTACTGGAAATTTACAGAGTAATTTTCTAAGAATTTACTCAGAATTTACTAAGATTTAACTGGAATTTACTGAGTAATTTTCATAGAATTTACTGAGAATTTATTAGGAATTTACTGAGTAATTTATTCAAAATTTACTACGAATTTACTGCGTAATTTTATAGGAATTTACTGAGTAATTTACTAATAATTTACTGCGTAATTGTCACGACCCCAAACCGCCCCTAGTAGTTTGGTGCCGTGATGGCCAGTAATTCGTAATTACCGAAGGCCAACTTTCCAAAAGTTTAACACAATCAGAGTATAATGTGCGGGGCTCACAAATGCGGAAGCAATAAATCAAATACAAGTGGTCCGTAAGAGCAGTGCATAAGTTCATTGAAATGGCATACATCTTTACAACTTGAATATAACAAAGCAAAATACGTATTACATCTTGATCAAAAGGCTTCTCGGGCCGACATATACAAAATACAGTGATTATAAGCCAAGAAGCATAATTTTCAAGAATTGCCGACATAAATAAAAATGGCATCGCCGACGTGAATACAAACAAGGCCAACAAAAATCATGGAGCCAAAACAAGCTTTCAAAAACATATCTAGGCGTCGCCGACGTCCTGCTCATCACCTACATATATATAGAGAGGGTGAGCTTGGATACTCAGTGAATGGTACTAGTAATAAAGGTTTTGCATGAATATAGCCGAAGTCTTTCCAAAACAAAACATGCCAAAACCATACAATATTAGCCGAGATCCTTTCAAAGCAAAACGCATCAAAACTTTATCAAGCAAGGGATGAACCGTATTCATCTATCAAAGTCTTACAAGTCTCAAGGGATGCTTACTGACATCGGCAAAACACAAATCAAGCTTTCCATACAAAATAAGTCCACGCGGTAAACCGTCAGTGGCAAACAAGGACTGCACGATCCGCAATCGATTAGTCAAAAGTACTGCGGAAGTTTATAGTCCTCCAGCACAAGGGACTTGTGTTACTTAAGCCCGTAGCTCCTTTTAACACGAAGGTCTTGTGTTACTTAGGCCCGTAGCCTGCTTTAACACGATAGTCTTTTCAAGGGAGGACCGTATCCTTTTATACTTAGTGCTGCGAAAGTTTAGAATCCTCCAGCACAAGGGACTTTTGTACTTGGTACTGCGAAAGTTTAGAGTCCTTCAGTACGAGGGACTTTTCGAGAATAACATCAAAACAAAGCTTATACTTGATACATCAAAACAAAGCTTATACTTGATACATCAAAACAGAGCTATTCATTCATGCTTAGCAAATACTTTCGTCAAAACAAAGCAAGGCAAGATTTATCAAAAATAGTATAACATAGCTTTATTAAAAGCACCACTCACCTAGTTCTTCAGGTGTAGGTTCAAAGCAAAGATCAAGGACCTACAATCACATGGCAAATCACGTTCTCAAAACAAGTTTTATATGCATGCAAATGATCTCGGCATTCTCACCAGGTCCAAGTCAATAACAAAGCAAAACATGCTGGGAGTTTAAACACTGCTCCCGTCTCATGAAAACGCACATTGGGTACCAACCAGGTCTTTGCCGAGGTTCCACACCTCCTTGCTGAGGTGTGGTCCTGATGGCCTCATTCAAAAGCAAGGTCGGGAAAAACCTGGGTTTCCCTTTGGAGAATATGGAGAACAGCATGAACATGATCATGAAGAAGATCAAATGCAAGATCATAACTTGTTACGAAAATCAGAGATTTCATGCCATGAGTTCAAAACATGGACCTGGGTACCCATACAAGAAGGTCATGCAAGAATAAACACGAAAACATGGTTCTGTTTCCAAACTCTCGGATCAAAACGAGACTTTGCTTCAAGAACATAAGAACACTATTTTCTCTTCCAAAACCAACTTCAAATTGATGCATGACATGCAAAACAGATCCGATCATGCAATGCAGCTAGATGATCGATGAGAACAACAAGAGGAGGTTAAGATTCTAACCTCAAACTCGAATCCAATGGTTCAAACCTCGAAGATCAAGCTTGGAAGATCTATTCTCACTCAAGAACTTCTCATCCTTCTCTCTAGAGCTTCTCTCTCTAAAGGCAAAGATTTGAGACAAAATGATTTGTTTCTAGGTCTGACGGCTGTCTTAACAATCAGCTCGGACACATGGCGCTACCGGGTTGGTTCAACTCAAAAGGTGATTGATGGATAAGACAAGTCTATGACAAAGCGTATGCAGCAAGCTTGGGCAAGACACATCGGCAAGTAATGACATCGGCTGAAGTCAAAGCTTCGGCAACAGGGTAACAAGACATCGGCTAGGGAGGACGACACTTGACTAAGCTGTGCCACACCTTAGCCGGGGTGTGCCACACCTCGGTCTAGGCCATACCTGCCCAAGGACAAGGATCACTAAGTGCAAAACATCTCGGCAACAAGCCCTGAGTGAAGATGGGGTCGACCAAGTGGTTCCAAAACAATTCTAAGTACAAAGGTTCAGGGGTGAACTAGGCTCAAGATGACCTCGGCTACACTCCAAGCAAGGAACAAAATCATGTAGTAATACTTAAACAAAACAAGGCAAGGCAAGACTTGTAAAACTACGTAACAAGACAAGATCGTGCATGAATGCAAGCATGACAAGAGTAAGGTGAGGGTTGCTACAGTCTACCCCCCTTAAAGAAGTTTGGTCCCCAAACTTAAATTACCTTGCTCTATAGACAACTCCGGATAACGGATTCTCACATTCTCTTCCTTTTCCCACGTGGCTTCTGTGCCGTAATGCTCCTTCCATTCAACCTTTACCATTGGTATCGATTTGTTTCTCAACTGTCTCACTTGCCTGTCAATAATCCTCATTGGCTCCTCCTCATAGCCCAAATCCTCATTAATCGAAATTCCGAAATGATCAACTATATGCAGTGGATCTCGGATGTACTTCCTCAACATCGAAACATGGAACACATTGTGGACTTGGCTTAAATCTGGCGGCAAAGCAAGTCTGTAGGCAACGGGATTAATTCTCTCAAGAATTTCAAATGGCCCAATATAGCGAGGTGCTAACTTACCTTTCTTTCCAAATCTGGAAATTCCTTTCATTGGTGAAACCTTCAGGAATACATGATCCCCAACTTTGAATTCTAACTCATTCCTTCTCTGGTCGGCGTAGTTCTTTTGTCGGCTCTGGGCAGTTTTAATCCTTTGTTGGATAAGTTTAATCTTTTCTGTTGTTACTTGAATCAATTCGGGACCAAGCAGAGCTTTGTCCCCAATTTCGGTCCAACATACCGGCGACCTACACTTTCTCCCGTACAAAGCTTCATACGGCGCCATGCCAATGCTAGCTTGGTAACTGTTGTTGTAAGCAAATTCCACTAAGGGCAAGTGCGCTCCCCAACTTCCTAGGAAGTCCAATACACAAAGCCTAAGCATATCTTCAAGTGTCTGAATTGTCCTCTCTGTCTGTCCATCCGTCTGGGGATGAAAAGCTGTACTAAACCTCAGCTCGGCTCCGAAAGCCCTCTATAGACTCTGCCAAAATCTAGAAATAAATTTAGGATCTCGGTCTGACACAATTGACATCAGCACTCCATGAAGTCTAACAATCTCGTTCATATATAACAAGGCAAGTTGTTCGGCGGTGAAGGTAGTCTTAACAGGTAAAAAGTGTGCTGACTTAGTTAATCTATCAACAACAACCCAAATCGAATCCATACCTTTCTGTGTCTTTGGCAAACCAATCACAAAATCCATGGAGATGTGTTCCCATTTCCACTCAGGAATCGGCAAAGGTTGAAGAAGTCCTGCCGGTCTTTGATGTTCTGCTTTCACTTGTTGACAATGCAAACACTGGGACACGAATTCAGCTATTTCTCTTTTCATGTTTGGCCACCAAAACGTCTGTTTCACATCCTGATACATCTTAGTGTTCCCTGGATGAACAGCAAATTTGGAGTTGTGGGCTTCTTGCAAAATCTTCCTCTTTAACTCTGGGATGTCGGCCACACATAGCCTTCCTTCAAACTTGAGCACTTGATTTTCGATGGTATACCCTGATCTCGGCTTTGTGACAATCTCCTCGGCTACTTTCTTGAAGAATTTATCCTCTATCTGTCTTGTCTTTACCTCATCAACAATAGTCGGCATCACTGCTATCATGGTCAAACACGCCAAATTCCCATCTGACTTCCTGCTCAAAGCATCGGCCACGCTGTTAGCTTTACCTGGGTGATATTGAATTTTCATATCATAGTCCTTCAACAACTCAAGCCACCTTCTTTGTCTCAAATTCAATTCTTTCTGAGTGAACAGGTACTTTAAACTTTTATGATCTGTAAAGAGCTGGCAAGAAGCTCCATACAACTAGTGACGCCAAATTTTCAAAGCAAATACCATGGCCGCTAATTCTAAATCATGGGTAGGATAGTTCTTCTCATGGGGTTTCAACTGACGAGATGCATAAGCTATAACCTTACCCCCTTGCATTAACACACAACCCAAGCCGTTATGTGAAGCATCGCTATAGATATGAAACTCTTCGTTACCTGATGGAAGTGCGAGTACTGGTGCTGTAACTAACCTTGCCTTCAGTTCCTGGAAAGCTGACTCCCGATCTTTAGTCCATTCATACCGTGTTCCCTTCTTAGTCAATTGCGTCAATGGAATTGCAATCCTTGAGAAATCCTTCACAAACTTCCTGTAATAACCTACCAAACCTAGAAAACTACGAATCTCGGACACATTAGTCGGCCTCGGCCAATTTACTACGGCTTCAATTTTGCTAGGATCAACCGAGATACCCTCTTCACTAATCACATGACCCAAGAATAAGATAGTAGGAAGCCAAAACTCACACTTGTTAAACTTAGCATACAATTTCCGGTCTCTCAAAATCTGTAAGGCAAGTCTCAAATGATTTTCGTGTTCGGCTTTACTCTTGGAATAGATCAATATATCATCAATGAAGACAACTACAAACTCATCTAAATATGGCTTGAAGACTCTGTTCATTAAATCCATAAATGCAGCAGGGGCATTGGTCACCCCAAAAGGCATTACCAAAAACTCGTAGTGGCCATATCTTGTCCGAAAAACTATTTTCTCGACATCTTCGGCTTTAACTTTAAGCTGGTGGTAACCAGACCTAAGGCCAATCTTAGAAAAGACTCGTGCTCCTTGTAATTGGTCAAGCAAATCATCAATCCTAGGTAATGGGTACTTGTTCTTAATGGTGACCTTATTAAGTTCTCTATAATCAATACAAAGGCGGAGTGTGCCATCCTTTTTCTTAACAAATAAAACAGGTGCTCCCCATGGTGATGTGCTCGGCCTAATAAATCCCTTATCCAACAGTTCTTGTAATTGCAGTTTCAATTCCCTAAGTTCAGCTGGGGCCATCCTGTACGGTGTTTTGGAGATCGTCTGTGTTCCCGACATGATGTCAACAGTAAACTCTATTTCTCTATCGGCTAAGTGGCCAGGCAATTCGTTTGGAAAGACGTCGGGGAATTCACTAACAACTGGGATGTCGGCTAAATTAACATTTCCATTCTGATCACTCAGTATACTACATAAGTAGCCTCGACACCCTTTCTGAATTAACTTATAGGCTTTAATGGACGAAATCAAGTAAGGTGAGGGCACTATCCCTTTTCCCTGGAAAATAACCTCGGCTAGGTTTGGGGGTCTCAGTGTGACACTTTTCGAAACACAGTTAATAGATGCATGATTTGCGACTAACCAATCCATTCCCAGTATAACATCAAAATGAGTTATGTCCAGAGGCATTAAATCTACTAGCAATTCAACATTCTCGATCACAACAACACATGCTCTATAGATGGATGCAACAATCATAGATCTCCCAGATGGAGTAGACACAGATAACACATAATCAAGGGGCTCTAGTTCTCTATTAATTTTCTCGGCAAATTTAGCAGATACAAACGAATGCGTAGAACCCGAATCAATTAACACATAAGCATCTTGGGAGCAAATTAGGAGTATACCTGACACCACTGTCTCAACATTCTGGGTGTCCCCTGGTACTAGCGCAAACACTCTGCCCTGTCTCATCTGCCCTTTTCCAACATTACCTTTCTGGACGGAACCCGAGGCATTCTCACCCTTCTTGTTGTTATCAGTCTTTGTCTTAGGACAATCCCTCACATAATGACCCATTTCACCGCATTCATAACAAGCTCCAGACGTCCGACGACAGACCCCGAAATGTTGCTTCCCACAATCCGAACACGTTGGCTTAGCACTACCTTCTCACCTTGGGGTACCAGCACTGCCCGTGTTCGTCTTCTTCTTGGTGCCCAGTTGTGCTCGGCGATTGTCATAGTTCTGTCTCTTTCGCTGGTTCTCCCCCGAGCTCTGGTATCGATTCAGGTTAGCTTCGGCCTGAATGGCTTTGTCCAATACTTTGGCGTAAGTCGGCATATTGTGCAAGTTAACCCGGTCTTGAATCGGTCCACGAAGCCCACTCTCAAATTTCCTGGCCTTCATGTATTCATCGTTGGCCATGTGAGGTACAAACCTCGCCAATTCAGTAAAAGCGCGGTCGTATTCCGCCACTGTTCGGTTGCCTTGCGTCAAAGTATGAAATTCGGTAGCCTTGCGGTTTCGAACACTTAGGGGAAAATGTTTGTTGTAGAACAACTCTAAGAATCGGGTCCAGGTTAGATCTGGATTGCTTTCTCGAACCATCATCCACCATCTGCGAGTGTCATCATCCAACGTGAATGCTGCCAACGTCACCTTCTGAGTGTTGGTGCCAGGAAAGATCTCGAACAACTTTTCCATTTCTAAAACCCACGCCTCAGCCTTCATTGGCTCTATATCCCCAGAGAATCTCGGTGGTTTCATTTTCTTGAACTTCCTGATCAAAGCTATCGTGCCATCCCCATATAAGGCTGGCTGCGGACGAACTTGCGGCACTGGAGGAGGTGGAGACGGAACTACATTTCGGCCGTTGGTCTGCTCGGCCTGGGTCGACGTAGCACTAGCGTACTGCTGTCTTGTTTGCCTCAACTCGCGGGCCAAACCTTCAACTAATCTTTCCAGTCTGTCCATTCTGTCTTCGGGCTGATCCCGGCCAATTGGAGGTCTACCTCTCCTCATGATGCTATGAGCATGCAAAGTGTGACTTTAAAACAAATAAGCAAATAACCACGTAGGCAAGTAACAAATAGGTATGTCAAGACATTGCACACCTCGTTCAAATAGCAAGCACCATGATGCAATCCTAACATCTTTCTAAGGGAAATTCTATGCTCTTTAGGACTCAAAGTGTGTGAATAACGTATACTGAGGAACTAGTGCTCTGATACCATTCTGTCACGACCCCAAACCGCCCCTAGTAGTTTGGTGCCGTGATGGCCAGTAATCCGTAATTACCGAAGGCCAACTTTCCAAAAGTTTAACACAATCAGAGTATAATGTGCGGGGCTCACAAATGCGGAAGCAATAAATCAAATACAAGTGGTTCGTAAGAGCAGTGCATAAGTTCATTGAAATGGCATACATCTTTACAACTTGAATATAACAAAGCAAAATATGTATTACATCTTGATCAAAAGGCTTCTCGGGCCGACATATACAAAATACAGTGATTACAAGCCAAGAAGCATAATTTTCAAGAATTGCCGACATAAATAAAAATGACATCGCCGACGTGAATACAAACAAGGCCGACAAAAATCATGGATCCAAAACAAGCTTTCAAAAACACATCTAGGCGTCGCCGACGTCCTGCTCATCACCTACATATATATAAAGAGGGTGAGCTTGGATACTCAGTGAATGGTACTAGTAATAAAGGTTTTGCATGAATATAGCCGAAGTCTTTCCAAAACAAAACATGCCAAAACCATACAATATTAGCCGAGATCCTTTCAAAGCAAAACACATCAAAACTTTATCAAGCAAGGGATGAACCGTATTCATCTATCAAAGTCTTACAAGTCTCAAGGGATGCTTACTGACATCGGCAAAACACAAATGAAGCTTTCCGAACAAAATAAGTCCACGCGGTAAACCGTCAGTGGCAAACAAGGACTGCACAATCCGTAATCGATTAGTCAAAAGTACTGCGGAAGTTTATAGTCCTCCAGCACAAGGGACTTGTGTTACTTAAGCCCGTAGCTCCTTTTAACACGAGGGTCTTGTGTTACTTAGGCCCGTAGCCTGCTTTAACACGATAGTCTTTTCAAGGGAGGACCGTATCCTTTTATACTTAGGGCTGCGAAAGTTTGGAGTCCTCCAGCACAAGGGACTTTTGTACTTGGTACTGCGAAAGTTTAGAGTCCTCCAGTACAAGGGACTTTTAAAGAATAACATCAAAACAAAACTTATACTTGATACATCAAAACAGAGCTATTCATTCATGCTTAGCAAATACTTTCGTCAAAACAAAGCAAGGCAAGATTTATCAAAAATAGTATAACATAGCTTTATTAAAAGCACCACTCACCTAGTTCTTCAGGTGTAGGTTCAAAGCAAAGATCAAGGACCTACAATCACATGGCAAATCACGTTCTCAAAACAAGTTTTATATGCATGCAAATGATCTCGGCATTCTCACCAGGTCCAAGTCAATAACAAAGCAAAACATGCTGGGAGTTTAAACACTGCTCCCGTCTCATGAAAACGCACATTGGGTACCAACCAGGTCTTTGCCGAGGTTCCACACCTCCTTGCCGAGGTGTGGTCCTGATGGCCTCATTCAAAAGCAAGGTCGGGAAAAACCTGGGTTTCCCTTTGGAGAATATGGAGAACAGCATGAACATGATCATGAAGAAGATCAAATGCAAGATCATAACTTGTTACGAAAATCAGAGATTTCATGCCATGAGTTCAAAACATGGACCTGGGTACCCATACAAGAAGGTCATGCAAGAATAAACACGAAAACATGGTTCTGTTTCCAAACTCTCGGATCAAAACGAGACTTTGCTTCAAGAACACAAGAACACTATTTTCTCTTCCAAAACCAACTTCAAATCGATGCATGACATGCAAAACAGATCCGATCATGCAATGCAGCTAGATGATCGATGAGAACAACAAGAGTAGGTTAAGATTCTAACCTCAAACTCGAATCCAACGGTTCAAACCTCGAAGATCAAGCTTGGAAGATCTATTCTCACTCAAGAACTTCTCCTCCTTCTCTCTAGAGCTTCTCTCTCTAAAGGCAAAGATTTGAGACAAAATGATTTGTTTCTAGGTCTGCCGGCTGTCTTAACAATCAGCTCGGACACGTGGCGCTACCGGGTTGGTTCAACTCAAAAGGTGATTGATGGATAAGACAAGTCTATGACAAAGCGTATGCAGCAAGCTTGGGCAAGACACATCGGCAAGTAATGACATCGGCTGAAGTCAAAGCTTCGGCAACAGGGTAACAAGACATCGGCTAGGGAGGACGACACTTGACTAAGCTGTGCCACACCTTAGCCGGGGTGTGCCACACCTCGGTCTAGGCCATACCTGCCCAAGGACAAGGATCACTAAGTGCAAAACATCTCGACAACAAGCCCAGAGTGAAGATGGGGTCGACCAAGTGGTTCCAAAACAATTCTAAGTACAAAGGTTCAGGGGTGAACTAGGCTCAAGATGATCTCGGCTACACTCCAAACAAGGAACAAAATCATGCAGTAATACTTAAACAAAACAAGGCAAGGCAAGACTTGCAAAACTACGTAACGAGACAAGATCGTGCATGAATGCAAGCATGACAAGAGTAAGGTGAGGGTTGCTACAGTAATTTACTGAGAATATACGGGGAATCTACTGATTAATTTGCTGAGAATTTGCTGAGAATTTACTTGAAATTTACTGAGGAATTTACTGGGAATTTTCTGAGAATTTACTGGGAATTTACTAATTAATTTATTGAGAATTCACTGAGTATTTTATTGAAAATTTGCGGAGTAATTTACAGGGAATTCATTAGAAATTTACTGATTAATTTATGGAGATTTACTGAGAATTTACTGGCAATTTACTGTGTAATTACTGAGAATTTACTGGGAATTTACAGAGTAATTTACTGAGAATTTACTGAGTAATTTACTCAAAATTTATTGAGTCATTTGCTGAGAGTTTACTAGCAATTTACTGTGTAATTACGAAGAATTTACTGAGAATTTATAGAGTAATTTACTGAAAATTTACAAGAAATTTACTGGGAATTTACTGAGAATTTACTGGGAATTTACTGAGCAATTTACTGAGAATTTATAGAGAATCTACAGGAAATTTACTGAGTAATTTACTTTGAATTTTTTTGGAATTTACTGGGAATTACAGGGAATTTACTGAGATATTAATGAGTAATTTGCTGAGAATTACTAAGAATTTACTGAGTAATTTTTTGAGAATTTACTGAGTAATTTACTAAGAATTTTCTGGGAATTTACTGAGGAATTTACAGAGAATTTACGTTGAATTTTCAGAGAAATTTATAGAGAAGTTACTGGGAATTTACTGAGTAATTTACTAGGAATTTACTAAATAATTTACTGAGAATTTTCTGGCAATTTACTTAGTAATATATTAAGAATTTTTTGCAAATTTACTGAGAATTTACTAAGTAATTTACTGAGAATTTACTGTGTAATTTACAAATAATTTACTGAGTAATTTACTTACAATTTATTGGGAATTTGCTGAGTAATTAACTGGTAATTTACTGAGTAATATATTGAGAATTTCCCGAGAATTTACTGAGTAATTTACTGGAAATTTATTGAGAATTTACTGAGTAATTTACAAAGAATTTACAGAGTAATTTACTGGGAATTTACTTAATAATTTACTAGGAATTTACTGAGTTATATACTGAGAATTTACTGTGAATTTACTAAGTAATTTAATGAGAATTTACTGGGAATTTACTGAGTAATTTTCAGGCAATTTACTGTGTAACTATTTAGAATTTACTTGGAATTTACTGACTAATTTACTGGGAATTTACTGACTAATTTCCTTAGAATTTATCGAATAATTTACCGAGAATTTACTAAGTAATTTTCTAACTAATTTACAGGGAATTTACTTTGTAATTTACTAAGAATTTAATAAGGAATTTACTAAGAATTTACTGGGAATTTTCTGTGAAATTACTGGCAATTTACTGAGAATTTACTGAAAAAATTATTGATAATTTACTGGGAATTTACAAAGTAATTTAGTGAGATTTTACTGGCAGTTCACAGAGTAATTTGTTGAGAATTTACCAGGAATTTACTGAGTAATTTACTGAGAATTTAATGAAAATTTACTGAGTAATTTAATTAGAATTTTCTGGGAATTTACTAAATAATTTAATGAGAATTTATTGAGTAATTTACAGATAATTGACTAAGTAATTTATCAAAATTTATTGAGAATTTGTTGGGAATTTACTAAGTAATTTACTAGGAATTTACTGAGTAATTTACTTAGAATTTAATGAGTAATATACTGAGAATTTATTGGGAATTTACTGAGAATTTACTGGGAATTTACCGAGTAATTTACAGAGAATTTACTAAGGAATTTACTGAGAATTTAATGGAAATTTACTGAGTAATTTAATGGGAATTTACAAAGTAATTTACTAAGAATTTATCAGAAATTTACATGTAATTTACTGAGAATTTACTTGGAATTTCTTGAGCAATTTACTGAGAATTTACTAGGTAATTTACTGAGAATTTACTTAGGATTTACGGTGAAATTTATTCAGTAATTTACTGAGAATTTGTTGGCAATTTGCTGAGTAATTTATTAAGAATTTACTGTGAATTTACTAAGTAATTTACTAAGAATTTGCAGGGAATTTATTGAGAATTTACTGGGAAGTTACTGATTAATTTGCTGAAAATTTACTGGGAATTTATTGAGAATTTACTAGGAATTTACTAAGTAATTTAATGAGAATTTATAGGGAATTTACTAAGTAATTTACTGGGAATTTACTGAGAATTTATTTGGAATTTACTAAGTAATTTACTGAGAATTTACTGAGAAGTTACTGATTAATTTGCTGAGAATTTACTGGAAATTTACTGAAAATTTATTGAGAATTTACTGGGAATTTATTGAGTAATTTACTAAGAATTTAATGAGTAATTTACTGAAAATTTACTAGGAATTTACTGAGTTATTTACTGCGAATTTACTGTGTATTTTACTCAGAATTTACTAGGAATTTACGGAGTAATTTACTAAGAATTTTCTAAGTAATTTTCTGAGTAATTTAGAGAGAATTAACTACGAATTTCCTGAGAATTTTACTAAAATTTAATTGGGAATTTACTGAGAATTTACAGAAAATTTACTAAGTAATTTACTGAGAATTTACTTCGAATTTACGGAGTTATTTTTTTGTGAATTTACTGGGAATTTACTAATGATTTACTGAGATTTAACTGGAATTCACTGAGTAATACATAGAGAATTATTGGGAATTTACTGAGTAGTTTACTGGGAATTTACCAAGTAATTTACTGAGAATTTACTGCGTAATTTTGTAGGAATTTACTGAGTAATTTACGGAGAATTTAATGAGTAATTTACTGAAATTTACTGAGTAATTTACTGGAAATTTACTGAGTATTTTATTGAAAATTTACTTATTGAGTAATTTACTAGGAATTTACTAAGTAATTTACTGAGCAATTTATTGAGAATTTAATGGGAATTTACAGAGTAATTTACTAAGAAATTATTGGGAATTTGCTGAGTAATTTACTCATAATTTTTTGTCAATTTACTGAGTAATTTAGTGAAAATTTGCTCTGTAATGTACTGAGAATTTAATGAGTAATATACTGAGAATTTACTAGGAATTTATTGAGAATTTACTGTGAATTTACATAGTAATTTACTTAGATTTTACTTGAAATTTACTGAGTAATTTAATGAGAAGTTACATGGAATTTACTGAGTAATTTACAGAGAATTTACTGAGTGATTTACTTAGAATTTACTAGGAATTTATTGAGCAATTTATTAGAATTTAATGAGTAATTTACTTAGAGTTTACTGGGAATTTACTGAGCAATTTATTGGAATTTATTGAGTAATTTACTTAGAATTTAATGAGTAACATACTGTAAATTTACTGAGAATTTGTTGAGTATTTACTTGTAATTTACTGAGTAAGTTATTGGGAATTTAATGAGTAATTCATTGGGAATTTACTGAGTCATTTATTGAGAATTTACTGAGTAATTTACTGGGAATTTAATGAGTAATTTATTGGGAATTTACTGAGTAATTTACAAGGAATTACTAATTAATTTTTTGAGAATTTACTGGGAATTTACTGAAAATTTACTAGGAAGATACTGAGAATTTACTAGCAATTTACTGAGTAATTTATTAAATATTTACTGGGAATTTACTGAGTAATTTACTTAGTGATTTTCTGAGAATTTACTATGTATTTACTGAAATTTACGAGGAATTTACTGAGAATTTGCTGGGAATTTGCTGAGTAACATACTGAGAATTTACAGGGAATTTACTGAGTAACTTACTTAGAATTTACAAAGAATTACTAAGTAATTTAATCAGAATTTACTGGTTATTTACTAAGTAATTTACAAACAATTAACTAGGAATTTACGGAGTATTTTTCTGAAAATTAACTGGGAATTTACAGAAAATTTACTAAGTAATTTACTGAGAATTTAATGAAAATTCAGAGGAAATTTACTGATAATTTATTGGGAATTTACTGGGAACTTACTGAGTAATTTACTGAGAATTAACTGAGTAATTTACCGAGAATTTACTGGAAATTTACTAAGTAGTTTACTGGAAATTTACTTAGAATTTACAAGAATTTTCTGGGAATTTACTGAGTAATTTATTGAGAATTTTCTGCGAACTTACTCCGTAATTTACTGAGATTTTACTTGGAATTTACTGAGAATTTAATGAGTAATTTTCTGGGAATTTGCTGAGTGTTTTACTCAGAATTAACTTTCCGAGCAATTTACTTAGAATTAACTTTCCGAGTAATTTACTAATAATTTATTGGGAATTTACTGAGAATTTAATAGGAATTTATAGATTAATTTATTGAAAATTTACTGGGAATTTACGGAGTAATTTTCTGAGAATCTGCTGAGTAATTTACTGGCAATTTACTGAGTAATTTATTGAGAATTTACTGAGTAATTTACTGGGAATTTACTATGAATTTCATGAGTAATTTACTGAGAATTTACTGGGTAATTGACTGAGAATTTACTTAGGATTTACGGTGAATTTACTGAGTAATTTACTGAGAATTTATTGGCAATTTACAGAGTAATTAACTAAGAATTTACTGAAAATTTACAAAGTAATTTAATGAGAATTTACAAGGAATTTACTGAGAATTTATTGGCAATTTATTGAGAATTTAATGGAAATTTACTAAGTAATTAACTAAGAATTTATTGAAAATTTACAGAGTAATTTAATAAGAATTTACAGGGAATTTACTAAGTAATTTACTGAGAATTTAATGAGTAATTTACTGAGAATTTACTTGGAATTTACTGATTAATTTGTTGAAAATTTACTGGAAATTTATTGAGAATTTATTGGGAATTTACTGAGAATTTACAGAGTAATTTTCTTAGAATTTACTGGGAATTTACTGAGAATTTAATAAGTAATTTACTGGAAATTTACTAAGTTTTTTATCGGGAATTTACTGAGCATTTTACTCAAAATTTACTTTCTGATCAATTTATTGAGAATTTACTGAGAATTTAATTAGAATTTACAAATTAATTTTTCAAGAATTTTTTGCGAATTTACAGAGTAATTTTTGGAGAATTTATTGAGAATTTACTAAATAATTTACCGAGAATTTACTAACAATTTATTGAAAATATACTGGGAATTTACCTGTAATTTACTTATTAATTTACTAAGAATTTACTGAAAATTTACGGAGTAATTTACAAAGAATTTACTGAGTAATTTTTTGAGAATTCACACGAATTTTACTGAGTAATTTAATAAGAATTTACTAAGTAATTTACAGAGAATTAACTAGGAATTTATTGAGAATTTTGCTGAAAGTTTACTGGAAATTTATAGGAAATTTAGTAAGTAATTTAATAAGAATTTACTGGAAATTTAATGAGTAATTTATTGAAAATTTACTAATAATTTACTGAGATTTAACTGGAATTTACTGAGTAATTTAAGAAGAATTTACTGGGAACTGACTTAGCAGTTTGCTGAGAATTTACGGGGAATTTACTGAGTAATTTTCTTTGAATTTACTGGGAATTTACTAGGAGATTATTGGGAATTTACTGCGTAATTTACTAAAAATTTACTGAGTAATTTACAAAGAATTTACTTTGAATTTACTAAGTAATTCACTGGGAATTTCTTGAGTATTTTACTAAGAATTTACTTACTGAATAATTTACTAGAAATTTATTAAGAATTTACTGAGCAATTTATTGAGAATTTAATGGGAATTTACTGAGAAATTACTAGAAATTTACTGAGTAATTACTGAGAATTTTGTGGCAATTTACTAAGTAATTTAGTGGGAATTTCCTGAGTAACTTACTGAGAATTTAATGAGTAATGTACTAAGAATTTACTGGGAATTTACTGAGTAATTTACTGAGAATTTATTGGAAATTTACTAAGTAATTTAATGACAATTTACTTTGAATTTACTGAGTAATTTATAGAGAATTCCCTGAGTAGTTTACTAAAAATTTACTGGGAATTTATTGAGTAATTTACTTGGAATTTACTAAGAATTTAATGAGTAATATTCTGTGAATTTACTAGGAATTTACTGAGTAATTTACTGAGAATTTACTGAGTAATTTGCTGGGAATTTAATGAGTAATTTACAGAGAATTTACTGGGAATTTACTAAGTAATTTTGCTGGGAGTTTGCTGGGAATTTATTGAGTAATTTATTGAGAATTTTATGAGTAATTTACGGGGAATTTAATAGTAATTATTGGGAATTTTCTGAGTAATTTATTGGTAATTTACTAGGAATTTACTAAGAATTTAGTGGGAATTTTCTGATTAATTCACTTGGAATTTACTGAGTAATTTAGTGAAAATTTACTGGGAATATACTGAGTAATTTATTGAGAATTTAATAGCAATTTCCTAAGTAATTTATTCAGTATTTACTGGGAATTTGCTGAGAATTTAAAGGGAATTTACTGAATATTTACTTGGTATTTATTGAGAATTTGCTGGGAATTTTCAGAGTAATTTGTTGGGAATTTACTAAGTAGTTTACTGAGAATTTATTGCGTCACATACTGAGAATTTACTGGGAATTTACTGAATAATTTATAAGGAATTTACTAAGTAATTTAATCAGAATTTACTAGGAATTTACTAAGTAATTTACAAATAATTAACTAGGAATTTACTGAGTATTTTACTGAAAATTAACTTGGAATTTATTGAGGATTTATAGGAAATTTACTAAGTGATTTACTAAGTAATTAATAGAGAATTTATTTGGAATTTACTGAGTAATTGACTGAGAATTTACTGAAATTTACAGGGAATTTACTGAGTAATTTATTGGGAATTTGCTCAATATTTTACTGAGAATTTACTTACTGAGAATTTACTTAGAACTTATTGAGAATTTAATGGGAATTTACTAAGTAATTTACTAAGAATTTTGTAGCAATTTACTGAGTTATTTAGTGGGAATTTGCTAAGTAATTTACCGAGAATTTAATAAGTAATGTACTGAGAATTTACTGGGAATTTACTATGTAATTTACTGAGTAATTTACTGTGAATTTACTGAGAATTTACTGGGAATTTACTTAGTAATTTTCTGAGAATTTACTGGAAATTTACTGAGTAATTTAATGAGAATTTACAGAGAATTTACTGAGTAATTTATTGAAAATTTACAGAGAATTTATTGGAAATTTACTAAGTAATTTACTAGGAATCTACTGAGTAGTTTACTGAGAATTTAACGAGAAATATACTGGGAATTTACTGAGTAATTTATTGGGAATTTACTGGTAATTTACTGAGAATTTAGTGAGTAATTTAATGACAATTTACTAGGAGTTTACTGGAAATTTACTAAGTAATTTATTGAGAATTTTCTTAGTAATTTACTGGGAATTTAACGAGTAATTTATTGGGAATTTATTGGGAATATATTGAGTAATTTACTGAGAATTTACTAATTAATTTTTTGAGAATTTACTGAAAATTTACTGGGAAGATATTGACTAATTTGCTGAGAATTTACTGGCAATTTTATGAGTAAATTATTAAGTATTTATTGGGAATTTACTGAGTAATTTACAGAGAATTTACTGAGAATTTACTGAGTGATTTTCTGAGAATTTACTGGGTATTTACTGAGAATTTACGGGGAGTTTACTTAGAATTTACTTGGTATTTATTGAGAATTTGCTTGGAATTTTCTGAGAATTTATTGAGTAACATACTGAGAATTTACTTGGAATTTTCAAAGTAATTTACTAAGAATTTACAAGGAATTTACTAAGTAATTTAATCAGAATTTGCTGGGAATTTAATAAGCAATTTATAAAAAAATAACTAGGAATTTACTGATAATTTACTAGGAATATGCGGATTAATTTTCTAAGAATTTACTGGGAATTTACTGAGTAATTTAAAGGGAATTAACTGAGTAATTTTTAGAGAATTTACTGAAAATTTACTAAGTAGTTTACTGATAATTTACAGGAAATTTACTGAGAGTTTACTAGAATTTTCTGGGAATTTACTGAGAATTTATTGAGATTTTACTTGGAATTTACTGATAAATTTACTGAGTAATTTACTGAGAATTTAATGAGTAATTTGCTGAGTATTTTACTCATAATTTACTTTTAGAGCAATTTAATTGGAATTTACTAAGTAATTTTCTAGGAATTTACTAAGTAATTTACTTAGTAATTTATTGAAAATTTACTGAGTAATTTACTAAGAATTTACTTTGAATTTATGAACAATTTCCTAAGTAATTTCCTGAGAATTTACTGTGTAATTTACTAAGAATTTACTTAGGATTTTATGGTAAATTTACTAAGTAATTTACTGAGAATTTAGTGGCAATTTACTGAGTAATATATTAAGAATTTACTGGAAATTTACTGAGTAATTTAATGAGAATTTACAGGGAATTTACTGAGTAATTTACTGGGAATTTATTTGGAATTTACTGAGTAATTTACTAAGAATTTACTGGGAATTTTCTGATTAATTTACTGAGAATTTACTAGAAATTTTCTGAGAATTTACAGAGTAATTTTCTGAGAATTTACTGGGAATTTACTAAATAATTTACTGAGACTTTAAAGAGTAATTTACTGCAAATTTACTGAATATTTTACTCGGAATTTACTTTTTGAGCAATTTGAGGGGAATTTACTGAGAATTTAATGGGAATTTACAGATTAATTTACTAGGAATTTACTCAGAATTTATTGAGTAATTTTCTGATAATTTTTCGAGAATTTACTACGTAATTTACTGAAAATTTAATGTGTAATTTACTTAGTATTTTACTCAGAATTTACATTCTAAGCAATTTACTGAGAATTTACTGGGAATTTACTGAGAATTTAATGGGAATTGACAGATTAATTTACTAAGAATTTACTGGGAATTTACTGAGTAATTTATTGGGAATTTACTAGCAATTTACTGAAAATATACCGGGAATTTACTGGTAATTTACTTATTAATTTACTGAAAATTTACGGAGTAATTTAATAAGAATTTACTGAGTACTTTTCTGAGAATTTATAGGAAATTTACTGAGTAATTTAATAATAATTTACTGGGAATTTACTAAGTAATTTACAGAGAAATAACTAGGAATTTACTGAAAATTTTGCTAAAAATTAACTGGGAATTTAGTGAGAATTTACAGAAAATTTACTAAGTACTTTATTTGGAATTTACTGGGAATTTAATGAGTAATCTTCAGAAAATTCACAAGGAATTTATTGAGAATTTATTGGGAATTTAGTGAGTAATTTTCTGAGAATTTACTAATAATTTACTGAGATTTAACTGGAACATCCTGAGTAATTTACAGAGAATTTACTGGGAATTTACTGAGCAGTTTACTGAGAATTTACAGGAAATTTAATGAGTAATTTTCTTTGAATTTATTGGGAATTTACTGAGAATTTACTAGGAATTTACTGGGAATTTACTGTGATTTTACTGTGTAATTTTGTTGGAATTTACTGAGTAATTTATTGAGAATTTACTGAGTAATTTACTAGAAATTTATTGAGTAATTTATAGAGTAATTTACTGGGAATTTATTGAGAATTTAATGAGTAATTTACGAAAATTTACTAGGAATTTACAGAGTATTTTACTAAGAATTTACTTACTGTGTAATTCACTGGGAATTTACTGAGAATTTAGTTGGAATTTATTGAGCAATTTACTGAGAATTTACTTGGAATTTACTGCGCAATTTATTGAGAATTTAATGGGAATTTACTGAGTAATTTACTGTGAATTTTGTGGCAATTAACTTAGAATTAAATGAGTAATATACTGAAAATTTACTGGGAATTTGTTGAGTGATTTACTGACAATTTATTGGGAATTTACTGAATAATGTACTCTGAATTTACTGAGTAATTTACTGGGAATTTACTTAGTAATTACTGAGAATTTACTGAAAATTTACTGAGTAATTTAATGAGAATTTACTGGAAATTTACTGAGCAATTTACAGATAATTTACTGAGTAATTTACTTAAATTTACTTAGAATTTACAGGGAATTTCCTGTGTAATTTATTGAGAATTTATTGGGAATTTACTAAGTAATTTACTGATAATTTAATGAGTAATATACTGAGAATTTACAGGGAATTTACTGTGTAATTTATTGAGAATTTATTGGGAATTTACTGAGTAATTTATTGATAATTTAATGAGTAATATACTGAGAATTTACTGGGAATTTACTGAGAATTTTTCAGAAATTTACTAACTAATTTTCTAAGAATTTATTGGGAATTTACTAAAAATTTACGGGGAAGATACTAAGTAATTACAGAGAATTTACTGAGAATTTACTTAGTAATTTACTGAGTGATTTTCTGAGAATTTATTAGATATTTACTGAGAATTTACAGGGATTTTATTGAATTTACTAGATATTTACTGAGAATTTGCTTGAAATTTTCTGAGTAATTTACTAGGAATTTACTGAGTAATTTACTGAGAATTTATTTAGTAACATACTGAGAATTTATTGGGAATTTACTAAGTAATTTACAAACAATTAACTAGGAATTTACTGAGTATTTTACTGAAAATTAAGTGGGAATTTACCAGAAATTTACTAAATAATTTACTAAGAATTTACTGAGTAATTTACTGAAAATTCAGTGGGAATTTACTGATAATTTACTGGGAATTTACTGACAATTTACTGGGAATTTACTGAGAGTTTACTTGGAATTGACTGAGAAATTTACTGAGTAATTTGCTGAGAATTTAATGAGTAATTTACTGGGAATTTGCTGAATATTTTACTCAGAATTTACTTTATGAGCAATTTACTGAGAATTTTCTGAGAATTTAAAGATTAATTTACTGGGAATTTACTGAGATATTTAATGGTAATTTACTGAGTAATTTTTTGGAAATTTAATGGGATTTACTTAGTAATTTAGTGAGAATTTGCTGAGAATTTACTGAGTAATTTACTGAGAAGTATTAGAAATTTCCTAAGTAATTTACTGAGAATTCACTAGGTAATTTACTGAGAATTTACTTAGGATTTACGGTAAATTTACTGAGTAATTTATTGAGAATTTACTAAATAATTTAATAAGAATTTAGCTGTAATTTACTGAAAATTTACGGAGTAATTTCAAAGAATTTACTGGGAATTTACTGAGTAATTTATTTGGAATTTATAGAGTAATTTACTGAGAATTTAATGAGTAATTTACTGAGAATTTATTGAGTATTTTTCTTAGAATTTACTGAGAATTTATTGGGAATTTATCGATTAATTTTCCTAGAATTTACTGAGAATTTACTGGCAATTTACTGAAAATATACTGGGAATTTACTGAGAATTAACTGGTAATTTAGTTATTAATTTACTAGGAATTTACGGAGTAATTTACTAAGAATTTACGGAGTAATTTTATGAGAATTTAAAGGAAATTTACTGAGTAATTTAATTAGAATTTACTGGGAATTTACTAAGTAATTTACAGAGAATTAACTAGGAATTTACTGAGAGTTTTACTGAAAATTAACTGGGAATTTACTGAGAATTTATAGGAAATCTTCCAAGTAATTTACAGGGAATTTACCCAGAATTTATCGGGAATTTAATGAGAAATTTACTGAAAATTCACAGGGAATTTACTGAAAATTTACTTTGAATTTGCGGAGTAATTTTCTTAGAATTTATTGGGAATTTACAAATAATTTACTAAGATTTAACTGGAATTTATTATGTAATTTATGAAAAATTTACTAGGAATTTACTGAGCAGTTTACTGAGAATTTATAGGGAATTTACAGAGTAATTTTCTTTGAATTTGCTGGGAATTTACTAAAAATTTCCTGAGAATTTACTGAGTAATTTACTGCAAAATTTTCTAGGAATTTATAGAGTAATTTACTAACAATTTACTGTGTGATTTACTGGGAATTAATTGAGTAATTTACTGAGAATTTACTGGGTAATTTACTGAGAATTTTTTTGGAATTCACTGAGTAATTTACTGTAATTTACTGGGTATTTTACTGAGAATTTACTTCTGAGTAATTTTCTAGGAATTTACTGAGTAATTTATTTAGAATTTACATGGAATTTACTGAGCAATTTTTTTGAGAATTTAATGGAAATTTACTGAGTAATTTACTAAAATTTTTGTGGCAATTTACTGAGTAATTTAGTGGGAATTTGCTTAGTAATTTGCTGAGAATTTACTAAGAATTTACTGAGAATTTTCTGGGAATTTACTGATTAATTTACTGGGAATTTACTGAGTAATTTACTGAGAATTTACTGAGTAATTTAATGAGAATTTACTGGGAATTCACTCTGTTATTTATAGAGAATTTACTGAGTAATTTATTGAAAATTTACTGGGAATGTACTGAGTAATTTACTGAGAATTTACTAGGAGTTTACTAAGTAATTTACTGTGAATTTACTAAGTAATTTATTGAGAATTTAATGAGTAATATATTGTGAATTTACTGAGAATCTACTGAGTAATTTACAGAGAATTTACTGGTAATTTACTGAGTAATTTACTGGGAATTTAATGAGTAATTTATCAGGAATTTTCTGAGTAATTTGTTGGGAATTAAATGGGAATTTACCGAGTAATTTGCTGAGAAATTTCTAGGAATTTATTGAGAATTTATCGAGCATTTACTAATTAATTTGCTGAGAATTTGCTGAGAATTTACGGAAAATTTTTTGGGAATATACTGAGTAAGTAATTTATTAAGTATTTACTGGGAATTTACGAAGTAATTTACTGTGAATTTACTAAGTAATTTACAGAGAATTTATTGGGAATTTACTTAGTAATTTCTTGAGTGATTTTCTAAGAATTTACTGGGTATTAACTGAGAATTTACGGGAAATTTACTGAGAATTTTCTCGATATTTACTGAGAATTTACAAGGAATTTACTAAGTAAATTAATCAGAATTTACTGGGAATTTACTAAGTAATTTGCATAGAATTAACTAGGAATTTACTGAGTATTTTTCTGAAAATTAACTAGGAATTTACAGGAAATTTACAGAGAATTCGGAGGCAATTTACTGATAATTTACTAGGAATTTACGGAGTAATTTACTGAGAATTAACTAGGTAATTTACGGAGAATATACTAGAAATTTAGTAAGTAGTTTACTGAGAATTTAATGAGTAATTTACAAAGAATTTGCTGTGTATTTTACTCAGAATTTACTTTCTGAGCAATTTATTGAGAATTTACTAGGAATTTACTGAGAATTTAATGGGAATTTACATATTAATTTACTAGGAATTTACTGAGCAATTTACTAGTAATTTACTGAGTAATTTATTTAGAATTTATGGGAATTTATTTAGTAATTTACTGAGAATTTATTGGGAATTTACTGAGTAATTTACTGAGAATTTACTAGGAATTTCCTGAGTAATTTACTGGGTAACTTACTGAGAATTTACATCGGATTTACGGTGAATTTACTGAGTAATTTACTAAGAATTTATTGGGAATTTACTGAGTAAGTTACTAAGAATTTACTAAGAATTTACTGAATAATTTAATGGGAATTTATAGGGAATTTACTGAGTAATTTACTAGGAATTTATTCAGTAATTTACTGGGAATTTACTGAGTGATTTACTGGGAATTTGCTGAGAAATTACTGGGAATTTACCGAGTAATTTACTGGGAGTTTACTGAGAATTTACTTTGAATTTACTGAGTTATTTATTGGGAATTTACTGAGTATTTTTCTCAAAATTTACTTTCTGAATTGAGAATTTACTGATAATTTAATGAGAATTTACAGATTAATTTTCTAGGAATTCACTGAGTAATTTATCGAGAATTTACTGGCAATTTACTGAAAATATACTAGGAATTTACTGGTAATTTACTTATTAATTTACTAGGAATTTACTGAGTAATATAGTAAGAATTTACTGAGTAATTTTATGAGAATTTATAGGAAATTTACTGAGTAATTTAAGAAGAATTTACGGGAAATTTATTAAGTAATTTACAGAGAATTAACTAGGAATTTTATTGTAAATTAACTGAGAATTTACCAGAAATTTACTGAGAATTTACTGGGAATTTAATGAGTAATATATTGAAAATTCATAGGGAATTTACTGAGAATTTATTGGGAATTTAAAGGGTAATTTTTTGAGAATTTACTGTGAATTTACTAATAATTTAATTGGAATTTACTGAATAATTTAAAGAGAATTTACTGGGAATTTACTGAGAATTTACATGGAATTTACTGAGTAATTTTCTTTGAATTTGCCAGAAATTTTCTGAGAATTTACTAGGAATTTACTGGGAATTTACTGACTAATTTACTGAGAATTTACTGCGATTTTACTGCGTAATTTTCAAGGAATTTATTGAGTAATTTAAAGAGAATTTACTAAGTAATTTACTGGGAATTAACTGAGTAATTTACTGGGCATTTTACGGAGAATTTACTTGCTGAGTAATTTTTTAAAATTTACTGAGTAATTTACTTGGAATTTACAAAGTAATTTTTCGAGAATTTAATGGGAATTTACTGAGAAATTACTGAGTAATTTACTGAGAATTTTGGGGCAATTTATTGAGTAATTTAGTGGGAATTTGCTGAGTAATTTACTGAGAATTTAATGAGTAATATACTGAGAATTTACTAGGAATTTATTGAGTAATTTACTGAGAATTTACTGGGAATTTACTGAGTAATTTACTGTGAATTGACTAAGTAATTTATTGAGAATTTACTGGGAATTTACTTCGCAATTTACTGAGAATTTACTGGAAATTTACTGAGTAAATTAATGAGAATTTGCTGGGAATTTACTCTGTTATTTATAAAGAATTTGCTGAGTAATTTACTAAATATTTATTGAGAATTTATTGGGAATTTACTGAGTAATTTAATGAGTAATATACTATGAATTTACTGAGAATCTACTGAGTAATTTATGGAGAATTTACTGGTAATTTACTGAGCAATTTACTGAAAATTTAATGAGTAATTTTGTAACAACCCTCACCTTACTCTTGTCATACTTGCATACATTCATGCATGATCTTGTCTTGATATGTTATTTTGCTAGTTTTGCCTTGCCTTGTTTTGGCTAAGTATTGCTTGCATGATTTTGCTTTTTGCTCGGCGTGTAGCCGAGGTCATCTTGAGAGTTGACCAACCCTGAACCTTTGTACCTTGAAATATTGTGGAACCGCCTGGTCGATACCACCTTCACCTCGGGCTTGTTGCCGAAATGTTTTGCACTAAGTGAACCTTGTCCGCAGGCAGGTATGGCCTAGGCTGAGATGTGGCACACCCCGGCCAAGGTGTGGCACAGCTTAGTCAAGCGTCGTCCTCCCTAGCCGATGTCTTTGTTATCCTGTTGCCGGATCCTTGATTTGAGCCGATGTCATTACTTGCCGATGTGTCTTACCCAGCTTGCTGCATACGCTTTGTCAGAGACTTGTCTTATCTATCAATCACCTTTTTGAGTTGAACCAACCCGGTAGCGCCACGTGTCTGAGCTGATTGTTAAGACAGCCGGCAGGCCTAGAAACAAATCATTTCTTTGTCTCAAATCTTTGCCTTTAGAGAGAGAAGCTCTAGAGAGAAGGAAGAGAAGTTCTTGAGTAAGAGTAAGTCTTCCAAGCTTGATCTTCAAGGATTGAACCGTTGGATTCGAGTTTTGAGATAAGAACCTTGATCTACTTTGATTGTTGATATTGATCATCTAGCTGCATTGCATGATCGGATCTGTTTTGCATGTCATGCATCGATTCGAAGTTGGTTTTGGAAGAAAAAGATAGTGTTCAGGTGTTTTGAAGAAAAGTCTCGTTTTGATCTGAAAGTCTGGAGCGAAAATCATGTTTTTGTGTTTGTTCTTGCATGACTTTCTTGACTGGGTACCCTGGTCCATGTTTTGAACTCATGGCATGAAACTCAGATTTTTGCAACAAGTTGTGAACTTGCATCCATCCTCCTAATGATCATGTTCTTCATATTCTTCAAAGGGAAACCCAGGTTTTCCCGGTTTTGTTTTGATGGAACCCTTGGGACCACACCTCGGCAAGGATGTGTGGGATCTCGGCAAAGGCCTGGTTGGTACCCAGTGTGTTTTGATGAGGCGGGAGCAGTGTTTGAACTCCCAGCCTGTTTTGCTTTGTTTGAATTGGATCTGGTAAGAATGCCGAGATCATTCGCATATGTATATAAAGCTTGTTTTGAGAATGTGATTTGCCATGTGATTGTAGGACCTTGATCTTTGCTTTGAGCCTACATCCGAGGAAAACTATGTGAGTGGTGCTTTTAATAAAGCTATGTTACACTATTTTGATAAGTCTTGCTTTGCTCGTTTTGATGAAAGTATTTGCTAAGCATGAATGAATAGCCCTGTTTTGATGTATCGGTATAAGCCTTGTTTTGATGTCATCCTTGAAAAGTCCCTTGTACTGGAGGACTCTAAACTTTCGCAGTACCAAGTGCAAAAGTCCCTCGTGCTGGAGGACTCTAAACTTTCGCAGCACTAAGTATAAAAGGATACGGTCCTTTCTGGGGAGCACTAGAATGTTAAATCGGGCTACGGGCCTAAGTAACAAGTGCCATAATGTTAAATCGGGCTACGGGCCTAAGTAACACCAGTCCCTTGTGCTGGAGGACTATAAACTTTCGCAGTACCCTTGACTCAACGATTACGGATCGTACAATCCCTTGTTTTGCCGATGTAAGTAAGCATCCCTTGAGACTTGTAAGCTTTGATTGATGAATACGGTTCATCCCTTGTTTTGCCGATGTAAGTAAGCATCCCTTGAGACATGTAAGCTTTGATTGATGAATACGGTTCATCCCTTGTTTTGCCGATGTAAGTAAGCATCCCTTGAGACTTGTAAGCTTTGATTGATGAATACGGTTCACCCCTTGTTTGATAGAGTTTGATGTGTTTTGCTTTGAAGGAATCTCGGCTAATATCTGTATAGTTTGGCGTGTCTTGTTTTGAAAGACTTCGGCTATATTCATGCAAAACCTTTATTTCTAGTACCATTCACTGAGTATTTGTGCTCACCCCTCTCTATATATATGTAGGTGATGAGCAGGACGTCAGTGACGCCGAGAATGTGTTTTGAAAGCTTATTTTGGATTCATGTTTATGTCGGCGTTATTTTGTATTCACGTCGGCAATTCTTGAAAACTATGCTTCTTGGCTTGTACTCACTGTATTTTGTATATGTCGGCTCGAGAAGCCTTTTGATCAAGATGTAACACATATTTTGCTTTTGTTGTATTCAAGTTTAGAAAGATGTATGCCATTACATTGGATCTATGCACTGCTCTTATGGACCACTTGTATTTGATTTATTTCTTCCGCATTTGAGAGCCCCGTTTATTATACTCTGATCTTGTTAAACTCTTGAAAGTTGGCCTTCGGTAATCCCGGATTACTGGCCATCACGGCACCAAACTACTAGGGGCGGTTCGGGGTCGTGACATAATGGTATCAGAGCACAAGCTCCTCGGTATACGTTATTTACACACTTTGAGTCCTAAAGAGCATAGGATTTCCCTTAGAAAGATGTTAGGAATTGCATCATGGTGTTTTCTATTTGAACAAGGTGTGCATTGTCTTGGTATGCTTATTTGTTGCTTGCCTACGTGGTTATTTGCTTATTTGTTTTAGAGTCATACTTTGCACGCTCATAGCATCATGAGGAGAGGTAGACCTCCAATTGGCCGGGATCAGCCCGAAGACAGAATGGATAGACTGGAAAGATTAGTTGAGGGTTTGGCCCGCGAGTTGAGGCAAACAAGGCAGCAGTTCGCTAGTGCTACGTCGATTCAGGCCGAGCAGACCAACGGCCGAAATGTAGTTCCGCCTCCACCTCCTCCAGTGCCGCAAGTTCCCCCGCAGCCAGCCTTATATGGGGATGGTACGATAGCTTTGATCAGGGAGTTCAAGAAAATGAAACCACCGAGATTCTCTGGGGGTATAGAGCCGATGAAGGCTGAGGCGTGGGTTTTGGAAATGGAAAAGTTGTTCGAGGTCTTCCCTAGCACTGACGCTCAGAAAGTGACGTTGGCAGCATTCACATTAGATGATGACGCTCGTAAGTGGTGGATGATGGTTAGAGAGAGCAATCCAGATCTGACCTGGACTCAATTTTTAGAGTTGTTCTACAACAAACATTTTCCCCTAAGTGTTCGAAACCGGAAGGCTACCGAATTTCATACTTTGACGCAAGGCAGCCGAACAGTGGCGGAATACGACCGCGCTTTTACTGAATTGGCGAGGTTTGTGCCTCACATGGCCAACGATGAGTACATGAAGGCCAGGAAGTTCGAGTGTGGGCTTCGTGGACCGATTCAAGACCGGGTAAATTTACACAATATGCCGACTTATGCCGAAGTATTGGACAAAGCCATTCAGGCCGAAGCTAACCTAAATCGATACCAGAGCTCGGGAGAGAACCACCGAAAGAGACAGAACTATGACAACCGCCGAGGACAGCTGGGCACCAAGAAGAAGACGAACATGGGTAGTGCTAGTAACCTAAGGCAGGAAGGTAATGCTAAACCGACGTGCTCGGACTGTGGGAGGCAACATTTCGGGGTTTGTCGCCGGACGTCTGGAGCTTGTTATGAATGTGGCGAGATGGGCCATTTTGTGAGAGATTGCCCCAAGACAAAGGTTGATAACAACAAGAAAGGTGAAAATACCTCGAACTCCGTTCAGAAGGGAAATGCCGGGAAAGGACAGATGAGACAAGGCAGAGTATTTGCGTTAGTACCAGGAGACACTCAGAATGCTGAAACAGTGGTGTCAGGTATACTCCTAATTTGCTCCCAAGATGCCTATGTGTTGATTGATTCGGGTTCTACTCATTCGTTTATATCTACTAAGTTTGCCGAGAAAATTGATAGAGAACTAGAGCCCCTTGATTACATATTATCTGTGTCTACTCCATCTGGGAGATCTATGATTGTTGCATCCATCTATAAAGCATGTGTTGTTGTGATTGAGAATGTGGAATTATTAGTAGATTTAATGCCTCTAGACATAGCTCATTTTGATGTTATACTGGGAATGGATTGGTTGGTCGCGAATCATGCATCTATTAACTGTGTTTCGAAAAGTGTCACATTGAGACCCCCAAACCTAGCCGAGGTTATTTTTCAGGGTAAAGGGATAGTGCCCCCACCTTACTTGATTTCGTCCATTAAGGCCTATAAGTTAATTCAGAAGGGGTGCCGAGGCTACTTGTGTAGTATACTGAGTGATCAGAATGGAAATGTTAATTTAGCTGACATCCCAGTTGTTAATGAATTTTTCAACGTCTTCCCAAACGAATTGCCTGGTCACTTAACCGATAGAGAACTAGAATTTACAATTGGCATCATGTCGGGAACACAGCCGATCTCCAAAACACCTTATAGGATGGCCCCAGCTGAACTTAGAGAATTGAAACTACAGTTACAAGAATTGTTGGATAAGGGATTTATTAGGCCGAGCACTTCACCATGGGGAGCACCTGTTTTGTTTGTTAAGAAAAAGGATGGCACACTCCGCCTTTGCATCGATTATAGAGAACTTAATAAAGTCACTATCAAGAACAAGTACCCGTTACCTAGGATTGATGATCTGCTTGACCAATTACAAGGAGCCCAAGTCTTTTCTAAGATTGACCTTAGGTCTGGTTACCATCAGCTTAAAGTTAAAGCCGAAGATGTTGAGAAGACTGCTTTTCGGACAAGATATGGCCACTACGAGTTTTTAGTAATGCCTTTTGGAGTGACCAATGCCCCTGCTGCATTTATGGATTTAATGAACAGAGTCTTCAAGCCATATTTGGATGAGTTTGTAGTTGTCTTCATTGATGATATACTGATATATTCCAAGAGTAAAACTGAACATGAAAATCATTTGAGACTTGCCTTACAGATTTTGAGGGACCGGAAATTGTATGCTAAGTTTAACAAGTGTGAATTTTGGCTTTCTACTATTTCATTCTTGGGTCATGTGATTAGTAAGGAGGGTATCTCGGTTGATCCTAGCAAAATTGAAGCCGTAGTAAATTGGCCGAGGCCGACTAATGTGTCCGAGATTCGTAGTTTTCTGGGTTTGGCAGGTTATTACAGGAAATTTGTGAAAGATTTCTCAAGGATTACAATTCCATTGACGCAATTGACTAAGAAGGGAACAGTGTATGAATGGACTAAAGATCGGGAATCAGCTTTCCAGGAACTGAAGACGAGGTTAGTTACAGCACCAGTACTCGCACTCCCATCAGGTAATGAAGAGTTTCATATCTATAGTGATGCATCGCATAAGGGTTTGGGTTGTGTGTTAATGCAAGGGGGAAAGGTTATAGCTTATGCATCTCGTCAGTTGAAACCCCATGAGAAGAACTATCCTAACCATGATCTAGAATTAGCGGCCGTGGTATTTGCTTTGAAGATTCGGCGTCACTATTTGTATGGAGCTTCTTGTCAGATTTTCACAGATCATAAGAGTTTAAAGTACCTGTTCACACAGAAAGAATTGAATTTGAGACAGAGAAGGTGGCTTGAGTTGTTGAAGGACTATGATATGCAAATTCAATATCACCCCGGTAAAGCTAACAGTGTAGCCGACGCTTTGAGCAGGAAGCCAGATGGAAATTTGGCGTGTTTGACCGTGATGACAGTGGAGCCGACTATTGTTGATGAGGTAAAGACAAGACAGATGGAGGATAACTTCTTGAAGAAAATAGCCGAGGAAATTGACACAAAGCCGAGATCAGGTTATACTATCAAAAATCAAGTGCTCAAGTTTGAAGGAAGGTTCTGTGTGGCCGACATCCCAGGGTTGAAAAGGAAAATTTTGCAGGAAGCTCACGGTTCGAAGTTTGCCGTTCATCCAGGGAACACCAAAATGTATCGAGATGTGAAGCAGACCTTCTGGTGGCCAAATATGAAAAGAGAGATAGCCGAATTCGTGTCCCAGTGTTTGCATTGTCAACAAGTGAAAGCAGAACATCAAAGACCGGCAGGACTTTTTCAACCTTTGCCGATTCCTGAATGGAAATGGGAACACATCTCCATGGATTTCGTGATTGGTTTGCCGAAGACACCGAAAGGTATGGATTCGATTTGGGTTGTTATTGATAGATTAACTAAATCAGCACACTTTTTACCTGTTAAAACTACCTTCAACGCCGATCAACTTGCCTTGTTATACGTGAACGAGATTGTCAGACTTCATGGAGTGCCGATGTCAATTGTGTCAGACCGAGATCCTAAATTTGTTTCTAGATTTTGGCAAAGTCTACAGAGGCCTTTCGGAGCCGAGCTAAGATTTAGTACAGCTTTTCATCCCCAGACGGATGGGCAGGCAGAGAGGACAATCCAGACACTTGAAGATATGCTTAGACTTTGTGTATTGGACTTCCTAGGAAGTTGGGGAACACATTTGCCCTTAGTGGAATTCGCTTACAACAACAGTTATCAAGCTAGCATTGGCATGGCGCCGTATGAAGCCTTGTACGGAAGAAAATGTAGGTCGCCGATATGTTGGACCGAAGTCGGAGACAGAGCTCTGCTTGGTCCCGAATTGATTCAAGTGACAACAGAGAAGATTAAACTTATCCAACAGAGGATTAAAACTGCCCAGAGCCGACAAAAGAGCTACGCCGACCAGAGAAGGAATGAGTTAGAATTCGAAGTTGGGAATCATGTATTCCTGAAGGTTTCACCATCGAAAGGAGTTTCAAGATTTGGCAAGAAAGGTAAATTGGCACCACGATATATTGGACCGTTTGAAATTCTTGAGAGAATTAACCTGTTGCCTACAGACTTGCTTTGCCGCCAGATTTGAGCCAAGTCCACAATGTGTTTCATGTTTCGATGTTGAGGAAATACGTCTGAGATCCACTACATATTATTGATCATTCCGAGGTTATGGTTAATGAGGATTTGGGCTACGAGGAGAAGCCAATGAGGATTATTGACAGACAAGTGAGGCAGTTGAGAAACAAATCGATACCGATGGTAAAGGTCGAATGGAAGGAACATTATGGCACAGAGGCCACGTGGGAAAAGGAAGAGGATGTGAGAATCCGTTATCCAGAATTGTTCCTGGAATAAGGTAATTTAAGTTTGGGGAACAAACTTCTTTAAGGTGGGTAGGATGTAACAACCCTCACCTTACTCTTGTCATACTTGCATACATTCATGCATGATCTTGTCTTGATATGTTATTTTGCTAGTTTTGCCTTGCCTTGTTTTGGCTAAGTATTGCTTGCATGATTTTGCTTTTTGCTCGGCGTGTAGCCGAGGTCATCTTGAGAGTTGACCAACCCTGAACCTTTGTACCTTGAAATATTGTGGAACCGCCTGGTCGATACCACCTTCACCTCGGGCTTGTTGCCGAAATGTTTTGCACTAAGTGAACCTTGTCCGCAGGCAGGTATGGCCTAGGCTGAGATGTGGCACAGCTTAGTCAAGCGTCGTCCTCCCTAGCCGATGTCTTTGTTATCCTGTTGCCGGATCCTTGATTTGAGCCGATGTCATTACTAGCCGATGTGTCTTACCCAGCTTGCTGCATACGCTTTGTCAGAGACTTGTCTTATCTATCAATCACCTTTTTGAGTTGAACCAACCCGGTAGCGCCACGTGTCCGAGCTGATTGTTAAGACAGCTGGCAGGCTTAGAAACAAATCATTTCTTTGTCTCAAATCTTTGCCTTTAGAGAGAGAAGCTCTAGAGAGAAGGAAGAGAAGTTCTTAAGTAAGAGTAAGTCTTCCAAGCTTGATCTTCGAGGATTGAACCGTTGGATTTGAGTTTTGAGGTAAGAACCTTGATCTACTTTGATTGTTTATATTGATCATCTAGCTGCATTGCATGATCGGATCTGTTTTGCATGTCATGCATCGATTCGAAGTTAGTTTTGAAAGAAAAAGATAGTGTTCAGGTGTTTTGAAGAAAAGTCTCGTTTTGATCTGAAAGTCTGGAGCGAAAATCATGTTTTTGTGTTTGTTCTTGCATGACTTTCTTGACTGGGTACCCAGGTCCATGTTTTGAACTCATGGCATGAAACTCAGATTTTTGCAACAAGTTGTGAACTTGCATCCATCCTCCTAATGATCATGTTCTTCATATTCTTCAAAGGGAAACCCAGGTTTTCCCGGTTTTGTTTTGATGGAACCCTTGGGACCACACCTCGGCAAGGATGTGTGGGATCTCGGCAAAGGCCTGGTTGGTACCCAGTGTGTTTTGATGAGGCGGGAGCAGTGTTTGAACTCCCAGCCTGTTTTGCTTTGTTTGAATTGGATCTGGTAAGAATGCCGAGATCATTCGCATATGTATATAAAGCTTGTTTTGAGAATGTGATTTGCCATGTGATTGTAGGACCTTGATCTTTGCTTTGAGCCTACATCCGAGGAAAACTATGTGAGTGGTGCTTTTAATAAAGCTATGTTACACTATTTTGATAAGTCTTGCTTTGCTCGTTTTGATGAAAGTATTTGCTAAGCATGAATGAATAGCCCTGTTCTGATGTATCGGTATAAGCCTTGTTTTGATGTCATCCTTGAAAAGTCCCTTGTACTGGAGGACTCTAAACTTTCGCAGTACCAAGTGCAAAAGTCCCTCGTGCTGGAGGACTCTAAACTTTCGCAGCACTAAGTATAAAAGGATACGGTCCTTTCTGGGGAGCACTAGAATGTTAAATCGGGCTACGGGCCTAAGTAACACCAGTCCCTTGTGCTGGAGGACTATAAACTTTCGCAGTACCCTTGACTCAACGATTACGGATCGTACAATCCCTTGTTTTGCCGATGTAAGTAAGCATCCCTTGAGACTTGTAAGCTTTGATTGATGAATACGGTTCATCCCTTGTTTTGCCGATGTAAGTAAGCATCCCTTGAGACTTGTAAGCTTTGATTGATGAATACGGTTCACCCCTTGTTTGATAGAGTTTGATGTGTTTTGCTTTGAAGGAATCTCGGCTAATATCTGTATAGTTTGGCGTCTCTTGTTTTGAAAGACTTCGGCTATATTCATGCAAAACCTTTATTTCTAGTACCATTCACTGAGTATTTGTGCTCACCCCTCTCTATATATATGTAGGTGATGAGCAGGACGTCAGCGACGCCTAGAATGTGTTTTGAAAGCTTATTTTGGATTCATGTTTATGTCGGCGCTATTTTGTATTCACGTCGGCAATTCTTGAAAACTATGCTTCTTGGCTTGTACTCACTGTATTTTGTATATGTTGGCTCGAGAAGCCTTTTGATCAAGATGTAACACATATTTTGCTTTTGTTGTATTCAAGTTTAGAAAGATGCATGCCATTACATTGGATCTATGCACTGCTCTTATGGACCACTTGTATTTGATTTATTTCTTCCGCATTTGAGAGCCCCGTTTATTATACTCTGATCTTGTTAAACTCTTAAAAGTTGGCCTTCGGTAATCCCGGATTACTGGCCATCACGGCACCAAACTACTAGGGGCGGTTCGGGGTCGTGACAAATTTGTAGAGAATTTTTTGAGAATTTACTGAGTAATTTACTGGGAATTTACTAAGTAATTTATTAAGAATTTTCTGAGTAATTTACTAAGAATTTAATGAGTAATTTATTGGGACCTAACTAGGAATTTGCTGAGTAATTTACTGAGAATTTATTACGAATTTACTTAGAATTTACCGGGAAGATATTGAGTAATTTACTGACAATTTACTGAGTAATTTAATAAGTATTTAGTGGGAATTTACGAAGTAATTTACTGGGAATTTACTAAGTAATTTACAGAGAATTTATTGGGAATTTACTGAGCAATTTCCTGAGTGATTTTCTAAGAATTTACTGGGTATTTACTGAAAATTTACGGGAAATTTACTGAGAATTTACTCGGTATTTACTGAGAAATTTACTAAATAGTTTACTGAGAATTTAGAATTTTCTGGGAATTTAAGTAATTTACTGCGAATTTATTCAGTAATTTTCTAGGAATTTTTCTGCGTAATTTACTGGGAATTTGCTAAGTAATTTACTGAGAATTTACTAAGTGATTTGCTAAGATTTTACTTGGAATTTACTGAGAATTTAATGAGTATACTGGGAATTTGCTAAGTTTTTTACACAGAATTTACTTTCTGAGCAATTTATTAAGTATTTACTGGGAATTTACTAAGAATTTAATGAGAATTTACAGATTAATTTACTGGGAATTTACTGAGTAATTTACTGGCAATTTACTGAGTAATTTATTGAGAATTTAATGGGAATTTACTGAGAATTAACTGAGTAATTTACTGAGAATTTAGTAGGAATTTCCTGAGCAATTTATTGAGAATTTACTATGAATTTACTACGTAATTTAATGAGAATTTACAAGGAATTTACTGGGAATTTACTGAGTAATTTACTGAGAATTTAATGAGTAATATACTTAGAATTTACTGGGAATTTACTGAGAATTTAGTGATTAATTTGCTGAGAATTTACTGGGAATTTACTGAGTAATTTACAAAGAATTTACTAGAAATTTGCAGAGTAATTTTCTGAGAATTTTTTAGGAATTTTCTGAGTAATTTACTGGAAATTTTCTGAGTTATTTACTGGAATTTACTGAGTATTTTACTCAGAATTTACTTTATGAGCAATTTACTGAGAATTTATTAGGAATTTACTGAGTAATTTATCGAGAATTTACTGGCAATTTACTGAAAATATACTGCGAATTTATTAAGAATTTACTGGGAATTTACGGCTAAATCCATTAGGATTCCTTAGAATTCATTAGGGTTTCCCTGAATTCCTTAGAATATTTGTTGTACAAGTAAGAACAGAGACAAGAAATGAATAACTGATTGAATTAGAATATAATGAGTCAACTATCTAATCGTTGGAGAGGATTATGAGCTTGCATTAAAGGATCAACAAGGGGAAGACACTGTGATGCAGCTTTTACTTCAAGACTTTTGTTATGTTTTTTGTCTCTGCTTTGCTGCTGTGGATGCCTTTTTAAGTTGTGCTGATGCTTAGTGAAGGTTTTGGTGTCTTGTTTTTCATCTTCTGTTTTTGGCTGGGTTTTGGCTTAGCATGTGATTAGGCTTTGGAACAAGTGCCAACCTAGTTTTTATTTATTTATTTTTTAATAAGCAAAAAGGACGTACAATGATGTATAACAAATGAATACAAAGAGAGCACATTAAGGATATATCAATAACAGGGCCAAGGAAAAGTACATCATTGCAAAAAAGTATATAAGTTGACATATACTAAATGCTCTAATCTAGTACAAATCCAAAGGCCATAAAAACACTAAAAAAATGGCAAGATGCCACTGAAAATCCTACATAAAAAAACTGAACTCCTAAATCAAAACAATTAAAACTGCCAATCCAAATCAATACTAAAACCTCTAAACACCCAATCTGTAAAAAAAAAAAAGACCAACTTTCAAACAGCCTAAAAAGTAGAGTAACATACTAAACCCTCTTCAAAATCCATTTGATTTTTCAGCTTCAAAATGTACATCTCATCTTCCTCAAGTAGCTCTGCCACTATCTTTATTGAAAGGCTCCATCTTAGTCTTGTAGATGGTAGCAAGAAATCGATCTTCCTTTCAGCCACCACCACTTAAGTCTCACCGTGGTTTTCTTCTCCCTCTTCACTTGACCGCTGACATTCCATGATAATAGCTTCATTGATAGAATCAAAAACCCCTTTTAATCCTAGGCAAGAACAAATGAATGCTTATATACTTGGATTGGACTCACAATTTCATTGTCCCCTCCTACATAGCTTAATCCCAGATTCCCATTAACTTTCCAATTTTCCAAACCATCTCAGCCTCATTTAGCAGAATCTTGTTGCGATTGAGAATGCCTTCTGTTGAACCAGATAAAGCAAGTGGCCCTTAATGAAGCCCCTTTGCGTACCTCCTTTTTATCTACCTTTAGCTTTGCAAATTGTCCTCTCTTAGCACTCCTATGATTTCTTTTTCCTCTTTTTAGTATCCGAGAATTTATTGGGAATTTACTGAGTAATTTACCGAGAATTTACTGGCAATATACTGAAAATATACTAGGAATTTACTGGTAATTTACTTATTAATTTACTGACGTTTTACTGGGAATTTACGGAGTGATTTACTAAGAATTTACTGAGTAATTTTCTGAGAATTTACCAGAAATTTACGGAGTAATTTAATAAGAATTTACTAAGTAATTTACAATGAATTAACTTGGAATTTACTGAGAATTTTACTGAAAATTAACTGGGAATTTATTGAGAATTTATAGGAAATTTACTAAGTAATTTAGTAGGAATTTAAAGAGTAATTTACTGAAATTCACAGGGAATTTGTAACAACCCTCACCTTACTCTTGTCATGCTTGCATACATACTTGCATGATCTTGCTTGTTATGCTAATTTGAAGGTTTTGTTTTTCCTTGATCTGCTTATAATTGTTGCATGATTTTGATCCTTGCTTAGAGTGTGTGCGTAGCCGAGGTCATCTTGAGCTTAGTCCGCCTTTGACCCTTTGTACTTAGAACTATCTTGAGATCTTGTTCAACCCCATCTTCACCTCGGGCATTCTTTGCCGAGATGTTCTGCACTTGAACCTTGTCCACAGGCAGGTATGGCCTAGGCCGAGATGTGGCACACCCCGGCCAAGGTGTGGCACAGCTTAGTCAAGTGTCGTCCTCCCTAGCCGATGTTTTTCTATCCTGTTGCTGGATCCTTGATTTGAGCCGATGTCGTCCTGTTGCCGATGTGCCTTACCCGAGCTTGCTGCATACACTTTGTCAGAGACCTGTCTTGTCTATCAATCACCTTTTTGGAGCTGAACCAACCCGATAACGCCACGTGTCCGAGCTAGTTGTTAAGACAGCCGGCAGACTTAGAAACAATTATTTTGTCTCAAATCTTTGTTTTAGAGAGAGAAGCTCTAGAGAGGGGGAAGAAGAGTTCTTGAGTGAGAGTAGTTTTCCAAGCTTGATCTTCGTGGTTTGAACCGTTAGATTCGAGTTTTGAGGTTAGATTCTTGATCTACTTTGAATGTTGTTATGGATTATCTAGCTGCATTGCATGATCGGATTTGTGTTGCATGTCATGCATTGTTTTGAAGTTGGTTTTGGAAAGAGAAAATGGTTTTCACGTGTTCTTGAAGGAAATCTCGTTTTGATCCGAAAATTTGAACAAAAAACCATGTTTTGTGTTTGTTCTTGCATGACTTTCTTGAGTGGGTACCCAGGTCCATATTTTTGAACTCTTGACATGAAAACTCAGATTTTTATAACAAGTAGTGAACTTGCATCCATCTTTCAAATGATCATGTTCTTCATATTCTTCAAAGGAAAACCCAGGTTTTTCCTGACCATGTTTAACGGGACCTCGGCTTAGTCCTAGACGGTACCCAGTGTGTTTTCATGAACGGGAGCAGTGATTAAGCTCCCAGCTTGTTTTGCTTTATCTTTGACTTGGATCTGGCAAGAGTGTCGAGATCATTTGCATGTATATAGAGCTTGCTTTGAGAATGTGACTTGCCATGTGATTGTAGGTCCTCGATATTTGCTTGAGTCTACACCTGAAGAACTAGGTGAGTGGTATTATTGATAAAGCTATGTTAAACTGGTTTTGGATAAATCTTGCTTGCCTTGTTTTGACAAAAGTATTTTTTGTTAGCATGAATAAATAGCTCTTGTTTTGATATGTCAAGTATACTCCTTGTTGATGCCATCTTTGAAAAGGATACAGTCCTTGTTAAATCGGGCTACGGGCCTAAGTAACACAAGTCCCTTGTACTGGAGGACTCTAAACTTTCGCAGTACTAAGTATAAAAGGATACGGTCCTTGTTAAATCGGGCTACGGGCCCAAGTAACACAAGTCCCTTGTATTGGAGGACTCTAAACTTTCGCAATACTTTTGACCAAACGAATTACGGATCGTACAGTACTTGAATGATGAATACGGTTCATCCCTTGCTTCGCCGATGTTATGATACTTGAATGATGAATACGGTTCATCCCTTGCTTCGCCGATGTTATGATACTTGAATGATGAATACGGTTCATCTCTTGCTTTGCCTATGTCAGTAAACATCTTTGAATACTTGTAATATTTGATCGATGAATACGGTTCATCCCTCGTCTTGCTATTGTTGATGAGTTTGTTTTGAAGGACCTCGGCTATATTCATGTAAAACCTTTATTACTGGTACCATTCACTGAGTTTTGTACTCACCCCTCTATATATATGTAGGTGTTGAGCAGGACGGCGGCGACGCCTAGATCGTTTTGGATGCTTGTTTTGGATTCGTACTTACGTCGGCTTACTTTTGTATTTACGTCGGCGATGCCCTGCCTTGCATGTCGGCAAATCTTGAAAATCATGCTTCTTGACTTGTATTAGCTGTATTTTGTATATGTCGGCTCGAGAAGCCTTTTGATCAAGATGTAACATGTGTTTTTGCCTTGTTGTATTTAAGTTGTAAAGTTAATTGGAATGTTTGGCATTTCTTTGATCTATGCACTGCTCTTATGGACCACTTGTATTTGATTTATCGCTTCCGCATTTGTGAGCCCCATATCCATACTTTGATTGTGTTAAGTTTTTGAAAAGTTGGCCTTCGGTAATTACGGATTACTGGCCATCACGGCACCAAACTACTAGGGGCGGTTTGGGGTCGTGACAGAATGGTATCAGAGCACAAGTTCCTCGGTATACGCTATTCACACACTTTGAGTCCTGAAGAGCATAGGGTTTCCCTTAGAAAGATGTTAGGGTTGCATCATGGTATTTGTTGCTTGAGTGAAGTGTGCATTGTTTTGATATACTTATTTGCTATTTGCCTATGTGGTTATGTGCGTAATTGTTTTAAAGTCATACTTTGCATACTCATAGCGTCATGAGGAGAGGTAGACCACCGCTTGGCCAAGATCAGTCCGAAGACAGAATGGACAGATTGGAAAGATTAGTTGAGGGTTTGGCCCGCGAGTTGAGGCAAACCAGGCAGCAGTTCGCTAGTGCTACGTCGACTCAGGCCGAGCAGACCAACGGCCGAAATGTAGTTCCACCTCCGCCAGTGCCGCAAGTTCCCCCGCAGCCTGCCTTATATGGGGATGGCACGATAGCTTTGATTAGGGAGTTCAAGAAGATGAGGCCACTGAGATTCTCTGGGGGAATAGAGCCGATGAAGGCTGAGGCATGGGTTTTGGAGATGGAAAAGTTATTTGAGATCTTCCCTAGCACCGACGCACAGAAAGTGACGTTGGCAGCATTCACATTAGATGATGACGCCCGCAAGTGGTGGATGATGGTTAGAGGGAGCAATCCAGATTTGACCTGGACCCGATTCTTAGAGTTGTTCTACAAGAAACATTTTCCCCTAAGTGTTCGAAACCGCAAAGCTACCGAATTTCATACTCTGACGCAAGGTAACAGAACAGTGGCGGAATATGACCGCGCTTTTACTGAATTGGTAAGGTTTGTACCTCACATGACCGACGATGAATATATGAAGGCCAGGAAGTTCGAGTGTGGGCTTCGTGGACCGATTCAAGACCGGGTCAACTTGCTCGATATGCCGACTTATGCCGAAGTATTGGACAAAGCTATTCAGGCCGAAGCTAATTTGAACCGATACCAGAGCTCGGGAGAAAACCAGCGAAAGAGGCAGAACTATGACAATCGCCGAGGACAGCTGGGTACCAAGAAGAGAACGAACATGGGCAGTACTAGTAACCCAAGACAGGAAGGGAGTGCTAAACCGATGTGTTCGGATTGCGGGAAACAGCATTTCGGGATCTACCGACGAACATCTGGAGCCTGTTATGAATGTGGCGAGATGGGCCATTATGTGAGGGATTGCCCCAAAACAAAGACTGATAACAACAAGAAAGGTGAGAATACCTCGGGTTCCGTTCAGAAGGGAAACGCTGGGAAAGGACAGATGAGACAGGGCAGAGTGTTTGCACTGGTACCCGGAGACACTCAGAATACTGAGGCAGTGGTGTCAGGTATGTTACTAATTTGTTCCCAAGATGCCTATGTGTTGATTGACTCGGGTTCTACTCATTCGTTTATATCTACTAAGTTTGCTGAGAAAATTAATAGAGGACTAGAGCCCCTTGATTATGTGTTGTCTGTATCTACTCCATCTGGGAGATCTATGTTTGTTGCATCCATTTACAGGGCATGTGTTGTTGTGATTGGGAATGTTGAATTGCTAGTAGATCTAATGCCCCTAGACCTAGCTCATTTTGATATCATACTGGGAATGGACTGGTTAGTTGCAAACGATGCATCTATTAATTGTGTTTCGAAAAGTGTTACACTGAGACCCCTACACCTAGCCGAGGTTATTTTCCAGGGTAAAGGGATAGTGCCCCCACCGTACTTGATTTCGTCCATTAAGGCCTGTAAATTAATTCAGAAAGGGTGTCGAGGCTACTTGTGTAGTATACTGAGCAATCAGAATGAAAATGTTAGTTTAGCCGACATCCCAGTCGTTAATGATTTCCCCGACGTCTTTCTGGACGAATTGCCTGGCCACTTAACCGATAGAGAAATAGAGTTTACTGTTGACATCATATTGGGAACACAGCCGATCTCCAAAACACCTTATAGGATGGCCCCAGCTGAACTTAGAGAATTGAAACTGCAACTGCAAGACTTGTTAGATAAGGGATTCATTAGACCGAGCACTTCACCATGGGGAGCACCTGTTTTATTTGTTAAAAAGAAGGATGGCACACTCCGTCTTTGTATTGACTATAGAGAACTCAATAAAGTCACCATTAAGAACAAGTACCCATTGCCTAGGATCGATGATCTGCTTGACCAATTGCAAGGAGCACGAGTCTTTTCTAAGATCGACCTTAGGTCTGGTTATCACCAACTCAAAGTTAAAGCCGAAGATGTTGAGAAGACTGCTTTTCGGACAAGATATGGCCACTACGAGTTTTTAGTAATGCCTTTTGGAGTGACCAATGCCCCTGCTGCATTTATAGATCTAATGAACCGAGTCTTCAAACCATACTTAGATGAATTTGTAGTTGTTTTCATTGATGATATATTGATCTATTCCAAGAGTGATATTGAACATGAAAACCATTTGAGACTTGCCTTACAGATTTTGAGAAAACGGAAATTGTATGCAAAGTTTAACAAGTGTGAGTTTTGGCTTTCTACCATCTCATTTTTGGGGCATATGATTAATGAAGAGGGTATTTCAGTGGATCCTAGCAAAGTTGAAGCCGTAGTAAATTGGCCGAGGCCGACTAATGTGTCCGAAATTCGTAGTTTTCTGGGTTTGGCAGGTTATTACAGGAAGTTTGTGAAAGATTTCTCAAGGATTGCAATTCCATTGACGCAACTGACTAAGAAGGGAACACTGTATGAATGGACTAAAGATCGGGAGTTAGCCTTCCAGGAACTGAAGACGAGGTTAATTACAGCACCAGTACTTGTACTACCATCAGGTAACGAAGAGTTTCATGTCTATAGTGATGCATCGCATAAGGGTTTGGGTTGTGTATTAATGCAAAAGGGTAAGGTTATAGCTTATGCATCTCGTCAGTTGAAACCTCATGAGAAAAACTATCCTACCCATGACTTAGAATTGGCGGCCGTGGTTTTTGCTTTAAAGATTTGGCGTCACTATTTGTATGGGGCTACTTGTCAGGTTTTTACAGATCATAAGAGCTTAAAGTATCTATTCACTCAGAAGGAATTGAATTTGAGACAGAGACGGTGGCTTGAGTTGTTGAAAGACTACGATATGCAGATTCAATATCACCCCGGGAAAGCTAACAGTGTAGCCGACGCTTTAAGCAGGAAGTCAGATGGAAATCTGGCGTGCTTGACCGTGATGACAGTGGAGCCGACGATTGTTAATGAGGTAAAGACAAGACAGATGGAAGATAACTTCCTCAAGAAAATAGCCGAGGAGATTGACACAAGGCCGAGACCAGGGTATACCATCGAGAACCAAGTACTCAGGTTTGAAGGAAGGTTATGCGTGGCCGACATCCCAGAGTTAAAGAGAAAAGTTTTGCAGGAAGCTCACGGTTCTAAGTTTGCCGTCCATCCAGGGAACACTAAAATGTATCAAGATGTGAAGCAGACCTTCTGGTGGCCAAGTATGAAAAGAGAGATAGCAGAGTTCGTGTCACAGTGTTTACATTGTCAACGAGTGAAAGCAGAACATCAAAGACCGACTGGACTTCTTCAACCTTTACCGATTCCTGAGTGGAAATGGGAGCACATCTCCATGGATTTTGTGAATGGTTTGCCGAAGACACCGAAAGGTATGGATTCGATTTGGATTGTCATTGATAGATTAACTAAGTCAGCACATTTTCTGCCTGTTAAGACTACCTTCAACGCCAATCAACTTGCCTTGCTATACGTGAACGAGATTGTCAGACTTCATGGAGTGCCGATGTCAATTGTTTCAGACCGAGATCCTAAATTTGTTTCTAGATTTTGGCAGAGTCTACAAAGGGCTTTCGGAGCCGAGCTGAGATTTAGTACAGCCTTTCATCCCCAGACAGATGGGCAAACTGAGAGGACAATTCAGACGCTTGAAGATATGCTTAGACTTTGTGTATTGGACTTCCAAGGAAGTTGGGGAACACATTTGCCCTTAGTGGAATTCGCTTACAACAACAGTTATCAAGCTAGCATTGGCATGGCGCCATACGAGGCCTTGTACGGAAGAAAATGTAGGTCGCCGATATGTTGGACCGAAGTTGGAGACAGGGCTCTGCTTGGTCCCGAATTGATTCAAGTAACAACAGAGAAGATTAAACTTATCCAACAGAGGATTAAAACTGCCCAGAGCCGACAAAAGAGCTACGCCGATCAGAGGATGAATGAGTTAGAATTCGAAGTTGGAAATCACGTATTCCTGAAAGTCTCACCAATGAAAGGAGTTTCCAGATTTGGGAAGAAAGGTAAGTTAGCACCTCGGTATATTGGACCGTTTGAAATTCTTGAGAGAATTAACCCCGTTGCCTACAGACTTGCTTTGCCGCCAGATTTGAGCCAAGTCCACAACGTGTTTCATGTTTCAATGCTGAGGAAGTACATCCGAGATCCGCTACATGTAATTGATCATTCTGAGGTCACGATTAATGAGGATTTAGGCTACGAGGAAAAGCCAATGAGGATTGTTGACAGACAAGTGAGGCAGTTGAGAAACAGATCGATACCGATGGTAAAGGTCGAATGGAAGGAGCATTATTGCACAGGAGCCACGTGGGAAAAGGAAGAGGATATGAGAATCCGTTACCCGGAGTTGTTCGTAGAGCAAGGTAATCTAAGTTTGGGGACCAAACTTCCTTAAGGGGGGTAGGATGTAACAACCCTCACCTTACTCTTGTCATGCTTGCATACATACTTGCATGATCTTGCTTGTTATGCTAATTTGAAGGTTTTGTTTTTCCTTGATCTGCTTATAGTTGTTGCATGATTTTGATCCTTGCTTAGAGTGTGTGCGTAGCCGAGGTCATCTTGAGCTTTGTCCGCCTTTGACCCTTTGTACTTAGAACTATCTTGAGATCTTGTTCAACCCCATCTTCACCTCGGGCATTCTTTGCCGAGATGTTCTGCACTTGAACCTTGTCCGCAGGCAGGTATGGCCTAGGCCGAGATGTGGCACACCCCGGCCAAGGTGTGGCACAGCTTAGTCAAGTGTCGTCCTCCCTAGCCGATGTTTTTCTATCCTGTTGCTGGATCCTTGATTTGAGCCGATGTCGTCTTGTTGCCGATGTGCCTTACCCGAGCTTGCTGCATACACTTTGTCAGAGACCTGTCTTGTCTATCAATCACCTTTTTGGAGCTGAACCAACCCGATAACGCCACGTGTCCGAGCTAGTTGTTAAGACAGCCGGCAGACTTAGAAACAATCATTTTGTCTCAAATCTTTGTTTTAGAGAGAGAAGCTCTAGAGAGGGGAAAGAAGAGTTCTTGAGTGAGAGTAGTTTTCCAAGCTTGATCTTCGTGGTTTGAACCGTTAGATTCGAGTTTTGAGGTTAGATTCTTGATCTACTTTGAATGTTGTTATGGATTATCTAGCTGCATTGCATGATCGGATTTGTGTTGCATGTCATGCATTGTTTTGAAGTTGGTTTTGGAAAGAGAAAATGGTTTTCACGTGTTCTTGAAGGAAATCTCGTTTTGATCCGAAAATTTGAACAAAAAACCATGTTTTGTGTTTGTTCTTGCATGACTTTCTTGAGTGGGTACCCAGGTCCATATTTTTGAACTCTTGACATGAAAACTCAGATTTTTATAACAAGTAGTGAACTTGCATCCATCTTTCAAATGATCATGTTCTTCATATTCTTCAAAGGAAAACCCAGGTTTTTCCTGACCATGTTTAACGGGACCTCGGCTTAGTCCTAGACGGTACCCAGTGTGTTTTCATGAACGGGAGCAGTGATTAAGCTCCCAGCTTGTTTTGCTTTATCTTTGACTTGGATCTGGCAAGAGTGCCGAGATCATTTGCATGTATATAGAGCTTGCTTTGAGAATGTGACTTGCCATGTGATTGTAGGTCCTCGATATTTGCTTGAGTCTACACCTGAAGAACTAAGTGAGTGGTATTATTGATAAAGCTATGTTAAACTGGTTTTGGATAAATCTTGCTTGCCTTGTTTTGACAAAAGTATTTTGTTAGCATGAATAAATAGCTCTTGTTTTGATATGTCAAGTATACTCCTTGTTGATGCCATCTTTGAAAAGGATACAGTCCTTGTTAAATCGGGCTACGGGCCTAAGTAACACAAGTCCCTTGTACTGGAGGACTCTAAACTTTCGCAGTACTAAGTATAAAAGGATACGGTCCTTGTTAAATCGGGCTACGGGCCCAAGTAACACAAGTCCCTTGTATTGGAGGACTCTAAACTTTCGCAATACTTTTGACCAAACGAATTACGGATCGTACAGTACTTGAATGATGAATACGGTTCATCCCTTGCTTCGCCGATGTTATGATACTTGAATGATGAATACGGTTCATCCCTTGCTTCGCCGATGTTATGATACTTGAATGATGAATACGGTTCATCCCTTACTTCGCCGATGTTATGATACTTGAATGATGAATACGGTTCATCCCTTGCTTCGCCGATGTTATGATACTTGAATGATGAATACGGTTCATCTCTTGCTTTGCCTATGTCAGTAAACATCTTTGAATACTTGTAATATTTGATCGATGAATACGGTTCATCCCTCGTCTTGCTATTGTTGATGAGTTTGTTTTGAAGGACCTCGGCTATATTCATGTAAAACCTTTATTACTGGTACCATTCACTGAGTTTTGTACTCACCCCTCTATATATATGTAGGTGTTGAGCAGGACGGCGGCGACGCCTAGATCGTTTTGGATGCTTGTTTTGGATTCGTACTTACGTCGGCTTACTTTTGTATTTACGTCGGCGATGCCCTGCCTTGCATGTCGGCAAATCTTGAAAATCATGCTTCTTGACTTGTATTAGCTGTATTTTGTATATGTCGGCTCGAGAAGCCTTTTGATCAAGATGTAACATGTGTTTTTGCCTTGTTGTATTTAAGTTGTAAAGTTAATTGGAATGTTTGGCATTTCTTTGATCTATGCACTGCTCTTATGGACCACTTGTATTTGATTTATCGCTTCCGCATTTGTGAGCCCCATATCCATACTTTGATTGTGTTAAGTTTTTGAAAAGTTGGCCTTCGGTAATTACGGATTACTGGCCATCACGGCACCAAACTACTAGGGGCGGTTTGGGGTCGTGACAGAATTTACTGAGAATTTACGGAGTAATTTTATGAGAATTTACTGGGAATTTACTAATAATTTACTGAGATTTAACTGGAATTTACAGAGTAATTTATGGAGAATTTACTGGGAATTTACTGAGCAGTTTACTGAGAATTTACTGTGAATTTACTGCATAATTTTCTAGGAATTTATTGAGTAATATATTGAGAATTTACTGAAAATTTACTGAAATTTACTGGGAATTTATTGAGTAATTTACTGGAAATTTATTGCGTATTTTATTGAGAATTTACTTACTGAGTAATTTACTAGAAATTTACTGAGTAATTTACTGAGAATTTACTAAGCAATTTATTGAGAATTTAATGGGAATTTACTGAGTAATTTACTGAGAAATTATTGGGAATTTACAGAGTAATTTACTGAGAACTTTGTGGCAATTTACTAAGTAATTTAGTGAGAATTTGCTGAGTAATTTACTGAGAATTTACTGGAAATTTTCTAAGTAATTTACTGAGAATTTATTGGAAATTTTTTGAGTAATTTAATGAGAATTTACTAAGTAATTTACTGAGACTTTATTGAGTAATTTACAGAAAAAATTTGCTAAGAATTTACAGGGAATTTACTGAGCAATTTACTGGAAATTTACTCAGAATTTTTTGAGTAATTTACTAGGAATTTATTGAGAATTTAATGAGTAATACACTGTGAATTTTATGAAAATTTACAGAGTAATTTACTAAGAATTTATTGGTAATTTACTGAGTAATTACTGGGAATTTAAGAAGTAATTTACAGAGAATTTACTGGGAATTTACTGAGTAATTTACTAGAAATTTATAGGGAATTTACTGAGTAATTTATTAAGAATTTTCTAAGTAATTTACTAGGAATTTAATGAGTAATTTATTGGGAATATGCAAGGAATTTACTGGAAATTTACTGAGAATTTAGTGATTAATTTACCGAGAATTTACTGGGAATTTACTGAGTAATTTACTAAAAATTTACTGGGAATATACTGAGTAATTTACTAAGAATTTGCTGTGTAATTTATTACATATTTTCTGGGAATTTACTGAGTAATTTATTGGGAATTTACTGAGTACTTTACTGAGAATTTATAGGGAATTTACTGAGAAATTTACTGAGAATTTACTAGGTATTTACTAAGAATTTACGGGAAATTTACTGAGAATTTACTGGGTATTTACTGAGAATTTGCCGGGAATTTTCTAAGTAATTTACTGAGTAATTTACTGAGAATTTATTGAGTAACATACTGAGAATTTACTGGGAATTTACTGAGTATTTATAAGGAATTTACTAAGTAATTTAATCAGAGTTTACTGGGATTTATTAAGTAATTTACAAAGAAATAGCTAGGAATTTACTGAGTATTTTACTGAAAATTAATTGGGAATTTACTGAGAATTTACAGGGAATTTACTCAGTAATTTGTTGAGAATTTACAAGGAATTACTGAGTAATTTTTTGAGAATTTACTGGGAATTTACTAAGAACCCACTTGGAATTTACTGAGTAATTTACAGAGAATTTAATGAGAAATTTACTGGGAATTTACTGAGTATTTTATTGAGAATTTACATACTGAGTAAGCAATTTATTAAGAATTTAATGGGAATTTACTGAGTAATTAACTGAGAATTTTGTGACAATTTACTGAGTAATTTAATTGGAATTTGCTAAGTAATTTACTAAGAATTTAATGAGTACTATACTGAGAATTTATTGGGAATTTACTGTGAATTTTCTGAGTAATTTACTGTGAATTTTTTGAGTAATTTCTTGAGAATTTACTGCGAATTTACTTAATAATTTACTGAGAATTTACTGGAAACTTACTCAGTAATTTAATGAGAATTTACTTGGAATTTACTAAGTAGTTTACTGGGAATTTACTGAGTAATTTACTGAGAATTTAATGAGTAATATACTGTGAATTTCTTGAGAATTTACTGGTAATTTACTGTAGGTTACTGGGAATTTAATGAGTAATTTATTGAGAATTTACTGGGAATTTACTGAGTAATTTATTAAAAATTTACTGAGTAATTTACTGGGAATTTATTGAGTAATTCATTGGGAATTTACTGAGTAATTTACTGAGAATTTACTGGGAATTTATTGATAATTTTTCGGGAATATGCTAGTTAATTTTCTGAGAATTTAGTAGGAATTTACGAAAAATTTACTGGGAAAATACTGAGTAATTTACTGAGAATTTACTGGCAATTTATTTAGTAATTTAATAAGTATTTATTGGGAATTTACTGAGTAATTTACTGGGTATTTACTAAGAATTTACGGGGAATTTACTTAGAATTTACTTGCTATTTACTAAAAATTTGCTTGGAATTTTCTGAGTAATTTATCGGGAATTTGCTGAGTAATTTACAGAGAATTTATTGAGTAACATACTAAGAATTTACTAAGAATTTACTGAGAATTTACAAGGAATTTACTAAGTAATTTAATCAGAATTTACTGAAAATTTACTAAGTAATTTACAAAGAATTAACTAGGAATTTACTGAGAATTTACTGAAAATTTAGAGGGAATTTAATGATAATTTCTTGGGAATTTACGTAGTAATTTTCTGAGAAATTACTGGGAATTTACTGATAATTTACTGAGAATTAACTAGAATTAACTGAGTAATTTGCGAAAAATTTATTAGAAATTTACTAAGTAGTTTGTTGAGAATTTACTAGAATTTTTTGGGAATTTACTGAGTAATTTACTGTGAATTTACTAAGTAATTTTATAGGAATTTTCTGCGTAATTTACTAAGAAATTAATAAGTAATTTACTGAGTAATTTACTAAGAATTTACTGTGTAACTTATGGAGATTTTACTTGGAATTTACTGAGAATTTAATGAGTAATTTACGGGGAATTTGCTGAGTATTTTACTCAGAATATACTTTCTGAGCAATTTAGTGAGAATTTACTAGGAATTTACTTATAATTTAATAGGAATTTACAAATTAATTTACTGGGAATTTACTGAGTAATTTACTGGGAATTTACTGAGTCATTTGTTGAGAATTTACTGAGTAATTTACTGAGAATTTACTGGGAATTTACTGAGTCATTTTCTAAGAACTTACTAGGTAATTTACTAAGAATTAACTTAGGATTTACGGTGAATTTACTAAGTAATTTACTGGAAATTTACAGAAAATTTACTAGAATTTTCTGGCAATTTACTGACTAATTTACTGAGAATTTATTGCGAATTTACTGAGTAATTTTCTAAGAATTTTCTGTGAAATTTGCTGAGAATTTACTAAATAATTTACTGAGTAATTTACTGAGATTTTACTTGGAATTTACTGAGAAATTTACTGAGTAATTTTTTGAGAATTTAGTGTGCAATTTACTGGGAATTTGCTAAGTATTTTACTCTGAATTTACTTTCTGAGCAATTTACTGAGAATTTAATGGGAATTTAAAAATTAATTTACTGCGAATTTACTAGGAATTTACTGAGTATTTTTTTGAAAATTTGCTGAGTAATTTACTGGGAATTTACTGAGTAATTTGTTGATAATTTACTTAGGATTTACGGTGAATTTAATGAGTAATTTATTGAGAATTTACTAGGAATTTACTGAGTAATTTACTAAGAATTTACTGGGAATTTACTGAGTAATTTAAGGAGAATTTAAAGGGAATTTACTGAGAATTTAATGAGTAATTTACTGGGAATTTACTGAGTATTTTACTCAGAATTTAATTTCTGAGCAATTTACTGAGAATTTAATGGGAATTTACTGAGTAATTTACTAAGAATTTACAAGGAATTTACTAAGTAATTTAATGAGAATTTATTGGGAATTTACAAAATACTTTATTGAGAATTTACTGGCAATTTACAGAAAATATACTGGGAATTTACTGGTAATATACTTATTAATTTGCTGATGTTTTACTGGAAATTTACGGAGTAATTTACTAAGAATTTACTAAGTAATTTTCTGAGAATTTACCGAAAATTTACTTAATAATTTAATAAGAATTTACTGGAAATTTACTAAGTAATTTATAGAGAATTAACTGGGAATTTTACTGAAAATTAATATGGAATTTGCTGAGAATTTACAGGAAATTTACTGAGCAATTTAGTAGGAATTTACTGTGAATTTAATGTGTAATTTATTGAAAATTCACAGAGAATTTACTGAGAATTTACAGAGTAATTTTCGGAGAATTTACTGGGAATTTACTAAGTAATTTTTTTTGAATTTAGTGGGAATTTATTGAGAATTTATTAGGAATTTACTGAGCAATTTACTGAGAATTTACTGCGAATTTACTACGTAATTTTCTAGGAATTTACTGAGTAATATACTGAGAATTTACTACATAATTTACTGGGAATTTCCTGAGTAATTTACTAGAAATTTACTTGGAAATTACTGAGTAATTTACTAGGAATTTACTGAGTAATTTGCTGGAATTTACTGAGTAATTTACTGAGTGATTTTTTGAGAATTTACTAGGTATTTACTGAGAATTTACGGGAAATTTACTTAGAATTTACTTGGTATTTACTGGGAATTTGCTTGGAATTTTCTGAGTAATTTACCGGGAATTTGCTGAGTAATTTACTGCATTTTTACTAAGTAATTTACTGAGAATTTACAAATAATTTAGTTAGTAATTTAATCAGAATTTACTGGGAATTTACTAAGTAATTTACAAAGAATTAACTAGGAATTTACTGAAAATTCAGAAGGAATTTAATGATAATTTCTTGGGCATTTACGGAGTAATTTTCTGAGAAATTACTGGGAATTTACTGAGAATTAACTGGAATTAACTGAGTAATTTACGTAGAATTTACTAGAAATTTACTAAGTAGTTTATTAAGAATTTACTGAGTAATTTACTATGAATTTACTCAGTAATTTAATAGAAATTTTCTACGTAATTTACTAAGAAATTAATAAGTAATTTACTGAGAATTTACTTGGAATTTACTGAGTAATATATGAAGATTTTACTTGGAATTGACTGAGTAATTTTCTAAGAATTTAATGAGTAATTTACTGGGAATTTGCTGAGTATTTTACTTAGAATATACTTTCTGAGCAATTTACTGATAATTTACTAGGAATTTACAGATTAATTTACTGGAAATTTACTGAGTAATTCACTGGCAATTTACTGAGTAATTTGTTGAGAATTTACTAAGTAATTTACTGAGAATTTACTGGGAATTTACTAAGAATTAACTTAGGATTTACAGTGAATTTACTGAGTAATTTACTAAAAATTTATAGCGAATTTATTGAGTAATTTTCTAAATTTTTTTTGTGAAATATATTGAGAATTTACAAAGTAATTTACTGAGAATTTACTGAGAATTTACTAAGAATTTATTGAGTAATTTACTGAGATTTTACTTGGAATTTATTGAGAAATTTACCGAGTAATTTTCTAAGAATTTAGTGTGTAATTTACTAGGAATTTGCTAAGTATTTTACTGAGAATTTACTTTCTGAGCAATTTATTGAGAATTTAATGGGAATTTAAAAATTAATTTATTGGGAATTTACTAAGTAATTTTTTGAGAATTTGTTGAGTAATTTACTGAGTAATTTATTGAGAATTTACTGAGTAATTTACTGAAAATTTACTGGGAATTTACGGGGCAATTTATTGATAATTTACTTAGGATTTACGGTGAATTTTATGAGTAATTTGCTGGAAATTTATTGGCAATTTACTGAATAATTTATTGAGACTTTACTAGGAATTTACTGAGTAATTTACTAAGAATTTACTGGGAATTTACTGAGTAATTTAAAGAGAATTTACAGGGAATTTACTGAGTAATTTACTCAGAATTTAATGAATAATTTACTGAGAATTTACTGGAAATTTTACTTCGAATTTAATTTCTGAGCAATTTACTCAGAATTTAATTTCTGAACAATTTACTCAGAATTTACTGGGGATTTAATGGGAATTTACTGAGTAATTTACTAAGAATTTACAGGGAATTTACTAAGTAATTTAATCAGAATTTACTAAGTAATTTACAAAGAATTAACTATGAATTTACTAAGTATTTTACTTAAAATTAACTGGGAATTTACAGGAAATTTACTAAGTAATTTACTGAGAATTTACTGAAAATTCAGAGGAAGTTTATTGATAATTTACTATGAATTTACGGAGTAATTTTTTGAGAAATTACTGGGAATTTACTGATAATTTACTGAGTAATTTAATGAGAATTAACTGGAATTAACTGGGTAATTTATGGAGAATTTACTGAAAATTTACTGAGAATTTATTAGATTTTTTTGAGAATTTACTAAGTAATTTACTGAGAATTTACTGTGAATTTACTCAGTAATTTAATAGGAATTTTCTGCGTAATTTACTAAGAATTTAATAAGTAATTTATTGAGAATTTACTTGGAATTTACTGAGTAATTTAGTGAGATTTTACTTGGAATTGACTGAGAAATTTACAGAGTAATTTACTGAGATTTTAAAGTGTAATTTACTGGGAATTTGCTGAGTATTTTACTCAAAATATACTTTCTGAGCAATTAACTTAGAATTTACTTAGAATTTAATGGCAATTTACATATTAATTCACTGGAAATTTACTGAGCAATTTTCTAAGAATTTATTGAGTAATTTACTAGCAATTTACTGAATAATTTGTTTACAATTTAATGGGAATTTACTGAGTAATTTACTTGGAATTTAATGAGTAATTTACTGAGAATTTATTAGGAATTTCCAGAGTAATTTACTGAGAATTTATTAGGTAATTTACTGAGAATTTACTTAGGATTTACGGTGAATTTACCGAATAATTTACTGAGAATTTACTAAGTAATTTACTAAGAATTTAATGAGAATTTACTGAGTAATTTACTAAGAATTTAATGAGAATTTACTAGGAATTTACTGAGTAATTTACTGAGAATTTCATGAGTAATTTACTGAGAATTTACTTGGAATTTACTGATTAATTAGTTGAGAATTTACTGGGAATTTGCCGAGTAATTTACTTGGAATTTACTGAGTAATTTACTGAGAATTTAATGAGTAATTTACTGAGAATTTATTAGGAATTTACTGAGAATTTAATGGGAATTTATAGATTAATTTTTCGAGAATTTACTGTGTAATTTACTAGGAATTTATTGGCAATTTACTAAAAATATACTAGGAATTTACTGAGAATTTACTAATTATTTACTTATTAATTTACTTAGAATTTACTAGGAATTTACGGAGTAATTTAGTAAGAATTTACTGAGTAATTTTCTGAGAATTTATAAGAAATTTACTGAGTAATTTAATAAGAATTTACTGAAAATTTACTAAGTAATTTACAGAGAATTAACTAGGAATTTACTGAGAATTTTACTGAAAATTAAATGTGAATTTACTGAGAATTTAGAAGAAATTTACTAAGTAATTTACTGGAAATTTACTAATAATTTACTAAGATTTAACTGGACTTTACTGAGTAATTTATGGAGAATTTAATGGAAATTTACTACGCAGTTTACTGAGAATTTACAAGGAATTACTGAGTAATTTTCTTTGAATTTACTGTGAATTTACTGAGAATTTGCTGGAAATTTACTGAGTAATTTACTGGAAATTTAGTAAGTAATTTACTGGGAATTTACTGAGTAATTTAATGAGTAATTTGCTGAAATTTACTACGAATTTACTAAGTAATTTAATAAGTAATTTGCTGAAATTTACGGTGAATTTACTAAGTAATGTACTGGGTATTTTACTGAGAGTTTACATACTGAGTAATTTTCTGGGAATTTACTGCATAATTTACTAAGAATTTACTTAAAATTTATTGGGAATTTAATGGAAATTTATTGAGAAATTACTGGGAATTTACTGAGTAATTTACTAAGAATTTTGTGGCAATTTACTAAGTAATTCAGTGGGAATTTGCTAAGTAATTTACTTAGAATTTAATGAGTAATCTACTGAGAATTTACTGGAAATTTACTCAGAATTTAATGAGTCATTGTAACAACCCTCACTCTACCCTAGTCATGCTTGCATATATTACATGATCTTGTCTTGATATGTTGCATCTTTGCAAACCTTGATTCGTCTTGCTTAAGTGTTTCTCGCATGTTTTGTACCTTGCTTGGTGTGAGTTTAGCCGAGGTCATCTTTAGTCTAGAACTTCCTTGGAACCACCTTGTTTGACCTCCACCTTCGCCCTGACATATTGGCCGAGATGTCATTATCTAGGCCGAGGTGTTCATCACCAAGGCCGAGATGTGTATTATCTAGGCCGAGATGTTATCTCTGCACCTAAGTGATCTTGTCCTGGAGTGGTGTGACCTAGACCAAGGTGTGGCACATCTAGGCCAAGGTGTGGCACAGCTTAGTCAAGTATTGTCCTTCCTAGCCAAGATCATTGTTCCCCTACTTGCCGATGTCTTGTTCTTAGCCGAGATCATTACCCGCCGGAGTGCCCATGCCATCTTGCTTGTTGAACACACTTTGTCATAGTCTTGTCTTTTTACTCAGCCACCTTTTTGAGGAGAACCAACCCGGCAGTGCCACGTGTCCCAGCTGAGTGTTAAGTCAGCCAGCAGACCTAGAAATGCATCATTTGCTATATGTCTTTGTTTGTGAGGAGAGAGAAGCTCTAGAAGAAGAAGAAGAAGTTTTAGAGTGAGAGAGTGGGCTTTCGAGCTTGATTCCTAGAGATCAAACCGTTAGATTCGCGTATTGAGGTTAGATTCTTAATTTACTTTTGTTGTTCCTTATGTTTATCTAGCTGCATTGCACGATCGAACCTGTTCTGCATGTTATGCATTGGTTTAAAGTTGGTTTTAGAAAGAGAAGATAGTGTTCATGTGTTTTTGAAGAAAAAGTCTTGTTTGATCCGAAAGTTTGCCTTAAGATTCATGTTTTGTGTTTGTTCTCGCAAGATCCTTGAATATGGGTACCCAAGTCCATGTTTTTGAATTCATAGCATGAAATCTCAGATTTTGTAATAGCAAATTATGATCTTGCATTCATCTTCCTCATGTTCATGTTCTTCATGTTCGACATGTTCTTCGAGAGAGGGAAACCCAGATTTTCCCGACCTCATTTCCTCGAATGTGGCCATCGAGGCAACACCTCGGCAAGGAGGTGTGGGACCTCGGCCTAGACCTGGTAGTCGCCCAGCATGTTTTCCCGAGATGAGAAACAGTGTTTTGTTTTGACTTAACTTGGTTTTGAAGGATGCCGAGATCATCTGTATGCATGTGAACTTGTTTGAAAGTGCATTCAACAGACTTTTCCATGTGTTTGTAGGACTTGGACTTGCCTTGACCCCGACGTCTGAAGAGCTATGTGAGTGGTATTTTTAATAAAGTTATGTTATTAAGTTTTGATAAAGTTTTGCCTTGCTTGTTTTGGAAAAGTATTTTGTGAAGCATGAAAGATGATCCCTGTTTTGTATATCAAGTATTAGCGTTGTTTTGAATGACAATCTTGAAAAGTCCGTACGTGCTAGGAGACTATAAGCATTTGTAGCACAATCTTGAAAAGTCTGTACGTGCTAGGGGACTATAAGCATTTGTAGCACAATCTTGAAAAGTCCGTACGTGCTAGGGGACTATAAGCATTTGTAGCACAACCTTTGTTAATGTCACCCCTTGGAACTTGAAAGCCTTGAAAGACTTAAATTATTGAGACTTAAAAGATTGTTAGATAAACTTGATTTTGGATTTTGTACAAGATGTGATGTGCCTTGATTTGATAAAGATTTCGGATATTATTCATGCAAACCCATTTATTAGTTATACCATTCACTGAGTATCCAAGCTCACCCCTCTCTATATATATGTAGGTGACGAGCGGGACGACGGTGATGCCTAGATGTACTTGCTACTTGTTTTGGATTATGCACTTTTGTCGCATCTTGAAGATTATGCTTCTTAGTTGTATTTTATTGTATTTTGTATTTGATAGCTGAGAAGCCTTTTGGTCAAGATGTATTTTTGTACTTCATTTTGTTGTATTAAAGCTATGTACGAATGTATGCCATTCCATTTAACTTATGCACAGCTCTTATGGACTAATTAAATTTGTATATATTGCTTCCGCACATGTTAGCCCCATATGTAATGCTCTGATTGTGTGTGAATTTAGAAAGTTGGCCTTCGGTAAATTTCGGATTACTGGCCATCATGGCACCATTCTACTAGGGGCAGAATGGGGTCGTGACAGATTGGTATCAAAGCACAAATTTCTTATAGTACGTTATTCACACACTTGAGTCCTAAAGAGCATAGGATTTTCCTTAGAAAAATGTTAGGATTGCATCCTAATGCTTGCTATTTGACAAGGTGTGCATTATCTCGGCGTGACTATTTGTTGCTTGCGTACATGTCCATTTGATCGTTTTGTTTTAAGTCACCTTTTGCATACTCTTAGCATCATGAAAAGGGGTAGACCACCAGTTGGCCGAGATCATCCCGAAGATAGATTGGACAGATTAGAGAGACTGGTCGAAGGTTTAGTCTGTGAGTTGAGGCAAACTCGGCCGCAAGACACTAGTACTACTTCTACCCAGGCCGAGCAGACAGATGGCCGACGTGCAGTTCCACCTCCGCCTCCTCCAATGCCGCAAGTGCCTCCACAGCAAGCTTTATATGGGGACAACATCATAGCCTTGATCAGAGAGTTCAAAAAGATGAAACCGCCGAGGTTCTCTGGGGTATTGAACCGATGAAGGCCGAAGCATGGGTCTTGGAAATGGAGAAGCTGTTCGAGATCTTTCCCAGTACCGATGCCCAGAAGGTGTCATTGGCAACATTCACACTAGACGACGATGCACGAAGATGGTGGATGATGACCCGAGAAAGCAACGTAGGTTTGACTTGGGCCAAATTTTTGGAATTGTTTTACAACAAGCATTTCCCCCTTAGTGTTCGAGACCGTAAGACCACAGAGTTTCAGGTTTTGACACAAGGCAACAAGACAGTGGCAGAATATGACCGTGCTTTTACCGAGTTGGCGAGATATACGCCTCACATGGTCGATGATGAATACAGAAAGGCCAGGAAGTTCGAAAGTGGACTGCGTGGACCAATTCAGGATCGAGTTAACATGTTCAATATGTCGACCTACGCCGGAGTGTTGGACAAGGCCATCTTAGCAGAGGCTAACTTGAACTGATATCAGAACTCAGGAGAAAATCAGAAGAAGATGCAAAACTATGATAATCACCGAGCTCCGTTTAATGCCAAGAAGAAAGCGAATGTGGGCAGCTCCAGCAACTCGAACCAAGAAGGTAATACTAGGCCGACGTGTGCAAGCTGTGGGAAGCCGCATTCCGGAGTTTGCCGTTGGGCATCGGGAGCCTGTTTTGAATGTGGTGAAATGGGTCATCGTGTGAAAGACTGCTCGAAGGCAAGGACTGATGATGGTAAGAAGAATGGGAGTACCTCAGGCTATGCACAGAGAAATAACATCGGAAGGGCACAGACGAGACAGGGCAGAGTTTTTGCATTGGTACCAGGAGACACTCAGAATGCTGAGACAGTAGTGTCAGGTATACTCCCAATTTGCTCTCAAGATGCATGCATATTAATTGATTCGGGTTCTACGCATTCATTTGTATCTGCTAAGTTTGCCGAGAAGTTAAATAGAGAACAAGAACCCCTTGACTATGTGTTATATGTGTCTACTCCATCTGGGAGAACTATGATTGTTGCATCCATTTATAGGGCGTGTGTGGTCGTGATTGGGGATGAAGAATTGTTAGTTGATTTAATGCCGTTAACCATGGCTCACTTCGATGTCATATTGGGAATGGATTGGTTAGTAGCGAATCATGCATCCATTAATTGTGTTTCAAAGAATGTCACACTGAAAACCCCAAACCAAGCCGAGGTTATTTTCCAGGGTAAGGGAGTAGTGCCCCCATCTTACTTAATCTCATCCATGAAAGCCTATAAGTTGATCCAAAAAGGGTGTTAGGGTTATTTGTGCAGTATACTAAGTGATTTGAATGGAAGTGTTGAGTTAGCCGACATACCAGTTGTTAAGGAATTTCCCGACGTCTTTCCAAATGAGTTGCCTGGCCACTTGATCAATAGAGAGGTAGAGTTTACAGTGGACATCATGTCGGGAACGCAACCTATCTCCAAAACACCCTATAGAATGGCCCCAGCTGAACTTAAGGAACTAAAACTGCAATTACAAGAATTGTTGGGTAAGGGATTCATTAGGCCGAGCACTTCACCATTGTAACAACCCTCACCTTACTCTTGTCATACTTGCATACATTCCTGCATGATCCTGCCTTGTTATTTTGTTTTTGAAGGTTTTGTCTTGTCTTGATTTGCTTAAAGTTGCTAGCATGATTTTGATTTTTGCTTGGTGTGTGTGGCCGAGGTCCCCTTGAGCTTAGTTCGCCTTTGAACCCTTGTACTTAGAACTATTTTGAGACCTTGATCGACCCCCATCTTCACCTCGGGCATTTATTGCCGAGATGTTTTGCACTTAGTGAACCTTGTCCTTGGGCAGGTATGGCCTAGGCCGAGATGTGGCACACCCCGACCAAGGTGTGGCACAGCTTAGTCAAGCGTCGTCCTCCCTATGTAAGAACCCACATTTTATGTCTTAATTACGTTCATGAGCATCTGTATGATTATGGTTTGTTAAGCTTGCATGTGCATGTTCGTGACTTGTCCCGCTTAAGTGAGTGAGATCCATGCCTTGTTTTGAAGCCTTGTGATTTGTCTAAAGTGTTGTGTGCTTGTCTTGTTCCTTCCTGGATGTAAAACTTAGGTCACGCCTTGCCTGAGTTATGTTAGCCGATGTTGTCCCAAGCCGAGGTCACCCTCAGTCTAGAAGTATCTTGGAACCCCTTGTTGACCTCCGTCCTTGCCTTGTCACATTAGCCGAGATGTTACCTTGCACCCAAGTGATCTCGTCCTGGAGTGGTACGACCTAGACCGAGGTGTGGCGCATCTAGGCCAAGATGTGGCATAGCTTAGTCAAGTGTTGTCTTTCCTAGCCGAGGTCGTTGTCACCCTAGTCGCCGAAGCCTTTTTGTTAGCCGATGTCACCCCTTGCCGGAGCACCGTACCGTACAGCTTGTTAGATACGTCTTGTTATTAGCCGATGTCATTGCCCCGTCAGAGAGCCCATACCGCTTTACTTGTTGAACACCCTTCCACCATGCTTTGTCTGGTCTGTCAGCCACCTTTTCAGGGGGAACCCAACCAGTCGCTGCCACGTGTCCCAGCAGAGGGATTAAGCCCAGAACCAAGTGAGAACACTTATCATTTTAATGTCATAACCTTGCCTTTTAGAGAGAGAAGCTCTAGGAGGAAGAAGAAGTTTTAGAGTGAGAAAGTGAGTCTTCAAGCTTGATTCCGAGAGATCGAACCGTTTAATCCGTGTTCTAAGGTTAGATTCTTGATCTACTCATGATATTTTTTATGTTCATGTTATTGCATTGCATGATCGGATATGATTTGTAAGCCATGCATTGTTTTGAAATTTGGTTTTAGAAAGAGAAAACGACATTCATGCGTTCTTCAAGAAAAGTCTTGTTTGATCCAAAAGCTTGCATAAAGAATCACGTTTTTGTGTTTATTCCCGCGAGTACTTCAAGTACGGGTACCCAGGTCCATGTTTTCAAACTCGTAGCATGAAAACCCCAGATTTGTGATAACAGATTGTGATTGAACATTCATATTTCTCATGTTTTCACACCCATGTTCTTCATATTCATCGGCAGAGGGAAACCCATAGTTTCCCGACCTCTTTTCCTTGCATGTGGCCCTCGGGGACACACCTCGACAAGGAGGTGTGGAACCTCGGCCTAGACCTGGTTAGTGCCCAGCATGTTTTCCGAAATCATTTGTATACACATAAAGCTTGTTTGAAAGTGCATTCAATAGGCCTTGCCATGTGTTTGTAGGACTTGGACTCGTCTCGAACCCGACGTTTGAAGAGCTATGTGAGTGGTATTTTTAATAAAGCTATGTTAAACTTGTTTTGGTGAATCTCGTTTCGCTTTGTTTGATGAAAAGTATTTGATTTAGCATGATGCCTATCCCTATTTGTATATCAACCACTATCTTGTTTTGATGGCATGTCTTGAAAGTCCTTAGTTGCAGGGGACTATAATGCAACTGCACTCTTGTCTTGAAAGTCCTTAGTTGCAGGGGACTATAATGCAACTGCACTCTTGTCTTGAAAGTCCTTAGTTGCAGGGGACTATAATGCAACTGCACTCTTGTCTTGATATGTCATCGCACTTGTAATATGTAGATGTTATTAACATCCAAGGAATTTAAAAGGCCGGCAATGAACTCGATTTCCCCCTTGATTGTAAAGTATGCTATGTATCGTTTTGAAAGAAATCTCGGCTATGAATCATGCAAAACCTTTATTTCTAATATCATTCACTGAGTATCCAAGCTCACCCTCTCTATATATATGTAGGTGATGAGCAAGAAGGCATTGAGGCCTAGATGTGTTGCCGATGTGTTGTGAATGCTGTGCCGACGTGTTTTGGATTTACATTTTGTGACGTCTTGAAGATCATGCTTCTTAGCTTTGTGTCATGTGTAATTTGCATATGTCGGCTTGAGAAGCCTTTTGGTCAAGATGTATTTTTGTAACTCATTTCCTTATTGTATTTAAGTTTTAAGACTTTGTAAGAATGTATGTCATTTCATTGAACTTATGCACGGCTCTCATGGACTACTCCGACCTTTGCATATATATATATATTGCTTCCGCACTTGTGAGCCCCTTATTTTTATACTCTGATTGTGTGTGATTCTTGTAAGTCGGCTTTCGGTAATCTCGGATTACTGGCCATCACGGCACCAAACTATTAGGGGCGGTTTGGGGGCGTGACACCCTAGCCGATGTTTTGTTACCCCGTTGCCTTATCCTTGATTCGAGCCGATGTCGTTCATTGCCGATGTGTTGTACCGAGCTTGCTGCATACTCTTTGTCAGAGACTTGTCTTATCAATCAATCACCTTTTTGAGCTGAACCAACCCGGTAGCGCCACGTGTCCGAGCTGGTTGTTAAGACAGCCGGCAGACCTTGAAACACATCATTTTCTTGCCTCAAATCTTTACCCTTAGAGAGAGAAGCTCTAGAGAGAAGGAAGAGAAGTTCTTGAGTGAGAGTAAGTCTTCCAAGCTTGATCTTCGTTGTTTGATTCGTTGGATTCGAGTTCTAAGGTTAGAATCTTGATCTACTTTGATTGTTGTTGTTGATCATCTAGCTGCATTGCATGATCGAATCTGTTTTGCATGTCTTGCACCGATTTGAAGTTGGTTTTGGAAAGAGAAAATGGTTTTTCATATGTTCTTGAAAGAGAGCCTCGTTTTGATGCGAAAGTTTGGAACGAAAACCATGTTTTTATGTTTGTTCTTGCATGACTTTCTTGTACGGGCACCCAGGTCCATGTTTTGAAATCATGGCACGAAATCTCAGATTTTGTAACAAGTTTTGATCTTACATTCATCTTTCTCACGATCATGTTCATCATATTCTTCATGTTATTCAAGGGAAACCCAGGTTTTCCCGACTTTGCTTTTGGTTGAGGCCAACGGGACCACACCTCGGCAAGGATGTGTGGGACCTCGGCAAAAACCTGGTTGGTACCCAGTGTGTTTTCGTGAGACGGGAGCAGTGTTTTAACTCCCAGCATGTTTTGCTTTGATGGTTATTTGGATCTGTTAGAATACCGAGATCATTCGTATATAGGTTTAGCTCGTTTTGAGAATGTGATCTGCCATGTGTTTGTAGGACCTTGATCTTTGCTTTGAGTCTACACCTGAAGAACTAGGTGAGTGGTATTATTGATAAAGCTATGTTATACTTGTTTTGATAAATCTTGCTTGCTTTGTTTTGACAAAAGTGTTCTGTTAAGCATGAATGAATAGCTCTCGTTTTGATATGACAAGTATAATCCTTGTTTTGATGCCATCTTTGAAAAGGATACGGTCCTCTCTTGGAAAGTCCCCTGTACTGAAGGACTCTAAACTTTCGCAGTACTAAGTGTAAAAGGATACGGTCCTCTCTTGGAAAGTCCCCTGTACTGAAGGACTCTAAACTTTCGCAGTGCTAAGTGTAAAAGGATACGGTCCATTCTTGAAAAGATTACTATGTTAAATCGGGCTACGGGCCTAAGTAACACAAGTCTCGTGTGCTGGAGGACTATAAACTTTCGCAGTACCTTTGACTAAACGATTACGGATCGTACAGCCCTTGATACTTGAAATACTTGATTGATGAATATGGTTCATCCCTTGCTTCGCCGATGTTGTAATACTTGATTGATGAATACGGTTCATCCCTTGCTTCGCCGATGTTGTAATACTTGATTGATGAATACGGTTCATCCCTTGCTTCGCCGATGTTGTAATACTTGATTGATGAATACGGTTCATCCCTCGTTTTGCAGATGTCAGTAAGCATCTCCTGAGACTTGTAAGATTTGACAGATGAATACGGTTCATCCCTTGTTCGATAAAGTTTTGATGTGTTTCGTTTTGAAAGACTTCGGCTATATTCATGCAAAACCTTTATTTCTAGTACCATTCGCTGAGTATCCAAGCTCACCCTCTCTATATATATGTAGGTGATGAGCAGGACGTCGGCGACGCCTAGACTGTTTCGAAAGCTTGTTTTGGACTCTTGATTATGTCTGCTTTGTTTTGTATTTACGTCGGCAACGTCATTTATCATCATGTCGGCAATTCTTGAAAATCATGCTTCTTGACTTGTACTTACCGTATTTTGTGTATGTCGGCTCGAGAAGCCTTTTGATCAAGTTGTAACACATATTTTGCTTTGTTGTATTCAAGTTGTAAGATGTATGACATTTCATTTAATCTATGCACAGCTCTTATGGACCGCTTGTATTTGATTTATTGCTTCCGCATTTGTGAGCCCCCTATATCCATACTCTGATTGTGTTAAGTTTTTGAAAGTTGGCCTTCGGTAATTACGGATTACTGGCCATCACGGCACCAAACTACTAGGGGCGGTTTGGGGTCGTGACAACCATGGGGAGCCCCGGTTCTATTTGTTAAGAAAAAAGATGGCACACATCGCCTTTGCATTGATTACAGAGAACTTAATAAGGTAACCATCAAGAACAAGTACCCATTACCTAGGATTGACGATTTGCTTGATGAACTACAAGGAGCACGAGTCTTTTCCAAGATTGACCTTAGGTCGGGCTACCATCAGCTGAAGGTTAAAGCCGAGGATATTGAGAAGACTGCTTTTCGGACAAGGTATGGCCATTACGAATTTTTGGTAATGCCTTTCGGAGTGACCAATGCTCCTGCAGCGTTCATGGATTTGATTAATAGAGTCTTTAAGCCGTATCTAGATGAGTTCGTAGTTGTTTTTATTGACGACATACTGATCTATTCCAAGAGTACAATTGAACACGAGAATCATCTGAGACTTGCCCTGCAAATCTTGAGAGACAAGAAGTTGTACGCCAAGTTGAGCAAGTGCGAGTTCTGGCTTTTCAACATTTCATTTTTAGGGCATGTGATTAATGAAGAGGGTATATCAGTTGATCCTAGTAAGATTGAAGCCATTGTGAATTGGCCGACGCCGACCAACGTGTCCGAGGTTCGTAGTTTTCTGGGCTTGACAGGTTATTACAGAAAGTTTGTGAAGGACTTCTCAAGGATTGTAGTACCATTGACACAACTAACCAAGAAGGGAACAACATATGAATAGACCGATGATAGAGAATCAGCCTTCCAAGAGTTGAAGACGAGGTTAGTTACGGCACCAGTTCTTGTACTCCCATCAAGTAATAAGGAGTTTCAGATTTTCAGTGATGCTTCACATAAGGGTTTGGGTTGTGTATTAATGCAAGGGGGCAAAGTCATAGCATATGCATCTCGTCAGTTGAAACTTCATGAAAAGAACTATCCAACCCATGATCTAGAGCTAGCAGCCGTGGTGTTTGCTTTGAAGATTTGGCGTCACTACATGTATGGAGCCTCTTGCCAAGTTTTTACAGATCACAAGAGCTTGAAGTACTTGTTCACTCAAAAGGAACTGAATTTGAGGCAGAGAAGGTGGCTTGAATTATTGAAGGACTACGACATGCAGATTCGATATCACCCAAGTAAAGCAAACTCGGTAGCCGACGCATTGAGTAGAAAGTCAGTGGGAAGTTTGGCATGCCTAGCCATGATTTCAGTGGAGCCGACTACTATTGGGGAAGTAAAGGCAAGGCAAATGGAGGATGAATTCCTAAAGAAGGTGGCCGATGAGATTATCACCAGGCTGAGGTCAGGTTACACCCTTGAGAATGGAGTGCTTAAGTTTCAAGGAAGATTGTGCGTGGCCGACGTCCCAGAGTTGAAAGGAAAGATTTTACAAGACTCTCATGGATCCAGATTTGCAGTCCACCCAGGGAACACCAAGATGTATCAAGATGTAAAACAAACTTTTTGGTGGCCGAATATGAAAAGAGAGATAGCCGAGTTCATGTCCCAGTGTTTGTATTGTCAACAAGTGAAAGCAGAACATCAGAGGCCAGCAGGACTTCTCCAACCTTTGCCAATTCCTGAGTGGAAATGGGAACACATCTCCATGGACTTTGTGATTGGTTTGCCAAAGACACAGAAAGGAATGGATTCGATCTGGGTTATAGTCGACAGATTAACTAAGTCAGCACACTTCTTGCCCGTTAAAACTTCGTTTAATGCTGATCGACTTGCTGTGTTGTATATGAATGAGATTGTTAGACTTCATGGTGTGCCGATGTCCATTATGTCAGACCGAGATTCAAAGTTTGTTTCTAGATTTTGGCAGAGTTTACAAAGGGCTTTGGGGACCGAATTGAGGTTTAGTACGGCTTTTCATCCCCAAACCGATGGCCAAACAGAGAGAACAATTCAAACACTTGAAGATATGCTTAGACTATGTGTATTGGACTTCAAGGGAAGCTGGGAAGAGCATTTTCCATTAGTAGAATTCGCTTACAACAACAGTTATCAAGCTAGAATTGGTATGGCGCCGTATGAAGCGCTGTATGGAAGAAAGTGCAGATCGCCGATATGCTGGACCGAGGTAGGAGATAAAGCTTTGGTCGGCCCTGATCTAGTTCAAAGGACAACCAAGAAGATCAAGCTTATCCAACAGAGAATTAGAACCACTCAGAGTCGACAAAATAGTTACGCCAACCAGAGATGAAAGGAGTTAGAGTTTGAAGTTGGGGATCATGTGTTCCTGAAGATCTCGCCGATGAAAGGAGTTTCAAGATTTGGGAAGAAGGGTAAATTGGCACCCCGTTACATCAAGCCTTTTGAAGTTCTTGAGAAAGTTAACCCAACTGCCTATAGACTAGCTTTGCCACCAGAGCTAAGTCAAGTTCACAATGTGCTCCATATTTCGTTATTGAGGAAGTATATTCAGGATCCACTGCATGTAATTGATTATACCGGGATTACAGTTAGTGACGATTTAGGCTACGAGGAGAAGCCGATGAAAATTATTGACAGACAAGTGAAACAGTTGAGGAACAAATCTATACCAATGGTGAAAATCGAATGGAAAGAGCATTACGGCAAGGATGCTACATGGGAAATGGAAGAAGAAATGGAAATCTGTTATCCGGGGTTATTTCTAGAACAAGGTAAATTAAGTTTGGGGACCAAACTTCTTTAAGGAGGGTAGGATGTAACAACCCTCACTCTACCCTAGTCATGCTTGCATATATTACATGATCTTGTCTTGATATGTTGCATCTTTGCAAACCTTGATTCGTCTTGCTTAAGTGTTTCTCGCATGTTTTGTACCTTGATTGGTGTGAGTTTAGCCAAGGTCATCTTTAGTCTAGAACTTCCTTGGAACCACTTTGTTTGACCACCACCTTCGCTCTGACATATTGGCCAAGATGTCATTATCTAGGCCGAGGTGTTCATCACCAAGGCCGAGATGTGTATTATCTAGGCCGAGATGTTACCTCTGCACCTAAGTGATCTTGTCCTGGAGTGGTGTAACCTAGACTAAGGTGTGGCACATCTAGGCCAAGGTGTGGCACAGCTTAGTCAAGTGTTGTCCTTCCTAGCCGAGATCATTGTTCCCCTACTTGCCGATGTCTTGTTCTTAGCCGAGATCATTACCCGCCGGAGTGCCCATGCCATCTTGCTTGTTGAACACACTTTGTCATAGTCTTGTCTTTTCACTCAGCCACCTTTTTGAGGAGAACCAACCCGGCAGTGCCACGTGTCCCAGCTGAGTGTTAAGTCAGCCAGCAGACCTAGAAATGCATCATTTGCTATATGTCTTTGTTTGTGAGGAGAGAGAAGCTCTAGAAGAAGAAGAAGAAGTTTTAGAGTGAGAGAGTGGGCTTTCGAGCTTGATTCCTAGAGATCAAACCGTTAGATTCACATATTGAGGTTAGATTCTTAATTTACTTTTGTTGTTCCTTATGTTTATCTAGCTGCATTGCACGATCGAACCTATTCTGCATGTTATGCATTGGTTTAAAGTTGGTTTTAGAAAGAGAAGATAATGTTCATGTGTTTTTGAAGAAAAAGTCTTGTTTGATCCGAAAGTTTGCCTTAAGATTCATGTTTTGTGTTTGTTCTCGCAAGATCCTTGAATATGGGTACCCAGGTCCATGTTTTTGAATTCATAGCATGAAATCTCAGATTTTGTAATAGCAAATTATGATCTTGCATTCATCTTCCTCATGTTCATGTTCTTCATGTTCGACATGTTCTTCGAGAGAGGGAAACCCAGATTTTCCCGACCTCATTTCCTCGAATGTGGCCATCGAGGCAACACCTCGGCAAGGAGGTGTGGGACCTCGGCCTAGACCTGGTAGTCGCCCAGCATGTTTTCCCGAGATGAGAAACAGTGTTTTGTTTTGACTTAGCTTGGTTTTGAAGGATGCCAAGATCATCTGTATGCATGTGAACTTGTTTGAAAGTGCATTCAACAGACTTTGCCATGTGTTTGTAGAACTTGGACTTGCCTTGACCCCGACGTCTGAAGAGCTATGTGAGTGGTATTTTTAATAAAGTTATGTTATTAAGTTTTGATAAAGTTTTGCCTTGCTTGTTTTGGAAAAGTATTTTGTGAAGCATGAATGATGATCCCTATTTTGTATATCAAGTATTAGCGTTGTTTTGAATGACAATCTTGAAAAGTCCGTACGTGCTAGGGGACTATAAGCATTTGTAGCACAATCTTGAAAAGTCCGTACGTGCTAGGGGATTATAAGCATTTGTAGCACAACCTTTGTTAATGTCACCCCTTGGAACTTGAAAGCCTTGAAAGACTTAAATTATTGAGACTTGAAAGATTGTTAGATAAACTTGATTTGCCCTTGGATTTTGTACAAGATGTGATGTGCCTTGATTTGATAAAGATTTCGGATATTATTCATGCAAACCCCTTTATTATTTATACCATTCACTGAGTATTCAAGCTCACCCCTCTCTATATATATGTAGGTGATGAGCGGGACGGCGGTGACGCTTAGATGTACTTGCTACTTATTTTGGATTATGCACTTTTGCCGCATCTTGAAGATTATGCTTCTTAGTTGTATTTTATTGTATTTTGTATTTGATAGCTGAGAAGCCTTTTGATCAAGATGTATTTTTGTACCTCATTTTGTTGTATTAAAGCTATGTACGAATGTATGCCATTCCATTTAACTTATGCACAGTTCTTATGGACTAATTAAATTTGTATATATTGCTTCCGCACATGTTAGCCCCATATATAATACTCTAATTGTGTGTGAATTTAGCAAGTTGGCCTTCAGTAAATTTCGGATTACTGACCATCATGGAACTATTCTACTAGGGGCGGAATGGGGTCGTGACAGTCATATACTGTGAATTTACTGAGAATTTACTGAGTAATTTACTGGGAATTTTATGAGTAATTTACAAAGAATTTACTAGGAATTTACTGAGTAATTTACTAGGAATTTACTTTGATTTTACTGAGTAATTTAATGAGAATTTTCTGAGTAATTTACTTGGAATTTAATGAGTAATTTATTGGAAATTTTTTGAGTTATTTATTGGGAATTAACTGGGAATTTACTGAGTAATTTACTAGGAATTTACTGATTAATTTATTGAGTAATTTACTACAAATTTACTGGGAATATACAGAGTAATTTACTGCGAATTTACTGACAATTTACTGAGTAATTTATTATGTATTTACTCGGAATTTACGGAGTAATTTACTAGGAATTTATTGAGTAATTTACAGAGAATTTACTGGGAATTTACTGAGTAATTTACAAGAGTGATTTTTTGAGAATTTACTAGGTAAACTGAGAATTTGCTCAGAATTTTTTGAGTAATTTACTGTGAATTTACTGAGTAATTTACTTAGAATTTATTGAGTAACATACTGAGAATTTACTGAGAATTTACAGAGTAATGTACTGAGAATTTACAAGGAATTTACTAAGTAATTTAATTAGAATTTACTGAGAATTTAGTATGTAATTTACGAAGATTAACTAGGAATTTACTAAGTATTTTACTGAAAATTAACTGGGAATTTATAGGAAATTTACTAAGTAATTTACTGAGAATTTAGTGAGTAATTTACTGATATTTTAATGGAAATTTACAGAGTAATTTAATGGAAATTTACGGAGCAATTTACTGAGTATTTTACGGAGAATTTACTCAAAATTTACTAAGTAGTTTACTAAGAATTTAGAATTTTCTTCGAATTTACTGAGTAATTTATTGCGAATTTGCTCAGTTATTTTCTAGGAAAATTTTGCTTAATTTCCTGATAATGTACTAAGTAATTTACTGAGAATTTACTGAGTAATTTATATAGAATTTTCTGAGTAATTTACTAAGATTTTACTTGGAATTTACTAAGAAATTTACTGAGAATTTAATTAGTAATTTACGGGGAATTTGCTATGTATTTTACTCAGAATTTATTTTCTGAGCAATTTACTGAGTGTTTACTGGGAATTTAATGAGAATTTAATAGGAATTTACAGATTAATTTACTGGGAATTTACTTAGTAATTTTCTAAGAATTTACTGAGTAATTTACTAGCAATTTACTGAATAATTTATTGAGAATTTAATGGTAATTTACTGAGAATTTACTGGGAATTTCCTGAGTAATTTACTAATAATTTACTGGGTATTTTACTAAAAATTTACTTCGGATTTACAATGAATTTACTGAGAATTTACTTGCAATTTACTGAGTAATTTATTGAGAATTCACTGGAAATTTAGTAAGTAATTTACTAAGAATTTACTGAGAATTTACTGAGTAATTTAATGAGAATTTACAGGGAATTTACTGAGAATTTATTTGGAATTTACTAAGTAATTTACTGATTAATTTGCTGAGAATTTACTAGGAATTTACTGAGTAAATTACTAAGAATTTACAGAGTAATTTTCTGAGAATGTACTAGGAATTTACTGAGTAATTTACTGAGAATTTAATGAGTAATTTACTGAGAATTTACAGAGAATTTACAGAGTATTTTACTAAGAATTTACTTTTTGAGCAATTTACTGAGAATTTATTGGGAATTTACTGAAAATTTACTGGGAATTTATTGGGAATTTAATGGGAATTTACAGATTAATTTTCTTTGAATTTATTGGGAATTTATTGAGAATTTACGGAGTAATTTAATGAGAATTTACAGCGAATTTATTGGGAATTTTTTGAGTAATTTACTGAGAATTTACTAAATACTTACTAAGTAATTTACTGAGAATTTACTTGGAATTTACTAAGTAATTTTCTAAGAAATTTGCTGAGAATTTAATGAGTAATTTACTATAATTTACTGAGAATTTACCAGGATTTTACTGAGAAATGTACTAAGAATTTACTGAGTAATTTATTGAGAATTTAGTGAGAATTTTCTAAGTAATTTACTGAGAATTTACTGGAAATTTACTATGTAATTTATTGAGAATTTACTGAGAATTTACAGATAATTTACTAATAATTTACTAGGAATTTACTGAGTAATTTACAGAGAATTTAATGAGTAATTTATTGAGAATTTACTGGGAATTTACTGAGTGTTTTTCTGAGAATTTACTCACTGGGCAATTTTTTGAGAATTTACTTGGAATTTAGTGATTAATTTACTGAGAATTTGCTTGGAATTTACTGAGTAATTTACCTAGAATTTATTTGGAATTTACTGAGTAATTTACTGTGAATTTACTCAGTAATTTTCTAAGAATTTATTGAGTAATTTTATGAGAAATTACAAGAAATTTACTGAATAATTTAATAAGAATTTACTGGAAATTTATTAAGTAATTTACAAAGAATTAACTAGGAATTTACTAAGAATTTTACTGAAAATTAACTGGGAATTTACTGAGAATTTACAGAAAATTTACTAAGTGATTTACTGGAAATTTACCAGGAATTTAATGAATAATTTACTGAAAATTGACAGGAAATTTACTGAGAACTTACAGGGAATTTACAGATTAATTTTCTGAGAATTTACTAGGAATTTATTAATAATTTACTGAGATTTAGCATGAATTTATTGAGTAATTTACAGAGAATTTACGAGGAATTTACAGGGAATTTACTAAGTAATTTTCTTTGAATTTGCTGGGAATTTACTGAGAATTTACTTAGAATTTACCGAGATTTTAGTGCGTAATTTTTTAGGAATTTATAGAGTAATTTACTAAGTAATTTATTGGGAATTAACTGAGTAATTTACTGATAATTATTTGGAATTTACTGAGTAATTTACTAAGAATTTAATGATTAATTTACTGAAATTTACTAGGAATTTACTAGGTATTTTACTGACAATTTACTTACTGAGTAATTTTTTGAAAATTTAGTAAGTAATTTACTGAGAATTTACTTGGAATTTACTGAGCAATTTTTTGAGAATTTAATGGGAATTTATTGAGTAGTTTACCAAGAAATTATTGAGAATTTTCGGAGTAATTTACTGAGAATTTTGTGACAATTTACTAAGTAATTTAGTGGAAATTTGCTGTGTAATTTATTGAAAATTTAATGAGTAATATACTGAGAATTTGTTGAAAATTTGCTGAGTAATTTACTGTGAATTTACTTAGTAATTTACTGAGAATTTACTAGAAATTTACACAGTAAATTAATGAGAATTTACTAGGAATTTGCTCTGTTATTTATAGAGAATTTACTTTGTAATTTACTGAAAATTTACTGCGTAATTTATTGAGAATTTACTGGGAATTTACTGAGTAATTTACTAAGAATTTAATGAGTAATATACTGTGAATTTACGGAGAACCTACTGAGTAATTTACGGAGAATTTACGGGTAATTTACAGAGTAATTTACTGGAAATTTAATACGTAATTTATAGAGAATTTAATGGGAATTTACTGAGTAATTTATTAGGAATTTACTAAATAATTTATTGAGAATTTTCTAAGTAATTTTGTCACGACCCCAAACCGCCCCTAGTAGTTTGGTGCCGTGATGGCCAGTAATCCGTAATTACCGAAGGCCAACTTTCAAAAACTTAACATAATCAGAGTATAATGAACGGGGCTCACAAATGCGGAAGCAATAAATCAAATACAAGTGGTCCATAAGAGCTGTGCGTAGATCAAATGCAATGCCAAACATTTCCAATTAACTTTACAAGTTGAATACAACAAGGTAAAAGACGTATTACATCTTGATCAAAAGGCTTCTTGAGCCGACATATACAAAATACAGCAAATACAAGCCAAGAAGCATGATTTTCAAGAATTGCCGACATAGAGATAAATGACATTGCCGACGTAAATACAAAACAAAGCCGACATAATCGTGAGTCCAAATAAGCTTTCAAAACAGTCTAGGCGTCGCCGACGTCCTGCTCATCACCTACATATATATATAGAGGGTGAGCTTGGATACTCAGTGAAAGGTACTAAAAATAAAGGTTTGCATGAATAAAGCCGGAGTCTTTCAAAACAAACGAATCAAACTTTATCAAGACAAGGGATGAACCGTATTCATCAATCAAATATCACAAGTCACAAGGGATGCTTACTGACATTGGCGAAACAAGGGATGAACCGTATCCATCAATCAGGTATTACAACATCGGCGAAGCAAAGGATGAACCGTATTCATCAATCAAATATTACAACATCGGCAAAGCAAGGGATGAACCGTATTCATCAATCAAATATTACAACATCGGCGAAGCAAGGGATGAACCGTATTCATCAATCAAATATCACAAGTCACAAGGAATGCTTACTGACATCGGCAAAACAAGGGATGTACGATCCGTAATCGTTTAGTCAAAGGTACTGCGAAAGTTTAGAGTCCTCCAGTACAAGGGACTGATGTTACTTGGGCCCGTAGCTCGATTTAACATAGCAAAACTGGTGTTACTTAGGCCCGTAGCCCGATTTAACAAGGACCGTATCCTTTTATACTTAGTACTGCGAAAGTTTAGAGTCCTCCAGCACGAGGGACTTTCCAAGAGAGGACCGTATCCTTTTCAAAGATGGCATCAAAACAAAGATTATACTTGACACATCAAAACAAGAGCTATTCATTCATGCTTAACAAAACACTTTCGTCAAAACGAAGCAAGCAAGATTTTTCAAAACAAGTATAACATAGCTTTATCAATAATACCACTCACCTAGTTCTTCAGGTGTAGGCTCAAAGCAAAGATCAAATTCCTACAGCCACATAGCAAACCACATTCTCAAAACAAGCCTTACATGCATGCAAATGATCTCGGCATCCTCACCAGATCCAAGTCAAAAACAAAGCAAAACACGATGGGAGTTTAAACACTGCTCCCGTCTCATGAAAACACACTGGGTACCAACCAGGTCTTTGCCGAGGTCCCACACATCCTTGCCGAGGTGTGGTCCCATTGGCCTCAATCAAAAGCAAAGTCGGGAAAACCTGGGTTTCCCTTTGAAGCACATGAAGAATATGATGAACATGATCATGAGAAAGATGGATGCAAGATCAAAACTTGTTACAAAATCTGAGGTTTCATGCCAAGAGTTCAAAACATGGACCTGGGTACCCACACAAGAAGGTCATGCAAGAACAAACATAAAAACATGGTTTTCGTTCCAAACTTTCGGATCAAAACGAGACTTTCTTCAAGAACATATGAAAAACCATTTTCTCTTTTCAAAACCAACTTCAAATCGATGCATGACATGCAAAACAGATTCGATCATGCAATGCAGCTAGATGATCGGCAACAACAACCAAGGTAGATCAAGATTCTAACCTCAAAACTCTAATCCAACGGATCAAATCACGAAGATCAAGCTTGGAAGACTTACTCTCACTCAAGAACTCCTCTTCTTCCTCTCAAGAGCTTCTCTCTCTAAAGGCAAGGATTAGAGACAAGAAAAATGATTTGTTTCTGGGTCTGCCGGCTGTCTTAACAATCAGCTCGGACACGTGGCGCTGCCGGATTAGTTCAACTCAAAAAGGTGATTGATAGATAAGACAAGTCTCTGACAAAGCGTATTCAGCAAGCTCGGTAAGACACATCGGCAATAAATGACATCGGCTCAAATCAAGGATCCGGCAACAGGATTACAAAAACACCGGCTAGGGAGGACGACACCGGACTAAGCTGTGCCACACCTTGGCCGAGGTTTGCCACATCTCGGCCTAGGCCATACCTGCCTGCGGACAAGGTTCACTGAGTGCAAAACATCTCGGCAATAAATGCCCGAGGTGAAGGTGGGGGCCGACCAAGGTCTCAAAACAGTTCTAAGTACAAAGGTTCAAAGGCGAACTAAGCTCAAGATGACTTCGGCCACACACACCGAACAAGGAACAAAACTACGCAAGCAATACAAACAAAACAAGGCAAGCAGAAATCCTTCCAATTAACACAACAAGGCAAGATCATGCAGGAATGTATGCAAGTATGACAAGAGTAAGGTGAGGGTTGTTACAAATTTACTTGGAATTGAATGAGTAATTTATTGGGGATTAACTAGGAATTTACTGAGTAATTTACTAAGAATTTACTGGGAATTTACTGATTAAATTACTGAGAAATTGACTGAGTAATTTAGTGGGAATTTGTTGAGTAATTTACTAAGAATTTACTGAGTAATTTACTAGGAATTTATTGGGAATTTACTGAGTAGTTTATTGAGAATTTTCTTAGTAATTTACTGGGAATTTAATGAGTAATTTATTGGGAATTAACTAGGAATTTACTGAGAATTTATTGGAAATTTACTGAGTAATTTACTAAGAATTTACTAGGAATTTACTGAGTAATTTATTGAGAATTTTCTGAGTAATTTACTGGGAATTTAATGAGTAATTTATTGGGAATTTTCTGAGTAATTTATTGGGAATTAACTAGGAATTTATTGAGTAATTTAATGAGAATTTACTGGGAATTTACTGAGTAATTTACTGGGAATTTACTGATTAAATTACTGAGAAATTTACTAAGTAATTTATTGGGATTTTACTGAGTTATTTATAGAGAATTTACTGAGTAATTTATTGATAATTTAATGTATAATATACTGTGAATTTACTGAGTAATTTACTGAGAATTTACTTGTAATTTACTAGGAATTTACTGAGTAATTTACTAGGAATATACTTTGAATTTACTGAGTAATTTGTTGATAATTTTTTGAGTAATTTACTTGAAATTTAATGAGTAATTTATTGGAAATTTTCTGAGTTATTTATTGGGAATTATCTGGAAATTTACTGAGTAATTTACTGAGAATTTATTGGAATTTACTGACAATTTATTGAGAATTTATTGATTAATTTACTGGGAATTTACTGAAAATTTACTGGGAATATGCAGAGTAATTTACTTAGAACTTACTGGCAATTTACTGAGTAATTTATTAAGTATTTACTAGAAATTTACGGAGTAATTTAGTGAGAATTTACTGAGTAATTTACAGAGAATTTACTGAGTAATATACTAGGAATTTACTGGGAATTTACTGAGTAATTTATTGAGAATTTGCTAGGAATTTTCTGAGTAATTTACTGAGTAATTTACTTAGAATTTATTGACTAACATACTGAGAATTTACTGGGAATTTACAGAATAGTTTACTGAGAATTTATAAGGAATTTACTACGTAATTTAATCAGAATTTACTGGGAATTTACTAAGTAATTTACAAATAATTAACTAAGAATTTACTGAGCATTTTACTGAAAATTAATTGGGAATTTACAGGAAATTTACTAAGTAATTTACTGATAATTTACTTGGAATTTACGGAGTAATTTACTAGGAATTTAATGATAATTAACTGTGAATTAACTAAGTAATTTACGAAGAATTTACTCGAAATTTACTAAGTAGTTTATTGAGAATTTAGAATTTTCTAGGAATTTACTAAGAATTTATCGCGAATTTACTCAGTAATTTTCTAGGAATTTTTTGCGTAATTTTTTGAGAATTTACTAAGTAATTTACTGAGAATTTACAGGGAATTTATTGAGTAATTTACTTAGAATTTAATGAGTAATATGCTGTGAATTTACTGAGAACCTACTGAGTAATTTACGGAGAATTTATGGGTAATTTACAGAGAATTTACTGAGTAATATACTAGGAATTTACTGGGAATTTACTACGTAATTTATTGAGAATTTTCTAAGAAATTTACTTGGAATTGAATGAGTAATTTATTGGGAATTAGCTAGGAATTTACTGAGTAATTTACTGGGAATTTACTGATTAAATTATTGAGAAATTTATTGAGTAATTTAGTGGAAATTTGCTGAGTAATTTATTGGGAATTTACTAAGTAATTTACAAATAATTAACTAAGAATTTACTGAGTATTTTACTGAAAATTAATTGGGAATTTACAGGAAATTTACTAAGTAATTTACTGATAATTTACTTGGAATTTACGGAGTAATTTATTTGGAATTTAATGATAATTAACTGTGAATTAACTGGAATTAACTAAGTAATTTACGAAGAATTTACTCGAAATTTACTAAGTAATTTACTGAGAATTTAGAATTTTCTAGGAATTTACTAAGAATTTACCGTGAATTTACTCAGTAATTTTCTAGGAATTTTTTGCGTAATTTTCTGAGAATTGACTAAGTAATTTACTGAGAATTTACTGGAAATTTACTGAGTAATTTACTGAGAATTTAATGAGTAATATGCTGTGAATTTACTGAGAACCTATTGAGTAATTTACGGAGAATTTATAGGTAATTTACAGAGTAATTTAATGGAAATTTAATGAGTAATTTACAGAGAATTTACTGAGTAAGATACTAGGAATTTACTGGGAATTTACTGAGTAATTTATTGAGAATTTTCTGAGAAATTTACTTGGAATTGAATGAGTAATTTATTGGGAATTAGCTAGGAATTTACTGAGTAATTTACTGGGAATTTACTGATTAAATTACTGAGAAATTTACTGAGTAATTTACTGGGAATTTGCTGAGTAATTACTAGGAATTTACTGAGTAATTTACTAGGAATTTACTGAGTAATTTTTTGAGAATTTTCTTAGTAATTTACTGGGAATTTCATGAGTAATTTATTAGGAATTTTCTGAGTAATTTATTGGGAATTAACTAGGAATTTACTAAGTAATTTACTGGCAATTTACTGAGCAATTTACTAGGAATTTACTGGGAATTTACTGAGTAATTTATTGAGAATTTTTTGCGTAATTTACTGGGAATTTAATGAGTAATTTAATGAAAATTTTCTGAGCAATTTATTGGGGAATTAACTAGGAATTTACTAAGTAATTTAATGAGAATTTACTGAGTAATTTACTGGGAATTTACTGATTAAATTACAGAGAAATTTACTGAGTAATTTCGTGGGAATTTGCTGAGTATTTTACTGGGAATTTACTGAGTAATTTACTGTGAATTTACTAAGTAATGCACTGAGAATTTATTGGGAATTTACTTAGTAATTTACTGAGAATTTACTGGAAATTTATTGAGTAATTTAATGAGAATTTATTAGGATTTTACTCTGCTATTTATAGAGAATTTACTGAGTAATTTATTGATAATTTAATGAGTAATATACTGTGAATTTACTGAGTAATCTTCTAGGAATATACTTTAAATTTACTGAGTAATTTATTGATAATTTTTTGAGTAATTTACTTGGAATTTAATGAGTAATTTATTGGTAATTTTCTGAGTTATTTATTGGGAATTATCTGGAAATTTACTGAGTAATTTACTGAAAATTTACTGGAATTTACTGAGAATTTACCGAGAATTTACTGATTAATTTACTGAGAATTTACTAGGAATTTACTGAGTAATTTACTGAAAATTTACTAGGAATTTACTGAGTAATTTACTGAAAATTTACTGGGAATATGCAGAGTAATTTACTTAGAATTTACTGACAATTTACTGAGTAATTTATTAGAAATTTACTAAGTAATTTACAGAGAATTTACTAGGAATTTACTCAGTGATTTTTTGAGAATTTACTGTATAGCGATCAGTTTCCCTTTCTTTTATTGTGGTATCTGGACTTAGGTTTTGTGGAGTTGGGTGTTGTGTATATCTTGTTTACATCCTTACTCTTTGTATTTGAGTCTTGGGTTGTGTTGGGCAAGTTTGAAACAGGTTGGTTGAGCTTAGAAACCAAAAGTAGTTGCCCAAATTTTAGCCTTCACGCTCGAGCGGGCCTTTGCTGTGCTTCTCCGCTCGAGCGGGGGTTTGGGCGCTCGAGCGGGAAAATCCATCTCCCAGTATTTTCCTTTGCAGTGTTGGACGCTTGAGCGGGAGTTTGTGTGTGACACTCAAGCAGGGAGTTTGACACTTGAGCGGGGACCTGGTTCTGCAAAAGTTCTGGGAGCGTGCATCCGGAGCTCGAGCGACGGTTTGGACACTCGAGCGGGAGTCTGTGAGTGATGCTCGAGTGGGGTTTTCCACGCTCGAGCGGGGAGACGAGTATATCACTCCGAGATCTGACTTTTTGGATCACTTTTTCAACTCCATTTCTCTCTCTTACTTTTCAAAAACACCATTGGAGACCTCCTCTCACTAGAACTTCAACTTCTCTCTAGGTATTGATCTAATAGGAGTGATTTCCTCACCTTGGGCCCTTGTAAAAGTTGTGTTGATCGTCGAGGGCTATCTTTTGATCCGAAAATTTTGGGATTTGGAGCATCTTCAATTTCTTCTTCTTCTTCCCTTGGGCTCCGAATTTGAGATAGGGATTCCTACTCACTCTTATGAGTTTTGACCTAGATTTTGAGCTTGTTGTTTAAATGGTTGATTTTGGGACTTAGGGTTTCAAAAGATATAAAAGAGGGTTTTGTTATTTTGATTCTTAAATATGTATTTTTAGTTTCAAAATGATGTTATTGTTGTTAATGGTTGATATTTGCACCATTGGGTTAATATTGAGAGAAGGGAAAGAAAGCCCTAATTAGTATATAAATTAATTGATATAATTAATTTGGGAAGGTTATGGATTTGTGAAATTGAGTTGAATATAATGATAGTGGTTCATTATGGGATGGATTAGTGAAATTAGATTTATTAATCGCTCACTTTTGGAAGTATGGATATGTTATCTGTTGGCGCTTTTATTATATGTTTAGAAATAATTGTTTTGGGCTACCAGTGGAGGGTAGTTTTGATTGTTGTAGACAATGCATGATGATTAGGCAAACTAAAACTAATCAATTGGATGTGTCATAGAGTGTGACGGTTGAAAGAATACATTAACGTTATGTATTGATTGATTATGGATATGACCTTTGTGTATATACGTTGTGTGTGTGTAGGAGGAGATAGGGGATGTACTCCATGGTTTAGGGGAAGATAGGGGATGGACCTCTCAATCGGATATTGTTTGGGAGGAGATAGGGGATGGACTCCGTTGATATAGCTCATATGCTTATCAGTTAATGTGTTGATACAGCTCATATGCTTATCTATGGAAGTGTTGATACAGCTCATATGCTTATCTATTGAAGTGTGGATACAGCTCATATGCTTATCTGTTAAAATGTTGATATGGCTTATATGCTTATCTATGGTGAAATGGGGAATGTTTAATATAAGTCACTATCTCATGTAAATTGTTGGCCTGGTTCTGAGCCGTAGTTGTGAATTGTGAATTTGATAAGAAATGGAAAATGAAATGAAACACGGACACATATGTCGCGTAATGAAAGTGGTGTATGAATTGGTTTATAAGAGTCAAACATTTATAAACTGCTTAGTTACTGCACATATTGTGTTTAGCATATCTCTACTGGGCATTGGCTCACCCTATATAGGACATCATTTTCAGGTACAGGTAGCATGCCACCTCCAAGGACATAGCTTGGATGGTTATGGGAGTTGAAGACTCTTTTTGATTATTTTGTTTGTATTACATGTATATCAAGCCAATGGCTTATTTTGTATAGAGTTAGTACTCTTCTTTTGTAACCAAGTGTTGACTTGGAAAGCTGTAAGCCCTTAGGGCATTTACCTTTTGTTGTTAACATGTAATACTGTTGTAAGAACTACTCTGATGAATAGAAAGGTGTTGATTTCTCTTATAGCTTTGCATGTCTAAAATGATGGGTTTTATGTATTATTTTGAGGGCGTTACAACTTGGTATCAGAGCGTGCCGGGTTTGAATACTTTGGGTACATGGGAAGTGATTAGTATCACAATGGGTTTGTCTCGCTTGATAGAGACTTAGATGTAGTGTCATATGCTATGTGTTTAATTGATAACATGCTTATGTGACTATATGGGTATGGAATGTAGTTTCTAGGATGTTGATTGGACCCTTGGGTTTCTGGGAGTCTTGTTGGAAAGGCATTTGATCAATGCTGTTTCTAACCGGAACTCTAGTAACGCCTCGGGACTATCATTATCCGGAAATGAAATTCGTAATTGCTTATGTGATTATGTGCTTACGTGCAGTGAATTACAGTTGTCCATGTATTAGGACGTGAGTGTTATAGCTTCGGCACATTTGTGAATGTGCTAATAGTCTTCGTTACCTTTAATAGGATGTCAAGACGAGGGCGTGGTAGACGTGGCAGGCGTGGTAGGTAGGAGATGCCTTTACGGGATGATATTTCGGCACAGCAAGAGGGAGTTGGTCAGGCCAATGTGGCCGAGCCAGTGGGTTAGCAAGCTATGAGTGCCTTGGCCCGAGAAATAGCAGGAGCTTTGGGTATTCTCAGAGCTGGGAATCAGGATCAGGCCCACGTTGCCGAGGCAGGGCCTTCTTTCCTGAAGAGGGAGTTCTTCCGGTCTAACCCGGACGAGTTCGTTAGGGATCCGAAGGAGCCACATAAGGCTAACGAGTGGTTGGAACAGATAGAGAAGACATTCAAGATGCTTGGCATCGAGGACGGGGCTTTAAAGGTGACCTTGGCATCCTTCCAACTGAAGGGAGATGCGGGTCAGTGGTGGAAGTACGACAAGGGCCGTATTGGTGGTGCATGGGAGGCTTTTGTAGATGTTTTCTAGAAGAAGTTCTTACCTTCAGCTGCCAGGAAGAAGCTGAGGGAACAGTTTTGCCAGCTTAAACAGTACGGTTTGTCAGTGGCCGAGTTTGAGGCTACTTTTACTAGCTTGTCCAGGTTTACACCTGAGCTCGTGGCATCCGAGGAATGCCGTTGCTTTGAGTTTGAACGGAAGTTGAGGCGTGGACTCAAGTTGAGGGTTGAAGGGTCTTTTATTCGAAAGTATAGACGTCTGGTGGATGCTGCAGCTCATATGGAGATTATGATGCAGGAGGAGGATGAGGAGAAGCATAGAGGCTCCAAGAGGAGCCAAGATGGCCAGGGTGATGGCAGGAGACAGAGAGGTTTTAACCCTCAACAGTCTCAGGGTGGTTTGGCTAGATCGACCTTTCCAGTGCCCTCCGGGAGAGGTAATCAGGGAGGCTTGACTTGTTTTGCATGTGGCCAGCTGGGTCACAAGTCTTCAGTTTGCCCACAGAAAGGAGGGGGTCAGCGAGCTGCTTCTTCTTCGGCTCGACCTTAGGGCCAAAGTGAGGGCAGGGGCCAGCCTTTATCTTGCTATCAGTGTGGTTAGCCTGGGCACCTGAAGAGGTTTTGCCCACAGTTTAGTGCCACTTCGGGAGTGTCTGGTTCTAGGCAAACGCAGAGTTATCAGCCAGCTCAGTCTGTGCAGGCCTCGAGGGCCAATCCGGGAGCTTCGTCATCCCAGTCTGTGCAGCAGTCTTTTGCTCCTAGAGGTGAGCAGGTGGATCAGGGGCCTACAGGGTGCGTGTATGCTGTTACCGCGCAGGATCTAGTACCGACTCCATCAGTTGTGAGAGGTACCTTTCTGTTTTGCAACTCGGTTGCTAGTGTGTTGATTGATACGGGTGCATCTCATTCTTTTGTATCTGCTGCATTTGCATCTGTTTTGGAGTTGGAGTTGGCACAGTTAGCATCTCCTATATGTGTTGTATCACCTATTAGGGGTGAGTTGATTTTGAAACACGGATGTAGAGGTTGTGATATAGAGGTCGCCGACCGTAGGCTTCATTTTCCTTTTGTTGTTATGCCCATGAAGGGTTTTGATGTTATTTTGGGTATGGACTGGCTATCGTCATACCGGGCTGTCATTGATTGCTACCGCCAGAGGGTCACAGTATGTACCCCGAGCGGGGAGTGTTTTCATTTCTTGGGGGATCGGGTTGGCAGTGTATTGCCACCGATGTATGATCCGTGAGGGTGGAGTGAGCTTAGTGGTCTCCTTGCTAGCTTTATGAGTGGTGAGTGTGATGAGACCCAGATTGCATTGCTGAGAGTGGTTTGTGAGTATTCGGATGTTTTCCCGAGGATCTCGTTAGTTTGCCACCTCACCGAGAGATCGAGTTCTCTATTGATTTGGTGCCCGGCACGGCGCCGATTTCTATGGCACTTTACCATTTTGCCCCAGCCGAGTTAAGTGAGTTGAAGATTCAGCTCCAGGAGTTGTTGGATAAGGGCTTTATTCGCCCTAGTGTTTCGCCGTGGGGAGCACCGGCCCTCTTTGCTAAAACGAAAGATGGTGCCTTGAGACTTTGTATCGATTACCGAAAGTTGAATCGGGCTACGGTTAAGAATAAGTATCCTATGCCCCATATAGATGATCTGTTTGACCAGTTGAAGGGTTCTCGTTGTTTCTCTAAGATAGACTTGAGATTGGGTTACCACCAGTTGAGGGTCAAGGAGGAGGATATTTCGAAGACGGCATTCCGTACGCGGTATGGCCATTATGTGTTTCTGGTGATGCCATTTGGGCTCACCAATGCACCGACAGTCTTTATGGACTTGATGAATCGGATCTTCCGGGAATTCTTAGATCGTTTTGTAGTCGTTTTCGTGGACGACATTCTGATTTATTCGCCTTCTGAGGAGGAGCACGAGGAACACTTGAGAGTGGTGCTTGAATTGCTTAGAGCCTACAGGCTATATGCCAAGTTTGGGAAATGTGAGTTCTGGCTAGGAGAAGTCAAGTTCTTAGGCCATGTGGTATCCGGGGAAAGGGTGTCTGTTGATACATCCAAGGTTGAGGCAGTGCAAGATTGGGCACAGCCTAAGAGTGTTTTTGAGATCCGCAGTTTTCTGGGATTAGCTGGGTATTACCGTCGGTTTGTGAAAGATTTCTCCAGGTTAGCTTCACCGTTGACTAGATTGACGCGGAAAGGAGTCAAGTGTGTATGGAGTGAGACTTGTGAAAAGTCGTTCCAAGAGTTGAAAGTTAGATTGACCACCGCTCCGATTTTGATTATTCCGAAGAGAGGGTTGGGTTATGCGGTTTATTGTGATGCCTCACGAGAGGGTTTGGGTTGTGTGTTGATGCAAGAGGGGAAAATGGTTGCCTATGGCTCACATCAGTTAAAAATACATGAGAAAAATTACCCTACGCATGACCTAGAGTTAGCAGCTGTGATATTTGCCTTAAAGATTTGGAGGCACTACCTTTATGGTGAGAGGTTCGAGGTGTTCTCGGACCATAAAAGTTTGAAGTACCTGTTTACACAGAGGGACTTAAACTTAAGGCAGAGAAGGTGGATGGAGTTCATTGAGGACTATGATTTTGAGTTGCACTATCACCCGGGAAAGGCCAATGTAGTGGCCGATGCCCTTAGCAGGAAATCCTTTAATGATGTAGCTTGTATAGCTATCCGGGAGTGGGAGATGTTGGGGGCACTTGGCGAGTTTGATTTGCTTCTGGGCGAATCTGTTGAGGCTACGGCCTTGTTCTCTGTGGTTGCGCAGCCTACACTTGTGGCTCGAGTGTTAGAGGCGCAGAGAGGTGACCTTGAGATAGAATCCCTCCGAGAGAAGATCTCCAGTGGAAAGGTTGAGAGAGGTTTGATGGTGTGTCCCAACTTGACTGTGAGATACCGAGACCGTTTGTTTGTACCGAAGTCTTGCCGAGAGGAAGTACTCCGAGAGTTTCATCATTCACGCCTTGCGGTGCATTCGGGAGGCACTAAGATGTATCGAGATTTGGGTCGCCAGTTCTGGTGGCAGGGAATGAAGAGGGATGTGGCGGTTTTTGTGTCCAAGTGCCTTACTTGTCAGCAAGTGAAGGCCGAGCATCAGAGGCCAGCGGGTTTGTTGCAACCCTTGCCTATTGCCTAGTGGAAGTAGGAGCATGCCACCATGGACTTCGTTGTAGGTCTTCCGAGGACTCAGCGGGGTAGTGATGCTATTTGGGTGGTTGTGGACCGGTTGACTAAGTCGGCGCACTTTATTCCTATCCGCGTGAGAGATTCAGTAGATCATCTTGCCGATTTGTATGTTCGGGACATAGTGAGGTTGCACAGGGTCCCGGTGACGATTGTCTCAGATAGAGATCCTCATTTTACTGTTAGGTTGTGGCAGAGTTTGCAGAGTGCCTTGGGTACTAAGTTGACCTTTAGTACGGCTTATCATCCTCAGACTGACGGGCAGTCCGAGCGTACTATTCAGATCCTTGAGGATATGCTTTGAGGTTGTGTCCTTGACTTTAGTAGGACGTGGGAGAGGCACTTACCCTTGGTGGAGTTTGCCTACAACAACAGTTTTCAGTCGAGTATCGATATGGCACCGTTTGAGGCCTTGTATGGCCGACCGTGTAGGTCTCCATTTTGTTGGGCCGGGGTGGGTGATGGACCTTTGTTGGGCCCGAAGTTGGTTAGAGAGACGACAGAGAAAGTTGAGCTTATCCGTAGGAGGCTTGTTACAGCCCAGAGTCGCCAAAAGAGTTATGCCGACCGTAGGAGGAGGCCTTTGGCGTTTGAGACTGGTGATCATGTTTTTCTGAAAATATCACCTAGGCGAGGTCTGATGAGGTTTGGGAAGAGTGGGAAGTTGTCCCCTCGATTTATTGGCCCTTTTGAGATCCTTGAGAGGATTGGCGAGGTTGCCTATTGTTTAGCCTTGCCGCCGCAGTTGTCCGGAGTTCATGACGTGTTTCATGTTAGTATGCTTCGGAAGTACGAGCCGGATCCATCCCATGTGTTAGATTGGACTGACTTAGAGGTAGATAAGGATGCCTCGTATGAGGAGAGACCGGTTCGGGTCTTGGATAGGCGGGATCAAGTCTTGCGAGGCAAGACCATTCCCTTGGTTAAAGTATTGTGGAAGCATCACGGAGTGGAGGAAGCCACTTGGGAACGTGAGTTGAAAGTCCGTGAAAAATATCCGGACATGTTTATTGATGTGTAATCATATATTGTGATTTTGTAATATTGTTGAACTTTAAGAGAATTGAATATGTCTTAAGTTGTGGAATATTGTATATGTTGTGGTTAATGGAAGTTTGTCTTAACATTGTGTATGTTAAGTATATTGTGGAAATACAAGCATGATATTAATGTTGCATATGTTAAGGAATTGTGGGAAATGTGATGAAATTGTCAAATTTCAAAGGAATGCATGTTGATAATGCAGGTTGTTTTATATATTGTGAGTTGCCTCTTGAAAAGAGATGAGATTGACCGGTAATGGGTCGGGTTGTTTAACATTATGTTGTAATATTGTTGGTAATGGAGAAAACTTGTATTTAATTTCGGGGACGAAATTCTTTAAGGGGGGGAGGTTATAGCGATCTCAGTTTCCCTTTCTTTTATTGTGGTATTCGGACTTAGGTTTCGTGGAGTTGGTTGTTGTGTATATCTTGTTTACATCCTTACTCTTTGTATTTGAGTCTTGGGTTGTATTGGGCAGGTTTGAAATAGTTGGTTGAGCTTAGAAACCAAAAGTAGTTGCCCAAATTTTAGCCTTCACGCTCAAGCGGAGTTTTTGACGCTCGAGCGGGCCTTTGTTGTGCTTCTCCGCTCGAGCGGGGGTTGGGGCGCTCGAGCGGGAAAATCCATCTCCCAGTATTTTCCTCTGCAGTGTTGGACACTCGAGCGGGCGTTTTGACGCTCGAGCGGGAGTTTGTGTGTGACGCTCGAGCAGGGAGTTTGACGCTCGAGCGGGGACCTGGTTCTGCAAAAGTTCTGGGAGCGTGCATGTCACACCCCAAACCCGCCCCTAGAAGTTTGGGCATGACCACTTCAGAAACGGACACTTAACCTGTTTTATATCTATATATATGGGGCCTGAACGGAAGCACTAAATATTAAAATTTGACACTGGAAACAAACTCCATCGAGCTACTACTATCATGCCAGGATCACAAACTTTTAACAAACAAATAAAATCTAAAACATACACCTGAACATCGATTATATACATACATATATACAGACCCAGCCCTGTTATTGGGCATATACAAAAACATGAGAGCTATATACATCACTCTTAGATAGACATTCAAAAAGCAAACCAACATCTTATCAGCTTAACAAAATCAATGACTGTGTATAGTGCCTGGACACATGAAGGTTGACAAAAGAAAGCAGTGTCATGGCTAGTACTGACCATCGGATTGGTGACCTACAGAAACAGACATAACAGAGAGTGAGCCGGACTTAGTGAATAGTAATACATAAATAAAACGATGCTTAACTTGAGGCACAACACAGAGCAATGCATGTAAAGATGTAGAGTTCACATAGTTAGTCTGATTCTGTGCTAAGTATATAATGGCCTTAGGTTCAATCTTGCAACATAAACATGGTGGCTATAAGCCCTTGAAACATGTGGCATAAAGCCCTTGTAACATATGGCACTAAGGCCCTTGAAAAGTTGGCATGAAGCCCTTGAAACAAGGAACTTGTAACATCCTTGAACTTGTAACATATGGAAACAAGCCTGAAACATACTTGAACATCATTTATTAATTCGAACGGAACATATCATAACTAAAGCATTTCTTGTTGTATCATGTCATTATCGTACGCTTAACAATGAGAGACTAATTCACATTCTTATGAGGGTCACACAATGATTCTAAACTTTACACTTATAACGTAGATTCTGAATAACTTCCAATTTATAAGAATCATAGCAAAATAACTTCAATTCATATGGATGCACATAGCTACTCTTATATTTACTCAGAATCCATCATTCAAGAATGAACATAAATTCTTTTGGGTAAATGACTTACTTTACGTGCTCTATTAATCAATAGCATACACCTTTGTTTAATCATTCTTATATGTTAACATAGTTGCCTTGCCTTGCCTTGTAATTAACAGAGTCCTAATGGTAACCGTTACATTATTCCCATGAGTTGACATAATTAACGTAAAGTTAACAGGACATTCCTGATAATTAGTAACGAAAAGTAAGCACATTTTCATTAGATTACAGATGACTTTATCGGTTTCACAAGTTCACAGTTTGGCCCTTGGCCTGAGAGGTTCACATATTCACAATAGCCTTTGGGTTTCATAGATTCACAACTTATCACATCGGCCTTCGGCCCTTTGGATTCACAAGTTCACAAGTTTGGCCCTTGGCCTCATAGCTTCATAAGTCACAAGTCGGCCCTTGGCCCTTGGTCACTGTAACAACCCTCACCTTACTCTTGTCATACTTGCATACATTCTTGCATGATCTTGCTTTGTTATGATTAATTTGAAGGTTTTGTCTTGCCTTGATTTGCTTACAGTTGCTTGCATGTTTTTGTTCTTTGCTTAGTGTGTGTGTGGCCGAGGTCGCCTTGAGCTTAGTTCGCCTTTGAACCTTTGCACTTAGAACTGTTTTGAGACCTTAGTCGACCCCCACCTTCACCTCGGGCATTTATTGCTGAGATGTTTTGCACCCAGCGAACCTTGTCCGCAGGCAGGTATGGCCTAGGCCGAGATGTGGCACACCTCGGCCAAGGTGTGGTACAGCTTAGTCAAGTGTCGTCCTCCCTAGCCGATGTTTTGTTATCCTGTTGCCGGATCCTTGATTTGAGCCGATGTCAATTATTGCCGATGTGTTTTACCGAGCTTGCTGCATACGCTTTGTCAGAGACTTGTCTTATCAATCAATCGCCTTTTTGAGCTGAACCAACCCGGTAACGCCACGTGTCCGAGCTGATTGTTAAGACAGCCGGCAGACCTAGGAACAAATCATTCTTGGTCTCAATCTTTGTTTTAGAGAGAGAAGCTCTAGAGAGAAGGAAGAGGAGTTCTTGAGTGAGAGTGAGTCTTCCAAGCTTAATCTTCGTGGTTTGAACCGTTGGATTCAAGATTTGGGGTAAGATTCTTGATCTACTTTGAATGTTGTTATGGACTATCTAGCTGCATTGCATGATCGGATCTGTTTTGCATGTCATGCATCGTTTTGAAGTTAGTTTTGGAAAGAGAAAATGGTTTTCATGTGTTTTTGAAGAAAGTCTCGTTTTGATCGAAAAGCTTGGAACGAAAATCATGTTTTGTGTTTATTCTTGCATAACCTTCTTGTATGGGTACCCAGGTCCATGTTTTGAACTCATGGCACGAAATCTCAGATTTTGTAACAAGTTTTGATCTTGCATTCATCTTTCTCACGATCATATTCGTCATATTCTTCATGTTATTCAAAGGGAAACCCTGGTTTTTCCCGACTTTGCTTTTGGTTAAGGCCAGCGGGACCACACCTCGGCAAGGATGTGTGGGACCTCGGCAAAGATCTGGATGGTACCCAGTGTGTTTTCATAAGACGGGAGCAGTGTTTGAGCTTCCAGCTTGTTTTGCTTTGCCTTTGACTTGGATCTGGCAAGAATGCCGAGATCATTTGCATGTATATAGAGCTTGCTTTGAGAATGTGACTTGCCATGTGATTGTAGGTCCTTGATATTTGCTTTGAGTCTACATCTGAAGAACTAGGTGAGTGGTATTATTGATAAAGCTATGTTATACTTGTTTTGATAAATCTTGCTTGCTTTGTTTTGACAAAAGTGTTTTGTTAAGCATGAATGAATAGGTCTTGTTTTGATATGACAAGTATAATCCTTGTTTTGATGCCATCTTTGAAAAGGATACGGTCCTCTCTTGGAAAGTCCCTTGTACTGAAGGACTCTAAACTTTCGCAGTACTAAGCATAAAAGGATACGGTCCTCTCTTGGAAAGTCCCTTGTACTGAAGGACTCTAAACTTTTGCAGTACTAAGCATAAAAGGATACGGTCCTCTCTTGGAAAGTCCCTTGTACTGAAGGACTCTAAACTTTCGCAGTACTAAGCATAAAAGGATACGGTCCTTGTTAAATCGGGCTACGGGCCTAAGTAACACAAGTCCCTTGTGCTGGAGGACTCTAAACTTTCGCAGTACTAAGTGTAAAAGGATACGGTCCATTCTTGAAAAGATTACTATGTTAAATCGGGCTACGGGCCTAAGTAACACAAGTCCCTTGTGCTGGAGGACTATAAACTTTCGCAGTACCTTTGACTAAACGATTACGGATCGTACAGCCCTTGATACTTGAAATACTTGATTGATGAATACGGTTCAGCCCTTGCCTCGCCGATGTTGTAATATTTGATTGATGAATACGGTTCATCCCTTGCCTCGCCGACGTTGTAATATTTGATTGATGAATACGGTTCATCCCTTGCCTCGCCGATGTTGTAATATTTGAACGATGAATACGGTTCATCCCTCGTCTTGATAAAGTTTGATGTGTTTCGTTTTTGAAGGACCTCGGCTATATTCATGTAAAACCTTTATTATTAGTACCATTCACTGAGTATTTGTACTCACCCCTCTATATATATGTAGGTGATGAGCAGGACGGCAGCGACGCCTAGATCGTTTTGGATGCTTGTTTTGGATTCGTGCTTATGTCGGCTTTGCTTTTGTAATTACGTCGGCGATGCCCTTCATTACATGTCGGCAAATCTTGAAAATCATGCTTCTTGACTTGTATTAGCTGTATTTTGTATATGTCGGCTCGAGAAGCCTTTTGATCAAGATGTAACATGTATTTTACTTTGTTGTATTCAAGTTGTAAAGTTAATTGGAAATGTTTGGCATTGCATTTGATCTACGCACAGCTCTTATGGACCGCTCGTATTTTAGATTATTTCTTCCGCATTGGTTAGCCCCGATTATTATACTCTGATTGTGTTAAGTTTTTTTGAAAGTTGGCCTTCGGTAATTACGGATTACTGGCCATCACGGCACCAAACTACTAGGGGCGGTTTGGGGTCGTGACAGTCACATAACTTCATATTTCACAAATGGCCTTTGGCCACATAGATTCAAAATTCACAAATGGCCCTTGGCCACATAACTTCATATTTCACAAATATTCATAATTTCACAAATCTTTTGATGTTCCCATAATTTCACAATGTTTCTCACATAGCATACATAGCATACATATCAACATAATTCTTACGACGAAGATCATAACATCAATAATAATTATTAACGATTAAAGGTACATCAAAGTACTACTACTCACAGTGCTACAACGGAGTGCTTGTCCCTCCTGAAATGTGCCCTGTATACATACATAACTTAGACATTAGTTCTTTTTCTTTCTTAATTCATTTCCTGCACCATTTCACTTCGAACGAATTTATAGGCATCTTAGGAACTTCAAATATGAATTTCAAAAATACCAGAGGGTTAAGCACGCAAAACAGAGCGAACGAATTTTTGCAGTTTGGGCCGCACGTGCGGCTGTGAGCCCCGCACGTGCAGCAGTGCTTCCTGCACGTGCGGCAAGAAGCCCCGCACGTGTGGCGATTCTGGCAGAAAGCAGTTCGAAAATTCAGCAAAAATCCAATTTTTGGTGCTCTTTTTCAAGGCTCAAAATAGGTTCTTTAATGGTTAGAATATGGTTCAAAAACATGTAAATAGACATCATAACATATATCAATCTCAACATAACTTGGATCTTTGATCTTTAAAACTTATGAACATGACCCAATTCCATCATGCTTCCAATTCCTTACACATACATACATATAAGCAACCATATATCCATATAGATGGGTTCAAGTTTGATAATTGAGGAAATAAGATGAATTCTCACTAGACAATTCCACACAATTCCAAATCAATTCAATACAAAAGAAAATAACTTAATTAAGCACTTAACTCAAGAATATAGAGGAATTTATTCTTTATTCAATGAGAGGGTAAATTAGAAATTGGTAGACATACCTTGAGTCAAATTCCCTACAATCCTCCTACAATCCTCTAGCTTTCCCCAATCTTTGCTTGAAGAACTTTGCTTCTCCTCTCTAACCCTTCTCTTTTCTCTCTCTCTTAGGATATTTTTGCATAAAGCTCTAAGTCAATTATTTGGGATAACATAGATATTTATATATATATATATATATAGTGGAATAAGACAAAACTTAATCGTTTTAATCATCCCAAATCAAATTTTCACAAAAATGCCTATTATGACTTAAAAATTATGCTGATCTCACATATAAGGTCAATCTCAGATTGTTAAGCTCTTAAGGCTTTCAATTCTAGATCCAAACATTTTAATTGTGACAGATATGATTTCTTATTAAACAGATATGAATCTATAATCATAAGGTTCACTTCATTAAACTTAATTCCATGTGTAATGTCACAATAAGCATATAAATACGCATAATGAGGGACATAAAATATACCAGAAACACATGCGAGGATTGGGTTATTACAGTGCATCCGGCGCTCGAGCAGGATTCTGTGAGTGACGCTCGAGCGAGGTTTTCCACACTCGAGCAGGGAGACGAGTATATCACTCCGAGCTCCGACTTTTTGGATCACTTTTTCAACTCCATTTCTCTCTCTTACTTTTCAAAAACACCATTGGAGACCTCCTCTCACTAGAACCTCAACTTCTCTCTAGGTATTGATCTAGTAGAAGTGATTTCTTCACCTTGGGCCTTTGTAAAAGTTGTGTTGATCGTCGAGGGCTATCTTTTGATTCGAAAATTTTGGGATTTGGAGCATCTTCAATTTCTTCATCTTCTTCCCTTGGGCTCCGAATTTGAGGTAGGGATTCCTACTCACTCGTATGGGTTTCGACCTAGATTTTGAGCTTGTTGTTTAAATGGTTGATTTTGGGACTTAGGGTTTCAAAAGATATAAAAGAGGGTTTTGTTATTTTGATTCTTAAATATGTATTTTTAGTTTCAAAATGATGTTATTGTTGTTGATGGTTGATATTTGCACCATTGGGTTAATATTGAGAAAGGGAAAGAAAGCCCTAATTAGTATATAAATTAATTGATATAATTAATTTGGAAAGGTTATGGATTTGTGAAATTGAGTTGAATATAATGATAATGGTTCATTATGGGATGGATTAGTGAAGTTAGATTTATTAATCGCTCACTTTTGGAAATATGGATAGTTTATCTGTTGGCACTTTTATTATATGTTTAGAAATAATTGCTTTGGGCTACCGGTGGTGGGTAGTTTTGATTGTTGTAGACAATTCATGATGATTAGGCAAACTAAAACTAATCAATTTGATGTGTCATAGAGTGTGACGGTTGAAAGAATACATTAACGTTATGTATTGATTGATTATGTATATGACCTTTGTGTATATACGTTGTGTGTGTGTGTGGGAGGAGATAGGGGATGTACTCCACGGTTTTGGGGAAGATAGGGAATGGACCTCTAAACCGGATATTGTTTGGGAGGAGATAGAGGATGGACTCCGTTGATATAGCTCATATGCTTATCAGTTAATGTGTTGATACAGCTCATATGCTTATCTATGGAAGTGTTGATACAACTCATATGCTTATCTGTTGAAGTGTGGATATAGCTTATATGCTTATCTGTTAAAATGTTGATATGGCTTATATGCTTATCTATGGTGAAATGGGGAATGTTTAATATGAGTCACTATCTCATGTAAATTGTTGGCCAGGTTCTGAGCCGTAGTTGTGAATTGTGAATTTGATAAGAAATGGAAAATAAAATGAAACACGGACACATATGTCGCATAATGAAAGTGGTGTATGAATTGGTTTATAAGAGTCAAACATTTATAAACTGCTAATGTCTTAGTTACTGCTCATATTGTGTTTAGCATATCTCTACTGGGCGTTGGCTCACCCTATATGGAACATCATTTTCAGGTATAGGTAGCATGCCACCTCCAAGGACATAGCTTGGATGGTTATGGGAGTTGAAGACTCTTTTTGATTATTTTGTTGTATTACATGTATATCAAGCTTATCAAGCCAAGGGCTTATTTTGTATAGAGTTAGTACTCTTCTTTTGTAACCAAGTGTTGACTTGGAAAGCTGTAAGCCCTTAGGGCATTTACCTTTTGTTGTTAACATGTAATATTGTTGTAAGAACTACTCTGATGAATAGAAAGGTGCTGATTTCTCTTATATCTTTGTATGTCTAAAATGATGGGTTTTATGTATTATTTTGAGGGCGTTACTTACTGAATATTTACTGAGAATTTGCTAGGAATTTTCTGAGTAATTTACTGAGTAATTTACTTAGAATTTATTGACTAACATACTGAGAATTTACTGAGAATTTACAGAATAGTTTACTGAGAATTTACAAGGAATTTACTAAGTAATTTAATCAGAATTTACTGGGAATTTACTAAGTAATTAACTAAGAATTTACTGAGTATTTTACTGAAAATTAACTGGAAATTTATGGGAAATTTACTAAATAATTTATTGAGAATTTAGTGAGTAATTTATTGAAAATTCAGAGGAAATTTACTGATAATTTACTAGAAATTTACGGAGTAATTTACTGGGAATTTATTGATAATTTACTGAGTAATTTACTATGAATTAACTGGAATTAATTAAGTAATTTACGAAGAATTTACTCGAAATTTACTAAGTAGTTTACTGAGAATTTAGAATTTTCTGGGAATTTACTAAGAATTTACCGCGAATTTACTTAGTAATTTTCTAGGAATTTTTTACGTAATTTCCTGAGAATTTACTAAGTAATTTACTGAGAATTTTACTGGGAATTTACTGAGTAATTTACTAAAATTTTACTTAAAATTTACTGAGAATTTAATGAGTAATTTGCTAGGAATTTGCTGTGTCTTTTACTCAGAATTTATTTTCTGAGCAATTTACTAAAAATTTACTGGGAATTTATTAAGAATTTAATTGAAATTTACAGATTAATTTACTGGGAATTTAATGAGTAATTTTCTGGAAATTTACTGAGTAATTTATTGAGAATTTAATGAGAATTTACTGAGTAATTTACTAAGAATTTACTTGGATTTTACTGAGCAATTTACAGAGAATTTACTAGTAATTTCCCGAGAAATTTACTGAGAATTTACTGGGTAATTCATTGAGAATTTACTTAGGATTTACGGTGAATTTAATGAGTAATTTACTGAGAATTTACTAGAAATTTATTGAGTAATTTATTGAGAATTCATTGGGAATTTAGTAAGTAATTTACAGAGAATTTACTGAGTAATTTATTGAGGATTTTCTTGGAATTTACTAACAATTTATTTGGAATTTACTAAGTAATTTAATGAGAATTTACGGGAAATTTTCTGTTTAATTTGTTGAGAATTTACTGAGTAATTTACTGAGAATTTACTGAGAATTTTCTAAGAATTTACTGTGTAATTTACTGGCAATTTACCGAGTAATTTGTTGAGAATTTAATGAGTAATTTACTGAGAATTTATTGGGAATTTACTGAGTTCTTTACTTGGAATTTACAAAGTATTTTACTCAGAATTTACTTTATGAGCAATTTATTGAGAATTTACAGATTAATTTTCCGAGAATTTACTAGGAATTTGCGCAGTAATTTACTAAGAATTTACTAAGTAATTTTTTTAGAATTTATAGGAAATTTACTTGGAATTTACTGAGAAATTTACAGAGAATTAATTAGGAATTTACTGATAAATTTACTGAAAATTAACTGGGAATTTGCTGAGAATTTACTAAGTAATTTACTGAAAATTCACAGAGAATTTACTGAGAATTTACTGGGAATTTACAGAGTAATTTTCTGAGAATTCGCTGGGAATTTGCAAATAATTTACTGAGATTTAACCGGAATTTACTGAGTAGTTTACTGAGAATTTACAGGGAATTTACTGAGTAATTTTCGTTGAATTTACTGAGAATTTACTAGGAATTTACTAAGTAATTTACTGCATAATTTTCTAGGAATTTAATGAGTAATTTACTGGGAATTTACTGAGTAATTTAATAGGAATTTACTGAGTATTTTACTGAGCAATTTATTAAGAATTTAATGGGAATTTACTGAGTAATTTACTGAGAATTTTGTGGCAATTTACTGAGTAATTTTGTGAGAATTTGCTTTGTAATTTACTGAGAATTTAATGAGTAATATATTGGGATTTTACTGGGATTTTCCTGAGTAATTTACTGAGAATTTACTGGAAATTTACTGAGTAATTTACTGAGAATTTACTGAGTAATTTAATGAGAATTTACTGAATAATTTACTGAGAATTTATTGGGAATTTTTTGAGTAATTAATAGGAATTTACTGAGAATTTAATGAGTAATATACTGTGAATTTTCTGGGAATTTACTGAGAATTTATTGGTAATTTACTGAGTAATTTACTTGAAATTTAATGAGTAATTTACAGAGAATTTAAGGGGAATTTCCTGAGTAATTTACTAGAAATTTGCAGGGAATTTACTGAGTAATTTATTGAGAATTTTCTAAGTAATTTATTAGGAATATACTGGGAATTTACTGAGAATTTACTGGAAATTTACCGGGAATTTATTGATTAATTTATTGAGAATTTACTGGGAATTTACTAAGTAATTTACTGACAATTTACTGGGAATATGCTGAGTAATTTACTGAGTAATTTATTAATTATTTTCTGAGAATTTACTGGGTAATTTACTGGGAATTTACTGAGTAATTTATTGAGTGATTTAATGAGAATTTACTGGGTATTTACTGAGAATTTACGAGGAATTTACTGAGAATTTACTGGATATTTACTGAGAATTTGTCGGGAATTTTCTGAGTAATTTACTGTGAATTTACTGAGTAATTTACTGAGAATCTATTGAGTAACATACCGAGAATTTACTGGGAATTTACTAAGTATTTATAAGGAATTTACTACGTAATTTAATAAGAATTTACTGGGAATTTACTAAGTAATTTACAAAGAAATAGCTAGAAATTTACTGAGTATTTTACGAAAAATTAATTGGGAATTTGCGGAGAATTTACAGGAAATTAACTAAGTAATTTACTGAGAATTTACTATGAATTTACTAAGTAATTTTTTAGGAATTTTCTATGTAATTTACTGATAATTTACAAAGTAATTTACTAATAATTTACTGGGAATTTACTGATTAATTTATGGAGAATTTACTTGGAATTTATTGAGTAAATTACAAAGAATTTAATCAGTAATTTACTGAAATTTACTGGGAATTTACTGAGTAATTTACTAGAAATTTACTGAGTATTTCACTGAGAATTACTTACTGAGTAAATTACGTGGAATTTACTGATAATTTACATAGAATTTATTGAGCAATTTATTGAGAATTTAATGGGAATTTACTAAGTAATTAACTGAGAATTTTATGGCAATATACTGAGTAATTTAGTTAAAATTTGCTGAGTAATTTTCCTGAGAATTTAATGAGTAATATACTGAGAATTTACTGGGGATTTACTGAGTAATTTACTGAAAATTTTCTGAGAATTTTTTGAGTAATTTACTATGAATTTTCTGAGTAATTTATTGAGAATTTACTGAGAATTTACTTAGTAATTTACTCAGAATTTACTGAAAACATACTGAGCAATTTAATGAGAATTTATTGGGAATTTACTGAGTAATTTACTAGGAATTTACTGAGTAATTTACTGAGAATTTAATGAGTAATATACTGTGAATTTCCTGGGAATTTACTGAGTAAGTTACTTTGAATTTAATGAGCAATTTATTGAGAATTTATTAGGAGTTTACTGAGTAATTTACTAGGAATTTACTGAGAATTTACTGAGTAATTTATTCAGAATTTACTGGGAATTTACAGAGTAATTTATTGGGAATTTACTGAGTAATTTACTAAGAATTTGTTGTGAATTTACTGAGAATTTATCGGGAATTGACTTATTAATTTTCTAAGAATTTAGTAGGAATTTACTGAAAATTTACCGGGAAGATACTGAGTAATTTACTGGCAATTTACTGATAATTTATTAAGTATTTACTGGAAATTTACTGACTAATTTACTGAGTAATTTACAGAGAATTTACTGGGAATTTATTGAGTAATTTACTGAGTGATTTTCTGAGAATTTGCTGGGTATTTACTGAGAATTTGCTGGGAATTTTCTGAGTAATGTACTGGGAATTTATTGAGTAATTTACTAAGAATTTATTGAGTAACATACTGAGAATTTCCTTGGAATTTACTAAGTAATTTACTGAGAATTTACAAGGAATTTACTAAGTGATTTAATCAGAATTTATTGGGAATTTACTAAGTAATTTACAAAGAATTAACTTGGAATTTATTGAGTATTTTACGAAAAAGTTACTGGGAATTTACAGGAAAATTACTAAGTAATTTACTGAGTAATTTACTAAAAATTCAAAGGGAATTTACTAATAATTTACTGGGAATTTACAGAGTAATTTTCTGAGAAATTACTCAAAATTTACTGATAATTTACTGAGTAATTTATGGAGAATTTACTGAAAATTTACAAAGTAGTTTACTGGGAATTTACTGAGAATTTACTAGAATTTTCTAGAAATTTACTTAGCAATTTATTGAGAATTTACTCCGAATTTACTCAGTAATTTAACAGGAATTTTCTGCATAATTTGCTAAGAATTTAATAAGTAATTTACTGAGAATTTATTGGGAATTTACTAAGAATTTACTAAGTAATTTACTAAGATTTTACTTGGAATTGACTGAGAAATTTACTGAGTAATTTACTGAGAATTTAGTGAGTGATTTACTTGGAATTTGCGGAGTATTTTAGTCAGAATTTACTTTCTGAGCAATTTACTGAGAATTTACTAGGAATTTACTTGGAATTTTCTGGGAATTTACTGACAATTTATTGAGTAATTTGTTGAGAATTTAATGAAAATTTACTGAGAATTTACTGGCAATTTACTAAGAATTTTCTAAGTAATTTACTGAGAATTTATTAGGTAATTTACTGAGAATTTAGTTGGATTTACGTTGAATTTACCGAGTAATTTACTGAGAATTTACTGGTAATTTACTGAGTAATTTACTAAGAATTTACTAGGAATTTACTGAGTAATTTAATGAAAATTTCGAGGCAATTTACTTAGTAATTTACTGATAATTTAATGAGTAATTTACTGAGTAATTTACTTGGAATTTATTGAGTAATTTATTAAGAATTTATTTGGAATTTACTGAGAATTTATTTAGAATTTACTGATTAATTCGCTGAGAATTTACCGAGTAATTTACTGAGAATTTAATGAGTAATTTACTGAGTATTTTTCTCAGAATTTACTTTCTGAGCAATTTACTGACAATCTAATCGAAATTTACTGAGAATTTAATAGGAATTTACAGATTAATTTTTTGAGAATTTACTGAGTAATTTACCAAGAATTTACTCACAATTTACTGAAAATATACTAGGAATTTACTGAGAATTTACTTATTAATTTACTGAGAATTTACTGGAATTTACGGAGTAATTTACTAAGAATTTACTGTGTAATTTTTTGAGAATTTAAAGAAATTTACTGAGTAATTTAATAAGAATTTACTGGGAATTTACTAACTAATTTACAAAGAATTAACTATGAATTTACTAAAAATTAAATGGGAATTTACTGGGAATTTAGTGAGTAATTTACTGAAAATTCACAAGAAATTTATTGAGAATTTACTGGGAATTTACGGAGTAATTTTCTAAGAATTTGATGGGAATTTTCTAATAATTTATTGAGATTTACTGAGTAATTTACGAAGAATTTACTGAAAATTTACTACGCAGTTTACTGAGAATTTACTGGGAATTTACTGAGTAATTTTCTTTGAATTTAGTGGGAATTTATTGGGAAATTGATGAGTAATTTACTAAAAATTTACTAAATAATTTACGAAAAATTTACTGAGTAATTTACGAAAAATTTACTGAGTAATTTACTGACAATTTAATGAGTAATTTACTGAAATTTACTGAAAATTTTCTGAGGAATTTACTGGGTATTTTACTGAGAGTTTACGTACTGAGTAATTTTCTAAGTAATTTACTGGGAATTTACTTGGAATTTACTGAGCAATTTATTGAGAATTTAATGGGAATTTACTGAGTAATTTGCTGAGAAATTACTGGGAATTTACTGAGTAAGTTACTGAGAATTTTGTGGCAATTTACTGAGTAATTTAGTCAAAATTTGCTGAGTAATTTACTGAGAATTTAATGAGTAATATACTGAGAATTTACTGAAATTTACTGAGAATTTACTAGGAATTTACTGAGTAATTTACTGTGAATTTTCTGAGTAATGTACTGAGAATTTGCTGGGAATTTCTTAGTAATTTATTGAGAATTTATTAGAAATTTACTGAGTAATTTAATGAGAATTTACTTGGAATTTACTCTGTTATTTATAGAGAATTTACTGGAAATTTACTGAGTAATTTATTGATAATTTATTAGGAATTTACTGAGTAATTTATTGGGAATTTACTAAGTAATATATTGTGAATTTACTGGCAATTTTATGAGTAATTTACATAGAATTTACTGAGTAATTTACTAGGAATTTACATTGAATTTATTAAGTAATTTATTGAGAATTTTCTGAGTAATTTACTTGGAATTTAATGAGTAATTTATTGGAAATTTTCAACGTAATTTATGGCGAATTAACTGAGAATTTACTTAGTAATTTACAGAGAATTTACTGAGAATTTACTGATTAATTTACTTAGAATTTACTGGTAATTTACTGAGTAATTTGCTGAAATTTACTGGGAATATGCTAAGTAATTTACGTAGAATTTATTGAGTAATTTTTTAAGTATTTACTAAGAATTTACGGAGTAATTTACTGGGAATTTACTGAGTAATTTACAGAGAATTTACTGGGAATTTACTGAGTGATTTTCTAAGAATTTACTGGGCATCTATCGAGAATTTGCTGGCAATTTTCTGAGTAATTTACTCGGAATTTTTTGAGTAATTTACTTAGAATTTATTGAGTAACATACTGAGAATTTACTGGGAATTTACAAAGTAGTTTACTGAGAATTTACAAGGAATTCACTAAGTAATTTAATCAGAATTTACAAAGAATTAACTAGGAATTTACTAAGTATTTTACTAAAAATTAACTGGGAATTTACAGGAAATTTACTAAGTAATTTACTGAGAATTTACTGAGTAATTTACTGAAAATTTAGTGAGAATTTACTAATAATTTACTAGAAATTTACGGAGTAATTTACTCGGAATTTTCTGATAATTTACTGAGTAATTTATGGAGAATTTACTTAAAATTTACTTAGTAGTTTACTGAGAATTTATAATTTTCTGAGAATTTACTAAGAATTTACTGCGAATTTATTCAGTAATCTTCTAGGAATTTTCTACGTAATTTCCTGAGAATTTACTAGGAATTTACTGAGTAATTTACTGGGATTTTACTTCTACTTTACTGAGAAATTTACTGAGAATTTAATGAGTAATTTTTTGAGAATTTCCTGTGTATTTTACTCAGAATTTACTTTCAGAGCAATTTCCTGGGAATTTACTAGGAATTTACTAGGAATTTATTGAGTAATTTACTGAGAATTTACTAGGTAATTTGCTGAGAATTTACTTAGGATTTACGGTGAATTTAATGAGTAATTTACTGATAATTTATTAGAAATTTACTGAGTAATTTATTCAGAATTCACTGGGAATTTACTAAGTAATTTACTAAGAATTTACTGGGAATTTACTGAGTAATTTAATGAGAATTTACAGGTAATTTACTGAGAATTTACTTGGAATTTACTGAGTAATTTATTGAGAATTTACTGAGTAATTTACTGAGAATTTAACGAGTAACCTAATGAGAATTTACTGGTAATTACAGAGTATTTTACTCAAAATTTACTTTCTGAGCAATTTATTGAGAATTTACTTTGAATTTACTGAATATTTAATGGGAATTTATAGATTAATTTTCTGAGAATTTATTGAGAATTTACTTGAGTAATTTACTGGCAATTTACTGAAAATATACTGAGAATTTACAGGAAATTTACTTATTAATTTACTAGGAATTTGCACAATAATTTAATAAGAATTTACTGAGTAATTTTCTGGAGATTTATAAGAAATTTACTAAGTAATTTAATAAGAATTTATTGGGAATTTACTAAGTAATTTAATAAGAATTAATTAGGACTTTACAAACAATTTTACTGAAAACTAACTGGGAATTCACTGAAACTTTAATAAGTAATTGACTGAAAATTCACAAGGAATTTATTGGGAATTTACGGGGTAATTTTCTGAGAATTTGCTGGGAATTAACTAATAATTTACTGAGATTTAACTAGAATTTACTAAGTAATGTACAGAGAATTTACTGGGAATTTACTGAGTAATTTTCATTGAATTTACAGGGAATTTACCGAGTAATTTACGGGGAATTTATTGAGTAATTTACTGAAATTTACTGAGTATTTTACTGGGAATTTACTGAGTATTTTACTAAGAATTTAATTACTGAGTAATTTACTGAGATTTTACTTGGAATTTACTGAAGAATTTATTAAGAATTTAATGGGAATTTACTGAGTAATACTGAGAATTTTGTGGAAATTTACTGAATAATTTAGTAGGAGATTGCTGAGTAATTTACTGAGAATTTAATGAGTACTATACTGAGAATTTAAAGATAATTTACAAAGTAATTTATTGAGAAATTACTGGGAATTTACTGAGTAATTTACTGAGAATTTTGTGGCAATTTACTGAGTAATTTTGTGGCAATTTACTGAGTAATTTAGTGGGAATTTGCTGAGTAATTTACTGAGCATTTAATGAGTAATATGCTGAGAATTTACTTGGAATTTACTGAGTAATTTACTATGAATTTACTGAGTAATTTACTGTGAATTTACTAAGAATTTACTGAAATTTGCTTAGTAATTTGCTGAGAATTTATCAGAAATTTACTAAGTAATTTAATGAGAATTTAATAGGAATTTACTGAGTAATTTACAGAGAATTTATTGGAAATTTACTGAGAATTTAATTAGTAATTTACTGAGTTATTTACAGGGAATTTACTGAGTATTTTACTCAGAATTTACTTTCTGAGCAATTTACTGGGAATTTACTGAGAATTTAATGGGAATTTACAGATTAATTTACAGAGAATTTGCTGGGAATTTACTAAGTAATTTTTTGAGAATTTATTAAAAATTTACTGAGAATTTACTGGCAACTTACTTAAAATATACTAGTAATTTACTAAGAATTTACTAGTAATTTACAGGAAATTTACGGAGTAATTTTCTGAGAATTTACAAGCATTTTACTAGGTAATTTACTAAGATTTAACTGGAATTTACTGAGTAATTTGTGGAGAGTTTACTGCGAATTTACTAGGAATTTACTAAGTAATTTATAGATTATTAACTAGGAATTTACTGAGAATTTAATGGAAATTTACTAAGTAATTTATTGGGAATTTACTAGGAATTTAATGAGTAATTTACTGAAAATTAACAGAGAATTTGCTGAGAATTTACTGCGAATTTATGGAGTAATTTTTTGAAAATTTACTCAGAATTTACTTATAATTTACTAATATTTAACTGCAATTTACTGAGTAATTTACAGAGAATTTACAGGGAATTTACTGAGCAGTTTACTGAGAATTTACAGGGAACTTACTGTGTAATTTTCTTTGAATTTACTGGGAATTTACTAAGAATTTACTGTGAATTAACTGCGTAATTTCCTAGGAATTTTCTTGGAATTTACTGAGTAATTTACGGAGAATTTACCTGGAATTTACTGAGTAATTTACCGAGAATTTAATGTGTAATTTACTGAAATTTACTCGGAATTTGCTAAGTAATTTATTGGAAATTTACTGAGTATTTTACTGAGAATTTACTTATTGAGTAATTTACTAGAAATTGACTTATAATTTTCTTGGAATTTACTGAGCAATTTATTGAAAATTTAATGGAAATTTACTGAGTAATTTACTGAGAAATTACTTGAAATTTACTGAGAATTTTGTGGCAATTCACTGAGTAATTTAGTGGAAATTTGCTGAGTAATTTACTGAGAATTTAATGAGTAATATACTGAGAATTTACTAAGTAATTTATTGAGAATTTACTGAGTAATTTACTGAGAATTTAATTAGTAATATATTGAGAATTTACTGAGTAATTTACTTAGAATTTACTAGTAATTTACAGAGTAATTTACTTGGAATTTAATGAGTAATTTATTAGGAACTTACTGGGAATTTACTAAGTAATTTATTGAGAATTTAATGAGTAATTTACTTGAAATTTAATGAGTAATTTATTGGGAATTTACTGAGTAATTTATTGATAATTTAGTAGGAATTTACTAAGAATTTACCGGGAATTTACTGATTAATTTACTAAGAATTTATTGGGAATTTACTGAGTTATTTACTGAAAATTTACTTAGAATATACTGAGTAATTTATTGAGAATTTACTATCAATTTACTATGTAATTTATTAAGTATTTACAGTGAATTTACTGAGTAATTACAGAGAATTTACTCGAAATTTACTAGGTATTTACTCAGAATTTACGGAAAATTTACTGAGAATTTACTAGGTATTTGCTGAGAATTTGCTGGGAATTTTCTGAGTAATTTACTCAGAATTTATTGAGTAACATACTGAGAATTTATAAGAAATTTACTAGGTAACTTAATCAGAATTAACTTGGAATTTACTGAGTGTTTTACTGAAAATTAACTGGGAATTTTTTGAGAATTTACAGGAAATTTACTAAGTAATTTACTAAAAATTTACTGAGTAATTTACTAAAAATTTAGAGAAAATTTACTAATAATTTACGGAGTAATTTTGCGAGATTTTACTGGGAATTTATTGATAATTTACTGAGAATTAACTGGAATTAACTGAGTAATTTATGGAGAATTTACTAAATAATTTACTGAGAATTTACAGGGAATTTATTGAGTAATTTTCTTTGAATTTACTAGTAATTTACTGAAAATTTACAAGAATTTTCTGGGAATTTACGGAGTAATTTACTATGAATTTACTGAGTAATTTTCTAGGAATTTTTTGTGAAATTTACTAAGAATTTATTTGGAATTTACTGAGTAATTTACTTAGAATTTGCTGAGTAATTTACTGGGAATTTGCTGAGTATTTAATCAGAATTTACTTTCTGAGAAATTTACTAAGAATTTGCTGGGAATTTACTGAGAATTTAATGGGAATTTAAAGATTAATTTACTAGGAAATTACTGAGTAATTTAATGTCAATTTTCTTGCAATTTGTTGAGTAATTTACTGAGAATTTATTGGGAATTTACAGAGAATTTATAGGGAATTTACTGAGAATTTACTGGCAATTTACTTAGTAATTTATTAAGAATTTACTGGGAATTTACTGAGTAATTTACTAAGGATTTACTGAGAATTCACTGAGTAATTTAACGAGAATTTACTGAGTAATTTACTGAGAATTTATTTGGAATTTACTGAGAATTTATTGGAAATTTACTGATTAATTTGCTGAGAATTTATTGGCAATTTACTGAGTAATTTACTGAGTTATTTAATGGGAATTTACAAAGTATTTTACTCAGAATTTACTTTCTGAGCAATTTACTGAGAATTTACTTGGAATTTACTGAGAATTTAATGGGAATTTACAGATTAATTTACTGAGAATTTACTGAATAATTTTTTGAGAACTTATTTGAAATTTACTGAGTCATTTACTAAGAATTTACTGGCAATTTAATGAGTAATTTACTAAAAATTGACAGGGAATTTGCTGAGAATTTACTGAGAATTTATGAAGTAATTTTTTGAGAATTTACTCGGAATTTACTTATAGTTTACTGAGATTTAACTGCAATTTACTGAGTAATTTACGGAAAATTTACAGGGAATTTACTGAGCAGTTTACTAAGAATTTACAGGGAACTTATTGTGTAATTTTCTTGGAATTTACTAGGAATTTACTAAGAATTTGCTGCGAATTAACTGCGTAACTTTCTAGGAATTTTTTTTTTTTTTTTTTTTGGGTGAATAAGTCATAAATAAAAAAACAGAAGAAATACAGGAATACAAGGGGCATGCCCCAGGACCTAGCTAACTATACAAACAAAAAAGGACAAAACAAAACAAAACAAAAGGAAGAAGAAAAGGAACAAAGAACTGTAAACAAAACAAGAAGGCCAACAGATAAGAGCAAATGACCTGTGAACAGACTGTAGAAAAAACCAAAAAAAAAACAAAAACTCAAATAGGATATCCCACTAGGATAACGCACCATAGCAGCTAAGCAACAACCCAGCAAACAAAACCAAATGCTAGAATATTCTTCATAGCAACAGCCAATAGCAAACCAGCGAGATTCATGCCAAAACACTTACCAAACCTGTTTAGCAGCCATATACCATAAGGGTGATGAACAGGGAAAGAACCAACTTTGTAGCATAGACAAGAAGAAACCTAGAGAAGTCAACATGTCCAAAAGGCCAAACAGTCCTAACAAAAGAGAAAAAACCCTACACAGCCCGTAGGAATAGGCAGATAACCATGCAAACTGTGTAACTCAAAACATAGACAAAGATCCAACTAAAATAATGAAAAACAAAGAAACAAAGAACAAAGACAAAGAGAAAGAATTTCCAACTAGATTCCACCAGGTTTGGCCCACCAATGCAGCCTCAACCATGAGAGTCTTTAACCAGATACTGCAAGCTATACAACAGCAACGCAGCAAACACTACCTCCATAGATTAATAAAACCTGACAACTAAAACAATTGTAAGAACCTTGATAACCCCGATCCAATTCAAATTAGTCAACAGCAATTAAGCTATATATAATCTCGAATAAGGATATGAAAATAACGAAACCTGCAACAAATCTCACTCATATAAATTCCTTAGTTACTCAACCCACCAATAAAGGACACTCAACAATTAATAGCAGGTTAGAGAAGAAACCTAATAACCAACAATTTATACACTTAATCACTCAACCCTCGACAATGGAATTCCCTAAAAAATTGTACCAGCATATGTACCTGCAGCAGCATTAGAAATTATTATAGGGCTATTTCCACTCAACCCACACCTCACAACTCTCCTCACAGAATGTATGAACTCACTACACTCAACCCTCCAATTGCTATACTCATACCTCCATTGGACAGCCTGTAATCTGCAACAACACACATTAGAACCAAACAGATATAAAGATTAGATTTAAAACCTCACTATCTGGCTTGCATCACTAGGCCCTCTTATACTAGCTCACCAACGACTCAACCCACAACACACCACTCATTTAAGGATAGAGGCAGGAAGCCTCCACTCATGGAGGAACCATTCATCAGTTTGAGTTCTTTTGATGTTGGAGATAGCCAAAAGTCTATATCTGACAAGAGAAACAATGCCTTTGACCACCACTTCTTCAGGTTTCCTTTCATGGGAAAATATTCTATTATTTCTTTCCAGCCATATATGATAGAGTGGGCTACAGAAGCTCAATCTTCTAATGATTGTGGCTAAGGATTTACCTTTACAATCCGCAGCCACAACCTGAGGCAGGTCACTCCATGGAATATTCTGCCAATTTACTTGGCATTTGTCTTGGATGACAATCCACACTCACAATGTAAACGGACATTGAAAGAAAAGATGTTGGTGATCTTCCCCATTATGAGTACAGAATTGACAATTGGGTACCCCATTAATGCCAAAGGTTGCAAGTCTATCCCCAGTATTCAATCTCCCTAGGATAGCCATCCAAACAACAAAGCTAGCTTTAGGGATGTTGTAAGGACCCCACAAAATATCAGCCCAAGATACCTTAGGCCACTTTTTTCTCCATAGATTCCAAACAAACACAATAGTAAACAACCCATTCTTATTGGGCATCCAGATGATCTCATCTCTACTACCAATGGTTGGCACCATGATAGGAGGAGAGTGCCCCGCAATTTCCAAGCGTTAGGCCAATGCCAACCAGTAACAGATATCATAGAGTCAACCTTGGATTGGCTCAGGAGACCAGTATCATACCCCAATCTAGCACCATACTTCTCCCACGGGGAACCAAAAGGATGCCAATTATCATGCCAAAGGAAAACCTTGTTACCAAGACCAACCACCCATTTAACAAGGGGGTAGATCCTTTCTCTCAATGATAGTAACTTCCTCCAAACCTAGGAAGGATTACTCGAGGTTTTGACACCCCAAAACAATTTCCTTTTAAGAGGTATGATTTAACCCATTGGCACCACATAGACTGCTCACCACCCGAGATTAAGAACCAGACATGTTTAGATATAGCAGCCTTATTCCACACCTCCATATTTTTAAACCCAAGGCCCCCTTCTTTGACAGGAGCACAAATTTTATCCTAAGCCACTTTAGCACCAGTTTGTTTAAGTTCCAAACCAGTCCAAAGAAAAGCTCTACATAATGACTCAATCTATTTAATCACCTTTTTTGGAAGGATAAAAAGAGAGGACCAGTAAACTTGCATAGAGAATAAGATAGTCTTGATAAGCTGGGCCCTCCCAGCATAAGACAAGACCTTGTCGGTCCAAAATTTCAGCTTACTAGTAATTCGAGTGACTAAACTCCTGCAGTCACTAGCACGCAATCTCGTAGTGATCAAAGGAACTCCCAAATACCTCACAAGCAACTATCCCTCAATGAATTGGGTAAGATCCAAAATATCCTTCCTCAGGTTGTGATTACAACTTGAGAAGAAAATATGGCTCTTATTTGGATTAGGGACAAGGCCAGATAAGGCTTGAAATTCCAAAAATGCCCTGATTTATGAGTTTAACTGTAGGAATGTGCCCCTTATAGAAAATCATAAGATCATCCGCAAAACAAAGGTTAACAATTTTGTTTTTCTCACATCTCCAATGATATTTGAATTGGGAGTCAAAAGCCTTCTCATGAAAGATTTGAGATAGAACTTCCATAACCATAACAAACAAATAAGGGGACATAGGATGCCCTTGACGCAAACCTCTAGCCCCCGGAAAATAGCCATGAAGACTACCTTTAATACAGATAGAGAAAGAGGCAGACGTAACACAAGCCTTAATCCAATTTATCACTCTAGGTGGAAAACACATAGCTCTAAGAACATCAAAAAGGAAATCCCATCTGACATTATCATAAGCTTTCATAAGGTCAACTTTTAAGGTACACTTAGGAGAATTTACTGAGTAATTTACGAGAAATTTCCTTGGAATTTACAGAGAATTTAATGAGTAATTTACTGAAATTTACTAGGAATTTACTAAGTAATTTACTGGGAATTTACTGAGTATTTTACTGAGAATTTACTTACTGAGTAATTTACTGGAAATTGACTGAGTAATTTACTGAGAATTTTCTTGGAATTTACTGAGCAATTTATTGAGAATTTAATGGAAATTTACTGAGTAATTTACTGAGAAATTACTTGGAATTTTGTGGCAATTCACTGAGTAATTTAGTGGGAATTTGCTGAGTAATTTACTAAGAATTTAATGAGTAATATACTGAGAATTTACTAGGAATTTACTGAGTAATTTACTAAGAATCCATAAGGAATTTACTGAAAATTTGCGGAGAATTTACTGGAAATTTGCTGAGTAATTTACTGAGAATTTGATTAGTAATATATTGAGAATTTACTGGTAATTTACAGAGTAATTTACTTGGAATTTACTGAGTAATTTATTAGGAACTTACTGGGAATCTACTAAGTAATTTATTGAGAATTTACTGAGTAATTTACTTGAAATTTAATGAGTAATTTATTGGAAATTTACTAAGTAATTTACTGATAATTTACTAGGAATTTACTGAGAATTTACCGGGAATTTACTGATTAATTTATTGGGAATTTACTGAGTTATTTATTGAAAATTTATTTAGAATATACTGAGAATTTACTATCAATTTACTATGTAATTTATTAAGTATTCACAGTGAATTAACTGAGAATTAACTGAGTAATTTATGGAGAATTTACTAGGAATTTACTAAATAGTTTACTGAGAATTTATAGGGAATTTACTGAGTAATTTTCTTTGAATTTGCTGGTAATTTACTGAAAATTTACAGGAATTTTCTGGGAATTTACGGAGTAATTTATTGTGAATTTACTGAGTAATTTTCTAGGAATTTTTTGCATAATTTACTGAGAATGTATTTAGAATTTACTGAGTAATTTATTGAGAATTTAATGGGAATTTACAGATTAATTTACTGGGAACTTACTGAGTAATTTAATGTCAATTTTCTTGCAATTTACTGGCTAATTTCTGAAGAATTTAATGGGAATTTGCTGAGTAATTTACTAAGAATTTATTGAAAATTTACCGAGAATTTATAGGGAATTTACTGAGTAATTTACTGAGAATTTACTTAGTAATTTATTAAGAATTTACTAAAAATTTACTAAGTAATTTACTAAGGATTTACTGGGAATTCACTAAGTAATTTAATAAAAATTTACTGAAAATTTATTGGGAATTTACTGATTAATTTGCTGTGAATTTACTGAAAATTTACTAAGTAATTTACTGAGACTTTATTGAGTAATTTACTGAGTTTTTTAATGGGAATTTACAGAGTATTTTACTCAGAATTTGCTTTCTGAGCAATTTACTTGGAATTTACTGAGAATTTAGTGAATAATTTTCTAAGAACTTATTGGGAATTTGCTGAGTAATTTACTAAGAATTTACTGGCAATTTATTGAGTAATTTACTGAAAATTGACAGGGAATTTGCTGAGAATTTACTGAAAATTTGTGGAGTAATTTTTTGAGAATTTACTCGGAATTTACTTATAATTTACTGGGATTTAACTGTAATTTACTGAGTAATTTATGGAGAATTTATAGGGAATTCACTGAGTAGTTTACTTAGAATTTACAGGGAACTTACTGTGTAATTTTCTTTGAATTTACTGGGAATTTACTAAGAATTTACTGGGAATTAATTGCGTAATTTTCTAAGAATTTTCTTGGTATTTACTAAGTAATTTACAGAGAATTTACTGAGTAATTTACAGAGAATTTAATGAGTAATTTACTGAAATTTACTAGGAATTTACTCAGTAATTTACTGAGTATTTTACTGAGAATTTACTTACTAAGTAATTTACTGAAAATTGACTGAGTAATTTACTGAGAATTTTCTTAGAATTTACTGAGCAATTTATTGAGAATTTAATGGAAATTTACTGAGTAATTTACTGAGAAATTACTTGGAATTTTGTGGCAATTCACTGAGTAATTTAGTGGGAATTTGATGAGTAATTTACTGAGAATTTAATGAGTAATATACTGAGAATTTACTGGGAATTTACTGAGTAATTTTCTGAGAATTTACTGGGAATTTGTTGAGTAATTTATTAAGAATCCACAGGGAATTTACTTATTAATTTACTGAAAATTTGCTGAGAATTTACTGGGAATTTGCTGAGTAATTTATTGAAAATTTACTGAGTAATTTATTGAAAATTTAATTAGTAATATATTGAGAATTTGCTTAGAATTTACTCATAATTTACTAAGTAATTTATTAGGAACTTGCTGGGAATTTACTAAGTAATTTATTGAGTAATTTACTTGGAATTTAATGAGTAATTTATTGGGAATTTACTGAGTAATTGACTGATAATTTACTAGAAATTTACTGAGAATTTACTGATTAATTTACTAAGAATTTATTGAGAATTTACTGAGCAATTTACTGAAAATTTACTTAGAATATACTAAGTAATTTACTGAGAATTTACTATCAATTTACTATGTAATTTATTACGTATTTACAGTGAATTTACTAAGTAATTTACTGGGAATTTACAAAGAATTTACTGGATATTTACTCAGAATTTACGGAGAATTTACTAGGTATTTACTGAGAATTTGCTGGGAATTTTGTTAGTAATTTACTCGGAATTTACTTAGAATTTATTAAGTAATATACTGAGAATTTACAAGAAATTTACTAGGTAACTTAATCAGAATTAACTAGGAATTTACTGAGTATTTTACTGAAAATTAACTGGGAATTTACTGAGAATTTACAGCAAATTTACTAAGTAATTTACTGAAAATTTATTGAAAATTCAGAGGAAATTTACTGATAATTTACGGAGTAATTTTGTGGGAATTTACTGATAATTTACTGAGAATTAACTGGAATTAACTAAGTAATTTATGGAGAATTTACTAAGTAGTTTACTGAGAATTTACAGGGAATTTACTAGGGAATTTTCTTTGAATTTACTGGTAATTTATTGTGAATTTACTAAATAATTTTCTTGGAATTTTTTGCGTAATTTACTGAGAATTTATTTGAAATTTACTGAGTAATTTACTGAGTAATTGACTGGGAATTTGCTGGGTATTTAATCAGAATTTACTTTCCAAGCAATTTACTGAGAATTTACTGTGAATTTACTGAGAATTTAATTGAAATTTACAGATTAATTTACTGGGAATTTATTGAGTAATTTAATATGAATTTTCTTGCAATTTACTAACTAATTTATGAAGAATTTATTGTGAATTTGTTGAGTAATTTACTAGCAATTTACTTAGTAATTTATTAATAATTTACTGAGAATTTACTGAGTAATTTACTAAGGATTTATTGCGAATTCACTGAGTAATTTACTGAGAATTTATTTGGAATTTACTGACTAATTTGCTTAGAATTTATTGGGAATTTTCTTATTAATTTGAAGAGAATTTACTGGGAATTTACTGAGTAATTTACTGGGAATTTACGAAGTAATTTATTGAGAATTTAATTAGTAATTTACTGAGAATTTAATGGGAATTTACTGAGTTATTTAATGGGAATTTACAGAGTATTTTACTCAGAATTTACTTTCTGAGCAATTTACTAAAAATTTACTTGGAATTTACTGAGAATTTAATGGGAATTTATAGATTAATTTACTGAGAATTTACAGAATAATTTTCTGAGAACTTATTGGAAATTTACTGAGTAATTTACTAAGAATTTACTGGCAATTTTCTTAAAAGATACTGAGAATTTACTTGTAATTTTCTTATTTATTTAGTGAAAATTTACTAGGAATTTACGGAGTAATTTTCTAAGAATTTACAGGCAATTTACTGATAATTTACTTAGATTTAAATGGAATTTACGGAGAATTTACTTGGAATTTACTGAGTAATTTAATGAAAATTCAGTGGGAATTAACTGAGAAATTACTGGGAATTTACTGAGTAATTTAATGAAAATTCAGTGGGAATTAACTGAGAAATTACTGGGAATTTACTGAGTAATTTACTAAGAATTTCCTGGGAAATGACTGAGTAATTTATTGCAAATTTACTAGGAATTTACTAGGAATTTACTGAGAATTTATTGGGAATTTACTGGAATTTACTAGAAATTTATTAAGTAATTTAATGAGAATTTACTGGAATTTACTAAGTAATTTACAAGGAATTTATTGAGAATTTAATTAGTAATTTACTGAGAATTTCCTTAGAATTTACTGAGTATTTTACTCAGAATTTACTTTCTGGGCAATTTACTGGGAATTTACTAAGAATTTAATGGGAATTTACAAATTAATTTACAGAGAATTTAATAGGATTTTACTAAGTAATTTTTTGAGAATTTATTGAGAATTTACTGAGTAATTTACTGAGAATTTAGTGGCAACTTACTTAAAATATACTTGGAATTAGCAAAGAATTTACTGGTAATTTACAGAAAATTTACGGAGTAATTTTCTGAGAATTTACAAGCAATTTACTGAGTAATTTACTAAGATTTAACTAGAATTTACTGAGTAATTTGTGGAGAATTTACTAGGAATTTACTAAGTAATTTACAGAGAATTAACTAGGAATTTACTGAGAATTTTATTGAAAATTAATTAGGAATTTACTGAGAATTTAATGGAAATTTACTAAGTAATTTACTGGGAATTTAATGAATTTACTGAAAATTGACAGGGAATTTGCTGAGAATTTACTAGGAATTTATGGAGTAATTTTTTGAGAATTTACTCCGAATTTACTTATAATTTACTGAGATTTAACTGCAATTTGCTGAGTAATTTACAGAGAATTTTCAGGAAATTTTCTGAGTAGTTTACTGAGAATTTACAGGGAACTTACTATGTAATTTTCTTTGAATTTATTAGGTATTTACTGTGAATTAACTGCGTAATTTTCTAGGAATTTTCTTGGAATTTACTGAGTAATTTACGGAGAATTTACTTGGAATTTACTGAGTAATTTACCAAGAATTTAATGAGTAATTTACTGAAATTTACTAGGAATTTACTGGGAATTTACTGAGTATTTCACTAAGAATTTACTTACTGAGAAATTTACTGAAAATTGATTGAGTAATTTACTGAGAATTTTCTTGAATTTACTGAGCAATATATTCAGAATTTAATGGAAATTTACTAAGTAATTTACTGAGTAATTTAGTGGGAATTTGCTGAGTAATTTACTGAGAATTTAATGAGTAATATATTGAGAATTTACTGAGTAATTTATTAAGAATCCACAGGGAATTTACTTAGTAATTTACTGAGAATTTACTGAAAATTTGCTGAGAATTTGTTGAGTAATTTACTGAGAATTTACTGAGAATTTAATTAGTAATATATTGAGAATTTACTAAGTAATTTATTAGGAACTTGCTGGGAATTTACTAAGTAATTTATTGAGAATTTAATGAGTAATTTACTTGGAATTTAGTGAATAATTTATTGGGAATTTACTAAGTAATTTGCTGATAATTTACTAGGAATTTACTGAGAATTTATCAGGAATTTACTGATTAATTTACTAAGAATTTATTAGGAATTTACTTAGTTATTTACTGAAAATTTACTTAGAATATACTGAATAATTTATTGAGAATTTACTATCAATTTACTATGTAATTTATTAAGTATTTATAGTGAATTTATTAGGAATTTACTGAGTAATTTACAGAAAATATACTGGGAATTTACTGGGTATTTACTCAAAATTTACGGGAAATTTACTCAGAATTTGATAGGTATTTACTGAGAATTTGTTGGGAATTTTATGAGTAATTTACTTGGAATTTACTCAGAATTTATTGAGTAACATACTGAGAATTTACTGAGAATTTACAAGAAATTTACTGAGTATTTTACTGAAAATTAACTGTGAATTTACTGAGAATTTATAAGAAATTTACTAAGTAATTTACTGAAAATTTACTAAAAATTCAGAGGAAATTTACTGATAATTTACGGAGTAATTTTGTGAGAATTTACTGATAATTTACTCAGAATTAACTGGAATTAACTGAGTAATTTATGTAGAATTTACTAAGTAGTTTACTGAGAATTTACAGGTAATTTACTGAAAATTTACTGGAATTTTCTGGGAATTTACGGAGTAATTTACTGTGAATTTACTGAGTAATTTTCTAGGAATTTTTTGCGTAATTTACTGAGAGTTTATTTGGAATTTACTGAGTAATTTACTGAGAATTTGTTGAGTATTTAATCAGAATTTACCTTTTGAGCAATTTACTGAGAATTTACTGGTAATTTACTGAGAATATAATGGGAATTTATAGATTAATTGTCACGACCCCAAACCGCCCCTAGTAGTTTGGTGCCGTGATGGCCAGTAATCCGTAATTACCGAAGGCCAACTTTTCAAACTTAACACAATCAGAGTATGGATATGGGGCTCACAAATGCGGAAGCGATAAATCAAATACAAGTGGTCCATAAGAGCAGTGCATAGATCAAAGAAATGCCAAACATTCCAATTAACTTTACAACTTAAATACAACAAGGCAAAAACACATGTTACATCTTGATCAAAAGGCTTCTCGAGCCGACATATACAAAATACAGCTAATACGAGTCAAGAAGCATGATTTTCAAGATTTGCCGACATGCAAGGCAGGGCATCGCCGACGTAAATACAAAAGTAAGCCGACGTAAGTACGAATCCAAAACAAGCATCCAAAACGATCTAGGCGTCGCCGCCGTCCTGCTCAACACCTACATATATATAGAGGGGTGAGTACAAAACTCAGTGAATGGTACCAGTAATAAAGGTTTTACATGAATATAGTCGAGGTCCCTCAAAACAAACTCATCAACAATAGCAAGACGAGGGATGAACCGTATTCATCGATCAAATATTACAAGTATTCAAAGATGTTTACTGACATAGACAAAGCAAGAGATGAACCGTATTCATCATTCAAGTATCATAACATCGGCGAAGCAAGGGATGAACCGTATTCATCATTCAAGTATCATAACATCGGCGAAGCAAGGGATGAACCGTATTCATCATTCAAGTATCATAACATCGGCGAAGCAAGGGATGAACCGTATTCATCATTCAAGTATCATAACATCGGCGAAGCAAGGGATGAACCGTATTCATCATTCAAGTATCATAATATCGGCGAAGCAAGGGATGAACTGTATTCATCATTCAAGTATCATAACATCGGCGAAGCAAGGGATGAACCGTATTCATCATTCAAGTATCATAACATCGGCGAAGCAAGGGATGAACCGTATTCATCATTCAAGTACTGTACGATCCGTAATTCGTTTGGTCAAAAGTATTGCGAAAGTTTAGAGTCCTCCAATACAAGGGACTTGTGTTACTTAGGCCCGTAGCCCGATTTAACAAGGACCGTATCCTTTTATACTTAGTACTGCGAAAGTTTAGAGTCCTCCAATACAAGGGACTTGTGTTACTTAGGCCCGTAGCCCGATTTAACAAGGACCGTATCCTTTTCAAAGGTGGCATCAACAAGGAGTATACTTGACATATCAAAACAAGAGCTATTTATTCATGCTAACAAAATACTTTTGTCAAAACAAGGCAAGCAAGATTTATCCAAAACCAGTTTAACATAGCTTTATCAATAATACCACTCACCTAGTTCTTCAGGTGTAGACTCAAGCAAGTATCGAGGACCTACAATCACATGGCAAGTCACATTCTCAAAGCAAGCTCTATATACATGCAAATGATCTCGGCACTCTTGCCAGATCCAAGTCAAAGATAAAGCAAAACAAGCTGGGAGCTTAATCACTGCTCCTGTTCATGAAAACACACTGGGTACCGTCTAGGACTAAGCCGAGGTCCCGTTAAACATGGTCAGGAAAAACCTGGGTTTTCCTTTGAAGAATATGAAGAACATGATCATTTGAAAGATGGATGCAAGTTCACTACTTGTTATAAAAATCTGAGTTTTCATGTCAAGAGTTCAAAAATATGGACCTGGGTACCTACTCAAGAAAGTCATGCAAGAACAAACACAAAACATGGTTTCTGTTCAAATTTTCGGATCAAAACGAGATTTCCTTCAAGAACACGTGAAAACCATTTTCTCTTTCCAAAACCAACTTCAAAACGATGCATGACATGCAACACAAATCCGATCATGCAATGCAGCTAGATAATCCATAACAACATTCAAAGTAGATCAAGAATCTAACCTCAAAACTCGAATCTAACGGTTCAAACCACGAAGATCAAGCTTGGAAAACTACTCTCACTCAAGAACTCTTCTTCCCCCTCTCTAGAGCTTCTCTCTCTAAAACAAAGATTTGAGACAAAATGATTGTTTCTAAGTCTGCCGGCTGTCTTAACAACTAGCTCGGACACGTGGCGTTATCGGGTTGGTTCAGCTCCAAAAAGGTGATTGATAGACAAGACAGGTCTCTGACAAAGTGTATGCAGCAAGCTCGGGTAAGGCACATCGGCAACAAGACGACATCGGCTCAAATCAAGGATCCAGCAACAGGATAGAAAAACATCGGCTAGGGAGGACGACACTTGACTAAGTTGTGCCACACCTTGGCCGGGGTGTGCCACATCTCGGCCTAGGCCATACCTGCCTGCGGACAAGGTTCAAGTGCAGAACATCTCGGCAAAGAATGCCCGAGGTGAAGATGGGGTTGAACAAGATCTCAAGATAGTTCTAAGTACAAAGGGTCAAAGGCGGACTAAGCTCAAGATGACCTCGGCTACGCACACACTCCAAGCAAGGATCAAAATCATGCAACAACTATAAGCAGATCAAGGAAAAACAAAACCTTCAAATTAGCATAACAAGCAAGATCATGCAAGTATGTATGCAAGCATGACAAGAGTAAGGTGAGGGTTGTTACATCCTACCCCCCTTAAGGAAGTTTGGTCCCCAAACTTAGATTACCTTGCTCTACGAACAACTCCGGGTAACGGATTCTCATATCCTCTTCCTTTTCCCACGTGGCTTCTGTGCCATAATGCTCCTTCCATTCAACTTTTACCATCGGTATCGATTTATTCCTCAATTGCCTCACTTGTCGGTCAATAATCTTCATTGGCTTCTCCTCGTAGCCCAAATCTTCATTAACTGTGATCTCAGAATGACCGATTATATGCAGTGGATCTCGGATGTACTTCCTTATCATCGAAACATGAAACACATTGTGGACTTGGCTCAAATCTGGCGGTAAAGCAAGTCTGTAGGCAACGGAATTAACTCTCTCAAGGATTTCAAATGGTCCAATGTACCGAGGTGCTAACTTACCTTTCTTTCCAAATCTGGAAACTCCTTTCATTGGTGAGACCTTCAGGAATACATGATTCCCAACTTCGAATTCTAACTCATTCCTTCTCTGGTCGGCGTAGCTCTTTTGTCGGCTTTGGGCAGTTTTAATCCTCTGTTGGATAAGTTTAATCTTTTCTATTGTTACTTGAATCAATTCGGGACCAAGCAGAGTTCTGTCTCCGACTTCGGTCCAACATATCGGCGACCTACATTTTCTTCCATACAAGGCTTCATACGGCGCCATGCCAATGCTAGCTTGATAACTATTATTGTAAGCGAATTCCACTAAGGGCAAATGTGTTCCCCAACTTCCTTGGAAGTCCAATACACAAAGTCTAAGCATATCTTCAAGCGTCTGAATTGTCCTCTCAGTCTGCCCATCTGTCTGGGGATGAAAGGCTGTACTAAATCTCAGCTCGGCTCCGAAAGCCCTTTGTAGACTCTGCCAAAATCTAGAAACAAATTTAGGATCTCGGTCTGAAACAATTGACATCGGCACTCCATGAAGTCTGACAACCTCATTCACGTATAGTAAGGCAAGTTGATTGGCGTTGAAGGTAGTCTTAACGGGTAGAAAGTGTGCTGACTTAGTTAACCTATCCACAACAACCCAAATTGAATCCATACCCCTTGGTGTTTTCGGCAACCCAATTACAAAATCCATGGAGATGTGCTCCCATTTCCACTCAGGAATCGGCAAAGGTTGAAGGAGTCCTGCTGGTCTTTGATGTTCTGCTTTCACTCGTTGACAATGTAAACACTGTGATACGAACTCTGCTATCTCTCTTTTCATACTTGGCCACCAGAAGGTTTGCTTCACATCTTGATACATTTTAGTGTTCCCTGGATGGACGGCAAACTTGGAACCGTGAGCTTCCTGCAAAACTTTTCTCTTTAACTCTGGGATGTCGGCCACGCATAACCTTCCTTCAAACCTGAGTACTTGGTTCTCAATGGTATACCCTGGTCTCGGCCTTGTGTCAATCTCCTCGGCTATTTTCTTGAGGAAGTTATCTTCCATCTGTCTTGTCTTTACTTCATTAACAAGAGTCGGCTCTGCTGATATCAAGGTTAAACGTGCCAAATTTCCACCTGACTTCCTGCTCAAAGCGTCGGCTACACTGTTGGCTTTCCCGGGGTGATATTGAATCTGCATATCATAGTCTTTCAACAATTCAAGCCACCGTCTCTGTCTCAAATTCAATTCCTTCTGAGTGAATAGATACTTTAAGCTCTTATGATCTGTAAAAACCTGACAAGAAGCTCCATACAAATAGTGACGCCAAATCTTTAAAGCAAATACCACGGCCGCCAATTCTAAGTCATGGGTAGGATAGTTTTTCTCATGAGGTTTCAACTGACGAGATGCATAAGCTATAACCTTACCCTTTTGCATTAATACACAACCCAAACCCTTATGCGATGCATCACTAAAGACATGAAATTCCTCATTACCTGATGGTAGCACAAGTACTGGTGCTGTAACTAACCTCGTCTTGAGTTCCTGGAAGGCTAACTCCCGATCTTTAGTCCATTCGTACAGTGTTCCCTTCTTAGTCAGTTGCGTTAATGGAATTGCAATCCTTGAGAAATCCTTCACAAACTTTCTGTAATAACCTGCCAAACCCAGAAAGCTACGAACTTCGAACACATTAGTCGGCCTCGGCCAATTTACTACGGCTTCAATTTTGCTAGGATCCACTGAAATACCCTCTTCATTAATCATATGTCCCAAAAATGAGATGGTAGAAAGCCAAAACTCACACTTGTTAAACTTTGCATACAATTTCCGTTTTCTCAAAATCTGTAAGGGAAGTCTCAAATGGTTTTCATGTTCAATATCACTCTTGGAATAGATCAATATATCATCAATGAAAACAACTACAAATTCATCTAAGTATGGTTTGAAGACTCGGTTCATTAGATCCATAAATGCAGCAGGGGCATTGGTCACTCCAAAAGGCATTACTAAAAACTCGTAGTGGCCATATCTTGTCCGAAAAGCAGTCTTCTCAACATCTTCGGCTTTAACTTTAAGCTGATGGTAACCAGACCGAAGGTCGATCTTAGAAAAGACTCGTGCTCCTTGTAACTGATCAAGCAAATCGTCAATTCTAGGTAACGGGTATTTGTTCTTAATGGTGACTTTATTGAGTTCTCTATAGTCAATACAAAGACGGAGTGTGCCATCCTTTTTTTTAACAAATAAAACAGGTGCTCCCCATGGTGAAGTGCTCGGTCTAATGAATCCCTTATCTAACAAGTCTTGCAGTTGCGGTTTCAATTCTCTAAGTTCAGCTGGGGCCATCCTATAAGGTGTTTTGGAGATCGGCTGTGTTCCCGATATGATGTCAACAGTAAACTCTATTTCTCTATCGGTTAAGTGGCCAGGCAATTCGTCCGGAAAGACGTCGGGGAAATCATTAACGACTGGGATGTCGGCTAAACTAACATTTTCATTCTGATTGCTCAGTATACTACACAAGTAGCCTCGACACCCTTTCTGAATTAATTTACAGGCCTTAATGGACGAAATCAAGTACGGTGGGGGCACTATCCCTTTACCCTGGAAAATAACCTCGGCTAGGTGTGGGGGTCTCAGTGTAACACTTTTCGAAACACAATTAATAGATGCATCGTTTGCAACTAACCAGTCCATTCCCAGTATGATATCAAAATGAGCTAGGTCTAGGGGCATTAGATCTACTAGCAATTCAACATTCCCAATCACAACAACACATGCCCTGTAAATGGATGCAACAAACATAGATCTCCCAGATGGAGTAGATACAGACAACACATAATCAAGGGGCTCTAGTTCTCTATTAATTTTCTCAGCAAACTTAGTAGATATAAACGAATGAGTAGAACCCGAGTCAATCAACACATAGGCATCTTGGGAACAAATTAGTAACATACCTGACACCACTGCCTCAGTATTCTGAGTGTCTCCGGGTACCAGTGCAAACACTCTGCCCTGTCTCATCTGTCCTTTCCCAGCATTTCCCTTCTGAACGGAACCCGAGGCATTCTCACCTTTCTTGTTGTTATCAGTCTTTGTTTTGGGGCAATCCCTCACATAATGGCCCATCTCGCCACATTCATAACAGGCTCCAGATGTTCGTCGGCAGATCCCGAAATGCTGTTTTCCGCAATCCGAACACATCGGTTTAGCACTCCCTTCCTGTCTTGGGTTACTAGTACTGCCCATGTTCGTTCTCTTCTTGGTACCCAGCTGTCCTCGGCGATTGTCATAGTTCTGCCTCTTTCGCTGGTTTTCTCCCGAGCTCTGGTATCGGTTCAAATTAGCTTCGGCCTGAATGGCTTTGTCCAATACTTCGGCATAAGTCGGCATATCGAGCAAGTTGAACCGGTCTTGAATCGGTCCACGAAGCCCACACTCGAACTTCCTGGCCTTCATATATTCATCGTCGGTCATGTGAGGTACAAACCTTACCAATTCAGTAAAAGCGCGGTCATATTCCGCCACTGTTCTGTTACCTTGCGTCAGAGTATGAAATTCGGTAGCTTTGCGGTTTCGAACACTTAGGGGAAAATGTTTCTTGTAGAACAACTCTAAGAATCGGGTCCAGGTCAAATCTGGATTGCTTCCTCTAACCATCATCCACCACCTGCGGGCGTCATCATCTAATGTGAATGCTGCCAACGTCACTTTCTGTGCGTCGGTGCTAGGGAAGATCTCAAATAACTTTTCCATCTCCAAAACCCATGCCTCAGCCTTCATCGGCTCTATTCCCCCAGAGAATCTCGGTGGCCTCATCTTCTTGAACTCCCTGATCAAAGCTATCGTGCCATCCCCATATAAGGCAGGCTGCGGGGGAACTTGCGGCACTGGCGGAGGTGGAACTACATTTCGGCCGTTGGTCTGCTCGGCCTGAGTCGACGTAGCACTAGCGAACTGCTGCCTGGTTTGCCTCAACTCGCGGGCCAAACCCTTAACTAATCTTTCCAATCTGTCCATTCTGTCTTCGAACTGATCTCGGCCAAGCGGTGGTCTACCTCTCCTCATGACGCTATGAGCATGCAAGGTATGACTTTAAAACAATTAAGCACATAACCACATAGGCAATTAGCAAATAAGTATATCAAAACAATGCATACTTCACTCAAGCAACAAATACCATGATGCAACCCTAACATCTTTCTAAGGGAAACCCTATGCTCTTCAGGACTCAAAGTGTGTGAACAGCGTATACCGAGGAACTTGTGCTCTGATACCATTCTGTCACGACCCCAAACCGCCCCTAGTAGTTTGGTGCCGTGATGGCCAGTAATCCGTAATTACCGAAGGCCAACTTTTCAAACTTAACACAATCAGAGTATGGATATGGGGCTCACAAATGCGGAAGCGATAAATCAAATACAAGTGGTCCATAAGAGCAGTGCATAGATCAAAGAAATGCCAAACATTCCAATTAACTTTACAACTTAAATACAACAAGGCAAAAACACATGTTACATCTTGATCAAAAGGCTTCTCGAGCCGACATATACAAAATACAGCTAATACGAGTCAAGAAGCATGATTTTCAAGATTTGCCGACATGCAAGGCAGGGCATCACCGACGTAAATACAAAAGTAAGCCGACGTAAGTACGAATCCAAAACAAGCATCCAAAACGATCTAGGCGTCGCCGCCGTCCTGCTCAACACCTACATATATATAGAGGGGTGAGTACAAAACTCAGTGAATGGTACCAGTAATAAAGGTTTTACATGAATATAGCCGAGGTCCCTCAAAACAAACTCATCAACAATAGCAAGACGAGGGATGAACCGTATTCATCGATCAAATATTACAAGTATTCAAAGATGTTTACTGACATAGACAAAGCAAGAGATGAACCGTATTCATCATTCAAGTATCATAACATCGGCGAAGCAAGGGATGAACCGTATTCATCATTCAAGTATCATAACATCGGCGAAGCAAGGGATGAACCGAGGAACTTACTGAGTAATTTACTGAGTAATTTACCGTGAATTTACTGGCAATTCACTAAAAATATACTGGGAATTTACTGAGAATTTATAGGTAATTTACTTATTAATTTACTGAGAATTTGCGTAATAATTTACTAAGAATTTACTGAGTAATTTTCTGAGAATTTATAAGAAATTTACTAAGTAATTTAATAAGAATTTACTGGGAATTTACTAAGTAATTTACAGAGAATTAATTAGGAATTTACTGATAATTTTACTGAAAATTAACTGGGAATTCACTGAAAATTTAATGAGTAATTTACTGAAAATTCACAGGGAATTTATTGAGAATTTACGAGGTAATTTTTTGAGAATTTGTTGTGAATTTACTAATAATTTACTGAGATTTAATCGGAATTTACTAAGTAATGTACAGAGAATTTACTGGGAATTTACTGAGTAATTTTCATTGAATTTATAGGGAATTTACTGAGAATTTATTGGGAATTTACTATGTAATTTACTGGGAATTTACTGAGTAATTTACTGAAATTTACTGGGAATTTACTGAGTATTTTACTGTGAATTAAATTACAGAGTAATTTGCTGGAAATTTGCTGAGTAATTTACTGAGATTTTACTTGGAATTTACAAAGCAATTTATTAAGAATTTAATGGAAATTTACTGAGTAATTTACTGAAAATTACTGTGAATTTACTAAGTAATTTACTGAGAATTTTGTGGTAATTTACTGAATAATTTAGTGGGAATTTGCTGAGTAATTTACTGAAAATTTAATGAGTAATATACTGAGAATTTAAAAAGAATTTACAGAGTAATTAATTGAGAAATTACTAGGAATTTACTGAGAATTTTGTGGCAATTTACTGAGTAATTTTGTGGGAATTTGCTGAGTAATTTACTGAGAATTTACTGGAATTTACTTAGTAATTTGCTAAGAATTTACCGGAAATTTACTGAGTAATTTACAGAGAATTTACTAAGAATTTACTAAGAATTTAATTAGTAATTTACTGAGAATTTCCTTAGAATTTACTGAGTTATTTACAGGGAATTTACCGAGTATTTTACTCAGAATTTACTTTCTGAGTAATTTACTAGGTATTTACTGAGAATTTAATGGGAATTTACAGATTAATTTACAGAAAATTTACTAGGAATTTACTGAGTAATTTTCTGAGAATATATTGGGAATTTACTGAGTAATTTATTGAGAATTTACTAGCAACTTACTTAAAATATACTAGGAATTTACTAAGAATTTACTGGTAATTTACAGGAAATTTGCGAATTAATTTTCTGAGAATTTACAAGCTATTTACTGAGTAATTTAGTAAGATTTAACTGGAATTTACTAAGTAATTTGTGGAGAATTTACTGCGAATTTACTATGAATTTACTAAGTAATTTACAGAGAATTAATTAAGAATTTACTGAGAATTTTACTGAAAATTAACTAGGAATTTACTGAGAATTTAATGGAAATTTACTGAGTAATTTACTGGCAATTTATTGAGTAATTTACTGAAAATTGACAGGGAATTTGTTGAAAATTTACTGAAAATTTATGGAGTAATTTTTTGAGAATTTACTCGAAATTTACTTATAATTTACTGAGATTTAACTGTAATTTACTTAGTAATTTACGGAGAATTTACAGGGAATTTATTGAGAATTTACAAGGAACTTACTATGTAATTTTCTTTGAATTTACTGGGAATTTACTAAGAATTTATTGGGAATTAACTGAGTAATTTTCTTGGAATTTACTGAGTAATTTACGGAGAATTTTCTTGGAATTTACGGAGTAATTTACCGAGAATTTAATGAGTAATTTACTGAAATTTACTAAGTAATTTACTGGGAATTTACTGAGTATTTTATTGAGAATTTACTTACTGAGTAATTTACTGGAAATTGACTGAGTAATTTACTGAGAATTTTTTTGGAATTTACTAAGCAATTTATTGAGAATTTAATGGAAATTTACTAAGTAATTTACTAAGTAATTTAGTGGGAATTTGCTGAGTAATTTATTGAGAATTTAATGAGTAATATATTGAGAATTTACTGAGTAATTTTCTGAGAATTTAATGAGTAATATATTGAGAATTTACTGAGTAATTTTTTGAGAATTTACTGAGTAATTTACTGAAAATTTACTGAGTAATTTACTAAGAATCCACAAGGAACTTACTTAGTAATTTATTGAGAATTTACTGAAAAGTTGCTAAGAATTTCTTGGGAATTTGTTGAGTAATTTACTGAGAATTTAATTAGTAATATATTGAGAATTTACTGAGTAATTTACTTAGAATTTACTGGTAATTTACAGAGTAATTTACTTGGAATTTAATGAGTAATTTATTGGGAATTTACTGATAATGTGCTAGGAATTTACTGAGAATTTACCAGGAATTTACTGATTAATTTACTAAGAATTTATTGAGAATTTATTGAGTTATTTACTGAAAATTTACTTAGAATATACTAAGTAATTTATTGAGAATTTACTATCAATTTACTATGTAATTTATTAAGTATTTACAGTGAATTTGCTGGGAATTTACTGAGTAATTATGGAGAATTTACTGGGAATTTACTAAGTAGTTTACTGAGAATTTACTGAGTAATTTTCTTTGAATTTTCTGGTAATTTACTGAAAATTTACTGGAATTTTCTGGGAATTTACTGAGTAATTTTCTAGGAATTTTTTGCGTAACTTATTGAGAATTTATTTGGAATTTACTGAGTAATTTACTAGGAATTTGCTGAGTATTTAATCAAAATTTACTTTCTGAGCAATTTACTGATTAATTTACTGGGAATTTGCTGATTAATTTAATGTGAATTTTCTTGCAATTTACTGACTAATTTCTGAAGAATTTAATGAGAATTTACTTAGAATTTATAGGGAATTTACTAAGTAATTTACTGAGAATTTACTGGCAATTTACTTAGTAATTTATTAAGAACTTACTGAGTAATTTACTAAGGATTTACTGGGAATTCACTACGTAATTTAATCAGGATTTACTGAGTAATTTACTGAGAATTTATTTGGAATTTACTAAGTAATTTATTGGGAATTTACTGATTAATTTATTGGGAATTTACTGAGAATTTAATGAGTAATTTACTGAGAATTTATTGGGAATTTATGGAGTTATTTAATGGGAATTTACAAAGTATTTTACTCAGAATTTCCTTTCTGAGTAATATATTGAGAATTTACTTGGAATTTAATAGGAATTTACAGATTAATTTACTGAGAATTTACTGAATAATTTTCTGAGAACTTATTAAGAATTTACTGAGTAATTTACTAAGAATTTACTGGCAATTTACTTAAAAGATACTGGGAATTTAATGAGAATTTAATTGTAATTTTCTTATTTATTTAGTGAAAATTTACTAGGAATTTACGGAGTAATTTTCTGAGAATTTACAGGCAATTTACTGATAATTTACTGAGTAATTTACTGAGATTTAACTGGAATTTACTGAGTAATTTATGGAGAATTTACTGGGAATTTACTGAGTAATTTACTAAGAATTTCCTGGGAATTAACTGAGTAATTTATTGCGAATTTACTGGGAATTTGCTGAGAATTTACTGAGTAATTTACTGATAATTTCCTAGGTTATTACTGAGTAATTTACAGGTAATTTACTGAGAATTTACTCGAAATTTACTGAGTAATTTACTGGGAATTTACTAAGTATTTTCCTTGGAATTTACTAACTGAGAATTTACAGAGAATTTAGTGATTAATTTACTAAAAATTTACTGTGAATTTACTGAGTAAGTTGCTTAGTATATACGGGGAATTTACTGAGTAATTTACTGAAAACTCAGAGGGAATTTACAGAGAATTTACTGGGAATTTACTGAGTAATTTACTGAGAATTTACAGGAAATTTACTAAGTAATTTTCTTTGAATTTATAGGGAATTTATTGAGAATTTACTGAGTAATTTACTGAGAATTTACAGTGAATTTACTGAGTAATTTCCTAGGAATTTACTGAGAAATTCACTGGGAATTTACTGAGTAATTTACTGGGAATTTACTAAGTATTTACTGCATAATTTACTGAGAATTTACTTAGAATTTGCTAAGTAATTTACTGAAATTTACTGGGAATTTTTTGAGTAATTTCCTGGGAATTTATTGAGTATTTTTCTGAGAATTTACTTACTAAGTAATTTACTTAGAATTTACTGGAAATTTATGGATTAATTTACTGAGAATTTACTGGGATTTTTCTAAGTAATTTACAAAGAATTTATTGGGAATTTACTGAGTAATTTACTCAGAATTTACATCGTAATTTATTGAAAATTTACTGGGAATTTACTGAGATTTTACTGAGTAATTTACTGATAATTTACTAGGAATTTACCGAGTAATTTACTGAGAATTTAATGAGTAATTTACTGAGAATTTACTAGGAATTTATTGAGTAAATGACAGGGAATTTACTGAGTATTTTATTGAGAATTTGCTTACTGGGCAATTTCCTGAGAATTTACTTGGAATTTAGTGATTAATTTACTTAGAATTTACTGAGTAATTTACTTAGAATTTACTAGGAATTTAGTGAGTAATTTACTGAGAATTTAATGACATTTTACTAAGTAATTTATTGAGAATTTAATGTGAATTTATTGAGTAATTTAATGAGAATTTTCTTGGAATTTACTAGGAAATTATTGGAAAATTACGAGGAACTTACTGAATAATTTACTGAGAATTTACTGTAAATTTACTGTGTAATTTAATTAGAATTTACTAGGAATTTATTTGGAGTTTACTGAGTAATTTACTGAGAATTTACTGAGTAATTTACTGAGAATTTACTTAGTATTTGTAACGCCCTCAAAATAAACCCATAAATCATGGCATCCGCGACATCTATAAACATAAGAGAAATAAACATATTTCTATTCATCAAAGTATGTAGTCCAAAAGTATTACATGTTGACAACAAAAGTAAATGCCCTACGGGCTTACAACTTTCCAAGTCAACACTTTGTTACAAAAAGAGAGTGCTAACTCTACACAAAATAAACCCTTGGCTTGATATACATGTAATACAAACAAAATAATCAAAAAGAGTCTTCAACTCCCATAACCTTCCAAGTTGCGTCCTTGGAGGTGGCATAATACCCGTACCTGAAAATGATGTCCCATATGGGGTTAGCCAACGCCCAGTAGAGATATGCTAAACATAATATGAGCAATAACAAAAACATTAGCATTTGATAAATGTTTAACTCACATAAATCAATTCATAACCCATTTCAATTACATGACAAATGTGTCCATGTTTCGTTCCATTTTCCATTTCTTATCCAATTTCTCAATTCATAACTATGGCTCAGAACCTGGCCAAACAATTTAAATGAGATTACATCTCATATCAACAGCACTTCCATTTCAATTGAGATAATAACTCAAATTAAACACCTTATACATCACAATAGATACACATAATTGCTGTATCAATCTCAAATAAAACACTTCTGTACTTCATGTATGATACACAGGTTTGCTGTATCAATACATCAATAGATACACATATTTGTTGTATCAATGGAGTCCATCTCCTATCTCCTCCCAAGCAATATCCGGTTTAGGAGTCCATCCACTATCTTCTCCTAAACCGTGGAGTACATCCCCTATCTCCTCCTACACAATACAATGTATAGAAACACATATCATATACATATACATAATCAATCAATACATAAATTTGATGTATTATTCCAACCGTCATATTCAATGACATATTCAATTGATTAGTTTTAGTTCACCTAACCATCATGCATTGTCTACAACAATCAAGACTATCTCCCACCGATAGCCCAAAGCAATTATTTCTAAACAGATAATAATTACATCAACAGATAAACCATCGAAAATTTCCAAAAGGTGAGTGATTAATAAATCTAACTCCATTATTCCACCTCATATCATGCCAATTTCATTATTTTCAACTTAATTTCATAATTCCATGATTTTCCAAATTAATTACATGAATTAATTTGTCATAACAACTTAAGGCTTTTTTCCCCTTTTCTCAATATTGACCCAAAGGCCCACAATAACTTCAATACATCAATACTATCATTTTAAGACCCAAAATACACATTTATGAGTCAAAATAACAAAACCCCTCTTTATTCATTTGAAACCCTAACACCCAAAATTACCTAACTTCAACATTAAATCAAAATGACTAAATACTTATGTCAAAGATCATAAAAATGAGAAGTTATCCCTACCTCAAATTCGGAGCTCAAAGGAAGAAGATGAAGGAATCTCGAAGTGCTCCAAATCAAGAAATTTTTGGATTGATAGGAAGCCCACACCAAGCTCTACACTTTTTGTAAAGGCTCAAGGGTAGGAGATCACTCTAACTAGATCAAATCCTAGAGAGAAGTTTAAAGTTTTAGAGTGAGGTACTCTCAAATGGTGGTTTTCAAAAAGTAAGAGAGAGAAAGGATGTTGAAAAGTGATCCAAAAAGTGAAATCCCAAAGTGATATAAAAGTCGCCCTGCTCGAGCGTGGAAACCCCCGCTTGAGCATCAGACACAGATTCACGCTCGAGCATCAAAATCACTGCTTGAGCGTCGATTGCACATTTCCAGAAGTTTTGCAGGCGATGGTCCCCGCTCGAGCGTCAAACTCCCCACTCGAGCGGAGGAACAAAATCAAAGGGTCACGCTCGAGCGTCAAAACTCCAGCTCAAGCGTCTGAAGACCTGCAGAGAAAAAATATTGAGGGATGGAAATTCATGCTCGAGCGTCAAAACTCCCGCTCGAGCGGAGAAGCAACAACAAGGGCCCGCTTGAGCGTCAAAAACCCCACTCGAGCGTGAATGCCAAAATCTGGGCATCAACTTTTGATTTCAAAGCACAACCAACCTGTTTCAAACCTGCCCAATACAACCAAAGACTCAAATACAAAGAGTAAAGGATGGAAATGAGAATGAGACAACAACACATCCACGGAACCGAGTCCGGAATACAATAAATAAAGAGAGGAAAAACCAGGATCGCTATAGTATTGACGGTGAATTTACTGAGTAATTTACTTAGAATTTAATAGCAATTTACTGAGTAATTTATTGAGAATTTACTGGGAATTTACTGAGTAATATACATAGAATATACTAGGAATTTACTGAGTAATTTATCGAGAATTTACTAGGAATTTACTAGGTAATTTACGGAGAATTTAATGGGAATTAACTGATTTACTGGGAATTTACTGAGTAATTTAAGTAGAATTTATTGATAATGTTCTTATTAACTTACTGAGAATTTACTAGGAATTTACGAAGTAATTTTCTGAGAATTTATAGGCAATTTACTGATAATTTACTAAGTAATTTGCTAAGATTTAACTTAATTTACTGAGTAATTTACTGGGAATGTACTGAGTAATTCACTGAAAATTCAAATGGAATTTACTGAGAAATTATTGGGAATTTGCTGAGTAATTTACTGAGAATTTACTGGGAATTGACTGTGTAATTTGTTGTGAATTTACTGAGAATTTACTGGGTAATTTACTGAGAATTTACTAGGAGTTTACAGAATAATTTAATAAGAATTTACTGACAATTTACTATGATATTACTGAGTAATTTACTAGGAATTTACTGAGTATTTTCTTGGGAATTTAGTGATTAATTTTCTGAGAATTTACTTGGAATTTATTGAGTAATTTACTTCAAATTTACGAGGAATTTACTGAAAATTCAGAGGGAATTTACAGAGAATTTACTGAGAATTTAATAAGTAATTTACTGGTAATTTTCTGAGTAATTTACTGAGAATTTACAGGAAATTTACTGAGCAATTTTCTTTGAATTTATTGGGAATTTACTGAGAATTTACTGAGTAATTTAATGAGAATTTTCAGCGAATTTATTGGGAATTTTCTGAGTAATTTACTGAGAATTTACTTAGAATTTATTGTGATGACCCTCATCCTCGTCCTAGCCATGCTCATGTGCATCTACATGATCTTGTTTTGTTAAGCTTACATTTGTAGATTTTGACTTGTTTTGCCTAAAGTTAAGGTCCTTGTCTTGTTTTGTGCTTATGTGGTTTTGCTTGAGCATTTCTTGTATGCTTTGTTCCTTGCTTGGTGTGTGTAGCCGAGGTCATCTTAAGCCTAGATCACACCTTTGAACCTCTTACACCTAAGACCACCTTGGAACCACTTTGGCTGACCTCCACCCTCATCCTGGCATATTGGCCGAGATGTAAATCATTTAGGCCGAGATGTTATCATCTAGGCAACCAACATCCTTGATCCTTGCACCTAGTGATCTTGTTCCTGGACAGGTGTGACCTAAACTGAGGTGTGGCACATCTAGGCCAAGTATTATCCTTCCTGGCTGAGATTAGTTAGACCTTACTTGTCGAAGCCGATGCTTAAACCCGAGGTCATTGTCTTGCCAGAATGCCCATACCACCTTACTTGTTAAACACTCCTTGTCATGCTCTTGTCTTGTCAATTAGTCACCTTTTTGAGGAGATCCAACTAAGCGTTGCCACGTGTCCCAGCAGAGGGTTAAGTCTGCTGGCAGTAGAGAAACCCACATCATTTGGTCATATCTTTGCTTTGCAGAGAGAGAAGCTCTAGGAAGAGGAGAAAGGAGTTCTTGAGAGAGAGGTAAATTTCCAAGCTTGATCCTTAGAGTTTAAACCGTTTGATTCGTATTTTGAGGTTAGATTCTTGATCTGCTCCTGTTGTTCCTTATGTTCGTCTAACCGCATTGCATGATCTTGCATGATTCATGAGCCATGCATTGATTTAAAGTTGTTTTAGAAAGAGAAAATGATGTTCATGTATTCTTGAAGAAAAACCATGTTTTGATTCGAAAGTTTGTATCAAGATCCACGTTTTGGGTTTGTTTTCTTAAGATCTTCAAGTATGGGTACCTAGGTCCATGTTTTCGAACTCATCTCACGAAATTTCAGATTTTGAACAAAGAAGTGATGATTTTAGCATTCATGTTCATCAAGAGGGAAACCTAGGTTTTCCCGACTTCATTTTTTCCTGAATGTGGCCATCGGGACCACACCTCGGCCAAGAGGTGTGGGACCTCGGCCAAGACTTGGTTGGCACCCAATGTGTTTTTCAAGATGAGAAACAGTGTTTTAACTCCCAGCACGTGCTTTGCTTTGGCTTGACTTAGTTTTGAAAGAAATGCTGAGATCATTTGCACTCATGTAAAGCTTGTCTTAGGAATGCATTTCATATCCACCTTTGAGCATCTCTTCTTGTCTTCTTGGAGTGCATTCAATGAGAATTATTATATGCTTGTAGGTCTTGGATCCTTGCTTTAATCCCTACACCCGAAGAGCTATGTGAGTGATATTTTTAATAACGCTATGTTCTAACGTTTTGATAAAAGCTTTGTTTACTTCATTTTGGAAAAGTGTTGGCTCAAGTATGAATGATTATTCCTAGTTTTGTATCAAGTACTATCTTGTTTTGATGACATTCTTGGAAAGTCTTTAGTGCCAGGGGACTATAATGCAACTAGTACCCTTGTTTTTGGAAGTCCTTAGTGCTAGGGGACTATAATGCAACTAGTACCCTTGTTTGAGATATCTCCCTTGCCACCGACGGCCTTGTGCGGGTGGGTTTGTCTAATCGATTCCGGGTTGATTATTCCCTTGTTTTGTCAGGAATGTCATATCTCGTATTATATTGATGCTAGTAAGCATCCCTTGAAGCTTTGAAAGATTTGATAGATGAACTTGGTTCATCCCTTGATTTTGTATAAGATATGTTATGTATTGTTTTGAAAAGAGATCTTGAGTATCATTCATGCAAACCTTTATTATTAATATCATTCACTGAGTATCCAAGCTCACCCTCTCCTTATATACATGTAGGTGACGAGCAGGAAGGCGATGACGCCTAGATGATTGTTTGCAAGATGTTTTTAGATTCATGTTTTGTTAGCATCTTGAAGATTATGCTTCTTGGCTTGTAGTTTATTCTTTCGTATATGTCGGCTTGAGAAGCCTTTTGATCAAGATGTAATATGTACTTTATTTTATTTGTATTCAAGTTGTAAGACCATGTTAAGATGCATGTCATTTCATTTAATCTATGCACAACTCTTATGGACCAATTAGATTTAAATTATTGCTTTCGCACATGTAAGCCCCATATGTATACTCTGATTGTGTGTGACCTTGTAAGCTAGCCTTTAGTAATCTCGGATTACTGGCCATCATGGCACCATTCTACTAGGGGCGGAATGGGATCGTGACATTTACTGAGTAATTTGCTGAGGATTTAATGAGTAATTTACTAAAATTTACTGGGAATTTACTAGGGGTGCAACTCGGGCGGGTTCGGGCGGGTTGGGAGGTTGTCCAAGCCCAGCCCAAGTTGTGTTGAGACTTGCCCAAGCCCGCCCAAGCCCGAATTGTGACCTGAGATTGTCTGCCCAAGCCCGACCCGAGCTAAACCCGAATTGCCCGAGTTGCTCGAATTGTAAATGAATTTCAGTTTTTTTTTTTAATTTTTATTATTTTTTTATTATAGAAAATCATTAATACCATCAAAACAAATAATTTATATAATATAAGAGAGATGCCACTATAGTAGTCCTAATAATTTATGAGTGAAAATAAAAAGGAAAAAAAGTAAGATTTTATGTTATTTGTATATATAATATATATTCAATATGATTTAATAACATAAATTACTTTATCATCATGTAATGACTAATAATTTATATTTATATTTAATATTTTTATATATCTATATATGTATAATTCGGGCTTCGGGTTGCTCGGGTTGTTTGACATCTTTGCCCAAGCCCATCCAAATTTAATTCAGGCTTCTGCATTTTTGCCTAACCCCGTACCGAATTTGAAAATATTTTGTCCAAGCCCTAAAAAAATTCGTGCTGGGCTCGAGTTGCTCGGGTTGAGCCCGCCCAAGTTGCACCCCTAGAATTTACTGAGTAATTTCCTGGGAATTTATTAAGTATTTTTCTGAGAATTTACTTACTGAGTAATTTACCGAGAATTTTCTGGGATTTTATTAAGAAATGTGCTGAGAGTTTACTGGCAATTTACTGAGTAATTTATTGAGAATTTAGTGGGATTTTTCTAAGTAATTTACTGGGAAATTACTGTGTAATTTACTGAGAATTTACTGGAAATTTACTGTGTAATTTAATGAGAATTTACATAGAATTTACTGAGTAATTTACTGAGAATTTACTGAGAATTTACTGGGAATTTACTAAGCAATTTATAGGGACTTTACTGAGTGTTTTACTTAGAATTTACTTACTAGGCAATTTCTTGGGAATTTACTTAGAATTTAGTAATTAATTTATTGAGAATTTACTTGGAATTTACTGAGTAATTTACCTAGAATTTACGGGGAATTTACTGAGTAATTTTCTGAGAATTTAATGGCAATTTGCTGAGTAATTTATTGAGAATTTAATGGAAAATTATTGAGTAATTTAATGAGAAATTACTAGGATGTTACTGAGTAATTTACTGGAAAATTATTGGAAAATTACTAGGATCTTACTGAGTAATTTGCTGAGAATTTACAGGAAATTTACTGAGTAATTTAATGAGAATTTACTAGGAATTTATTTGCAATTTACTAAGTAATTTAATTAGAATTTACTGAGTAATTTACTAAGAATTTAATGGCAATTTACTGAGTAATTTATTGGAAATTTTTGAGTAATTTACTGCGAATTTACTAATTAATTTATTAAGAATTTACAGAGTAATTTATTAAGAATTTACTGAGTAATTTTCTGAGAATTTACTCAGTAATTTAATGAGAATTTACTGGGTATTTACTAAGTAATTTACAGAGAGTTAACTAGGAATTTGCTGGGTATTTTACTGAAAATTAATTGGGAATTAACTGAGAATTTACAGGAAATTTACTATCTAATTTACTGAGAATTTTACTGGCAATTTACTTAAAATTCACAGGGAATTTTCTAAGAATTTACTGGGAATTTACGGAATAATTTTTTTAGAATTTACTGGAAATTAACTGATAATTTACTGAAATTTACTAAGTAATTTATGGAGAATTTACTGGGAATTTACTGAGTAGTTTACTGAGAATATACAGGGAATTTACTTAGAATTTACTAGTAAGTTGCTGAGTAATTTTCTGAGAATTTACTGCGAATTTACTAATCAATTTACTGAGAATTTACAGAGTAATTTATTGAGAATTTACTGGGAATTTACAGACAAATTAACTAAGTAATTTACTTGTAATTTATTGGTTATTTAATGAGTAATTAACTTAGAATTTACGGGGAATTTACTGAGTAGTTCACTGCGAATTTACTGATAATTTAAATGGAATTCACTGGGAAATTTCTAATCAATTTACTGAGAATTTACTAGCAATTTACTAAGTAATTTATTTTGTATTTACTAAGTAATTTACTTGGAATTTACTGGAAATTTACTTAGTAATTTAATGAGAATTTACTGAGTAATTTACTGAGAATTTACTGATTAATTTACTGAGTAATTTACCAGGAATTTACTGGGTAATTTATGAAAAATTAACTGGGAATTTACTATAATTTACTAAGTAATTTATTGAGAATTTAATGAGTAATTTTCTAAGAATTTCTTGGGAATTTACAGAGTAATTATTGAGAATTTACTGGGAATTTACTGAGTAATTTAATTAGAATTTACTGATAATTTACTGAAAATTTTCTAAGTAATTTACTGGGAATTTACTGAGAATTTTTTGGGAATTTTCTAGGAATTGACTCAGAATTTATTAAGTAATTTAGTGAGAATTTATTAGGAATTTACTGGGAATTCACTTGAAATTTACTACGTAATTCACTGAGAATTTACTGTGTAATTTTCTGAGAATTTACAAAAAATTTACTGAGTAATTTAATGAAAATTTAATTGAAATTTAATGAGGAATTTATAGAGAATTAAAAAGGAATTTACTCAGTAATTTACTGAAAATTAACTAGGAATTTATTGAGTAATTTACTTAAAAATTACATTGAATTTACTAGGTAATTTACTGAGAATTTTCTTGAAATTTACTGAGTAATTTACTGAAAATTTACATGCAATTTACTGAGTATTTACTAACTAATTTATTGAGAATTTCTTGGAAATTTACTGAGTAGTTTACTAAAAATTTAAAGGGAATTTACTGAGTAATTTACTAGGAATTTAGTCAGTAATTTATTGAGAATTTATTACGAATTTACTAGGAATATACTGAAAATTTATCAGGAATTTACTAAGTAATTTACTGAAAATTTACTGAGTAATTTATGGAGAATTTACTAGAATTTACAGAGAATTTACTAGGATTTACTAAGTAATTTACTAAAATCTACTGAGTGATTTACTGAGAATTTAAAGAGACTTAACTAAGTTATTTACTGGAAATTTACTGAGAATTTACATAGGACTTATTAAGTAATTTTTTGACAATTTACTGAGTAATTTGCTGAGAATTTATCGGGAATTTTTCGAGTAATTTACTGAGAATTTGCAGGGAATTGATTGAGTAATTTACTTTGAATTTATTGGGAATTTACTGGGAATTTGCTGAATAATTTTCTTAGAATTTAATGGGAATTTACTGAGTAATTTATTGAGAATTTAATGAGAATTTACTAGGAATTTACTGAGTCATTTACAGAGATTTTATTGGGAATTTTCTGAGAAATTTTATTGAGAATTTACATCGAATTTACAAAGTAATTTACTGAAAATTCACAGGGAATTTACTGAGAATTTAATAAAAATTTATTAAGCAATGTATTGGGAATTTACTGGAAATTTATTGAGTAGTTTACAGGGAATTTACAGGGAGTTTATTGAGTAATTACTTTGAATTTAATGGTAATTTACTGAGAAATTACTGGGAATTGCTGAATAATTTACTAGAAATTTACAGAGCAATTCACTGGGAATTTACTGGGAATTTACTGATAATTTACTGAGAATTTACTAGGAATTTACTGAGTAATTTATTAAGAATTTCATGAGTAATTTACTGAGTAATTTACTGATTAATTTCATGAGAATTTACAGGGAATTTACTGAGAATTTGCTGGGAATTTAATGAGTAATTTACGGAGAATTTACTGGCCATTTACTGAGTAATTTATTGAGAATTTACTAGGAATTTAATTATTTATTTACTGTGAATTTACTAACTAATTTTCTGAGAATTTACTGAAAATTTACTGAGTAATTTACTGAGAATTTACAAAGAATTTACTAAGAATTTATTGGGAATTTACTAGAAATTTACTGAGAATTTAATAGTGATTTACTGAGTAATTTATTGAGAATTGACTGGAAATTTTTTGAGTAATTTACTGAGAATTTACTGAAAATTTATTGAGTAATTTACTTAGAATTTAGTGAGTAATTTACTAGGAATTTAACAAGCAATTTACTGGGAATTTACTAAGTAGTATACTAAGAATTTAATGAGTAATTTACTGAGAATGTACCTGGAATTTACTGAATAATTTACTAAGAATTTATTGGGAATTTACTGGGTAATTTACTAAGAATTTACTAATTAATTTGTTGAGAATTTACAGGGAATTTACTGAGAATTTCCTACGAATTTACTGAGTAATTTAATAAGAATTTACTGGCAATTTACTGACAATTCACTGGCAATTTACTGAGTAATTTATTGAGAATTTACTGAGTAATTTACAAAGAATTTACTAGGAATTTACTGAGTAATTCACTGAGAATTTACTGGGAATTTTTTGTGTAATATACTGAGATTTTACTTAGTAATTTCCTGAGAATCTACTTGGAATTTACTGAGTAATTTACTAATAATTTGCTGAGTAATTTACAGAGAATTTACAGGGAATTTACTGATTAATTTAATGAAAATTTACTTGGAATTTACTGAGTAATTTAAAGAGAATTAACAACGAATTTATTGAGTAATTTACTGAAAATTAACTAGGAATTTACTGAGTAATTTACTGAGAATTTACAGGGAATTTACTATGTAATTTACTGGAAATTTACTAAGTAATTTACAAGAAATTTTCTGAGAATTTACCAAGTAATTTACTAAGAATGTACTGGGAATTTACTGAGTAATGCACTGAGAATTTACTGGAGTTCACTGAGTAATTTACCGAGAATTTACAGAGTAGTTTCTTAGAATTTAAAGGGAATTGATTGAGTAATTTATTTTGAAATTACTGGAAATTTACTAAGAATGTACTGGGAATTAACTAAGTAATTTACTTAGAATTTACCAGAAATTTATTGAGTAATTTAGTGGGAATTTACTAGGAATTTAATGAGTAATTTAATGGGAATTTATTGTGAATTTAGTGAGTAATTTACTGGTAATTTACTAAGTAATTTACTGTGAATTTATGGGGAATTTACTGAGAATCTACTTGGAATTTACTGAGTAATTTACTGATAATTTGCTGGAAATTTGCTGAGTAATTTACAGAGAATTTATAGGGAATTTACTGAGTAATTTAATGAGAATTTACTTGGAATTTACTGAGTAATTTACAGAGAATAAACAAAGAATTTATTGAGTAATTTACTGAAAATTAACTAGGAAATTACTATGTAATTTACAAAGAATTTACTGAGAATTTACTAAGTAATTTACTGAGAATGTACTGGGAATTTACTGAGTAATTCACTTAGAATTTACTGAGAATTTATTGGAGTTTACTGAATAATTTACCGAGAATTTACTGGGAATTTACTGAGTAGTTTCTTAGAATTTAAAGGAAGTTTACTGGGTAATTTATTTCAAAATTACTGGGAATTTACTGAGAATTTACTGGGAATTGACTAGGAATTTACTTAGTAATTTACTTAGAATTTACCGGGAATTTAATGAGTAATTTAGTGGGAATTTAGTGAGTAATTTAATGGGAATTCATTGTGAATTTAGTGAGCAATTTACTGGGAATTTACTAAGTAATTTACTGATAATTTACGGGAAATTTACTGAGTAATTTATTGAGAATTTATTGAGTAATTTACAGAGAATTTAATAAGTAATTTACTGAGAATTTACTGAGAATTTACTGGAATTTTACTGAGTAATTTACTGGGAATTTACTGAGAATTTACTGAGTAATTTAGGCAGAATTTACGGAGAATTTACTAAGAAATTTACTGAAAATTTCATGAGTAATTACTTTTAATTTATTAGGAAATTTGTTGGGAATTTACTGAGTATTTTAATGAGAATTTAATAAGTGATTTTTTGAGATTTTAATGGGAATTTACTGACAAATTTACTGATAATTTTTTGAGTAATTTAATGAGAATTTAATGAGGTTTTACTGGGAATTTACTGAGTAATTTACTGGAAATTTACTAAGTAATTTACCGAGATTTTTTTTAGTAATTTACTGAGTAATTTACAAGGAATTTACTTAGAATTTACTGAAAATTTACTTGGAATTTACTGAGAATTTACAGGAAATTTACTAAGTAATTTACTGAGAATCTACTATGAATTTACCGGGAATTTACTGAGATTTTAATGAGTAATATACTGAGAATTTACTCAGAATTTACTAAGTAATTTACTGAGAATTTATCGGAAATTTACTGAGAATTAACTGGGAATTTACAGAGTAATTTACTGAAAATTGAAAGGGAATTTACTGAGATTTTCATGGGAATTTACTGGGTAATGTACTAGGAATTTAATGAGTAATTTACTGGAATTGACTGAGTAATTATGGAGAATTTACTAAAAATTTACATAGTAGTTTATTGAGAATTTACAAGGAATTTGCTGACTAATTTATTTTGAATTTGTATGGAATTTAATGAGAATTTATTGGGAATTTACTGAGTAATTTACTAAAAATTTACTGAGAATTTACTGAGTAATTTACTCAGAATTTACTGAGTAATTTACTTAGAATTTACTGGGTAATTTACTAAGAATTTACAGAATAATTTACTTGGAATTTAATGATTAATTTGCTGAGAATTTACAGGGAATTTACTGAGTAATTTACTGAGAATTTACTTGGAATTTATTGAGCATTTACTGGGAATTTACTGCGTAATTTACTGAGAATTTATAGGGAATTTACTAAGTAATTTACAGTGAATTTACTGAGTAATTTACTGAGAATTGACTGGGAATTTACTGAGTAAATTAGTGAGAATTTGCAGAGTAATATACTGAGAATTTACTGGGAATTTACTGAGTAATTTACTCAGAATTTACTAAGTAATTTTTTGAGAATTTACAGGGAATTTACTGTGTAATTTAATTAGAATTTACTGAGAATTTACTAAGTAATTTACATAGAATTAACTAGGAATTTACTGAGTATTTTACGAAAAATTAACTGAGAATTTATGGAGAATTTATATGAAATTAACTAAATAATTTATTGAGAATTTATTTGAAATTTATCCGGAATTTACTGAGTAATTTTCTGAGAATTTACTAGGAATTTACAGATAATTTCCTATGTAATTTCCCTATAAATTCAAAGTAAATTACTCAGTAATTTACTTAGAATTTACAAGGTATTTACTGAGTACTTTTCTTTGAATTTAATCAAAATTTATTGAGAATTTACTAGGAATTTACTGAGTAATTTACTGGGAATTTAATGAGTAATTTACTGAGAATTTACTGGGAATTTACTGAGTAATTTTCTGAGAATTTACTGAGTAATTTACTTTGAATTTATTGGGAATTTAGTGAGAATTTACTGGAAATTTAAAGAGTGATTTACTGAGAATTTATTTAGTAATTTACTTACTAACAATTTTCTGAGAATTTACTGGGAATTTAAGGTGTAATTTATTGAGAATTTAGAGGGAATTTACTGAGAATTTATTAGGAATTTATTGAGTAATTTAATGCGAATTTACAGAAAATTTACTGAAATTTTTTTCAGTAATTTACTGATAAATTACTGAGAATTTACTAGAAATTTACTTAGTAATTTAAAGGAAATTTATGGGAAATTTACTAACGAATTTACTGGGAATTTATTGAGAATTTACTGGCAATTTAGTGTGTAATTATTAAGAATTTACAAATTAATTTACTAAGTAATTTGCTGAGAATTTATTGAATAATTTACTCTGTAATCTACTAGGTAATTTACTGAGAATTTACAAGGAATTTACTGAGTAATTTGTTTAGAATTTACTGGGAATGTACTGAGAATTTACTAGGAATTTACTGAGAATTTAAAGAGTAATTTACTAGAAATTTACAAAAAATTTACTAAGCAATTTACTAGGAATTTACTTAGTAATTTACTGAGAATTTACAGAGAATCTACAGGGAATTTACTGAGTAATTTACTTTGAATTTAATTGGAATTGACTAAGAATTTTCTGGGAATTATAGGGAATTTACTATGAATTTAATGAGTAATTTACTGGAAATTTACTCAGTAATTTTTTGAGAATTTAATGGGAATTTACTAGGTAATTTACTGAGAATTTATTGGGAATTTACTAACTAATTTACTGGGAATTTATTTAGAATTTACTAGGAATTTTTTGAAAAAATTTACTAAGGAGTTACGGGCAATTTACTGAGAATTTTCTGAGTAATTTATTGAGAATTTTTCGAAAATTTTTTGAGTAATTTACTAAGAATTTACTAAGTAATTTACAGGGAACTTATGGGGAATTTACTGATTAATTCACTTATTAATTTACTGGAAATTTACTGAGTAATTTACTAAGAATTTAATGGCAATTTACTGTGTAATTATTGAGAATTTACTGGGAATTTATAGAGTAATTTACTAAGAATTTACTGGGAATTTACTGAGAATTTACTAGGAATTTATTGAGTAATTTACTGAGAATTTATTGAGTAATTTACTGGGAATTTGCTGGGTAATTTACTTGGAATTTCCTTAGTAATTTACAGGGAATTTACTGAGTAATTGTCACGACCCCATTTCGCCCCTAGTAGAATGGTGCCGTGATGGCCAGTAACCCGAGGTTACCAAAGGCCAACTTACAAAAATTCACACACAATCAGAGTATACATATCGGGGCCTACGTGTGCGGAAGCAAATTTAAATCTAAGTAGTCCATAAGAACTGTGCATAGATAAAATGAAATGACATATATCTTAACATGGTTTACAACTTGGATACAAATAAAATAAAGTACAAATATTACATCTTGATCAAAAGCTTCTCAAGCCGACATATACAAAAGAAATGACTACAAAACCAAGAAGCATAATCTTCAAGATGCTAGCAAAATGAATCTGAATACAACTTGCAAAACACATCTAGGCGTCACCACCCTCTTGCTCTGCACCTACATATATATAAGGAGAGGGTGAGCTTGGATACTCAGTGAATGGTATAAGTAATAAAGGTTTGAATGAATGATATCCGAGATCTTTTCCAAAACAATACGTATCATAACTTTACAAATCAAAGGGATGAACCAAGTTCATCTATCAAATTTTTCAAAGCTTCTTGGATGTTAATAACATCTACATAATACCAAACGATGACATTCCGGACAAACAAACCCACGCGGAAAACCGTCAGTGGCAAACAAGGGAAACCCCTTCAAAACAAGGGTGCTATTTGCATTATAGTCCCCTAGTACTAAGGACTTTCAAAACAAGGGTACTAGTTGCATTATAGTCCCCTAGCACTAAGGACTTTTCCAAGAATGTCATCAAAACAAATATAGTACTTTATACAAAAACTAGGGATAATCATTCATGCTTGATCAAATACTTTTCTAAAACGAAGCAAGCAAATCTTTATCAAAACTTTATAACATAGCTTTATTAAAAATACCACTCACATAACTCTGCAGACGTCAGAGTTAAAGCAAGGGTCCAAGTCCTACAAATACATAATAAAGTCTACTGAATGCACTTCAAGAAGACAAGAAAAGATGTTCAAAGATGGGTATGAAATGCATTCTTAAAACAAGCTTTTCATGAGTGCAAATGATCCCGGCGTTTCTTTCAAAACTAGGTCAAGTCAAAGCAAAACATGCTGGAAGTTAAAACACTGTTTTTCATCTTGGAAAAAACATGCTGGGTACCAACCAAGTCTTTGCCGAGGTCCCATACCTCTCGGCCGAGGTGTGGTTACCAAGGCTTCGATGGACGGCTGTCTGCCAAGGTGTTCATGCAAGATGGACTAATGGTGCAAGTGATCATGCAAGGTAGGCCAAGGTGAGATATGATGCTTGGCCTAAGCGTGAGATCTAGGCAAGAGTGGTCTCGGTGACCACACCTAGGGAAAGGTGAAGTCTGGAAATCTGAGTTTCCTTCCTTAAAGAACATGAAGAACATGAATGCTAAAATCATAACTCGTTATTACAACATCTGAGATTTCATGCTATGAGTTCAAAAACATGGACCTTGGTACCCACACTTGAAGATCTTATAAAAACAAACACAAAACATGGATCTTGATACAAACTTTCGAATCAAAACATAGTTTTATTTCAAGGACACGAGAACACCATTTTCTCTTTCTAAAACCAAACTTTAAATCAACGCATGGCTTATGAATCATGCTAGATCATGCAATGCAATTGGATCAACATAAAGAATAACAAGAGTAGATCAAGAATCTAACCTCAAATCACGGATCTAATGGTTTAGACTCTAAGGATCAAGCTTGGAAATCTACTCTCTCTCAAGAACTCCTCTTCCTCTCTTCCTAGAGCTTCTCTCTCTACAATGCAAAAAGGTATGACAAAATGATATATTTCTAACTCTGCCGGCTGACTTAACCCTCTGCTGGGACACGTGACAACGGCTAGTTGGATCTCCTCAAAAAGGTGATAGATTGACAAGACAAGAGAATGACAAAGTGTAAGCAACAAGTAAGGTGGCATGGGCACTCCGTCAGGTAATGACCTCGGACAGAACAAAGCTTCGGCAAGTAAGGTCTCAATGATCTCGGCTAGAAAGGACGACACTTGGCCTAGCTGTGCCACACCTTGGCCTAGATGTGCCACACCTCGGTCTAAGTCATACCAGTCCAGGAACAAGATCACTTAGGTGCAAGGATAACATCTCGGCCTAGATAATACACATCTTGGCCTTGGTGATGGACACCTCGGCCTAGATGATGACATCTCAGCCAATATGCCAGGGTGGAGGTGGAGGTCAACCAAGGTGGTTCCAAGATGGTCCTAGGTGTGAAAGGTTCAAAGGTGTAATGTCACGACCCCAAACCGCCCCTAGTAGTTTGGTGCCGTGATGGCCAGTAATCCGTAATTACCGAAGGCCAACTTTTCAAAACTTAACACAATCAGAGTATGGATATGGGGCTCACAAATACGAAAGCGATAAATCAAATACAAGTGGTCCATAAGAGCAGTGCATAGATCAAAGAAATGCCAAACATTCCAATTAACTTTACAACTTAAATACAACAAGGCAAAAACACATGTTACATCTTGATCAAAAGGCTTCTCGAGCCGACATATACGAAATACAGCTAATACAAGTCAAGAAGCATGATTTTCAAGATTTGCCGACATGCAAGGCAGGGCATCGCCGACGTAAATACAAAAGTAAGCCGACGTAAGTACGAATCCAAAACAAGCATCCAAAACGATCTAGGCGTCGCCGCCGTCCTGCTCAACACCTACATATATATAGAGGGGTGAGTACAAAACTCAGTGAATGGTACCAGTAATAAAGGTTTTACATGAATATAGCCGAGGTCCTTCAAAACAAACTCATCAACAATAGCAAGACGAGGGATGAACCGTATTCATCGATCAAATATTACAAGTATTCAAAGATGTTTACTGACATAGGCAAAGCAAGAGATGAACCGTATTCATCATTCAAGTATCATAACATCGGCGAAGCAAGGGATGAACCGTATTCATCATTCAAGTATCATAACATCGGCGAAGCAAGGGATGAACCGTATTCATCATTCAAGTATCATAACATCGGCGAAGCAAGGGATGAACCGTATTGTAATACCCCTGCTCCGTAATATGCCAATTGGTCCTTAAACTGAGTATGATTATGTGTTTACCATGATTTTAGGTGCCATTATGTGATTATATGTGATTTTGAGGTTTTATCTGTTCACTGTAGGAATATCTATTTGAATAATCAGCTTTGGAAATCTAATTGAGGGCCTTATCGGCCACAGAACCCGAAATTGATTACGCCATTGTGGTTGGCATAATTTTTAGAGCCTACGATGAAGTTTAATTGAAAATTGATTTGGGCCAAATTAAATCGATTAAGTTGGTAAAATGAGTGCCCAATTACTCTATATTATTATTATTATTATAATGTGACTTAGTGAGGCTCTATACACTCAAATCCCTCTTTGTTATTCCTCTTGGCTGACTTAAACGTAAGAAAGAGGGAGGGGAGTCGGCTAGAGAGAGGGAAAAGAGGAGAGTTTGGTGTTTGGCTCAAATTTGTGAAGAGTTGGAGGATTAAACTCAAGAAATTACTATAGTTTGGAAGATTGAGCCTCTAGGTAAGCATTTGGTCTTGAATTCATAAGTTTGAAATTGTGATCTTGTAAGTTCAAGGGTTGTTGTGATCAAGAGCATGTAATAAGTTGATTTTTGTTGAGTTTGGAGTCTTAGAACTCATGCATGTAAGAAATTACTTTGAATTTGCATGTTTGAGCTTGAAACACATGATCCATGTAGAGTTTTGGTTGAAACTCATGTTTTGATCACCATCTGTACCATCTAAGTTGAGAATGATGAGCATCTCCCACATGCATGTACAAATCATGGGAGTATGAGTCTTGAATGTTTGAATTTGAGCATGTTGATGATGGGTTTGAGATATTTTGGGACATGCATGTAATCCATGTAATTGAGCTTTCCTAATGTTGTAATCTTGCATTAGTAGCATGTTAGCATGTGTAAATGTGTAAATGTGTAATTTGAACCATTGCATGCAAGAAATGAGGATGGAAAACCGATTTGGAGCTCAAGAACACGATCTGGGAAACCCAGATTTTTGAGGTCCGCTCGAGCGGGGTAATGGCCGCTCGAGCGGGAAAATCGTGCTCCCAGCATTTTTGCAGAGTTGGATGTCCGCTCGAGCGGGGACACTCCACGCTCGAGCGTGGATTTTCGTAGACAGGCCTTCAGCTTGAGCGCTCTATCCCACGCTCGAGCTCATCTTTCGTGCAACCAGTACCTCTGCAGGCCTTAAGGGTCCGCTCGAGCGGAGAAGTTTACGCTCGAGCGGGGACCCTGTTTCCTGGAATTTTGTTCATGCATTCTATGATTCGTTTTCTGTTCCCTTTCACTTGTAAGCACTCTTAGGCATGTGTTAAGCATTGTAAATGAGTTAATGAGATAAGAACAAAGCCTAAAGAGGTATATGTGAATTAAAGAACGGATTGAACTGTTAGTGACCCTTTTGTATTCATGAAATGTGTAGGGTCAAGCTCCAGGGCGCATCCACAAGCCGATCACTATGAGTAATATCAATATTTGAAAACTTGTCAATGTCCAATTGTTATTCCCCTATAAATATTATGAGTTGTTAATCGGGATTGTGGACAAAAGTCTGACAAGAATAAATGAATGAATGGGCCAAAGGCCGTTTTGATAAGAATGAATGGGCCGAAGGCCGTTTTGATAAGAATGAATGGGCCAAAGGCCGTTTTGACATGAATGAATGGGCCAAGGGCCGCTTTGATAAGAATGAATGGGCCGAAGGCCGTTTTGATAAGAATGAATGGGCCGAAGGCCGTTTCGACACGAATGAATGGGCCGAAGGCCGTTTTGACATGAATGGAAATCTGAATGGGCCAAAGGCCAGAATGTTTGGAACTACAGTTACTTGACTTGCATTTCGTATAGTTATATATATATATATATTCTGTTGTTAAACAGAAGTACGAATTGGGCCCAAGGCCGTTTGGAGCATGTTGTTCTACATATTGTTATGTAACTGTTATATTTGATATTATTCACTGGGCTATCGCTCACGCTCATTCATGTATTTGTAGGTGAGCCAAGGGAAGTCCAAACCCAGCCCCAGTGAAGTCTGCTAGAAACAACAGGAGTTTTGGGAGAGTCAGCCTTGTGCCTCGCGCATGAGACCATCCTTGCCCTTTTACTATGTACCTATGTTTTGTCTTGTTGGCAAGGACTTAGTGCATGTCTGTACATAGTCTGTTATAGGTTGACTTGTTTTGGACGATCCTGTCTGTAATGAAATTTGTGGAACCGTACTTTTAATGTGAGTTATTAACGTATCTGAGTATGGTTTGTTGATGTGCATATAAGCACGGCTCTATGGACAAAGTTTTTAATTTTGCTTCCGTTTGGCCCCCATTAACTCTGTTAAAATATCTTTAGAACAGTCTGAGGCCGTAGGTAATCTCATGATTACTGGCCGGTTACGTCCTTAACCCACGGGGGCGGGTTCGGGTCGTGACACGTATTCATCATCCAAGTACTGTACGATCCGTAATTCGTTTGGTCAAAAGTATTGCGAAAGTTTAGAGTCCTCCAATACAAGGGACTTGTGTTACTTAGGCCCGTAGCCCGATTTAACAAGGACCGTATCCTTTTATACTTAGTACTGCGAAAGTTTAGAGTCCTCCAGTACAAGGGACTTGTGTTACTTAGGCCCGTAGCCCGATTTAACAAGGACCGTATCCTTTTCAAAGATGGCATCAACAAGGAGTATACTTGACATATCAAAACAAGAGCTATTTATTCATGCTAACAAAATACTTTTGTCAAAACAAGGCAAGCAAGATTTATCCAAAACCAGTTTAACATAGCTTTATCAATAATACCACTCACCTAGTTCTTCAGGTGTAGACTCAAGCAAGTATCGAGGACCTACAATCACATGGCAAGTCACATTCTCAAAGCAAGCTCTATATACATGCAAATGATCTCGGCACTCTTGCCAGATCCAAGTCAAAGATAAAGCAAAACAAGCTGGGAGCTTAATCACTGCTCCCGTTCATGAAAACACACTGGGTACCGTCTAGGACTAAGCCGAGGTCCCGTTAAACATGGTCAGGAAAAACCTGGGTTTTCCTTTGAAGAATATGAAGAACATGATCATTTGAAAGATGGATGCAAGTTCACTACTTGTTATAAAATCTGAGTTTTCATGTCAAGAGTTCAAAAATATGGACCTGGGTACCTACTCAAGAAAGTCATGCAAGAACAAACACAAAACATGGTTTTTGTTCAAATTTTCGGATCAAAACGAGATTTCCTTCAAGAACACGTGAAAACCATTTTCTCTTTCCAAAACCAACTTCAAAACAGTGCATGACATGCAACACAAATCCGATCATGCAATGCAGCTAGATAATCCATAACAACATTCAAAGTAGATCAAGAATCTAACCTCAAAACTCGAATCTAACGGTTCAAACCACGAAGATCAAGCTTGGAAAACTACTCTCACTCAAGAACTCTTCTTCCCCCTCTCTAGAGCTTCTCTCTCTAAAGCAAAGATTTGAGACAAAATGATTGTTTCTAAGTCTGCCGGCTGTCTTAACAACTAGCTCGGACACGTGGCGTTATCGGGTTGGTTCAGCTCCAAAAAGGTGATTGATAGACAAGACAGGTCTCTGACAAAGTGTATGCAGCAAGCTCGGGTAAGGCACATCGGTAACAAGATGACATCGGCTCAAATCAAGGATCCAGCAACAGGATAGAAAAACATCGGCTAGGGAGGACGACACTTGACTAAGCTGTGCCACACCTTGGCCGGGGTGTGCCACATCTCGGCCTAGGCCATACCTGCCTGCGGACAAGGTTCAAGTGCAGAACATCTCAGCAAGGAATGCCCGAGGTGAAGATGGGGTTGAACAAGATCTCAAGATAGTTCTAAGTACAAAGAGTCAAAGGCGGACTAAGCTCAAGATGACCTCGGCTACGCACACACTCTAAGCAAGGATCAAAATCATGCAACAACTATAAGCAGATCAAGGAAAAACAAAACCTTCAAATTAGCATAACAAGCAAGATCATGCAAGTATGTATGCAAGCATGACAAGAGTAAGGTGAGGGTTATTACATCCTACCCCCCTTAAGGAAGTTTGGTCCCCAAACTTAGATTACCTCGCTCTACGAACAACTCCGGGTAACGGATTCTCATATCCTCTTCCTTTTCCCACGTGGCCTCTGTGCTATAATGCTCCTTCCATTCGACTTTTACCATCGGTATCGATCTATTCCTCAATTGCCTCACTTGTCGGTCAATAATCTTCATTGGCTTCTCCTCGTAGCCCAAATCTTCATTAACTGTGATCTCAGAATGACCGATTATATGCAGTGGATCTCGGATGTACTTCCTTAACATCGAAACATGAAACACATTGTGGACTTGGCTCAAATCTGGCGGTAAAGCAAGTCTGTAGGCAACGGAATTAACTCTCTCAAGGATTTCAAATGGTCCAATGTACCGAGGTGCTAACTTACCTTTCTTTCCAAATCTGGAGACCCCTTTCATTGGTGAGACCTTCAGGAATACACGATTCCCAACTTCGAATTCTAACTCATTCCTTCTCTGGTCGGCGTAGCTCTTTTGTCGGCTCTGGGCAGTTTTAATCCTCTGTTGGATAAGTTTAATCTTTTCTGTTGTTACTTGAATCAATTCGGGACCAAGCAGAGTTCTGTCTCCGACTTCGGTCCAACATATCGGCGACCTACATTTTCTTCCATACAAGGCTTCATACGGCGCCATGCCAATGCTAGCTTGATAACTATTATTGTAAGCGAATTCCACTAAGGGCAAATGTGTTCCCCAACTTCCTTGGAAGTCCAATACACAAAGTCTAAGCATATCTTCAAGCATCTGAATTGTCCTCTCAGTCTGCCCATCTGTCTGGGGATGAAAGGCTGTACTAAATCTCAGCTCGGCTCCGAAAGCCCTTTGTAGACTCTGCCAAAATCTAGAAACAAATTTAGGATCTCGGTCTGAAACAATTGACATCGGCACTCCATGAAGTCTGACAATCTCGTTCACGTATAGTAAGGCAAGTTGATTGGCGTTGAAGGTAGTCTTAACGGGTAGAAAGTGTGCTGACTTAGTTAACCTATCTATAACAACCCAAATTGAATCCATACCCTTTGGTGTTTTCGGCAACCCAATCACAAAATCCATGGAGATGTGCTCCCATTTCCACTCAGGAATCGGCAAAGGTTGAAGAAGTCCTGCTGGTCTTTGATGTTCTGCTTTCACTCGTTGACAATGTAAACACTGTGACACGAACTCTGCTATCTCTCTTTTCATACTTGGCCACCAGAAGGTCTGCTTCACATCTTGATACATTTTAGTGTTCCCTGGATGGACGGCAAACTTAGAACCGTGAGCTTCCTGCAAAATTTTCCTCTTCAACTCTGGGATGTCGGCCACGCATAACCTTCCTTCAAACCTGAGTACTTGGTTCTCGATGGTATACCCTGGTTTTGGCCTTGTGTCAATCTGCTCGGCTATTTCCTTGAGGAAGTTATCTTCCATCTGTCTTGTCTTTACTTCATTAACAAGAGTCGGCTCTGCTGATATCACGGTTAAACGTGCCAAATTTCCACCTGACTTCCTGCTCAAAGCGTCGGCTACACTGTTGGCTTTCCCGGGGTGATATTGAATCTGCATATCATAGTCTTTCAACAATTCAAGCCACCGTCTCTGTCTCAAATTCAATTCCTTCTGAGTGAATAGATACTTTAAGCTCTTATGATCTGTAAAAACCTGACAAGAAGCTCCATACAAATAGTGACGCCAAATCTTTAAAGCAAATACCACGGCCGCCAATTCTAAGTCATGGGTAGGATAGTTTTTCTCATGAGGTTTCAACTGACGAGATGCATAAGCTATAACCTTACCCTTTTGCATTAATACACAACCCAAACCCTTATGCGATGCATCACTAAAGACATGAAATTCCTCATTACCTGATGGTAGCACAAGTACTGGTGCTGTAACTAACCTCGTCTTGAGTTCCTGGAAGGCTAACTCCCGATCTTTAGTCCATTCGTACAGTGTTCCCTTCTTAGTCAGTTGCGTTAATGGAATTGCAATCCTTGAGAAATCCTTCACAAACTTTCTGTAATAACCTGCCAAACCCAGAAAGCTACGAATTTCGAACACATTAGTCGGCCTCGGCCAATTTACTACAGCTTCAACTTTGCTAGGATCCACTGAAATACCCTCTTCATTAATCATATGTCCCAAAAATGAGATGGTAGAAAGCCAAAACTCACACTTGTTAAACTTTGCATACAATTTCCGTTCTCTCAAAATCTGTAAGGCAAGTCTCAAATGGTTTTCATGTTCAATATCACTCTTGGAATAGATCAATATATCATCAATGAAAACAACTACAAATTCATCTAAGTATGGTTTGAAGACTCGGTTCATTAGATCCATAAATGCAGCAGGGGCATTGGTCACTCCAAAAGGCATTACTAAAAACTCGTAGTGGCCATATCTTGTCCGAAAAGCAGTCTTCTCAACATCTTCGGCTTTAACTTTAAGCTGATGGTAACCAGACCGAAGGTCGATCTTAGAAAAGACTCGTGCTCCTTGTAACTGATCAAGCAAATCGTCAATTCTAGGTAACGGGTATTTGTTCTTAATGGTGACTTTATTGAGTTCTCTATAGTCAATACAAAGACGGAGTGTGCCATCCTTCTTTTTAACAAATAAAACAGGTGCTCCCCATGGTGAAGTGCTCGGTCTAATGAATCCCTTATCTAACAAGTCCTGCAGTTGCAGTTTCAATTCTCTAAGTTCAGCTGGGGCCATCCTATAAGGTGTTTTGGAGATCGGCTGTGTTCCCGATATGATGTCAACAGTAAATTCTATTTCTCTATCGGTTAAGTGGCCAGGCAATTCGTCCGGAAAGACGTCGGGGAAATCATTAACGACTGGGATGTCGGCTAAACTAACATTTTCATTCTGATTGCTCAGTATACTACACAAGTAGCCTCGACACCCTTTCTGAATTAATTTACAGGCCTTAATGGACGAAATCAAGTACGGTGGGGGCACTATCCCTTTACCCTGGAAAATAACCTCGGCTAGGTGTGGGGGTCTCAGTGTAACACTTTTCGAAACACAATTAATAGATGCATCGTTTGCAACTAACCAGTCCATTCCCAGTATGACATCCAAATGAGCTAGGTCTAGGGGCATTAGATCTACTAGCAATTCAATATTCCCAATCACAACAACACATGCCCTGTAAATGGATGCAACAAACATAGATCTCCCAGATGGAGTAGATACAGACAACACATAATCAAGGGGCTCTAGTTCTCTATTAATTTTCTCAGCAAACTTAGTAGATATAAACGAATGAGTAGAACCCGAGTCAATCAACACATAGGCATCTTGGGAACAAATTAGTAACATACCTGACACCATTGCCTCAGTATTCTGAGTGTCTCCGGGTACCAGTGCAAACACTCTGCCCTGTCTCATCTGTCCTTTCCCAGCATTTCCCTTCTGAACGGAACCCGAGGTATTCTCACCTTTCTTATTGTTATCAGTCTTTGTTTTGGGGCAATCCCTCACATAATGGCCCATCTCGCCACATTCATAACAGGCTCCAGATGTTCGTCGGCAGATCCCGAAATGCTGTTTCCCGCAATCCGAGCACATTGGTTTAGCACTCCCTTCCTGTCTTGGGTTACTAGTACTGCCCATGTTCGTTCTCTTCTTGGTACCCAGCTGTCCTCGGCGATTGTCATAGTTCTGCCTCTTTCGCTGGTTTTCTCCCGAGCTCTGGTATCGGTTCAAATTAGCTTCGGCCTGAATGGCTTTGTCCAATACTTCGGCATAAGTCGGCATATCGAGCAAGTTGACCCGGTCTTGAATCGGTCCACGAAGTCCACACTCGAACTTCCTGGCCTTCATATATTCATCGTCGGTCATGTGAGGTACAAACCTTACCAATTCAGTAAAAGCGCGGTCATATTCCGCCACTGTTCTGTTACCTTGCGTCAGAGTATGAAATTCGGTAGCTTTGCGGTTTCGAACACTTAGGGGAAAATGTTTCTTGTAGAACAACTCTAAGAATCGGGTCCAGGTCAAATCTGGATTGCTCCCTCTAACCATCATCCACCACCTGCGGGCGTCATCATCTAATGTGAATGCTGCCAACGTCACTTTCTGTGCGTCGGTGCTAGGGAAGATCTCAAATAACTTTTCCATCTCCAAAACCCATGCCTCAGCCTTCATCGGATCTATTCCCCCAGAGAATCTCGGTGGCCTCATCTTCTTGAACTCCCTGATCAAAGCTATCGTGCCATCCCCATATAAGGCAGGCCGCGGGGGAACTTGCGGCACTGGCGGAGGTGGAACTACATTTCGGCCGTTGGTCTGCTCGGCCTGAGTCGACGTAGCACTAGCGAACTGCTGCCTGGTTTGCCTCAACTCGCGGGCCAAACCCTCAACTAGTCTTTCCAATCTGTCCATTCTGTCTTCGGGCTGATCTCGGCCGAGCGGTGGTCTACCTCTCCTCATGACGCTATGAGTATGCAAAGTATGACTTTAAAACAATTAAGCACATAACCACATAGGCAAATAGCAAATAAGTATATCAAAACAATGCACACTTCACTCAAGCAACAAATACCATGATGCAACCCTAACATCTTTCTACGGGAAACCCTATGCTCTTCAGGACTCAAAGTGTGTGAATAGCGTATACCGAGGAACTTGTGCTCTGATACCATTCTGTCACGACCCCAAACCGCCCCTAGTAGTTTGGTGCCGTGATGGCCAGTAATCCGTAATTACCGAAGGCCAACTTTTCAAAACTTAACACAATCAGAGTATGGATATGGGGCTCACAAATACGAAAGCGATAAATCAAATACAAGTGGTCCATAAGAGCAGTGCATAGATCAAAGAAATGCCAAACATTCCAATTAACTTTACAACTTAAATACAACAAGGCAAAAACACATGTTACATCTTGATCAAAAGGCTTCTCGAGCCGACATATACGAAATACAGCTAATACAAGTCAAGAAGCATGATTTTCAAGATTTGCCGACATGCAAGGCAGGGCATCGCCGACGTAAATACAAAAGTAAGCCGACGTAAGTACGAATCCAAAACAAGCATCCAAAACGATCTAGGCGTCGCCGCCGTCCTGCTCAACACCTACATATATATAGAGGGGTGAGTACAAAACTCAGTGAATGGTACCAGTAATAAAGGTTTTACATGAATATAGCCGAGGTCCTTCAAAACAAACTCATCAACAATAGCAAGACGAGGGATGAACCGTATTCATCGATCAAATATTACAAGTATTCAAAGATGTTTACTGACATAGGCAAAGCAAGAGATGAACCGTATTCATCATTCAAGTATCATAACATCGGCGAAGCAAGGGATGAACCGTATTCATCATTCAAGTATCATAACATCGGCGAAGCAAGGGATGAACCGTATTCATCATTCAAGTATCATAACATCGGCGAAGCAAGGGATGAACCGTATTCATCATCCAAGTACTGTACGATCCGTAATTCGTTTGGTCAAAAGTATTGCGAAAGTTTAGAGTCCTCCAATACAAGGGACTTGTGTTACTTAGGCCCGTAGCCCGATTTAACAAGGACCGTATCCTTTTATACTTAGTACTGCGAAAGTTTAGAGTCCTCCAGTACAAGGGACTTGTGTTACTTAGGCCCGTAGCCCGATTTAACAAGGACCGTATCCTTTTCAAAGATGGCATCAACAAGGAGTATACTTGACATATCAAAACAAGAGCTATTTATTCATGCTAACAAAATACTTTTGTCAAAACAAGGCAAGCAAGATTTATCCAAAACCAGTTTAACATAGCTTTATCAATAATACCACTCACCTAGTTCTTCAGGTGTAGACTCAAGCAAGTATCGAGGACCTACAATCACATGGCAAGTCACATTCTCAAAGCAAGCTCTATATACATGCAAATGATCTCGGCACTCTTGCCAGATCCAAGTCAAAGATAAAGCAAAACAAGCTGGGAGCTTAATCACTGCTCCCGTTCATGAAAACACACTGGGTACCGTCTAGGACTAAGCCGAGGTCCCGTTAAACATGGTCAGGAAAAACCTGGGTTTTCCTTTGAAGAATATGAAGAACATGATCATTTGAAAGATGGATGCAAGTTCACTACTTGTTATAAAATCTGAGTTTTCATGTCAAGAGTTCAAAAATATGGACCTGGGTACCTACTCAAGAAAGTCATGCAAGAACAAACACAAAACATGGTTTTTGTTCAAATTTTCGGATCAAAACGAGATTTCCTTCAAGAACACGTGAAAACCATTTTCTCTTTCCAAAACCAACTTCAAAACAGTGCATGACATGCAACACAAATCCGATCATGCAATGCAGCTAGATAATCCATAACAACATTCAAAGTAGATCAAGAATCTAACCTCAAAACTCGAATCTAACGGTTCAAACCACGAAGATCAAGCTTGGAAAACTACTCTCACTCAAGAACTCTTCTTCCCCCTCTCTAGAGCTTCTCTCTCTAAAGCAAAGATTTGAGACAAAATGATTGTTTCTAAGTCTGCCGGCTGTCTTAACAACTAGCTCGGACACGTGGCGTTATCGGGTTGGTTCAGCTCCAAAAAGGTGATTGATAGACAAGACAGGTCTCTGACAAAGTGTATGCAGCAAGCTCGGGTAAGGCACATCGGCAACAAGATGACATCGGCTCAAATCAAGGATCCAGCAACAGGATAGAAAAACATCGGCTAGGGAGGACGACACTTGACTAAGCTGTGCCACACCTTGGCCGGGGTGTGCCACATCTCGGCCTAGGCCATACCTGCCTGCGGACAAGGTTCAAGTGCAGAACATCTCGGCAAGGAATGCCCGAGGTGAAGATGGGGTTGAACAAGATCTCAAGATAGTTCTAAGTACAAAGAGTCAAAGGCGGACTAAGCTCAAGATGACCTCGGCTACGCACACACTCTAAGCAAGGATCAAAATCATGCAACAACTATAAGCAGATCAAGGAAAAACAAAACCTTCAAATTAGCATAACAAGCAAGATCATGCAAGTATGTATGCAAGCATGACAAGAGTAAGGTGAGGGTTATTACATCCTACCCCCCTTAAGGAAGTTTGGTCCCCAAACTTAGATTACCTCGCTCTACGAACAACTCCGGGTAACGGATTCTCATATCCTCTTCCTTTTCCCACGTGGCCTCTGTGCTATAATGCTCCTTCCATTCGACTTTTACCATCGGTATCGATCTATTCCTCAATTGCCTCACTTGTCGGTCAATAATCTTCATTGGCTTCTCCTCGTAGCCCAAATCTTCATTAACTGTGATCTCAGAATGACCGATTATATGCAGTGGATCTCGGATGTACTTCCTTAACATCGAAACATGAAACACATTGTGGACTTGGCTCAAATCTGGCGGTAAAGCAAGTCTGTAGGCAACGGAATTAACTCTCTCAAGGATTTCAAATGGTCCAATGTACCGAGGTGCTAACTTACCTTTCTTTCCAAATCTGGAGACCCCTTTCATTGGTGAGACCTTCAGGAATACACGATTCCCAACTTCGAATTCTAACTCATTCCTTCTCTGGTCGGCGTAGCTCTTTTGTCGGCTCTGGGCAGTTTTAATCCTCTGTTGGATAAGTTTAATCTTTTCTGTTGTTACTTGAATCAATTCGGGACCAAGCAGAGTTCTGTCTCCGACTTCGGTCCAACATATCGGCGACCTACATTTTCTTCCATACAAGGCTTCATACGGCGCCATGCCAATGCTAGCTTGATAACTATTATTGTAAGCGAATTCCACTAAGGGCAAATGTGTTCCCCAACTTCCTTGGAAGTCCAATACACAAAGTCTAAGCATATCTTCAAGCATCTGAATTGTCCTCTCAGTCTGCCCATCTGTCTGGGGATGAAAGGCTGTACTAAATCTCAGCTCGGCTCCGAAAGCCCTTTGTAGACTCTGCCAAAATCTAGAAACAAATTTAGGATCTCGGTCTGAAACAATTGACATCGGCACTCCATGAAGTCTGACAATCTCGTTCACGTATAGTAAGGCAAGTTGATTGGCGTTGAAGGTAGTCTTAACGGGTAGAAAGTGTGCTGACTTAGTTAACCTATCTATAACAACCCAAATTGAATCCATACCCTTTGGTGTTTTCGGCAACCCAATCACAAAATCCATGGAGATGTGCTCCCATTTCCACTCAGGAATCGGCAAAGGTTGAAGAAGTCCTGCTGGTCTTTGATGTTCTGCTTTCACTCGTTGACAATGTAAACACTGTGACACGAACTCTGCTATCTCTCTTTTCATACTTGGCCACCAGAAGGTCTGCTTCACATCTTGATACATTTTAGTGTTCCCTGGATGGACGGCAAACTTAGAACCGTGAGCTTCCTGCAAAATTTTCCTCTTCAACTCTGGGATGTCGGCCACGCATAACCTTCCTTCAAACCTGAGTACTTGGTTCTCGATGGTATACCCTGGTTTTGGCCTTGTGTCAATCTGCTCGGCTATTTCCTTGAGGAAGTTATCTTCCATCTGTCTTGTCTTTACTTCATTAACAAGAGTCGGCTCTGCTGATATCACGGTTAAACGTGCCAAATTTCCACCTGACTTCCTGCTCAAAGCGTCGGCTACACTGTTGGCTTTCCCGGGGTGATATTGAATCTGCATATCATAGTCTTTCAACAATTCAAGCCACCGTCTCTGTCTCAAATTCAATTCCTTCTGAGTGAATAGATACTTTAAGCTCTTATGATCTGTAAAAACCTGACAAGAAGCTCCATACAAATAGTGACGCCAAATCTTTAAAGCAAATACCACGGCCGCCAATTCTAAGTCATGGGTAGGATAGTTTTTCTCATGAGGTTTCAACTGACGAGATGCATAAGCTATAACCTTACCCTTTTGCATTAATACACAACCCAAACCCTTATGCGATGCATCACTAAAGACATGAAATTCCTCATTACCTGATGGTAGCACAAGTACTGGTGCTGTAACTAACCTCGTCTTGAGTTCCTGGAAGGCTAACTCCCGATCTTTAGTCCATTCGTACAGTGTTCCCTTCTTAGTCAGTTGCGTTAATGGAATTGCAATCCTTGAGAAATCCTTCACAAACTTTCTGTAATAACCTGCCAAACCCAGAAAGCTACGAATTTCGAACACATTAGTCGGCCTCGGCCAATTTACTACAGCTTCAACTTTGCTAGGATCCACTGAAATACCCTCTTCATTAATCATATGTCCCAAAAATGAGATGGTAGAAAGCCAAAACTCACACTTGTTAAACTTTGCATACAATTTCCGTTCTCTCAAAATCTGTAAGGCAAGTCTCAAATGGTTTTCATGTTCAATATCACTCTTGGAATAGATCAATATATCATCAATGAAAACAACTACAAATTCATCTAAGTATGGTTTGAAGACTCGGTTCATTAGATCCATAAATGCAGCAGGGGCATTGGTCACTCCAAAAGGCATTACTAAAAACTCGTAGTGGCCATATCTTGTCCGAAAAGCAGTCTTCTCAACATCTTCGGCTTTAACTTTAAGCTGATGGTAACCAGACCGAAGGTCGATCTTAGAAAAGACTCGTGCTCCTTGTAACTGATCAAGCAAATCGTCAATTCTAGGTAACGGGTATTTGTTCTTAATGGTGACTTTATTGAGTTCTCTATAGTCAATACAAAGACGGAGTGTGCCATCCTTCTTTTTAACAAATAAAACAGGTGCTCCCCATGGTGAAGTGCTCGGTCTAATGAATCCCTTATCTAACAAGTCCTGCAGTTGCAGTTTCAATTCTCTAAGTTCAGCTGGGGCCATCCTATAAGGTGTTTTGGAGATCGGCTGTGTTCCCGATATGATGTCAACAGTAAATTCTATTTCTCTATCGGTTAAGTGGCCAGGCAATTCGTCCGGAAAGACGTCGGGGAAATCATTAACGACTGGGATGTCGGCTAAACTAACATTTTCATTCTGATTGCTCAGTATACTACACAAGTAGCCTCGACACCCTTTCTGAATTAATTTACAGGCCTTAATGGACGAAATCAAGTACGGTGGGGGCACTATCCCTTTACCCTGGAAAATAACCTCGGCTAGGTGTGGGGGTCTCAGTGTAACACTTTTCGAAACACAATTAATAGATGCATCGTTTGCAACTAACCAGTCCATTCCCAGTATGACATCCAAATGAGCTAGGTCTAGGGGCATTAGATCTACTAGCAATTCAATATTCCCAATCACAACAACACATGCCCTGTAAATGGATGCAACAAACATAGATCTCCCAGATGGAGTAGATACAGACAACACATAATCAAGGGGCTCTAGTTCTCTATTAATTTTCTCAGCAAACTTAGTAGATATAAACGAATGAGTAGAACCCGAGTCAATCAACACATAGGCATCTTGGGAACAAATTAGTAACATACCTGACACCATTGCCTCAGTATTCTGAGTGTCTCCGGGTACCAGTGCAAACACTCTGCCCTGTCTCATCTGTCCTTTCCCAGCATTTCCCTTCTGAACGGAACCCGAGGTATTCTCACCTTTCTTATTGTTATCAGTCTTTGTTTTGGGGCAATCCCTCACATAATGGCCCATCTCGCCACATTCATAACAGGCTCCAGATGTTCGTCGGCAGATCCCGAAATGCTGTTTCCCGCAATCCGAGCACATTGGTTTAGCACTCCCTTCCTGTCTTGGGTTACTAGTACTGCCCATGTTCGTTCTCTTCTTGGTACCCAGCTGTCCTCGGCGATTGTCATAGTTCTGCCTCTTTCGCTGGTTTTCTCCCGAGCTCTGGTATCGGTTCAAATTAGCTTCGGCCTGAATGGCTTTGTCCAATACTTCGGCATAAGTCGGCATATCGAGCAAGTTGACCCGGTCTTGAATCGGTCCACGAAGTCCACACTCGAACTTCCTGGCCTTCATATATTCATCGTCGGTCATGTGAGGTACAAACCTTACCAATTCAGTAAAAGCGCGGTCATATTCCGCCACTGTTCTGTTACCTTGCGTCAGAGTATGAAATTCGGTAGCTTTGCGGTTTCGAACACTTAGGGGAAAATGTTTCTTGTAGAACAACTCTAAGAATCGGGTCCAGGTCAAATCTGGATTGCTCCCTCTAACCATCATCCACCACCTGCGGGCGTCATCATCTAATGTGAATGCTGCCAACGTCACTTTCTGTGCGTCGGTGCTAGGGAAGATCTCAAATAACTTTTCCATCTCCAAAACCCATGCCTCAGCCTTCATCGGATCTATTCCCCCAGAGAATCTCGGTGGCCTCATCTTCTTGAACTCCCTGATCAAAGCTATCGTGCCATCCCCATATAAGGCAGGCCGCGGGGGAACTTGCGGCACTGGCGGAGGTGGAACTACATTTCGGCCGTTGGTCTGCTCGGCCTGAGTCGACGTAGCACTAGCGAACTGCTGCCTGGTTTGCCTCAACTCGCGGGCCAAACCCTCAACTAGTCTTTCCAATCTGTCCATTCTGTCTTCGGGCTGATCTCGGCCGAGCGGTGGTCTACCTCTCCTCATGACGCTATGAGTATGCAAAGTATGACTTTAAAACAATTAAGCACATAACCACATAGGCAAATAGCAAATAAGTATATCAAAACAATGCACACTTCACTCAAGCAACAAATACCATGATGCAACCCTAACATCTTTCTACGGGAAACCCTATGCTCTTCAGGACTCAAAGTGTGTGAATAGCGTATACCGAGGAACTTGTGCTCTGATACCATTCTGTCACGACCCCAAACCGCCCCTAGTAGTTTGGTGCCGTGATGGCCAGTAATCCGTAATTACCGAAGGCCAACTTTTCAAAACTTAACACAATCAGAGTATGGATATGGGGCTCACAAATACGAAAGCGATAAATCAAATACAAGTGGTCCATAAGAGCAGTGCATAGATCAAAGAAATGCCAAACATTCCAATTAACTTTACAACTTAAATACAACAAGGCAAAAACACATGTTACATCTTGATCAAAAGGCTTCTCGAGCCGACATATACGAAATACAGCTAATACAAGTCAAGAAGCATGATTTTCAAGATTTGCCGACATGCAAGGCAGGGCATCGCCGACGTAAATACAAAAGTAAGCCGACGTAAGTACGAATCCAAAACAAGCATCCAAAACGATCTAGGCGTCGCCGCCGTCCTGCTCAACACCTACATATATATAGAGGGGTGAGTACAAAACTCAGTGAATGGTACCAGTAATAAAGGTTTTACATGAATATAGCCGAGGTCCTTCAAAACAAACTCATCAACAATAGCAAGACGAGGGATGAACCGTATTCATCGATCAAATATTACAAGTATTCAAAGATGTTTACTGACATAGGCAAAGCAAGAGATGAACCGTATTCATCATTCAAGTATCATAACATCGGCGAAGCAAGGGATGAACCGTATTCATCATTCAAGTATCATAACATCGGCGAAGCAAGGGATGAACCGTATTCATCATTCAAGTATCATAACATCGGCGAAGCAAGGGATGAACCGTATTCATCATCCAAGTACTGTACGATCCGTAATTCGTTTGGTCAAAAGTATTGCGAAAGTTTAGAGTCCTCCAATACAAGGGACTTGTGTTACTTAGGCCCGTAGCCCGATTTAACAAGGACCGTATCCTTTTATACTTAGTACTGCGAAAGTTTAGAGTCCTCCAGTACAAGGGACTTGTGTTACTTAGGCCCGTAGCCCGATTTAACAAGGACCGTATCCTTTTCAAAGATGGCATCAACAAGGAGTATACTTGACATATCAAAACAAGAGCTATTTATTCATGCTAACAAAATACTTTTGTCAAAACAAGGCAAGCAAGATTTATCCAAAACCAGTTTAACATAGCTTTATCAATAATACCACTCACCTAGTTCTTCAGGTGTAGACTCAAGCAAGTATCGAGGACCTACAATCACATGGCAAGTCACATTCTCAAAGCAAGCTCTATATACATGCAAATGATCTCGGCACTCTTGCCAGATCCAAGTCAAAGATAAAGCAAAACAAGCTGGGAGCTTAATCACTGCTCCCGTTCATGAAAACACACTGGGTACCGTCTAGGACTAAGCCGAGGTCCCGTTAAACATGGTCAGGAAAAACCTGGGTTTTCCTTTGAAGAATATGAAGAACATGATCATTTGAAAGATGGATGCAAGTTCACTACTTGTTATAAAATCTGAGTTTTCATGTCAAGAGTTCAAAAATATGGACCTGGGTACCTACTCAAGAAAGTCATGCAAGAACAAACACAAAACATGGTTTTTGTTCAAATTTTCGGATCAAAACGAGATTTCCTTCAAGAACACGTGAAAACCATTTTCTCTTTCCAAAACCAACTTCAAAACAGTGCATGACATGCAACACAAATCCGATCATGCAATGCAGCTAGATAATCCATAACAACATTCAAAGTAGATCAAGAATCTAACCTCAAAACTCGAATCTAACGGTTCAAACCACGAAGATCAAGCTTGGAAAACTACTCTCACTCAAGAACTCTTCTTCCCCCTCTCTAGAGCTTCTCTCTCTAAAGCAAAGATTTGAGACAAAATGATTGTTTCTAAGTCTGCCGGCTGTCTTAACAACTAGCTCGGACACGTGGCGTTATCGGGTTGGTTCAGCTCCAAAAAGGTGATTGATAGACAAGACAGGTCTCTGACAAAGTGTATGCAGCAAGCTCGGGTAAGGCACATCGGCAACAAGATGACATCGGCTCAAATCAAGGATCCAGCAACAGGATAGAAAAACATCGGCTAGGGAGGACGACACTTGACTAAGCTGTGCCACACCTTGGCCGGGGTGTGCCACATCTCGGCCTAGGCCATACCTGCCTGCGGACAAGGTTCAAGTGCAGAACATCTCGGCAAGGAATGCCCGAGGTGAAGATGGGGTTGAACAAGATCTCAAGATAGTTCTAAGTACAAAGAGTCAAAGGCGGACTAAGCTCAAGATGACCTCGGCTACGCACACACTCTAAGCAAGGATCAAAATCATGCAACAACTATAAGCAGATCAAGGAAAAACAAAACCTTCAAATTAGCATAACAAGCAAGATCATGCAAGTATGTATGCAAGCATGACAAGAGTAAGGTGAGGGTTGTTACATGTAACCTAGGCTTAAGATGACCTCGACTAAACACACACCAAACAAGGAACAAAGCATGCAACAACACTTAGATAAAACAAAACAGGATCTTATGGATGCAACTTAACAAGACAAAATCATATAAATGCATGTGAGCATGACTAAGGCAAAGTGAGGGTTGTTACAGTAATTTAGTGAGAATTTACTGGGAATTTACGGAGTAATTTACTAGAAATTTATGGGGAATTTACAAAGCAATTTACTGGGAATTTACTTATTAATTTACTAAGAATTTACCGAGTAATTTATAGGGAATTTACTGAGTAATTCACCTAGAATTTACTGAGAATCTACAGGGAACTTAGTAAGCAATTTACTGAGTAATTTATTGGGAATTTCTTGAGTAATTTACTGAGAATTCACTGGGTAATTGACTGGGAATTTATTGAGTAATTTTCTGAGAATTTACTGCATAACATACTAATAATTTATTGGGAATTTACTAAGAACTTACTGAGTGGTTTACTGAGAATTTACTAGGAATTTACGGGGGAATTTACTGAGTAATTTATTGAAAATTTACTGAGTAATTCACGGAGAATTTACAGGGAATTTACTGAGTAATTTACTGAGGAATTTAATGGGAATTTACTGATTAATTTACTTGGAATTTATTGAGTAATTTCTTGGGAATTTACTGAGTAATTTACTTAGAATTTACTGAGAATTCACTAGGTAATTTACTGAGAATTTACTGAGTAATTGTTAGGAATTTACGAAGTCATTTACTAGGAATTTACTGAGTAATTTATTGGGAATTTACTGGATAATTTACTGAGAATTTACTGATTGATTTACTGGACATTTTACTGTGTAATTTTCTGAAAATTTACTACATAACATACTGAGAATTTACTAAATAATTTACTGCGAATTTACAGGAAATTTACTAAGTAATTTAATAAGAATTTACTTGGAATTTACAGAACTAGGAATTTAATGAGTATTTTACTAAAAATTAACTGGGAATTTACAGAGAATTTACAGGAAATTTACTAAGTAATTTACTTAGAATTTATAGGGAATTTACTCTGTAATTTACTTAAAATTTTGTGAGATTTTACTTAATATTTACTGCGAATTTATGGAGTAATTTTCGGAGAATTTACTAGGAATTTACTGATATTTTACTGAGTAATTTACTTAGAATTTACTGAGTAATTTACAAAGAATTTACTAGAAATTTACTGAGTAGTTTACTGAAAAATTACAATGAAATTTACTAGAAATTTTATTAGAAATTTACTAAGAATTTACTAGGAATGTAGCAACCCTCACCTTACTCTTGCCATACTTGCATACGTTCATGCATGATCTTGTCTTGATATGTTATTTCGCTAGTTTTGCCTTGCCTTGTTTTGGCTAAGTATTGCTTGCATGATTTTGTTTTTTGCTCGGCGTGTAGCCGAGGTCATCTTGAGATTTGATCCACTCTGAGCCTTTGTACTTTGAATGTTGTGGAACCGCTTGGTCGATACCATCTTCACCTCGGGCATTATTGCCGAGATGTGTTGCACATTAGTGAACCTTGTCCGCAGGCAGGTATGGCCTAGGCCGAGATGTGGCACACCCCGACCAAGGTATGGCACAGCTTAGTCAAGTGTCATCCTCCCTAGCCGATGTCTTTGTTAACCTGTTGCCGGATCCTTAATTTGAGCCGATGTCATTACTTGCCGATGTGTCTTACCCAGCTTGCTGCGTACGCTTTATCAGAGACTTGTCTTATCTATCAATCACTTTTTGAGTTGAGCCAACCCGATAGCGCCACGTGTCCGAGCTGATTGTTAAGACAGCCGGCAGACCTAGAGACAAATCATTTTGTCTCAAATCTTTGCCTTTAGAGAGAGAAGCTCTAGAGAGAAGGAGGAGAAGTTCTTGAGTGAGAATAAACCTTCCAAGCTTGATCTTCGAAGATTGAACCGTTGGATTTGAGCCTTGAGGTAAGAATCTTGATCTACTTTGGTTGTTGTTATTGATCATCTAGCTGCATTGCATGATCGGATCTGTTTTGCATGTCATGCATCGATTTGAAGTTGGTTTTGAAAAGAGAAAATGGTTTTCATATGTTCTTGAAGAAAAGTCTCGTTTTGATCCGAAAGTTTGGAACGAAAATCATGTTTTTGTGTTTATTCTTGCTTGACCTTCTTGAATGGGTACCCAGGTCCATGTTTTGAACTCATGGCATGAAGACTCAGATTTTTGTAACAAGTTGTGAACTTGCATCCATCTTCCAAATGATCATGTTCTTCATATTCTTCAAAGGGAAACCCAGGTTTTCCCGGCTTTGTTTTGATGAAGCCCTCGGGACCACACCTTAGCAAGGAAGTGTGGGACCTCGGCAAGGACCTGGTTGGTACCCAGTGCTTTTTCATGGGACGGGAGCAGTGTTTAGACTCCCAGCATGTTTTGCTTTGTTTGACTTGGATCTGGTAAGAATGTCGAGATCATTCGCATGTGTATATAAAACTTGTTTTGAGAATGTGATTGCCATGTGATTGTAGGACCTTGATCCTTGCTTTGAGCCTACACCTGAAGAACTAGGTGAGTGGTATTTTTGATAAAGCTATGTTACACTCGTTTTGATAAATCTTGCTTTGTTTTGTTTGACGAAAGTATTTGCTAAGCATGAATGAATAGCTCTGTTTTGATATATCAAGTATAAGCCTTGTTTTGATGTCATTCTTGAAAAGTCCCTTGTGCTGGAGGACTCTAAACTTTCGCAGCACTAAGTATAAAAGGATACGGTCCTTTCTTGGAAAGACTATAAATGTTAAATCGGGCTACGGGCCTAAGTAACACAAGTTCCATAATGTTAAATCGGGCTACGGGCCTAAGTAACACCAGATCATCGTGTTAAAAGGAGCTACGGGCTTAAGTAACACAAGTCCCTTGTGCTGGAGGACTATAAACTTTCGCAGTACCTTTGGCTAAACGATTACGGATCGTACAGTCCTTGTTCGCCACTAATGGTTTACCGCGTGGACTTGCTTGTTTTGATAAGCTTGATGTGTTTTGCCGATGTCAGTAAGCATCCCTTGAGATTTGTAAGACTTGACAGATGAATACGGTTCATCCCTTGTTTTGATAAGCTTGATGTGTTTTGCCGATGTCAGTAAGCATCCCTTGAGATTTGTAAGACTCGACAGATGAATACGGTTCATCCCTTGTTTTGATAAGCTTGATGTGTTTTGCCGATGTCAGTAAGCATCCCTTGAGATTTGTAAGACTTGATAGATGAATACGGTTCATCCCTTGTTTGATAAAGATTTGACGTGTTTTGTTCTGTAAGGATCTCGGCTATATTCATGCAAAACCTTTATTTCTAGTACCATTCACTAAGTATTCAAGCTCACCCTCTCTATATATATGTAGGTGATGAGCAGGACGTCGGCGACGCCTAGAATGTGTTTTGAAAGCTTGTTTTGGATCCATGATTATGTCGGTGTTATTTTGCATTCACGTCGGCAATGTCATTTTTATTTACGTCGGCAAATCTTGAAAATTATGCTTCTTGGCTTGTATTCACTGTATTTTTGTATATGTCGGCTCGAGAAGCCTTTTGATCAAGATGTAATACGTATTTTGCTTTGTTGAATTCAAGTTGTAAAGGTGAATGACATTGCATTTGATCTATGCACAGCTCTTATGGACTACTTGTATTTTAGATTATTGCTTCCGCATTTGTGAGCCCCGTTTATTATACTCTGATTGTGTTAAGTTTTTGAAAGTTGGCCTTCGGTAATCTCGGATTACTGGCCATCACGGCACCAAACTACTAGGGGCGGTTTGGGGTCGTGACAAGGAATTTACTGAGTAATTTACTGGGAATATACGGAGTAATTTACTGAGAATTTTCTAGGAATTTACTGAGTAATTTACTAAGAATTTATTGAGAATTTATTGAGTAATTTACTAAGTAATTTACCAGGAATTTACTGACAATTTACAAGGAATTTACTGAGTAATTTACTAAGAATTTACTAAGTAATTTACTGAGAATTTATTGAGTGATTTACTGAGAATTTACGGGGAATTTACTAAGTAATTTACTGAGTAATTTATTGGGAATTTAATGATAATTTATTGGGAATTTACTGAGTAATTTACTGAGAATTTACTAAAAATTTACGAAGCAATTTACAGAGAATTTACTGGGATTTACTGAGTAATTTACTGAGAATTTTCTAAGTAATTTACTGAGAATTTATAGGGAATTTACTGAGTAATTTATTGAGAATTTACTGGGAAAGTAATTTACCGAGAATTAACTAGGAATTTACTGAGTATTTTACTCTAAATTAACTAGGAATTTATAGGAAAATTACTAAGTAATTTACTGAGAATTTTCGGGGAATTTGCTGAGTAATTTAATGAAAATTTAGGGGGAATTTATTGGGAATTACGGAGTAATTTTCTCAAAATTTGCTAGGAATTTACTTATAATTTACTGAGTAATTTACAGAGAATTTTCTGAGTAATTTAATGAGAATTTACAAGAAATTTACTGATAATTTACTAGGAGTTTACTAAGAATTTACTACGAATTTAGTAAGTAATTTACTATGAAGGTACTGAGTAATTTACTGAGAATTTACTAGTAATTTTCTGAGAATTTACTAGGAATTTACTGAGTAATTTACTTTGAATTTATTGGGAATTTACTGACAATTTACTGACAATTTATTGGGAATTTACTAAGTAATTTATTGAGAATTTACTACTAATTTGTTGAGAATTTATTGGGAATTTAATGAGAAATTTATTGTGAATTTACAGGAAATTTACTAAGTAATTTACTGGGAATTTACTGAGCATATACTGGGAATTTACTGAGTAATTTCCCAATAAATTCTCAGTAAAATACTGAGTAATTTACTTAGAATTTACAGGGTATTTACTGAGTAATTTTCTTTGAATTTAATCGAAATTTACTAAGAATTTATTACGAATTTACTGAGCATTTATTAAGATTTTACTGAGTAATTTATTGGGAATTTAATGAGTAATTTACTAAGAATTTGCTGGTAATTTACTGAGATTTTACTTAGTAATTTACTTAGTAATTTACTGAAAATTTGTTGCGAATTTACTGACAATTTTCTGGAAATTTAATTAGTAATTTTTTGAGAATTTACATCGAATTTGCTGAGAATTTATTGAGTAATTTACTGGGAATTTACTGAAAATTTACTGGGAATTTTCTAATTAATTTACTGAGAATTTGTTGGAAATTTACTGATAAATTACTAAGAATTTACTGAAAATTTAATGAGTAATTTACAGGGAATTTACTGATTAATTTACTGGAAATTTTCTGGGAATTTACTGTGTAATTACTAAGAATTTGCTAGGAATTTACTATGTAATTTACTATGTAATTTACTAGGTAATTTACTGAGAATTTACAGGGAATTTACTTAGTAATTTACTGAGTAATTTATTTAGAATTTACTGGGAATTCACTGAGAATTTACGTAGTAATTTACTAGAAATTTACAGAGAATTTACTAAGCAGTTTACTAGAAGTTTACTCAGTAATTTATTTAGAATTTGTTGAGTAATTTACAGAGAATTTACTGAGTAATTTACTGAGAATTTATAGAGAATCAACAAGGAATTTACTGAGTAATTTACTTTGAATTTATTTGGAATTTATTGAGAATTTACTGGGAATTATAGGGAATTTACTAACAATTTCATGAGTAACTTACTGAGAATTTACTTGGAATTTACTATGTAATTTTTTGAGAATTTAATTGTAATTTTCTTAGTAATTTACTGGGAATTTACTGAGAATTTACTTAGGAATTTACTGAGAATTTTTTGAGAAATTTTCTGAGAAGTTACTGGTAATTTACTGAGAATTTACTGAGTTATTTACTGAGAATTTACTAGAAATTTATTGAGTAATTTACAGCGAATTTATTGGGAATTTACTGATTAATTTACTGGGAATTTACTGAGTAATTTGCTAGCAATTTCCCATGTAATTATAGAGAATTTACTACGAATTTACAAAGTAATTTATTGAGAATTTACTGGGAATTTACTAAGTCATTTATTGAGAATTTACTGGGAATTTATTGAGTCATTTACTGAGAAGTTATTGACTAATTTACTGGGAATTTGCTAGCTAATTTACTGAGAATTCACTGGAAATTTGCTTAGTAATTTACCGAGAATTTACAAGAAATTTACTAAGTAATTTATTTAGAATTTACAGGGAATTTACTGAGAATTTACAAGGAATTTACTGAGTAATTTATTGGGAATTTACCGGAGTAATTTACTAGAAATTTGTAGAGAATTTAATAAGCAATTTATTGGAATTTACTTAGTAATTTACTTAGAATTTACAAGGAACTTACTGAGTAATTTAATGGCAATTTACTGGGTATTTACTAAGTAATTTACTGAGAATTTGTTGAGAGTCTAAGAGAATTTACTAAGTAATTTAGTTTGAATTTATTTGGAATTTACTGAGAATTTACAGGGAATTTAATGAGTAATTTACTGAGTAATTTTTTGAGAATTTAATGGGAATTTACTGAGTAATTTACTGGTAATTTACTGAGTAATTTACTAAGAATTTACTGGAAATTTACTGAGTAATTTTTTAAAAATTTATTGCGTAACATACTGAGAATTTACTGGGAATTTACTGAATAATTTACTGAGTGATTTTTTGAGAATTTACTGGGAATTTACTGAGTAATTTATTGAGAATTTACTGTGTAATTTACTGAAAATTTGCTGGAAATTTAAACAGTAATTTACTGCGAATTTACTGAGTAATTTACTGGTAATTTGTTGAGCAATTTATTAGAAATTTACTGAGTAATTTATTGGGAATTCACTGAGTAGTTTACCAGGAATTTACTAAGTAATTTATTGGGAATTTACTTGTCACGACCCCAAACCGCCCCTAGTAGTTTGGTGCCGTGATGGCCAGTAATCCGTAATTACCGAAGGCCAACTTACAAAAACTTAACACAATCAGAGTATAATAAACGGGGCTCTCAAATGCGGAAGAAATAAATCAACAATCAAGTGGTCCATAAGAGCAGTGCATAGATCCAATGTAATGGCATACATCTTTACAAACTTTACAAACTTGAATACAACCAAGCAAAATACGTATTACATCTTGATCAAAAGGCTTCTCGAGCCGACATATACCAAATACAGTAAATACAAGCCAAGAAGCATATTTTTCAAGATTTGCCGACGTAAATAAAAATGATATTGCCGACGTGAATGCAAAATAACGCCGACATAATCATGGATCCAAAACAAGCTTTCAAAACACATTCTAGGCGTCGCCGACGTCCTGCTCATCACCTACATATATATAGAGAGGGTGAGCTTGAATACTCAGTGAATGGTACTAGAAATAAAGGTTTTGCATGAATATAGCCGAGATCCTTACAGAACAAAACACGTCAAATCTTTATCAAACAAGGGATGAACTGTATTCATCTATCAAGTCTTACAAATCTCAAGGGATGCTTACTGACATCGGCAAAACACATCAAGCTTATCAAAACAAGGGATGAACCGTATTCATCTGTCGAGTCTTACAAATCTCAAGGGATGCTTACTGACATCAGCAAAACACATCAAGCTTATCAAAACAAGCAAGTCCACGCGGTAAACCGTCAGTGGCAAAACAAGGACTGTACGATCCGTAATCGTTTAGTCAAAGGTACTGCGAAAGTTTATAGTCCTCCAGCACAAGGGACTTGTGTTACTTAAGCCCGTAGCTCCTTTTAACACGATGATCTGGTGTTACTTAGGCCCGTAGCCCGATTTAACATTATGGAACTTGCGTTACTTAGGCCCGTAGCCCGATGCCCGATTTAACATTATGGAACTTGCGTTACTTAGGCCCGTAGCCCGATTTAACATTTATAGTCTTTCCAAGAAAGGACCGTATCCTTTTATACTTAGTGCTACAAAAGTTTAGAGTCCTCCAGCACAAGGGACTTTTGCACTTGGTACTGCGAAAGTTTAGAGTCCTCCAGTACAAGGGACTTTTCAAGGATGACATCAAAACAAAGCTTATACTGATACATCAAAACAGGGCTAGTCATTCATGCTTAGCAAATACTTTCATCAAAACAAGCAAAGCAAGACTTATCAAAACAGTGTAACATAGCTTTATTAAAAGCACCACTCACCTAGTTCTTCAGGTATAGGCTCAAAGCAAGGATCAAGGTCCTACAATCACATGGCAAATCATATTCTCAAAGCAAGCCTTATATGCATATGCGAATGATCTCGGCATTCTTATCAGATCCAAGTAAATAGCAAATCAACACATGCTGGGAGTTTAAACATTGCTCCCGTCTCATGAAAACACACTGGGCACCAACCAGGCCTTTGCCGAGGTCCCACACATCCTCGCCGAGGTGTGGTCCCGAGGGCTTCATCAAAACAAAGCCGGGAAAACCTGGGTTTCCCTTTGAAGAATATGAAGAACAAGATCATTTGGAAGGTGGATGCAAGTTCACAACTTGTTACAAAAATCTGAGTTTTTATGCCATGAGTTCAAAACATGGACTTGGGTACCCATACAAGAAGGTCATGCAAGAACAAACACAAAAACATGGTTTCGGTTCCAACTTTTGGATCAAAACAAGACTTTTCTTCAAAACACATGAACACTATCTTTTTCTTCCGAAACCAACTTCAAATCGATGCATGACATGCAAAACAGATCCGATCATGCAATGCAGCTAGATGATCAATATCAACAATCAAAGTAGATCAAGGTTCTTACCTCAAAACTCGGATCCAACAGATCAAACCACGAAGATCAAGCTTGGAAGACTTACTCTCACTCAAGAACTTCTCTTCCTTCTCTCTAGAGCTTCTCTCTCTAAAGGCAAAGATTTGAGACAAAGAAATGATTTGTTTCTAGGCCTGCCGGCTGTCTTAACAATCAGCTCGGACACGTGGCGCTACCGGGTTGGTTCAACTCAAAAGGTGATTGATAGATAAGACAAGTCTCTGACAAAGCGTATGCAGCAAGCTGGGTAAGACACATCAGCAAGTAACAACATCGGCTAAAGTCACAGCTTCGGCAACAGGGTAACAAAGACATCGGCTAGGGAGGACGACACTTGACTAAGCTGTGCCACACCTTGGCCGGGGTGTGCCACATCTCGGCCTAGGCCATACCTGCCTGCGGACAAGGTTCACTAAGTGCAAGACATCTCGGCAATAAGCCCGAGGTGAAGATGGTATCGACCAAGCGGTTCCGCAATATTCAAAGTACAAAGGCTCAGAGTGGATCAAATCTCAAGATGACCTCGGCTACACGCCGAGCAAAGAACAAAATCATGCAAGCAATACTCAGCCTAAACAAGGCAAGGCAAGGCAAAACTAGTAAAATAACATATCAAGACAAGATCATGCATGAATGTATGCAAGTATGACAAGAGTAAGGTGAGGGTTGTTACATTACTGATTAATTCACGAAGAATTTATTGGGAATTTATTGAGAATTTACCGAGTAATTTATTGACAATTTACTGATTAATTTACTGACTAATTTACAGGTAATTTACTGAGAATTTACTAGGAATTTACAGAGAATTTGTAGGGAATTTACTGAGTAATTTATTGAGAATTTACTGAGTAATTTTTTTCGAATTTACTGAGAATTTACTAGGAATTTACTAGGTAATTTAATGAGAATTTACTGAGTAATTTATTGAAAATTTACTGAGTAATTTTATGAGAATTTACTGACAATTTACTAAGTGATTTACTAGGAATTTACTCTGTAATTTTTTTAGAATTTATTGCGTAACATACTGAGAATTTACTGAATAATTTACTTAGAATTTATTGGGTAATTTAATGAGAATTTACTAGGAATTTACTATCTAATTTACAGATAATTAACTAAGAATTTACTGAGAATTTACTGGGAATTTACTAAGTAATTTACTGAACATTCAGAAGAAATTTACTTAGAATTTACTTGCAATTTATGGAGTAATTTTCTAAGAATTTACTAGGAATTTATTGATAATTTACTAACTAATTTATTGAGAATTAACTGAAATTTACTGAGTAATTTATGGAGAATTTACTGAGTAGTTTACTGGGAATTTACAAGGAATTTACTGAATAATTTTTTTTGAATTTACTGAAAATTTATTGAGAATTTACTAGGAATTTACTGAGTAATTTTTTTATGAATTTACTGAAAATTTACTGAGAATTTACTAGGAATTTACTGAGTAATTTACTGAGAATTTGCTGGGAAATTACTAAGAATTTACTGAGTAATTTATTGAAAATTTACTGAGTAATTTATAGGAATTTAATGAGTAATTTAATGGGAATTTACTAAGTAATTTATTGGGAATTTACTGGAAATTTACTGAGAATTTACCGAAAATTTACTGATTACTTTACTGAGAATTTTCTGGGACTTTACTGAATAATTTACTGAAAATTTACTCAGAATATACTGAGTAATTTACTGAGTAATTTACTGAGTAATTTACTTGGAATTTACTTAGTAATTTGCTAGGAATTTACTAAATAATTTACTGGGAATTTACTGAGTGATTTATAGAGAATTTACTAGGTATTTACTAAGAATTTGTTGGAAATTTTCTGAGTAATTTACTGAGAATTTATTAAGTAACATACTGAGAATTTACTAGGAATTTACTGAGAATTTACGAGGAATTTACTAAGTAATTTAATCAGAATTACTGGGTATTTAGTAAGTAATTTACAAAGAATTAATTAGGAATTTACTGAGTATTTTACTAAAAATTAACTGGGTATATACTGAGAATTTGCAGGAAATTTACTAAGTAATTTACTGGGAATTTACTGAGTAATTTATTGAAAATTCATAGGGAATTTACTAATAATTTACTGGGAAATTAAAGAGTAATTTTTTGAGAAATTACTGGGAATTTACTAATAATTTACTGAGTAATTTACTGAGAATTAACTGGAATTAACTGAGTAATTTTCGGGGAATTTGCTGAGAATTTACTAAGAAGTTTACTGAGTAATTTTCTTTGAATTTACTTAGAATTTACTGAGAATTACTAGAATTTTCTACTAATTTACTGAGATTTCACTTGGAATTTACTAAGTAATTTTCAATGAATTTAATGAGTAATGTACTGAGAATTTACTGAGTAATTTACTGCGAATTTGCAGAGTATTTTACTCAGAATTTACTTTCTGAGCAATTTATTGAGAATTTACTAGGAATGTATTGAGAATTTAATGGGAATTTACAGATTAATTTACTGGGAATTTACTAAGTAATTTTCTGGAAATTTATTGGGAAATTACTGAGAATTTACTGAGTAATTTATTTAGAATTTAATGGGAATTTACTGGGAATTTTCTGAGTAATTTACTAATAATTTACTGAGAATTTACTTAGGATTTACGGTGAATTTACTGAGAATTTATTTGCAATTTACTGAGTAATTTATTAAGAATTTTATGGGAATTTTCTAAGTAATTTACTAAGAATTTACTAGGAATTGACTAAGTAATTTAATGAGAATTTACAGGGAATTTTCTGAGTAATTTACTGCGAATTTACTGAGAATTTAGAGAGTAATTTTTTGAGAATTTACTGAGTTATTTACTGGGAATGTAATTAGTATTTTACTCAGAATTTACTTTCTGAGCAATTTACTGAAAATTTACTCGGAATTTACTAAGAAAATAATGGGAATTTACAGAATAAATTTTTTGAGAATTTACTAGAATTTACTGAGTAATTTACGAAGAATTTACTGGAAATTTACTGAGCCGTTTACTGAGAATTTACAGGAAATTTACTGAGTAATTTTCTTTGAATTTACTACGAATTTACTAGGAATTTGCTGGGAATTTACTGAGTAATTTTTTGTGAATTTACTGCGTAATATTCTAGGAATTTACTGAGTAATTTACTGAGAATTTAATGAGTAATTTATTGGGAATTTACTGAGAATTTACTTGGAGATTACTGAGTAATTTACTGAGAATTTAATGAGTAATTTACTGGGAATTTACTGAGTATTTTTCTGGAAATTTACTTACTGAGTAATTTACTGCGAATTTACTTGGAATTTAATGTGCAATTTATTTAAAATTTAATGGGAGTTTACTGAGTAATTTACTGAGAAATTATTGAAAATTTACTAAGTAATTTACTGAGAATTTTGTGGCAGTTTACTGAGTAATTTAGTAGGAATTTGATGAGTAATTTACGGAGAATTTAATCAGAATTTACTGAGTAATTTACTGAGAATTTAAAGAGTAATATATTGGAAATTTTCTGGTAATTTACTGAGTAATTTAATGAGAAGTTTACTCTGAATTTAATGAGTAATTTTCTGAGAATTTAATTGGAATTTACTGAGTAATTTACTAGAAATTTACCGGGAATTTACAGAGTAATTTACCAAAAATTTACCAGAAATATATTGAGTAATTTACTTAGAATTTATGGGTAATTTACTGAGAATTTACTGGGAATTTACTGAGAATTTATGGGTAATTTACTGAGAATTTACTGGGTATTTACTGAGAATGTGCTGCGAATTTGCTGAGTAATTTATTGAGTAACATACTGAGAATTTACTTAGTAATTTACTGAGAATTTACTAAGTAATTTAACTAGAATTTACTAGGAATTTACTAAATAATTTACAAAGAATTAACTGAGAATTTATGAAAAATTTACTATCTAATTTACTGAGAATTTACTGAGTAATTTATCGAGATTTTACTGCGAATTTACTGTGTAATTTTTTAGGAATTTTCTACGTAATTTACTGGGAATTTACTAAGTAATTTTCTGAGAATTTACTAGGAATTTACTGAGATTTTACTTGGAATTTACTAAGTAATTTACTGAGAATTTAATGAGTAATTTACTGAAAATTTGCTGAGTATTTTGCTTAGAATTTTCTTTTTGAGCAATTTACTGAGAATTTACTGGGAATTTACTGTGAATTTCTTGAATAATTTACTGAAAATTTACTGGGAATTTCCTGAATAATTTACTGAGTAATTTATTCAGAATTTACTGGGAATTTACTAACTAATTTACTGAGTAATTTAATGGTAATTTACAGATTAATTTACTGGGAATTTACGTATTAATTTATTGAGAATTTCATGGAATTTACTGAGTAATTTAATTGGAATTTACAGATTAATTCACTGAGTAATTTTCTGGAAATTTATTGGGAATTTATTGAGTAATTTACTAAGAATTTACTAGCAATTTACTGGCAATTTTTTGAGAATTTAATGTTAATTTACTGAGTAATTTACTGAGAATTTATAGATTAATTTACTGAGAATTTACTGGCAATTTACTGAGAGTTTACTGAGTAATTTAATGAGAATTTACAGATTAATTTACGGAGAATTTATTGGAAATTTACTGAGTAATTTTCTAGGTATTTATTAGGAATTTACTGAGTAATTTACTTGCAATTTACTAAGTAATTTATTGAGAATTTAATGGGAATTTACTGAGAATTTACGGGGAATTTACTGAGTAATTTACTGGGAATTTTCTGAGTAATTTACTGAGAATTTACTTAGGATTTATGGTGAATTTACTGAGTAATTTATTAAGAATTTACTAGCAATTTACTGATTAAGTTACTAAGAATTTACTGGGAATTTACTGAGTAATTTAATAAGAATTTACAGGGAATTTTCTTAGTACTTTACTGGGAATTTATAGAGTAATTTACTGAGAATTTACAGAGTAATTTACTTAGAATTCATTTGGAATTTACTTGGAATTTACTAAGAACTTATAGAGTAATTTTCTAAGAATTTACTAGGAATTTACTGATTAATTTACTGGGAATTTACTGAGTAATTTGCTGAGAATTTAATTAGTAATTTACTGAGAATTTATTAGGAATTTACTAAGTTATTTACTACGAATTTACTGAGTATTTTACTCAGAATTCACTTTCTGAGCAATTTACTAAGAATTTACTGAGTAATTTTCTGAAAATTTACTTAAAATATACTGGTAATTTACAATTAATTTACTCAGAAATTACAGGGAATTTATGGAGTAGTTTTTTGAGAATTTACAGGCAATTTACTGAGTAATTTACTGAGATTTAACTAGAATTTACTGAGTAATTTATGGAGAATTTACTGAGAATTTACTAAGTAATTTACAAAGAATTAACTAGGAATTTACTGAGAATTTAATGAGTAATTTATTGAAAATTCAGAGGGAATTTACTGGGAATTTACCGATAATTTACTGAGATTTAACTGGAATTTACTGAGTAATTTACTGAGAATTTACTGAGTAGTTTATTGAGAATTTTTTTTGAATTTACTGGGAATTTATCGTGTAATTTTCTGAGAATTTTTTGGGAATTTACTGCATAATTTTCTAGGAATTTACTGAGTAATTTACCGAGAATTTAATAAGTAATTTACTGAAATCTACTGGGAATTTACTTACTAAGTAATTTACTAAGAATTACTTTGAAGTTACTGAGCAATTTATTTAGAATTTAATGGAAATTTGCTGAGTAATTTACTGATAATTTTGTGGCAATTTACTGAGTAATTTAGTGGGAATTTGCTAAGTAATTTTTTGAGAATTTATTGAGTAATATACTAAGAATTTACCGGTAATTTATTGAGTAATTTACTAAGAATTTACTTGGAATTTATTGAGTAATTTACTATGAATTTACAGAGTAATTTAATTAGAATTTACTGGGAATTTACTTAGTAATTTATCGAGAATTTACTGGAATTTAGTGAGTAATTTAATGAGAATTTACTGGGAATTTACTGAGTAATTTACTAGGAATTTAATGAATAATTTAACGAGAATTTACTGCGAATTTGCTAAGTAATTTACTAGGAATTTACTAAGAATTTACCGAGTAATTTATTGAGAATTTACTAGGTAATTTATTGGAAATTTACTGAGAATTTTCGGGGAATTGACTGAGAATTTACTAGGAATTTACTGAAAATTTACTCGAAATATATTGAGTAATTTACTGAGAATTTACAGGCAATTTGTTGAGTAATTTATTAAGTATTTATTGGGAATTTACTGAATAATTTATTTAGTAATTTACTGTAAATTTCTTGGCTATTTACTGAGAATTTACGGGAAATTTAGTGAGAATTTACTAGGTATTTACTGAGAATTTTTTGAGTAATTTACTAGGAATTTACTGAGAAATTTACTGAGAATTTATTGAGTAACATACTGAGAATTTACTTGTAACAACCCTCATCTTACTCTAGTCATGCTTGCATGCATTTACATGATTTTGCCTTCTTAAGTTTGCATCTATAGACTTTGATTTGTTTTGCCTAAGTGTTGTTAGTACGCTTTACTCTTGTTTGGCGGGCATAGTCGAGGTCACCCTAAGCCTTGGTTGCACCTTTGAACCTCTTACGCTTAGTGCTATCTTGGAACCGCTTTGGTTGACCTTCCCTTCCACCCTGGCGTCTTGGCCGAGATGTCGTCCAGGTCAAGATGTTACCACCTAGGCATCCTAGATCTTTATCCTTGCACCTAGTGGTCTTGTTCTGGACCGGCATAACCTAGGCCGAGGTGTGGCACATCTAGGCCGAGGTGTGGCACATTTGGACCATTCGTTATCCATCCTGGCCGAGATCATTGGGATCCCTTTTGCCAGAGCCGATGTTTTAACCCGAGATCTTCTCCTTGCCAGAACGCCCATACCGCCTTGCTTGTTTTACACACTTTGTCATACCTTTTGTCTTGTCATTCAGTCACCTTTTGAGGAAACCCAATCCGGTAGCGCCACGTGTCCCAGTAGAGGGTTAAGTCAGTAGGCTAGTGTGAAAACATATCATTTGCTACATGTTTTTGTTCTTGAGGAGAGAGAAGCTCTAGGGAGAGGTAGAAAAGTTCTTGAGAGAGGAGTAGGCTTCCAAGCTTGATCTTTAGAGATCGAACCGTTCGATCCGTGTTTTGAGGTTAGAATCTCGATCTACTCTTGTTATTCTTATTGTTCATCTAGCTGCACTGCATGATCTAGCATGTTTCATGAGCCATGCATTGATTTAAAATTTGGTTTTAGAAAGAGAAAAGGATGTTCTTGTGTTCTTGAAAGAAAACCATGTTTTAATTCGAAAGTTTGTATCAAGATCCATGTTTTTGTGTTTGTTTTCGTAAGATCTTCAAGTACGGGTACCCAGGTCCATGTTTTCGAACTCATCTCATGAAATCTCAGATTTTGAATAAGAAGTTATGGTTTTAGCATTCATATTCTTCATGTTTTGTTCTTCATGATCTTCAAAGAAAAACCCAGATTTTCTAAGACTTCATCTCCTGAAGGTGGTCGTCGGGATCACACCTTGGCCAAGAGGTGTGGGACCTCGGCATAGACCTGGTTGGTGCCCAGTATGTTTTCCCGAGATGAAAAATAGTGTTTTAACTCCCAGTATGTTTTACTTTGTCTTGACTTGGTTTTTGGGAAAGAATGCCGGGATCATTTGCATCCATATAGAACTTGTTTCGAGAATGCATTTCATATTTATCCTAGAGCACCTCTTCTTGTCTTCTTGAAGTGCATTCAGTAGACCTTGCTATGTGATTGTAGGTCTTGGATTCTTGCCTTAAGCCCTACACCCGAAGAGCTATGTGAGTGGTATTTTTAATAAAACTATGTTATAACGTTTTGATAAAGCTTTGTTTTGCCTTGTTGGAAAAGTATTTGTTAAGCATAAATGATTATCCCTATTTTGAGTATCAAGTATTAGCTTTGTTTTGGATGACATTCTTGGAAAGTCCATACGTGCTAGGGGACTCTAAGCCTTTGTAGCACAAGTCCTTACGTGTTAGAGGACTTTAAGCCTTTGTAACACAAGTCCGTACGTGCTAGGGGACTCTAAGCCTTTGTAGCACAAGTCCTTACGTGTTAGAGGACATTAAGCCTTTATAACACAAGTCCTTACGTGCTAGAGGACTCTAAGCTTTTGTAGCACCTTTGTTAATGTCATCCCTTGTATTATTGATGCTAGTAAGCATCTCTTGAAGCTTTGAAAGATTTGATAAATGAACTTGGTTCATCCCTTGATTTGTATAAGTTATGATATGTATTGTTTTGGAAAAGATCTCGGATATCATTCATGCAAACCTTTATTTTTAATATCATTCACTGAGTATCCAAGCTCACCTTCTCCTATATATATGTAGGTGACGAGCAGGGCGGCGGAGACGCCTAGATGGTATTTGAGATTGTTTTGGATTCATGTTTTGTATCATCTTGAAGATTATGCTTCTTGGCTTGTATTTCATTGTATTTTGTATATGTCGGCTTGAGAAGCCTTTTGATCAAGATGTATTTTGTACTTCACTTTATTTGTATTCAAGTTGTAATATTTTGATTAAGATGTATGACATTTCATTTGATCTATGCACAGCTCTTATGGACTACTTAGATTTAAATTTATTGCTTCCGCACGTGTAAGCCCCATATGTATACTCTGATTGTGTGTGAACTCGGTAAGTTGGCCTTTGGTAATCTTGGATTACTGGCCATCATGGCACCATTCTACTAGGGGCGAAATGGGGTCGTGACATTACTGGAAATTTACTAAGTAATTTACTGAGAATTTGCTGGGAATTTTCTGAGTAATTTACTAGGAATTTACTGAGTAATTTACTGAGAATTTATTGAGTAACATACTGAGAATTTACTAGAAATTTACTAAGTAATTTATTGAAAATTTACTAAGTAATTTAATCAAAATTTACTGGGAATTTACTAATTAATTTAAAAAGAATTAACTAGGAATTTACTAAGTATTTTACTGAAAATTAACTGGGAATTTACTGATAATTTATAAAAAAATTTACTAAGTAATTTACAGGAAATTTACTGAGTGATTTACTGAAAATTCAGAGGGAATTTACATATAATTTACAGAGAATTAACTGCAATTAACTGAGTAATTTAGGGAGAATTTACTGAGAATTACAAGAATTTTCTAGGAATTTACTGAGTAATTTACTGAGAATTTACTTCGAATTTACAGAGTATTTTTCTAGGAATTTTCCGCGTAATTTATTGTGAATTTACTAACTAATTTACTGGGAATTTATTGAGTAATTTATTGAGAATTTACTAAGTAATTTACTGGGAATTTGCAGAGTATTTTACTCCGAATTTACTTTCTGAGCAATTTACTGAGAATTTACTAGGAATTTACTAAGAATTTAATGGGAATTTACAGATTAATTTGCAGCGAATTTATTGAATAATTTATTGATAATTTATTGAGAATTTACTGGCAATTTACTGAGTAATTTATTGAGAATTTAATGAGAATTTGCTACGTAGTTTACTAAGAATTTATTGGAAATTTGCTAAGTAATTTACAGAGAATTTATCTGGAATTTCCTAAGTAATTTACTGAGTAATTTACTAGCAATTTACTAAGTAATTCATTGAGAATTTACTGAGCAATTTAATGAGAATTTATTTGGAATTTACTAAGTAATTTACTGAGAAGTTATTGGGAATTTACTGATTAATTTGCTGAGAATTTACTGTGTAATTTACTGGGAATTTACTGAGAATTTATAGAGTAATTTACTAGGTAATTTACTGGGAATTTACTAAGAATTTAATGAGTAATTTACGGAGAATTTACTGGAATTTACTGAGTTATTTACTGGGAATTCACTGAGTATTTTACTTAGAATTTACTTTATGAGAAATTTACTGAAAATTCACTAGGAATTTAATGAGAATTTACAGATTAATTTACTGAGAGTTTACTGCGAATTTACTGAGTAATTTTTTGAAAATTTTTGATGAATTTACTGTGTAATTTCTTGAGAATTTACTGAAAATTTACTTACAATATACTGGAAATTTACTGAGAATTTACTGGTAATTTACTTATTAATTTACTGATAATTCACTGGGAATTTACGGAGTAATTTTCTGAGAATTTACAGGCAATTTACTGATAATTTACTGAGTAATTTATTGAGATTTAACTGGAATTTGCTGAGTAATTTACGGAGAATTTATTAGAAATTTACTGAGTAATTTACTAAAAGTTCAGAGGGAATTTACTGAGAATATACTGGAAATTTACTGAGTAATTTATTGAGAATTTACTAGGAATTTACTGAGTAATTTATTGAGAATTTACTGGGATTTTACTAAGTAATTTACTGAGAATTTATGGTTAATTTAATGAGAATCTACTAAGCAATTTACGGAGAACTTACTGAGTAATTTACTGATAATTTACTTGGAATTTACTGAGTAATTTACTAGAAATTTACTGAGAATTTACTAAGAATTTAGTGGTTAATTTACTAAGAATTTATTTTGAATTTACTGAGTAATTTGTTTAGAATTTACGGGGAATTTACTAAGTAATTTACTGAAAATTTAGGGAAAATTTACTGAGATTTTTACTGAAAATTTTTTGAGTAATTTACAAAGAATTTACTGAGAATTTACAAAAAATTTATTAAGTAATTTTCTTTGAATTTATTGGAAATTTACTATGAATTTGCTGAGTAATATACTGAGAATTTACAGCGAATTTACTGAGAAACTTACTTAGAATTAACTGAGTAATTTACTGAGAATTTACTGGGAATTTACCAAGAATTTATTGAGAATTTACTGAGAATTTAATGAGTAATTTACTAAAATTTACTGAGTATTTTACTGAGAATTTACTTACTAAGTAATTTACTTGGAATTTACTGATTAATTTACTGAGTAATTTACTGGGATTTTACTCAGAAATTTACTGAGTAATTTATTGAGAATTTAGTGGGAATTTTCTGAGTAATTTACTGGAAATTTACTGAGTAATTTATTGAGAATTTCCTGAGAATTTAGTTAGTAATTTACTGGGAATTTGCTCTGTAATTTAATGAGAATATACTGGGAATTTACTAGGAATTTATCAAGTAATTTATTGAGAATTTAATGAGTAATTTGATGAGAATTTACTAGGAATTTACTAAGTAATTTAAAGGGAATTTACTGAGTATTTCACTGAGAATTTACTTACTGGGCAATTTCTTGAGAATTTACTGGAATTTAGTCATTAATTTACAGAGAATTTAATGCCAATTTACTGAGTAATTTATTGAGAATTTAATGAGAAGTTATTGAGTAATTTAATGAGAATTTACTAAGTAAGTTACCATGAAATTACTTGAAAATTACTATGAAATTACTAAATAATTTATTGAGTAATTTAATGAGATTTTACTAGGAATTTTTTTGAAATTTATTGAGTAATTTACAAAGAATTTACTCGCAATTTACTGAGTAATTTACTGAGAATTTAATGAGTAATTTACAGAGAATTTATTAGGAATTTACTAGGTAATTTACTGAGAATTTAATGGGAATTAACTGATTTACTGAGAATTTATTGGGAGTTTATTAAGGAATTTACTGGGAATTTACTGAGTAATTTATTGAGAATTTACCGAGTATATATTGAGAATTCACAGGGAATTTACTGAGTAATTTAATAAGAATTTACTGAGTAATTTTCTGAGAATTTACTGAGTAGTTTAATGAGAATTTACTAGGTATTTACTAAGTAATTTATAGAGAATTAACTAGGAATTTAGTGAGCATTTTACTGAAAATTAACTGGGAATTTACAGGAAATTTACTAAGTAATTTACTGAGAATTTACTGGGAATTTACTAGCAATTTACTTAAAATTCACAGGGAGTTTACTGAGAATTTACTGGGAATTTACAGAGTAATTTTTTTAGAATTTACAAGGAATTTGATGATTATTTATTGAGTAATTTGCTGAGATTTAACTTAAATTTATTGATTAATTTACGGAGAATTCACTGGAATTTACTGAGCAAGTTACTGAGAATTTATAGGAAATTTACTAAGTAAATTTCTTTGAATTTGTTGGGAGTTTATTGAGAATTTACTAGTAATTTACTGAGTAATTTAGTGAGAATTTACTGATTAATTTATTGAGAATTTACTAAGAATTTATTGAGTAATTTACTGGGAATTTACTTTGAATTTAATGAGTAATTAACTGAGAATTTATTGGGAATTTACAGAGAATTTACTGAGAAATTTCTGATCAATTTACTGGGAAATTACTGAGAATTTACTAAGTAATTTACTGGTCATTTACTAAGTAATTTATTTGGTATTTACTGAGTAATTTACTTGGAATTTACTGAGTAATTTAATGAGAAGTTATTGGGAATTTACTTTGAATTTACTAAGTAATTTACTGAGAATTTACTGAAAATTTACTAAGTAATTTAATGAGAAGTTACGAAGAATTTACTAATAATTTAGTGATAATTTACTGCGTAATTTACTGAGAATTTATTGAATAATTTACTGGGAATTTACTGAGTAATTTACTGAGAATTTACTAGGAATCTAATGAGAATTTAATGGCAAGTTACTGAGTAATTTAGTAAGAATTTGCTGGGAATTTACTGAGCAATTTACTGCGTAATTCAGTGAGAATTTACTTTGAATTTACTAAGTAATTTACTGAGAATTTACTAGTAATTTGCTTAGTAATTTACTGAGAATTTACAAGGAATTTATTGAGTAATTTAATTAGAATTATTTGAAATTTTTTGAGTAATTTGCAGAGAATTAACAAGGAATTTATTGAGTAATTTGCTGAAATTTAACTAAGTATTTTACTGAGAATTTATAAGGAATTTACTAAGTAATTTACTTAGAATTTACTATGCAATTTATTGAAAATTTACAGGCAATTTACTGAGAATTTGCTAGGAATTTACTAAGTAATTTACTGGGAATTTACTGGAGTTTACTTAGTAATTTACTGAGAATTTGCTGAGTTGTTTACTGGAAATTTAAAGGGAAATTACTGAGTAACTTACTTTGAAATTAGTGAGTAATTTACTGAGAATTTATTAGGAATTTACTGGAAATTGACTGAGAATTTGCTAGGAATTTACTGAGTAATTTATTGAGTAATTTACTTAGAATTTACTGGGAATTTACTGAGTAATTTACTTAGAATTTACTGGGAATTTACGGAAAATTTACTAGGATTTTACTGAGTAATTTGCTGGGAATTTACTGAGAATCTACTGAGTGATTTACTTAGAATTTACTGAGTAATTTACACATAATATACCGGGAATTTATTAAGTAATTTGCTGGTAATTTACTTAGAATTTACAGGGGATTTACTAAGTAATTTACTTTGAATATATTGGGAATTTACTGAATAATTTACTTAGAATTTAATGGGAATTTGCTGAGAAATTTACTGAGAATTTACTGGGAATTTAATGAGATTTTACTAGGAATTTGCTAAGTAATTTGTGAAGATTTTACTCGTAATTTTCTAAGAAATTTGCTCGGAAATTACTGGAAATTTAGTGAGAATTTTCTGAGAATTTACTGAGAATTTAATGAGTAATTTACTGAGAATTTACTAGGAATTTACTGAGTAATTTACTAAGAATTTACAAAGTAATTTACTAAGAATTTAATGAGTAATATACTGAGAATTTACTGGAAATTTGCTGAGTAATTTATTGAGAATTTACAGGGAATTTACTAAGTAATTTACTGAAAATTTCATGGGAATTTACTGAGTAATGTACTGAGAATTTACTGAGTAGTTTACAGGGAATTTACAAGAAAATTATTGAGTAATTTACTTTGAATTTAATAGGAATTTACTGGGAATTACTGAGTAATTTATTGGGAATTTACAGAGTAATTTACTGAGAATTTACTGGGAATTTAATGATAATTTACTGAGTAATTTACTGAGAATTTAATGAGTAATTTACATAAAATTTATTGCTAATTTAGTAAGTAATTTACTGAGAATCTACTCGAAATTTATTAATTAATTTGCTGAGAATTTTCAAGGAATTTATTCAGTAATTTACTGAGAATTTACTAGGTATTTACTGAGTAATTTATTGAGAATTTACTGAGTAATTTATAGAGAATTTACTGGAAATTTATTGAGTAATTTACTAAGAATTTGCTGAGTAATTTAAGGAGAATTTACTGGCAATTTACTGAGTAATTTATTGAGAATTTACTGAGTAATTTTCTAATAATTTACTGGGAATTTTCTAAGTATTTTTTTGAGAATTTACTGAGAATTTAATGTCAATTTACTGAGTAATTTACTGAGAATTTACTGGGAATTTACTGGGTAATTTGCTGATAATTTACTGGGAATTTATTGAGTAATTTACTAGGAATTTTCTGAGTAATTTACTAGGAATTTACTGAGTAATATACTGAGAATTTAATGAGTAATTTACTGAGAATTTATTGAGATTTTATTGAGTAATTTAATGAGAATTTACTGGGAATTTACTGGGAATTTACTGAGTAATTTATTGAGAATTTACTGGGAATTTACTAAGTAATTTGTAACAACCCTCATTTTGACTTAGTCATACTTGCATACATCTGTGGATGATCTTGATTTAATATGAACGTTTGCAAATCTTGTCTTGTTTTGCTTGAATGATTGCATGCACGCTTTGTTCTTATCTGGTGTGTTGCCGAGGTCATCTTAAGCCTGGACACCTTTGAAACCTTGTCGCTTAGAACTATCTTGGAACCCCGTTGGTTGACATCCATCTTCACCTTGGCATATTTGCCGAGATGACACCATCTAGACCGAGGTGCGCGTCGCCTAGGCCGAGAAGTGCATCATCTGGGCCGAGATGTTAATATCTAGACGTTCTAGAATCCTTGATCCTTGCATGAGTGATTTTGTTCCTGGAATGGTATGACCTAGGCCGAGGTGTGGCACAGTTTAGTCAAGTGTTGTCCTTCCAAGCCGATATGCTTGCCCCTCGACTGCCGGAATCTTGTTGTTAGCCGATGTTGTTTCTTGCCGGTGTGTTTGTGCCGCCTAGCTTGCTGTGTACGCTTTGTCTTGGTCTTGTCTTGTCAAGTCAGTCACCTTTTTGAGTTGAGCGAATCAGCCGATGCCACATGTCCCGACAGAGGGATTAAGCCAGTGTTGTCGTGTGAGGCATATCATTTGGTATCAATCTTGCCTTTTAGAGAGAGAAGCTCTAGTTAGAAGGAGGAGAAGCTTGAGCTAGAGAGGGCGACTTTCAAGCTTGATCATTGGAGCTTGAACCGTTAGATTCGAGTTTTGAGGTTAGAATCTTAACCTATTCTTGTTGTTCTTGTTAATCATCTAGCTGCATTGCTCGATCAAACCTGTTCTACGCGCCATTCATCGATTTAAAGTTGGTTTAGAAAGAGAAAACGGTTTTCATGCGTTTTTGAAGAAAAGCCTCGTTTGATCTGAAAGTTTGCATTAAAGCTCATGTTTTTGTGTTTGATTTGATAAGATTCTTGAGTGTGGGTACCCAGGTCCAAGTTTTTGAATTCATAGCATGAGGTCTCAGCTGTTGTAATAGCAAGTTATGATTTTTGCATTTATCTTCCTCATGTTCATGTTCTTCAAGTTCTTCATTGTAACAACCCTCACCTTACTCTTGTCATACTTGCACACATTCATGCATGATCTTGCCTTGTTATATGGTTTTGAAGGTTTTGTCTTGCCTTGATTTGCTTTAAGTTGCTTGCATGATTTTGTTCTTTGCTTAGTGTGTGTGTGTGGCCGAGGTCCCCTTGAGCTTAGTTCGCCTTTGAACCCTTGTACTTAGAACTGTTTTGAGACCTTGGTCGACCCCCACCTTCACCTCGGGCATTTATTGCCGAGATGTTTTGCACTCAGTGAACCTTGTCCGCAGGCAGGTATGGCCTAGGCCGAGATGTGGCACACCCCGGCCAAGGTGTGGCACAGCTTAGTCAAGTGTCGTCCTCCCTAGCCGATGTTTTGTTACCGGATCCTTGATTTGAGCCGATGTCATTTCTTGCCGATGTATCTTGCCGAGCTTGCTGCATACGCTTTGTCAGAGACTTGTCTTATCAATCAATCACCTTTTTGAGTTGAACCAACCCGGTAGCGCCGCGTGTCCGAGCTGATTGTTAAGACAGCCGGCAGACCTTGAAACAAATCATTTTCTTGTCTCAAATCTTTGCCCTTAGAGAGAGAAGCTCTAGAGAGAAGGAAGAGAAGTTCTTGAGTGAGAGTAAGTCTTCCAAGCTTGATCTTCATGGTTTGAACCGTTGGATTCGAGTTTTGAGGTTTGAATCTTGATCTACTTTGATTATTGTTGTTGATCATCTAGCTGCGTTGCATGATCGAATCTGTTTTGCATGTCATGCACCATTTTGAAGTTGGTTTTGAAAAGAGAAAATGGTTTTCATATGTTCTTGAAAGAAAGTCTCGTTTTGATCGAAAAGTTTGGAACGAAAGCTACGTTTTGTGTTTGTTCTTGCATGACCTTCTTGTATGGGTACCCAGGTCCATGTTTTGAACTCTTGGCATGAAACCTCAGATTTTTGTAACAAGTTTTGAACTTGCATCCATCTTCCTCTCGACCATGTTCATCATGTTCTTCGTGTTCTTCAAAGGGGAAACCCAGGTTTTCCCCGACTTTGCTTTTGGTTAAGGCCAGCGGGACCACACCTCGGCAAGGATGTGTGGGACCTCGGCAAGGACCTGGTTGGTACCCAGTGTGTTTCCACGAGACGGGAGCAGTGTTTAAACTCCCAGCATGTTTGGCTTTGATGTTTACTTGGATCTGTTAAGAATGCCGAAATCATTCGTATATGGGTATAGCTTGTTTTGAGAATGTGATTTGCCATGTGAATGTAGGTCCTTGATCTTTGCTTTGAGCCTACACCCGTGGAAAACTATGTGAGTGGTGTAACAAGCCCGCGGGGGACCTCGCTACAGCTCGGACTCGATTTGTAGTCACGGTTCTAAGTCTGAACCAAATAGTCCAAATCCGGCAAATCGTTTTGAGAAAACAGATTTTTTGAAAGAAGTGCCAAACATAGACTGCTTTGCCAGATACAGAGTCGCCACCTAAATGTTTTTTTTTTAATGGGAAATTTAGGAAACCCTGACTCGGTGCCAAAGGCCACGTGTCCGTCATCACCAAAGTTGCCTCGGCTCGGGAACTTGGGTACGATTGGGGAAGGTCACTTCGTGAGCACCCCCGCTCGCCCGGTCAGAGACCGGCCTCTACTAACCATGATATCTATTTTTGAAAACTTTGTGTGTCCTTATTCCGGTTATTAGCCTAGGTTACTATGTGATGCACACAGCATATAAGTATAGACTGGGTCGCCCGAATTGGAACAAAACATTTCATGTTTGTTTTTTTGAAAGATGGTTTGCTACTCGCAAGTAGGCTTAAAATGCAAATTTTGCCACCCTCGGGTGGGCTTAGTAAAGATAGTTTTGCCACTATCTAGTGGGCTTAAAACACACATTTGATGATTTATTCCAATCCAGATAACCCAACCTTCACCCACAGGCATTCAGGCAGATATATCATGTAAGCACATAGCCTCATGGTAAGCATGCTATCATGGCAGTCACTCACACGCATGCAAGGATGCTAAAGCATAAAACTTACCGAGTACTCCAAGCCAAAATGGAAATCACATTAGAAATCATGCATGACCCTAAGTATACGGAAATGCCTAATGCAACACATGCAAAAATGCAACCTATAGTAGGCTCGGCTATTCTAAACATGGCATATGGAATGCTACAGCTAACATGTATTCAATTTGGAATTGAAAATACAATGCAGTTAGTATGATGCGCCGAGCCCGGTGCATGCAATACAGATGAATGATGCAAACATGCTGTCATACTGTATGCTAATTGAAATATGCCCTAATCTAACCATCATAAGCGGATAAATAAAAGGGAGAAAGACGTGGGGTTGGAAGACATACAACACACACACGCACACTTATTACAATATTGCCCTCGCACAGAGGGTCCAAATAAATATACAGTCCCAAATAAAAGAATATTACAGTCCAAATATTACAGTCCGAATAATATACAAATTCCTAATTAATTAACAAATTAACTAAGAAAATAAATAAAAACTGGCATGCAAGCCAGGGACTGCCTTGCTTCTGATGGATGATGCATGTCCGGGTTGCCTTGCGCGGAAATCCACCGGGATGCCCCAATCAGCCTCTGTTTAGCAGTTATTCTTGAAACGCGTGCCAAGTCTCAAAAAGTTGCTGATTCTTCATTTTGCTGCAACAGAGAGCAGGAAAGGGGCATAGCAATGTATTTTCACAAATATATGCATGCCTCGATCCTCGTGCCACCAATCACGCATACCGAGGCATGATGGCCGAGGAGTCGAAATGCACAATTCAATATAGGATGAATGCACATGAAAACACAGCTAAAACCTAACTCCATCATGGATAATCCGGAGTGTCGGTGACTGGGGAATTGAGACGCGTTCCGTCACTCGGAGTACGAAACGCACCCCGTTTCCCGTGCCCGGGCTAACTCCTATTCCGAACACAATGCAATATGCATGACATGTATGAATGCAACTAAGATACAGCCTAGCTTGCACAATGCTGTGAAAATGAGATGCCTCGAAATGCATGCACACGGGCACGCAAACCGAAGAAATGCATGAATGCGATCTAAGGTACAACCTAGTATGCACTATGCTGTGAAAATGAGATGCCTCGAAATGCGTGCACACGGGCACGCAAACCGAAGCAATGGCATACGCAATGCAATATGGCTAAAATGGCATATAGAATGCAACATGGACTTATACTAACACGAGAGAGCCTCAGCTACACTCACGTAAGAGGCCGATGGATGAAAGTGAAGTGCCTCGAAACGCGTGCACACGGGCACGCAAACCGAGGCAATGGCATACGCAATGCAATATGGCTGAAATGGCATATAGAATGCAACATGGACTTATACTAACATGAGAGAGCCTCAGCTACACTCACATAAGAGGCCGATGGATGAAAGTGAAGTGCCTCGAAACGCGTGCACACGGGCACGCAAACCGAGGCAATGGCATACGCGATGCAATATGGCTGAAATGGCATATAGAATGCAACATGGACTTATACTAACATGAGAGAGCCTCAGCTACACTCACATAAGAGGCCGATGGATGAAAATGAAGTGCCTCGAAATGCGTGCACAAGGGCACGCAAACCGAGGCAATGGCATACGCAATGCAAATGACATGAAAACATGATATGGATTTTCAGCAATGAAATGTGGGGGAAAACAGCCCCGAAATGAGGCGAAAACACACCCGATGCATGGAATCTCTCCCGAAATGCAAAATTAAGTACGTGAAATGGCTTACAGCTATACAAAGCATGCATAATTGGTACATGAGATGAAAAGACAGAAGCAAGGCAGCCTCAAAATAAGCATTTTTACAGTACAAATCATGGCCGAACAGCAAGCAAAGATAGGGCAACAATGGTATGCAAAAATGGCCCTAAACATGAGATTATGAAGCAACTCACAGCTGCTAACTCCAAATAGGTTAGGGCCCTTCAACAACATTGAAGAGGGGCCAAAAATAAGCCACTTTACAGAACTGTAAAAACCCTAAAAACAAACATAGATATGGCTGCACTCCCATGCAAGAAAAAGGGCCAAAAGGTGGCCAAAGAGGCAAGTGGTATATGCAAAGCCCAAACTGAAAAATTTCCTTCTACAACATTGATGAGGGACCAAAAATAAGCATATTTATAGAACTGTAAAAAACCCAAAACAGTATACAAACATGCTAGAAATGCAATGCAAAATGAGGCTCAAAAGAGGCTATAACACAAAGTCTACAAAATATTCACCAAACAGCCAAAGACCCTTAATGAAACATGTTAAGAAGGTCAAAATAAGACTATTTATAGGCCTGTAAAAAGACCAAAAACAGAAGCATGATAGGCTGCCAAAGCATGCAAGAAAATGGCATTCAAGGAGGATATTGAAGCAAGTGCAATATGGAGGGCTCAAACCGGGTTGAGCCCTTAATGAAACAAGAAAATGAGCTCAAAAAAATGACCTCTTCAGTTTTGGTCGGAGCTCAAATCAATAAGCATGTATGGCTAAGAAATGGTGCAAGAAATGGACCAAAAAGAGGGAAATGCTACTCACTCTTGAAGACCAATGCTTTTGTTGCTCCTTGGACCAACTTTGATGACTCTAAGCTGCTGGAATTCCTCCCCTTGCTGCTGGAATGGAGGGGTGATGGTAGAGCTTGAAGATGATGAAGAAATGGAGCCCAAAACTTGAAGGAAATGGGGTGATATGTATGTATATGCTCCAACCAATTCTTCTAACCTTTCTTCTTGAGTTGGGAGGCCAGCAATATATGCAAGAGAGGGAGAGAAGACCCTAGGCCAAAGTGGAGTGAATTGAGGCCTTGGCTCCCCCACAAAATATCCCCACAAAATATCCCCCGGATATAGATATTTTCTGGGGGAAACAGCTGTACAGCTGTAAAGTACACACAGTGAGGAAGCAGGCCGGCCAGGTATTTTTGTTGCAGGTGGCCGGCCGGCCACCTCCCCTAGCCGGCCGGCCAAGGGTCAAAAAGGCCAAGTGGCTTTAGTGGCCGGCCACCACATGTTGGTGGCCTCCCAGGTCTCCTCTTCACAACCCTGTGGTTCGAATTTGGAAACTCTAAAACAGGAGAAAGAACAAGCCACTTCTAGGGGGGGTCAAAAGGGTCAGGTGACATTAGTGGCCGGCCACCAACTTTTAGGATCCTCCCAAGTGTGTACATCACAAATATGTGGTCCAAAGTTCAAGAAAGTGGCCCCAAGGTGTTCAACATTGGCTCGGAAGGAGGGGTTCAAAAGGGTCAAGAGACATTAGTGGCCGGCCATGAACTTTTAGGGTCCTCCCATGTGTGTACATCACAAATATGTGGTTTGGGTTTGAAGAAAATGGCTCTAAGGTGTTCAACATTGGCCCGGAAGTGCGAAAAACGGGTGTCGAAGGGCGAAAATGGAACATAACTGGTTGCCAAGATAATTGCTGGCCTCCCACCCTCCAGTGACCTTCCTGGTGATAAAACAGAGGTACCTGCCAAAAATGAACAAAAACCGATACAAAACGGATGCTCGGGGGCCAAAACACGCAGTTCGGGGTCCCGAAAATGGGCTGTTAAGCACCGAAAGTGGCATTCGGCCACGAAGTGGGTTTCTGAGACCCCAGTGTCCCTCAAAAGGGAGAAAACAAGATGTATGCCAAAAACTGGAGCAAACGGAGACGGTTAGGCGGTCCCGAACTGAGGCATACGGCCAACGGTCCCAAAAAAACGGAACCGGGCTCCGAAATGGGCAAAATGGCCTACGACCACGAAATGTAGCCCACGGCCTCTGAGAGATGGTCTACGGGACCTCTCCCTCCCCTCAGGAAAAGAAACAGAGAAAATCGAGTCTGGTTCGCGAACCGAGGCAAGGTACAAAAGAATCCGGAAGTCCGGAGGCAAGGCTCGCAGCCGAGACTCTGAAACTTCTGAACGAGCACAATATGCAACATCACCGAGCGCTTAATCGGTGACGTCTGAGTCTTAAGGTCGGTCAAAAATGGGGTGTCTACAGTTGCCCCTCTTTGACAGAACTCGAAAGTCACACGTGACGGGAGTGAATGTCAAAGCCCAGAGACGACCCATTTTTGACAAGGCCGAAGACTTAGACAAACAGGTAAGATAAATGGAGATGCGCCCGCAGGCATGCCCGCAGGCAGGGGGGGCAAAATACAACTGGTAATGCAAGACGCCGAAGGTGACTCAATGATCATGCAAATGCAGCAAGCTGTAATGAAGCACATATTCACAATAGATGCAACAGTTTTAAGCAAAAATGCAAAGCAACAACTACATTTCATGCAGTTAAGAATGTAAGAAAATTATGCAATTCTCACTGCGTCTCACGCGGAGAAGGCTAAAAGCGACTACTGAGAATACCCGGAGTCTTACACACAACATCTCTCTGCGTATCACACATAGGAGAGGAAGAAGGTAAACCTCTCAGCGTATCACACGCAAGAGAGGAAAGGTAAACTTCTCAGCGTATCACACGCGAGAGAAGAAAGGCAAATTCCTCAGCGTATCACACGCAAGAGAAAACCTCTCAGCATATCACACGCAAGAGAGGAAAGATAAATTTCTCAGCGTATCACACGCAAGAGAAAACCTCTCAGCATATCACATGCAAGAGAGGAAAGGCAAATTTCTCAGCGTATCACACACAAGATAAAACCTCTCAGCATATCACATGCAAGGAAGGAAAGATAAATTCCTCAACGTATCACACGCAAGAGAAAAACCTCTCAGCATATCACATGCAAGGGAGGAAAGATAAATTTCTCAGCGTATCACACGCAAGAGAAAACCTCTCAGCATGTCACATGCAAGAGAGAAAAGGAAAATTTCTCAGCGTATCACACGCAAGAGAAAACCTCTCAGCATATCACATGCAAGAGAGAAAAGGAAAATTTCTCAGCGTATCACACGCAAGAGAAAACCTCTCAGCATATCACATGCAAGAGAGAAAAGGAAAATTTCTCAGCGTATCACACGCAAGAGAAAACCTCTCAGCATATCACATGCAAGAGAGAAAAGGAAAATTTCTCAGCGTATCACACGTAAGAGAAAAACCTCTCAGCATATCACATGCGAGAGAGAAAAGGAATGAATGAACACCGGAACTCATCCGAATGTTCGAAACCAAAGATGCCCTAACGCATCGCATGCGAGAGGAGAAAAGACGACAATTGCAAGTGAAAAGGTGCATAACGATGTAGGTGAAGTGTACGTAACAATGCAAATAATGAGCATAACAATGCTAGATAGATGTGCATAACAATGCAAGGAATGAGCATAACAATGCTAGATAGATGTGCACAACAATGCAACGAATGAGCATAACAATGCTAGATAGATGTGCATGACAATGCAACGAATGAGCATAACAATGCCAGATAGGTGTGCATAACAATGCAACGAATGAGCATAACAATACCAGTGGAACGCGCGTGACAAAACAACAAAAAAAAACTGAATAAGGGAATACAAGCCTTAAGTAGACCAAGTCCCAAACGCAACCTCCGATTTACCTCTCGGAGGGGTCACGATACATTCCAAAAAGGATACACCTCGTGCATGCCGACTGACGATGAGCTACACATCGAAGACATGAGTTGAAAATTCCGCAGAAACATTTTGAGCTGAGAAGAGTGGGTTCTCCTTGCACTTTCTTGATTGGTACTTCCAAACCGCAGTTACTACCTTTCCTTCCTTGCTATGTTCACAACTTTCCCTATTCTCCAACGGGGTGACAGACTAGGTTGATTCAGTATCCAGAATCGAGGCGCATTCACATGCTATCTCAATCTATGGGGCTGCCATACAGATTTCAAGCCGAGGATAGACCCCTGGGTATTTAAACCAGACTTTAGTCTCGGAAATTCCGAACCTTTGCGTTCTAGGCAATAGTCGTCCGAACTCTAGTTTCCACCGTCGCAGTTGGTCTCCTAGGAACTCATTGCAAACACAGCCAAGATGCATCTGGCAGGGGCTGGTTTTCTGAGGGAGCACTTCGATTGCCATTTTGGCTTGAAGCAGACTTGATCTTGAGCTTGAGGTAGAGGCACACTCATACTTCGGAGCTTTGGCAAGACTTGAAGAGGTACACACAGAATGTAGTCTCGGAACTTACTGAAGTTGAAACAAACTCAGATACCCGACATTTTCCTCTTTTGCTTTTGCTTTGTAGTCTTGAACCCATATAGCTTCAAATAGGTCCTAGTTCTATTGTTCTGATGTGACCTGGGTTGAATCCTGAGATTTTATGAAAGAACGAACCTTGTTTTGCACAGATGTGGAGAACGGCATGGCACTCGGAGCGCAAAACGATTTTATTTTGAAATTGATAAATGAGTTCTCGACCAGGTATTGAGCCTACGACTGAACACAGCAAGACAACTCAACAAGGAAATAAAAGGCACGCAACCTAGACACATCGAGTAACACTCGAAACGACTCAAAACAAGAATCGAGATAAAACAAAAAGACACGACACTCAGACGTGCACAGGGAGCCTGTTTCACCGGGTAGTGTTTCCCACCCTTTCTCATTTGTGATTCTCACATCACTCTGGCACTCAATCTCTTGTTTTCTGAAAAAGCCCTTTTCTCACTTTTTCTCTCATCGTACATCTCTCTATTCTTCAATCTCTCGTTTTTCATCCCTCCCCTGGGTGGTTGATGGACGAATAGCAAATTGTGGGCTCGCGCCCCTAGCGTTCTGCTAGCTTCTCTTTCTTCTGCCCATAGCAGTGAGTTCCTCTCTCAGAGGGGTTGCGCTGCAACAGGATGTGTAGCAAATCGGCAGCTAACATCGGTTGATGATGCTCTGCTGGGGAGTTCGGACGTGATCAGATCTGTCCAGATAAGGGAGTGGAATATCTTGTCCCATTCCGGTTCGTGCTTCGCACTTGGCTTGATACCTCGTTGCTTGGAGGATGAGAGAGCTTTCAGCCCTTTGTTGTTAACTTCAGTTGTGCCCTATTCTGGCAGGTAGAGTGCCCTTCTTGGCAAGTATGTTGACAATGGGAAAGACAGGAAGCCTGACTCAACTGTGCCCCTAGTTCATCATTTTGACCATTTTTAGTTTTCGCCTAAAAATTTTGACCAAAATGAGAGTTAGATGAACATGCTTGTTCAATTTTCTGATTTAAAATCATGCGAGTTAGGCTGTGAGCACTGAAAATTTTCTTCTTTTGGGTCCAAGAAATGGTCCAGTTTTGAAAATGGGATACTTTTCGAGAAGATTTAGTCAACCCTAGTAAAAATTTTCAAAAACTATTTTTGCGAACGACCACTGCTCAACGATCACGGAACCTACTCTTGAGATGCACAATCTCAGATCCATAGCAATGGAAAATTGCCCCTTGTCTGAAGGACACTGCATGGCAACGGAAAGTTGCCCCTTGTTTGAAATGACACTGCGGCGTTCTGAATGGCAACGGAAAGTTGCCCCTTGTCTGGATAGCACCGCAGCGCATTGAATGGCAACGGAAAGTTGCCCCTTGTTTGAATGACACCGCGGTGCATTGAATGGCAACGGAAAGTTGCCCCTTGTTTGAATGGCACCGCAGCGCATTGTAGGCAGTCCTCAGAGCGACGAACACAACCAAACTCTCGGATACAGAGAAAGCGAAGATGATCAGAACCATCGCATGGACACAATCGAATTGTTTTACGGCTGGACTTCAGAATGAAGTTGCCTACGTATCCCAAAGATGGGAATCAAGCCTCACGTAGTTCGGGGTTAAGGTGCACTCGGGGATTAACCTCTCCTTTTTAGGCTCTAACTTTTGCCAAGGCGCCTGTTGCGGGTTTTCGACCTTGCGAGCTTTGTTCTTCTTTCTTTTCAATTCTTTTCATTTCTTTTCCCTCTTTTTTTGATTTTCTTTTTTGTTCTTTTCTTTGCATATTTCTTTCTGCTTTTTTTTTGTATTTTTCTCTTGCTCTAACTTTTGCCTGGGTCACCCTTCTGGGTTTTCAGCCCAGCGAGCCTCTCAAGGGTAAAAGTGTAGCTTTGTCCATGTCAAATGGTTTTGAGATCCTGAAGTCATCTGAATCCAGGGGAATGGCTGCTGTTTTGCTTTGTAAGCTTCTTCTGATGAGATCTGATCTTCTTAACCTGACTTTCCTGGCCTCTTGTTCGAGGGCTGCTTCAAATCCAGCCGCACAGGCCTCACATCATAGTTGACCGTTGAACCTTCTGAATTCAAGTTTCAAGGTTTGGAAGCAAAGGGGTTGAGTCTCGAGGCTGAGAGCGATCCTAGGCTGCACAATCTCAGGAGTGATTCCACACAGGTCTTCGCAAGGCCGCGCAAAACATTTTGTTTTTGAAAATTTTTAAGAAAGCGACAAATCGCTCGCGCTGAAGATAGTGTAGAACCAATCTGGATCAAGCCAGGGTCCTTCTCAGTACTCACGCTAACAAGCATGATTCCATTCGTTAAAGGCTTAGCACGCCTCTCTTTCTCTCAAATGATCAAATTTTTGCAAAACCTGAGGAATTACTTCCTCTTCGTTTTCACCGCAGTGTTCAAAAAGTTTTAAAAAACTTAGGTCAATGCAATGATTTTGGGGTGCAGAAGAGTAGGCGAAAAGTACCGCCGTTTCATTCAAACTTTCTGGCACAATTGGCACACGGCCGAGGCAAACACAAGAGCGTGAAAAACCACTGCTGTTTCATTCAGAATCTGTTGGCACAACTGGCTCCCTGACAGAAACAGACTCAAAACAAAACGAAAAGACAAACACAAAACAAAATGGTGATGCCCGAGGCAACACCCCCTGGAATCACCTGACTCCTATACAACAGGACTGACTCGATACAACAAGACAGACCCAAAACAAAAGAGACTGACTCAAAACAAAACGACAAGACTGACTCAATACCCAAGTCAGAATGTAGCATTCGCCAACTACTCAAAACGGTGCGTGCCATACGCCATATTTGGAGTAAACTGAGCGCCGCCCGCAGGTGGTTCATCCCTCGATCACATCACGTTATCTCCCAAGTTCACTGATCAAGTGCCGATAGACTTCGCAGGACCTGGTGCGGGGATGACCCCGTTGTCGATCAGATCTTGTATTTCGTGGCGGAGACGAAAGCACATGTCAATGTCATGGCCAGCTCGCTGATGGAAGGCACAGTAGTCGGCTGGGTTGTGCGTGAGAGGGAGGTTCTTTGGTAATGGCTGCGGCTCCAGGGGCTTCAGATGCCCTTTCTTGATCAAAGCCCCTAGAGCCTTTGACAAAGGCATATAAAGTGGGGTGAAAACCTTCTTGGCTTGGGGTGGATATTTGGTTCCTTGTGGGCTACTTCCGGATGCACCGGTGAATGGGGTGGTTGTTTTTGGTGCGGTGGCGGTGACCATGCCCACTTCGGAAGATCTTGCAGCTGCGTCACCGCTGGTGGTCGCATTCGAACTGCGGGTAAACGCCCTCCTGGGCTGCTCCTTCTCCTGGTCAAAAAGGCCCTGCTTCATAGCGTCCTCGATCTGTACTCCCATCTCATGCAAATCTGAAAAGGTAGGGAAGGGGATCACAATCATTTTCTGCATTAGCTTGGGCTGGAGATTGCGCACAATCATCCGAATTTGGTCCTTATCCGTGGGCCTTAGAGTCATCATTGAGGCTTTGGCTCTCCAGCGGGTCACGAATTCTGAGAAACTCTCCTTCGGCTCCTGCCTCATCGTCTCAAGATCACGGGTCGTAATCTCGATTTGGGTATTGTATGACTATTGTGCGACGAAGGCCTCGGCCATCTCCTCCCAGCTTTGTTTCACTGAATCCTCCAATTTGGCATACCAGGTGACTGCAATACCCGACAGGGTCCTACCAAAAAGGGAGAGCTTCTGTAATCTTGTCAAGCTCATCGGGCGCAAAACATCTGAAAACAAGCTCAAGTGGACCATGGGATCTCCTGACCCATCAAAACGGTCGATGTGAGGCATCTTGAACCTGTCCGGCAGAGTTACAGCTACGTCGGTGTACCCGTTCTCAATGTCCGGGATAGACTTTACCCCCTGGGATTTCTTGAACAGCTTTTCGAGCTTGCTCAACTTCAACGCTGTGGGGTCGACCTCGAACTCAGAGGGAGAGTCCGGTAGATTGGTAGGTGTTTTGGATAGTTGAGGTAAAATTGGGGGCGGAGCCGGCCCGCCTGGAATGTCCGTATCATCCTGGACGTTTGGCGTCTCCCCAGGTGCTAGAGCTCCTGCTGGGGGAGGAACTTGTTGTGAAGCGGACGCACCGCTTTGCTGTTGTAGCTTGGTGATGAGCTCGACCTGCTGGGCCATGACCGCAGCCTGCTGTTTGGCGAATTCAGCTTGGCGGACAGCATCTTGCTGCATGAGTTTCATACTTTCTTGCATCTGGCGCATCATTGCCTTCATCTCTGATGTGTTCTGCTGATCCATCTAACTGACTGGTATCTATCCCTGCAGTAGAAATTGAGACCTCAGCCTGACTGTTCACTGGTGGGGTGGATAAGGGCCGCTGACCTGGTAACTGCTAAACCGGTGATTTGTGCCCGACTAGCCCTTTTTACCCTGTCTCTAGCGGAGGAACACTGATTTGCCTTTGAACTGAATCTCTGACCTGACAAAGTCTATCAGCACAAGTCCGATGAACCTCGGGGAATATCGGAGCCTTCTGAAGCTATGGTTCCCAGACTACCCCTGCAAAAGAGAAAACAGACAGCATCTCAGCCTGATTCCATCTGAACAGATACGAGCATAGTTGAATGAGTGTGCCCTCTACTGAATTCTGTCCCAAAATTCTGCCCCAAATCTGAGTCTGATACCCACAGGTAAAGCTGACTCCCAAATACTGATAGTAATGCCCGCAGGCCTGATGCCCAAACTCATATACTGATACATGCATTCCTGTAGAGACGCACTCTAAAGCACATAGCAGATAAGTGAGAGCCAAAACACCCCTATGTTGGGGTAGGGTTTCCCTGTCCTATTTTGTCAGGAGCTAGGGTTTCACTACGCACACAGCGGTTTCAAACAACCTATAAACGGGTAAGCAACCTGTCCTAGTTTGGAATGGTCACTATGGATCCAAATATGCACTAGGTCGAATGGTCAAAAAGGGTGCCCCGGTAAAACCGGGGTTTGTGTTCCCATACTGGCAGAGCCCACAACCGGTCAGCCTTATGGTCATGCCTTGACAAGACAAACCTCCGGCAAACTGTTCAGGAATAGCAGATGGCAAACACGGTGTCCTAGGCGCACCAATGCAAATGCAATGCAAAGAAACACGTAAGTGTAGTCAAAAACAGATATCATGAGTTCGAGTCAAGTTCTCTAAATCCCTAGCGGAGTCGCCAGAAACTGTAACAAGCCCGCGGGGGACCTCGCTACAGCTCGGACTCGATTTGTAGTCACGGTTCTAAGTCTGAACCAAAGAGTCCAAATCCGGCAAATCGTTTTGAGAAAACAGATTTTTTGAAAGAAGTGCCAAACATGGACTGCTTTGCCCGATACAGAGTCGCCACCTAAATGTTTTTTTTTAATGGGAAATTTAGGAAACCCTGACTCGGTGCCAAAGGCCACGTGTCCGTCATCACCAAAGTTGCCTCGGCTCGGGAACTTGGGTACGATTGGGGAAGGTTACTTCGTGAGCACCCCCGCTCGCCCGGTCAGAGACCGGCCTCTACTAACCATGATATCTATTTTTGAAAACTTTGTGTGTCCTTATTCCGGTTATTAGCCTAGGTTACTATGTGATGCACACAGCATATAAGTATAGACTGGGTCGCCCGAATTGGAACAAAACATTTCATGTTTGTTTTTTTGAAAGATGGTTTGCTACTCGCAAGTAGGCTTAAAATGCAAATTTTGCCACCCTCGGGTGGGCTTAGTAAAGATAGTTTTGCCACTATCTAGTGGGCTTAAAACACACATTTGATGATTTATTCCAATCCAGATAACCCAACCTTCACCCACAGGCATACGGTCCTTGTTAAATCGGGCTATGGGCCTAAGTAACACAAGTCCCTTGTGCTGGAGGACTCTAAACTTTCGCAGTACTAAGTGTAATAGGATACGGTCCTTTCTTGAAAGATTACTATGTTAAATCGGGCTACGGGCCTAAGTAACACCAGTCCCTTGTGCTGGAGGACTATAAACTTTCGCAGTACCTTTGACTAAACGATTACGGATCGTACAGCCCTTGATACTTGAGATTCTTGATTGATGAATACGGTTCATCCCTTGCTTCGCCAATGTTGTAATACTTGATTGATGAATACGGTTCATCCCTTACTTCGCCGATGTTGTAATACTCGATTGATGAATACGGTTCATCCCTTGCTTCGCCGATGTTGTAATACTTGATTGATGAATACGGTTCATCCCTTGTTTCGCCAATGTTGTAATACTTGACTGATGAATACGGTTCATCCCCTGTTTTGCCGATGTCAGTAAGCATCCCCTGAGACTTGTAAGATTTAACAGATGAATACGGTTCATCCCTTGTTCGATAAAGTTTTGACGAGTTTTGTTTTGAAAGACTTCGGCTATATTCATGCAAAACCTTTATTTCTAGTACCATTCACTGAGTATCCAAGCTCACCCTCTCTATATATATGTAGGTGATGAGCAGGACGTCGGCGACGCCTAGACTGTTTTGAAAGCTTGTTTTGGATCCGTGCTTATGTCGGCTTTATTTTGTATTCATGTCGGCGAGTCTTGAAAATCATGCTTCTTGGCTTGTAATTGTTGTATTTTGTATATGTCGGCTCAAGAAGCCTTTTGATCAAGATGTAATACGTATTTTGTTTGGTTGTATTCAAGTTGTAAAGTGAATGACATTTCATTTGATCTATGCACAGCTCTTATGGACCACTTGTATTTGATTTATTGCTTCCGCATTTGTGAGCCCCCTATATCCATACTCTGATTGTGTTTAGTTTTTGTAGTTGGCCTTCGGTAATTACGGATTACTGGCCATCATGGCACCAAACTACTAGGGGCGGTTTGGGGTCGTGACATTCATGCTCCTGTTCTTCATGTTTATCAAGAGGGAAACCCAGATTTTCCCGACTTCGCTTTTGATAGTGGCCATCAAGGCTGCACCTCGGCGAGGAGGTGTGGGACCTTGGCCTAGACCTGGTAGTTGCCCAGTGTGTTTTTCCAAAGATAAGGAACTATGCTTTGATTCGATTTAACTTAGTTTTTGAAGAATGTCGAGGTCATTTGCATGTGTACTGGACTTGTTTTGAGTAGTTTATTCAATAGACTTTGCCATGTGTTGTAGGACTTGGGATTGCCTTGACCCCGACGTTTGAAGAACTAAGTGAGTGGTATTTCTGATAAAGTTATGTTATCAATGTTTTGAAGAACTTTGCTTTGCTTGTCCTGAAAGATATTTGTTAAGCATGAATGATTGTCCTTAGTTTCGTATCTCGTACCATGTTTGTTTGAATGACCTTCTCGGAAAGTCCCTCGTGCTGGAGGACTCTAAACTTTCGTAGCACATCTTGTTTTGAAAGTCCCTTGTGCTGGAGGACTCTAAACTTTCGCAGTACCCTTGATTTGTACTCTAGTGTTAGAAGGCTACGGGCCTTTGTAACATAGGTCCCTCGTGCTGGAGGACTCTAAACTTTCGTAGCACATCTTGTCTTGAAAGTCCCTTGTGCCAGAGGACTCTAAACTTTTGTAGCACCCTCGTTTGAAATGCCTATCTTGCTTTGTCTTGCTTTGCCACGGACGGTTTACCGCATGGATATGTTTGCCAGAATGTTATTGGTTGTAATATGTGATGCTAGTAAGTATCCCTTGAAACTTTGAAGATTTGTTAGATGGACGAGGTCCATTCCTTGTATGTATGTATAGAGTTTGTCTTGTATTATTTCGAAAGGATTTCGGCCATTATTCATGTAAACCCCTTTATTATTTATACCATTCACTGAGTATCCAAGCTTACCCTCTCTATATATATGTAGGTGATGAACAAGAAGGCGGTGACGCCTAGATGTGATTCTGGAGCTTGTTTTGGGTTTTAATTATGTCGGCTTAACCTGCATTCATATCGGCAATCTTGAAATCATGCTTCTCAACTTGTAATATTTTTGCTTCGAACACGTCGGCTGAGAAGCCTTTTGATCAAGATGTATGTTTTTGTATGATTGTTATGTCGGCAAGGAAGATGTCAGCAACCTGACAGATTGTATTCTTAGATCTGTAATTTGTACAGTTTGTTTATGTCGGCTTGTAGAGCCCTTTGCTAATACGAAAAAATGTAACTTGCACTTTGCTTTGTTTGTAATTAAATTATAACCCTTATGCAAATGGTTGCTATCTCATTTGACTTAAGCACAGCTCTTATGGACCACTTGTGTTTTAAATTTTGCTTCCGCACTTGTGAGCCCCATATATTTATACTCTGAATGCGTGTGTGCATCTTGTAAGTTGGCCTTCGGTAATCTCGGATTACTAGCCATCACGGCACCAAACTACTAGGGGCTGTTTGGGGTCGTGACATAATTTATATAGAATTTATTAGGAATTCACTGAGTAATTTATTGGGAATTTACTAAGTAATTTTCTGAGAATTTACTGGAAATTTATTGAGTAATTCACTAAGAATTTACAGGTAATTTACAGAGTAATTTACTGGGAATTTTCTGAGTAATGTATTGAGACTTTACTGGGAATTTACTGAAGAATTTACTAAGAATTTAGTGATAATTTACTGGAAATTTGTTGAGTAATTTACAGAGAATTTAGAGGGAATTTACTGAGTAATTTAATGAGAATTTACTTGGAATTTATTGTGTAATTTATAGAGAATTAACAACGAATTTACTGAGTAATTTACTGAAAATTAACTAGGAATTTACTGAGTAATTTACTAAGAATTTACAGGGAATTTACTATGTAATTTATTGGTAATTTATTAGGAATTTACTGAGTAATTTTCTAAAAATTTACAAGAAATTTATTGAGAATTTACTAAGTAATTTACTGAGAATGTATTTGGAATTTACTGAGTAATTTACTAAAAATTTGCTAAAAATTTACTGGAGTATACTGAGCAATTTACGGAATTTAGTAAGTAGTTTACTGAGAATTTAAACAAAATTTACTAAGTAATTTATTTTAAAATTAGTGGAAATTTACTGGAATTTCTTAGTAATTTATTTAGATTCTATCGGGAATTTATTGAGTAATTTGCTTGGAATTTAGTGAGTAATTTAATAGGAATTTATTGGGAATTTACTTAGTAATTTACTGAGAATTTAAAGGGAATTTACTGAGAACATATTGAGTAATTTACTGAGAATTTATTGAATAATTTACTGGGAATTTGCTGAGTAATTTACTGAGAATTTATTAAGTAATTTACTAAGAATTTACTGTGAATTTACTGAGTAATTTATTGAGAATTTGCTTAGTTATTTGTTTAGAATTTACTGGTAATTTACTGAGAATTTACCTAGATTTTACTGAGTAATTTACTGGAAATTTAATTGTAATTTGCTGAGTAATTTACTAAAAATTTACTGAGTGATTTACTGCAAATTTACTAAGTACTTTACACAGAATTTACGGGGAATTTACTAAGAAATTTATTGGAAATTTACTGAGAATTTATAGAGAATTTACTGTGTAATTTATTGAGAATTTACAGGGAATTTACTAAGTAAATTAATGAGAATTTACTTGGAATTTACTGAGTAATTTCCAGGGAATTAACAAGGAATTTGCTGAGTAAATTTCTGAAAATTAACTAAGAATTTACAAAGTAATTTACTGAGAATTTACAGGTAATTTACTAAGTAATTTACAGGGAATTTAATAAGAATTTACTCAGTAATTTTATGAGAATTTATTGGGAATTTACTGACAAATTTACTGGGAATTTTTTAAGTAATTTATTGGGAATTTACTCAGAATTTAATGAGATTCTACAGGGAATTTACTGTGCAATTTACTGGAAATTTACTGACTAATTTGCGGAGATTTTACTGGGAATTTACTGAGTAATTTAACAGGAATTTACTGAGAATTTAATGAGTTATATACTGGGAATATACTGAGTAATTTACTGAGAATTTATTAGGAATTTTCTGAGAATTTACAGGGAATTTACTGCGAATTTACTGAGTAATTTACTGAAAATTCACAAGGAATTTACTAGGTAATGTACTGAGAATTTACTAGAATTGATTGAGTAAATCATGGTGAATTTACTGAAAATTTACTGAGTATTTTACCGAGAATTTTCAAGGAATTTACTAAGCAATTTACTTTGAATTTATAGGGAATTTACTGAGAATTTACGAGGAATTTACAGAGTAATTTACTGAGTAATTTACTAGGAATTTGCTGAGAATTTACTAAGATTTTATTGAAAATTTACTAGGAATTTTCTGAGTAATTTTCTGAGAATTTACTTAGAATTTACTCGGAATTTACTGAGTAATTTACTGCGAATTTACTGAGTAATTTACGGAGAATTTACTGGCTAGTTACTGAGTAATTTTTTGAGAATTTTCTGGGAATTTACTGAGTAATTTATCGAGAATTTACTGGGATTTTACTGAGAACTTACTAGGAATTTACTGATTAATTTGCTGAGAATTTATAGGGACTTTACTGAGTATCTTCAAGAGAATTTACTGAGTAATTTTCTGAGAATTTTATAAGTAATTTACTGGGAATTTACAGAGTAATTTACGGAGAATTTAATGGGAATTTACTGAGTAATGTACTGGGAATTTGCTGAGTAATTTACGAAGAATTTACTAGGAATTTACTTAGTAGTTTACTGAGAATTTACAAAGAATTTACTAACTTTGAATTTGATTGGAATTTATAAAGAATTTACTGGAAATTAATGAGTAATTTATTGAGAATTTACAGAGTAATTTAATGAGAATTTACTAGTAATTTACTGAGCAATTTACTAAGTAATTTACTTAGAATTTAATGGTAATTTATTGAGTAATTTGCTGAGAATTTACAGGGAATTTATTGAGTAATTTATTGGGAATTTATTGAGTAATTTACTGAGTATTTACTAAGTAATTTACGGAGAATTTATTGGCAATTTACTATGTAATTTATTGGGAATTTACTGAGTTATTTACTAATAATTTACTGGAATTTACTGAGTGATTTACTGTGAATTTACTGGAAATTTACATTGTAATTTATTGGGAATTTATAGAGTAATTTACTGAGATTTTACTGAGAAATTTGCTGAGAATTTACGGGAATTTACTGAGTAGTTTACTAACAATTTAATGGCAATTTACTAAGTAATTTTTTGAGAATTTACTGGAAATTTACTGAGTAATTTACTAGAAATATCCTGAGTAATTTACTGAAAATTTAATGAGTAATTTACTGAGAATTTACCTGGAACTTACTGAGTAATTTATTGAAAATTTACTGGGAATTTAGTGAGTAATTTACTGAGAATTTACTAAATAATTTACTGGGAATTTACTAATTAATTTGCCGAGAATTTACAGGGAATTTACTGAGTAATTTACTGATTAACTTACTGAGTAATTTACTGGGAATTTACGGAGAATTTACTGCAAATTTATTGAGTAATTTATGGAGTATTTAACGGGAATTTACTGAGTAATGTATTAGGAATTTACTGAGAATTTACTGAGTGATTTATTGAGAATTTACAAAGAATTTATTGAGAATTTACTTGGAATTACTAAGTAATTTACTGGGAATTTACTGAGTAATTTACTCGAAATTTACTAAGTAATTTACTGAGAATTTAACAAGTAATTTATTGAGATTTTACCTGAAATTTACTGCGTAATTTACTGAGAATTTAGAGGGAATTTACTGAGTAATTTATAGAGAATTTACTTAGAATTTCTGGATTAATTTACTGAGAAATTTCTGGGAATTTACTAATTAATTTGCTGAGAATTTAAAAAGAATTTACTGAGTAATTTACTGAGAATTTACTGGCAATTTACTGAGTAATTTATTAAGAATTTACTGGAAATTTATTGAGTAATTTACAGAGAATTTACTGGGAATTTTCGAAGTAATTTACTCGGTATTTACTGAGTAATTTACTGAGAATTTACTGCAAATTTACTGAGTAATTCACTTAGTTTTTACAGGTAATTTACTGAGTCATTTACTTTGAATTTACAGGGAATTTTTCGAGTAATATATTCAGAATCTATTTGGAATTTACTGAGTAATTTACTGGGAATTTGCTGGGTAATTTAATTAGAATTTACAGGGAATTTACTAAGTAATTTACTGACAATTTACTTTGAATTTACTAGGTAATTTACTGAGAATTTATGGGAAATTCACTAGGAATTTACTGATTAATTTACTGAGAATTTACTGAGTAATTTACTCGAAATTTACTGAGAATTTACTAAGAATTTTCTGAGATTTTATTGAAAATTTACTAGGAATTTTCTTAGTAATTTTCTGAGAATTTACTTTGAATTTACTCGAAATTTACTGAGTAATTTGCTGTGAATTTACTGAGTAATTTACGGAGAATTTACTGGCTAGTTACTGAGTAATTTATTGATAATTTACTAGGAATTTACTGAGTAATTTACTAAGAATTTACTAGGAATTTATTGAGTAATTTACTGACAATTTACAGAGAATTTACTGAGTAATTTACAGAGAATTTACTGAAAATTTACGGAGTAATTTATTGAGAATTGACTGGGAATTTACTAATAAATTACTGAGAATTTACAGAGTAATATATTGAGAATTTACTGAGTAATTTACTTGGAATTTACTGAATAATTTTCTGAGAATTTATAGGGAATTGACGGAGTAGTTTAATTACAATTTACTGGGAATTTACTAAAGCCTCGTTTGGGAACAGGCTAATTTAGTAACTTTTTGGCTATTTGGCTAAAAAAGTAGGTAAAAAAAACTTGTATGTTTGGGATGACTTTTTGGCTAATTACGAAAAGATGTGCAAAAAGTAGAGAGAAAAGAGAATCTTTGACTTTTTGGTATGGGTTGTTGATTTTTTGGCTAATTTAGTAACTTTTTGGCTAATTGGCTAAAATAGCCTCTTGCCAAACGAGGCCTAAGTAATTTACAGAGAATTAACTAAGAATTTACTTAGCATTTTACTGAAAGTTAACTGGAAATAAACTAAGAATTTACATGAAATTTACTAAGTAATTTACTAAGAATTTATTTGGAATTTATCGGGAATTTACTGAGTAATTTATTGAAAATGCACAACTAATTTACTAAGAATTACTAGGAATTTACGAAGTAATTTTCTGAGAATTTGATGGGAATTTACTAAGTAATTTACTAAGATTTAACTGAAATTTACTGAGTAATTTGCGGAGAATTTACTGGCAATTTATAGGAAATTTACTGATTAATTTTCTTTGAATTTTTTGGGAATTTACTTTGAATTTATTAGGAACTTACTAAAAATTTACTGAGTAATTTACTGTGAATTTAGTGAGTAATTTTCTATGATTTTACTGAGTAATTTACTCAAAATTTAATAAGTAATTTGCTAAAAATTACTAGGAATTTATTAAGTAATTCACTGGGAATTTACTGAGTATTTTACTAAGAATTTACTTAGTGAGTAATTTACTGAGAATTTACTAAGCAATTTACTAAGAATTTACTGCGAAATTTACTGAGAATTTACAGGCAATTTACCGAGTAATTTATTGAGAATTTAATGGGAATTTACTGAATAATTTACTGAGAATTTACTAGAAATTTACTTAGTAATTTACTGAGAATTTACTGGGAATTTACCGAGTAATTTACTAAGAATTTAATTGGTAATTTATTGAGAATTTACTGAGTAATTTACTGGGATTTTATTTATTGGGTAATTTCCTGAGAGTTTGCTGGGAATTTACTGATTAATTTACTGAGTAATTTGCTTAGAGTTTACAGGAAATTTATTGAGTAATTTACTGAGAATTTAATGGCAATTTACTGAGTAATTTATTGAAAATTTAATGGGAATTTAGTGAGTAATTTAATGAGAATTTACTGGGAATTTACTAACTAATTCACTGGGAAATTAGTCGGAAATTACGGAGTAATTTACTTACAATATACTGAGAATTTACTCTAAATTTATTGAGTAATTTACATAGAATTTACTTAGGATTTACGGTGAATTTACTAAGTAATTTGCTGAGAATTTACTGGCAATTTACTGAATAATTTATTGAGAATTTACTGAGAATTTTGCTAGGAATTTAATAGTTAATTTACAGTTAATTTACTAAAAATTTACTGATTTACGGAGAATTTTCAAGAAATTTACTAACTAATTTACTTAGAATTTACTGTGTAATTTACTGAGAATTTACCGAGTAATATGCTGAGAATTACTAGGAATTTACTAAGTATTTTACTAAGAATATACTGAATAATTTTTTGAGAATTTACAGGGAATTTACTAAGTAATTTAATGAGAATTTACTGGGAATTTACTAAGTAATTTACAGAGAATTAACTGGGAATTTACTGAGTATTTTAATGAAAATTAATTGAAAATTTACTGAGAATTTACCACAAATTTACTATATAATTTACTGAGAATTTACTTAAAATTCACAGGGGATTTACTGAGAATTTACTGGAAATTTAAGTAGTAATTTTATGAGAATTTACTGAATAATTTACGGGGAATTTACAGAGTAGTTTACTGAGAATTTACAGAGAATTTACTGAGTAATTTTCTTTGAATTTACTGGGAATTTACTGATTAATTTTCTAAGAATTTACTGAGTAATTTACTGAGGATTAATTGGGAATTTGCTGAGTAGTTTAATGGAAATTTACTGAGTAATTTACTGAGGATTAACTGGGAATTTACTAAGTAGTTTAATGAAAATTTACTGAGTATTTACTGAGAATTTACGGAGTAATTTACTGAGAATTTACTGAATATTTTATTGGGAATTTACTGAATAATTTACTAGTTATTTAATGAGTAATTAACTGAGAATTTACTGAGTAATTTACTGTGAATTTACTAAGTAATTTAGTGGGAATTTACTGCGAATTTACTGAGTAATTTACAGGAAATTTACTGAGTAATTTAATAAGAAGTTACTGGAAATTTATTGAGTAATATACTGAGTAATTTACAGAGAATTTCCAGATAATTTACTGGGAATTTACTGAGTAATTTACAGAGAATTTACTTGGAATTTGCTGAGTAATTTATAGAGAATTTACTGGGAATTTACTGAGTAACTTATTGAGAATTTGCTGGGAATTTGCTGAGAATTTACTGAAAATTTATTGGGAGTTTACCGAGTAATTTTCTGACAATTTATTGGAAATTTAATAGTAATTTACTGAGTAATTTACTGAGAATTTTCTGGAAATTTACTGAGTAATTCACTGAGAATTTACTTTGAATTCACTAAGTAATTTTCTGAGATTTTACAGCGAATTTATTGAGTAATTTAATTAGAATCTATTGAGTAATTTACAGAGAATTGACAAGGAATTTACTAAAAATTAACTAAGAATTTACTGAGTAATTTATTGAGAATTTACAGGGAATTTACTAAGTAAGTTACTTTGCATTTGTTGTGAATTTACCATGAATTTTCTGAGTAATTTACAGAAAATTTATAGGGAATTTATTGAGAATTTACTGAGTAATTTACTAGGAATTTACTGAGAATTTATTGGAGTTTACTAAGTAATTTACTGAGAATTTACTAAGAATTTACTGTTTAGTTTACTGAGAATTTAAATGAAATTTACTGAGTAATTTACTTTGCAATTACTGGGAATTTATTAGAAATTTACTGAGTAATTTACTGGGAATTTAATGAGTAATTTAATTAGAATTTACTGGGAATTTGCTGAGTAATTTACTAGGAATTTACTTGGAATTTAGTCATTAATTTATTGAGAATTTAATAGGAATTTACTGGGAATTCACTTAGAATTTACTAAGTAATTTACTAAGAATTTACTAAGTAATTTGCTAGGAATTTATTGAGTAATTTATTGAGAACTTACTAAGTAATTTGCTGAAAATTTACTAGAAATTTACTAGGAATTTACAGAGAATTGAGTATATAATTTACTTGTAATTTACACACAATTTACAGGGAATTTAATTGGTAATTTGCAGGAAATTTACTGAGTGATTTACAGAGAATTTACTGAGAAATTTACTTTGAATTTATTGGAAATTTACTGAGAATTTACTTGGAATTTATAGAATAATTTTCTGAGAATTTAATGGGAATTTACTAAGTAATTTATTGAGAATTTACTTGCAATTTACCGACTAATTTACTAGGAATTTACTGAGTAATCTACTAAGAATTTATTGAAAATTTAATGAGTAATTTACGAAGATTTTACTGGGAATTTAATAAGAATTTACTGATAATTTAATTTGTAATTTACTGAGAATTTACTAGGAACTTACTGAGAAATTTATTGAGAATTTACACGGAATTTACTAAGTAATTTATTGAAAATTCACAGGGAATTTACAGAGAATTTCATGGGAATTAGCTGAGTAATTTAAAGGAATTTACTGTGTAATTTACGGACAATTTACTAGGAATTAACTAAGTAGTTTACTGAGAATTTATAGGGAATTTACTGAGTAATTTATTTTGAATTTAATGAGAATTTTTTGGGAATTACTGAGCAATTTACTGGGAATTTACGGAGTAATTTACTAAGAATTTACTGAGTAATTTACTGAGAATTTACTAGGAATTTACTAAGTAATTTTCTGGGAATTTATTGAATAATTTACCGAGAATTTACTGGAATTTTACTGAGAACTTACTAGGAATTTACTGATTAATTTGCTGAGAATTTATAGGGACTTTACTAAGTATCTTCAAGAGAATTTACTGAGTAATTTTTTGAGAATTTTATGAGTAATTTACTGGGAATTTACCGAGTAATTTACGGAGAATTTAATGGGAATTTACTGAGTAATGTACTGGGAATTTGCTGAGTAATTTACGAAGAATTTACTGAGAAGTTTACTGAGAATTTACAAGGAATTTACTGACTTTGAATTTGATTGGAATTTATAAAGAATTTACTGGAAATTAGTGAGTAATTTATTGAGAATTTACAGAGTAATTTAATGAGAATTTACTGGTAATTTACTGAGCAATTTACTGAGAATTTAATGGTAATTTATTGAGTAATTTGCTGAGAATTTACAGGGAATTTACTGAGTAATTTATTGAGAATTTACTGGAAATTTTTTTGAGTAATTTACTGAGAATTTTTTGAGTAATTTACTGAAACTTTTTTGAGTAATTTACTGAGTATTTACTAAGTAATTTACGGAGAATTTATTGGCAATTTACTATGTAATTTATTGAGAATTTACTGAGTTATTTACTAATAATTTACTGGAATTTACTGAGTGATTTACTGGGAATTTACTGAGTAATTTATTGGGAATTTATAGAGTAATTTACTAAGATTTTACTGAGAAATTTGCTGAGAATTTACGGGAATTTACTGAGTAGTTTACTAACAATTTAATGGCAATTTACTAAATAATTTTTTGAGAATTTACTGGAAATTTACTGAATAATTTACTGAAAATTTAATGAGTAATTTACTGAGAATTTACCTGGAACTTACTGAGTAATTTATTGAAAATTTACTGGGAATTTAGTGAGTAATACTGAGAATTTACTAGGAATTTACTAAATAATTTACTAAGAATTTACTGGGAATTTACTAATTAATTTTCCGAGAATTTACAGGGAATTTACTAAGTAATTTACTGATTAACTTACTGAGTAATTTACTGGGAATTTACGGAGAATTTACTGCGAATTTATTGAGTAATTTACGGAGTATTTAACGGGAATTTACTGAGTGGTTTATTGAGAATTGACAAAAAATTTACTGAGAATTTACTTGGAATTACTAAGTAATTTACTGGGAATTTACTGAGTAATTTACTAAGTAATTTACTGAGAATTTAATGAGTAATTTATTGAGATTTTACCTGGAATTTACTGCGTAATTTACTGAGAATTTAGAGGGAATTTACTGAGTAATTTGTAAAAAATTTACTTAGAATTTCTGAATTAATTTACAGAGAATTTTCTGCTAATTTACTAATTAATTGGCTGAGAATTTAAAAAGAATTTACTGAGTAATTTACTAAGAATTTACAGGGAATTTACTGAGTAATTTATTGAGAATTTACTGGCAATTTACTGAGTAATTTATTAAGAATTTACTGGGAATTTATTGAGTAATTTACAGAGAATTTACTGGGAATTTTCAAAATAATTTACTCGGTATTTACTGAGTAATTTACTAAGAATTTACTGCAAATTTACTGAGTAATTCACTTAGTTTTTACAGGTAATTTACTAAGTCATTTACTTTGAATTTACAGGGAATTTTTCGAGTAATATATTGAGAATCTATTTGGAATTTACTGAGTAATTTATTGGGAATTTGCTGGTGTAACAACCCTCATCTTACTCTTGTCATACTTGCATACATTCATGCATGATCTTGCCTTGATATGTTGATTGGAAGGATTTGTTTGCCTTATTTTGTTTGTGTTACTTGCGTAGTTTTGTTCCTTGTTTGGTGTGTGTGTGGCCGAGGTCACCTTGAGCTTAGTTCGCCTTTGAACCTTTGTGCTTAGAACTGTTTTGAGATCTTGGTCAACCCCCACCTTCACCTCGGACATTCATTGCCGAGATGTCTTGCACTTAGTGAACCTTGTCCGCAGGCAGGTATGGCCTAGGCCGAGATGTGGCACACCCCGGCCAAGGTGTGGCACAGCTTAGTCAAGCGTCGTCCTCCCTAGCCGATGTCTTTGTTATCTTGTTGTCGGATCCTTGATTTGAGCCGATGTCATTTCTTGCCGACGTGTCTTACCCGAGCTTGCTGCATACGTTCTGTCAGAGACTTGTCTTATCAATCAATCACCTTTTTGAGCTGAACCAACCCGATAGCGCCACGTGTCCGGGCTGATTGTTAAAACAGCCGGCAAACCTTGAAACAAATCATTTTCTTGTCTCAAATCTTTGTTTTAGAGAGAGAAGCTCTAGAGAGGAGAAAGAGAAGTTCTTGAGTGAGAATAGATTTTTCCAAGCTTGATCTTCGTGGTTTGAGCCGTTAGATTCGAGCTTTGGGGTAAGAATCTTGACCTACTTTGGTTGTTGACATTGATTATCTGGCTGCATTGCTTTAAAGTTGGTTTTGGGAAGAGAAAATGGTTTTTCATATGTTCTTGAAGAAAGTCTCGTTTTGATCCGAAAGTTTGGAACGAAAACCATGTTTTTATGTTTGTTCTTGCATGACCTTCTTGTATGGGTACCCAGGTCCATGTTTTGAACTCATGGTATGTAATCTCTGATTTTGTAACAAGTTAAGATCTTTGCATTCGTCTTCTTCTTAATCATGTTTTTCATGTTCTTCAAAGGGAAACCCAGGTTTTCCCGACTTTGCTTTTGAATGAGGCCAGCGGGACCACACCTCGGCAAGGATGTGTGGGACCTCGGCAAAGACCTGGCTGGTACCCAGTGTGTTTTCGTGGGACGAGAGCAATGCTTAAACTCCCAGCATGTTTTGCTTTGATATTTACTTGGATCTGGTGAGAATGCCGAGATCATTTGCATGCACATAAAGCTTGTTTTAAGAATGTGATTTGCCATGTGATTGTAGGTCCTTGATATTTGCTTTGAGCCTACACCCGTGGAAAACTATGTGAGTGGTATTATTGATAAAGCTATGTTATACTTGTTTTGATAAATCTTGCTTTGCTTTGTTTTGACGAAAGTATTTGTTAAGCATGAATGAATAGCTCTATTTTGATGTATCCAGTATAAGCTTCGTTTGACGTTAACCTTGGAAAGTCCCTTGTACTGGAGGACTATAAACTTTCGCAGTACCTTTGACTAAACGATTACGGATCGTACAGCCCTCGTTTTGATGAGCTTGATGTGTTTTGCCGATGTCAGTAAGCATCCCTTGTGACTGATACTTGATTGATGAATACGGTTCATCCCTTGCTTCGCCGATGTTGTGATATTTGATTGATGAACACGGTTCATCCCTCGTCTTGATAAAGTTTGATGCGTTTGTTTTGAAAGACTTCGGCTACATTCATGCAAAACCTTTATTTCTAGTACCATTCACTGAGTATCCAAGCTCACCCTCTCTATATATATGTAGGTGATGAGCAGGACGTCGGCGACGCCTAGACTGTTTTGAGAGCTTATTTGGACTCTTGCTTGTGTCGGCTTTGTTTTGTATTTACGTCGGCAATGTCGTTTATCTTTATGTCGGCAATTCTTGAAAATCATGCTTCTTGGCTTGTATTAACTGTATTTTGTATATGTCGGCTCAAGAAGCCTTTTGATCAAGATGTAATCCGTCTTTTACTTTGCTGTATTCAAGTTGTTAAGTTAATTGGAAATGTATGGCATTGCACTTGATCTATGCACAGCTCTTATGGACCACTCGCATTTGATTTATTTCTTCCGCATTGTGAGCCCCTATATCCATACTCTGATTGTGTTAAGTTTTTGAAAGTTGGCCTTCGGTAATTACGGATTACTGGCCATCACGGCACCAAACTACTAGGGGCAGTTTGGGGTCGTGACAGCTGGGTAATTTACTTAGAATTTACAGGGAATTTACTGAGTAATTTACTGACAATTTACTTTGAATTTACTATGTAATTTACTGAGAATTTATGGGAAATTTACTAGGAATTTACTGATTAATTTACTAAAAATTTACAGGCAATTTACTGAGAATTTACTTAGTAGTTTACTATGAATTTACTGAGTAGTTTACTGAGAAATTAAAGGGAATTTATTGGGAATTTAATGAGTAATGTACTTAGAATTTATAGGGAATTTACTGTGTAATTTACTGGGAATTTAGTGAGTAGTTTAGTAGGAATTTATTGTGAATTTAACGAGTAATTTACTTGGAATTTACTAAGTAATTTATTGAGAATTTACTGAGAATTAATTGAGTAATTTACTGAGAATTTACTTGGAATTTACTGAGTAATTTGCACATAATTTACAGGGAATTTACTGAGTAATTTACTGAGAATTTAATTTGAATTTACTGAGTAATTTATATAGAATTTATCGGAAATTTACTGGTAATTTACTGAATAATTTACTGGGAATATAATGAGTAATTTACTGAGAATTTAATGAGATTTTACAGTACTGAGTAATTTACTGTTAATTTACGGAGAATTTATTGAGAATTTATTGGGAATTTACTGAGTAATTTACTGAGAATTTATTGGGAATTTACTGAGAATTTAATGAGTAATATACTGGGAATTTACTAAGTAATTTTCTGAGAATTTACTAGGAATTTACTGAGAAATTTACGGAGAATTTAAAGGGAATTTACTAAGTAATTTATTGAGAATTTACCGAGAATTTACTAAGTAATTTACTAAAAATTCACAGGGAATTTACCGAGAATTTAATGAGAATTTACAGAGTAATGTATAGGGAATTTACTTAGTAATTTAATGGAATTTATTGCGTAATTTATGGAGAATTTGCTTGAAATTTACTGAGTAGTTTATTGAGAATTTACAAGGAATTTCCTGAGTAATTTATTTTGAATTTAAAGGGAATTTGCTGAGAATTTACTGAGTAATTTACTGAGAATTTACTAAGTAATTTACTGAGTAATTTACTGAGAATTTAATGAGTAATTTACTAAGAATTTACTTATAATTTACTTAGTAATTTAATGAAAAATTACTTAGAATTTTTTGAGTAATTTATAGGGAATTTTTTGAGTAATTTACTTAGAATTTTATGGGACTTTACTGAGTAATTTAATGAAAAATTACTTAGAATTTTCTGAGTAATTTATTGGGAATTTACTAGGTATTTACTAATTAATTTGCTGAGAATTTATGGAGAATTTTCTGAGTAATTTACTTAGAATTTTATGGGACTTTACTAAGTAATTTACTTAGAATTTTTTGAAAATTTACTAAGAATTTACTACGAATTTGTTGAGTAATTTATGGAGAATTTATTAAGTAATTTACTTAGAATTTACTAAAAATTTACTAAGAAATTTATTGACAATTTACTGAGAATTTTTTGAATAATTTAATGAGAATTTACTAGAAATTTACTGCTAATTTACTGAGAATTTACAAGTTATTTACTAAGTAATTTACTGAGAATTTAGTGGGAATTTACTGAGAAATTTACTGAGAATCTACTGCGAATTTACTGAGTAGTTTATAGGGAATTTATTTAGTAATTTACTTAGAATTTACTTGGAATTTACTAAGTAATTTACTTAGGATTTGCTATGTAATTTATTGAGAATTTACAGGGAATTTACTGCGTAATTTAATGAGAATTTACTTAGAATTTACTAAGTAATTTACAGAGAATTAACAAGGAATATACTGACTAAATTACTAAAAATTAACTAGGAATTTATTGAGAATTTACAGGGAATTTACTAAGTAATTTACTAAGATTTTACTGAGAATTTACTGAGTAATTTATTTAAAATTTGCAGGGAATTTACTGATAATTTACTAAGTAATTTACTGAGAATTTATTGGGAATTCACTAAGTAATTTACTGGGAACTTACTAAGTAATTTACTGAGAATTTACTGAAAATTTACTGGGAACTGTCTGAGTAGTTCACTGAGAATTTAAAGGGAATTTACTGAGTAATTTATTTTGAATTTACAGGAAATTTTTCGAGTACTATATTGAGAATCTATTTGGAATTTACTGAGTAATTTATTGGGAATTTGCTGAGTAATTTACTGAGAATTTACAGGGAATTTACTGAGTAATTTAATTAGAATTTACTTGGAATTTACTGAGTAATTTATTGAAAATTAACTTGGAATTTACTGAGTAATTTACTGACAATTTACAGAGAATTTACTACGTAATTTACTGAGAATTTATGGGGAATTTACTAATTAATTTACTGAGAATTTACAGGTAATTTATTGAGAATTTACTTAGTAGTTTACTGTGAATTTACTGAGTAATTTACTGGGAATTTACTAAGTAGTTTACTAAGAAATTAAAGGGAATTTACTTTGTAATTTATTTTCAAAATTACTGGGAATTTACTGCGAATTTAATGAGTAATTTACTTAGAATTTATAGGGAATTTACTGTGTAATTTACTGGGAATTTACTGAGTAGTTTAGTAGGAATTTATTGTGAATTTAATGAGTAATTTACTAGGAATTTACTGAGTAATTTACTGAGTAATTTACTTGGAATTTACTGAGTAATTTGCACAGAATTTGCAGGGAATTTACCAAGTAATTTACTGAGTAATTTACTGACTAATTTACTGGGAATATAATGAGTAATTTACTGAGAATTTAATGAGATTTTACAGGGAATTTACTTAGTAATTTACTGTTAATTTATAGAGAATTTACTGAGAATTTAATGAGTAATATACTAGGAATTTACTAAGTAATTTTCTGAGAATTTACTAGGAATTTACTGAGAATTTAAAGGGAATTTACTAAGTAATTTATTTAGAATTTACCGAGAATTTACTAAATAATTTACCGAAAATTCACAGGGAATTTATCGAGAATTTAATGGGAATTTACAGAGTAATGTACAGGGAATTTACTGAGTAATTTAATGGAATTTATTGCATAATTTATGGAGAATTTACTTGAAATTTACTGAGAATTTATAAAGAATTTACTGAGTAATTTATTTTGAATTTAAAGGGAATTTACTGAGAATGTACTGAGTAATTTACTAAGAATTTACTAAGTAATTTATTGAGTAATTTACTGAGAATTTGATGAGTAATTTACTAAGAATTTACTTGTAATTTACTTAGTAATTTAATGAAAAATTACTTAGAATTTTCTGAGTAATTTATTGGGAATTTACTGGGTATTTACTAATTAATTTGCTGAGAATTTATAGGGAATTTTCTGAGTAATTTACTTAGAATTTTATGGGACTTTACTGAGTAATTTACTTAGAATTTACTGAAAATTTACGGAGTAATTTACTGAGAATTTACTACGAATTTGCTGAGTAATTTATGGAGAATTTACTAACAATTTACTGAGTAATTTATTGAGAATTTGCTGGGAATTTACTGAATAATTTACTTAGAATTTACTGAGAATTTTTTGAATAATTTAATGAGAATTACAATGAATTTACTGAGAATTTACTAGAAATTTACCAGTAATTTACTGAGAATTTACAGGTTATTTACTGGGTAATTTACTAAGAATTTAGTGGGAATTTACTGAGTATTTACTGAGAATTTACTGAGTACTTTATAGGGAATTTATTGAGTAATTTACTTAGAATTTACTTGGAATTTACTAAGTAATTTACTTAGGATTTGCTATGTAATTTACTGAGAATTTACAGGGAATTTACTGCGTAATTTAATGAGAATTTACTTGGAATTTACTGAGTAATTTACAGAGAATTAACAAGGAATATGCTGACTAAATTACTGAAAATTAACTAGGATTTTACTGAATAATTTACTGAGAATTTACAGGGAATTTATTAAGTAATTTACTGAGAATTTACTGATAATTTACTAAGTAATTTACTGAGAATTTATTGGGAATTCACTAAGTAAGTTACTGGAAACTTACTAAGTAATTTACTGAGAATTTACTGGGAACTGACTGAGTAGTTCACTGAGAATTTAAAGGGAATTTACTAAGTAATTTACTTTGAATTTACAGGGAATTTTTCGAGTAATATATTGAGAATCTATTTGGAATTTACTGAGTAATTTATTTAGAATTTACTTGGAATTTACTGAGCAATTTCTTGAAAATTAACTTGGAATTTACTGAGTAATTTACTGACAATTTACAGAGAATTTACTATGTAATTTATTGAGAATTTATGGGAAATTTACTAGGAATTTACTGATTAATTTACTGAAAATTTACAAGCAATTTACTGAGAATTTACTTAGTAGTTTACTGTGAATTTATTGAGTAATTTACTGGGAATTTATCGAGTAGTTTACTAAGAAATTAAAGGGAATTTACTTTATAATTTATTTTCAAAATTACTGGGAATTTACTGCGAATTTAATGAGTAATTTACTTGGAATTTACAGGAAATTTACTGTGTAATTTACTGGGAATTTACTTGGAATTTAGTGAGTAGTTTAGTAGGAATTTATTGTGAATTTAATGAGTAATTCACTGAGAATTTACTGATTGATTTACTTGGAATTTACTGAGTAATTTGCACAGAATTTACAGGGAATTTACCAAGTAATTTACTGAGAATTTAATTTGAATTTACTGAGTAATTTACATAGAATTTATAGGGAATTTACTGGTAATTTACTGACTAATTTACTGGGAATATAATGAGTAATTTACTAAGAATTTAATGAGATTTTACAGGGAATTTACTGAGTAATTTACTGTTAATTTATAGAGAATTTACTGGGAATTTACTGAGAATTTAATGAGTAATATAATGGGAATTTACTAAGTAATTTTCTGAGAATTTAGTAGGAATTTACTGAGAATTTACTAAGTAATTTATTTAGAATTTACCGAGAATTTACTAAGTAATTTACTGAAAATTCACAGGGAATTTACCGAGAATTTAATGGGAATTTACAGAGTAATGTACAAGAAATTTACTATGTAATTTAATGAAATTTATTGCGTAATTTATGGAGAATTTACTTGAAATTTACTGAGTAGTTTACTGAGAATTTACAAGGAATTTACGGAGTAATTTATTTTGAATTTAAAGGGAATTTGCTAAGAATTTACTGAGTAATTTACTGAGAATTTAATGAGTAATTTACTAAGAATTTACTTGTAATTTACTTAGTAATTTAATGAAAAATTACTTAGAATTTTCTGAGTAATTTATTGGGAATTTACTGGGTATTTACTAAATAATTTGCTGAGAATTTATAGGGAATTCTCTGAGTAATTTACTTAGAATTTTATGGGACTTTACTGAGTAATTTACTTAGAATTTACTGAAAATTTACGGAGTAATTTACTGAGAATTTACTACGAATTTCCTAAGTAATTTGTGGAGAATTTACTAATAATTTACTGAGTAATTTATTGAGAATTTGCTGGGAATTTACTGCGTAATTTACTTAGAATTTATTGAGAATTTTTTGAATAATTTAATGAGAATTACAATGAATTTACTGAGAATTTACTAGAAATTTACTGGTAATTTACTCAGAATTTACAGGTTCTTTACTGGGTAATTTACTAAGAATTTAGTGGGAATTTACTGAGTAACTTATTGAGAAATTTACTGAGAATTTACTGAGTATTTTATAGGGAATTTATTGAGTAATTTACTTAGAATTTACTTGAAATTTACTAAGTAATATACTTAGGATTTGCTGTGTAATTTACTGAGAATTTATAGGGAATTTATTCCGTAATTTAATGAGAATTTACTTGGAATTTACTGAGTAATTTATAGAGAATTAACAAGGAATATACTGACTAAATTACTAAAAATTAACTAGGAATTTACTGAATAATTTACTAAGAATTTACAGGGAATTTACTAAGTAATTTACTGAGATTTTACTGAGTAATTTATTTAAAATTTACAGGGAATTTACTGATAATTTACTGAGTAATTTACTGAGAATTTATTGGGAATTCACTAAGTAATTTACTGGAAACTTACTAAGTAATTTACTGAGAATTTACTGAGTAGTTCACTGAGAATTTAAAGGGAATTTGCTGAGTAATTTACTTTGAATTTACCGGGAATTTTTTGAGTAATATATTGAGAATCTATTTGGAATTTACTGAGTAATTTACTGGAAATTTGCTGAGTAATTTACTTAGAATTTACAGGGAATTTACTGAGTAATTTAATTAGAATTTACTTGGAATTTACTGAGTAATTTCTTGAAAATTAACTTGGAATTTACTAAGTAATTTACTGACAATTTACAGAGAATTTTCTATGTAATTTACTGAGAATTTATGGGGAATTTACTTAGTAGTTTACTGTGAATTTACTGAGTAATTTACTGGGAATTTACTGAGTAGTTTACTAAGAAATTAAAGGGAATTTACTTTGTAATTTATTTTCAAAATTACTGGGAGTTTACTGCGAATTTAATGAGTAATTTACTTAGAATTTATAGGGAATTTACTGTGTAATTTACTGGGAATTTAGTAGGAATTTATTGTGAATTGAATGAGTAATTTATTGTGAATTTACTGAGAATTTACTGAGTAATTTACTGAGAATTTACTGGGAATTTACTGAGTGATTTACTTGGAATTTACTGAGTAATTTGCACAGAATTTACAGGGAATTTACCAAGTAATTTACTAAAAATTTACTGAGAATTTAATTTGAATTTACTGAGTAATTTACATAGAATTTATAAGGAATTTACTGGTAATTTACTGACTAATTTACTGGGAATATAATGAGTAATTTACTGAGTAATTTACTGTTAATTTATAGAGAATTTACTGAGAATTTATTGGGAATTTACTGAGAATTTAATAAGTAATATACTGGAAATTTACTAAGTAATTTTCTGAGAATTTACTAGGAATTTACTGAGAAATTTACTGAGCATTTAAAGGGAATTTACTAAGTAATTTATTTAGAATTTATCGAGAATTTACTAAGTAATTTACTGAAAATTCACAGGGAATTTACTGAAAATTTAATGGGAATTTACAGAGTAATGTACAGGGAATTTACTGAGTAATTTAATGGAATTTATTGCATAATTTATGGAGAATTACTTGAAATTTACTGAGTAGTTTACTGAGAATTTATAAGAAATTTACTGAGCAATTTATTTTGAATTTAAAGGGAATTTGCTGAGAATTTACTGAGTAATTTACTGAGAATTTACTAAGTAATTTACTGAGAATTTAATGAGTAATTTACTAAGAATTTACTTGTAATTTACTTAGTAATTTAATGAAAAATTACTTAGAATTTTCTAAGTAATTTATTGGGAATTTACTGGGTATTTACTAATTAATTTGCTGAGAATTTATAGGGAATTTTCTGAGTAATTTACTTAGAATTTTATGGGACTTTACTGAGTAATTTAATGAAAAATTACTTAAAATTTTCTGAGTATTTACTAATTAATTTGCTGAGAATTTATATGGAATTTTCTGAGTAATTTACTTAGAATTTTATGGGACTTTACTGAGTAATTTACTTAGAATTTACTGAAAATTTACGGAGTAATTTATTGAGAATTTACTGCGAATTTGCTGAGTAATTTATGGAGAATTTACTAACAATTTACTGAGTAATTTATTGAGAATTTGCTGGGAATTTACTAAGTAATTTACTTAGAATTTACTGAGAATTTTTTGAATAATTTAATGAGAATTACAATGAATTTACTGAGAATTTACTAGAAATTTACCGGTAATTTACTGAGAATTTACAGGTTATTTACTGGGTAATTTACTAAGAATTTAGTGGGAATTTACTGAGTAACTTACTGAGAAATTTACTGCGAATTTACTAAGTGATTTATAGGGAATTTATTGAGTAATTTACTTAGAATTTACTTGAAATTTACTAAGTAATATACTTAGGATTTGCTATGTAATTTACTGAGAATTTATAGGGAATTTATTGCGTAATTTAATGAGAATTTACTTGGAATTTACTGAGTAATTTATAGAGAATTAACAAGGAATATACTAACTAAATTACGGAAAATTAACTAGGAATTTACTGAATAATTTACAGGGAATTTACTAAGTAATTTACTGAGATTTTACTGAGAATTTACTAAGTAATTTATTTAATATTTACAGGGAATTTACTGATAATTTACTAAGTAATTTACTGAGAATTTATTGGGAATTCACTAAGTAATTTACTGGGAACTTACTAAGTAATTTACTGAGTAATTTTCTTACGACCCCATCCCGCCCCTAGTGGAATGGTGCCGTGATGGCCAGTAATCCGAGATTACCAAAGGCCAACTTGCAAAGATTCACACACAATCAGAGTATACATATAGGGCCTACATGTGCGGAAGCAAATTTAAATCTAAGTAGTCCATAAGAGCTGTGCATAGATCAAATGAAATGACATATATTTGAACATAGCTTTACAACTTGGGTACAAATAAAATAAAGTACAAATATTACATCTTGATCAAAAGGCTTCTTAAGCCGACATATACAACAGAATGAGCTACAAAACCAAGAAGCATAATCTTCAAGATGCCACAAAAATATAAATCCAAAACAAGTTGCAATAATCATCTAGGCATCACTGCCTTCTTACTCGTCACCTACATATATATAAAGAGAGGGTGAGCTTGGATACTCAGTGAATGATATTAGAAATAAAGGTTTGCATGACTGATATTCAAGATCTTTATCAAAACAATACATAACATATCTTATACAAAATCAAAGGATGAACCAAGTTCATCTATCAAATCTTTCAAAGCTTCTTGGATGTTAATAACATCTACATAATACCAAACGATGACATTCCGGACAAACAAACCCATGCGAAAAACCGTCTGTGGCAAAACAAGGGTACTAGTTGCATTATAATCCCCTAGCACTAAGGACTTTCAAAACAAGGGTACTGGTTGCATTATAGTCCCCTAACACTAAGGACTTTCAAAACAAGAGTACTAGTTGCATTATAGTCCCCTAGCACTAAGGACTTCCCAAGAATGTCATCAAAATAAATATAATACTTGTACAGACTAGGAATAATTGTTCATGGTTGATCAAATACTTTTCCAAAACGAAGCAAAGCTTTATCAAAACTTTATAACATAACTTTATTAAAAATACCACTCATATAGCTCTTCGGGTGTGGGGATTAAAAGCAAGGATCCAAGGCCTACAAGCACATAATAAATCTCATTGAATGCTACTCAAGAAGACAAAGAGTGATGCTCAAAGATGGATATGAAATGCATTCTCAAATCAAACTTTACATGAGTGCAAATGGTCTCGGCATCTCTTTCAAAACTAAGCCAAGACAAAGTAAAACATGCTGGGAGTTAAAACACTGTCTTTTCATCTCGAGAAAACATGCTGGGTACCAACCAGGTCTAAGCCGAGGTCCCACGCCTCTGGGTCGAGGTGTGGTCCCGACAACCACATTTAGGGAAATGAAGTCGGGAAAATCTGGGTTCCCCTTCCAAGAACATGAAGAATATGAATATGAAGAACATGAATGCTAAAATCATAACTTCTTTATTCAAAATCTGAAATTTCATGGCATGAGTTCAAAAACATGGACCTGGGTACCCATACTTGAAGATCTCATGAAAACAAACAGAAAAACGTGGATCTTGATACAAACTTTCGGATCAAAACATGGTTTTATCTAGGGCTGGGCATAGGGTCATCCGACCCGCCCAAACCGCCCTACCCAAACCGAACTGCACGCATGTGGGCGATTTCACAAACACATTAGGGTAGGGTGCGGTTTGGATTTTATATAAATTTCGAGTTGCGGGTTTGAACCGCACCCGCCCAACCCGCCTGCATTAAATAATTTTTTTTTTCCAATCAAATCTAACCGTCCATCTCTTCTCTCACTCACCAACTCACTCATAACAAACAAAACAAAAGAAAAAAAAAACCCTAATAATCTAATCGGCTCCTCACTCACTCTTTCTCAGTCTCATCTCACTATCTCTCTTTCTCACTCTTTTCTTGTTTCTGCACACACTGATCACTCTCTTTCTCATCTCATCGCACCGATCATCATCGCACAGCCGATCTACTTCATTCACAGGTGAACTCTCTCTCTCAATCTCTGTCTCTCTCTCTCTCTCCCGATCGTTGATTTGTTGTGGATGAACAACATAACTGATTTTTTTCATCTCTGATTTTTTTCATCTCCGATCTACTTCACAGGTGATCTCGCAGGTGATCTCTGATTTTTTTCATCATCGCACAGCCAATTTTTTTCATCTCACAGCCAATCACTCTCTTTCTCATCTCATCACACCGATCATCATCGCACAGCCGATCTGCTTCACAGGTGAACTCTCTCTCTCAATCTCTGTCTCTCTCTCTCTCTCTCCCGATCGTTGATTTTTTGTGGATGAACAACATAACTGATTTTTTTCATCTCTGATTTTTTTCATCTCCGATCTACTTCACAGGTGATCTCGCAGGTGATCTCTGATTTTTTTCATCATCGCACAGCCGATTTTTTTCATCGCACAGCCAATCACTCTCTTTCTCATCTCATCACACCGATCATCATCGCACAGCCGATCTGCTTCACAGGTGAACTCTCTCTCTCAATCTCTGTCTCTCTCTCTCTCTCCCGATCGTTGATTTTTTGTGGATGAACAACATAACTGATTTTTTTCATCTCCGATCTACTTCACAGGCTACTTCGCAGGTGATCTCTGATTTTTTTCATCATCGCGCAGTCGATTTTTTTCATCGCACAGCCGATCTACTTCACAGGTGATCTCTCATCTTTGATTTTTTGTGGACCAAAACAGATCTGATTTTTGTTGTGGACCAACAGATTTGATTTTAGTTGTGCCTTAGTTGAATCTGTTTTGATCTTAGTTTATTAATCTGTTGAATCTGTTTGAATCTGTTTGTTTTATTTAATTTTTGGAATTCAGATTATTTAATTGAATCTGTTTGTTTGAATCTGTCTGTTTGAATCTGTTTGTTTATTTAATTTTTGGAATTCAGATTATTTAATTGAATCTATTTGTTTTATTTAATCTGTCTGTGTCTTAGTTGAATCTGTTTGTTTTATTTAATCAATCAGTAGAATCTGTTTATTTAATGGAGGATAGTATTTTTGTAATCCTCTCTTAGTCTGTCTGTCTGTAAAATTGATTATAGAATCTGTTTGTTCTATCTGTTTATTTAATCTGTCTGTAAAATTGATTCTGTGATTGTATTTTTGTAATCCAGTTTAAATGGAGGATAGTATTCATTCTCCCGTAATCAATCTTATACCTTCGGAATCCTCTAATTCTCAAATGAATCCTCTCTTAGTCGAACCCGAACCTGAACTTGAACCTAAGCCTCCCAGAGCCCCAAAGAGAATGTGTCACGACCCCAAACAGCCCCTAGTAGTTTGGTGCCGTGATGGCCAGTAATCCGAGATTACTGAAGGCCAACTTACAAGATTCACACACACATTCAGAGTATAAATATATGGGGCTCACAAGTGCGGAAGCAAAATTTAAAATACAAGTGGTCCATAAAAGCTGTGCTTAAGTCAAATGAGATAGCAACCATTTACATATGGGTTATAACTTAATTACAACAAAGCAAAATGCAAGTTACATTTTTCGTATTAGCAAAGGGCTCCACAAGTCGACATAAACAAATTGTACGAATTACAGGTCTAAGAACACAGTTTGCCAGGTTGACGACATCTTCTTTGCCGACATAACAATCATACAAAAACATACATCTTGATCAAAAGGCTTCTCAGCCGACTTGTTCGAAGTACAAATATTACAAGTCGAGAAGCATAATTTTCAAGACTGCCGACATAAATACAGGTTAAGCCGACATAATCAAAACCCAAAACAAGCTCCAGAAATCATATCTAGGCGTCACCGCCTTCTTGTTCATCACCTACATATATATAGAGAGGGTGAGCTTGGATACTCAGTGAATGGTATAAATAATAAAGGGGTTTGCATGAATAATAACCGAAATCCTTTCAAATTAATACAAGACCAACTCTATATATAACAAGGAATGGACCTCGTCCATCTAACAAATCTTCAAAGTTTCAAGGGATACTTACTAGCATCACATATTACAAACAATAACTTTCCGGCAAACATATCCACGCGGTAAACCGTCCGTGGCAAAGCAAGACAAAGCAAGATAGGCATCTCAAACGAGGGTGCTACAAAAGTTTAGAGTCCTCTAGTACAAGGGACTTTCAAGACAAGATGTGCTGCGAAAGTTTAGAGTCCTCCAGCACGAGGGACCTATGTTACAAAGGCCCGTAGCCCTCTAACACTAAAGTACAAATCAAAGGTACTGCGAAAGTTTAGAGTCCTCCAGCACGAGGGACTTTCAAAACAAGATGTGCTGCGAAAGTTTAGAGTCCTCCAGCACAAGGGACTTTCCGAGAAGATCATTCAAACAAATATGATACGAGATACGAAACTAAGGACAATCATTCATGCTTAACAAATATCTTTCAAGACAAGCAAAGCAAAGTTCTTCAAAACATTGATAACATAACTTTATCAGAAATACCACTCACCTAGTTCTTCAAACGTCGGGGTCAAGGCCAGTCCAAGTCCTACAACACATGGCAAAGTCTATTGAATGCACTACCCAAAACAAGTCTAGCTTACATGCAAATGACCTCGGCATTCTTCAAAACTAAGTCAATCAAATTGAAACACAGTTTCTTATCTCTGGAACAACACGCTGGGCAACTACCAGGTCTAGGCCGAGGTCCCACACCTCCTTGCCGAGGTGTAGCCTCGATGGCCACATTCAAAAGTGAAGTTGGGAAAAATCTGGGTTTCCCTCTTGATAACATGAGGAACAGGAGCATGAAAAACTTGAAGAACATGAACATGGGGGAGGTGAATGCAAAGATCGAAACTTGCTATCACAACAGCTGAGACTTCATGCTATGAATTCGAAAACATGGACCTGGGTACCCACACTCAAGGATCTTAGCAAAACAAACACAAAAACACGAGCTTTAATGCAAACTTGCGGATCAAACGAGGCTTTTCCTCAAAGATACATGAAAACCGTTTTTCTCTTTCTAAAACCAACTTTAAATCGATGAATGGTGTGCGGAACAGGTTTGATCGTGCAATGTAGCTAGATGATGAATAAGAACAGCAAGAATAGGTTAAGATTCTAATCTCAAAACTCGAATCTAACGGCTCAAGCTCTAACGATCAAGCTTGGAAGTCACCTTCTCTAGCTCAAACTTCTCCTCCTTCTCACTAGAGCTTCTCTCTCTAAAAAGGTAAGATTGATACAAAATGATCTGCCTCACATGCCAAACACTGACTTAATCCCTCTGTCGAGACACGTGGCAGTGGCTGATTCGCTCAACTCAAAAAGGTGACTGACTTGACAAGACAAGACCAAGACAAAGTGTACTCAACAAGCTAGGCGGCACGAACACACCGGCAAGTAACGACATCGGCTAACAACAAGACTCCGAAAATCAAAGGGCAAGGACATAGGCTTGGAAGGACAACACTTGACTAAACTGTGCCACACCTTGGCCTAGATGTGCCACACCTCGGTCTAGGTCATCCCATTCCAGGAACAAAATCACACACGCAAGGATCAAGGATCTTGAACGCCTAGATATTAACATCTTGGCCCAGATGATGCACATCTCGGCCTAGGCTACGCGCACCTCGGCCCAGATGATGCACATCTCGGCCAATATGCCAAGGTGAAGATAGGGGGTCGACCAAAGGGATTCCAAGATAGTTCTAAGTGATAAAGGTTTCAAAGGTGTCAGGCTTAAGACGACCTCGGCAACACACCAGGCAAGAACAAAGTATGTAAGCAATCATTCAAGCCAAACAAGACAAGATTTGCAAATGTTCATATTAAAACAAGATCATCCACAGATGTATGCAAGTATGACTAAGTCAAAATGAGGGTTGTTACATCCTACTCCCCTTAAAGAAGTTTGGTCCCCAAACTTGAGTTACCTTGTTCCAAAAACAATTCTGGATGTCGGACTTTCATTTCCTCTTCCATTTCCCATGTAGCATCCTCCCCATAATGCTCCTTCCATTCAACTTTCACCATTGGTATCGTCTTGTTTCTCAACTGCCTCACCTGCCTATCGACAATCCGTATCGGCTTCTCTTCGTAGCCCAAATCTTCATTAATCATAATTCCGAAATAGTCAATCGCATGTAGCGGATCTCGAATATATTTCCTCAACATCGAAACATGAAATACATTATGGACTTGGCTCAATCTTGGCGGCAAAGCAAGTCTGTAGGCTGCGAGGTTAATCTTCTCAAGGATTTCAAAAGGTCCGATGTAACGGGGTGCTAACTTACCCTTCTTCCCAAATCTTGTAACTCCTTTCATCGGCGAAATCTTTAGGAACACGTGGTCCCCGACTTCAAATTCTAACTCCCTTCTTCTTTGGTCGGCATAACTCTTCTGTCGACTCTGAGCAGTTTTGATTCTTTGCTGAATGAGCTTAATCTTCTCGGTTGTTACTTGAATTAACTCAGGACCAAGCAGAGCTTTGTCTCCCGTCTTGGTCCAACATATCGGTGACCTGCACTTTCTGCCGTACAGTGCCTCATACGGTGCCATGCCAATGCTAGCTTGGTAGCTGTTGTTGTAGGTAAATTCCACCAAAGGCAAATGTACTCCCCAACTTCCTTGGAGATCCAATACAGATAGTCTAAGCATATCTTCAAGTGTCTGAATCGTCCTCTCCGTTTGCCCATCAGTCTGGGGATGAAAAGCTGTGCTAAACCTCAACTCGGCTCTGAAAGCTCTTTGTAGACTCTGCCAAAATCTGGAAACCAACTTCGGATCTCGGTCTGACACGATTGACATCGGCACTCCATGAAGTCTAACAATCTCATTCACATACAACGAAGCAAGTTTATCGGTGTTGAAGGTGGTCTTAACAGGCAAGAAGTGCGCTGACTTAGTTAGTCTATCCACAATAACCCAAATCGAATCCATACCCTTTTGTGTCTTTGGCAACCCAACCACAAAGTCCATGGAGATGTGCTCCCATTTCCACTCAGGAATCGGTAAAGGTTGAAGAAGTCCTGCTGGCCTTTGATGTTCTGCTTTCACTTGTTGACAATACAGTCACTGTGACACGAACTCGGCTATCTCTCCTTTCATGTTCGGCCACCAAAACATCTGCTTCACATCCTTATACATCTTGGTGTTTCCGGGGTGAACAGCAAACTTAGAACCATGAGCTTCCTGCAAAATTTTTCTTTTCAAATCTGGGATGTCGGCTACACACAATCTTCCTTCAAACTTGAGCACTTGATTTTCTATGGTGTACCTTGATCTCGGCTTTGTGATAATCTCATCGGCTACCTTCTTCAAGAATTCATCCTCCATCTGTCTTGTCTTTATTTCCTCAACAATAGTCGGCTCCACTAAGATTGCGGTTAGACATGCCAAATTTTCAACCATCTTTCTGCTCAAAGCGTCGGCCACGGTGTTAGCTTTACCTGGATGATATTGAATCTGCATATCGTAATCTTTCAACAACTCAAGCCATCTTCTCTGCCTCATATTCAATTCCTTTTGAGTGAACAAGTACTTCAAGCTTTTATGATCTGTGAAAACCTGACAAGAAGCTCCATACAAATAATGGCGCCAAATCTTCAAAGAAAACACTACGGCGTCTAATTCCAAATCATGGGTGGGATAATTCTTTTCATGTGGCTTCAATTGGCGAGAGGCATATGCTATAACCCTATCTTTTTGCATTAATACACAACCCAGACCTTTATGCGAGGCATCACTGTAGACATGGAACTCTTCATTACCTGATGGTAGTACAAGGATTGGTGCTGCGACTAACCTCGTCTTCAACTCCTGGAAGGCTGCTTCTCTATCCTTAGTCCAATCGTAAGCCACTCCCTTCTTAGTCAATTCTGTCAACGGAATTGCAATCCTTGAGAAATCTTTTACGAATTTTCTGTAATAACCAGCCAGTCCCGAAAAACTACGAACCTCGGACACATTAGTCGGCCTCGACCAATTCACCACGGCTTCAATTTTACTAGGATCGACCGAAATACCCTCTTTATCAATTACATGACCCAAATATGAAACAGTGGAAAGCCAAAACTCACACTTGTTAAATTTAGCATACAATTTCCGATCCCTCAAGGTTTGCAAGGTAAGTCTCAAATGCTCCTCGTGTTTGGCTTTACTCTTAGAGTAGATCAATATGTCATCGATGAAGACAACCACAAACTCATCTAGATATGGCTTAAAGACTCTATTCATCAAATCCATAAATGCTGCAGGGGCATTGGTCACTCCAAAAGGCATTACTAAAAACTCGTAGTGGCCATACCTTGTCCGAAAAGCGGTCTTCTCAACATCCTCGGCTCTGACCTTAAGCTGATGATAACCTGACCTAAGGTCAATTTTGGAAAAGACTCGTGCTCCTTGCAACTGGTCTAACAAATCGTCTATCCTCGACAACGGGTACTTATTCTTAATGGTTACCTTATTCAGTTCCCGGTAATCAATACAAAGATGAAGTGTGCCATCCTTCTTCTTAACAAACAAGACGGGTGCTCCCCAGGGTGAAGTGCTCGGCCTAATAAAACCCTTATCTAGCAACTCTTATAGTTGAAGTTTTAATTCCTTAAGCTCGGCGGGGGCCATCCTATAGGGTGTTTTAGAGATGGGCTGGGTTCCCGGCATGATGTCAACCGTAAACTCTACCTCTCTATCAACTAAGTGACCAGGCAAATCATTTGGAAAGACGTCGGGGAATTCACTAACCACTGGAACGTCGGCTAACTCAACGCTTCCATTCAAATCACTTATTATGCTACACAGATAACCTCGACACCCTTTTTAGATCAATTTATAGGCTTTCATGGATGAAATTAAGTAAGGTGGGGTGTAGACACCCCATTTTTGACCGACCTTGAGACTCAGACGTCACCAGTTGAGCGCTTGGTGATATTGCATAATGTGCTCGTTCAGAAGTTTCAGAGTCTTGGCCGTGAGCCCTGCCTCCGGACTTCCGAACCCTCTTCCGTGCCTTGCCTTGGTTTGCGAACCAGACTCGGTTTTCTCTGTTTCTTTTCCTGAGGGGAGGGAGAGGTCCCGTGGACCATCTCTCAGTGGCTGTGGGCTACGTTTTGTTGCTGTAGGCCATTTTGCCCATTTCGGAGCCCGGTTCTCAGTTTTCGGAGCCGTCAGGCCGTGTGCCTGGGTTCGGGACCGCTTAACCATCTCCTATTGCTCCGGTTTTTGGCATGCATCTTATTTACTCCCTTTTGAGGGACACTGAGGTCTGAGAGACCCACTTCATGGTCGAATGCCACTTTCGGTGCTTAACAGGCAGTTTTCGAGACCCCGAACTGCGTGTTTTGGCCCCGAGCATTCGTTTTGCATCGATTTTCGTTCATTTTTGGCAGGTACCTCTGTTTTATCACCAGGAAGGTCACTGGAGGGTGGGAGGCCAGCAATTATCTTGGCAACCAGTTATATTCCATTTTCGCCCTCCGGCACCCGTTTTTCTCGCTTCCGAGCCAATGTTGAACACCTTAGGGCCACTTTCTTCAACCCCAAACCACATATTTGTGTTGTAAACACATGGGAGGATCCTAATATCATATGGCCAGCCAGAAATTCCATTTGACCCTTTTGAACCCCTCTTAAAAATGGCTTGTTCTCTCTCCTGTTTCACTGTTTCCAATTTTGAATCACAGGGTTGTGTTGAGGGCACCTGGAAGGACACCAATGTGAAGCTGCCGGCCACTAATTCAACTTGGCCCTTTTGACCCTTGGCCGGCCGGCTAGGGAAGGTGGCCGGCCGGCCACCTGCAGCTCCAGAAGGTGGCCGGCCATAATCCCTAGGTTGTGCACTTTACAGCTGTATACTTCTTTCCCCAAAAAGATCTGTATCCGGGGGAAACAGCCTTTGGGGGAAAACTTGGCTCCTTTTCCCCCACCCTTTCCCTCCATGCTCCCCCTCTCCTTGGTCCATATAACCAGCTACCAACATTGGTTTTAAGGGTTGGAAAAAATTGCCTTCAAGCTTGCATACAAACCTCCCTCCATCTACCTCTTTCAAGCAAAAACCTCCAAATCCTACCACCTTTTCTTCATCACCACCAAGCACCACCACCACTCCTCCACTCCAGCAGTTTGAGAGTGTTCTCCTAGGCCTAAGGGTGCTTCAAACTCAAGCCAAGAAGCATCCAAGACTTGTCTTCAAAGGTAAGTCCTATTTCCCCTCTTTTGAGCTTAATTTTGCAACATTTCTTAGCCATACATGCTTATTGTTTTGAGCTCCGGCCAAAGCTGAAAGTGGCCTTCTTTTGAGCTCTTTTTCACTTTTGTTTAAGGGACTTTTGTCATTTGAGGACCCTATCTTGCACTTCCTTCATTACCCCTCTTAAATGCCATTATCTTGCATGTTATTTTTGGCCTATATGTGATCTGTTTTGGAGCATGATGTGAACTGTAAATAGGCTTATTTTGAGCCCCTCTTCAACATTGAAGAAGGAATCAACACTGTTTGGGACTTCCATGCTATACTTGCCTTTATATTCTCATTTGAGTCCCATTTTTGCATGCCTTGGCAGCCCTTGATGTTGCTGTTTTTGGACTTTGGTCCGAACTAAAAACAGCCATATTTAGACCCCCTTGTCATGTTTCATTAAGGGTCTCTGGCTGTTTGATGAATGTTTTGTATACTTGCTTCTTTGGCCACCTTTTGGCCTATTTTCTTGCATAAGAGCTTAGCCATATCTATGTTTGTTTTTGGGGTTTTTAAAGTTCTGTAAATATGCATATTTTTGGTCCCTCTTCAATGTTGTAGAAGGGAATTTTTCAGTTTGGGCTTTGCATATACCACTTGCTTCTTTGGCCACCTTTTGGCCCATTTTCTTGCATAAGAGCTTAGCCATATCTACGTTTGTTTTTGGGGTTTTTACAGTTCTGTAAAGTGGCTTATTTTGGGCCCCTCTTCAATGTTGTTGAAGGGCCCTAACCTGTTTGGAGTTAGCAGCTGTGAGTTGCTTCATAATCTCATATTTAGGGCCATTTTTTTTGCATACTAGTTTTGCCCTATTTATGTTTGCTGTTTGGCCATGCTTTGAACTGGAAAAATGCTTATTTTGGGGCTGCCTTGCTACTGTCTATTCATTGCATGTCCATATTGTGCATGTTTGGTATAGCTATAGGCCATTTCGGGTGCCAAAATTCATGTTTCGGGACTATTCCATGCATCAGGTGTACTTTCGCCTCATTTCGGGGCTGTTCTCCCCCACATTTCAGTGCTGAAATTCCATTAGCATGTTTGCATATCATTTTCCATGCCATTGCATTGCATATGCCATTGCCTCGATTTGCGTGCCCGTGTGCACGCATTTCGAGGCGCTTCATTTTCATCCATTGGCCTCCTATGTGAGTGTGGCTGAGGCTCTCTCATGTTGGTGTAAGCCCATTATTGCATTGCGTATGCCATTTCATCCATAGCATTGTGTATGCTCGGTTGTGTATTACCTCGTGCAGCGTGTATGCCATTCCATGACATTGTGCATGTTAGGATTGTATCTTAGTTGCATTTCATGCATATCATGCATATTGCATCGTGTTCAGGATAGGAGTTAGCTCGGGCACGGGAAACGAGGTGCGTTTCGTACTCCAAGTGACGGAACGTATCTCAATTCCCAGTCACCGACACTCCGGATTACCCATGATGGAGTTAGGTTCTTGTTGTGTTTACACGTGCATTCATTCCATATTGAGCTGCATATTTCGACTCCTCTGCCATCATGCATCGATATGCGTGATTGGTGGCACGAGGATCGAGGCGTGCATATATCTGTGAAAATACATTGCCATGCCCCTTTCCTACTCTCTGTTGCAGCAAAATGAAGAATCAGCAACTTTTTGGAGTTTGGCGCGCATTTCAAGAAAAGGTGTAAACAGAGGCTAATTGGGGCATCCTAGTGGATTTCCGCGCAAGGCAGCCCAGACATGCATCATTCATCAGGAGCAAGGCAGTCCCTGGCTTGCACGCCAGTTTTACAGCTTTCTTAGTTAATTTGATTAATTAATTAGGAATTTGTACATTATTTGGACTGTATTATTTGGACTGTAATATTCTTTTATTCGGGACTGTATATTTATTCGGACCCTCTGTGCGAGGGCATAATTGTAATAAGTGTGCGTGTGTGTGTTGTATGTCTTCCAACCCCACGTCTTTCTTCCCTTTTATTTATCCCCTTATGATGGTTAGATTAGGGCATATTTTAATTAGCATACAGTATGATAGCATGTTTGCATTCATTCATCTGTTTTACATGCACCGGGCTCGGCGCATCATACTAACTGCATTGTATTTTCAATTCCAAGATTGAATACATGTTAGCTGTAGCATTCCATATGCTATGTTTAGAATAGCCGAGCCTGCTATAGTTTGCATTTTTGCATGTGTTGCATTAGGCATTTCTGTATACTTAGGATTCATGCATGATTTCTAATGAGTTTTTGTTTTGGCTTGGAGTACCCGGTGAGCTTTATGCTTTAGCATCCTTGCATGCGTGTGAGTGAATGCCATGATAGCATGCTTACCATGAGGCAATATGCTCATGTGATATAACTGCCTGAATGCCTGTGGGTGAAGGTTGGGTTGTTTAAATTGGAACAAATCATTGACTGTGAGTTTTAAGCCCACTAGATAGTGGCAAAACCATCTTTTCCTAAGCCCACCTGAGGGTGGCAAAATCTGCATTTTAAGCCTACTTGCGAGTAGCAAACCATCTTTCAAAAAACGAACATGAAATGTTTTGTTCCAATTCAGGCGATCCAGTCTATACTTGTATGCTGTACGCATCACATAGTAACCTAGGCTAATAACCGGAATAAGAACACACAAAGTTTTCAAAAATAGATATCATGGTTAGTAGAGGCCGATCTTTGATCGGGCGAGCGGGGGTGCTCACGAAGTGACCTTCCCCAATCGTACCCAAGTTCCCGAGCCGAGGCAACTTTGGTGATGACGGACACGTGGCCTTTGGCACCGAGTTAGGGTTTCCTAAATTTCCCATTAAAAAAACATTTAGGTGGCGACTCTGTATCTGGCAAAGCAGTCCATGTTTGGCACTTCTTTCAAAAAATCTGTTTTCTCAAAACGATTTGCCGGATTTGGACTCTTTGGTTCAGACTTAGAACCGTGACAATTTGAGAGTCCTGAGCTGTAGTGACCCCAAAATGAACGGAACGGGAGCTCGTTCCTCCCGGGGCGTTCGGGGACGTCTTCATGGGGATACTACCCCTTTTCCTTGAAACGTGACCTCGGCTAGGTTCGGGGGTTTTAACGTGACACTCTTTGAAACACAATTTATGGACGCGTGATTTGTCACTAACCAATCCATCCCCAATATAACATCAAAATGGGTTATGTCCAATGGCATTAAGTCGGCTAACAGTTCAACATTCCCAATCACAACAACACATGCTCGATAGATGGATGCAACATTCATAGATCTCCCAGATGGAGTAGATACAGATAATACATAATCAAGGGGTTCTAGTTTCCTATTAATCTTCTCGGCCAACTTAGCAGAAATGAATGAATGCATAGAACCCGAATCAATCAATACATATGCACTTTGAGAGCAAATTGAAAGCATACCTGACACCACTGTCTCAGCATTTTGAGTGTCCCCCGGTACCAGTGCAAAAACTCTGCCTTGTCTCATCGGTCCTTTTCCAGCGTTACCCTTCTGCACGGAGCCCGAAGTGTTCTCATCTTTCTTACTTTCCCCAGCCTTCGTTTTTGGACAGTCCGTCACAAAATGACCTACTTCACCACATTCGTAACAAGCCCCAGACGCTCGACGACAGACCCCGAAATGTGGCTTCCCACAACTGGAACATATCGGCTTAGTACCACTCTCTTGCCTTGGGTTGCTTGAACTGCCGACGTTCGCTTTCTTCTTGGTACCAAACTGTGCTCGGCGGTTGTCATAACTCTGCCTCTTCCTCTGGTTCTCTCCCGAACCCTGGTATCTGTTCAAGTTAGCTTCGGCCAGAATAGCTTTGTCCAGCACTTCGGCATAAGTTGGCATGTTGAGCATGTTAACCCGGTCTTGTATCGGTCCACGGAGTCCACTTTCGAACTTCCTAGCCTTCATATATTCATCATTGACAATGTGGGGTGCGTACCTTGCCAATTCGGTAAAGGCACGGTCATATTCAGCTACTGTCCTACTGCCTTGCGTCAACGTCTGAAACTCGGTGGCCTTGCGATTCCGAACACTTAAGGGAAAATGCTTGGTGTAGAACAATTCTAAAAATCGGGTCCAGGTCAAGTCTGGATTGCTTTCTCGAACCATCATCCACCATCTGCGGGCGTCATCATCTAGTGTGAAAGCTGCTAATGTCACCTTCTGGGTGTCGGTGCTGGGAAAGATCTCGAATAGCTTTTCCATTTCCAAGACCCAGGCTTCGGCTTTCATCGGTTATATTCCTCCTTGAAATCTCGGCGGTTTCATTTTCTTAAACTCTCTAATCAAAGCTATCGTGCCATCCCCATACAAAGCTGGCTGTGGGGGCACTTGCGGTAGTGGAGGGGGTGGAGGTGGGACTGCATTTCGGCCGTTTGTCTGCTTGCCCTGAGTCGATGTAGCACTAGCATACTACTGTCTTGTCTACCTTAACTCGCGGACCAAACCTTCAACTAGCCTCTCCAGTCTGTCTATTCTATCCTCCGACTGATCTCGGCCAACTGGAGGTCTACCTCTCCTCATGATGCTAGTCGTATGCAAAAATGCGGCTTTAAAACAAAATGAGCAAATAATCACGTAGGCAAGTAACAGTTAAGCATGCCGAGACAATGTACACCTTGTTCATATAACAAGCAATATGATGCAATTCTAACTTCCTTCTAAGGGGAAATCCTATGCTCTTTAGGACTCAAAGTGTGTGAATAACGTACACCAAGGAACTTGTGCTCTGATACCATTCTGTCACGACCCCAAACAGCCCCTAGTAGTTTGGTGCCGTGATGGCCAGTAATCCGAGATTACCGAAGGCCAACTTACAAGATTCACACACACATTCAGAGTATAAATATATGGGGCTCACAAGTGCGGAAGCAAAATTTAAAATACAAGTGGTCCATAAGAGCTGTGCTTAAGTCAAATGAGATAGCAACCATTTACATATGGGTTATAACTTAATTACAACAAAGCAAAATGCAAGTTACATTTTTCGTATTAGCAAAGGGCTCCACAAGTCGACATAAACAAATTGTACGAATTACAGGTCTAAGAACACAGTCTGCCAGGTTGACGACATCTTCTTTGCCGACATAACAATCATACAAAAACATACATCTTGATCAAAAGGCTTCTTAGCCGACGTGTTCGAAGTACAAATATTACAAGTCGAGAAGCATAATTTTCAAGACTGCCGACATAAATGCAGGTTAAGCCGACATAATCAAAACCCAAAACAAGCTCCAGAAATCACATCTAGGCGTCACCGCCTTCTTGTTCATCACCTACATATATATAGAGAGGGTGAGCTTGGATACTCAGTGAATGGTATAAATAATAAAGGGGTTTGCATGAATAATAGCCGAAATCCTTTCAAATTAATACAAGACCAACTCTATATATAACAAGGAATGGACCTCGTCCATCTAACAAATCTTCAAAGTTTCAAGGGATACTTACTAGCATCACATATTACAAACAATAACTTTCCGGCAAACATATCCACGCGGTAAACCGTCCGTGGCAAAGCAAGACAAAGCAAGATAGGCATCTCAAACGAGGGTGCTACAAAAGTTTAGAGTCCTCTAGCACAAGGGACTTTCAAGACAAGATGTGCTGCGAAAGTTTAGAGTCCTCCAGCACGAGGGACCTATGTTACAAAGGCCCGTAGCCCTCTACCACTAAAGTACAAATCAAGGGTACTGCGAAAGTTTAGAGTCCTCTAGCACGAGGGACTTTCAAAACAAGATGTGCTGCGAAAGTTTAGAGTCTTCCAGCACAAGGGACTTTCAAAACAAGATGTGCTGCGAAAGTTTAGAGTCCTCCAGCACAAGGGACTTTCCGAGAAGATCATTCAAACAAATATGATACGAGATACGAAACTAAGGACAATCATTCATGCTTAACAAATATCTTTCAAGACAAGCAAAGCAAAGTTCTTCAAAACATTGATAACATAACTTTATCAGAAATACCACTCACCTAGTTCTTCAAACGTCGGGGTCAAGGCCAGTCCAAGTCCTACAACACATGGCAAAGTCTATTGAATGCACTACCCAAAACAAGTCTAGCTTACATGCAAATGACCTCGGCATTCTTCAAAACTAAGGCAATCAAATTGAAACACAGTTTCTTATCTCTGGAACAACACGATGGGCAACTACCAGGTCTAGGCCGAGGTCCCACACCTCCTTGCCGAGGTGTAGCCTCGATGGCCACATTCAAAAGTGAAGTCGGGAAAAATCTGGGTTTCCCTCTTGATAACATGAAGAACAGGAGCATGAAAAACTTGAAGAACATGAACATGGGGGAGGTGAATGCAAAGATCGAAACTTGCTATCACAACAGCTGAGACTTCATGCTATGAATTCGAAAACATGGACCTGGGTACCCACACTCAAGGATCTTAGCAAAACAAACACAAAAACATGAGCTTTAATGCAAACTTTCGGATCAAACGAGGCTTTTCCTCAAAGATACATGAAAACCATTTTTCTCTTTCTAAAACCAACTTTAAATCGATGAATGGTGTGCGGAACAGGTTTGATCGTGCAATGCAGCTAGATGATGAATAAGAACAGCAAGAATAGGTTAAGATTCTAACCTCAAAACTCGAATCTAACGGCTCAAGCTCTAACGATCAAGCTTGGAAGTCACCCTCTCTAGCTCAAACTTCTCCTCCTTCTCACTAGAGCTTCTCTCTCTAAAAAGGTAAGATTGATACAAAATGATTTGCCTCACACGCTAAACACTGACTTAATCCCTCTGTCGGGACACGTGGCAGTGGCTGATTCGCTCAACTCAAAAAGGTGACTGACTTGACAAGACAAGACCAAGACAAAGTGTACTCAACAAGCTAGGCAGCACGAACACACCGGCAAGTAACGACATCGGCTAACAACAAGACTCCGGAAATCAAAGGGCAAGGACATCGGCTTGGAAGGACAACACTTGACTAAACTGTGCCACACCTTGGCCTAGATGTGCCACACCTTGGTCTAGGTCATCCCATTCTAGGAACAAAATCACACACACAAGGATCAAGGATCTTGAACGCCTAGATATTAACATCTCGGCCCAGATGATGCACATCTTGGCCTAGGCTACGCGCACCTCGGCCCAGATGATGCACATCTCGGCCAATATGCCAAGGTGAAGATGGGGGGTCGACCAAAGGAATTCCAAGATAGTTCTAAGTGATAAAGGTTTCAAAGGTGTCAGGCTTAAGACGACCTCGGCAACACACCAGGCAAGAACAAAGTATGTAAGCAATCATTCAAGCTAAACAAGACAAGATTTGCAAATGTTCATATTAAAACAAGATCATCCACAGATGTATGCAAGTATGACTAAGTCAAAATGAGGGTTGTTACAGAATGAGTGAGAGTGGAGGGGGGAGAGCACCATCCACAGTTTGGGATCATTTTGACAAGGTTGTAGGGACCGATGGGAATCGTAGAGCCGTATGTAAATATTGTAAGAAAGAGTATATGGCTGACTCTAGAACTCATGGGACTAGTAATTTGAGGAGTCATACACCCAATTGTAAAGAATATCCAAATAGGGATGCAGATGGTCAACAAATACTAAATCTTAAACCGAAGCAAAATGAAGAGGGTGTTGAGGTTGTAGCAACAATTTTTAATTTTGATACTTGTAAAAGGGCTCTTAAGGAGATGGTAATTAACCTACAAGCTAATTAAATATTACAGACCAATTAATTAATTAACAAATTGACTAATCTAATGAAAGCAGTAAACAGCCTCGGGAAGAGGGCCCAATGCAATGCGCGCTCGGCTTCGCTCAGAAAGTCGCTGCCATGCACAAGTTGCCTCTGCTTTGACTGTTCTACTTCTCTAAAAATTGCACAACTCCCAAGGTTGCTTCTCTGAGTGTTGTGGAACACCACCGGTTAAGTGGGATCATCACCGGCCATTTTGAAGTGGTCATCGGCTAAACATTATGCTCTCGGCTAAACATTCTTTGCCGGTCGGCACTCAACACTGCCGGCCGGCCAAATCTTCCTGCTGAATCTATTTTTGACAGCAGCAGAGGGCAAAACATAGCATGGCAATGCATTTCAAGCAATATATGCACCAATCACACACCTTATCATATTCATAACTCAAAGGGATATGATTCTCGATTCTCGGACCACCAATCGCGCATTTCCATGCATGATGACCCAAAGAATCAAGTGTGCATTTTGATTTCAAATGAAATGCAATGCACATAAACAAACCAAGGGGCTTTCAACCTCTATCATGGCTTGATCAAGAGGTGAAGCATGCATGTCAATGCAATGCAATCCTAAGCATGTGAGCCTAAGTGTGCAATATGGGCATGCAAGCAAGCAATGCAAAGATACAACTAACCAAGCATGCAAAGTGTAACAACAACATGCACACATGCAAGGTGCAATATGGACAACATGTTGGATACAAAGCATGCCAAATGCAACAACACAAAAGTGTGCAACAATGTGTCATGAGCCAAGTATCTACATATATAAGCATGCATGCAAACGTGGCTTAAAACTTTAAACATCAAAAAGTAACTCTCAAGCACACTTAAAGGATGCAATCATGGACAAATGGCATGCACCTTAAGCTTTGAAATTGCATAGAAAAGAGGTGCTAAACAACTAATCAAAGCAAGCAAAGCATGTAATTGATCCAAGGACCTAAAGCATGATCATACGACACATGAAGCAAATGACCAAAATAGATCAAAACAGTCCTAAATCATGTTAAGGAAAGTCCTAAAAACCACCTAGATGGCATCTAAATGATCTACACATGGAGGCATGCACAAATGCTTAAACATGGAGCATACAACACAGCCTCTTAAAACATCAAAGGAGCATTAAATGCAAGCATGCAAGCATGCAAGCATGTTATAAGGACTGAAATAACATGGTAAGTGGTTTCAAACCACTAAAACACTACAAGTAATGCAGGCTACACACTCACACGGCCAAGGCTAACAAGCCAAAATGCAAGGTGGCTATACTAAGCATGTGATGGTCGACCAAAACAACCAAAAACAGAGCTTAAGCATGCTAAAACAAACACAAAAGCTTCACAAAGCTTGGCCAAAATCATGCTAGAACAAGGATCAAAACCTAAAGCATGTTAAGACCTAAACATGGCATTACAAGGCATGTATGCTAAGCAAGCATGGTGTACCAAAACCAACTAAAAACAGAGCTATATCATGACATAATAAGCATAAATATCAGTCAAGGCATGGCCAACATGAACCTAAACATGATGCTCACTAAAGAGGCAAAAATGGCCCTTTTCAAGGACAACAAGGAGAGGGGGTGGCCCTCTCCTTCCTAGGACCTCAAGGCACCATCCTCATCACTGAAATCCCTCAAGATTTCAGTGGTGAGGAGGCCCAAACACAATGGTCCCGGAGCTCAACCAAAATGGCACAAAATGGAGCCTTTCAAGACTTGAGAGGGGTCAAACCACCCCAAAGCTTAAAGCAGCCTTAACCAACTATTTAGAGCACTAAAAAATAGAACTTTTATATGTTATACACAAAGCTCAAAAACAGGTGCAAGGTAGGCGAAAATGCAACGAAAAAATGGGGAATAAAGGGACAAGTTTCTTACCCTTGTAGACCCTCTTCACCAATGGTGAACCAGCAAGTTCTTCAAGCTCAAACCAGCTCCACAACTCCAAAAACAACCCTCAAGGGCCTCAGCTCCAACAAAAGGTGTGATGGTGAGTGTTTGTGTGTAAAACTAAGGCTAAATACACACACAAGACACAAAAGGAAGAGAGATATAGATATAGGATAGATACAAATCCTAACCTAAGACCAGAGCTCTCTAACAATGTTGTCTAAGTTGTCTAACCTCTAAAAGAGGGAGAGGAGGCCTCCTCTTATAGAGCTTCAACCTTGTAAGCTTACAAGACAAGCTAGCTAAGAGGGAAATCCCTCCATACACGTGTATGGAGGGGAGCCAAGTGCATGCCAGCTGCATGAAAATATCTGCAAAAGCAGATGCACAGTAGTCGGCCGGCCAAAAATGCAATTGACCAAAAAAAGATAGCCGGCCGGCCAAGAATTTGGCCGGTGGCAACAAAACACAACCGGTGGCCTCAAGCCATGGCCGGTGGAGTGTGGGGATGGCTCACAAGCCATTCCCTACCCCTCCAAGGCAAAACACAAGTGTTTGGTGCAAAACCAAACACAAAACAGTCGAGCCGAGAGATCCTAAGGCAAGGCACGTAGCCGAGACCTCCGGGAACTCAAGACGAACACAAACATGGATGATCACCGAGTGTTCAAGCGGTGACGTCCAAATCTTGAGGACGGTCAAAAATGGGGTGTCTACAGTTGCCCCTCTTTGACAGAACTCGAAAGTCATAACAATGACGGAAGTGAATGTCAAAGTCCAGAGACGACCCATTTTTGACAAGGCCGAAGACTTAGACAAACATGCAAGACAATAAAGATATGCGCCCGAAGGCAGGGGCAAAATGCAAGACAATGCACAAAGCCGAACATAGCTTATGATCATGCAAAGGAAGCTGTAACGAAGCATAATAATGCAACAGTTTTAAGCTAGCATACACCAAACTACACTACAATGCAGAAAGGATGTAAGAGAATTATGCAATTCTCGATACGTCTTACTCGGAGAATACAGTACCTGTCCGGTTCGTCTGGTTGCACCAGCCTCAAATGAACCGTACATACAATATCGTTCCTGAAAAGAAAGCGAACTTAACAGGTACAATATTGTTAGCAACATGCATAACATGCAAAATGGATGTAAAATGATATGTGATATATACAAAACTACGTATAAACAATGCAAATGAAAATGCAATGTAATTGAAACAATGCAAACGATATGCAATGCAATTGAATCATGATCCAATCATGAGCGGTTCAAAACCACACAAATGTCAAATAGATTGATGGAGGTGACAGGTCCGTCTAACATAGAAAAGGTCATACAGAACTATGAGTGTATAGACGGACCACGAGAACAAGTAATTGGGTGGAATGACATAAGTGGGGAAATGATCCACTAACGAAAGAGCATGATCCTAATGCAGGATGCAAAAATTACACTACAATGTAATATGTATGGTGGATATGGCGTGCAGCCAAACCAAATCTTGCCTAGGAAAGGCATGGACACAAACAAACCACGCCTAACATAGAACGGTCATACAGAACTATGAGTGTATAGACGTGAAAAGTATAGGCACACACCAGACCAAGCTCAACAAGGAAAGGCGTAAACCCTAGATGGAGATGACGCAATGAATGCATGCAAGCTATAATGCAATATCTACAATATGCAATGGAATGGACACAGTGGGTTAAGGCCTACGGCCAAACCGTATCTTGCCTGAGAAAGGCATGGACACAAACAAACCACGTCTAACATAGAATGGTCATACAGAACTATGAGTGTATAGTCGTGAAAAGTATGGGCACATACCAGTCCAAGCTCAACAAGGAAAGGCGTAAACCCTAGATGGAGGTGATGCAATGAATGCATGCAAGCTATAATGCAATATCTACGATATGCAATGGAATGGAATAGTGGGATGCATGACATATGCAATATATTACAATGAAATGCATGACATATGCAATATATACAATGTAATGCATGGCATATGCACTATTTACGATGCAATGCATGACATATGCACTATATTACAATGAAATGCATGACATATGCATGTTGTTTTTTGTTGTTTTTATTTTGGTTTTGTTTAAAATGCAAATGATGCATGTTGATGCATGCTGATGTAAACACGTGACAATGCACGTCTTGTGATATGCATGACAATGCAAATGATCTTGAATGTGCGACCACGCGTGTCGCTCGAAATGCTTATGAACTCGAATGCGCGATGACGCGCATCGCTTGAAATGCATGATGATGCATGTGAACTTGAATTTGCGACGACGCGAGTCGCTTGAAATACATGTACAATGCAACTTACCAAAAGTCGTTCGGGCACGACAAACACCAAAGGACTTGCACCTTCAGAAGATTTAAGGTCTCCTAGACCGAGCGTATTTAAGGTCTCGCCAGACCATTGAAAATGCATAACAATGCAAGCATAATGACGTATAACTCAACACATGTTCGCAAAACAATGCGTGTGGGGCAACTTTCGAATCTTAAAAGAGACAAAAGGATACAAAAAGGATACACCTTGCACATATTCGAGTGCCACGCACGGAAGACACGGTCCGAGGTCAAAACGGAGGCCGGTTGAGCTTCGAAAATGCCATTTCTTGCACTATCTTGAGCAATAAATACCTCAAACTATACATCTAACCCAAAAAAGGTTGTTGGAGGCTCACCGGCCATCAGGGGAGGTCACCGGCCATCCACCGGCCATCAAAACATATCACCGGCCAAATATTTGGCCGACCGGCCAAAAATGTAGCCGACCGGACAAATGTTGCTGAGTCGGGACAATTTGGTCTTTTTGCCTCGGGTCTTTTAAAATAGGGCTTCAAATCCTATTTTTCTCATTTCCTCTCAGCCGAAATTTCTCCCTCTCTCTCTCTAGAGTATTTCCCGAGCCTCCATTCTCCGTTTTCCTCGATTTTAGGGCCCATTTCGTTGTTTGATTCGTGAAGTTCATCGTGTTTTGAACACTTTCATCTGATCGAAACTTCGTTTCGGTGTAGTTTTTTCGATTTCCGCCTCTTGGGGTTTGTCTCCCCCAAGTTTTCCTTGATTTCATCACATTTTCCACATTTCGGCTTTTCCAGCCATTTTTCACCCTCCCGGGGTTGACTTTTTAGTTGACCTTTCGCATTCTCATCTGGTTTCCACTTTCCCGGTCATTTTCACACCACCTCTGACATGGCGGATGATATTCCACGGGGCGGGACTCCTCCGGATCACGAGGTGGACCTGGAGGCCGAGCTCCTCCCCTTGAGCATCCACCCGTTCGACCCGGCGACCTACCGGCCAGCGATTCACGTGCTTCCTCCCGACGGACTTCGCCAGTGCCGGGATTTTGCGAGAGGTGTGCCACCAGAGCTTCTTTTGCGTGAGCTTGAGATGCACTTTTCATACGGCGCTTCCGAAGGTATATTCTCCTCCGTTTCATTTTCTGTAATGTAGAACACTTAACTACCATAGTTGATTCTGCTTTTTAATTGCTTAGCCCGGATAAACCAATACACTATATGTTGTAGTTGACTGTGAATACACTTGCACGTGCACACACACTACATTTTCCTTGAACCACTCAAACACACTGGTATATCACATGTTGTAGTTCACTGCGAGCATACCGGCACTCGGTACCTATTTGAATCTGAACACGTGCACACACGCTATATCTGTACTGAACCACTCAAACACACTGGCACATCACTTGTTGTAGTTTACTGTGAGCATATCGGCACTCGGTACCTATTTGAATCTGAACACGTGCACACACGCTATATCTGTACTGAACCACTCAAACACACTGACACATCATATGCTGTAGTTCCCTGCTAGCACACCGGCATCCGATGTTTGTTTGAACCTGAAAACGTGCACACACGCTATATTGCCACCAATTCTGAATACTCTTCAAAACTGTACATTTTATATTCTTCGCAACTATTTGCTTTTGAACAGGGAGATTCCCATACTGTCCACAGGTATGGAAATGTTGCCGCCAGGGATTGGTACGCTGAGCTACCCGACGCAGTTCGCCATATCGTGGATCAGGCCGGCTTCGGCGCATTCTGTAGGGGACTCTCCCGGCTTACTACGAGCAGGCCCCTCCTTGTCGCTCTAGTGGAGAGGTGGTGGGACACCATCGACTCTTTCCACTTTTCTGCTACGGGAGACATGACGATGACTCCCTATGATTTCTCGATGCTCACCGGCATCGGGGTAGGGGGTGATCCGATCCCTTTCGACACAGACATGGACGAGTGGGAGGCCACTCAGATCTACTTGCTTGGCGAGGTGCCGCCTCTCGTGCGTCCTGGCTTCGTCAGGTATTCATGGTTCGAGGTCCAGTTTAGAGTCCAGCCAGCCTTAGTCGAGGAGGCTCCGATGACTCAGGAGGCGGTGGAGCGATACGCACGCGGCTTTCTCATGTTCCTGCTAGGGACGACTATTTTCGCCGATCGGGGGAACACTGTGCCCCTCTGCCTGCTTAGCGCTCTCGTGGACGTCACCCGGATCTTGCGCTATGACTGGGGTGGTGCTGCCTTGGCCACTCTGTACGGGTACATGAGCTCAGCCTCCCGTTGCAGCGGACAGCTGCTCGGGGGCTACTGGCGAGCTTGGGAGGTACGTTTCCTTTTTCTTCGTAACATTTCATTTCTGCTTTCTATTATCTGTACTCTGTACACTGCACACACTGTGGTCTGCTTTACACTGACTGTATACTGTACACGGCACACACATACTCTGCTTTACACTGATTGTACACTGCTCACACTGTACACTCTGCTCAATACACTGCACACGGCTCTGCTATCTCTGTTTTATTCCGTATTCTGTTTTATCTGATATGCATACTGGTATTTATTCTGCAGTTGTGGGTCTACGCCTACTTTCCGAGACTCGCCCCTATGCCAGACGTGGAGACCCCTCTCGTCGTCCCGTTCTCGCGCCGCTTTGACGTGAGGTGCGTGCGGAGGCCCCGGGAGACGTTTATCTTTTTCCGCCGCTACTTTGACACTATTACCCCCGTAGAGGTATGTTCAACTTTTAGAGTTTTATTTAAGCTTCACTTTACACTGTATTTTCAATATCAATAGATAACAAACTGCATGTCATTTATAGATCGCTTGGCAGCCTTGGGCACCATTGTCTGCGACGATTCGAGATCGATTTGCTGGTGTAGAGGAGACTGCACGTTTCAGGATTTTGCTGGAGGGCCCGGTCTGTCGGGCTTGGTACCTGGGTGAGCATTTCCTACGCCAGACCCTAGGCTTGCCAGAGCAGATAGTTTCGGGTCCGCCTCCTACCCACATGAGGGACACCGAGAGATGCACTACCGAGGAGATGGCCGATTACACGATCGGCTGGGACGCGGAGGGCTTTAGGGGCGAGGGCGACTACTCAGAGTATGTTCGGACGTACATTATGCGGCCTTTGAGTAGTGGCCACCGAGCTGAGAGAGGGGGACCTGCGGCGCCAGTAGCTGGAGCAGGAGCGGGGACTGGGGCAGGAGCATCGAGGAGAGCTCGGGTCCGCGGCAGGGGTGGAGTTCAGAGAGGGTGGGGGGGTGGCTGGCCTGCACTGCCCACTTCACTAACATACAGAGGGCAGGGTGGGGCGACCTACCAGATCCCCTTTGCTCCTCCTCCGGCTGACCACGTGTTGGTCGGTTTCCATGACTTGCCTCCGGTATGTATTACTACATTTTATGCATCTTGTATTGGCATTTCATTTCAGTTTATTTGATATTCCGCAGAATACTGATGCATTTGACACTTTTGCAGGCTTCTTCCGAGTATACCCGGCAGTCCTTGGAGCTGAATGCCTCCATGATGGGGATGTTGTAGCGGACTTTCGACCTCCTGGCCCTCTATAGTATCCCGGTATGTTCTTCTGATCACGGTCTCAAACCATACACATAAGCTGCTTCACATAATCTGGTGCACAACACAACACTTGATAAACTGCTCACGGTATTCGCACACTGTACTCATACACTGCATTCTGCACTGATAAACTGCTCACGGCATTCGCACATTGTACTCATACACTGCATTCTGCACTGATAAACTGCTCACGGCGTACTGATACGCTTGCCTCTTATACTTTTCAGCCTCCTTTCTAGATTCCCACTGTGGGAGGTGTTCCAGCCAGGCCTTCTGTTCCTGCCGGAGGAGATGGAGAGGGCAGAGTATTCCCCCGCACCAAGGCGGGGCGCACTCACGTCGGGAGTAGCTCACGGGCTCCAATCCCTGATAACGATGACGAGGAGTTGAAGGCGGAGGCGGAGGTAGAGTCGTCGTCGTCGGAGACTAGAGACGGCTCGGACTCGGGCTCAGATGACAGCACTGATGATGCTCCTGGACCTTCATCCAGGAAGAGGACTAGGATGGACTCCCAGGCCTGAGATCCTTTGTCATTGATCCAGATTTTTGCTGTTTTTCTTTTTCTTTTTCTTTTGTACCTTTTGCTGGTAGCTAGAGTACCTTGTACTGCCGCAGGCAGATTTTTATTTCTGAAACCATGTACTTGAAAAAGATGATGAAATGAAACAAACTTTTTGTCTGAAAAAGTGTTGCATTTGTACATTTCATATATTGCATCGCATTGCATCATGTTGTACCTCAATGTAAATGAAATTGATTTGTTGTTTGAAAATTGAACACTTGCATTGTAATAATCAGATAACGAACCAGCCAACAGCAAAACAAACCATACCAACCTCTGCACATTCTGAACACTCGGCTCATACTCTACTGGGGATTAATTTGCATACAGCTCATAACACAGCGCTTGGTTCATTTTGCACACAGCGGATCCTGAACAAACAGCCCAAATCTGACAAGACGGACCATGAAGGTTGAATCTACTGAAGTTGAAGCACACTCAGATGCGATCTGAAACCTAGAAGCTTCAAAGAGGCCCAGGTTTTCCTGTTCACACTTATCGGGGGTGGACCCTGCAGTTGTATGAAAGAACCAAATCATGTTTTTGCACAAATGTGGAGAATGGCACAGCATTCTGAGCACAAAACGATTAATTTTTGAAATTGAAGAAAGGTTTTTTTTTTTAAAACCGGGGTAGTGAGCCTACAACTGGACATAGCGAGAATGACTCAACAGTGAAGACAAGAAAAAGGTAAACAACCTAAACACAACGAGACACACTCGGAAAAGACTCAAAACAAAGGTTGAAGTAAACAAGACAAAAGACACGACACACGGACGCGTTAAAAAAAAAATGAGAGACCTCAAATCACGAGGAGCCAGTTCCTCTGGGTATGTTTCCCACCCTTTCTGATTTGTGTGATTCTCACATCACTCGGCCCTCAGGCTCAGTTTTTCTCTCAAGACCCTTTGGCTCGACTTTTCTATCAACTTACACCTCTCTATTCTTTATTCTCTCATTTTTATCCCTCCCTAGGGTGTTCAATGGATAAATACGGAGTTGTGGGTTCACGCCCGACATGGTTAGCTCACGGTTGTGCCTTCCGGCGGCGCTTGGTCGATGCCCCAGGTAAGGGAACGGAGTACCTTGATCCCTTCAGATTCGTGCTTCACACTTGGTTCGATACCTCGTTGCTCGGAGGTTGAGAGAGCTTTCAGCCCTTTAATGACAGCTTGAGTTGTGCCCTTCTTGGCAAGTATGTTGGCGATGGGGAAAAGATAGGAAGCCCAACTCAACTGTGCCCCTAGTTCATTATTTTGACCATTTTTGTTTTGGGTTTTCTACTAAAACAGTCTTGACCAAGATGAGAGTTAGATCAACATACTTGTTCAATTTCTGATTTGAAAATTATGCAAGTCAGGCCATGAGCACTGAAAATTTTCCTTTTTTGGGTCCAAAAGTGGTCCCGTTTTGAAAAATGAAATAATTTTCGAGAAAATAGTCAACCTCAGTAAAAATTTTCAAAAACTATTTTTGCAAACGGTCAATGCTCAACGAGCACGGAACTTACTCTTGAGATGTGCAACCTCGGATTGGAGGCAATGGAAAATTGCCCCTTGCTTGAAAGAGCCGCACGGCAACGGAAAGTTGCCCCTGGTTTGAATGGCGACTTATGGCAATGCATGGCAACGGAAAGTTGCCCCTTGTTTGGATGATGCCGCGGCATTTTGTAGACAGTGTTCATTAGCGATGATCGCAGCCGAACTTTCGGATACAGGGAAGGCGAAGATGGTCAAAACCAATATATGGACACAGTAACTTTGAAGGTGTTGGGGGCTGGACTTCGGGATGAAGTTGCCTACGTATCCGGTTGTCACAACCGAACTATCGAATTCGGGGAGGGCAAGAATAATCAAAACCATTACATGGACTGAGGCGCTATGAAAGCGTTGGGGGTTGGACTTCAGGATGAAGTTGCCTACGTATCCCAAACATGGGAATCAAGCCTTACGTAGTTCCGGTTAAGGTACACTCGGGTATTTTAACCTTCACCTTTTGGGCTCTAACTTTTGCCAAGGCGCCCAATGCGGGTTTTCGACCTTGCGAGCTTTTCTTTCCTTTTTCTTTCTTCCCTTTCTTTTTTCAATCTTTTGTATATTATTATCTTTTCTTTTTGTATTTTTCTCTTTTTTGCATATTTTTTCTCCTTTTTTTCTCTCTTTTGTATATTTTTTTTTTCTCTTTTTTTTGTATATATTTTCTTTTGCTCTAACTTTTGCCTGGGTCGCCCTTTCGAGTTTTCGGCCCAGCGAGCCGCTCAAAGGGTAAAAGTGTAACAAGTCCATGCCAAATGGTTTTAGGGTTTTGAAGCCATCCGTATCCAGGAGAGTGACTGTTGCATTGACTTACTGAAGGACCCATCTTCGGCTCTTTGAACAAATCGGACATTTTTGCCCCTAGTTTGGAGGGGTGCTTCCGTTCTAGCTTTACAGGCTTCTTCTGATGAGATCTGATCTTCATGATCTGACTTTGGTGCCTCTTGTTTGAGGACTGCTTCCAATCTGGCCACACAGGCCTCTCTTGATGGTCGATCGTTGGACACTCCGAATTGTGGTTCAAGGCTTTAAAACAAGGGCTCGAGTCTTGAGGCTGAGAGCGATCCTAAGCTGCACAATCTCAAGAGTGATCCCACACAGGTCTTCGCAGGACCGCGCAAAACATTTTGTTTTTGAAAGTTTTTAAAGAAGCGACAAATCGCTCGCGCTGAAGATAGTGTGGAACCAGTTTGGATCAAGCCAGGGTCCTTCTCAGTACTCACGCTGACAAGCATGATTTCAATCATTAAGGGCTTAGCACGCCTCTCTTTCTCTCAATTTGATCAAAGTTTGCAAAACCCGAGGAATTCCTTCCTCTTTGTTTTCACCGCAGTGTTCAAAAAGTTTTAAAAAACTTAGGTTAATGCAATGATTTTCAGGGCACAAGAGAGCAGGTGGAATGTATTACTGTTCCATTCAAGTCCCCTGGCACAAATAATTCAGAATAGTAGTAAACATGGAAACATGATAGCTGCAGCTGTTTCATTCAGATTCCCTGGTTGCAACTGGCTCCACGACAGAGACAGACTCAAAAGAAAGCAAAAGGGTAATTACAAAATAAAACGGTGTTCGAGGCAACAGCTCCAGAATCACCTGACATTCTATACAAAGGGGACTGACTCGCTACAACAAGACAGACCCATAAGCAAAAGGACTGACTCAAGACAATGAGACAGACTCAAAACAAAACAAAAGACTGACTCGACACCCAAGCCAGAATTTACAAAACTAGCATTCGCAGATGCTCCAAAAATGCGTGCCAAACGCCACATCCAAAATACGCCGAGCGCCGCCCGCAGGTGGTTCACTTCCTAATTACATACTCGCAGTATCAGTATCCTCAAAATCCAATAACTGGGTAGTAACGAACTTGGCTGAGGTGGGTGGGAGGATAACTTCGTTGTCGATCAAGTCTTGCACCTTATGACGGAGGCGAAAACAATTGTCGGTAGCATGACCGGTTTGCTGGTGGTACACACAGTACAAGGCAGCATCATGTGTAGTAGGGAGATTCTTTGGGAGAGGCCGAGGCTCCAAGGGTTTAAGATGCCCCCTTTCGGCAAGGATTTGAAGTGCCTTTGACAGCGGCATATAGAGGGCGTGAAAGACCCTGCGCCCTCGGGGCAGGTACTTTGAAGGTTGAGTATTCTTGCTAGATGCACTAGCGAAAGGGTCAGCAGGCGCCACCTTGGCTTTCTGATCTTTCCCAGGTGCAGGGTTGGGAGTGGAAGGAACTGTTCTGGCATGACAGGGACTATCCCGATTTTCTAACTGGCTTGTACTGCCATCGGTTGGAGTAGGGAAAACATCATCCACAGCCTTAGCTACGACTGCGAATACCTGTTGTTTACTCATCCCCTCGGCTTTCAAAGCCTTGACTACCCACAGTAGTTGTTCAATGGGATCGGCATCTGCCTTCATTTTGTTCTTGCCTCTGGCCTCGTCCTGATCGATGGTTTTGGTTAATGTTGATACGTCATTGTTATAGTTGGAGGCCACCTCGGGTTGGCTAAGTTCGATCACAATCCGTCCCAACAGTGGGGGCTCCTGTGGTACAAAATTCCCGGCCTACGATGCGGCTGGTGGCGAAGCTGACATTCCGTAAGTGAGATCCGCCACGGACCTCTGGAGGTCACCTATCATTCCCATCAATTCAAATGTGGTGGGCTCACGAGCCTGATACAACTGGGGGGTCCAGACTGGGTGTGCGACAGGCGACCTGGATGGATACGGTACATCGACATTGGTCTCGCTTTGCAGAGTGATTCCTTGATCTAATGCGGCCGTCATAACCACAATCTCCTCTGAATTCTGCGTCATGATAAGTTCGCTGTACTGCACGGTGACTAACGAATCAGATATCTATCTTGCCTCAGCAAGGGGGAACACTAGTTATTCTGTATCAACTCTCTGAACTGAAAGGAAAAACAAGCAGCGTTTCAGCCCAAATGGATCAAACACAGATGTAGCCGAACAACTGTACTCTACTGCTGGCCATTGTTGCCCAAAATCACTGCCCCCAAAATACTGAATCGAATACCCACAGATATAACTGATTCTCATAAACTGATACTGGTGCCCTCAGGCCTGATACTCGAACTTGCAAATTGATATGTACGTTCCCTATAGAGATGCACTCTAAAAGTACATAGCAAGTAAAGAGAGCCAAAACACCCCTATGGAGGGGTAGGGTTTCCCTGTCCTATTTTTGTTAGGAGCTAGGGTTTCACTATGCACGCAGCAGTTTTCAAACAACCTAACATCGGGTAAGCAACCTGTCCTAGTTTGGAATAGTCACTATGGATTTCGATATGTACTAGGTTGAATGGTCGAAAAGGGTGCCCTGGTAAAAACGGGGTTTGTGTTCCCATACTGTCAGAGCCCACAACCGATCAGCCTTATGGCATGCTTTGACAAAGTTAAGCCTCCGGCAAACCGTTCAGGAATGGCAGATGGCAAACACGGTGTCCTAGGCGCACCAATGCACATGCAATGCAAAGAGACACATAAATGAAATCAAAACAGGATATCACGAGTTCGAGTCAAGCTCTCTAAATCCCCAGCAGAGTCTCCAGAAACTGTAGACGTCCCCGAACGCCCCGGGAGGACAAGTCCCGTTCTGTTCATTTTGGGCTCACTACAGTTCGGACTCTCCAATTGTCACGGTTCTTAATCTGAACCAAAGAGTCCAAATCCGGCAAATCGTTTTGAGAAACAGATTTTTGAAAAGAAGTGCCAAGCATGGACTGCTTTGCCAGATATAGAGTCGCCACCTAAATATTTTTTATGGGGAATTTAGGAAACCTTGACTCGGTGCCAAAGGCCACGTGTCCGTCATCACCAAAGTTGCCTCGGCTCGGGAACTTGGGTACGATTAGGGAAGGTCAGCTATGAGCACCCCCTCTCGCCCGATCCGAAGATCGGCCTCTACTAACCGTGATATCCATTTTTGAAAACGTTATGCATTCTTACTCCGGTTATTAGCCTAGAATTACTATGTTATGCGCACAGCAAACAAGTATAGACCAAATCGCCTAAATTGGAACAAAACATTGCATATCCATTTGTTTGGAAAACGCTTTGGAATTTGCTACTCACAAGTAGGCTAAAATACAGATTTCAACGAGTTATCCCAACTCAAACAATCCAACCTTCACCCACAAGCATTCAAGCAGTTCATCAAATAAGCATCTAGCCTCATGGTAATCATGCTATCATGTTAACGTTCACACTCATGTGAGATGCTAAAGCATAAAGAGCTCACCTAGTACTCCGTGCCAAAACAAGAACATGTTAGCAATCATGCATGATCCAAGTCCATGTTTAAATGCCTAATGCAACGCATACGAAATGTCACTAGAGTAGGCTCGGCTAGTCTATAAATGACATGTGAAGATGCACAAGTAGCATGTATTCAAGTTAGATTTGAAATACTTATGCAGTTAGTATGATGCGCAGAGCCTGCTGCATGCAATACTGATGAATGATGCGCGCATGCATAGCATAAGGTATGCTAAAGTAAACATGTCCTAATACTAACCATCAAAAGCAGGTAAGTAAAAGGGAGAAAGAAGTAGGGGTTGGAAGACACGCACACACGCACCCACACTTATTACAGATTTGCCCTCGCTCGGAGGGACCGAAAGAATAATACAAGTTAATTAACCTACAAGCTAATTAAATATTACAGACCAATTAATTAATTAACAAATTGACTAATCTAATGAAAGCAGTAAACAGCCTCGGGAAGAGGGCCCAATGCAATGCGCGCTCGACTCTGCTCGGAAAGTCACTGCCATGCACAAGTTGCCTCTACTTTGACTGTTCTGCTTCTCTGAAAATTGCACAACTCCCAAGGTTGCTTCTCTGAGTGTTGTGGAACACCATCGGCTGAGTGGGATCATCACCGGCCATTTTGAAGTGGTCATCGGCTAAACATTCTTTGCCGGTTGGCACTCAACACTGCCGGCCGGCCAAATCTTCCTGCTGAATCTGTTTTTGACAGCAGCAAAGGGCAAAACATGCTGGCAATGCATTTCAAGCAATGTATACACCAATCACACCCCTTATCATATTCATGACTCAAAGGGATATGATTCTCGATTCTCAGACCACCAATCGCGCATTTCCATGCATGATGGCCCAAAGAATCAAGTGTGCATTTCGATTTCAAATGAAATGCAATGCACATAAACAAACCAAGGGGCTTTCAACCTCTAGGCTTGATCAAGAGGTGAAGCATGCATGCCAATGCAATGCAATCCTAAGCATGTGAGCCTAAGTGTGCAATATGGGCATGCAAGCAAGCAATGCAAAGATGCAACTAACCAAGCATGCAAAGTGTAACAACAACATGCACACATGCAAGGTGCAATATGGACAACATGTTGGATACAAAGCATGCCAAATGCAACAACACAAAAGTGTGCAACAATGTGTCATGAGCCAAGTATCTACATATATAAGCATGCATGCAAACGTGGCTTAAAACTTTAAACATCAAAAAGTAACTCTTAAGCACACTTAAGAGGATGCAATCATGGACAAATGGCATGCACCTTAAGCTTTGAAATTGCATAGAAAAGAGGTGCTAAACAACTAATCAAAGCAAGCAAAGCATGTAATTGATCCAAGGACCTAAAGCATGATCATACGACACATGAAGCAAATGACCAAAATAGATCAAAACAGTCCTAAATCATGTTAAGGCAAGTCCTAAAAACCACCTAGATGGCATCTAAATGATCTACACATGGAGGCATGCACAAATGCTTAAACAAGGAGCATACAACACAACCTCTTAAAGCATCAAAGAAGCATTAAATGCAAGCATGCAAGCATGTTATAAGGATTGAAATAACATGGTAAGTGGTTCCAAACCACTGAAACACTGCAAGTAATGCATGCTACACACTCACACGCCCAAGGCTAACAAGCCAAAATGCAAGGTGGCTATACTAAGCATGTGATGGTCGACCAAAACAACCAAAAATAGAGCTTGAGCATGCTAAAACAAACACAAAAGCTTCACAAAGCTTGGCCAAAATCATGCTAGAACAAGGATCAAAACCTAAAGTATGTTAAGACCTAAACATGGCATTACAAGGCATGTATGCTAAGCAAGCATGATAGAGCTATATCATGACATAATAAGAATAAATATCAGTCAAGGCATGGCCAACATGAACCTAAACATGATGCTCACTAAAGAGGCAAAAAATGGCCCTTTTCAAGGACAACAAAGAGAGGGGGTGGCCCTCTCCTTCCTAGGACCTCAAGGCACCATCCTCATCACTGAAATCCCTCAAGATTTTAGTGGTGAGGAGGCCCAAACACAATGGTCCCAGAGCTCAACCAAAATGGCACAAAATGGAGCCTTTCAAGGGTTGAGAGGGGTCAAACCACCCCAAAGCTTAAAGCAGCCTTAACCAACTATTTAGAGCACTAAAAAATAGAAATTTTATATGTTATACACAAAGCTCAAAAACAGGTGCAAGGTAGGCGAAAATACAATGCAAAAATGGGGAATAAAGGGACAAGTTTCTTACCCTTGTAGACCCTCTTCACCAATGGTGAACCAGCTGGTTCTTCAACCTCAAACTTGCTCCACAACTCCAAAAATAACCCTCAAGGGCCTCAACTCCAAGAAAAGGTGTGATGGTGAGTGTTTGTGTGTAAAACTAAGGCTAAATACACACACAAGACACAAAAGGAAGAGAGATATAGATATAGGTTAGATACAAATCCTAACCTAAAACCAGAGCTCTCTAACAATGTTGTCTAAGTTGTCTAACCTCTAAAAGAGGGAGAGGAGGCCTGCTCTTATAGAGCTTCAATCTTGTAAGCTTACAAGACAAGCTAGCTAAGAGGGAAATCCCTCCATACACGTGTATGGAGGGGAGCCAAGTGCATGCCAGCTGCATGAAAATATCTGCAAAAGCAGATGCATAGTAGTCGGCCGGCCAAAAATGCAATTGACCAAAAAAAGATAGCCGGCCGGCCATCTATAGTGCCGGCCGGCCAAGAATTTGGCCGGTGGCAACAAAACACAACCGGTGGCCTCAAGCCATGGCCGGTGGAGTGTGGGGATGGCTCACAAGCCATTCCCTGCCCCTCCAAGGCAAAACACAAGTGTTTAGTGCAAAACCAGACACAAAACAGTCGAGTCGAGAGATCCTGAGGCAAGGCGCGTTGTCGAGACCTCCGGGAACTCAAGACGAACACAAACATGGATGACCACCGAGTGTTCAAGTGGTGACGTCCAAGTCTTGAGGACGGTCAAAAATGGGGTGTCTACAGGTCCCCGCTCGAGCGTGGACTTCCCCGCTCGAGTGGACCCTTAAGGTCTGCAAAAGTGCTGGATATGTTATTTTTACGCTCGAGCGTGAACTCGGACGCTCAAGCGGAAGTTCATCCTACATAGCTCCCCGCTCGAGCGGACACCATGCCTACAAAATATGCTGGGAGCACGTGTTCCCTGCTCGAGCGTCGGTTTCCCCGCTCGAGCGGACACCATGAATTCTGGGTTTTCCAGCAGTGTTCTTGAGCTCAAATTTGACACTCCATCCAACATTGCTTGCATGCAATAGCTCAAACTTCAAATACACTTGTGCTAACACGATACAAACACCAAATTACATCATCATGAGGCTCAATTTCATGAATCAAACACATGAATGACCCAATTTACACCAAACTTGCTATTATGATAACAATTCCATGTATTTCAAACTCATATCTCATAAATTGTACATGCATGTGGGATATCACTCCCATTTCAAATTACACGGTGCAAATGGTGATTACAAACATGAGCTTTAGCCAACATTCTACATGGATCATGTATTTTGTGTTCAAACATGCAAATTTCAAAGCAATTACACACATGCATGCATACATTGTCCTTCAATCCAACATTATCAACCCAATTTCATGTCAAACTTACTCTTGATTACCCAACTAGCTTAATTACACAATTTACAAACTAAAACCCATGAAATACTCACCTAGGAGCTTTAATCTTCCAAACTTAAGCTTAATTCTTGAGTTGGTCTTCAAATTATCAAGTTTCAAGATCAAACTTCAACTCTCTCCCTCTCTCCCTCTCTCTAGCTGACTCTCACTCTCCTTCCTTAGAGCAAGTTTGGCTCAAATGAACAAGAAAGAGGAATTGAGTGTGTTGTGCCCCTCTTTAAGTCCCACTAGTCACAATTATTTTAATATAAAACATTTGGGCACTTAATTCATTAATTTTATCCAATTTATTTGATCCAAATCAATTTCCAATTAAATTTCACCGTAGGCTCTAAAAATTATGCCAATCACAATGGCGTAATCAATTTCGATTTCTGTGGCCGATAAGGCCTTCAATTTAATTTCCAAAGCAGATAATCAAACAGATATTCTTACGGTGAACAGATAGAAATTCAAAACCACATATTTTCACATAATGGCACACAAAATCATATTAAACACATAATCACATTCATGTTAAGGACCAATTAACATATTACGGAACAGGGATATCACAGGGAATTTACTGGGAATTCACTTGGTAATTTACTGAGAATTTGTTAAGTAATTATTGGGAATTTACTAAGTAATTTTCTGAGAATTTACTGAGAAATTTACTTTGAAGGTACTGAGTAATTTACTTGGAATTTACAGGGAATTTACTGAGTAATTTAATGAGAATTTATTTGGAATTTAGTGAGTAATTTACTGCGATTTTACTGGGTACTTTATTGGCAATTTACTAAATAATTTACTGCGAGTTTACTGTGTAATTTACTTAGAGTTTACTACAAATTTACTGATAATTTACTAAGTAAATTACTGGGAATTTACTAAATAATTTACAGAGAATTTAATGAGTAATTTACTGAGAATTTAATGGAAATTTACTGAGAATTTAATGGAAATTTACTGAGAATTTATTGAGTAATTTACTGAGAATTTAATGCAAATTTATTGAGTAATTTACTGAGAATTTGCAGAGAATTTACTAGGAATTTACACAGTAATTCACTGGGATTTACTGAGTATTTTACTGAGAATTTACAGGAAATTTACTAAGTAATTTACTAAGATTTTTCTTGGAATTTACTAAGTAATTTACTTAGAATTTATTAGGAATTTGCTGAGAATTTACTAAAAATTTACTGAGTAATTTAATTGAAATTTACTGAGTAATTTTCTGAGAATTTACTCGGAATTTATTGAGCATTTACTGGGAATTTACTGAGAATTTACTGCGAATTTATTGTGTAATTTAATGAGAATTTGCTTGGAATTTAGTGGGTAATTTACTGGGAATTTACAGGGAATTTACTGAGAATTTACGGGAAATTTACTAAGTAATTTAATGAGAATTTATTGGGAATTTACTAAGTAATTTTCTGAGAATTTACTGAGTACTTTACTGAGGTTTTACTGTGATTTAACTAATAATTTCTGAGTAATTTTCGAAGAATTTACTGTGTAATTTACTAGGAATTTACTAACTACTTTACTGGGAATTTATTGAGTAATTAACACGAAATTTACTAAGTAATTATAAGAATTTATTGCGTAATTTACTAAGAATTTATTGAGTAATTTACTGAGATTTTATTGGGAACTTACTTAGTAATTTACTGATTAATTTATTTGGAATTTACTGAGAATTTACTCGGAATTTACTGATTAATTTACTGAGAATTTACTAGGAATTTGTTTGTTAATTTAATTGGAATTTACTGAGTTATTTATTAAGAATTTATTGGGAATTTTCTAACTAATTTTCTGAGAATTTACTCAGAATTTACTGAGTAATTTACTGAGAATTTACTGGGAATTTACATAGTAATTTACTAAGAATTTACTTGAAATTTACTGAGTAATTTACATGGAATTTACTAAGTAATTTACTAAGAATTTACAGGAAATTTACTTAGAATTTACTGGGAATTTACATAGTAATTTACTGAGAATTTACTGGGAATTTATTGTATAATTTAGTGAGAATTTACACATAATTTACTGAGACTTTACTGGGATTTTACTTTGAATTTACTAAGTAATTTACTGGAAATTTGCAGAGAATTTACTGGGAATTTACTGAGTAATTTGTAGAGAATTTATTGGGAATTTACTGAGTAATTTACTGAGAAATTACAGGAAATTTACTGATAATTTATTGAGAATTTACGGAGTAATTTGCTGAGAATTTAATGGTAATTTACTAAGAATTTAATTAGTAATTTGCTGAGAATTTATTGAGAATTTAATGGGAATTTACTTTGAATTTTATGATAATTTACTGAGAATTTACTCATTAATTTACAGAGAATTTTCTGTGAATTTACTAAGTAGTTTACTAAGAATTTACTGGGAATTTACTCAGTAATTTATGAGAATTTACTGAGCAATTTACTGAGTGATTTATTAAGAATTTAATGGGAATTTACTTTGAATTTTATGATAATTTATTAAGTAATTTACTGAGAATTTACTCATTAATTTACAGAGAATTTTCTGAGTAGTTTACTTAAAAATTTCTGGGAATTTACTCAGTAATTTATGAGAATTTACTGAGTAATTTACTTATAATTTATTAAGAATTCACTGAAAATTTACTGGGAATATACCGAGTACTTTTCTGAGTGATTTATTGAGAATTTAATGGGAATTTAATGAGTAATTTACTGGGAATTTACTTAGTAATTTATTTAGAATTTATTTTGAATTTACTAAGTAATTTACTGGGATTTTAGTGAATAATTTATTGGGAATTTACTAAGTAGTTTACTGGAAATTTATTGCAAATTACTAATAATTTACTAAGTAATTTACTATGAATTTATTAGGAATTTACTGGGAATTTACTGAGTAATTTACTGAGAATTTAATGAGAATTTATTGGGAATTTACTGAGTAATTTACTTTGAATTTACTGGGAATGTACACGGAATTTTCTGAGTAATTTATTGAGAATTTATAGAGAATTTACTGGGAATTTATACTATAATTTACTGAAAATTTACTGAGAATTTACAACAACTTTACTTAATAATTTACTGGGAATTTACTCATTAATTTATTGAGAATTTTTTGAGAATTTCCTAAGTAATTTACTTAGAATTTACTGAGAATTTGCTAGAAATTTACTGGGAATTTACTGAGTAATTTCCTAAGAACTTACTCGGAATTTACTGGGAATTTATTGTGAATTTTTTGAGTAATTTATTAGGAATTTACAGAAGATTTACTGCGAATTTGCTGATAATTTACTGAGTAATTTCCTAGGAATTTACTGAGTAATTTACTAAGAATTTACTTAGTAATATACTGAGATTTCACTGTGAATTTATTGAATAATTTACTTAGAATTTACAGGGAATTTACTCCGTAATTTACTTTGAATTTACTAGGAATTTAATGTGAATTTTTAAAAAATTTACTTAGAATTTAATGAGAATTTACGGAATACTTCATGGCAATTTATTGCGAATTTACAGGAAATTTACTGAGTAATTTATTGAGAATTTTTTGAGTAATTTAATAAGAATTTACTCATAATTTATTATGAATTTACTAAGTAATTTACTGTGAAATTAATGAGTAGTTTACTGGGAATATACTAAGAAATTTTTTGGGAATTTACTGAGTAATTTACTGAGAATTTATTGGGAATTTAATGAGAATTTACTTGGAAGTTACTAAGTAATTTACTGAGAAATTTACTGAGAATTCACTCAAAATTTCCTGAGTAATTTACTAGAAATTTACAGAGTAATTTACTGAGAATTTATTGAGTATTTTACTGGTAATTTAATGAGTATTTTATTGAAAATTAAGTGAGTAATTTACTGAGAATTTACTGAGTAATTTACTGACAATTTATTGAGAATATACAGGTAATTTACTAAGTCACTTACTGAGATTTTTTTGAGAATTTACTGGAAATTTACTAAGTAATTTAATGAGAATTTACTGAGAATTTACCCGAAATTTGCTAAGTAATTTACTTAGTAATTTGCTGAGAATTTCCTGAATAATTTACTAAGAATTTACAGAGAATTTAGTGTGTAATTTAATGAGAATTTACTTGGAATTTACTGAGTAATTTACAGAGAATTAAAAAGGAATTTACTGAGTAATTTACTGAAAATTAACTGCGAATTTACAGGGAATTTACTAAGTAATTTGTTGAGAATTTGCTGGGAATTTACTGAGTAATTTACTAAAAATTTACTGAAAATTTACTGAGTAATTCTCCGAAAATTTAATTGAAACTCACTGATAATTTACTGAGAATTTATAGAGAATTTACTCTGAATTTACTGGGTGGTTTACTAAGAATTTACAAGGAATTTACTGAGTAATTTACTTTGAATTTATTAAGAATTTTTTGAGAATTTATTGGGAATTTATTGCAAATTGACAGAGTAATTTACTGATTATTTACTAGAAATTTACTGAGAATTTTACTAAAAATTTACTGGGAATTTACAGGGAATTTACTGAATAATTTACTAAAAACTTACAGTGAATTTACTGAGAATTTACTGGAAATTTTTTGAGTAATTTTCAAATTTGCTAGGAATTTACTGATAATTTACTGAGTAATTTACTGGGAATTTGCTCAAATTTACTGAGTAATTTACGAAGAATTTACTCAGAATTTACTGAGGAATTTACTTTGAATTTCCTAGGAATTTACTGAGAATTCACTGAGTAATTTATTGGGAATTTACAAAGTAATTTACTGAGAATTTACAGGGAATTTGCTAAGCAATTTACTTGGAATTTAGTAAGTAATTTACTGAGAATTTACTAGGAATTTATTGAGAATTTACACGGAATTTATTGTTGAATTTACTTTGAATTTGCTGAGAATTTACTGAGAATTACTATGAATTTACTGAGTAATTTACTGGGAATTTACAGAGTAATTTACTAAGAATTTACTGAGAATTTATTGAGAATTTACTAAGCAATTTTCTGGAAATTTACTAAGAATTTACTGAGTAATTTACTGAGAATTTACTGAGTAATTTATAGAGAATTTACTGAGTAATTTACTTAGAATTTAATAAGTAATTTACTGAGAAATTTACTGACAATTTACGGGGATTTTACTGATTAATTTACTGGCAATTTACTGAGTAATTTACTAAGAATTTGCTAGGAATTTACTGGGAATTTTTTGAGAATTTATTTGGAATTTATTGGGAATTTGCTCAGTAATTTACTGAGAATTTACATGAAATTTGCTGAGTAATTTAATGAGAATTTACTTGGAATTTATTGAGAATTTATAGAGTAATTTTTTGAGAATTTACTGAGTAATTTACAGACAATTCACAAGGAAATTTACTGAAAATTAACTTAAAATTTACTTAGTAATTTACTGAGAATTTACAGTAAACTTACTAAGTAATTTACTGGGAATTTACTGACTAATTTGCTGAAAATTCATAGGGAATTTACTGATAATTTAATGGGAATTTACTGAGTAATTTATGGGGAATTTACTGAATAGTTTACTGAGTATTTACAGGAAATTTGTTGAGTAATTTACTTTGAATTTAATGGGAATTTACTGAGAATTTTTTGGGAATTTGCAGAGTAATTTACTGGGAATTTACTAAGTAATTTACTGAGAATTTACTAAGAATTTACCGAGTAATATACTGAGTAATGTACTAGCAATTTACTCAGTAATTTACTGAGAATTTACTGAATAATTTTCTGAGAATTTACTGGGAATTTACTTGTAATTTACTAAAAATTTACAAGGAATTTACTTGCAAATTACTGACTAATTTACTGAGAGTTTACTGAGAAATTACTGAGTAGTTTACTGGGAATTGAATGAGTAATTTACTGAGAATTTACTGGTAATTTACTGTGTAATTGACTGGGACTTTACTGAGAATTTATTGGGAATTAACTAAGTAATTTACTGAGAATTCACTGGAAATTTACTGAGTAATTTTCTGGCAATTTATTGAGAATATGCTCAGAATTTACTGAGAATTTACTTATTAATTTATTGAGAATTTATTACAATTTTACTGAGTAATTTACTGAGAATTTAATGAGTAATTTACTGGGAATTTACTGGTAATTTACTGACATTTAACTGAAATTTACGGAGAATTTACTATGAATTTGCTGAGAATTTGCTATGAAATTACTGAGTAATTTAATGGGAATTTAATGAGTAATTTACTAATAATTTACTGAGCAATTGACTGGGAATTTACTGGGTAATTGACTGAAAATTTACGGGGAATTTACTGAGTAATTTACTGAGAATTTACTAAGAAATTACTAATATACTGAGTAATGTACTTGGAATTTACTAAATAATTTACTGAGAATTTACTGGGAATTTACTGAAAATTTGCAGGGAATTTACTGTGATTTCACTTGGAAATTACTGAGTAATTTATTAAGAATTTATTAGGAAATTACTGAGTAATTTACTAGGAATTTAATGAGTAATTTACTGAGAATTTACAGAGTAATTAACTGAGAATTTACTGAGTAATTTACTGGCAATTTATTGAGAATATACTGGGAATTTACTGAGAATTTATTGGGAATTTACTTATTAATCTACAAAGAATTTATTGCGATTTTACTGAATAATTTAATGAGAATTTACTGAGTAATTTACAGGTAATTTACTGAGTAATTTACTGAGTAATTTATTTAGTATTTACTGTGTAATTTACCGGGAATTTACTGGGAATTTACTGGGAATTTACTGAGTAATTTACTAGAAATATACTGAGTAATTTATTGAGAAGTTACTGGAAATTTACTGAAAATTTTCTGAGAATTTACTGGGATTTTACTTAGAATTTACTGGTAATTTACTGAGTAATTTCTTGGAAATTTGCTTAGTAATTTACTGAAAATTTACTGGGAATTTAATGAGTAATTTACTGAGAATTTACTGGAAATTTACTGAGAATTTAATGTGTATTTTACTGAGAATTTATTGAGAATTTACTAAGTAATTTACTGGGAATCTACTGAGCAATTTACTGGGAATCTACTGATAATTTACTTAGAATTTACTAAGTAATTTATTGAGAATTTACTGGGAATTTACGGAGAATTTACTCGGAATTTACTAAGTAATTTACTGGCAATTTACTGAGTAATTTATTGATAATTTACTGGGAATTTACTGAGTAATTTACTGAGAATATACTGGGAATTTACTAAGAATTTACTTGAAATTTACTGCGTAATTCACTGAAAATTTACTTGGAATTTACTAAGTAATTTACTGGGAATTTATACGAAATTTATTAAATAATTTACTAAGAATTTACTTAAAATTTACAGGCAATTAACTGAGAATTTATTTGGAATTTACTGAGTAATTTACTGGGAATTTACTAAGAATTTACTGGAGTTTACTTAGTAATTTACTGAGAATTTACTAAGTAGTTTACTGAAAATTTAAAGGGGATTTACTGAATAATTTATTTTGAAATTATTGGGAATTTACTTAGAATTTACTGGAAATTTACTGAGTAATTTAATTAGAATTTACTAGGAATTTACTTAGTAATTTACTGGGAATTTAGTGAGTAATTTACAGAGAATTTATTAGGAATTTACTGATAATTTACTGAGTGATTTACTGAGAATTTATTGAGTAATTTACTAGGAATTTATTGAGTAAGTTACTGAGAATTTACAGTGAATTTACTGAGTAATTTATTGAGAATTTCCTGGAAATTTACTGAGAATTTGTTAGGATTTTACTAAGTAATTTACTGAGAATTTACAGGGAATTTACTGAAAATTTGATAGGGCTGAGCAAGGAATCCGTGAAATCCGTAATTCGATCCAGTCCAGTCCAATCCGATAGGTTTGGATTGGTTTTTTGAATCCGCGGTTCCGTTCTGGATTGAAGAATTAAAAATCCATAGTCCACGAATTGGTTTCGGATTGAAACCCACGGTTTCGGATTGGAACCGATTTGGACCGTATACAAATAGTCTGTATTTTATTATACATCCTCCCCCATAGTATCTTCTCTTATTCTATAGAAAATCTAAACTCAAACCTAAAACCGTATATATCTTCTTTTATTACTTTTGTTTGTTAGTTTTTAGTTTTAATTTGTAATTGTCTAAATACTTATGGTGAAACCCGTTTTCTTATGTTTGTTTAAATTCTAGAACAGTATATCACTATGTTTATATTTTTATGAAATTAAAGTGTTATATATACATATATATATTTGTTATTTAATTATGTGAATCTATGGTCCTAAACCGATCCAATCCGTATTTAAATGGATTGGTTTGGATTGGTTCCATGATTTAAACGGATTGGATTGGTTCCAATTTTTCAGGAACCGTAGATAATGGATTGATCCTGATTTTATCCCAATCCGGTCCAATCCGGACCATGCTCACCCCTAGAATTTAATGAGTAATTTACACAGAATTAGAGTGAATTTACTAAGTAATTTGTTGGAAATTTACTGAGTAATTTACTGAGAATTTTCTGAGTAATTTATTGAGAATTTACAAAGAATTTACTGAGTAATTTACTTTCAATTTATTGGGAATTTACTGAATAATTTACTTAGAATTTACTGGGAATTTACTAAGTAATTTACTGACAGTTTATTGAGAATTTAATAAGATTTTACTAGGAATTTACTGAGTAATTACGAAGATTTTAATGGAATGTTTGGAGAAATTTACTCAGAAATTACTAAGAATTTACTGAGAATTTAATGGGAATTTAATGAGTAATTTACTGGGAATTTATAGAGTAATTTATTGAGAATTTAAGGAGTAATATACTGGGAATTTAGTGAGAATTTACTAAGTAATTTAATTAAGTAATTTATTGGGAATTTATTGAGGGGTTGTTTGGGAACTTAGTTTTTTGTTTTGTTTTGTTTTGTTTTTTTTTTCACTACAAGGCAAAAGTTTTACAAAAAAAAAAAAAAAAAAAAAAAAAAAAAATTCAAACAAAATATCACATCAAACCCCATAATCATTTTACTTCTTTTCTCACAAACCGTACATTCAACCAAAAAAAAACCCAACTATCTTCCCAAACACAAAAAAAAATTTCTCCAATAATGTCCGACAACTAAAAAACCTACATAAAAACCTACTTCCCAAACACCCACTCAGTAATTCACTGAAAATTTACTGGGAATTTACTAAGTAATTTTCTGAGAATATGTTGGAAATTTAAGGATAATTTACTGAGTAATTTAATAGGAATTTACTGAGAATTTGCAGGAATTTACTGAGTATTTTACTGGAAATTTATTAGGAATTTAGTAAGTAATTTATTGGGAATTTATTGAGTAATTTATTGAGAATTTTCAGGGAATTTATTAAGAATTTGCTGGAAATTTTCTGAGTAATTTACAGGAAATTTATATCAAATTTACTGATTAATTTACTGGGAATTAACTGGGAATTTACTAGGAATTTAGTGATTATTTACTAGCAATTTACTGTGTAATTGTTAAGAATTTACTAGGAATTTGCAAAGTAATTTGGTGAGAATTTACAGGAAATTTACTGAGAGTTTGCTCGGAATTTACTGAGTACTTTACTGAGTATTTACTGAGAATTTATTGAGTAATTTACTAAGAATTTACTTGGAATTTTCTGGGAATTTACTTACTAATTTGCTGAGAATTTACAGGGAATTTACTAAGTAATTTTTTGAGAATTTACTAGGAATTTACGGAGAATTTACTAGGTAATTTACTGGAAATTTATCGGAATTTACTGAGAATTTACTAAGTAATTTACAGAAAATTTACAGGGAATTTACTAAGTAATTTACTGAGTAATTTACAGGGAATTTACAGAATAATTTACTTGGAATTTACTAGGAATTTACTAAGTAATTTACTCAGAATTTACTGAGTAGTTTACTGAGAATTTGTTGGGAATTTACTGAGAATTTACTGGGAATTACAGGGAATTTAATGAGAATTTAATGAATAATTTACAGAGAATTTACTGGGAATTTACTGAGTAATTTACTGAGAATTTAATGGGAATTTACTGAGAATTTACTGAGTAATTTACTGGGAATTTACTAAGTAATTTACTCAGAATTTACTGAGTAGTTTACTGAGAATTACTGAGGAATTTATAGAGAATTTACTGAGAAGTTATTGGCAATTTAATGAGAATTTACTAGCAATTTACTAAGTAATTTACTGAGAATTTACTGGCAATTTACAAAGTAATTTACTGTGAATTTACTGTGAATTTAATGAAAATTTACGGGGAATTTATTGAGTAATTTACTGAGAAATTACTAGGAATTTACTAAGTAATTTAATGAGAATTTATTGGGAATTTATTCGAAATTTATTGAGAATTTACTGAATAATTTACAAAGAATTTACTAAGAATTTACTGAGAATTTACTGAGAGATTTAATGAGAATTTACAGAGAATTTACTAGTAATTTTACTTATTAATTTACTGAGAATTTATTGAGATTTTACTGAGTAATTTCCTGAGAATGTACATGCAATTTACTGAGTAATTTATTGAGAATTTACTAAGTGATTTACAGAGAATTTACTAAGTAATTTACAGAGAATTTACTGAGTAATTTACTGAGAATTTACTAAGTAATTAACTTTGAATTTGTCGGGAATTTACTGAGAATATGCCGAGAATTTATTGGGAATTTACTAAGTAATTTATTGATAATTTAATGGGAATTTACTGAAAATTTAATGGGAATTTACTGAATAATTTACTGAGTAATTTCCTAAGAATTTACAGAGAATTTACTGGGAATTTACTGAGTAATTTACTGAGAAATTACTAATATTTTACTAGGAATTTTCTGAGTAATTAATTTACTGATTAATTTACTGAGAATTTACCAAGAATTTGTTGAGAATTTACTCGGAATTTACTTAGTAATTTAATCAGAATTTACGGGAATTTATTGTGTAATTTACTGGGAATTTATTTGGAATTTTCTTACTAATTTACTGAGAATTTATTCAAAATTTACTAAGAATTTACTGGGTAATTTACTGAAAATTTACTGGGAATTTAATGAGTAATTTACTGCGAATTTACCAAGTAATTTACTGGGTAATTTACTGAGACTTTTCTGGTAATTTACTGACTAATTTACTGAGAATTTGCAAAGAATTTACAAAGTAATTTACTGGGAATTTACTATGTAATTACCGAGAATTTACTGGGAATTTACTCAGTAATTTATTAGGAATTTATTGGGAATTTACAGGATAATTTAAAGAGAATTTAATGGGAATTTACTGAGTAATTTTTTGGGAATTTACTGAGTAATTTACTAAGAATTTATTGAGAATTTAATGGGAATTTATTTTGAATTTGCTAATAATTTTCTGAGTAATTTACTGGAAATTTGCTTAGTAATTTACAGAGAATTTACTGAGTAATTTACTGGGAATTCACTAGGAATTTACTGGGAATTCACTGAGTAATTTACTGGGAATTTATTGAGTAATTATTGGGAATTTACTAAGTAATTTTCTTGGAATTTACTGAGAAATTTACTGAGAATTTACTGGGAATGTACTGAGTAATTTACTGAGTGATTTAATGAGAATTTATTGGGAATTTAATGAGTAATTTACTTAGAATTTACTTGAAATTTACTGAGTAATTTATTGAGAATTTATTTGAAATTTACTGAGTAATTTACGACGACTTTACTAGGTAATTTATTGGGAATTTATTGAGTAATTTACTTGAAATTTACTGTGTAATTTATTGAGAGTTTACTGCGAATTTATTGATAATTTACTGAGTAATTTACTAAGAATTTAATGGAAATTTACTGAGAATTTAATGGTAATTTACTGAGAATTTGTAGAGAATTTACTGAGTATTTTACACGGAATTTACTGGGAATTTACTAAGTAATTTACTTAGAATTTACAAGTAATTTACTGAGTAATTTTCTGAGAATTTACTCGGAATTTACTAAGCATTTACTGAGAATTTACTGGGAATTTAATGAGAATATGTTTGGAATTTATTGGGTAATTTACTGAGAATTTACTGGGAATTTATTGAGAATTTACTGGGAATTTACTAAGTAATTTACTAAGAATTTATGGGAAATTTACTGAGTAATTTAATGAGATTTTACAGGGAATTTACTGAGGATTTACTATGATTTAACTAATAATTTACTGAGTAATTTACGAAGAATTTATTGAGAATTTACTGGGAATTTACTGACTACTTTACTGGGAATTTACTGAGTAATTAACAAGGAATTTACTGAGTAATTTATTAAAATTTATTGAGTAATTTACTGATTAATTTACTTTGAATTTACTGAGTAATTTACTGAGAATTTACTGGGAATTTATTTAGTAATTTAATCAGAATTTTCTGGGAATTTACTAAGTAATTAACTAAGAGTTTATTGGGAATTTTCTGACTAATTTACTGAGTAATTTACTAAGAATTTACTTGGAATTTACTGAGTAATTTATATGGAATTTACTGAGAATTTACAAGGAATTTACTTAGAATTTGCTGGGAATTTACAAAGTAATTTACTCAGAATTTACTATGTAATTTATTGAGAATTTACACGTAATTTACTGAGACTTTACCGGGACTTTTCTTGGAATTTACTGAGTAATTTATTGGAAATTTACTAGGAATTTACTGAGAATTTGCAGAGAATTTAGTAAGTAATTTACTGGGAATTTACTGTGTAATTTACTAAACATTTAGTGAGTAATTTACTGTGAATTTACTGGGAATTTAATGTGTAATTTACTGAGAATTTATTGGGAATTTACAGAGTACTTTACTGAGAATTTAATTAATAATTTACTGAGAATTTATTCTTTAGTTTACAGAGAATTTTCTGGGAATTTACTGAATAGTTTACTAAGAATTTACTGAGAATTAACTCAGTAATTTATGAGAATTTACTGTGTAATTTACTGATAATTTACTAAGTAATTTACTAAAAATTTACTAAGTAGTTTTCTGAGTGATTTACTGAGAATTTACTGGGAATTTAATGAGTAATTTACTGGGAATTTACTAAGTAATTTATTTAGAATTTATTTGGAATTTACTTAGTAATTTACTGGGATTTTAGTGAGTAGTTTATTGAGAATTTACTGAGTACCTTACTGGGAATTTACTGAGTAGTTTACTGAGAATTTATTGCAAATTTACTGATAATTTACTGAGTAATTTACCATGAATTTAGTAGGAATTTACAAGGAATTTACTAACTAATTTACTGAGAATTTACTAAGTAATTTACTAAAAATTTACTGAGAATTTAATGAGAATTTATTGGAAATTTACTGAGAATTTACAGGGAATTTACTGAGTAATTTACTAAGAATTTATAGAGAATTTACTGGGAATTTACACTGTAATTTATTGGGAATTTACTGAGAATTTACGGCGAATTTACTTAGTAATTTACTCGAAATTTACTGAGTAATTTATTGAGAATTTTTTAGGAATTTCCTAAGTAATTTACTTAGAATTTACTGGGAATTTACTGAGTAATTTCCTGAGAATTTACTCGGAATTTACTGAGGATTTACTAAAAATTTATTGATAATTTACAGAGTAATTTACTAAGTAATTTACTAAGAATTTACTTAGTAATATACTAAGATTTTATTGTGAATTTATTGAATAATTTACTGAGAATTTATAGGGAATTTACTCAGTAATTTATTTTGAATTTACGGGGAATTTACTGGGAATTTTTTTAAAAATTACTTAGAATTTACTGAGAATTTACGGAATACTTAATGGCAATTTACTGATAATTTACTGAGTAATTTACTAGGAATTTACTGAGTAATTTTTAGAGAATATACTGTGCAATTTACTGAAATTTACAGGGAATTTACTGAGTAATTTACTGAGAATTTACTTAGTAATTTATTATGAATTTACTGAATAATTTATTGGGAATTTACTGAGAATTTACTGATTAATTTACTGAGAATGTACTTGGAAGTTACTAAGTAATTTACTGGCAATTTACTGAGTAGTTTATTGAAAATTTACTAGGAATTTACTGAATAATTTACTGAGAATTTACTCGAAATTTACTAAGTAATTTACTTTGAATTTAAAGAGTAATTTGCTGAGAATTTATTGAGTATTTTGCTGGTAATTTAATGAGTAATTTACTGGGAATTAACTAAGTAATTTACTAAGAATTTACTAAGTAAGTTATTGGCAATTTATTGAGAATATACTAATAATTTACTGAGTAACTTACTGAGAATTTACTAGGAAATTTCTGAGAATTTACTAGAAATTTACTAAGTAATTTAATGAGAATTTACAGTGAATTTACTAAGCATTTACTCAGTAATTTACTGAGAATTTACAGGGAATTTACTGAGTAATTTAATGAGAATTTATTTGAAATTTATTGAGTAATTTGTCGAGAATTAAAAAGGAATTTACTGAGTAATTTACTGAAAATTAACTGCAAATTTATTGAGAATTTTAGGGGAATTTACGAAGTAATTTACTGAGAATTTACAGAGTAATTTACTAAAAATTTACAAGGAATTTACTAAGTAATTCTCTGAAAATTTAATGGGAATTTATTGATAATTTACTGAGTAATTTACTGAGAATTTATGGAGAATTTACTCAGAATTTACTGAGTGGTTTACTAAGAATTTACATGGAATTTACTGAGTAATTTACTTTGAATTTACTAGGAATTTTCTGAGAATTTATTAGGAATTTACTGAGTAATTTACTTTGAATTTTCTAGGAATTTTCTAAGAATTTATTAGGAATTTACTGAGTAATTTATTTGGGAATTGACAGAATAATTTACTGAGAATTTACTAGCAATTTGCTAGGAATTTCTAAGTAATTTACTAAAAACTTACAGTGAATTTACTGAGAATTTACTGGGAATTTTTTAAGTAATTTTTTGATAATTTACTGAGTTATTTACTGAGCAATTTACGGAGAATTTACTCAGAATTTACTTAGTGGTTTACTGAGAATTTACTAGGAACTTATTAATTAATTTACTTTGAATTTCCTGGAATTTACAGAGAATTTACTAAGTAATTTATTGGGAATGTACAAAGTAATTTATAGAGAATTTACTAGAAATTTAGTGAGTAATTTACTGCGAATTTACTGAGTAGTTCACTGAGAATTTACAAGGATTTTATTGTGTTATTTTCTTTGAATTTACTGGAAATTTACTGAGTAATTTACTGAAAATTTACAGAGTAATTTACTAAGATTTTACTGAGAATTTACTGAGTAATTTATTAAAAATTTACTGAGAATTTACTAATAAATTTACTGGGAAGTTATTGAGTAATTTACTTCAAATTTACTGGAAATTTACTGAGAATTTACTACCAATTTACTAATTAATTTACTGGCAATTTACTGAGTAATTTACTAAGAATTTGCTGGGAATTTACAGTGTAATTTGCTGAGAATTTAGTGGCAATTCACTGAGTAATTTTCTGAGAATATGCTGGGAATTTACTGATAATTTACTGAGTGATTTTACTGGAAATTTACTGAGTAATTTACTGGGAATTTACTTAGAATTTACTAGGAATTTACAGAATAATTTATTGAGAATTTTTTGAGAATTTATAGAGTAATTTACTGAGAATTTACAGGGAATTTACAGAGTAATTTACTGAGAACTTACTGGGAATTTACTGAGTAATTTTATGGAATTTACTGAGTAATTTACAAGGAATTTATTTCGAATTTACTTATTAATTAAATGGGAATCGATTGACAATTTACTTGGAATTTACGGATTAATTTCTTGAGAATTTACTAAGTAATTTATTGGGAATTTAGTGATTAATTGACTGGGAATTTAGTGATTAATTTACTATGTAATTGTTGAGAATTTAGTAGGAATTTACACAGTAATTTAGTGAGAATTTACGGGAAATTTACTGAGAATTTACTCGGAATTTACTGAGTAATTTGCTAGGAATTTACTGAGTAATATACTAAGAATTTATTGAGTAATTTGCTGAGAATTTACTTGGAATTTACTGAGAATTTATTTAGTAATTTGCTGAGAATTTACAGGGAATTTACTGAGTAATTTTTTGAGAATTTACTGTAAATTTACTGAGAATATACTAAGAATTTACTAGGTAATTTACTAGGAATTTACTAGGAATTCATTGAGAATTTACTAGGAATTTACTGAGTAATTTACAAGGAATTGACTAAGTAATTTACAGGAAATTTACTGAGTAATTTACTTAGTAATTTACTTGGAATTTATTGAGTAATTTACTGAGAATTTACAGAGAATTTACTATGTAATTTACTTTAAATTTATTAGGAATTTACTGGGAATTACAGGGAATTTACTAAGAATTTAATGTGTAATTTACTGAAAATTTACTTGGAATTTACTGAGAATTTAACGAGAATTTACTGAGTATTTTGTTGAGAATTTACTGAGTAATTTACTGAAAATTTACTGAGTAATTTACTTAAAATTTATTGGGGAATTTACACAGAATTTACTGGGAATTTTTTGAAAAATTTACTGAGAAGTTACTAGCAATTTAAGGAGAATTTACTGGCAATTTGCTGAGTAATTTACTGAGAATTTACTGGCAATTTATAAAGTAATTTATTGAGAATTTATTAGGAATTTACTGAATAATTTATTGAGTATTTACTGAGTAATTTAATAAGAATTTACTGGGATTTACTGAGTATTTTACTGAGAATTTACCGAGTACTTTATTGAGAGTTTACTGAGTAATTTACTGAGAATTTGCTACCAATTTACTAAATAATTTATTGAAAATTTACAGGGAATTTAATGAGTAATTTATCGAGAAATTACTGAGAATTTACTGAGAATTTACTAGAAATTTACTAAGTAATTTAATGAGAATTTACTGGGAATTTTCTCGAAATTTACTGAGAAATTTAATGGGAATTTACTAAGTAATTTACTTAGAATTTATAGGGAATTTACTGAGTAATTAGTGAGAATTTACTAAGAATTTGCTGAGTATTTTAATGAGAATTAACTACGAATTTACTGAGTAATTTACTACAAATTTATAAGGAATTTACTAAGTAATTTACAGAGAATTTATTGTGAATTTACTGGGCAATTTACTGAAAATTCACATGGAATTTATTGAGAACTTAGTGAGTAATTTTCTGAGAATTTAATGATAATTTACTGGGAACTTACAAAGCAATTTTCTTCAATTTACTGAGTAATTTACGGAGACTTTAATGGTAATTTACTGAGTAGTTTACTCAGAATTTACAGGAAATTTACTGAGTAATTTACTTTGAGTTTAATGGGAATTTACTAAGAATTTATTAGGAATTTACAGAGTAATTTACCGAGAATTTATTGAGAATTTACTAAGAATTTACTTTGAATTTTTTGAGAATTTACTGAGTAATTTACTGGGAATTTACTGTGTAATTTACTTTGAATTGACTAAATAATTTACTGAGAATTTAATGAGAATTTACGGGGAATTTACTAAGTAATTTTACTGAGAAATTATTGGGAATTTACTGAGAATTTACTAAGCAATTTACTGAATAATTTATAGAGAATTTACAGGGAATTTACTAAGTAATTTACTTAGAATTTACTGAGAATTTATAGGGAATTTCTTAAGTAATTTACTTTGAATTTATTAGGAATTTTCTAAGAATTTACTGGGAATTACAAGGAATTTACTGAGAATTTAATGAGTAATTTATTGAGAATTTATTGAGAATTTACTGGGAATTTGCTGAGTAATTTACTGAGAATTTAATGAAAATTTACTGAGTATTTTACTTGGAATTTACTGAGTAATTTACTGAGGAATTTATAGAGAATTTACTGGGAATTTTTTGAAAAATTCACTGAGAAGTTACTGGTAATTTAATGAGAACTTACTGGCAATTTACGAAGTAATTTATTGAGAATTTATTGGCAATTTATTGAGAATTTACTGAGTAATTTACTGAGAAATTCCTAGGAATTTACTGAATAATTTAATTAGAATTTACTAAGAATTTATTCGAAATTTACTCAGTGATTTGCTGAGAATTTACTGAGTAATTTACAAAGAATTTACTGGAAATTTATTGAGAAATTTAATGGGTATTTACTGAGTAATTTACTAAGAATTTACAGGGAATTTTTCTGAGTAATTTAGTGAGAATTTACTGGAAATTTACTAAGTACTTTACAAAGAATTAACTAGGAATTTACTGAGTAAGTTACTGCGAATTTATAAGGAATTTACTAAGTAATTTACTGTGAATTTTCTAAGCAATTTACTGAAAATTCACATGGAATTTACTGGGAATTTAGTGAGTAATTTTCTGAGTATTTACTAGGAATTTACGGAGTAATTTACTTTAATTTACTGAGTAATTTTCGGAGACTTGAATGGGAATTTACTGAGTAGTTTACTTAGAATTTATAGGGAATTTACTGAGTAATTTACTTTGAATTTACTGGGAATTTACAATGTAATTTAATGGGAATTTATTTAGAATTTACTGAGTAATTTACTGTTTAATTTACTTAGAATTGCCTGAGTAATTTACTAAGAGTTTAATGAGAATTTAAGGGGAATTTACTGAGTAATTTACTGGGAATTTATGGAGTAATTTGGTGGAAATTTATGGGGAATTTACTGCGTAATTTTCTGAGAATATGCTGGGAATTTACTGATAATTTACTAAGTAATTTACTGAAAATTTACTAAGTAATTTACTGGGAATTTACTTAGAATTTACTGAATAATTTGTTGAGTGATTAATTGAGAATTTTCTGAGTAATTTACTGAAATTTACTTGGAATTTATTGAGTAATTTATAGAGAATTTATTTCGAATTTACTTATTAATTTAATAGGAATTGACTGACAATTTACTGGGAATTTACTGAGTAATTTACAGGGAATTTATTTCGAATTTACTAATTAATTTACAGGGAATTGACTGAGAAATTACTGGAAATTTGGTGATTAATTTACTGAGATTTTACTGGCAATTTACTGTGTAATGGTCGAGAATTTAGAAGGAATTTACACAGTAATTTAATGAGAATTTACAGGGAATTTACTGAGAATTTACTCGGAATTTACTAAGTAATTTACTTGGAATTTATTGAGTAATTTACTGAGAATTTAGTGAGAATTTACATATTAATTTGCTGAGAATTTTAGGCTCAATAATTTTTTGAGAATTTACTGGGAATTTACAGAGAATATACTACGAATTTACTGGGAATTTACTGAGATTTTGTTGAGAATTTACTGGAAATTTACTAGGTAATTTACAGAGAATTTACAACGAATTGACTGAGTAATTTTGTCACGACCCCAAACCGCCCCTAGTAGTTTGGTGCCGTGATGGCCAGTAATCCGTAATTACCGAAGGCCAGCTTTCAAAAAACTTAACACAATCAGAGTATAATAATCGGGGCTAACCAATGCGGAAGCAATAATCTAAAATACGAGCGGTCCATAAGAGCTGTGCGTAGATCAAATGCAATGCCAAACATTTCCAATTAACTTTACAACTTGAATACAACAAAGTAAAATACATGTTACATCTTGATCAAAAGGCTTCTCGAGCCGACATATACAAAATACAGCTAATACAAGTCAAGAAGCATGGTTTTCAAGATTTGCCGACATGCAATGAAGGGCATCGCCGACGTAATTACAAAAGCAAAGCCGACATAAGCACGAATCCAAAACAAGCATCCAAAACGATCTAGGCGTCGCCGCCGTCCTGCTCATCACCTACATATATATAGAGGGGTGAGTACAAATACTCAGTGAATGGTACTAATAATAAAGGTTTTACATGAATATAGCCAAGGTCCTTCAAAACGAAACACATCAAACTTTATCAAGACGAGGGATGAACCGTATTCATCGTTCAAATATTACAATATCGGCGAGGCAAGGGATGAACCGTATTCATCGTTCAAATATTACAACATCGGCGAGGCAAGGGATGAACCGTATTCATCAATCAAATATTACAACATCGGCGAGGCAAGGGATGAACCGTATTCATCAATCAAATATTACAACATCGGCGAGGCAAGGGATGAACCGTATTCATCAATCAAGTATTTCAAGTATCAAGGGCTGTACGATCCGTAATCGTTTAGTCAAAGGTACTGCGAAAGTTTATAGTCCTCCAGCACAAGGGACTTGTGTTACTTAGGCCCGTAGCCCGATTTAACAAGGGCCGTATCCTTTTATGCTTAGTACTGCGAAAGTTTAGAGTCCTTCAGTGCAAGGGACTTTCCAAGAGAGGACCGTATCCTTTTATGCTCAGTACTGCGAAAGTTTAGAGTCCTCCAGCACAAGGGACTTGTGTTACTTAGGCCCGTAGCCCGATTTAACAAGGACCGTATCCTTTTATGCTTAGTACTGCGAAAGTTTAGAGTCCTTCAGTGCAAGGGACTTTCCAAGAGAGGACCGTATCCTTTTATGCTTAGTACTGCGAAAGTTTAGAGTCCTCCAGCACAAGGGACTTGTGTTGCTTAGGCCCGTAGCCCGATTTAACAAGGACCGTATCCTTTTATGCTTAGTACTGCGAAAGTTTAGAGTCCTTCAGTACGAGGGACTTTCCAAGAGAGGACCGTATCCTTTTCAAAGATGGCATCAAAACAAGGATTATACTTGTCATATCAAAACAAGAGCTATTCATTCATGCTTAACAAAACACTTTTGTCAAAACAAAGCAAGCAAGATTTATCAAAACGAGTATAACATAGCTTTATCAATAATACCACTCACCTAGTTCTTCAGGTGTAGACTCAAAGCAAATATCAAGGACCTACAATCACATGGCAAGTCACATTCTCAAAGCAAGCTCTATATACATGCAAATGATCTCGGCATTCTTGCCAGATCCAAGTCAAAGACAAAGCAAAACAAGCTGGAAGCTCAAACACTGCTCCCGTCTTATGAAAACACACTGGGTACCATCCAGATCTTTGCCGAGGTCCCACACATCCTTGCCGAGGTGTGGTCCCGCTGGCCTTAACCAAAAGCAAAGTCGGGAAAAACCAGGGTTTCCCTTTGAATAACATGAAGAATATGACGAATATGATCGTGAGAAAGATGAATGCAAGATCAAAACTTGTTACAAAATCTGAGATTTCGTGCCATGAGTTCAAAACATGGACCTGGGTACCCATACAAGAAGGTTATGCAAGAATAAACACAAAACATGATTTTCGTTCCAAGCTTTTCGATCAAAACGAGACTTTCTTCAAAAACACATGAAAACCATTTTCTCTTTCCAAAACTAACTTCAAAACGATGCATGACATGCAAAACAGATCCGATCATGCAATGCAGCTAGATAGTCCATAACAACATTCAAAGTAGATCAAGAATCTTACCCCAAATCTTGAATCCAACGGTTCAAACCACGAAGATTAAGCTTGGAAGACTCACTCTCACTCAAGAACTCCTCTTCCTTCTCTCTAGAGCTTCTCTCTCTAAAACAAAGATTGAGACCAAGAATGATTTGTTCCTAGGTCTGCCGGCTGTCTTAACAATCAGCTCGGACACGTGGCGCTACCGGGTTGGTTCAGCTCAAAAAGGCGATTGATTGATAAGACAAGTCTCTGACAAAGCGTATGCAGCAAGCTCGGTAAAACACATCAGCAATAATTGACATCGGCTCAAATCAAGGATCCGACAACAGGATAACAAAACATCGGCTAGGGAGGACGACACTTGACTAAGCTGTACCACACCTTGGCCGGGGTGTGCCACATCTCGGCCTAGGCCATACCTGCCTGCGGACAAGGTTCGCTGGGTGCAAAACATCTCGGCAATAAATGCCCGAGGTGAAGGTGGGGGTCGACCAAGGTCTCAAAACAGTTCTAAGTGCAAAGGTTCAAAGGCAAACTAAGCTCAAGGCGACCTCGGCCACACACACACTAAGCAAAGAACAAAAACATGCAAGCAACTGTAAGCAAATCAAGGCAAGACAAAACCTTCAAATTAATCATAACAAAGCAAGATCATGCAAGAATGTATGCAAGCATGACAAGAGTAAGGTGAGGGTTGTTACATCTTACCCCCCTTAAAGAAGTTTGGTCCCCAAACTTAGATTACCTTGCTCAGAAAACAACTCTGGATAATGGATTCTCACATCCTCTTCCCTTTCCCACGTGGCTTCTGTGCCATAATGTTCCTTCCATTCGACCTTTACCATTGGTATCGATTTGTTTCTCAACTGTCTCACTTGTCTGTCAATACTCCTTATTGGCTTCTCCTCGTAGCCCAAATCCTCATTAACCGTGATCTCGGAATGATTAATTACATGTAGTGGATCTCGGATGTACTTCCTCAACATCGAAACATGAAACACATTGTGGACTTGACTCAAATCCGACGGCAAGGCAAGTCTGTAGGCAACGGGGTTAATTCTTTCAAGAATTTCAAATGGCCCAATATAACGCGGTGCTAATTTACCTTTCTTTCCAAATCTGGATACTCCCTTCATCGGTGAAACTTTCAGGAATACATGATTCCCAACTTCGAACTCTATCTCATTCCTTCTCTGGTCGGCGTAGCTCTTTTGTCGGCTCTGGGCAGTTTTAATCCTCTATTGGATAAGTTTAATCTTTTCTGTTGTCACTTGAATCAATTCGGGACCAAGCAGAGCTCTGTCTCCAACTTCGGTCCAACATATCGGCGACCTACATTTTCTTCCGTACAAGGCTTCATATGGCGCCATGCCAATACTAGTTTGATAACTGTTGTTGTAAGCGAATTCCACTAAGGGCAAATGCGTTCCCCAACTTCCTTGGAAGTCCAATACACAAAGTCTAAGCATATCTTCAAGCGTCTGAATTGTCCTCTCAGTCTGCCCATCTGTCTGGGGATGAAAAGCTGTACTAAATCTCAGCTCGGCTCCAAAAGCCCTCTGTAAACTCTGCCAAAATCTAGAAACAAATTTAGGATCTCGGTCTGACACAATTGATATTGGTACTCCATGAAGTTTGACAATCTCGTTCACATACAGCAAGGCAAGTTGATTGGCATTGAATGTAGTCTTAACAGGTAGAAAGTGTGCTGACTTAGTTAATCTGTCAATAACAACCCAAATCGAATCCATACCTTTCGGTGTCTTCGGCAAACCAGTCACAAAATCCATGGAGATATGTTCCCATTTCCACTCAGGAATCGGCAAAGGTTGAAGAAGTCCTGCCGGTCTTTGATGTTCTGCTTTCACTTGCTGACAATGTAAACACTGGGACACGAATTCTGCTATCTCCCTTTTCATATTTGGCCACCAGAAGATCCGCTTCACATCTTGATACATTTTGGTGTTCCCTGGATGGACAGCAAACTTAGAACCGTGAGCTTCCTGCAAAATCTTCCTCTTCAATTCTGGGATGTCGGCCACGCATAACCTTCCCTCAAACTTGAGCACTTGATTTTCGATGGTATACCCTGATCTCGGCTTTGTGACAATCTCCTCGGATACTTTCCTAAAGAAGTTATCCTCCATCTGCCTTGTTTTTACCTCATTAACAATAGTCGGCTCCACTGTTATCATGGTCAAACACGCCAAACTTCCATCTGACTTCCTGCTCAGGGCGTCGGCTACACTGTTAGCTTTACCTGTGTGATATTGAATTCGCATATCGTAGTCTTTCAACAACTCAAGCCACCTTCTTTGTCTCAAATTCAATTCCTTCTGTGTGAATAGGTACTTTAGACTCTTATGATCTATAAAAATCTGACAAGTAGCTCCATACAAATAGTGGCGCCAAATCTTCAAAGCAAATACCACGGCCGCTAATTCTAAATCGTGGGTAGGATAGTTTTTCTCATGAGGTTTCAACTGACGAGATGCATATGCTATAACCTTGCCCTTTTGCATTAATACGCAACCCAAACCCTTATGCGATGCATCACTATAGACATGAAATTCTTCATTACCTGATGGTAGTACAAGTACTGGTGCTGTAACCAACCTCGTCTTTAGTTCCTGGAAAGCTGACTCCCGATCTTCGGTCCATTCGTACAGCGTTCCCTTCTTAGTCAGTTGCGTCAATGGAATTGCAATCCTTGAGAAATCTCTCACAAACTTTCTGTAATAACCTGCCAAACCCAGAAAACTACGAATCTCGGACACATTAGTCGGTCTCGGCCAATTTACTACGGCTTCAATTTTGCTAGGATCAACTGAGATACCCTCTTCGTTAATCACATGACCCAAGAATGAGATAGTAGAAAGCCAAAACTCACACTTGTTAAACTTAGCATACAATTTCCATGTTCTCAAAATCTGTAAGGCAAGTCTCAAGTGATTTTCATGTTCAACATCACTCTTGGAATAGATCAATATATCATCAATGAAAACAACTACAAACTCATCTAAATATGGCTTGAAGACTCTGTTCATTAAATCCATAAATGCGGCAGGGGCATTGGTCACTCCAAAAGGCATTACTAAAAACTCGTAGTGGCCATACCTTGTTCGAAAAGCAGTCTTCTCAACATCTTCGGCTTTAACTTTAAGCTGATGGTAACCAGACCTAAGGTCGATCTTAGAAAAGACTCGTGCTCCTTGTAATTGGTCAAGTAGATCATCAATCCTAGGTAATGGGTACTTGTTCTTGATGGTGACCTTATTAAGTTCTCTATAGTCAATACAAAGACGGAGTGTGCCATCCTTCTTCTTAACAAATAAAACAGGTGCTCCCCATGGTGAAGTGCTCGGCCTAATAAATCCCTTATCTGACAACTCTTGCAATTGCAGTTTCAATTCTCTAAGTTCAGCGGGGGCCATCCTATAAGGTGTTTTGGAGATCGGCTGTGTTCCCGATATAATGTCGACAGTAAACTCTATTTCTCTATCGGTCAAGTGGCTAGGCAATTCGTCTGGGAAGACGTCGGGGAATTCATTAACGATCGGGATGTCGGCTAGGTTAACATTTCCATTCTGATCACTCAATATACTACACAAGTAGCCTCGGCACCCCTTCTGAATTAACTTACAGGCCTTAATGGACGAAATCAAGTAAGGTGGGGGCACTACCCTTTTACCCTGGAAAATAACCTCGGCTAGGTTTGGGGGTCTCAAGGTGACACTTTTCGAAACACAATTAATAGATGCATCGTTTGCGACTAACCAGTCCATTCCCAGTATAATATCAAAATGAGCTAGGTCTAGAGGCATTAGATCTACTAACAACTCAACATTCTTAATCACAACAACACAAGCCCTGTAAATGGATGCAACAATCATAGGTCTCCCAGATGGAGTAGATACAGACAACACATAATCAAGGGGCTCTAGTTCTCTATTAATCTTCTCGGCAAACTTAGTAGATATAAATGAATGGGTAGAACCCGAATCAATCAACACATAAGCATCTTGGGAGCAAATTGGAAGTGTACCTGACACCACTGCCTCAGCATTCTGAGTGTCTCCTGGTACTAACGCAAATACTCTGCCCTGCCTCATCTGTCCTTTCCCAGTGTTTCCCTTCTGAGCGGAACCCGAGGTATTCTCACCCTTCTTGTTGTTATCAGCTTTTGCCTTAGGGCAATCTCTTACATAATGGTCCATCTCGCCACATTCATAGCAGGCTCCAGACGTCCGTCGACAGATCCCGAAATGCTGTTTCCCACAATCCGAACACATCGGTTTAGCACTCCCTTCCTGTCTTAGGTTACTAGTACCGCCCATGTTCGTTCTCTTCTTGGTGCCCAGCTGTCCCCGGCGATTGTCATAGTTCTGCCTTTTTCGCTGGTTCTCTCCCGAGCTCTGGTATCGATTCAAATTAGCTTCGGCCTGAATGGCTTTGTCCAATACTTCGGCAAAAGTCGGCATATCGAGCAAATTAACCCAGTTTTGAATCAGTCCACGAAGCCCACACTCGAACTTCCTGGCCTTCATATATTCATCGTTGGTCATGTGAGGTACAAACCTTACCAATTCAGTGAAAGCGCGGTCATATTCCGCCACTGTTCTGTTGCCTTGCGTCAGAGTATGAAATTCGGTAGCTTTGCGGTTTCGAACACTTAGGGGAAAATGTTTCTTGTAGAACAACTCTAGGAATCGGGTCCAGGTCAAATCTGGATTGCTCCCTCTAACCATCATCCACCACCTGCGGGCGTCATCATCCAATGTGAATGCTGCCAACGTCACTTTCTGGGCGTCAGTGCTAGGGAAGATCTCGAACAACTTCTCCATTTCTAAAACCCATGCCTCAGCCTTCATCGGCTCTATACCCCTAGAGAATCTCGGTGGTCTCATTTTCTTGAATTCCCTGATCAAAGCTATCGTGCCATCCCCGTATAAGGCTGGTTGCGGGGGAACCTGCGGCACTGGAGGAGGTGGAGCTACATTTCGGCCGTTGGTCTGCTTGGCCTGAGTCGACGTAGCACTAGCGAACTGCTGCCTGGTTTGCTTCAACTCGCGAGCCAAACCTTCAACTAATCTCTCCAATCTGTCCATTCTATCTTCGGGCTGATCTCGGCCAATTGGAGGTCTCCCTCTCCTCATAATGCTATGAGCGTGCAAAGTATGACTTTAAAACAAATAAGCAAATAACCACATAGGCAAGCAACAAATGGGTATATCAAGACAATGCACACTTCACTCAAACAACAAATACCATGATGCAACCCTAACATCTTTCTAAGGGAAATCCTATGCTCTTTAGGACTCAAAGTGTGTGAATAGCGTATACCGAGGAACTTGTGCTCTGATACCATTCTGTCACAACCCCAAACCGCCCCTAGTAGTTTGGTGCCGTGATGGCCAGTAATCCGTAATTACCGAAGGCCAGCTTTCAAAAAACTTAACACAATCAGAGTATAATAATCGGGGCTAACCAATGCGGAAGCAATAATCTAAAATACGAGCGGTCCATAAGAGCTGTGCGTAGATCAAATGCAATGCCAAACATTTCCAATTAACTTTACAACTTGAATACAACAAAGTAAAATACATGTTACATCTTGATCAAAAGGCTTCTCGAGCCGACATATACAAAATACAGCTAATACAAGTCAAGAAGCATGATTTTCAAGATTTGCCGACATGCAATGAAGGGCATCGCCGACGTAATTACAAAAGCAAAGTCGACATAAGCACGAATCCAAAACAAGCATCCAAAACGATCTAGGCGTTGCCGCCGTCCTGCTCATCACCTACATATATATAGAGGGGTGAGTACAAATACTCAGTGAATGGTACTAATAATAAAGGTTTTACATGAATATAGCCGAGGTCCTTCAAAACGAAACACATCAAACTTTATCAAGACGAGGGATGAACTGTATTCATCGTTCAAATATTACAACATCGGCGAGGCAAGGGATGAACCGTATTCATCGTTCAAATATTACAACATCGGCGAGGCAAGGGATGAACCGTATTCATCAATCAAATATTACAACATCGGCGAGGCAAGGGATGAACCGTATTCATCAATCAAATATTACAACATCGGCGAGGCAAGGGATGAACCGTATTCATCAATCAAGTATTTCAAGTATCAAGGGCTGTACGATCCGTAATCGTTTAGTCAAAGGTACTGCGAAAGTTTATAGTCCTCCAGCACAAGGGACTTGTGTTACTTAGGCCCGTAGCCCGATTTAACAAGGACCGTATCCTTTTATGCTTAGTATTGCGAAAGTTTAGAGTCCTTCAGTGCAAGGGACTTTCCAAGAGAGGACCGTATCCTTTTATGCTTAGTACTGCGAAAGTTTAGAGTCCTCCAGCACAAGGGACTTGTGTTGCTTAGGCCCGTAGCCCGATTTAACAAGGACCGTATCCTTTTATGCTTAGTACTGCGAAAGTTTAGAGTCCTTCAGTACGAGGGACTTTCCAAGAGAGGACCGTATCCTTTTCAAAGATGGCATCAAAACAAGGATTATACTTGTCATATCAAAACAAGAGCTATTCATTCATGCTTAACAAAACACTTTTGTCAAAACAAAGCAAGCAAGATTTATCAAAACGAGTATAACATAGCTTTATCAATAATACCACTCACCTAGTTCTTCAGGTGTAGACTCAAAGCAAATATCAAGGACCTACAATCACATGGCAAGTCACATTCTCAAAGCAAGCTCTATATACATGCAAATGATCTCGGCATTCTTGCCAGATCCAAGTCAAAGACAAAGCAAAACAAGCTGGAAGCTCAAACACTGCTCCCGTCTTATGAAAACACACTGGGTACCATCCAGATCTTTGCCGAGGTCCCACACATCCTTGCCGAGGTGTGGTCCCGCTGGCCTTAACCAAAAGCAAAGTCGGGAAAAACCAGGGTTTCCCTTTGAATAACATGAAGAATATGACGAATATGATCGTGAGAAAGATGAATGCAAGATCAAAACTTGTTACAAAATCTGAGATTTCGTGCCATGAGTTCAAAACATGGACCTGGGTACCCATACAAGAAGGTTATGCAAGAATAAACACAAAACATGATTTTCGTTCCAAGCTTTTCGATCAAAACGAGACTTTCTTCAAAAACACATGAAAACCATTTTCTCTTTCCAAAACTAACTTCAAAACGATGCATGACATGCAAAACAGATCCGATCATGCAATGCAGCTAGATAGTCCATAACAACATTCAAAGTAGATCAAGAATCTTACCCCAAATCTTGAATCCAACGGTTCAAACCACGAAGATTAAGCTTGGAAGACTCACTCTCACTCAAGAACTCCTCTTCCTTCTCTCTAGAGCTTCTCTCTCTAAAACAAAGATTGAGACCAAGAATGATTTGTTCCTAGGTCTGCCGGCTGTCTTAACAATCAGCTCGGACACGTGGCGCTACCGGGTTGGTTCAGCTCAAAAAGGCGATTGATTGATAAGACAAGTCTCTGACAAAGCGTATGCAGCAAGCTCGGTAAAACACATCGGCAATAATTGACATCGGCTCAAATCAAGGATCCGGCAACAGGATAACAAAACATCGGCTAGGGAGGACGACACTTGACTAAGCTGTACCACACCTTGGCCGGGGTGTGCCATATCTCGGCCTAGGCCATACCTGCCTGCGGACAAGGTTCGCTGGGTGCAAAACATCTCGGCAATAAATGCCCGAGGTGAAGGTGGGGGTCGACCAAGGTCTCAAAACAGTTCTAAGTGCAAAGGTTCAAAGGCGAACTAAGCTCAAGGCGACCTCGGCCACACACACACTAAGCAAAGAACAAAAACATGCAAGCAACTGTAAGCAAATCAAGGCAAGACAAAACCTTCAAATTAATCATAACAAAGCAAGATCATGCAAGAATGTATGCAAGTATGACAAGAGTAAGGTGAGGGTTGTTACAAATTTACAGGGAGTTTACTGAATAATTTGCTTTGTAATTATTTGGAATTTACTGAGTAATTACGGAGAATTTATAGAGAATTTACTGTGTAATTTACTTTAAATTTATTAGGAATTTACTTAGAATTTACTAGGAATTACTGAGAATTTAATGGGAATTTACTGAGTATTTTACTATGAATTTAATGAGAATTTACTAGGAATTTACTGAGTATTTACTGAGTAATTTACTAAGAATTTATTGAGTAATTTGTTGAGAATTTACCGAGTACTTTATTGAGAATTTACTGAGAATTCACTACCAATTTACTGAGTAATTTGTTGAGAATTTACTGAGTAATTTACTGAGTAATTTACTGAGAAATTACTGGGAATTTACTAAGAATTTACTAGAAATTTAATGAGAATTTACTAGGTATTTACTCGAAATTTACTGAGTGATTTGCTGAGAATTTACTGAGTAATTTACAAAGAATTTACTGGGAATTTACTAAGAAATTTAATAAGAATTTACTAAGTAATTTACTGAGAATTTACAGGAAATTTACTGAGTAATTAGTGAGAATTTACTTGGAATTTACTGAGTACTTTACAGAGAATTAACTACGAATTTATAGGGAATTTACTAAGTAATTTATAGAGAATTTACTGTGAATTTAATGAGTAATTTACTGAAAATTCACATGGAATTTTCTGGAAATTTAATGAGTAATTTTCTGAGAATTTAATGATAATTTACTGGGAATTTACTTGAATTTACTGAGTAATTTACGGAGACTTTAATGGTAATTTACTGAGTTGTTTACTCAGAATTTACATGAAATTTACTGAGTAATTTACTTTAAATTTAATGGGAATTTAGTAAGAATTTACTGGGAATTTACTGAGTAATTTACTGAAAATTTATTGAGAATTTACTGAGTAATTTACTGGGAATTTACTGAGTAATTTACTGTGTAATTTACTTAAAATTGACTAAGTAATTTACTGAGAATTTAATGAGAATTTACGGAGAATTTAATGCGGAATTTTACTAAGAAATTACTTGGAATTTACAGAGAATTTACTAGGCAATTTACTAGGAATATACTGAGTAATTTATAGAGAATTTACAAGGAATTTATTGAATAATTTACTGAGTAATTTACTAAGTAATTTACTTTCAATTTGTTGGGAATTTTCTGAGAATTTACTGGGAATTACAAGGAATTTACTGAAAATTTTCTGAGTAATTTTCTGAGAATTTAATGGTAATGTACTGAATATTTTACTGAGAATTTACTAAGAATTTACTGAGTAATTTATTGAGGAATTTACTGAGAATTTATTGGGAATTTTCTAAAAATTTTACTTAGAAGTTACTGGCAATTTAATGAGAATTTTCAGGCAATTTACTGGCAATTTATAGAGTAATTTATTGAGAATTTACTGGGAATTTACTGAATAATTTACTAAGAACTTACTGAGTATTTACTGAGTAATTTACTGACAATTTAATGAGAATTTACTGAGAATTTACTGAATAATATACTCAGAATTTACCGGGTACTTTATTTAGAATTTACTGAAAATTTACTGAGTAATTTACATAGAATTCACTACCAGTTTACTTAGTAATTTATTGAGAATTTACTGAAAATTTACTAAGTAATTTACTGAGAAATTACTGGGAATTTATTGAGAATTTATTGAAAAGTTACTCGAAATTTACTTAGTGATTTACTGAGAATTTATTGAGTAATTTACAAAGAATTTAATAAGAATTTACTAGGAATTTACTGAGAAATTTACAGGAAATTTACTAAGTAGTTTACTGAGAATTTGCTGGGAATTTATTGATTACCTTACAGAGAATTAATTAGGAATTTACTGAGTAATTTACTGCGAATTTACAGGGAATTTACTGTGAATTTACTGAGCAATTTACTGAAAATTCACATGGAATTTACTAGGAATTTAGTGAGTAATTTTCTGAGAATTTACTAGGAATTTACGGAGTAATTTACTTGAATTTACTGAGTAATTTACAGAGACTTTAATTGGAATTTACTAAGTAGTTTACTCATAATTTAAAGAGAATTTACTGAGTAATTTACTTTGAATTTATTGGGAATTTACTAAGAATTTACTGAAAATTTATTGAGAATTTATTGAGAATTTCCTGAGATTTTACGAAGTAATTTACTGAGAATTCACTGGGAATTTATTGAGTAATTTACTTAGAATTGACTGAGTAATTTACTGAGAATTTAATGAGAATTTACGGGGAATTGACTGAGAATTTGCTAGAAATTTACTGAGTAATTTAATGAGAATTTACTGGGAATTTACTCGAAATTTACTGAGTGATTTGCTGAGAATTTACTGAGTAATTTATAAAGAATTTTTTGAGAAATTTAATGGGAATTTACTGAGAGTTTACAGAGCAATTTAGTGAGAATTTATTGGGAATTTACTGAGTACTTTACAAAGAATTAACTAACAATTTACTGAGTAATTTATTGCGAATTTATAGGGAATTTACTAGTAATTTACTGCGAATTAAATGAGCAATTTACTGAAAATGCACATGGAATTTACTGGGAATTTAGTGAGTAATTTTCTGAGAATTTACTGGGAATTTACGGAGGAATTTACTTGAATTTACGGAGACTTTAATAGGAATTTACTGAGTAGTTTACTCAGAATTTACAGGGAATTTACTGAGTAATTTATTTTGAATTTTTTGGGAATTTACTAAGAATTTACTGGGAATTTATAGAGTAATTTATCGGGAATTTATTGAGAATTTACTGAGTAATTTACTTAGAATTTACTGGGAATTTTTTGAGAATTTACTGAGTAATTTACTGAGTATTTACTAGGAATTTACTGTGTAATTTACTTAGAATTGACTGAGTAATTTACTAAGAAATTAATGAGAATTTATGAGGAATTTGCTGAGTAATTTACAGAGAACTAATAAGGAATTTACTGAGTAAGTTACTGGAAATTAACTAGTAATTTACTAAGTAATTTACGGAGAATTTACGGGGAATTTACTAAGTAATTTACTGATAATTTACTGGGAATTTACTGAGTAATTTGTTGAAAATTTACAGGGAATTTACTGAAAATTTACAGAGTAATTTTCTGAGAATATGCTGGGAATTTACTGAGTAATTTACTTGGAATTTACTGAGTAATTTAGTGGGAATTTACTGGGAATTTACTGAATAATTTACTGAGTAATTTATTGAGAATTTTCTGAGAATTTACATAGTACTTTATTGAGAATTTACAGAGTAGTTTACTGAGTACTTACTGGGAATTTACTGAGTAATTTGTAGTGAATTTATTTCGAATTTACTTATTAATTTAATGGGAATTGACTGACAATTTACTGGGAAGTTACGGATTAATTTACTGAGAATTTACTAAGTAATTTACTGGGAATTTACTGAGTAAGAAATAGGGAATTTATTTCGAATTTACTGATTAATTTACTGGGAATTGAATGAGAATTTTACTGGAATTTAGTGATTAATTTACTGAGAATTTACGAGCAATTCACTATGTAATTGTTGAGAATTTCCTAGTAATTTACACAATAATTTAGTGAGTAATTTATTGAGAATTCATTGAGTAATTTATTGAGAATTTACATGAAATTTACTGAGAATTTATTTAGTAATTTGCTGACAATTTACAGGGAATTTACTGAGTAATTTTTTTAGAATTTACTGAGAATTTACTAGGTAATTTACTGGAAATTTACTGAGAATTTACAGAGAATTTACTAAGCAATTTAATGGGAATTTACTGAGTAATTTACAGAGCAATTTATAAGAAATTTACTGAGTAATTTACTTTGAATTTATTGGGAATTTACTAAGAATTTCTGGGAATTACAGGGAATTTACTGAGAATTTAATGAGTAATTTACTGAGAATTTACTGAGTAATTTACTGAGAATTTAATGGGAATTTACTGAGTATTTTGCTGAGAATTTATTGGGAATTTACTTAGAATTTACAGAGAAAAGAATTTACTGGGAATTTTCTGAAAATTTTATTGAGAAGTTACTGGCAATTTAATGAGAATTTACTGGCAATTTACAGTGTAATTTACTGAGAATTTACTGGCAATTTATAGAGTAATTTATTGAGAATTTACTGGGAATTTACTGAGAATTTACTAAGTATTTACTGAGAATTTACTAAGTAATTTAATGAGAATTTATTTGAAATTTACTGAGAATTTACCAGGTACTCTATTGAGAATTTTCTGAGTAATTTATTGAGAATTTACTGGGAATTTACTGAGATATTATTGAGAATTTACTGAGTAATTTAATGAGAATTTACTGAGAATTTACTCGAAATTTACTGAGTGATTTGCTTAGAATTTACTGAGTAATTTAGAAAAAATTTACTAAGAAATTTAATGGGAATTTACTGAGTAATTTGCTGAGAATTTACAGGGAATTTATTGAGTAATTTAGTAAGAATTTACTGAGTACTTACAGAGAATTAACTAGGAATTTATTGAGTAATTTACTGTGAATTTACTGAGCAATTTACTGAAAATTCACATGCAATTTACTGGGAATTTAGTGAGTAATTTTCTGAGAATTTTTTGAGAATTTACTGAAAATTTACGGAGCAATTTTTTAGAATTTACTAAATAATTTACAGAGACTTGAATGGGAATTTACTGAGTAGTTTACTCAAAATTTACTGGGAAATTGCTAAGAATTTACTGTGAATTTATTGTGAATTTACTGAGTAATTTATTAGGAATTTACTATGTAATTTACTTAGAATTGACTGAGTAATTTACTGAGAATTTAATGAGAATTTACGGGGAATTTACTGAGTAATTTACTGGAAATTAACTAGTAATTTACTGAGTAATTTATGGAGAATTTACTGCGTAATTTATAGAGAATTTACTAGGAATTTAGTGAGTAATTTGCTGAAAATTTACAGGAAATTTACTAAGAATTTACTATTTTCTGAGAATATGCTGGGAATTTACTGATAATTTACTGAGTAATTTACTGGGAATTTACTGAGTAATTTACTAGGATTTTACTTAGAATTTATTGGGAATTTACTAAATATTTTACTGGTAAATTACTGAGTAATTTATTTAGAATTTTCTGAGAATTTTTTGAATAATTTACAGAGAATTTACAAGAAATTTACAAAGTAATTTACTAAGAACTTACTGGGAATTTACTGAGTAATTTACTGGAATTTACTGAGTAATTTATAGGGAATTTATTTCAAATTTACTTATTAATTTAATGGGAATTGAGTGATAATTCACTGGGAATTTACGGATTAATTTACTGAGAATTTACTAGGAATTTACAGAGTAATTTACAGAGATTTTACTAAGAATTTACTGGCAATTTACTGTGTGATTATTGAGAATTAATTAGAAATTTACATAGCAATTTACTGATTATTTACTCAGAAATTTACTGAGTAATTTACTAGAAATTTTCTGAGAAATTAGTAAGTAATTTACTGACAATTTATTCAGTAATTTACTAGGAATTTACTAGCTAATTTACTGAGAATTTATTAGGAATTTATTTAGTAATTTACTGAGAATTTACTGGGAATTTATTAAGAATTTACTAGGAATTTACTAAGTAATTTATTGGAAATTTACTGTGGAATTTATTGGTAATTTATAGAGAATTTACAGGGAATTTTTTAAGTAATTTACTGGGAATTTACTAAGTAATTTACTTAGAATTTACTGAGTAATTTACTGAGAATTTACAGGGAATTTACTGAGTAATTTACTTTGAATTTATTTGGAATTTACAAGGAATTTACTAGGAATTACAGTGAATTTACTGAGAATATAATGAGTAATTTACTGAGAATTTATTGGGAATTTACTGAGTAATTTACTGAGAATTTACTAACTAATTTATTGAGAATTTACTGAGGAATTTACTGGGAATTTTCTGAAAAATTTACTAAGAAGTTACTGGCAATTTACTAAGTAATTTACTTAGAATTTAACGGGAACTTACTAAGTAATTTACTGAGAATTTAGTGATAATTTACAGACTAATTTCCTAAGAATTTACTGAGAATTTACTGAGAATTTTTTGAAAAATTTACTAAGAAGTTACTAGCAATTTACTTGGAATTTTGCTAAGTAATTTACTGGAAATTTACTGGGAATTTACTAGCAATTTACAGAGTAATTTACTGAGAATTTGCTGAGAATTTAAAGAATAATTTACGGAGTAATTTACTGGAAATTTACTGAGTAATTTAATGAGAATATACTTGAAATTTACTGAGAATTTATTGAGTAATTTACTGAGAATTTACTAGGAATTTACTGAGTAATTTACTGAAATTTATAGGGAATTAATTGAGTAATTTGCTGGGAATTTACTGAGTAATTTACAGAGAATTTACTGGAAATTTATTAAGTTATTTACTGAGTAATTTATTTGAAATTTAATGAGTAATTTACTAATAATTTAAGGGAAATTTATTGAGAATTTACTAGGGATTTACTGATTAATTTGCTGTGAATTTACTCGGAATTTACTGAGTAATTTACTAAGAATTTACTGGGAATTTACTGAGAATTTACTGGGAATTTAATGACTAATTTACTGAGAATTTACTGGGAATTTACTAAGTAATTTACTGGCAATTTACTGGGAATTTATTGACAATTTACTGGTAATTTACTCAGAATTTACTGGGAATATACTGAGAATTTATTGAGTAATTTGTTAATTATTTACTGGGAATTTACTGAATAATTTACTAAGAATTTACTAGGAATTTACTGAGTAACTTACTAACAATTTACTGGAATTTACTGTGTAATATACTTGGAATTTACGGAGAATTTACTAATTAATTTACTATGAATTTACTTGGAATATACTGTGTAATTTACAGAGTAATTTGTTAATTGTTTACTGGGAACTTACTGAATAATTTACTGAGAATTTACTGACAATTTAATGGGAATTTACTGTGTTATTTCCTGAGAATTTACGGGGAATTTACTGTGTAATTTACTTGGAATATACTGAGTAATTTATTGGGAATTTACTCAGCAATTTACTGAGAATTTACTGGTAATTTACTAAGTAATTTACTCAGAATTTATTGTGAATTTACTGAGTAATTTACTGAGAATTTTCTAGGAATTTACTAAGTAATTTACTCAGAATTTACTGAGTAATTTATAGAGAATTTACAGAGAATTTAATGAGAATTTACTAGGAATTTACTAACTAATTTACAGAGAATTAACTTTGAATTTACTGAGTATTTTACTAAAAATTAACTTGGAATTTAGTAAGTAATTTACTGAGAATTTACAGGAAATTTACTAAGTAATTTACTCAGAATTTACTCGGAATTTACTGAGAATTTATTGAGAATTTATGGAGTAATTTTCTGAGAATATACTGGGAATATACTGATAATTTACTAAGAATTTATTTAGTAATTTACGTAGAATTTACTAAGTAGTTTACTCTGAATTTGCAGGGGAATTTACTGAGTAATTTTCTTTGAAATTACAGGTAATTAACTGAGAATTTATAAGGAATTTACAGATATTTTATTGAGTAATTTATTGATATTTAATGAGAATTTACTGAGTAATTTACAGGGAATTTAATGAGTAACTTACTGAGAATTTACTGAGTAATTTATTGATAATTTACTTGAAATTTTCTGAGTAATTTACTGGGAATTTACTAGAAATTATAGGGATTCACTAAGAATTTATTCTGGGAATTTACTGAGACTTTATTGGGAACTTACTGAGTAATTTTTTGAGAATTTACTGCCTAATTTACAGGTAATTTACTGAGTAATTTACTAGGAATTTTCTGAAAAATTTTCTGAGAAGTTACTAGCAATTTATTGAGTAATTTACTGGCAATTTGCTGAGTAATTTATTAAGAATTTACTGAGAATTTATTGGAAATTTACTGAGTAATTTATTAAGAATTTGATTAGGATTTACGGTGAATTTACTGAGTATTCTACTAAGAATTTACTGGGAATTTACTGATTAATTTGCTGAGAATTTACTAGGAGTTTACTAAGAATTTATAGGGAATTTACTGAGTAATTTATTGGGAATTTATTGAGTAATTTACTGAGAATTTACTGAGTAATTTATTCAGTACTTTACTGGGAATTTAATGAGTAATTTACTGAGAACTAACTTTGAATTTACAGAGTAATTTATTAGGAATTTATTGGAAATTTACTGAGTAATTTACTGAGAATTTTCAGGGAACTCATTAGGAATTTACTGATTAATTTACTGGGAATTTACTAAGTAATTTACTAAAAATTTAATGGGAGTTTATTGAGTAATTTATCGAGAATTTTCTGGCAATTTATTGAGTATTTATTAGGAATTTACTGAATAATTTATTGAGAATTTACAGAGTAATTTACTCAGAATTTACGGGAAATTTTCTGAGTAATTTACTAAGTAATATACTGAGAATTTAATGACTAATTTACTGAGAATTTACTGATTAATTTGTTGAGAATTTACAGGTAATTTACTCAGAATTTGTTGGGAATTTACTGGGTAATTTGTTGAGAATTTATTGAGTAATTTACTGAGAATTTACTGGAAATTTACTGAGTAATTTAATGAGAATTTACTAGGAATTTACTGATTAATTTGCCTAGAATTTACAGGGAACTTACTAAGCAATTTAGTGGGAATTCACTAGGTAAATATATTGAGAATTTACTGAGTAATTTACTGAGAATTTAATAAATAATTTATTGGGAATTTACTGAGTAATTTACATAGAATTAACAAGGAATTTATTGAAAATTAACTAGTAATTTACTAAGAATTTGTTGGGAATTTACTAAAAATTTACAAGAATTTACTGGGAATTTACTGAGTAATTTTTTGAGGATATGCTTAGAATTTACTGAAGAATTTACTGGGAGTTTACTGAGTAATTTACTCGGAATTTACTGAATAATTTACTGAGAAGTTACTGGCAATTTACCGAGTAATTTGTTGGAATTTATTGAGAATTTACTGAGTAATTTACTGAGAATTTATTGGGAATTTACCGAGTAATTTACAGGGAATTTATTAGTAATTTACTGTGAATTGACTGAGAATTTACTAGGAATTTACTAATTAACTTACTGAGAATTTAGTGGAAGTTTATTAGAATTTACTGACAATTGACTGAGTAATTTACTGTGTAATTATTAAGAATTTACTGTGTAATTATTGAGAATTTACTGAGTAATTTACTGAGAATTTATTGGGAATTTACTGGGTAATTTACTGAGTAATTTACTTAGAATTTACTAGGAATTTACTGAGTAATTTACTAAGAATTTATTGAGTAATTTACTGAGAATTTACTCGATAATTTACTGAGAATTTATTGGGAATTCACTTTGAAATTTACCGAGAATTTACAGGGAATTTACTAAGTAATTTATTGAGAATTTACTAGGGATTTACTGAGTAATTTACTGAGAATTTACAAAGAATTTACTAAGCAATTTATGGGAATTTGTCAAGTAATTTACAGAAAATTTACAAGGAATTTACAGAGTAATTTAATGGGACTTTACTGAGAATTTACAGAGAATCTACAGATAATTTATTGAGTAATTTACTTTGAATTTATTAGGACTTTACTGAGAATTTACTGGCAATTACAAGGAATTTACTGAGAATTTATTGCTAATTTACTGAGAATTTAATGGGAATTTTCTAAGTAATTTACTGAGAATTACTGGAATTTACTAATTAATTTATTGAGAATTTACTGAGAATTTTCTCGAAATTTTCTGAGAAGTTACAAGCAATTTACTAAATAATTTACTGAGAATTTAATGACAATTTACCGAGTAATTTATTGAGAATTTACTGAGAATTTACTGGGTATTTACTGATTAATTTACTGAGTGATTTACAGGAAATTTATAGAAAATTTACTGTGTAATTTATTGAGAATTTATGGGGAATTTACTGGGTAATTTACTAGGAATTTACTAAGTAATTTATTGGGAATTTACTGAGTAATTTACTGCCAATTTACTGGGAATTTACTAAGTAATTTACTGAAAATTTACTGACATATTTTCTGAGAATTTACTGAGTAATTTACAGAGAATTTACAAGGAATTTACTGATTAATTTAATGAGAATTTACTAAGTAATTTATAGAGAATTAACTAGGAATTTACTAAGTAATTTACAGAGAATTTACTGGGAATTTTCTGAAAAATTTACTGAGAAGTTACTGGCAATTTAATGAGAATTTACTGGCAATTTACTGAGTAATTTACTGACAATTTACAGAGTAATTTACTGAATAATTTACTTAGAATTTATTGAATATTTGCTGAGTAATTCACTGAGAATTTACTGAGTAATTCACTGAGAATTTACTGAGTAATTTACTGAGAATTTATTGGGTACTTTATTAAGAATTTACGGAGAATTTACTGAGAATTCACTACTGTGGGGGCCGAATATTGGGAGTCGTAAACAGGCTGAATAATGGGACCTGGAAAGTTAAATATTTACATCGCATTCGGCCTCGTCTTATACATTTGAATCCTGACTTATTCGACCAAATAGCCGGTTGAGTAAGGGGTCGAGTGGAGAGGTTTGCAGCAAAAGGAGTCGAGTAAATAGTTATACGGCGAATCGAAAGTGGGCCTAGCCTCGAGGCCCAAGAAAGAAAAGATATAAATAGAAGAACATCAGCCATGAAGAGGCATGTGAGAACTAGTATGCTTAACTTAAGATACAAACAATTAAGAGAATATACACTGACTTATCTGTCGGAGTGCTAATTCCGGTACCCCCGATCGGAGTGTTCATTCCTTTTCAGGTGACTAGATGAGGATCACGGGCATCCCCCAAGATCTGAAGACTATTTCCAAACCACTTCCCCACAATTGGCACTGTCTGTGGGAATACTCAAATACATCCATGGCGGGCGTAACAGAAGACCCTCCGATAGTCACTGACGAAACCACACAGAGAGACGACCTCACTCCAACAAACATGCTTGGACTGGAGACTATCGCCGCAAGACGCGCCTTGAACTTCCCCTCGCCCTCAACTTCAGCGCCTGAGACAATGCAAGCGATCATAGAACAAGCAAAGCAAAAAGAATAGAGGTTGGAGAACATGATTGCTGAGAATGAACGTCTCCGTCAGGATTTGGCCTTGGAAGTGGCGAAGTCCAAACAAGCTGTACACCAAGATCCGGAATGACCTCTGAGGCTAGGTGATCGACGACCTCGAGCCCGACAACAAGACATTGATAGCGACTTCGACTCATTATCCCCGAAGCCCAAGAAGAAAGGACGACCCGAAACTACCAGTTCCTCTGAAGAGAGTCCATGTATAAGGCATAAGCGAAGAAGAAACAGTTCAGACAAAGAACACCAGTACGATCCCTTTGTACGACGGATTGCAAGGGCAGTGCTATCTAAGAAATTCAAAGCACCGTCATTCACCTTGTACGACGGTAAATCAGACCCCACCGATCACATCCGTTATTATAAACAAGCCATGACATTGCATGCAGACGACGAGGCTCTCATGTGCAGAATATTTCTGAGCAGTTTGGGACCACTGGCTGTTAGGTGGTATTATAAACTGGAGCCGGCTTCGATCAAAAGCTTCCACCAACTCCAAAAATCCTTTAGGGCAAGGTTTATCACTAATGAGGTCCAGCCAAAGCAAGCCGATTCCCTCTGGGCAATGCAGATTCAACCGAGGGAAACCCTTCGTACGTATTCGGCGCGGTATTGGGAGTGTTTTAATCTGGTAGATGATGCTTGCAATGACTCCATGGCCATTACCGCCTTCAAGATGGGGTTACATCCCGATAGTGCCCTCCGCAGCTCTTTGACCAGACGGCCCCCAAAAACAGTCTGGTCGTTGATGAAGAAAGTTGAGGAATACTGTAAAGTGGAAGATGACGCCTTGCGGGTTAAAGCCGAAAATGTGGCCAATAAGACAGCTCCTTCTGAAATTGCTCAGCCGTTAAATTATGTACCACCTTAGAGCCCTGAACCATGGCATCCGGCTAAACGAGATAAGAGACAGGATTCTCGCCGATCAAGCGACCAATGCTCCCACTGAGCAAATGAACAACTGCAAGTTGATAGCAGGCGCACAAGGCGCGCCGACAAGAAATATATGGAGTTGTCAGAGCCGATCAGTGCGGTTATGTCCAAAATCCAACACCTTCCATTCTTCAAATGGCTGTCGAAAATGGTGGGACCTCTTGACACGCGAAGACGGGATAGGCGGTGCGAGTATCACAAGGATCATGGCCATGATACTGAGAGTTGTTACGCATTGAAGGATCACCTGGAGGAATTGGTACAAGATGGTCAGCTACAATAGTACGTCCAAAAAGGAAACCCAACTAAAGTAATAGCCTTAAGACAGGATTCACCTCCGCTTGGCGTGATCCACATGATATACAGCCTGCCAATGTCATCCGCGGTGCATACGATTCAGTCGAATCCCGACCCTCAAAATCAACTCACTCCAGCTAAACGGCCCCATGAAACTGCGAGCATTGCTTTTGATGATTCAGATTTGGCCGGAGTGACATTTCCCCCACATTGATTCCTTGGTAATTGAGTTATGTGTAAACTGATTCACCGTTGAGCGCGTACTCATTGACCCAGGGAGTACATCGGAAGTTATGTATTACAAGACATTCACTGTAATAACCCGACCCTCGTACATGTTCCTTGTTATATTTTCGGATCCTATTTGGTGATTTTGGATGCTTACTGTGTAATTCCATGAGAAATTAGGGATAAGAAAGTTAACTCCATGTTTAAAGCATATGTTTAAGGATGTCTATCTGTTCAACAAGAAAAATATCTGTTACATTAGAAGGTTTGAATCGAAATTGGAGGCCTTCAAGGCTTAATTATCTTTAGATATGTAATCAGCATAATTTTTAGGTAATATTAAGCATTTTTGGGAAATTTCAATTTCGGATGTTTAAACGATTGACTTTTGTCTTATTAGCTCTTATATATATATGTGTGTTCTTGGAGCCTTGGACCTAGTTCAACACATTTCATGGAAGAGGATACAGAGAGTAAGAATAGAGAGAAATGAGAAGGGAGTTTCAATAAAGGCTAGAGATTGAATAACCTAGAGAGACTTTGGGAGATCTCAACTCAAGGTAAGTTTGTCTAACTTTTATAATTCCTCTCTTGAATTTGAGGGTGATACAACCATGATAATTGAACCCAAGGTGAAATTGGATCATGTTTTATCCATTGGATGAGTTTGAACTAAGTTGCTTATGTATGTATGTGGAGAAATTAGCTTTGATTGCTTACTTTCTCATGAAAGATCATGAAGAACTTGCCTTATATATATATATGTGATGGTATATGTGATGTTGATGAAAAAGGAAATTTGATTATAGTTAAGGATTCAAGAATTAGTGTTTATCTAGTTTAATGTATGTATTTGAAGCCTTTGTAACATGAATTTTAGGCTAGGTATTGTCAACTAAAAATGTTAAAATGAGCCTTGTGAGGATGTACCAAAAGATTGGGATTTTGTAAGAATTTCGGACAATTTTGAGCAGAATCGCCGCACATGCAGGGGTCATGGCCGCACGTGCGGGAGGTGCTGCCGCACGTGCGGGAGTCATGGCCGCACGTGCGGGAAATGGTGAAAAACAGGGGCTCGGCCACTGTCTAAAAGGCACGTGCAGGACATTTTGCCGCACGTGCGGGAGAGCTTGCTGCACGTGCGGGGCTCACAGCCGCACGTGCGGCCCATGCTGAAAAACATGGATCGCTCCGTTTTGCGTGTAGAACCCTCTAATGTTGTCGGAATATGTCTTTGATGCCTTTTAATATGTATAAATTCCTTCGAAGTAAAACGAAACAGAAAGTGATTTGATATGAAAAGGGAACTAAATTGTAAAGGTTGAATGTGTGCAGGGCACACTCCGGGAGGAGCAAGCACATCATCGCAACACTGTGAGTAGTAACATCATTATCTGCTTTACATAGGGCTAATGCTCTTCATTAGCATTTCGTTTACGCAACTATGTTAATGTTTCAAGTATGTATGTTAATGTTCAAGTATGTTCCAAGTATGTAAGAAAGAAATGGGAAAAATAAAATACCTTCATGCTATAAGACTCTGGGCCTACGGCCATCCAATATAAGTTATTATGATATGAAACAAAGTGCTACACGGAACTAAGTGCTACGACGTGAGCCACCTCTAGAATCCGTGTGAGACACCTCTTGAGTTCGTATAAGCATATTCATGGGCTTAGTGCCCAATTATCTAAGGGCGTCATGCCACCATGTTTAAGGGCGTCATGCCATCATGTTTAAGGGCCTTGTGCCACCATGTTTAAGGGCACTTTGCCACCATGTTCAAGGGCATTATGCCAACATGCTCAAGGGCTTCAAGCCATTATGAATTAAGAATGTGATATGTCAAGCTGTTTTGTTCAAGATTGGGCCTAAGGCCATTATAAGATGAATACAGAATCAGGCTAACTTTGTAATCTCTGCACTTCCATATGTATTGATAAATGTCATGTTTCAAGTTGAGCATTGTTTCATTCATGTATTACTATTCACTGAGCCCGGCTCACTATCTGTTATGTCTGTTTCTGTAGGCAACCAACCAGGTGGTCAATCCTAAACCATGACGCCCGGTTTCTTTTGTCAACCTTCGCGTAGCCAAGCACTTTTGAGGCCACTTATTTTGTGAAGTTTATTAAGATAATTAGCTTACTTCTGGGATATCCTTCCAAGGTTAAATGCAATGACTTCAACAGTTTTTTTTGTTACATGCCCGACTATAGGGCTGGGTCTGTATATGTGTTTGTATATATATATATACTGCTAAGGAATATTTTTGGACTCTGTCAACCTTTTATGGTGCATGTGATGTATGAGATCCTGGCATGTTAGAAATAGCTCAATGGAGTTTGTTGGTTTGGTATTCTTCTAATATTTTGTGCTTCCGTCAAGGCCCCATATGCTATATATACCAGGTTATATGTCTGTGTTTGAATGGGTCATGCCCGAACTTTTAGGGGCAAGTTTAGGGTGTGACAAGTGGTATCAGAGCACGAGTTGCTATCTCACACACGGATCCATTGAGCTTTAGGGTGTCTAGAAAAGCTTTAGGCATCTTGCATGACATCCTGAAAGTATATGAAAGAGCGATGGCAACGTTAAGTCTACTCTGATAATGCTAACACTTTTGAAATATGTCTATTATGTATAAATGATTATTGTGTAGGCAATGGTGAGGACAAGGACAAAAGATACAGAAGATGCTACTTCTGCACGGCTGGATAGAATGGAGAGAATGATTATGGAAATGGCGGAGACCCTACGGCAACAACAGCAACAGCCACAACAACCACCTCCACCATTGGTACCCCCACCGGCAGTACAAGATTTCCATGCTGAAGACCGGACTATCACCCTTACCAAGGAGTTTAAAAAGATGAAGCCGCCATCCTTCAAAGGAGGAATAGAACCAATGAGAGCTGAAGCATGGGTGCTGGGAATAGAGAAGTTATTTGAAGTCTTTCCCTGCACAGAAGCTCAAAAGGTGCAATTGGCTGCCTTTACTCTTGAGGATGAGGCACGCAGATGGTGGATGCTTACGAGAACTGTACACCAAGGGTTGACATGGGACAAATTCTTGGAATTGTTTTATGACAAGTACTTCCCTCAAAGCATGCGAGATAAGAAGGTAACGGAATTCGAAACTCTCAGGCAAGGGAACAAAACCGTCGCTGAATACGAAGCCCAATTTGCAGAATTAGCTCGGTTTGCACCCCATATGGTGGATACAAATTATAAGAAGGCGCGCAAATTTGAAGGAGGATTACGGAGCGCTATCCTGGATAAGGTCAACATGTTGAAGTTACCTACTTACGTTGATGTGTTGGAAAGAGCCGTTATAGCGGAAGGGAATCTCACTACTCAGAGTCGAATTTCGGAATGGAAAGGGAAGAGGCAAAATACTCAATGGTCGAAGGGATCACCTACTCCACCAAACAAAAAGCAGACTTTAGGGAGTTCAAATACTTCTACCCCTAGTCAGGATTCAATACCGACTTGTCCGGAATGTGGGAAGAAGCATCGTGGAACGTGCTATCGGAAGTCTGGAGCCTGTTTTCAGTGTGGCAAGACGGGTCATTTGATCAAGGATTGCCCTCAAAAAAATCAACAAAGCAATAATAGAACCACTACAAGTTCAACGGGGTCTGCACCAACTTCCAACACCAAGACAACTATTAAACCTACTAATAATAAAGACACTGCGAGACAAGGCAGGGTGTTCGCATTGGTTCCGGGAGATGTGCAAAATGCGGCAACGGTGGTATCAGGTACATTTATCGTTCACGGTCATTTCGCTCATGTATTATTTGATTCTGGCTCCACCCACTCTTTTGTGTCGAAACTATTTGCTCATAATTTAGATAAAACTGAAGAAAAACTGTCTTATATGTTGTGTGTGTCTTCACCTTTGGGAGGCCCTATGATTTGTACTTCTATCTATGCTGCTTGTGAACTCCAATTTGGGGATATCCGGGTATATGCCAATCTGTTGCCTCTTGATATGGCCTATTTTGATATTATTCTGGGAATGGACTGGTTAGGTGAATATGGTGCAACTATAGATTGTTTGACTAAACAAATTAGTTTCCACCCTCCGGGACAATCAGGGTCTACCTTTCAGGGACATGGAGTGACTTCGGCACCTTATTTAATTTCCGCAGCAAGGGCTTGTAAATTAATTCAGAAAGGGTGTCAGGGGTACTTATGCAGTGTTCTAGAGGGGCAAGTGGTGAATGGGAATACCGACATGATCCCAGTTGTCTGTGAATTTCCAGATGTTTTTCCAGAAGAATTACCAGGACAGTTAATAGATCGTGAAATTGAGTTTACAATTGAAGTAGCACTGGGAACTCAACCCATTTCTAAGACTCCGTATAGAATGTCGCCAGTTGAGATGAAAGAATTGAAAATGCAGTTGCAAGATTTATTGGACAAAGGATTTATCCGCCCGAGTGTATCTCCGTGGGGTGCGCCAGTTTTGTTTGTAAAGAAGAAGGATGGAACACTCCGGCTTTGTATCGATTACAGAGAACTTAACAAAGTCACAATCAAGAATAAGTATCCGTTGCCAAGAATCGATGACCTATTTGATCAGCTTCAAGGGGCACAGGTCTTTTCTAAGATTGATCTACGGTCTGGATACCATCAATTAAAAGTCAAGGTTGATGATGTTGAGAAGACAGCTTTTCGAACTCGGTACGGTCATTACGAATTTTTGGTTATGCCCTTTGGAGTTACTAATGCCCCAACAGCCTTTATGGATTTGATGAACCGCGTTTTTAAGTCCTATTTGGATGAATTTGTGGTGGTCTTTATTGACGATATCCTCATTTATTCAAAGAATGTGGAAGCTCATGAGACCCATCTTCGCTTAATTCTTCAAACCCTCTGGGAAAGGAAATTGTATGCAAAGCTTAAGAAATGTGAATTTTGGCTATTCAAGGTGGCATTTCTGGGGCATATTATCACAAAGGAAGGAGTTTCTGTTGATCCACACAAAATTGAGGCGATTGTGAAATGGCCGACTCCTACCAATGTGACCGATGTGCGTAGCTTTATGGGATTAGCTGGCTATTACAGGAGATTCGTTCAAGATTTTTCTAAAATTGCTGGGCCACTTACACAGTTGACTCGAAAGGGAGTTGCATTTGAATGGTCAAAAGAGCGGGAATCTGCTTTCCAGGAATTAAAGATGAAATTAACCATAGCTCCAGTTTTGGCTTTACCATCTGGCACCGAAGGGTTTGTAATTTACATTGATGCGTCCCATAAAGGATTAGGGTGTGTGCTTATGCAAGGTGGAAGGGTTATTGCCTATGCTTCACGACAGCTTAAACCCCATGAAAAGAATTATCCCACGCATGATCTTGAGCTCGCGGCGGTGGTTTTTGCTCTAAAGATATGGCGGCACTATTTGTATGGTACTACCTGTGAAGTTTACACCGACCACAAAAGCCTTAAGTACCTTTTTACCCAGAAGGAATTGAACATGCGGCAGCGTCGGTGGTTAGAGTTAATTAAAGACTATGATTTACAGATCCATTATCATCTTGGTAAGGCCAACACGGTTGCGGATGCTCTTAGTCGGAAAGATATGGGAGATTTGGCCAACCTGTTAACGGAGCAAAGGGAATTGGTAGATGAATTGGATAAAATGAGGGTGGAATTTAAGATACCTGGACAGGAAACAGTACTAGCAGCAGTAATGGCTCAACCGACTTTACTTGAAGAGATCAAGTCACATCAAATGGAGGATGACATTCTAAAGAAGGTATGTGATGATTTAGAGACAAAGCCACAATCGGGGTTCAGTTTAGTGGATTCGGTACTCAAATTTCAAACCGAGTATGTGTCCCCAATGTGTTGGAACTTAAACGGAAATTGATGGAAGAAGCACATGCCTCAAGATTTTCTATGCATCCGGGAAGTACTAAAATGTACCGAGATTTGAAACAAAATTTCTGGTGGCCAAGCATGAAAAAGGAGATTGTAGACTTCGTCTCTAAGTGTTTGCAGTGTCAGCAAGTGAAAGCGGAGCATCAAAGACCAGCAGGGTTATTACAACCCCTTCCAATCCCGGAATGGAAGTGGGAACATCTAACCATGGATTTCGTTGTGGGATTACCACGGACACCTCGGGGTATGAATTCTATATGGGTCATTGTCGACCGATTGACTAAGTCTGCCCACTTTCTACCAGTGAAGACTCAGTACAATGCAGATAAACTGGCGGTCATTTATGTGAATGAAATTGTAAGACTGCATGGTGTACCGGTCTCGATTATATCGGATAGGGATCCGAAGTTCGTTTCCAGATTCTGGCAAAGTTTACAAGAAGCCATGGGTACAGAATTAAGGTTCAGCACAACTTTTCATCCTCAAACTGACGGTCAATCCGAGAGAACAATACAAACTCTGGAAGATATGCTCCGGATGTGTGTGCTAGAGTTTCAAGAAAGTTGGGAAACCCATTTACCGCTGGTAGAGTTCGCATACAACAATAGTTACCACTCAAGTATTGCAATGGCACCCTATGAAGCTTTGTACGGAAGACCGTGTCGTTCTCCCGTATGTTGGGCTGAAGTTGGAGATAAATCCTTGCTAGGGCCTGAAATTGTTCAGTTAACCACTGAAAAAGTTAAAATTATTCGGGAAAGATTAAAGACGGCTCAAAGTAGACAAAAAAGTTATGCGGATAACCGACGGAGAGATTTGGAATTTGAAGTGGGCAGTCACGTCTTTATAAAAGTTACTTCGATGAAAGGCCATCCAAGATTCGGGAAAAGGGGTAAGCTAACGCCCCGCTACGTTGGTCCCTTTCAAATTTTGGAAAGGGTGGGTCTGGTAGCTTACCGGGTTGCCCTTTCGCCATATATGAGCCAAGTACATAATGTGTTTCATGTCTCTATGCTTCGGGGGTACCTTGCGGATCCGTCTCATGTTATTGATTATCACCAGATTGAACTAGATGATAAATTAACTTATGAGGAAAAACCAATCCGCATTTTGGATCGGCAAGTGAAACAATTACGCAGCCGAGAAATTCCAATGGTAAAAGTGGAATGGCAGGAACATTACGGAACCGACGCAACTTGGGAAAAAGAGGAGGACATGCAACATCAGTATCCGCATCTGTTTCTACCCTAAGGTAACACAAGTTTGGGGACCAAACTTATTTAAGGGGGGGAGAGTGCAATAACTCGACCCTCGTACATGTTCCTTGTTATATTTTCGGATCCTATTTGGTGATTTTGGATGCTTACTGTGTAATTCCATGAGAAATTAGGGATAGGAAAGTTAACTCCATGTTTAAAGCATATGTTTAAGGATGTCTATCTGTTCAACAAGAAAAATATCTGTTACATTAGAAGGTTTGAATCGAAATTGGAGGCCTTCAAGGCTTAATTATCTGAAATTGATTTTAGATATGTAATCAGCATAATTTTTAGGTAATATTAAGCATTTTTGGGAAATTTCAATTTCGGATGTTTAAACGATTGACTTTTGTCTTATTAGCTCTTATATATATATGTGTGTTCTTGGAGCCTTGGACCTAGTTCAACACATTTCATGGAAGAGGATACAGAGAGTAAGAATAGAGAGAAATGAGAAGGGAGTTTCAATAAAGGCTAGAGATTGAATAACCTAGAGAGACTTTGGGAGATCTCAACTCAAGGTAAGTTTGTCTAACTTTTATAATTCCTCTCTTGAATTTGAGGGTGATACAACCATGATAATTGAACCCAAGGTGAAATTGGATCATGTTTTATCCATTGGATGAGTTTGAACTAAGTTGCTTATGTATGTATGTGGAGAAATTAGCTTTGATTGCTTACTTTCTCATGAAAGATCATGAAGAACTTACCTTATATATATATATGTGATGTTGATGAAAAAGGAAATTTGATTATAGTTAAGGATTCAAGAATTAGTGTTTATCTAGTTTAATGTATGTATTTGAAGCCTTTGTAACATGAATTTTAGGCTAGGTATTGTCAACTAAAAATGTTAAAATGAGCCTTGTGAGGATGTACCAAAAGATTGGGATTTTGTAAGAATTTCGGACAATTTTGAGCAGAATCGCCGCACGTGCGGGGGTCATGGCCGCACGTGCGGGAGGTGCTGCCGCACGTGCGGGAGTCATGGCCGCACGTGCGGGAAATGGTGAAAAACAGGGGCTCGGCCACTGTCTAAAAGGCACGTGCAGGACATTTTGCCGCACGTGCGGGACAGCTTGCCGCACGTGCGGGGCTCACAGCCGCACGTGCGGCCCATGCTGAAAAACATGGATCGCTCCGTTTTACGTGTAGAACCCTCTAATGTTGTCGAAATATGTCTTTGATGCTTTTAATATGTATAAATTCCTTCGAAGTAAAACGAAACAGAAAGTGATTTGATATGAAAAGGGAACTAAATTGTAAAGGTTGAATGTGTGCAGGGCACACTCCGGGAGGAACAAGCACATCATCGCAACACTGTGAGTAGTAACATCATTATCTGCTTTACATAGGGCTAATGCTCTTCATTAGCATTTCGTTTATGCAACTATGTTAATGTTTCAAGTATGTATGTTAATGTTCAAGTATGTTCCAAGTATGTAAGAAAGAAATGGGAAAAATAAAATACCTTCATGCTATAAGACTCTGGGCCTACGGCCATCCAATATAAGTTATTATGATACGAAACAAAGTGCTACACGGAACTAAGTGCTACGACGTGAGCCACCTCTAGAATCCGTGTGAGACACCTCTTGAGTTCGTATAAGCATATTCATGGGCTTAGTGCCCAATTATCTAAGGGCGTCATGCCACCATGTTTAAGGGCGTCATGCCATCATGTTTAAGGGCCTTGTGCCACCATGTTTAAGGGCACTTTGCCACCATGTTCAAGGGCATTATGCCAACATGCTCAAGGGCTTCAAGTCATTATGAATTAAGAATATGATATGTCAAGCTGTTTTGTTCAAGATTGGGCCTAAGGCCATTATAAGATGAATACAGAATCAGGCTAACTTTGTAATCTCTGCACTTCCATATGTATTGATAAATGTCATGTTTCAAGTTGAGCATTGTTTCATTCATGTATTACTATTCACTGAGCCCGGCTCACTATCTGTTATGTCTGTTTCTGTAGGCAACCAACCAGGTGGTCAATCCTAAACCATGACGCCCGGTTTCTTTTGTCAACCTTCGCGTAGCCAAGCACTTTTGAGGCCACTTATTTTGTGAAGTTTATTAAGATAATTAGCTTACTTCTGGGATATCCTTCCAAGGTTAAATGCAATGACTTCAACAGTTTTTTTTGTTACATGCCCGACTATAGGGCTGGGTTTGTATATGTGTTTGTATATATATATATACTGCTAAGGAATATTTTTGGACTCTGTCAGCCTTTTATTGTAATAACCCGACCCTCGTACATGTTTTCTGATATATTTCTAGTCCCTGTTTTGTGCTCTTGAATGCTTATTGTGAAATCCTATGAGAAATTACGGTTAAGAGAGTGAACTTCATGTTTAAAGATGCCTATCTGTTTGATAAGAAATGTATCTGTTGCAACTATAAAGTTTGAATCAGAAATTGGAAGCCTTGGGGGCCTGTTTATCTGAAATTGATTTTATATATGTGATCAACATAATTTTTAGGTAATATTAAGCGTTTCTGTGGAATTTGAATTTCAGAGGTTTAAACGATTGATTTTCGTCTTTATTCACCCTTTATATATGTATGTCTATAAGAGCCTCTATGAACTCAAGACTTAGGAACTTTCTTATAACATACTCCTTGGAGAAAAGTGAAGAAAGGATAAGAACAAGGGAGAGTTGAGAGAAATTGAAGCTAAGGTAAGTTTAATTTCCCTAATCCAATCTTCTTCCTCAATTTGAAATAGGAAGCTCTTGATGTGTATGATCTATAGTGGAATGAAAGTCCTAGATGTGTGTGTTGAAGACTTGGTATGATAATCCTCTCATTTGTGCATTTTGGATCCAATTCAAGTTATCTAGTGAGAGCATACATTTTGTCTCTTCTCTTTACTTCTCAAATTGGTATTCATGTTCATGCCATGCCTTTGTGTATCTATGTTATGTGTGTGTAAAGTTAAGAGCCTCAAGAATGGAATTATATTGATGAGCTTCAACTTTTGTTCAAACCAATTGAATTGTGTTCATGGGTTTAATTCAAGTTAGATTATGGTATGTTGTACCTTGAATTACATGTTTTTGAACCATGATTTAGTAATGAAAGGATCCATTTTAGAGCCTTGAGAACATCCTCCAAAGGATGAGAATTTGTTGCAAATTTCGGACCAAAACAGGGCAATCGCCGCACGTGCGGGAGTCACTGCCGCACGTGCGGCAAATGCTGAAATTTTGTGGTTTGGTTCTGCCTAAAAGGCACGTGCGGGACCTCAAGGCCGCACGTGCGGGGCCAACTGCCGCACGTGCGGGGCTCACAGCCGCACGTGCGGCTCATACTGAAAAATAATGTTTGCTCCGTTTTGCGTGTAGAATCCTCTAATATTATCAGAATATGTATTCAAGGCCTTTTGATAATGATACATTCCTTCGAAGTGAAATGAAACAGAAAGTAAAATGATAAGCAAAATGAACTAATGAGCAAGTTTTGAACGTGTGCAGGACACACCCTGGGAGGAAGTAAAACGTCATCTCGACACTGTGAGTAGTAGTACTGTCGTAGTATGCTTTATTTACAGCTAATGGTCACCATGAACACTCTGTTAATTGCAGGTTAACTATGTTAACGCACACGAACGATGATGAAATAAATGTGTATGCTTCTGATTAATAGTTAATATTAATAGTCTATCCTCTGTAAGTGAACTATGTCGTGCTTAATGAATAAAAAGGAACTTAGGATCATTCTTGAACAACGATTTCGATGTGAACATTGAAAGATTTTGGCGTACATCGGTACGACTCTGAACCTACCTTGCATTTTGGTTAAGGTCCATGATCATCGTCGATGTATCAACTTGTAAGTTACCCATGATTCCGTATAAGAATTGCATATACACCCTTAACACTGTGAAGTTGGTTGTTCTGACCTATTAATGTAATGATATCTTTGTCTTCGGGTCATCGTTAAAATGAACGTTCTGCTAATTGCAAGACAAGTATGTCGATTTGCAATGAACCAATGAACCATGAGGAAATCTAAACGCATCATTAGGTCATACGTTGTTTACTGTTAATAGTTAATGTTAACATTCTGTTATCTGCGAGTTAGCAGTATTGGTTCATGACAAGAAAATGGAATGTAGGTGCACTATGGTATAATGGTAATCTGAAGAACTGAGAATGCCCTGTTTCTATTTATCTGTTCTATTTCTGCTATGTTATGACATGATATGAGTGATTCAGGGAAACAGTGTGAAGCTATGGAAACATCAAAAGAATTGGTGAAGCTATGAATCTATGTGAATGTGTGAATGTGTGAACCCATCAGGCCAAGGGCCACTCTGTGAATGTGTGAACCTATCGAGTATGGAACAAAGTGCTGTACGGAACAAAGTGTTGCCATGCGAGTCACCTCTAGAATCCGTACGAGCCACCTCTTGAGTCCATCATACATATGTGAACTAGGCTTAAAGCCGATGTGAAAGTCATGAGGCCTATGGCCGTTCTATGAAAGTTGTGAAGCTTATAGCTGTTCTGTAACATTTGTGAGGCCTATGGCCAATTTGTGATATCCGGGTCTATGGCCATTCTGTATGATTCGTTAGTATGAAACAAAGTGCTGTACGGAACTAAGTGCTGCCATGCGAGTCACCTCTAGAATCCGTGCGAGCCACCTCTTGAGTTCATACATACATGATAAGGGCTTTACGCCATTCTGTTAAGGGCTTTACGCCATTCTGTTAAGGGCTTTATGCCATTCTGTTAAGGGCTTTATGCCATTCTGATAAGGGCTTTATGCCACTCTGTTCAAGGGCTTGAAACCATTCTATTTAAAGTTAACATTGGAAATAATTACAGGATAAGTTAACTATATGCTCTCTGCACTTATACATGTCCATTGCCATTCATGTTAAATGTTAAATTGTTTATGTAATACTATTCACTGAGCTTGGCTCACTTTATGCTATGTCTGTTTCTGTAGGCCCTCCACCTGGAGGTTAGTCTTAACCCATGGCTTCCATTCCTCCTTGGTCAACCTCAGAGTGTCCAGGCACCAAAATGAAGGCAGTTCATTTTACAGAGTTTTGTTAAGCGTTTAGTTTTGTACCCTGATGGTCTGTTTAAGGTTAAAGTGTATATAATTCTTTTACCCTTCAATGTTTCTGTTATACACCAATCTTGAGGGCTGGGTCTGTATATGCATGTGTACATAGCTAAATTCTTCGAGGCATGTCTCTGTATGTCTATTTGCCATGTGTTCTGTTTGTGATCCTGGCATAGTAGCGATGGCTCAATGGATGATTTGTACGTTGTTATATAAGATTAAATGCTTCCGTTCGGGCCCCATATCTCATATACACCGAGTTAGGTGTCCGTTTTTGAAGTGGTCATGCCCGAACTTTTAGGGGCTGGTTCGGGGTGTGACATTTATGGTGCATGTGATGTATGAGATCCTGGCATGTTAGAAATAGCTCAATGGAGTTTGTTGGTTTGGTATTCTTCTAATATTTTGTGCTTCCGTCAAGGCCCCATATGCTATATATACCAGGTTATATGTCTGTGTTTGAATGGGTCATGCCCGAACTTTTAGGGGCAAGTTTAGGGTGTGACATTTACCAAACTTGGCTTCTCCGAATCGGACCTTTCTCCGGCTCCTTATCCACTATTCGGCTTCAACGCCAATCCAGAATTCCTGTTGGGGAAAATCACACTACCCGTTCGAGTGGGCTCCCGAACAGTGGATGTGGAATTCTTGGTCGTCAAGCTGCCATTGCTGTATAATCTCATCATGGGGCGATCTTGGTTGCATACTATGCAGGCCGGCCTAAGCACCTATCATCAGCTGCTACGCTTCCCGACAGAACGCGACATTGAGCAAATCCATGGCTTCCAGAAATCGGCACATGCATGTTATCTCCTTGCTGAAAAGATGCCAAAGGAGTTGCAAGTAAACTCTATTGAGGTAATGAATCGGGAGAGCCTCGACGATGTTGGGCGGCTCCCAAGTGAAAAAGTCACGGAAGCCCTAGACCGAGTTGAAATTGACGGAAACCCAGACAGGTTCTTCATGGTCGGCGCTTCCCTGAATCAAGCCGACAAGCAACATCTGATTTCCTTCCTGCTCGGCAACCTCGATGTATTTGCGTGGACTCCATATGAGATGTCGGGTGTAGATCCGTCTGTTTTGTAGCACCGTTTAAATGTTGACCCTAAATGCAAGCCGATTATTCAGAAAAGCCAGCGGTCAGCCGCAGAGCACACTGTCGCCGTAGTTGAAGAGGTTGACCGGTTGCTTGATGCCGGGGTAATCAGGGAAGTGACCTACCCTTCATGGCTCTCTAATACTGTGGTTGTGAAGAAGAAAAATGGGACTTGGCGAGTGTGCGTTGATTTCACGAACCTCAACAAAGCCTGCCCCAAAGATTGTTTTCCTTTCCCCAGAATAGACCAACTTGTAGATGTGAGGACACGCCATCAGCGTATGAGCTTCTTCGATGCTTACAGAGGCTACCATCAAATTGCCTTGCTTCTGGAGGACCAAGACAAGACTGCATTCCTCACCCCAAGAGGAACCTATTGCTATAAGGTTATGCCTTTTGGGCTGAAAAATGCAGGGGCAACTTACCAAAGATTAGTCACTGCCATGTTCAAGGAGCAGCTCGGCCACGCTATGGAAGTGTACATCGACGATATGGTGGTCAAGTCCAAAGAAGAGCAAACTCATCTAGCCGACCTGGAAGAGACATTTGGCATTTTATGCAAATACAAAATGAAGCTGAACGCTTCCAAGTGTGCGTTTGGGATCGGCTCTGGCAAATTCTTGGGTTATATTGTCAACCACCAAGGAATCGAAGCCAACCCGAGGCAAATCACAGCAATCTTGGAGCTCGGCTCCCCTCGTTCAATGAAAGAGGTTCGAAAGCTGATGGAGATGGCCGCTGCATTCAACAGGTTCATCAGTCGGTCCACAGATCGCTGCCGACAATTCTTTCACACTCTATGGTAGGGCAAGGCTTTCGAATGGACCTTCGAGTGCGAAGCCGCTTTCAACGGCCTTAAGACCTACCTCCGATCAGTTCCACTCTTGACAACACCTTCGCTAGGCGACCCGCTCATTTTGTATCTGGCTGTTTCCGACCGGGCCGTCAGCGCCGTACTGATAAAGGAGGAGATGGGGAAGCAGCGGCTAGTGTATTATGTGAGCAAGGCAATGGTTGACGCCGAAACAGGCTACCTTCCATTAGAAAAACTCATTTTGGCCCTCGTCATGGCAGCAAGAAAGCTGATGCATTACTTTCAGGGGCATACGATCGGGGTACTAACGGATCACCCCCTCCGGTCGGTACTCCGTAGTGCAGAAGCATCAGGGCTCGTTTCAAAGTGGGCTCTTGAACTTGGCTAGTACGATATCCAGTTTCTTCCTAGAACCTCAATCAAGGGACAAATGCTTGCTGACTTTGTGGCCGAATTCACCGGGGGTCTTACCGACTTCAAGTCTGATGAAATTCAACCTAAGCCGAACTGGAGAATTTATGTTGGGGACATTTGGCAGTTGTACTGTGATGGATCGTCTAATCAACGCAGCAGCGGGGCTGGAGTAGTGATAATGGCTCCCGACGGGGTAATAATTGAGCAGGCTGTCAAACTCAGCTTCGAAGCATCAAATAACGAGGCCAAATACGAGGCCCTGCTAACCGGCTTGCGGAATACACATCTCCTGGGTGCTCGGTGTCTGCTTATATTTTGTGATTCAAAATTGGTGATCAATCAGCTAAAGGGGGAGTACGCAGCAAGAAACGACCGTATGGCCGCTTACATGAAAATGACAAATTCCTTGCTGGCAAAATTTGACCATCATGAATTGAACCAAATCACCTGTGACCAAAATACACATGCAGATGCCCTAGCTTGCCTAGCCTCCGCCATCAACTCAGAGATTAAACGGACCATTGAAGTTGGTTTCATCCTAGAGCCGAGCATTGGCCCTTCTGAGGAAGTCTAGGTCAATGTCATAGAGTCAGGACCGAGTTGGATGGACTCTATTGCTGCATTCCTGTCTTCCGAACAGCTCCCAGCGGACAAGAAAGAAGCGCACAAGCTACGAAACAAAGCCCTACGATACTACTTGGATCCGTAAGGAAGGCTTTATAAAAAATCCCTTTCTGGTCCATACCTGGAATGCGTTCATCTGGATAAAGTCGAGGAACTCCTGACTGAAATTCATGAAGGTAGCTGTGGTGCCCATTCTGGCAAGCGCTCTTTGGCCCATCGAGCTATAACACAGGGGTATTATTGGCCGACAATGAAAGCTGATGTCGAATGTTATGTGAAAAAATGTGAACAGTGCCAGAAGTTCTCCCCGTTAACCCATCTGCCTACTGAAGAGTTAAGCTCTATCACCAGTCCTTGGTCGTTCGCCCAGTGGGGACTTGATGTCGTCGGACCATTGCCGAGGGCCCTAGGAAACAAGCGATACTTCATCATCGCGACATATTACTTCACAAAATGGGTCGAAGCGGAGGCACTAACGCACGTTCGGGATGCTGATGTTAAGCGCTTTGTATGGAGAAATATCATAACACGATTCGGCATTCCAAGAGCACTTATCTCAGACAACAACACCCAGTTTGATTGTGGCGTCTACCGAGATCTGTGCAGCAAGTATGGTATCCGGTCTTACTTTTTCACGCCGGCTTACCCACAAAGCAATGGTCAAGCTGAAGCCTTTAACAAATCCATCTTGGACGGCATCAAGAAGAGGCTGGAGAAAGCTAAAGGCAAATGGGTCGAAGAATTGCCGAGTGTGTTGTGGGCTCATCGAACTACGCCGAGGCGATGCACTGGGAAAACACCATTTGCTTTATGCTTTAGAACCCAGGCAATCATACCCCTGGAGATCGGCTTCCCAACCTTGAAATCGAAAGTTTTTGATATGGGCCCAAACGACATGATGCTGGCCTTGGATTTGATTCTGATTGAAGAACGAAGAGACCGTGTCCTTGCATCCATGGCACGGTATCAGCAGCAGCTCGCTAAGTCGTATAATCAACGTGTTCAGTTGCACCGCTACACTCCAGGAGAGTTGGTCCTGAAGAAAGTACTCCTAGCTACCAGGAAACCGACTGATGGAAAATTGGGTCCTAACTGGGACGACCCATATCAGGTCGATTTGATCGCGGGAATAGGGACATATCAGCTCAAAGACATGTCTGGAAGGAGTCTGTTGCGGCCTTGGAATTTAACGCACTTGCGTAAATTTTATCATTAAACCCGACCTGTGGGGAATGATACTAGTTTTGAACGGTTCACCATGTACATATTTCACTCTTGCAATACAAAGTTTCCCATTTCCTTATTGCATAATTTAGTTCAAAAGCCTCCGGATTCGGAGCGCCCTTCGTGGATATCACGATTGGCCAAATAAAGTCTTCAGATTCGGAGCCCCATCGGTGCATGACACCTTTGGGCCGATTAAGCCTCCGGATTCGGAGCGCCCTTCGTGGATGTCATGATTAGCCAAATAAAGTCTCCGAATTCGGAGCCCCATCAGTGCATGACACCTTTGGGCCGATTAAGCCTCCGGATTCAGAGTGCCCTTCGTGGATGTCATGATTGGCCAAATAAAGTCTCCGGATTCGGAGCCCTATCGGTACATGACACCTTTGGGCCGATTAAGCCTCCGAATTCGAAGCGCCCTTCGTGGATGTCACGATTGGCCAAATAAAGTCTCCGGATTTGGAGCCCCATCGGTGCATGACACCTTTGAGCCGATTAAGCCTCCGGATTCGGAGCGCCCTTCGTGGATGTCACGATTTGTGATAACCCTGCTCCGTATTATGCTAATTAATCTTAATTGCGAATGTGATTATGTGTTTGATATGATTTTGAGTGCCATTTGTACGAATATATGTGATTTTGAATTTCTATCTGTTCACCATAGGAAAATCTGTTTGATTATTTGCTTTAGAATTTAAATTGAAGGCCCTATCGGCCACAGAAACCGAAATTGATTACGCCATTGTGATTAGCTTAATTTTTAGAGCCTACGGTGAAATTTGATTGAAAATTGATTCGAATCAGATTAAATAGATTAAATTGATGGTATAGTGCTCAATTATTTAATATTAATGAAATGTTTTTGAGAGAGAGCTTATATAAGGGGCTCTATTACACTTTTATTCATTTGTTTGAGCTCAAATTGAAGTCATACTCTAGAGGGAGAGAGAGAAGCCGGCTCTAGAGAGAGAAAGAGGGAGAATTGTGTATCTTAGCTCAAGTTTGGGAATTTGGAAGCTTAACTTCAAGAATTGACCATAAATTGGGAAGATTGAGCTTCTAGGTGAGTAATTGGTTATGAATAAATAAGTTTAATATTGTAATTTTGTGAATTCAAGGCTTGATGGTGATCAAGAACATGACTTGAGTTGAATGTGAAGTTAGAATGTGCATGCATGCATAGAACTATCATGAATTGGCAAGAATTGTATAATCTAACATGTAGCTTGTTAATTATGAAAATTTGAGTTGTTGGATCATACATGCAAGCATGATTTGGATGAGTTTTATGTGTAAGCATCACTTGAGCCATTTGAAATGGAATTGGAGTTAAAAGATTACATGCATGCTTGATTAATGAAGACATGGAGTTACTATGAAGTTGAATACATATGTTTTGAAACTATGAAGAGAAATGTTGGTTAATTTGAGAATTTGATCATGGTTTTGAACAATTGGTCCCAAACCTCCTACACTTTCATGCTATGTATGCATTTCTCATGTTTTTGGTACCTAAATTCGAGCTTTGGGGCCTTTGAATATCAAGTTTGAGCCTCAAGAACAATTTTGGATTTTTTAGAATTTGGCATGTCTGCTTGAGCGGGAAAAGCGCCGCTCGAGGGTGAAATGCAAGCTCCCAGAACTTTTTACAGACATGGATGTCCGCTCAAGTGGGGAGATTCATGCTCGAGCGGGGAGCCATGTAGTGTGACCTTCAGCTTGAGCATTCGAATTCAAGCTCGAGCATAAAAATGAGGCAACCAGTACTTTTGCAGACCATGAGGGTCCGCTCGAGCGGCGGAACCCACGCTTGAGCAGGGACCCCTGTTTCAGAAATTTTGTAAAGGTGTTTTGTGTTCCGTTTTCTGTTCTCTTTCATTTCTAAGCACTCTTAGGCTTGCATTGAGCATCATAAATGAGTTAAAAGGATAAGAAAGAAGCCTAAGAGGGATGTATGAATTAAGGACGGATTGAATCGTTTGTGACCCATATGTGTTATGTAATGTGTAGGGTCGAGCTCAAGGGTGAATCCACCGGCAGAACACTGTGAGTAATATCTTAAAGATATCTAAAATATGTTATTTGTCTAATTGCTTACTTCTATATAAGTCTTATAAGTTTGTTACATTGAATTGGGGACAAATATTCGTATGACATGAATGAATGGGCCAGAGGCCGTATGACACGAATGGATGGGCCAGAGGCCGTATGACATGAATGAATGGGCCAGAGGCCGTATGACATGAATGAATAGGCCAGGGGCTGTATGACACGAATGAATGGGCCAGAGGCCGTATGACATGAATGAATGGGCCAGAGGCCGTACAACACGAATGAATGGGCCAGAGGCCGTATGCCATGAATGAATGATAGTCTGACATGAATAATAGACTGACATATGAATGATTGGGCCAAAGGCCGTCTGACATGAATGATAGTTTGACACGAATGAGAGTTTGACATATGAATGATTGGGCCAAAGGCAATCTAACATGAATGATAGTCTGACATATGAATTATTGGGCCAAAGGCCGTTTGACATAAATGATAGTTTGATATGAATGATTGGGCCGAAGGCCGTCGGGTATGAGTTAATTGGGCCCGAGGCCGTTTGATACGTCTAGAACTTTAGTCGATTGATATATTAAATAGAAACATGAATTGGGCCCAAGGCCATCTAATGTAACTGTTTCAAAGATTGTTTATGTATTTTCCTTAGTTGATATTATTCACTGGGCTTTCGCTCATGCTCATTCATGTCTATGTAGGTAAGCCAAGGGACGTCCAAACCCAGCCTTGGTGAAACATGTGAGAAACAATTAAGGTTTTAGGGAGTCAGCCCAAACGTCTCACGCACGAGGCTTGTCTTCGCCTCTTTTGTTCTTTTGATCTACTTTTGTTATGTTGGCGAAAACATCAGATTACTTTTGTATATAAACTTTGGGTTTGACCGACGTAGCCTTAATGATCCTGTATGTACAGAACTTTGTGTTGTTACTTATTCTGACGTGAGTTATTAACATGTATGTATATGGATTGTTATGATGTGCCATGTAAGCACAGCTCTATGGACAATTTGTAAGTTTGCTTCTGTTTGGCCCCTTTACTCTGATGAGTTATGTCTGGTTTGGTTTGAGGCTGTAGGTAATCCCTTGATTACTGGCCGGTTATGTCCTTAACCCATAGGGGCAGGTTCGGGTCATGACAGAGTGGTATCAGAGCACGAGTTAATAGCTCACACACTTGTCCAAATGAGCAATAAGCGTCTAGAAAAGATCTAGGATGCATTCATGTGATAAGTATGAATCTGAAAGCATCGAGAATACACTTAAATGTTTTAATGTGAACGATTATGTGTTATAAGTTGTGATTTGCTTGCATTGCAAATTATTTGAATATGTGTGCTCTTTAGTATATGCATACCTGCGAATCTTTTGTATAAAGTATAATGCAAGTCTAATAAGATGGTGAGAACAAGAGGTGATGAGATAGAGGAGTCCTCTACTGCCAGAATGGATAGGATGGAAAGATTGATTCAGGAAATGGTTGAAACATTGAGGCAACAACAACAGTGGCAGCAACCACATCCTCCACCTCCACCTCCATCTCCATCTCCACCTTCGGCACCTCCTGTGCCAGACTTACAGAATGATGACCGAATAATAGCTCTCACCAAAGAGTTTAAGAAAATGAAACCGCCACAGTTTCATGGGGGATTAGATCCATTAAAGGCCAAAGCATGGGTTCTTGGCATTGAAAAGCTGTTTGAGGTGTTTCCTTGCTCAGAGACACAGAAAGTACTTTTTGCCACCTTTATGCTAGAAGATGAAGCAAGAAGATGGTGGATGTTAATGCGTGAGAATCATAAAGACATTGGTTGGGAAAAATTCCTGGAAGTCTTCCATGATAAGTACTTCCCTCAGTATGTCCGTGACAGGAAAGTATCAGAGTTCATGGAAATTAAACAAGACAGCATGACAGTAATTGAGTATGAGGCCAAATTCACTGAGTTGGCCAGGTTTGCACCACATGTGATCAATACTGACTACAAGAAAGCGAGACATTTTGAAGGTGGGCTTCGAAGAGATATTCTAGAAAGGGTAAATGTCCTGAAGCTGGAAACCTAAATTGGGGTGCTAGACCGGGCCATAATGTCAGAAGCTAACATAGCTAGACAGACTAAACCAACGACAGACTAGAAAGGTAGTAAGAGACAAGGTTTCTTTTCGAAGAAGAAATTTTTGAAGAAGCAGAATACGGGCTCCTCGAGTACTTCTCATTCTTCCCGAGATACATCCCCAATGTGTAATATTTGTAGTAAAAGGCATCGTGGGGTTTGTTACCATGTGTTAGGAGCCTGTTTTAAATGTGGTAAACAAGGGCATATAGCTAAAGATTGTAATCAGAACAGTGGGAAATTAGCTGCTAGCTCAACGGCGTCAATCCCAAAACTAGGAAATACTATGAGATCTATTACCACCGGAGATACCGTAAGGCAAGGGAGAGTTTTCGCGCTTGTTCCGGGCGACACACGGAATGCTAACGCAGTTGTCTCAGGTACTATATCTATATGTAATCAGGATGCTTTTGTGTTAATTGACTCCGGATCAACACACTCTTTCGTAACATGTGCATTTGCATCTAGACTGAGTAGACCTCTAGAATTATTGCCATATCTGCTATGTGTATCTGCTCTATCAGGGGAATCTGTATTGTGTGAATCTACATATCGTTTTTATGACATGCGAATTGGGAATGCTATTTTGTATGTGGATTTATTGCCCTTGAATTTTAGGCACTTTGATATAATTCTGGGCATGGATTGGTTAACTAAATATTGTGCCACCATTGATTGTGTAACAAAACGGGTTGTGTTTAAACCACCGGAACAGGAAGAAATTGTGTTTGTGGGTAACGGGGTAGTGCCTCCACCTTATTTGATATCTGCAATGAAAGCATGTAAATTAATCAGGAAGGGTGCCAGGGTTATTTGTGTTATGTGCTATCTGAATAATCTGTGAATGTTGAATTGAACAGTATCCCTATTGTTAGAGAATTTCCAGATGTGTTTCCAAATGAATTACCAGGGAAATTGATGGACAGGGAGATAGAGTTTACCATTGAAATTGTGCCAGGCACTCAGCCTATTTCTAAAACTCCCTACAGAATGGCTACTGCTGAAATGAAAGAATTGAAAGAATAGTTACAGGACCTACTGGACAAAGGGTTTATCCGACCTAGTACTTCACTATGGGGTGCACCGGTGTTATTTGTGAAAAAGAAAGATGGGACCTTGCGCCTGTGTGTTGACTATCGAGAACTGAACAAGGTGACAATAAAGAATAAATACCCTTTACCTCGTATTGATGACTTGTTTGACCAGTTGTAGGGATCACATGTGTTTTCCAAAATTGATTTGAGATCCGGGTACCACCAGTTGAAAGTAAAGGCAGAAGATGTTGAGAAAACAACATTTAGAACGAGGTATGGTCATTATGAATTTCTAGTTATGCCATTTGGAGTGATTAATGCACCTGTAGCATTTATGGACCTAATGTATCGTATTTTTAAGACCTAGACAAATTTGTTGTGGTTTTTATTGATGACATTTTAATATACTCCAAGAATAGACTTGAACATGAACATCATTTGAGAACTGTCCTGCAAACACTTACAAAAAGAAATTATTTGCTAAACTAAAGAAGTGTGAGTTTTGGTTGGATGAAGTTATTTTCTTAGGGCATGTTATCAACAAAGAGGGGATTTCAGTGGACCCACAGAAAATAGAGGCAATTGTGAATTGGCCTACATCGACAAATGTAACAGAGGTCCGCAGTTTCATGGGCTTAGCCGGGTATTACAGGAGGTTTGTGAAAGACTTTTCGAAAATAGCTGTGCCTCTTACCCAACTGACATATAAAGGGCAGCCATTTGAATGGAATGACGAAAGGGAAACTGCCTTTCAGAAACTAAAAACGAGATTGACTACTGCACCAGTGTTGACATTGCCATCAGGTACATAAAACTTTGTAATTTTCAGTGATGCACTTATAAAGGTTTGGGTTGTGTGTTAATGCAGAATGGGCGAGCGATTGCTTATGCCTCCCGACAGTTGAGACCACACGAGAAAAACTACCTAACACATGATTTAGAGTTAGCCGCAGTTGTATTTGCTTTGAAAATCTGGCGGCATTATTTGTATGGGGCAAAGTGTGAAGTCTACACGGATCATAAAAGTCTGAAATACTTCTTTACACAGAAAGAGCTAAATATGCGGTAGAGGAGATGGCTTGAACTGATAAAGGATTATGATCTTGAAATCCAATATCACCCCGGGAAAGCTAATACAGTTGTTGATGCCTTAAGCAGAAAGTTGATGGGGAGTGTGGCTTGTTTGCTTACTGAACAGAAAGAGATCTTGCAAGATTTTGAGAAGTCTGAAATTAGAGTGGTATTGTGTGAACAGGCCGGATTGATAGCCACTATTTTAGCCGAACCGACAATCATTGATGAGATTAAACAGAAACAAAAAGAGGATGAATTCCTCAAGAAAGTGATTGATGAATTTGAGACAAGTCCGAAAGTAGAGTTCAGCATTGAAGGCGAAGTGTTGAGATTTCGAAACTGAATGTGTGTCCCAGATATTCTAGAGCTAAAGAAAAGAGTTCTAGATGAAGCTCACAAGTCAGTATTTGCTATGCATCCGGGCAATAACAAAATGTATCGAGATTTGAAACAAAGCTATTGGTGGCCTAAAATAAAGAAAGAAATTGCAGAATATGTGTTTAAATGTCTTCAATGTCAGCAAGTTAAAGCTGAACATCAGAAACCTGGCGGTCTACTTCAACCTCTCCCTATTCCTGAATGGAAATGAGAGCATGTAACTATGGATTTCGTTGTTGGTCTACCTCAGACTCCTCGAGGTATGGATTTTATTCGGGTTGTAGTTGATGGACTGACTAAATCTGCACATTTTCTACCTGTTAGAACTACATTTGATGCTTATAGACTGGCTACTATATATGTTGATGAGATTGTTCATTTACACGGAGTTCCGGTATCTATTGTCTCGGATAGAGATTCGAAATCAGTGTCTAGATTGTGGAAAAGTTTGCAAAGGGCTATGGGGACAGAATTGAGGTTTAGTACCGCATTCCACCCACAGACAGATAGACAATCAGAACGGACAATACAGACTTTGGAAGATATGGTAAGGATGTGTGCCTTGGATTTTCAAGGGAGTTGGGAAGATTATTTGCCACTCGCAGAGTTTGCGAACAATAACAGCTTCCACTCCAGCATCAGTATGGCACCATATGAGGCTTTGTATGGTAGAAGGTGTAGATCACCAATTTGTTGGACAAAAGTCAAGGATAGAGCTCTTCTTGGGCCTGACATTGTGTAAGACACTTTTAAGAAGATCAAAATTATTCAGCAAAGGCTCAAAACAACTCAAGACCGACAAAAGAATTATGCAGATGTTCGAAGAAGACCTCTCGAGTATGAGGTTGGTGACCATGTATTTATCCATGTGACTTCGATGAAAGGCCAAGCCAGGTTTGGAAAAAAGGGTAAGTTGTCGCCCCGTTACATTGGGTCGTTTCAAATTTTGGAAAGGCTTGGTCCAGTTGCTTATCGAGTCGCTTTGCCACCGGGATTCGAACAAATCCATAATGTGTTTCATGTATCGATGTTGAGGGGTTATCTTCGAGATCCGTTTCATGTGATTGACTACCACTGGGTACCTCTTGATGAAAATATGGAGTATGCTGAATGGGCAGAACGAATCATTGACCGGCAAGTGAAACAATTGAGAAACAAGCCCATCCCAATGGTGAAAGTGGAATGGAAAGAACACTATGGGACGGATGCCACATGGGAAAAAGAGGATGAGATACGACTATGCTATCCACATTTGTTTCTCGACGAAGGTAAAATAAGTTTGGAGGACCAAACTTCCTAAAAGGGGGAAAACTGTGATAACCCTGCTCCATATTATGCTAATTAATCTTAATTACGAATGTGATTATGTGTTTGATATGATTTTGAATGCCATTTGTATGAATATATGTGGTTTTGAATTTCTATCTGTTCACCGTAGGAAAATCTGTTTGATTATCTACTTTAGAATTTAAATTGAAGGCCTTATTGGCCACAGAAACTGAAATTGATTACGCCATTGTGAGTAGCGTAATTTTTAGAGCCCACGGTGAAATTTGATTGAAAATTGATTCGGATCAGATTAAATAGATTAAATTGATGGTATAATGCTCAATTATTTAATATTAATGAAATGTGTTTGCGAGAGAGCTTATATAAGGGGCTCTATTACACTTTTATTCATTTGTTTGAGCTCAAATTGAAGTCATACTCTAGAGGGAGAGAGAGAAGCCGGCTCTAGAGAGAGAAAGAGGGAGAATTATGTATCTTAGCTCCTCAAGTTTGGGAATTTGGAAGCTTAGCTTCAAGAATTGACCATAAATTGGGAAGATTGAGCTTCTAGGTGAGTAATTGGTTATGAATTCATAAGTCTTATAAGTCTCATAAGTTTGTTACATTGAATTGGGGACAAATATTCGTATGACATGAATGAATGGGCCAGAGGCCGTATGACATGAATGGATGGGCCAGAGGCCGTATGACATGAATGAATGAGCTAGAGGCCATATGTCACGAATGAATGGGCCAGAGGCCGTGTCACGACCCCAAACCGCCCCTAGTAGTTTGATACCGTGATGGCCAGTAATCCGTAATTACCGAAGGCCAACTTCCAAAATCCACACACGATCAGAGTATTTATATAGGGGGCTCACAAATGCGGAAGCAATAATTCAAAATACAAGTGGTCTATAAGAGCTGTGCATAAGTCAAATGGAATGGCATACATCTTTACATAGCTTTACAACTTGAATACAAAAGTACATATTACATCTTGGCAAAAGGCTTCTCAAGCCGACATAAATATAATCACATGGAATACAAATCAAGAATACATAAATCTTTGGATTGCCGACATCCTCAAGCCGACATAACATGCATACAAAACACACATCTCGGCGAAGCCGACTTCATGCTTGTTACCTACATATATACATAGGGAGGGTGAGCTTAGATACTCAGTGAATGGTACAAGTAATAAAGGGGTTAAATGAATGATTCCCGAGGTCCTTGTCAAAACAATACATATATATCTTTGTCAAAACCATACTTATCATAGCTTGTACAAAACATGAGATAAATCTTGTTCATCAAACTTGATCTTGCAAAACTTACATACTTAACATGCGTCAAATCTTATAACATAACCTCGGCATAACCTTCCAGCACGAGGGACTTGTGTTACTTAGGCCCGTAGCCCGCTTTAACATCATGGAGCTCGTGTTACTTAGGCTCGTAGCCCGCTTTAACACTAAGGAGCTCGTGTTACTTAGGCCCGTAGCCCGCTTTAACACTAAGGAGCTCGTGTTACTTAGGCCCGTAGCCCGCTTTAACACGATAGTCTTTCTAAGAAAGGACCGTATCCTTTTATACTTAGTGCTGCGAAAGTTTAGAGTCCTCCAGCACAAGGGACTTTCCGAGAAGGTCATCAAAACAAAGCTTACTTGATAACTTGTCATTCAAAACAAAGCTTATACTTGATACATAAAATAGGGATATCATTCATGCTTAACAAATACTTTTATCAAAACAAGGCAAAGCTTTATCAAAACCTTAAGAACATAACTTTATTAAAAATACCACTCACATTAGTTCTTGGGACATCGGGGTCAAGGCAAAGGTCCAAGTCCTACAAACACATGGCAAGCATACTGAACATACTTCTCAAAACAAGTCTCACATGCATGCAAATGATCTCGAGAAGACATGCTAGAAGTCAAAACACTGTTTTACATGTCAGGAAGACATGGTGGGTACCAACCAGGTCTAAGCCGAGGTCCTACACCTCCTTGCCGAGGTGTGGTCCCGATGGCCTCATTCAAAAGCAAAGTCGGGAAAACCTGGGTTTCCCTTTGAAGAACATGAAGAACATGATGAACATGATCATGAGAAAGATGAATGCAAGATCATAACTTGTTACAAAAATCTGAGATTTCATGCCATGAGTTCCAAAACATGGACCTGGGTACCCATACTTGAAAATCATGCAAGAACAAACACAAAACATGGATTTAGGCATGAGCCTTCGGATCAAAACATGACTTTTCGTGAAGAACACATGAATGCTATTTTCTCTTTCTAAAATCGAACTTCAAAGCAATGCATGGCTTACAAATCATATTCAATCATGCAATGTAATAACATGAACATAAAGGATGACAAGAGCGGATCAAGAATCTAACCTTAGAACACGAATCTAACGGTTCGATCTCTAGGGATCAAGCTTGGAAATCCACTGTCTCTCAAGAACTCTTCTTCCTCTCCTAGAGCTTCTCTCTCCTGTTCAAAACAAGGATACAACAAAATGATAGGTTCTCTCTCTATCGGCTGACTTAACCCTCAGCTCGGACACGTAGCGACGGCTGGTTGGTTCTCTTCAAAAAGGTGATAGATTGACAAGACAAGGCAATGACAAAGCGTATCTAACAAGCTACTCGGAATGGCACTCCGGCAAGTGGTGACATCGGCTAAGGACAAAGCTTCGGCAACTAAGGTGACAATGACCTCGGCTAGGAAGGACGACACTTGACTAAGCTGTGCCACACCTTGGCCTAGATGTGCCACACCTCGGTCTAGGTCATACCACTCCAGGACAAGATCACTCAGGTGCAAAGGTAACATCTCGGCCTAGATAATACACATCTCGGCCTTGGTGATTCACACCTCGGCCTAGATAATGACATCCCAGCCAATATGTCAAAGCAAAGGTGGAGGTCAAACGAAGGGGTTCCAAGATACTTCTAGACTGAGGATGACCTCGGCTTGGAATGATCTAGGCATAACGTAACCTAGGCTTGGCATAACTTCGGCTAAACATAACTTAGGCTTGGCGTGACCTAGGCTTCACATCAAGGAAGGAGCAAAGCATGCAGCAACACTTAGACAGATCACATAGGCATCAAAACAAGGCAAGACAAGATTCATGGATGCAAACTTAGCAAGACAAAGTTGTGTAAGTGAACATGATCATGACTATAACACGAATATGGATTGTTGCAGCAACTTAACATGGCAAAACATATAAATGCATGCAACATGACTAGGACATGAAATGTGGGTTGCTACAGGTCGTATGACATGAATGAATGGGCCAGAGGCTATATGACACGAATGAATGGGCCAGAGGCCGTATGCCATGAATGAATTATAATCTGACACGAATGATAGTCTGACATATGAATGATTGGGCCAAAGGCCATCTGACATGAATGATAGTTTGACACGAATGATAGTCTGACATATGAATGATTGGGCCAAAGGCTGTCTGACATGAATGATAGTTTGATATGAATGATGGGGCTGAAGGCCATTGGATCTGAACGATTGGGCCAAAGGCCGTCGGATATGAACGATTGGGCCAAAAGGCCATTAGACATGAATGGATGGGCCAAAGGCCATCGGGTATGAGTTAATTGGCCCCGAGGCCGTTTGATACGTCTAGAACTTTAGTCGATTGATATATTAAATAGAAACATGAATTGGGCCCAAGGCTGTTGGATGTAACTGTTTCAAAGATTGTTCATGTATTTTCCTTATTTGATATTATTCACTAGGCTTTTGCTCACGCTCATTCATGTCTATGTAGGTGAGCCAAGGGACGTCCAAACCCAGCCTTGGTGAAATATGTGAGAAACAGTCAAGGTTTTTGGAGAGTCAGCCCAAACGTCTCACGCATGAGACTTGTCTTCGCTTCTTTTGTTCTTTTGATATAGTTTTGTTATGTTGGCGAAAACATCAGATTATTTTTGTCTATAAACTTTGGGTTTGACTGACTTAGACTTAATGATCCTGTATGTACAGAACTTTGTGTTGTTACTTATTCTGACGTGAGTTATTAACATGTATGTATATGGATTGTTATGATGTGCCATGTAAGCACAGCTCTATGGACAATTTGTAAGTTTGCTTCCGTTTGGCCCCTTTACTCTGATGAGTTACGTCTAGTTTGGTTTGAGACCGTAGGTAATCCCTTGATTACTGGCCGGTTATGTCCTTAACCCATAGGAGCGGGTTCGGGTCATGACACAATTGGCCAAATTAAGTCTCCGGATTTGGAGCCCCATCGGTGCATGACACCTTTGGGCCGATTAAGCCTTCGGATTTGGAGCGCCCTTTGTGGATGTCACGATTGGCCAAATAAAGTCTCCAGATTCGGAGCCCCATCGATGCATGACACCTTTGGGTCGATTAAGCCTCCGGATTCGGAGTGCCCTTCATGGATGTCACGATTGGCCAAATAAAGTCTCCGGATTTGGAGCCCCATCGGTGCATGACACCTTTGGGCCGATTAAGCCTTCGGATTTGGAGCATGCTTCGTGGATGTCACGATTGGCCATATTAAGTCTCCAAATTCAAAGCCCGATCGGTGCATGACACCTTTGGGCTGATTAAGCCTCCGGATTTGGAACGCCCTTCGTGGATTCGGAGGCAGAGCCGTACGTAACACGTTTGAGCCGAATAAGACTCCGGATTCGGAGCGCCCTCCATGAAGAAGGTTAAAGCATACAAATATTGAAAGTGATGCTTCGTTAAGCGGAGCTGGCAAAAGTCGTTTACACTTTAAAGCATACAAATATTCAGTGGAATGCTTCGTTAAGCTGAGCTGGCAAAAGCCGTTTACACTTTAAAGCATACAAACATTAGAAGTGAAATGCTTAATTAAGTTGGGTCAGCGCAACCGTAGACATTAAAATATGCAAAAATTCGAAGCAAGATGCCTAATTAGGCATGTAAACGTTCAAAATGAAACACAAACATTTAAAATAAAATATTTTATTAAATTAGCCAATAGGTACATAGCTGATGCCCAATCTGTGTTGGAGCGTTTACAGTATATATTTCTATTCGGCATCGCCCTCGTCATCGCTCTTCTCAATTTCGAAGGCGTCAAAAGGAAAGTGCTGACGTTCATGTAATGGCGACGCCGACTCAACTCCTGCTCCTTGGAGTACTTCTGAGGCTTGGAGAGCCTTAATCCACCCGTGCCTAAAGCCCCGGTTCTCGCATCGGCAAACCTCCTCCGCGAGTTTCTCTTTGGTCTTGTCTATCCCAACTTTCCAGCCGTCGTGGAAGCCTTTTTCATAACCCATGGTCCTTGTATTTTCTACGGCAAACATGCTTGCCGTATCTCGATTGGCAATCGCGTGACTTAACAGCCGTTGGGTCACTCTCTCCTCCACGATCGGGTTAGATTGACCTACCGCACGCGACTCGGTGGTTTGAGCCTTCTTGAGCTCCCTAAGCTCACGCTCAGCCTTCTCCGCGCGAGCCTCCAAACTTCGAATTCGTTCGTCTTTCTTCTCTATTTCTCGTCAGGCGGCGCGCAGGTGCATGCCGACTTCATAAGCGGCATACAACCCTTTCACCGCCCCATGGATGCCCTCTCGAAATACTTCGAAATCCTGTCGACCAACCATCGACTGCTGGACTTCTGGTGGAAAAATCTGTCGAGCGAACTCGACTGCTACACCTGGGTCGTTAACAATGGAGTCCGCCTCCGTCATTGGTTTATTCCTCACAAAAAATCGCAAAACTCAACGATCACAGCGTTGCGTCGGGCTCATTTCTCGATCACGGTCATGGGGAGCTTCCCCGTTGCTGTTTTTCTTTTCGAGGTGATCTGTTTCGACGACTTGGGGGCTGACGTTTTTCCTATTCCTTGGATGTCCTACCTCCCGTGCATGTGGGGTCGCTGCGGTGATTCATTTCAATGTCTAGCTCAGCCAATGTTCACCATTCTCCTTTACTGTTGAAGAATAGTCTACTTGACGTTTGCGTTAATCTGACCTTCCGCAACAAACTGGTTTCAATCGAGTATAAACACAATAAGTGGAATTATGGGCGCGAAGAACCCACCCCATTTATCCTTAACGCATGCAGCGCCCCCGAGGTGGTCTCATTAATTACTGACGGCTGGACATAGAGCCAATCGATCTGGCCGCAACCACTCCATGAACTCATATTATTCGGCCTTTGGAGTTTATAAATTGGTTGGGCAAGGGCAGATTTATTAATCTGATCGGCTATCCGTCGATGGTAAATTAGTCGCCTGGGCGAAGTGCCGATCGATCGGTGCCGCAGCCACTCCATGAACTCATGGAATTTGGCCTTTGGAGTTCACAAACTGGCTGGGGCAAGGGCAGATTTATCAATCTGATCGGCCAAATATCTAAGCCCGATGCCGATCAATTTATACCGCAGCCACTCCATGAACTAACAGTATTCGACTTTTGGAAATCATGCACTGGCTGGGGCAATGGCAAATTTATTAATCTGATCGGCCAAATATCTAAGCCCGATGCCGATCGATTTATGCCGCAGCCACTCCATGAGCTAACAATATTCGGCTTTTGGAAATCATGCACTGGTTGGGGCAAGGGCAGATTTATTAATCTGATTGGCCAAATATCTAAGCCTGATGCCGATTGATTTATGCCGCAGCCACTCCATGAGCTAACAGTATTCGGCTTTTGGAAATCATGCACTGGCTTTTGGAAACCATGCACTGGTTGGGGCAAGGGCAGATTTATTAATCTGATCGGCCAAATATCTAAGCCCGATGCCGATCGATTTATGCCACAGCCACTCCATGAGCTAACAGTATTCGGCTTTTGGAAATCATGCACTGGCTGGGGCAAGGGCAGATTTATTAATCTGATCGGCCAAATATCTAAGCCCGATGCTGATCGATTTACGCCCCAGCCACTCCATGAGCTAACAGTATTTGGCTTTTGGAGCTTACGCACTGGTTGGGGCAAGGGCAGATTTATCTATCTGATCAGCTATTCGACGGGGGTAAATTACTAAACTACCTAGCTATCTAATCGGCAAGTGTACGTGAATGTTTTATCCAAAGTACAAAGGAAGGAAAAAAATAGGGGAAGAAAGCAGAGCCTCTCTCTCTAGATTCTAGAGATAGAAAGCTCCCCTCGGGGTTGATTCATGGTGGTATGTTTTGGTGCAGTCTCGGCCAGCTTGTTTAGCTCCTCCTCTCAATAATCTGAGTTGGAGTAAGCATGTTTTCAGTGTGAGAGTGTAGTTACACATTATTTTGACTTTTGACTATTGTATTTGAGGATATCTAATCTGGAAGCTCATTTTTAGTGGGTTGTTAGATCGAAGATGATTTTCAATGGCAAGAGGTCGGCGGTTGTTGAGTTATTGGGTGCAGTTCTACGGCGATCTTCCTCGCCGTCATTAAGTATCGAGTGTGCTTCGTGGAGGCAGTCTTGTCACGCCCTAAACTCGCCCCTAGAAGTTTGGGCATGACCACTTCAGTAACGGACACTTGACCTGTTATATATAACATATGGGGCCTTATCGGAAGCACAAAAAAAATAAATAGATAAATAATAATGAACAATTAAACTCCATTGAGCTACTCCTACATGCCAGGATCTCATTCATCACATGCATTATACCAGATAAATAAAGTTCCAGACTATATCCCAGAGTGTGTACATACACATTTACAGTTCCAGCCCTAAAGTCGGGCATATACAAAAAAACAAACATGAAAGGTATATACAACAACCTTGGATGGACACTCATAAGCAAACCAACATCTTGACAGCTTAAGAAATTAAATGACTTAAACAGTGCCTGAACATATGAAGGTTGACTAGAGGAAGCGGCGTCTTGGCTAGGACTGACCGCCTGATTGGTGACCTACAGAAACAGACATAACAGAGGGTGAGTCGGGCTCAGTGAATAGTAATACATAAATAAAATGATGCATAACTTGAACCATAATGCATATCAACGCATATATAGAAATGCAGAGTTTACATAATTAGTCTGATTCTGTGCTAATTTCATAACGGCCTTAGGCCCAGTCTTAAAACATAATAGCTTGAGACATAATAGCTTGATTCATAACGGCTTTAAGCCCTTGAAAATGTCATAGCATTAAACTTTTAAACATGTTGGCATATAGCCCTTGAAACATATGGCATAAAGCCCTTGAACGTGTGGCATAAAGCCCTTGAACATGTGGCACAAAGCCCTTGTAACTTGTAATGGCATAAAGCCCTTGTAACTTGTAATGGCATAAAAGCCTCATAACTTGTAATGGCATAAAGCCCTTGTAAACATATTGGCATTAAAGCCCTTGAAAATGGCATAAAGCCCTTGTAACTTGTAATGGCATAAAGCCCTTGAAAATGGCATAAAGCCCTTGTAAACATATTGGCATTAAAGCCCTTGAAAATGGCATAAAGCCCTTGTAAACATATTGGCATTAAAGCCCTTGAAAATTGTTGGCATTGAAGCCCTTGAAGGTGTATACTTGAAACATACCTGAAACATACGTGAACTCGTAACATACTTGAAACATACGTGAAACACACTTGAACTTGCACATAAGTAAACTTGTAACATACTCAAAGTTATAACATACGTGAACTTGTAACATGCTTATACTTGTAATATACTGGGAACCATACTTGAAACATGTTTGAAATATACTTGAAACCATACTTGAACTATCCTTGAAATATACTTAAAACCATACTTGAACTTGCAACATGCGTAACTTAGAACATACATGAACTTGTATCATACATAAACTTGTAACATATTTTAGCTTGTATCGTACTTAAACTTGTAACATACTTGAATTTCTAACATACGTAAACTTGTAACATACATGGACTTGTAACATACGTAAAACTCGTAACATACTTTAACTTGCATATACTTGAATTTACCACATAAATAAACCTGTAACGTTCTTGAGCTTATAACATATGTAAACTTGTAACGGACTTAACTTATAAACTTGTATCACAACAAAATAACTTCCAATTCACATGGAGTCACATAGCTTTCCAATTTTCATAATATTCGTAGAACACTTACAAAGAACAGAGCATTAGTGACAATAATTATCAACAATAATTAACATGTACATTTTTTTGTACTACGACTCACAGTGTTTAGATGCTAGGTCCGTCCCTGCAGATAACCCTACACAATTCAATTCAACAACATTTAACACGATTCGACATAATCGACATAACTCCACATAATTATCATTATCCAATATAATCCACACTACTAAACATTATTCAACTCAATACTACCAAATATAATTCCACATAATTCAATTTAAATTGTTAAGACTCAATTCAATATTCCGTAGCCAAGTTTACATCATCCACAAACCCTTCCCTCCAATCTCCTTTCTTATTAAGACATGATTCACAGTGCTCATAACAAAGTTCATTCGCAAATTCTAAACATAATTCCCAAGTATCACCAAATTCCAATTAAACTTGTATATACATAATTCAATACGTCAATTTCATTATTCTACTTTCAATTTGGGTTAAATCGTTGGTTATCATTTTTAATCAACCTAGGGTTTCAAGAAAATATGGAGATTTCAAGAAATAAACAAACTTATTAACCCAACACTTTTTATTCCAACTTTTCCCAATGATTCTACATCTAGGGTTCCCAATCCATCATGTAAACCCACCAATTTAACTCCCAACATCACATACCCTAAAACCCCCAATTCTCATATCACACACTACATGCTCAAAATGGAAATTTGTACATTTATATAATGAAAATACCATAAATCAATCTATCAATATAAGTATAGAAGTGGATTAGAACCCCTACCTCAAGAACTAAGCCAGAAAAGTAAGCTTTGAGAAGAATCCTTCGCAATCCCGAATTCCAATCGGTTAAAAGTGTTGATCCTCTCTTGTTCTCCATCCTTGATGCCAAAAACCATGGTGGATCGTGAGCAAAGTAAAGAAATTCAAGGATTTGGGGCTAGGGTTTCGGACTTAGGCAAAGAGGAAGGAAGAGGGAAGAAGAAAAATATGAGAAATGATCCAAAATCCCGTTTTTAAAGCTGCTGTCCCGAAAATCCCGCTCGAGCGTCCTTATTCCCGCTCGAGCGGACCTGTTCTCAGCACAGATTCCAAAACTTCAAACAGGTGTAACTCTCTCACCCGGACTCCGTTTTAGGTCGTTCTTGTGTCCAAATTGAAGCCCCGGAAATAATCTTTCCAATGGTTCTAACCTCACATCCAAATTCAAAGTGTGGAAAAAGAAAATGACAAAAGAGTGACGGCTGGTCGCAGACAAATCATTCTAATTCAAGCTTTTGGTCCAATCTTACTTTACCATCATATTACCACCTCAACCAATACTCCAAAATAAAATAGAAAGTTCCAAAATACTAATAAAAAGGTCCAAAAACGAACCCTTGTGCCTCAGAAACACAACTCAACTTGGAGACCCGCTCGAGCGCCCAAACTTGCGCTCGAGCGCGAAGACTAACAAAGACGTCCGCTCGAGCGTCAACTCCCCCGCTCGAGCGGAAAATCACAACTCCCAGAATCTCAAGCCGTCTGCACAATTTGCTGGAAACCCCAAAAGTACGCTCGAGCGCCCACTGCTCCGCTCGAGCGGAGGGAAAAAGTTCCAGATTCTTTGGTAAAGGTCACAAATTCCAGTTTCAAAGGCATAACCCAACGGATCGTTCTTCGATTCCGATAGCAAACACAGTAACCCCTAATTAAATAAGGATTACTTCCTATACGCACTTTGGGGTCATTACAAGTCTTGCCGTTCATGGAGGTGGTTGTATTTCATCCACTGTGGTACTAGTGGGTTTGAGTTAGTTCTGTTCAGTCCGGTGTCCATTCCAGTTGTTTCTGCCTATGCTTTGATTATGGCTCAGGCGGCTCCACCATTTAATCGACGCTGGGTCTGTCTATTTCTTGGTGGTATAGGGGGTGGTGTGTTCTTCGGAGTATTCTGGTGTTTTGGCTGCCTACATCGTGACTGCTAGAAATGATTTCCTGTGCATTAGGAGTTGGTTTCAGTAGTGGTTGGTTGCCTCGCTGATTATACCAGTGGTGGTGTGGTAATATGTTGCGCTGATGGTGCGTTATGGATTCTTGGATATGGTGTCCATGGTTTGGGCTAGCTTCCGGCTTCGTCCAGTGGTGTGAGACGGTCGTTGAAGGTTGCTGGTCTTCTCCGGAGCTGGACTAGTTTTCTCCAGCAACGGTGTTCTGGCTGGTTATAGTTACGGATTACCATACCAGAATCACGTTCGGGTGGTTGTTTCCCGTGTGTCTATCAGGTGGACTGGGTTTACACGTGTGGCCTGGGTTGGTAAATCTGGTGTGGGTAGCGCCATTACGGGATTGTTCTTGTCTCGTCAGTGCGTGTGGTGTTTTTTTGCCAGAGCTGCATGATTCATGGCATCGTACCAGCTCTGACATTGATATTACTATATGTAAGGGGGGTGTTATTCACGCTCTCTTGAGTGTACAGATCTGTATGGTGATGCCGTATGTGTGCACGCGCACATTGGGTAGTGCATCTCTTTTTTTGGGGCGATGTGTTGTGCGTGTTGCGTGCTCTCAGTCATGCAGTGTGGTGTTCTGCTCAAGACAATAGTAAGCGGGTTTATGGGGAAGACAAATAGGGTGTTAGCATATGTGTATCAAGCCTCACGTGGGAGCCTATCATGTATAGGCTTGGAGGTGGCTTTTTGGTTGGGCGCACTAACTTGTGTCAAAACAAGTTATATATATGTATTTGGTTGGTGGGCCCAGGGCATTTGGTTGGTGTTGCCTTTTGGGGGATGGTGGGCCTCCGTGGCCACAAATTTTTTCTTGCCTTTATTAGTGAGCCATGATTTCTTTGAAGCACGTGGGTGATAAGTTTGGCCCACGGTTTTGTTTTGGGCTGGTGAAATTGAACTAGGCCGTGGTTGTCTGCTCATTTTGGGCCCACGGTTTATTGGTTTTTTGTGGAGAAATTGGTGGAGCCCATTTTGTTCTTTTTTGGGTTGTGAGTTTGGTTTGGTTAAGTGGGCTAGCCGTTGGGCTCATAGTGGTTCATTTGGGTCATTGACTTTTTGATTGGTGGGCCATATATTTTTGTTTAGCCACGATGCAGCAGATCATTTATAATCGAATTTCTCATGTTGATTGATCGTGTGATCCTCATATGACTCGATATGAGGTTGGTTTTGAGCCATCTCCGCCAAGAGTGATTGAGGGGTCACTGCTATGGGGAATAGTGGTTCGATGACTAGCCGAGTTAGAGATTGGGAGATGAGCGGGAGGTTAGCTATCGATTTTTTAGTGGCTTCTTGTCTTCATATGACCCATCCTAATTGATTGTTTGCCACGCTTGCCATGGAGTGAAGGGCACACTGCCGTGGGGTTTGAGGCTTGTGATCTACCAAGGAAGGGACTGGGGATGTGATGATTACTCTCATGCTATTTTTGGCTATGTATTGGTTTGTTGCTGGGGGGCTATCGTTTTACGCTACAACTCCCAAGACCATTGATTATGGTGACCGATCTTGCTTGCTTCATGTGACTCTGTCCAGATCTCTCATGGGATAGATTTTTTTCCTCCGTCATTGCTTTGGTTAGTGGCTAGGATGTCACGGCAGTGAGGAGTGGGATGCTTATTGGGTTCCATGTATTTTATCTGTGGTAGAGACTGGGGGCATATGGGAGAGGTTATCTATTTTTTGGGTTTGTGGGTTGTTGCTTTGTGTGTATGTTTGTTGTGTTTATAAGCTTTGTGGTGTTTGTTTGTATCTTTGCCCATATATCCACCCTAAGTTTCCATCTATTATTTCTGATGGTAGGGGTTACTTGGGGGAAAAATGATATATGGGCAAATTTGGGTTTTTTTGTTTTTTCTGATTGTTCTCCCGCTTCTGCGGGATTGGGTTATGTTGGTTTCGTAATCGTTTGTTTTTTGTTGTTGGGCGTGCCTGGGGTATGCCCCTTGTAAACGTGTAAATTTCATTGTCTTTAATTTATGACTTACTCACCCAAAAAAAAAAAAAGTACAAAGGAAATTAAGCAAAAACTGTACAAAGGAGATTTAATAGCAAAATACATTCATCAATAGCAAAATTAAGCACAAATAATAGCAAAGAACAAAGGAAATTTTCATTAGGAAATTGGGCACAAACTATAGCCATTTTACACGTGAAAACTACTAAACAAAAAGCTACAAGTTCGCATGAAAATGCCTAGCAAAAACCTTAAACTGTAGCAATACATAAAAACTACTAAAACAAAAAGCGTAACAAAAAATGTCGCCCTAATTAATTCTTGGAGTCAGACTCCAGCGGCTCAACATCCACTTGCTCGTATGGAATTGGCATAGCCAATGTCACATCAGTAGCAGCAAGGGCTTTGAGCCAGCCGTGTTTGAATCCCCGATTTTCAAATTTGGGGACTTCTTCCACATAATTGTCGAGAGCGGCGCTTTGCTCGGTCTCATATGCTTTGGAAGCCTTGGAGTCGGCTTCTTCTTTCGCCGCCTTCAGTCCTTCCAATTCAGCCTCCAGTTTGGATATCACCTCTTGGGCTAACTTGAGCGCATCTTCACTCGCGTCTGCCCTCTTCTCGGCGGCTAATCTCAGCTGGTCCGCATTTCGCGCCCTCTCCATCTCGGCCCTCGCGGCTTCCGATTGTAAACATCCGAGTCGTTCGACGGCGTCATGCCGGCGACGGCCTATCTCGGCTATTTTGTTGATTGAGCGGCTAACGCTATCGGCAGCAGATCCAGCTCCGTCCGGGAAGCTGCCTTATCAGCCGGCAATGAGACGGATGTAGCCATGCTTAATGCCACAGCTGGGTCTTTAATAGTTGACGCGTCAGAGGAGATCGGCGTGTTTTTTATTTTTAGTTGAATGACAAAGGGCACAATCACATCCGACTTCTCTAAACGCGGCCGTTTGTCAGCACGATTTTCTTCAGAGTCGGCCGCAACCTTGGCAGAACGCTTCTCTATCCGCTCAGCCTCTTCATTGGTCTGCAGAACTGCCTTGGACTCGGTCTGCAGAACCGCCTCAGACTCGACACTTCAAGTTTGAGCCATTTCTTCCTCGATAACAGGCAGGGAGGGTTGATTTTCGGCGGCAGGTGGCACTTTAGATCGAATGGCCTATGCTCTTCGCTACGTGGCCATTCTTTCCGCGTTTTTCTTTTTGGCGAGCTGTGTGAGGCTTAACCTAGCCATGTCTTCAGGATATGCGCTGGGAAGGTCCTCTAGACCAGTAAAAATGTCATCAAACAGAAGATCTCCTCGACCCAAAGTGGACAAAGGATTGGCTGAATTGAGGCCGGCTTCCTCAAAGGCCAACTTCAAGCCTCGTCTATTTCGGCTTCCAACTCGTCTGACTCAGCGGCCTCAACTACTTCTGCTCGCTCCGAATCGGACCCCTCGAAACCAACTTGCCGCAAGTTTTTGAAGTCGGTCAAAATAAGGGCCGTAAGAAACTCTTCACCCCTCGGAATTGGGATGTTTTCTGCCACCGAAAATGTCGTATATGTCGGCTCATACCGAAGGAGAATGTGAGCCACCCTCCCTTGTTTCTGAAGACTCGGACGACCGAAATACTTGAGCGCGACTTTAATTTCTGAAAGAACGGCGTCGTCGGTTGAAGTCAAGACTTTCTTCAAATCGTTTCCTGCACAAGCAAAACCATGAGATCTCAAAAATGAAGCTTTATAAATATAAGAATAATAAACGCAAAAAGCTATACGGCCACTTGGTTCGCCCCTCCATCTGGAAATAGGATCAAGGCGATCCTCGCCTTCGCCAAATTCCCAGTTGCCTCGAACAACGACCATAACATCATCGACTCGCTTCCCAGAATTGGAAAGCATAGTCACTAATTGGTGGTCGATGTCCTTGGCCTTAAGGAAATAACGTCCATGCCGACTAGAAGACTTGGCTAAGGCATAACAATGCCGAATAGTAGGAATGCCGAGGTTAATCCTAAGGCGACGGTTTAGCTCTATAATCCTCATTACGATTCTAAAAAAGTTGACGTTGGGTTGGGAGGGGATTAGACCCCAATGGCGAAGGACAGCTATAAGAAATAGGTGAAGCGGGAAACGGACTCCGCCCTCAGCAATTGATAAGAGGGGGAAGACGATTGTGCTTTCATCATCCCTCTCCATATCGAGGGTGCCGTCTGTCACAAGCGACAAACAGACGTCATCAGGGATGGAAAAATGGCGTTGAAAGTCAGAGATTCGGTCCGCGGAGAGGAGGTCTTTCAGATGCTTTGCCATTTCGGTCAACCTATAGGAGTGTACAAAACTAAAGGCAAACCAGGAAAAGGGATTCAAAGCAGAGAGGAAGAGAACTTACAAGAGACGGAGACGTCAGTGAAGGATGAATGGAAGTTGCAGAGTTAAGCCGGAAGGCAGTCCAAAAACTATCATCCAAAAATGCGTGTTTGAAAAGACGACAAGATTTTAAATCATAATAAATGGAAGCGTACGAAGGGGTGGGAAGTTGAAATGATAACTGAGAGGCGTGTGCTCTAACATCTGCGTTGGAATGATGTTCGCCGCCGAATTTCGGTTATGACTTTTCGAGTTTGAAACCAAACACCCCAGCTAACTGTCGTTATTGGAGTGCTTGGGGGGCAATTATGGGAGCCGAATATTGGGAGTCGTAAACAGGCCGAATAATGGGACCTGGAAAGTTAAATATTTACATCGCATTTGGCCCCGTCTTATACATTTGAATCCTGACTTATTCGGCCAAATAGCCGGTTGAGTAAGGGGTCGAGTGGAGAGGTTTGCAGCAAAAGGAGCCGAGTAAATAGTTATACGGCGAATCGAAAGTGGGCCTAGCCCCAAGGCCCAAGAAAGAAAAGATATAAATAGAAGAACATCAGCCAGGAAGAGGTATGTGAGAACTAGTATGCTTAACTTAAGATATAAGCAATTAAGAGAATATACACTGACTTATCCGTCGGAGTGCTAATTCCGGCACCCCCGATCGGAGTGTTCATTCATTTTCAAGTGACTAGCTGAGGATCACGAGCGTCCCCCAAGATCTGAAGAGTATTTCCAAACCACTTCTCCACAACTACTAATTTACTAAGTAATTTATTTAGGATTTTCTGGGAATTTACTGAGAATTTACAGGAAATTTACTGAGTAATTTAATGAGAATTTACTAGGAATTTACTCGAAATTTACTGAGTGATTTACTGAGAATTTGCTGAGTAATTTACAAAGAATTTACTGTGAATTTACTGAAAAATCTAATGGGAATTTATTGAGTAATTTACTGAGAATTTACAGGGAATTTACTGAGTAATTTAGTGAGAATTTACTGAGTACTTTATAGAGAATTAACTAGGAATTCACTGAGTAATTTACTGCGAACTTACAGGGAATTTACTAAGTAATTTTCTAAGAATTTACTGTGAATTTACTGAAAATTCACATGGAATTTACTGGGAATTTAGTGAGTAATTTTCTGAGAATTTACTGATAATTTACTGGGAATTTACCGAGTAATTTACTGAGTAATTTATGGAGACTTTAATGGGAATTTACTGAGTAGTTTACTAAGAATTTACTGGGAATTTATTGAGAATTTACTAGGAATATACAGAGTAATTTACTGGGAATTTATTGAAAATTTACAGAGTAATTTTCTGAGAATTTACTAAGTAATTTACTGAGAATTTACTGGGAATTTACTATGTAATTTACTCAGAATTGATTGAGTAATTTACTGAGAATAGAATTTACGGAAAATTTACTAAGTAATTTATAGAGAATTAACAAGGAATTTACCGAGTAATTTACTAAAAATCAACTAGTAATTTACTGAGTAATTTACAAAGAATTTAAAGGTAATTTACTAAGTAATTTACATGGAATTTGCTCGGAATTTACTGAGTAATTTACTAAAAGTTTACAGGGAATTTACTGAATAATTTTCGGAGAAAATGCTTGGAATTTACTGAGTAATTTACTCAGAATTTACTGAGTAATTTACTTAGGAATTTACAGAGAATTTACTGGGAGTTTGCTGAGTAATTTGCTCAAAATTTTCAGAGTAATTTATTGAGAATTTACTGGAAATTTTCTGAAAAATTTACTGCGAAGTTACTGGCAATTTACCGAGTAATTTCTTGGAATTTACTAAGTGATTTACTGAGAATTTACTGGGAATTTACCAAGTAATTTATAGGGAATTTATTAGTAATTTACTGGTTAATTTACTGTAAATTGACTGAGAATTTACTGGGAATTTACTGATTAATTTACTGATAATTTACTGAGAGTTTATTAGAATTTACTGAGAATTGAATGAGTAATTTACTGTGTAATTATTGAGAATTTACTAAGAATTTATTGGAAATTTACTGGGTAATTTACTGAGAATTTGCAGAGAATTTACCTAGTAATTTACTGAGAATTTATTGAGTAATTTACTGAGAATTTACTGTGAATTTACTCCGTAATTTATTGGGAATTTGCCGAGTAATTTACTGAGTAATTTACAGAAAATTTAAAAGGAATTTACAAAGTAATTTAATTGGAATTTAATGAGAATTTACAGAGAATCTACAGGGAATTAACTGAGTAATTTACTTTGGATTTATTGAAAATTTATTGAGAATTTACTGGCAATTACAAGAAATTTACTGAGAATTTAACGAGTAATTTACTGAGAATTTATTGCTAATTTATTGAGTAATTTACTGAGAATTTAATGGGAATCTCCTAAGTAATTTACTGAGAATTTACTGACTAATTATTGGGAATTTACTGAGAATTTTCTATGAATTTTATGAGAATTTTTTGAGAAAGTTACAGGCAATTTACTAAGAATTTACTGAGAATTTACTTGCAATTTACTGAGTAATTTATTGAGAATTTACTAGGAATTTACTGAGTAATTTATTGAGCATTTACTAAGTAATTTACTGAGAATTTACTGGGTATTCACTGATTAATTTATGGGGAATTTACTGTGTAATTTATTGAGAATTTACTAGGAATTTACTAAGTAATTTATTGGGAATTTACTGAGTAATTTACTACCAATTTACTGAGTAATTTATTGGGAATTTACTGAATAATTTTCTAAGAATTTACTGAATAATTTACAGAGAATTTACAGAGAATTTAATGAGAATTTACTGGGAATTTACTAAGTAATTTACAGAGAATTAGCTAGGAATTTACTAAGTTATTTACAGAGAATTTACTAGGAATTTACTAAAAAATTTACTGAGAAGTTACTGGCAATTTAATGAGAATTTACTGGCAATTTACTGAGTAATTTACTGACAAATTACAAAGCAATTTATTGAATAATTTATTGAGTATTTGCTGAATAATTTAATGAGAATTTACTGAGTAATTTACTGAGAATTTATCGGGTACTTTATTGAGAATTTACGGAGAATTTACTGAGAATTCACTACCAATTTACTGAGTAATTTATTGAAAATTTTGTGGGAATTTACTGAGAAATTACTCAAAATTTACTGACAATTTATAGGAAATTTACTGAGTAATTTAATAAGAATTTACTGGGAATTTACTCGAAATTTATTGAATGATTTGCTGAGTAATTTACAAAGAATTTACTGGGAATTTACTGAGAAATTTAATGGGAATTTACTGAGAATTTATAGGGAATTTACTAAGTAATTTACTGAGAATTTACTAAGAATTTACTGAGTACTTTACAGAGAATTAACTAGGAATTTACTAAGTAATTTACTGTGAAGTTATAGGGCATTTACTAAGTAATTTACTGAGCAATTTACTGAGAATTTACATGGAATTTACTGGGAATTTAGTGAGTAATTTTCTGAGAATTTACTGATAATTTACTGGGAATTTACCGAGTAAGTTACTTAAATTTACTGAGTAATTTACGGAGACTTTAATGGGAATTTACTGAGTAGTTTACTCAGAATTTACAGGGAATTTACTGAGTAATTTACTTTGAATTTACTAGGAATTTACTAAGAATATACTAGGAATTTACTGGGAATTTACAGAGTAATTTACTGTGAATTTATTGAGAATTTACTGAGTAATTTACTGAGAATTTTCTAAAAATTTAATGAGTAATTTTGTCATGACTCGAATCCGCTCCCATAGGTTAAGGACATAACTGGCTAGTAATCACGAGATTACCTACGGCCTTAAACCAAATCAGATATATTTTAACAGAGTTAAGGGGAGCCAAACGGAAGTAATTTTAAACTTTTGTCCATAGAGCTATGCTTACATGGCACGTCATAACATTTTACAAACATACATTAATAACTCACGTCAATGAAAGTTAACATATAAGCTTTACACAATAGGATCATTCAAGTCATTGTCAGCCAATCAAAACTATATACAACCGTAGTCCAAAGTTCTCGCCAACATGACAAAATATAACAGAAAAGCAAAAGGGCGAAAACAAGTCTCGTGCGTGAGACGTATGGGCTGACTCTTCAAAACCTTGACCGTTTCACACAAACTTCACTGAGGCTGGGTTTGGACCTCCCTTGGCTCACCTACAGACACATGAATGAGCGCGAGCGAAAGCCTAGTGAATAATATTAAATGAAAAAGGTACACGAACGGTATTTAGAACAGCATACATCAGACGGCCTTGGGCCCAATTTATATTTCTATTCAGTATATATATATATATATATACATATAGGTCAAGTGACTATGGTTCAAACACATCAAACGGCCTCGAGCCCAATTCATTCATATCCGACGGCCTTTGACCCAATCGCTCATGTCCGACGGCCTTCGGCCCATTCATTCGTGTCAAACGGCCTTTGGCCCAATCTTTCATGTCGAACGGCCTTTGGCCCATTCATTCATGTCAAACGGCCTTCGGCTCAATCTTTCATGTCGAACGACCTTTGGCCCATTCATTCATGTCAAACAACCTTCGGCTCAATTTTTCATGTCGAACGGCCTTTGGCCCATTCATTCATTTCAAACGGCCTTCAGCCCAATCTTTCATGTCAAACGGTCTTTGGCCCATTCATTCGTGTCGAACGACCTTTGGCCCATTCTTTCATGTCAAACGGCCTTTGGCCCATTCATTTGTGTCGAACGACCTTTAGCCCATTCATTCGTGTCGAACGGCCTTTGGTCCATTCATTCGTGTCAAACGGCCTTTGGTCCAATCTTTCATGTCAAACGGCCTTTGGCCCATTCATTTGTGTCAAACGGCCTTTGGGCCAGCATTCATTCGTGTCGAACGGCCTTTGGGCCAGCATTCATTCATGTCAAATGGCCTTCGGCCCAATCAATTGTACCCAACGGCCTTTGGCCCAACCATATGGCATAGCAAACATTTGTCCAAAATTCAAATTAACAAACTTATGAGACTTATATGGGAATAAGCAGTTGGACAAATAACGTACTTCAAAATATCTTTACTAAGATATTACTCACAGTGTTTTGCCGGCGGATTTGCCCTGGAGGTCGACCCTACACATTTCATGAACACAATGGGTTACAAACAATTCAATCCGTTCTTAATTCATACATCCCTCTTAGGCTTCGTTCTTGTCCTTTTAACTCATTTATGATGCTCAATGCATGCCTAAGAGTGCTTAGAAATGAAAGAGAACGGAAAACGAAACACAGAACACCTTCACAAAATTTCTAAAACAGGGGTCCCCACTCGAGGATGGGTTCCGCCGCTCGAGCGGACCCTCATGGTCTGCAAAAGTACTGGTTGCCTCATTTTTACGCTCGAGCGCAAATTCAGACGCTCGAGCTAAAGGTCACACTACATGGCTTCCCGCTCGAGCATGAATGTCCCCACTCGAGCGGACATCACTGATTGCAAAACTGCTGGGAGCTTGCATTTCACGTTCGAGCGGCGCTTTCCCCATTCGAGCGAATATGCCAAATTCTGGGTTTTCCAGCAACCATGTTGAGCTTCAAACAAGTATTCAAATCAACATATCTTGCATTTTATGACTCATAGTTCTCATATACATCTACTAACATGCCAACACCAATTCACCACATTATGAAGCTCAAATCACATGAATTAATTACATGCATGCTCCAAATTACACCAAACTCATTTCCAACATAACAAATTCATGCATTCAAAACTCATACTCTTATGAATTGTACATGCATGTGAGATATAGCTCTCATTCTCAATTTAAATGATGAAAAGATGATCAAAAGCATGAACTTCAATCAAAGATTCAACATGGATCATGTATTTCATGCTCAAACATACAAATTCATGGAAATTCCTTTCATGCATGCATTCTTTGACTTCAAATTCATCAATTACAACTCAATTCTTGTTCTTGGTCACATAGTTACTTGAATTTACATGATCACAAACTCAAATTCATGAATCAAGGGTTGATTACTCACTTAGGGGCTTCAATTCTTCCAATTATAGCTAAATCTTGAGCTAATCCCTCTTAGTTCTTGAATCCTCTTGCAATTCTTCAATGTTGGCCCCTCTCTCTCTCACTAAATTCGGCCCTCTCTCTCTCTAGAGAGCTAATCTCAGCCAAATGAGTGAAACGAACTCAAAAACAAATGAATGTGAGTGTAATGCCCCCTTTTTATAGTCTCCCACTTAATCAAATTGATTAAGGTTAATATTAGTGCTCTAATTAATTATTTTGAATCTAATTATTTTGATCCAAATCAATTTTCAATTAAATTTCACCATAGGCACTAAAAATTATGCTGATCACAATGACGTGATCAATTTCGGTTTCTGTGGCCGACAAGGCCTTCAATTTTCGGTTTGTGACAGTAAGTTGAATAGATATTCTTACGGTGAACAGATAGAAATTCAAAACCACATATATTCATATAAATGGCACACAAAATCATATTTAACACAAAATCACAATCATAATTAAGATTAATTAGCATAATACGGGACAGGGTTATCACAGTCTTCCCTCCTTTAGGAAGTTTGGTCCCCCAAACTTATTTTACCTTCATCGGGAAACAAATGTGGATAGCGTAGGCGCATTTCATCCTCTTTTTCCCACGTGGCATCCGTCTCATAGTGTTCTTTTCATTCCACTTTCACCATTGGGATGGACTTGCTTCTCAATTGTTTCACTTGCCGGTCAATGATTTGTTCCGGCCATTCTGCGTATTCCATATTCTCATCAAGAGCTATCCGGTGATAGTCAATCACATGAAGTGGGTCTCGGAGATAACCCCTTAACATCGACACGTGGAACACATTGTGCATTTGTCCAAATCCCGGTGGCAAAGCGACTCGATAGGCAACCGGACCAAGTCTTTCTAGAATTTGAAAGGGCCCAATGTAATAGGGTGACAACTTACCTTTCTTTCCAAACCTGACTTGGCCTTTCATCAGAGTCACACGGATAAACACATGGTCACCAACCTCATACTCGAGAGGTCTTATTCAAACATCCGCATAATTCTTTTGTCGGTCCTGAGCTGTTTTGAGCCTTTACTAAATAGTTTTGATCTTCTCAGAGTGTCTTGCACAATTTCAGGCCCTAGCAAGGCCCTATCCCTAACTTATGTCCAATAAATTGGTGATCTACACCCTCCACCATACAAAGCCTCGTATGGTGCCATACCGATGCTGGAGTGAAAGCTGTTATTGTATGCAAACTCTGCTAGTGGCAAGTAATTTTCCTAACTCCCTTGGAAATCTAAAGCACACATTCGAAGCATATCTTCTAAGGTTTGAATTGTCCATTCTGATTGCCCGTCAGTCTGCGGGTGGAATGCGGTACTAAACCTCAGTTTTGTTCCCATAGCTTTTTGCAAACTTTTCCACAATCTAGACACAAATTTCGGATCTCTATCCGAGACAATGGACATCGGGACTCCGTGTAAACGGACAATCTCATCAACATATATAGTAGCCAATCCATAAGCATCAAATGTAGTTCTGACAGGTAAAAAATGTGCAGATTTAGTCAGTCTATCAACTACAACCCAGACAGAATCCATACCTTGAGGTGTTTGGGGTAGACCAACAACAAAGTCCATAGTCACATGCTCCCATTTCCATTCAGGAATAGGGAGAGGCTGAAGCAGACCTCCCAGCTTCTGATGTTCAGCTTTAACTTGCTGACATTGAAGGCACTTGGACACATATTCTGCAATTTCTTTCTTCATTTTGGGCCACTAATAGCTTTATTTAAAATCCCGATACATTTTGTTATTACCCGAATGCATAGCAAATGCTGATTTATGGGCTTCATCTAGAATTCTCTTCTTTAGATCTGGAACATTTGGGACACACATTCGGTTTTGAAATTTTAGCACTTCATTTTCAAGGCTGAACTCTACCTTCGGACTTGTCTCAAATTCATCAATCACTTTCTTGAGGAATTCATCCTCTTTTTGCCTCTGTTTAATCTCAGAGATTATTGCTGGTTCAACAGAAATGGGGGAGATCAATCCGCCCTGTTCACACGATACCACTTCTATCTCGAACTTCTCAAAATCTTGCAAGATCTCCTTCTGTTCAGTAAGTAAACAAGCCAAACTCCCCATTGATTTCCTGCTCAAGGCATCAGCAACTGTATTGGCTTTCCCATGGTGATACTGAATCTCGAGGTGATAGTCCTTTATCAATTCAAGCCACCTTCTCTATCGCATATTTAGCTCCTTCTGTGTAAAGAAGTATTTCAAGCTCTTGTGATCTGTGCATAGACTTCACATTTTGCCCCATACAAATAGTGCCACCAGATTTTCAAAGCAAAAACAACTGTGGCCAATTCTAAATCATGTGTTGGGTAGTTCTTCTCGTGTGGCCTCAACTGCTGAGAGGCATAGGCAATAACCCTTCCATTCTGCATTAATACACAACCCAAACCTTTATAAGATGCATCACTGAAAATTACAAAAGTTTTCTGTACCTGATGGCAATGTCAAAACTGGTTCGGTGGTCAGTCTCATTTTCAATTCATAAAAGGAAAATTCTCTTTCGTCGTTCCATTTAAATGGTTGCCCTTTGCGTGTCAGCTGGGTAAGAGGCACAGCTATTCTTGAAAAGTCTTTCACAAATCTCCTGTAGTACCCAGCTAAGTAAATGAAGCTGCGGACTTCTGTTACATTTGTCAGTGTAGGCCAATTCACAATTGCTTCTATTTTCTGTGGGTCCACTGAAATCCCCTCTTTGTTGATAACATGCCCTAAAAAGATAACTTCATCCAACCAAAATTCACATTTCTTTAGTTTGGCATATAATTTCTTTTCTCTAAGTGTTTGCAAAACAGTCCTCAGATGTTGTTCATGGTCAAGTTTATTCTTCGAGTATATCAAAATGTCATCAATAAAAACCACAACAAACTCATCAAGGTAGGTCTTAAAAATTCGGTTCGTTAAGTTCATAAACGCTGCCGGAGCATTAGTTACCCCAAATGGCATAACAAGAAATTCATAATGGCCATACCTTGTTCGAAACACGATTTTCTCAACTACTTCTGCTTTCACTTTCAACTGATGATACCCGGATCTCAAATCAATTTTGGAAAATACTTGTGATCCCTACAACTTGTCAAACAAGTCATCAATACGAGGTAGGGGGTATTTATTCTTTATTGTTACCTTATTCAATTCTCGATAGCCGATACACAAACGCAAGGTTCCATCTTTTTTTTTTCACAAACAACACTGGTGCACCCCATGGTGAAGTGCTAGGTCGGATAAACCCTTTGTCAAGCAGGTCTTGCAACTGTTCCTTTAGTTCTTTCATTTTAGTAGTAGCCATTTTGAAGGGAGTTTTAGAAATAGGCTAGGTGCCTGGCATAATCTCAATCGTAAACTCTATCTCCCTGTCCACCAATTCCCCTGGCAATTCATTTGGGAACACATCTGAAAATTCGCTAACAATAGGGATACTACTCAATTCAACATTCACAGATTGTTCAGACAACACATAACACAAATAACCCTGGCACCCTTTCCTGATCAGTTTACATGCTTTTATTGCAGATATTAAATAAGGTGGAGGTATTACCCCGTTACCCACAAACACAATTTCTTCATGTTCCGATGGTTTAAACACAACCCGTTTTGTTACACAATCAATGGTGGCACAATATTTAGTTAACCAATCCATGCCCAGAATTATATCAAAGTGTCTAAAGCTCAAGGGCAACAAATCCACATATAGAATAGCATTCCCAATTCGCAGATCACAAAAATGATATACAGATTCACACAATACAGATTCCCCAGATGGAGCAGATACACATAGCAGGTATGGCAATAATTCTAGAGGTCTACTCAGTCTAGATTCAAATGCACATGTTACGAAAGAGTGTGTTGATCCGGAGTCAATTAACACAAAAGCATCCTGATTACATATAGAAATAGTACCTGAGACAACTTCGTTAGCATTCCGTGTATCGCCCAGAACAAGCGCGAAAACTCTCCCTTGCCTCACAGTATCTCCGGTGGTAGTAGATCTCATAGTATTTCCCGGTTTTAGGATGGATGATGTTGAGCTACTAGCTAATTTTCCACTGTTCCGGTTACAATCTCTGGCCATGTGCCCTTGTTTACCACATTTAAAACAGGTTTTCGACACACGGTAACAAACCCCACGATGCCTTTTACTACAACTATTGCACATAGGAGATGTATCTTGGGAAGAATTCGAAGTACTTGAGGAGCCCGTGTTTTGCTTCTTTGAAAATTTCTTCTTCGAAAAGAAGTCCTGTCTTTTGCCATCCTTCCAGTCAGTTGTTAATCTGGTCTGTCTAGCTATGTTAGCTTCTGATATTATGACTCGGTCTAGCACCCCAATATAGGTTTCCAGCTTCAGGACATTTACCCTTTCTAAAATATCACTTCGAAGTCCACCTTCAAAATGTCTCGCTTTCTTGTAGTTGATATCGATCACATGTGGTGCAAACCTGGCCAACTCAGTGAATTTGGCCTCATACTCAGCTGCTGTCATGCTGTCTTGTTTAAGTTCCATGAACTCCGATACTTTCCTGTCATGGACACATTGAGGGAAGTACTTATCATAGAAAACTTCCAGGAATTTCGCCCAGTCAATGTCTTTATGATTCTCACGCATTAACATCCACCATCTTCTTGCTTCGTCTTCTAGCATAAAGGCGGCCAGAAGTACTTTCTGTGTCTCTGAAACACCTCAAACAGCTTTTCAACACCGAGAACCCACGCCTCGACTTTTAATGAATCTAATCCCCCATGGAATTGTAGTGGTTTCATTTTCTTAAACTCTTTGGTCAGAGCTATTCGTGCCAGAGGTGGAGGTTGTGGTTGCTGCCACTGTTGTTGCCACTGTTGTTGTTGCCTCAATTTTCTGTCATTTCCTGAATCAATCTTTCCATCCTATCCATTCTGGCAGTAGAGGACTCCTCTATTTCATCACCTCTTGTTCTCACCATCTGATTAGACTTGCATTATTCTCTATACAAAAGTTTCACAAGTATGCATATACTAAAGAGCATACATATTCACATAACTCGTAATGCAAGTAAATCACAAACATATAGCACATAATCATTTATTTCAGAGCATTTAAACATAGTCTCAATGTTTACAAATTTCTACTTATCACATGAATGCATCCTAGATCTTTTCTAGATGCTTATTGCTCTTTTGGACAAGTGTGTGAGTTATTAACTCGTGCTCTGATACCACTCTGTCATGACCCGAACTCGCCCCCATGGGTTAAGGACATAATCGGCCAGTAATCACGAGATTACCTACGACCTTAAACCAAATCAGATAAATTTTAACAGAGTTAAGGGGGCCAAACGGAAACAATTTCAAACTTTTGTCCATAGAGCTGTGCTTACATGGCACGTCATAACATTTTACAAACATACATTAATAACTCACGTCAAGGAAAGTTAACATATAAGCTTTACACAGCAGGATCATTCAAGTCATGGTCAGCCAATCAAAACTATATACAACCGTAATCTAAAGTTCTCGCCAACATGACAAAATATAACAGAAAAGCAAAAGGGCAAAAACAAGTCTTGTGCGTGAGACGTATGGACTGACTCTTCAAAACCTTGACTGTTTCACACAAACTTCACTGAGGCTGGGTTTGGACCCCCCTTGGCTCACCTACAAACACATAAATGAGCGTGAGCGAAAGCCCAGTGAATAATATTAAATAAAGAAGCTACACGAATGGTATTTAGAACAACATACATCAGACGACCTTGGGCCCAATTCATATTTCTATCTAGTATATATATATATATACATATAGGTCAAGTGACTATAGTTCAAACACATCAAACGGCCTCGAGCCCAATTCATTCATATCCGACGGCCTTTGGCCCAATCGTTCCTGTCCGACAGCCTTTGACCCAATCATTCGTGTCAAACGGCCTTTGGCCCATTCATTCATGTCAAACGGCCTTCGGCCTATTCATTTATGTCGAACGGCCTTTGGCCCATTCATTCATGTCAAACGGCCTTCAGCCCAATCTTTCATGTCGAACGGCCTTTGGCCCATTCATTCATGTCAAACGCCCTGCGGCCCAATCTTTCATGTCAAACGGCCTGCGGCCCATTCATTCGTGTCGAACGGCCTTTGGTCCATTCTTTCGTGTCAAACAGCCTTTGACCCATTCATTCGTGTCGAATGGCCTTTGGCCCATTCATTCATGTCAAACGGCCTTCGGCCCAATCTTTCATGTCAAACGACCTTCGGCCCATTCATTCGTGTCGAATGGCCTTTGGCCCAGCATTCATTCATGTCAAACGGCCTTCGGCCCAACCATATGGCATAACAAATATTTGTCCACAATTCAAATTAACAAACTTATGAGACTTATATGGGAATAAGCAGTTAGACAAATAACATACTTCAAAATATCTTTACTAAGATATTACTCACAGTGTTCTGCCAGCGGATTTGCCCTGGAGCTCGACCCTACACATTTCATGAACACAATGGGTCACAAACAATTCAATCCGTTCTTAATTCATATATCCCTCTTAGGCTTCTTTCTTATCCTTTTAACTCATTTATGATACTCAATGCATGCCTAAGAGTGCTTAGAAATGAAAGAGAACGGAAAATGAAACACAGAACACCTTCACAAAATTTCTGAAACAGGGGTCCCCGCTCGAGGATGGGTTCCGCTGCTCGAGCGGACCCTCATGGTCTGCAAAAGTACTGGTTGCCTCATTTTTACGCTCAAGCACGAATCCGGACGCTCGAGCTGAAGGTTACACTACATGGCTCCCCACTTGAGCGTGAATGTCCCCGCTCGAGCGGACATCACTAACTGCAAAACTGCTGGGAGCTTGCATTTCACGCTTGAGCGGCGGATTCCCCGCTCAAGCGGACATGCCAAATTTTGGGTTTTCTAGCAACCATGTTGAGCTTCAAACAAGTATTCAAATCAACATATCTTGCATTTTATGACTCATAGTTCTCATATACATCTACTAACGTGATGCCAGCACCAATTCACCACAATATGAAGCTCAAATCACATGAATTAAGTACATGCATGCTCCAAATTACACCAAACTCATTTCCAACATAACAAATTCATGCATTCAAAACTCATACTCTTATGAATTGTACATGCATGTGAGATATAGCTCTCATTCTCAATTTAAATGATGAATAGATGATCAAAAGCATGACCTTCAATCAAAGATTCAACATGGATCATGTATTTCATGCTCAAACATACAAATTCATGGCAATTCCTTTCATGCATGCATTCTTTGACTTCAAATTCATCAATTACAACTCAATTCTTGTTCTTGGTCACATAATTACTTGAATTTACATGATCACAAACTCAAATTCATGAATCAAGGGTTGATTGCTCACCTAGGGGCTTCAATTCTTCCAATTATAGCTAAATCTTGAGCTAATCCCTCTTAGTTCTTGAATCCTCTTGCAATTCTTCAATGTTGGCCCCTCTCTCTCTCACTAAATTCGGCCCTCTCTCTCTCTAGAGAGCTAATCTCAGCCAAATGAGTGAAACGAACTCAAAAACAAATGAATGTGAGTGTAATGCCCCCTTTTTATAGTCTCCCACTTAATCAAATTGATTAAGGTTAATATTAGTGCTCTAATTAATTATTTTGAATCTAATTATTTTGATCCAAATCAATTTTCAATTAAATTTCACCATAGGCACTAAAAATTATGCTGATCACAATGACGTGATCAATTTCGGTTTCTGTGGCCGACAAGGCCTTCAATTTTCGGTTTGTGACAGTAAGTTGAATAGATATTCTTACGGTGAACAGATAGAAATTCAAAACCACATATATTCATATAAATGGCACACAAAATCATATTAAACACATAATCACAATCATAATTAAGATCAATTAGCATAATACGGGACAAGGTTATCACAAATTTACTGAGAATTTACTGGGAATTTACTGAGTAATTTACTGTGTAATTTACTAAGAATTTAATAAGAATTTACGGGAAATTTACTAAGTAATTTATAGAGGATTAACAAGGAATTTACCGAGTAATTTACTGAAAACTAATTAGTAATTTGCTGAGTAATTTACTGAGAATTTAAAGGGAATTTACTAAGTAATTTACTGGGAATTTGCTGGGAATTTATTGAGTAATTTACAAAAAAATTACAGGAAATTTACTGAGTAATTTTCTGAGAATATGCTGGGAATTTACTGAGAATTTACTGGCATTTATTGAGTGATTTACTGAGAAATTCCTGGGATTTACTGAGTAATTTACTTGGAATTTATTAAGTAATTTAGTGAGAATTTACTGAGAAATTTATAGAGAATTTACTGGGAATTTACTGAGCAATTTACTTGAAATTTATTGAGTAATTTACTGAGAATTTATAGAGAATTTACTGGGAATTTTCTGAAGAATTTACTGAGAAGTTACTGGCAATTTACCGAGTAATTTCTTGGAATTTACAAGGAATTTACTGAGTAATTTACTGGGAATTTATTAGTAATTTACTGATTAATTTACTGGGAATTGACTGAGAATTTACTAGAAATTTACTGAGAATTTACTGGGAATTGACTGAGAATTTACTGAGAATTTAATGAGAATTGACTGTGTAATTATTGAGAATTTACTGTGTAATTATTGAGAATTTACTGAATAATTTACTGAGTAATTTACTGAGAATTTATTGGGAATTTACTGGGTAATTTACTGAGAATTTATGGGGAATTTACTGAGTAATTTACTGAGAATTTGTTGAGTAATTTACTGAGAATTCACTGGGTAATTTACTGAGAATTTACTTGGAATTTATTGAGAATTTACAAAGAATTTACTGAGCAATTTATGGGAATTTGTCGAGTAATTTACTGAAAATTTACAAGGAATTTATAGAGTAATTTAATGGGAATTTACTAAGTAATTTATTGGGAATTTACTGAGAGTTTACAGAGAATATGCAGGGAATTTACTGAGTAATTTACATAGAATTTATTAGGAATTTACTGAGAATTTACTGGCAATTACAGGGAATTTACTAAGACTTTAACGTGTAATTTACTGAGAAGTTAATGTGATTTTCCTAAGTAATTTATTGAGAATTTACTAGGAATTTACTGACTAATTTATTGGGAATTTACTTAGAATTTTTTGCGAATTTTCTGAGAAGTTACAGGCAATTTATTAAGAATTTACTGGGTAATTTATTGAGAATTTACTGGGAATTTACTGAGTAATTTACTGAGAATTTACAGGAAATTTACTGAGTGATTTGCTGGGAATTTACAGTGTAATTTATTGAGAATTTATGGGAAATTTACTGAGAATTTACTAAGTAATTATTGGGAATTTACTAAGTAATTTACTGCTAATTTACTGGGAATTTACTGAGTAATTTACTGTTAATTTAGTGACATATTTTCTGAGAATTTACTGAGTAACATACTAAGAGTTTACTGAGTAATTTAATGAGAATTTACTGAGAATTTACTAAGTAATTTACAGATAATTAACTAGGAATTTTACTAAGTAATTTATAGAGAATTTGCTGGGAATTTTTTGAAAAATTTACTGAGAAGTTACTAGCAATTTAATGACAATTCACTGGCAATTTACTTATTAATTTATTGGCAATTTACATTGTAATTTATTGAGAATTTTATGGCAATTTATAAAGTAAATTATTGAGAATTAACTGGGAATTTACTGAATAATTTACTGAGTAATTTAACGAGAATTTACTGAGAATTCACTACCAATTTACTGAGTAATTTATTGAGAATTTACTGGGAATTTACTAAGTAATTTAATGAGAATTTACTGGGAATTTACTCGAAATTTATTGAGTGATTTGCGGAGAATTTACTGAGTAATTTACAAAGAATTTACTAAGAATTTACTGAGAAATTTAATGGGAATTTACTGAGTAATTTAGTGAGAATTTACGGGGGACTTGCAAAGAATTAACTAGGAATTTACTGAGTAATTTACTGCGAATTTACAGGGAATTAACTAAGTAATTTACTGAGAATTTACTGTGAATTTACTGAGTGATTTTCTATAAATTCACATGGAATTTACTAGGAATTTAGTGAGTAATTTTCTTAGAATTTACTGATGATTTACGGGGAATTTACAGAGTAATTTACTTGAATTTACTGAGTAATTTACGGAGACTTTAATGGGAATTTACTGAGTAGTTTACTCAGAATTTATAAGGAATTTATTGAGTAATTTACTTTGAATTTACTGGGAATTTACTAGAAATTTACAGAGTAATTTACTGGAAATTTATTGAGAATTTACTAAGTAATTTACTGAGAATTTACTGGGAATTTACTGAGTAATTTACTAAAAATTTAATGAGAATTTACGGGAATTTACTGAGTAATTTACGAAGAATTTACAGGGAATTTACTAATTAATTTCCTGAGAATTTAATGAGTAATTTACTAAAAATTTACAGGGAATTTATTGGGAATTTACTGAGTAATTTTTTTGAGAATATGCTGGGAATTTCTTGATAATTTACTAAGTAATTTACTAGGAATTAACTGAGTAATTTATTGGGAATTTACTTAGAATTTACTAAAAATTTACTGAATAATTTACTGGGAATTTACTGAGCAATTTATTGAGAATTTACTGAGTAATTTACTCAGGATTTACAGGAAATTTAGACAGTAGTTTACGGAGAACTTACGGGAAATTTACTAAAATTTACATGGAATTTACTGAGTAATTTACAGGGAATTTATTTCGAATTTACTAATTAATTTAATGGGAATTGACTGACAATTTACTGAGAATTTACGAATTAATTTACTGAGAGTTTACTGGGAATTTACTAAGAATTTACTGGCAATTTACTGTGTAATTATTGAGAATTAATTAGGAATTTATTGAGTATTTACTGAGAATTTACTGGCAATTTACTGTATAATTATTGAGAATTAATTAGGAATTTATTGAGTATTTACTGAGAATTTATTGAGTAATTTACTGGGAAATTACTGAGTAATTTATTGACAATTTATTGAGTAATTTAATAACAATTTACTTAGAATTTATTGAGAATTTACTGAGAATTTACATAGTAATTTACTGAGAATTTACAAGGAATTTACTTAGTAATTTATTGAGAATTTACTATGAATTTACTGGAAATTTTCTGAGAATTTTCTAAGTGATTTACTTAGAATTTATAGAGAATTTACTATGCAATTTACTGGAAATTTATTGAGACTTTACTGAGTAATTTAAAGAGAATTTACAGGGAATTTTCTGAGTAATTTACTGAGAATTTACAAGGAATTTACTGAGTAATTTACTTGGAATTTATTTGGAATTTATAGAGAATTTACAGGGAATTACAGGGAATTTACTGAGAATATAATGAGTAATTTACTAAGAATTTACTGAAAATTAACTCACTTGTTTACTGAGAATTTACTGAGGAATTTACTGAAAAATTTGCTGAGAAGTTACCAGCAATTTACTGAGTAATTTACTGAGAATTTAATGGGAATTTATTGAGTAATTTATTGAGAATTTACTGACTAATTTACTCAGAATTTACTGAGTAATTTACATAGAATTTACTGAGGAATTTACAGAGAATTTACTGAGAATTTTCTAAAAAATAGCTGAGAAGTTACTGGTAATTTACTTTGAATTTTGCTGGGTAATTTATTGGGAATTTACTGAGCAATTTACTGAGCAATTTACTGGCAATTTATTGAGTAATTTACTGAGAATTTACTGACAATTTATAGTGCAATTTTTTGAGAAGTTACTTGGAATTTACTGAATAATTTATTAAGCAATTTACTGGGAATTTACTGATTATTTACTCGAAATTTAATGAGTAATTACATGAGAATTTACGGGTAATTTACTTGCAATTTACAGAGTAATTTTTTGAGAATTTACTGGGAATTTACTAAATAATTTACTAAGAATTTACTGGCAATTTATTGATAATTTACTCAAAATTTACTGAGTAATTTACTGAGAATTTACTATGAATTTACTGAGAATTTATTGGGAATTAATTGAGTAATTTACTGGGAATTTACTGGAGAATTTACTGAGAATTTACTGGGAATTTACTAAGTTATTTACTGAGTAATTTACTTAGAATTTAATGAGTAATTTACTGATAATTTATGGAGAAATTACTGATTAATTTGCTGAGAATTTATTGGGAATTTACTAAATAATTTAATGAGAATTTACTGGGAATTTACTGAGTAATATAATGAGAATTACTAGTAATTTACTGAGTAATTTAATGGGAATTTAATGAGCAATTTACTAGGAATTTACTGGCAATTTACTGAGAATACACTTGTAATTTACAGATTAATTTACTGAGAATTTACTGGGAATATACTGAGTAATTTACTGAGAATTTATTGGGAATATACTGAGTAATTTACTGAGTAATTTGTTAATTATTTACTGGAAATTTACTGAATAATTTACTGAGGATTTACTAGGAATTTACTATCAATTTATGGAGAATTTACTATGTAATTTACTGGAAATTTACTGGAAATTTATTGGGAATTTACTAAGAATTTACTGGGAATATATTGAGTAATTTATTGAGAATTTACTGAGTAATTTGTTAATTATTTACTGGGAATTTACTGAATGATTCACTGAGAATTTACTGGGAATTTACTGACAATTTATAGGAAATTTACTGTGTAACTTACTTAGAATTTACTGAGAATTTACGGGGAATTTACTGAGTAATTTATTAAGAATTTATTGAGAATTTACTGAGTAATTTACTTGGAATTTATTGAGTAATTTGCGGAGAATTTTGTCACGACCCCAAACCGCCCCTAGTAGTTTGGTGCCGTGATGGCCAGTAATCCGTAATTACCGAAGGCCAACTTACAAAACTAAACACAATCAGAGTAATAATAAACGGGGCTCACAAATGCGGAAGCAATGAATCAAGATACAAGAGGTCCGTAAGAGCTGTGCATAGATTAAATGTAATGTCATTCATCTTACAACTTGATTACAACAAACAAAATAAGTGTTACATCTTGATCAAAAGGCTTCTCGAGCCGACATGTACAAAATACAGCAATACAAGTCAAGAAGCATGATTTTCAAGATTTGCCGACATGAATACAAAATAAAGCCGACATAAGCACGAATCCAAAACAAGCATCCAAAACGATCTAGGCGTCGCCGCCGTCCTGCTCATCACCTACATATATATAGAGGGGTGAGTACAAATACTCAGTGAATGGTACTAAAAATAAAGGTTTGCATGAATAAAGCCGGAGTCTATCAAAACAGATCATATCAAAACTTCAACGAACAGGGGATGAGCCGTATTCATCAAGCAAGTATCATAACATCGGCAAAGTAAGGGATGAACCGTATTCATCATCAAGCATCATAACATCGGCAAAGCAAGGGATGAACCGTATTCATCATCAAGTATCATAACATCGGCGGAGCAAGGGATGAACCGTATTCATCATCAAGTCTCATAACATCGGCAAAGCAAGGGATGAACCGTATTCATCATCAAGTCTTACAAGTCTCAAGAGTTACTTAGGCCCGTAGCCCGATTTAACAAGGACCGTATCCTTTTATACTTAATACTGCGAAAGTTTAGAGTCCTCCAGTACAAGGGACTTGTGTTACTTAGGCCCGTAGCCCGATTTAACAAGGACCGTATCCTTCCCAAAGATGGCATCAACAAGGAGTATACTTGACATATCAAAACAAGAGCTATTTATTCATGCTAACAAAATACTTTTGTCAAAACAAGGCAAGCAAGATTTATCCAAAACCAGTTTAACATAGCTTTATCAATAATACCACTCACCTAGTTCTTCAGGTGTAGACTCAAAGCAAATATCAAGGACCTACAATCACATGGCAAGTCACATTTTCAAAATAAGCCTTACATGCATGCAAACGATCTCGGCATCCCCGAGATCCAAGTCAATATCAAAACAAAACACGATGGGAGCTTAACACTGCTCTTGGCTCATGAAAACACACTGGGCACCGTCTAGGACTATGCCGAGGTCCAGTTAAACAAAGTCAGGAAAAACCTGGGTTTCCCTTTGAAGAATATGAAGAACATGATCATTTGAAAGATGGATGCAAGCTCACTACTTGTTATAAAAATCTGAGTTTTCATGTCAAGAGTTTAAAAAAATATGGACCTGGGTACCCACTCAAGAAAGTCATGCAAGGACAAACACAAAACATGGTTTCTGTTTCAAACTTTCGGATCAAAGTGAGACTCTCTACAAGAACACATGAAAACCATTTTCTCTTTCCAAAACTAACTTCAAAACGATGCAAGACATGCAAAACAGATCCGATCATGCAATGCAGCTAGATAGTCAATCACAACAATCAGGTAGATCAGGACTCTTACCTCAAAGCTCAAATCTAACGGTTCAAACCTCGAAGATCAAGCTTGGAAGGCTTACTCACGCTCAAGAACTCCTCTTCTTCCTCTCAAGAGCTTCTCTCTCTAAAGACAAAGATTGAGACAAGAAAATGATTTGTTTTAAGTCTGCCGGCTGCCTTAACAACAAGCTCGGACACGTGGCGTTATCGGGTTGGCTCAACTCAAAAAGGTGATTGATTGATAAGACAAGTCTCTGGCAAAGCATATGTAACAAGCTGGGTGAGACACGTCGGCAATAAATGACATCGGCTCAAATCAAGGATCCGGCAACAGAATAGAAAAACATCGGCTATGGAGGACGACACTCGACTAAGCTGTGCCACACCTTGGCCGGGGTGTACCACATCTCGGCCTAGGCCATACCTACCTGCAGACAAGGTTCAAGTGCAGAACATCTCGGCAAGGAATGCCCGAGGTGAAGATGGGGTTGAGCAAGATCTCAAGATAGTTCTAAGTACAAAGGGTCAAAAGCGGACTCAGCTCAAGATGACCTCGGCCACCCACACACACTAAGCAAAGAATAAAATTATGCAAACAACTCAAGCAGAACAAGACAAGGCAAAACCTTCAAATCAGCATACAAAGCAAGATTATGCAAGTATGTATGCAAGCATGACAAGAGTAAGGTGAGGGTCGTTACAAATTTACTAAGTAATATACTGAGAATTTACAGAGTAATTTATTGAGAATTTACTGAGTAATATACTGATAATTTTCTGGGAATTTACTATGTAATTTACTGAGTAATTTACGGAGAATTTACAGGGAATTCACTGAGTAATTTAATGAGAATTTACTGGGAATTTACTAAGTAATTTACAGAGAATTAACATGGAATTTACTGAGTATTTTACTGAAAATTAACTGAGAGTTTACTAAGTAATTTGCTTAGAATTTACAAAAAATTTACTCAGAATTTACTGAGTAATTTACTGAAAATTCACAGGAATTTACTAAGAATGTACTAGGAATTTACGGAGTAATTTTCTCAGAATTTACTAGGAATTTACTGAAAATTTATTTGAATTTATTGAGTAATTTACGGAGAATTTACTGGGAATTTACTGAGTAGTTTACTCAGAATTTACAAGGGAACTTACTGTGTGGGTAAAAATCTGACCACACTGCCCGTTTAGTGATCAGCAGCAAAGCACCGGCAGAATAGATGGCTTTAGCAACCTGTAACAGAAAGAAAAAGCTCCGGCGGTGGTTCTTCCACCCGGGGGCACTCCGACGATCAAGTCAGTATGTTTCGCAAGGATAATCAAGTACTAAACTGAATACTCAAAATATGAATTGCATACCTTAGACCCACGGGGGTGCCTCTCTTTTATAATATACTCAATCCAAGTCCAACTAGAAGTATGACTTCTATGAACCCCAATCTTAGTGCTTACTCTGGACTCTTTAGGAGATAGAGATAAACTCCCTAAGAGCTTTATCCTTATCTTAATTAAGTCCCCTCTTTCCTTCTGGACTCTTGTCCCTTATCTTCGGATTTCGACATCTTCGGAGATGACCTCGGCTTCTCCGAGATTACCTCGGCTTAACTACCAGGGCACGTGGCACCTCGGCTGACACGTCGGCGTCACCATGCCACGTGTTGGTATTCAAAAAATATGTCCCCACAACTACCCCCTAGGTTCCATTACCTCGGCATTCTGAGGTGATGGAACCTATTCCGAAATTTTGTCACTTCTTTTCTGAGTAATGGCTGAAAAAAAACTGTTTTGCCAAGATTATCTTCTTTCAGCCGACGTGTTCTCTTCGGAGAACGAGGCTTCGGTCGTACTCCCCTACGCGCATGAGTTGTCATGCATATCTAACTGTTTCTTTGACGTGTTTCGTCTTTATTGGAGCGTGTCAGTGACGCGCCTGGAAGCTGTCTGTTCGTTCGTCTACGCCGTCTGACGCGTGCGTTACCCTAGGCGTAATGATTGCCCTAATTTTGCCGCCGTTTCACATTTTTGACAAAACTTCTTTTGCCTCTATATTTTCTTCACTTTTTCATTCCATCTTCTTGCTCTTTCTCTTCCCGAAAGCTCGTTCTTCTTCTTCAAATCTGCCATTGCTTCAATTTCTCTTCTGGAACTGTTCTTAGTCCCGTATTCTTGCAAAGCCTTCTTTGCTGTCGCAACTGGTTTCTGGGCTCGACGAGTATTGCCTCGGCTTCATTTGTCCTGGTAAGACCCCTTCCTTTAATTCTTCCATTCTCTTTATGTGCTATTGTCTGTCTGTTGCCATTACTGATCTTATTCGAGGTCTGGGATTTATCTGTATCTTGAATTTTGTGGCTATACTTTGAACCTCTATGCTTTTTCATCATTCTCTTTGCCGCTGTTCTTGATTTTTTCCTATATCTCTATTGTTTCTGAAAACTATTCCTCTGTTTTTGAATCTGAAATTTCGTTTTTGTTTTCTCTTTTTTGTATCTGCCCCAGATCTGTGCCCTCGATTTTTATCTTCATACTTCATAGATTTGGGATTTGTCTGTAGAACCCTTAATCTTTAGGGAAACTTGAAAAACGCCCATCTTTTGAAACATATTCCTCTTAGTCCAAGCCGACATAATGGGTATGTGGAGGCATAGGGTCAATACCCCAACAAAACTTGAACACTTTAGGGAAGAATTCTCTATCCCAGCCGACGTTCATCTTAAGCTGGCTGGGGATAATGATACCATCGTGCCCACAGACCGTACAATGCCTTTTCCAATAGTTGCTTTTACCGAATGTGGACTTCGGCTTCCACTCGATCCCCTTTTTCGTCAAGTTCTCCATTTCTATAAGCTAAACCCCATGCAACTTACTATCAATTCCTATAGGGTGATTAACGGTATTATAGCCTTAGCTAGGCAAGAAAACCTTAGAATCACCCTAGCCGACCTTCAATATTGTTATACCATGTGTCCTCTTGATCTGAAGGATAGGGGTTTTGTCTATTATCTTAAGCCGAGATCCACTCAGTACAAAATTATAGCCGACCTCCCAGACTCCAACAAGGGGGCTGGAGATGATTTTCTCATTGCTTCTGGAAATTGGGAATTTGGCCCAGATGAAGATGTCCACCTCTACCCTCTTCCTCGAACACTTACAGAGGGCAAGAGTAAGAGTCCTGAGTCAACACTTAGTTGTTTTATTTCAGACTTGAATACTTTTTGTTTCTGACGTCTGTTTCTTTGCAGATCTTCATCAACCACCGAAAAATTTTCATCAATCCTTCTTCCCAGGACCAGATCTGAAAACACTTCTTGGCCTTCCAATCCTTAAACGAAAAGCCCCAGTATTACTAAACTTCATCCCTACATACAAATCCACCTTACCCGACGTCCCAAGAGAAAGGAAGAAGAGTCTTTCTCCACCCACAGCCACAACCTTAACTGCTTCTACATCCCGAACAGATCAAGAGTCTACATCTGACCCTGCCGATCTTCCATCAACCTCGGCCCCCTTCCTGATACCAGTTCCTGAACGAAAACGCCGACGTAGACTAATAAAAACTGCCGAGATGGTACGTCCACGGCCTATCGTTCAAGACCTGCTTGCCGATCTTCCAACTGATGCCAAGGCCGCGCCAGTGCAATCAATGCTCCCACCCAAACAAAAGAGAGTTAAAAAGGCTCAGCCTAAGGCCAAGGGTACAGATGCCGAAGCTGAGGATACTGTGCCTATTTCAAAGCTGGCAGAAAGCAGGAAATCAGCCTCTGTCTCCACCAAGAGGTCTGCTGAGGGTCAACCCTCAGGGTCTACACAGACAAAGAGGCCAAGGTCATCGTCTGCGACGACCTCGGCTTCGAAGAAGCCCGATGTCCCCTGGGCCCCTGATCTATCCCTGGAGGATAGGCCCATCATGGCTAGTGAAAGTGCTGATGACATTAATGTTGCTGTCGCCCTTAGCACTGCTCTTCTTCTACCAAATGACTTGGAGCGAAATAGCAAGCTTAGTGAGTATGAAAATTACGCCCTTATGCTCCAACACTCTGCTCAAGTAAGTATTTCTGTTTGCATTTGTGTTTTTTCCTTTTGTTTCTTTCTGAGAAATTTTCTGACACTTCTGTTTTTATTCAGGCTATCCAACATGCCCATTCATTTTCAATGCAATCCTTTGAAAATCGTCAAAGGTTGGTTGATATGAAGAGGGAAGCTTCTTCAATGAAGAGAGAGATAAGGGCCCTTGAAGCAAAAATGAAAAAACTGGAGGACCAGGCTGAGGCTGCAACGAAAGTCCAAACGTTAGCTCTTGAGAAGGCCGAAGCTGCTGAAGCCGTTAAAAAAGTAGCTGAAGCCGAGAAAAGGGAGGCCGAGGCTCAGAAGGTCCAAGCGCAAAAAGAACTTCAACAAGCTCTGGCCACCAAGGAGGCCGAAGTCAAAGAGGCCGATGAAAAGGCCTATGCTCAAGGCATGGCCGACGTTGCAGAAGACTACAAGCTTCAAGTCAGGCAGGCATGCAACAGGGGATTTTCCCTTGGTTGGATGTCCTTGGTAAAGAAGCTTGATCTTCCTGCTGACTCGCCATTGCGCCAGGCCGACGCTATTCCTTTACCATTTCCTCCTCCAAGTCAGACTGAAGACGAATCAGAGACCGAGGTAGAGGCTGAGGGTGAGGACGAAGAGAAAAATGATGAGGAAGCCTTAGTGAGAAAACCCAAGAATGGTGCCGAGGTCAGGTCCCCTCCTCCTGCTGGGCAAGTTATGGATTTAACCTTAGATGAGGAGGGTGATGAGGTTGAGGGGGTAATCCAAGAAATTGCCGCTGGGCAGCTATCGTCTGATCTTCTATTGGCAGAAAGAAGTGTGGAGAATACAATCGCGGAGATTGACGCCGAGATACAGGCGGAAAAGTTAGCCGACGAGGTACCACCGGAGTCGTCCGAGGTCCCAGTCTCTGTAGTGGCCAACACTGAAGAATCTTGAAAAAATTGTCTTTTGTATTTTTTTCCTTCTTTCTACTGTTTTTTGCGCTTTGTACTTTCTTACTTTCTGGATAATGTAAAAATTCTTTCTTTTGGCCGACATGGTTTCTTCAATGTGTAATTGCAACAGTTCTTCCCCTGGATGTGATATTCTGTTGACTGCTTTTGCACAGTTTTGTACTTAGAAAATTTTTTGCATGCTTCTTCATGTTGCTTCCTTGGTGCAATCTTCTTGGGGTTTCATACCTCGGGTACAACCACAAAACTTTTACTTCAGCAGGATACTAACCTGCAAACTTCTCATAAATTTTAACAAGTATAGAACATATATTTCGGAATGTAAACTTTGCAAGCTTCTTCTTAATTCTTAACAAGTGCTAAATGGTAATCTACTTGTAAATTGTTACAAATTTCAACAAGTAATGAACAATATACTTAGCCTTTATTTTAACCTGTGTCTTTCTGTATACCTCTGCGGGTGATCATATGTCGGCTTAACATAAACTTGTAAATTGCTACAAATTTTAACAAGTGTTAAGCATCTTTATTGGGGTTCAAACAACCCACAAATTGCTATGAGGGTTTAAGCAATAACATCGGCCTATCTTCGACTTGTAAATTGCTACAAATTTCAACAAGTGGAGATAAGGAATCAGCTTAATTCCAACTTGTAAATTGCTACAAATTTTAACAAGTGAATTAAGGAATAACATCGGCTTAACTTCAACTTGTAAATTGCTACAAATTTCAACAAGTGAAGATAAGGAATCAGCTTAATTCCAACTTGTAAATTGCTACAAATTTCAACAAGTGAATAAGGAATAACATCGGCTTAACTTCAACTTGTAAATTGCTACAAATTTCAACAAGCGAAGGTAAGGAATCAGCTTAATTCCAACTTGTAAATTGCTACAAATTTCAACAAGTGAATTAAGGAATAACATCGGCTTAACTTCAACTTGTAAATTGCTACAAATTTCAACAAGTGAAGATAAGGAATCAGCTTAATTCCAACTTGTAAATTGCTACAAATTTCAACAAGTGAATTAAGGAATAACATCGGCTTAACTTCAACTTGTAAATTGCTACAAATTTCAACAAGTGAAGATAAGGAATCAGCTTAATTCCAACTTGTAAATTGCTACAAATTTCAACAAGTGAATTAAGGAATAACATCGGCTTAACTTCAACTTGTAAATTGCTACAAATTTCAACAAGCGAAGGTAAGGAATCGGCTCATCTCCAACTTGTAAATTGCTACAAATTTCAACAAGTGAATTAAGGAGTAACCTCGGCCTAGCTTTGCCTGAGTTTGATATGTCTTCAATAAACATCCATGCATAACTTTATCAGTCATATATGTTGAAACAATTCTGAAAAGACTTTATTGATGATATCGGCCAAACAATGATGTTTATCTAATGATAGAAGAATTTCAAATTACAAGTATTCCAAGGTCTGGGCAATGCTTTGCCCTCATTGTCCTCAAGTCGATATGCTCCATTGCCTAATACTGAAGTAATTCTGTAGGGTCCTTCCCAGTTTGGGCCAAGCTTGCCCTCCCTGGGATCCTTCTTGTTCCCGACGACTTTTCTTAGGACTAGGTCGCCAACTTGAAAATCTCTTGGATTGACTCTCTTGTTGTAAGCTCTGGCAAGTTGTTGCTGGTATACTGCAAGCTGAATTGCAGCCTTCTCTCTTCGTTCTTCCAGTAAATCCAGGTCTCGGGCTAAGAGTATGTCATTGGTGCCATTCTCTACTCCCTGGGTTCTGATCCCTGGGATGCCGATCTCCAATGGGATGACTGTTTCTGTGCCATAGGCCATGGCAAAGGGGGATTCTCCTGTTGATCTTCTCGGCGTAGTCCGATATGCCCAATGTCACGCCCCCAAACCGCCCCTAGTAGTTTGGTGCCGTGATGGCCAGTAACCCGTGGTTACCGAAGGCCGTCTTACAAAAATCACACACAATCAGAGTATGAAATATGGGGCTTACAAGAGCGGAAGCAAAATATACATATAAAACTGAGTAGTCCATGAGAGCCGTGCTTAAGTCCAATGGAATGTCATACATCAAGCATCTTTACAAGTCTTACAATTTAGATACAACAAGAATGAGATACAAAATACATCCTGACCAAAAGGCTTCTCAAGCCGACATATTCCAAAACAAACAAGAGAAAACATAAGCCGAGAAGCATAATCTTCAAGACGATACAAAACGCAAATCCAAAACATGTCGGCAATGCGCCCAAAACACATCGGCATCACGCCTAGGCCTCAATGCCTTCTTGTTCATCACCTACATATATATATAGAGAGGGTGAGCTTGGATACTCAGTGAATGATATTAAAAATAAAGGTTTTGCATGATTGATATCCAAGATTTCTTTCAAAACAATACATAGCATACTTTACAATCAAGGGAAAAGTCAAGTTCATTTGCCGGCTTTCAAGTTCCTTGGATATTAATAACATCTACTTATTTCAAGGGGTGATGACATATCAAGACAAGAGTGCAGTTGCATTATAGTCCCCTGCAACTAAGGACTTTCAAGACAAGCTGTGCTGCGAAAGTTTAGAGTCCTCTAGCACTAAGGACTGTCAAGACAAGAGTGCAGTTGCATTATAGTCCCCTGCAACTAAGGACTTTCAAGACAAGCTGTGCTGCGAAAGTTTAGAGTCCTCTAGCACTAAGGACTGTCAAGACAAGAGTGCAGTTGCATTATAGTCCCCTGCAACTAAGGACTTTCAAGACAAGCTGTGCTGCGAAAGTTTAGAGTCCTCTAGCACTAAGGACTGTCAAGACAAGAGTGCAGTTGCATTATAGTCCCCTGCAACTAAGGACTTTCAAGAAATGTCATCAAAACAAGATAGTGCTTGATATACAAATAGGGATAGTCATTCATGCTAGATCAAGTACTTTTCAAAACAAGGCAAGACGAGATTTATCAAAACAAGTGTAACATAGCTTTATTAAAAATACCACTCACATAATTCTTCAAACGTCGGGGTCAAGCAAGGTCCAAGTCCTACAATCACATGGCAAAGCGTACTTGAACATATTCCTCAAAACAAGTCTAACATGCATGCAAATGATTTTGGAAAACATACTGGGCACCAACCAGGTCTAAGCCGAGGTGTGTTTCCGAGGGCCATATGCAAGGAAACGAGGTCGGGAAACTCTGGGTTTCCCTCTGCTGATGAATATGAAGAACATGAGTATGAAAACATGGAAAATATGAATGTTCGTTCACAATCTGTTATCCCAAATCTGGGATTTTCATGCTACGGGTTTGAAAACATGGACCTGGGTACCCATAGTTGAAAATCATGCAAGAACAAACACAAAACATGAGTCTAGGCAAAAACTTTCGGATCAAAACATGACTTTTCTTGAAGAACACATGAATGTCATTTTCTCTTTCTAAAACCGAATTTCAAGACGATGCATGGCTTACAAATCATATCCGATCATGCAATGCAATATCATGAACATAAAGAACATCATGAGCAGATCAAGAATCTAACCTTAGAACACGAATCTAACGGTTTGATCTCAAGGAATCAAGCTTGAAGACTTACTTCCTCGCTCTAAAACTCCTTCTTCCTCCTAGAGCTTCTCTCTCTACAAGGCAAGGTTATAACACTAAAATGATAAGTGCTCTCGCTCGGTTCTGGGCTTAATAGCTCTGTTGGGACACGTGGCGGCGACTGGTTGGGTTCACCCTGAAAAGGTGGCTGACAGACCAGACAAGGCATGGTGGAAGGGTGTTCAACAAGCAAAACGGTATGGGCTTCCTGACACGGCAACGACATCGGCTAATAACAAGGCGTATCTAACAAGCTACACGGAACGATACCCGGCAAGGGGTGACATCGGCTAACAAAAGGACTTCGGCAACTAAGGTGACAATGACCTCGGCTAGAAAGGACAACACTTGACTAAGCTGTGCCACATCTTGGCCTAGATGCGCCACACCTCGGCCTAGGTCATACCGCTCCAGGACGAGATCACTGGGGTACAGGGTAACATCTCGGCTAATGTGTCAAGGCATGAACGGAGGTCAACAAGGGGTTCCAAGATACTTCTAAACTGAGAATGACCTCGGCTTGGAATGACGTCGGCTAATCACAACCTGGGCAAGCACATAACACTTAAACAAATCACAAAGGTATCAAATCAAGGCATGGATCTCACTCACTTAAGCGGGACAAGTCACGAACATACACACGCAAGCTTAATAACCCATAATCATACATATGCTCATGAACATGATTAAGACATAAAATGTGGGTTCTTACACCCAAAGTACGTTGGGCAGTTCGTCTACCCACTTCCCTTTTGCTGCCTGGAGCCTCTTCTTTATTCCATCCAGGATTACTTTGTTGGACGCCTCTGCTTGCCCATTGCTTTGAGGAAAACTTGGAGTTGAGAAATAGTTCTTGATCTTGAATTTTGCACAAAAGTTTTTGATAAGTTTGTTGTCGAATTGTGTTCCGTTGTCGGCAACTATTGCTCTTGGAATCCCAAATCTGGTAATTATGTTTCTCCAAATAAAATTCTTGACATCCACATCTCGGATTTTGGCAAGAGGTTCTGCCTCTATCCATTTTGTGAAGTAGTCTGTTGCTACCAGTAAATATTTTCTTTGCCCAGTTGCTTGGGGAAGTTGTCCAACCAGATCCATGCCCCATTGGGCAAACGGCCAAGGGCTGGATACTGGGTTTAGGTCGGCAGCTGGCTGATGTATCAAAGGTGCAAACCTTTGACATTGCTCACACTTCTTTACATAGGCTTCGGCATCCTTTTGCATGTAGGGCCACCAATACCCTTGGGTAATGGCCCTATGGGCTAATGATCTGCCCCCAGCATGGCTTCCACAAACTCCTTCATGGATCTCATAAAGAAAATCTTCAACCTGCAAAGGGTGTACGCACCTTAAAAGTGGTCCAGTGAAGGACCTCCTGTAGAGATGGCCTTCCGCTGTTTGACTGAATCTGGCCGATTTCAGCCTAATTTTATGTGCTTCTTTATGGTCTTCTGGCAGCTTCCCCTCTTTTAGGAATGCAATGATTGCATCCATCCAGCTTGGTCCAAGGCCCACGCACATTGTTTCTTGTTCGGTGCTCTGTTTGTCTATACTCGGGGCCGACATGTAGTCGATCATAATTGTCCTTGTTTTTCCAGTTTGAATTGAGCTGGCCAGGTTGGCTAACGCGTCGGCGTGGGTGTTGTCATCTCGGCTAACTTGGAGTAATCTGCAGTTTTAGAATAGGGCTGCCAGTCGGATGACTTCCTTTGCATATGCCGACATTCTTTCGTCTCTGGCTGTAAATTCTCCTGTTGATTGGTTAACAATTAATTGTGAATCACAAAAAACAATTACCTCGTCTGCCTCTGCTGCTGCTACTAGCTTTAGTCCTGCAATTAATGCTTCATATTCTGCTTCATTTTTGGAGGCTTTGAACCCCAAACGGATGGACTGTTCTAATATTTCCCCATCTGGAGATATCAGCAGTACTCCTGCTCCTGCCCCCTGGCGGTTTGAACTTCCATCGACGAATAGTCTGAATGAATCGCCGATGTAGATGCTGCACGGTCTGAGTTTTTCTTCCTCTTGTTTTTTTGTCTTTGACTGGGATTCTTTCTGTTTGTTGGGATGGTGCTCATCTTGGCTCGACGGAGCCCGAGGTGTGATGGCTTCAGGTGTGAGTTCTGCGACGAAGTCGGCCAAAACTTGGCCCTTTATTGCTGTTCTTGGTCTAAATTCCAGGTCAAACTGGCCCAGTGTCACGGCCCATCTTGCTATCCTTCCTGTTAAGTCTCCTTGATGCAATAAGGACTTCAGTGGGTGCTCTGTTAGAACCACAATCTTGTGTGCCTGAAAGTAATGGCTTAATTTCTTTGAAGCCATTACCAGGGCTAGCATTAATTTTTCCAGTGGTAGGTATCTTGTTTCTGCATTTGCCAAAGTCTTACTTACATAGTAGACAGCCTTTTGCTCTCCTTTTTCCTCTCGGATTAGCACTGCACTGACTGCGTGTTCAGAGACTGCTAAGTACAAAAATAATTCCTCCCCTGGGACTGGGTTAGAAAGGACCGGGGTTGTGGTCAGGTACTTTTTTAGGTCGGCTAAGGCAGCTTCACATTCTTCTGTCCATAGAAAGTCTGTGGCTTTTTTCACCAGGTTAAAGAAGGGTCTGCACTTGTCTGAGCTTTTGCTGATGAATCGGTTTAGGGCTGCGGCCCTTCCAGTGAGCATTTGGACTTGTTTTGCCGATGTTGGACTCTGTAATTCCAGGATGGCCTTGATTTGGTCTGGGTTGGCCTCAATGCCCTTTCTTGTTACCAGATAGCCTAGAAACTTACCTGACCCAACTCCGAAGGCACACTTTGCGGCGTTGAGTCGGAGCCGATATCTTTTGAGTATGTCAAAGACCTCTTTTAGGTCGGCAAGATGACCTTTTGATTCCTTGGTCTTTACGACCATGTCATCGATGTAAACTTCTACTGTTTTGCCAATCAGATGTTTAAACATTTTTGTTACTAACCTCTGATAGGTTGCTCCTGCGTTTTTCAGCCCAAAAGGCATTACCTTGTAACAGTACAGGCCTTTCGGCGTGATGAACGCGGTCTTCTCCTTATCTGGGGGGTACATAGCAATCTGGTGGTACCCTCTGTATGCGTCTAAAAAACTCATCCTTTCGTGTCCTGAAGTGGCATCTACCAGTTGGTCGATTTTAGGCAGAGGGAAGCTGTCCTTGGGGCAAGCTTTGTTGAGGCTTGTAAAATCCACACAAACCCTCCACTTGCCATTCTTCTTTTTTACTACTACTGTGTTGGACAGCCACGTTGGGTACTGAACTTCTCGGATGGCCCTGGCTTCAAGGAGTCTGTCTACCTCTTCCTCCACTGCTTCGACGTGTAATAACGTCGGCCTTCTGGCTCGTTGAATCACTGGTTTTGCCGATCTGTCGACATTCAGACTGTGGCAAGTGACCTCGGGGTCAATGCCAGGCATTTCATAGGGTGTCCAGGCGAACGCCTCTATGTTTGCCCTTAAAAAATCTTCCAGTTCCGTTTCTTCTTCTTTAGCTAAGCCAGAGCCGAGAAGAAAAAATCGTTCTTCGTCGCCCTCCTGGACGAGGATTTTCTTTAGCGCTTCTTCGCTTTTTTTGATCGGTTCTTTCCCGACGTCTTCCAGGACTTCCATGTCTCCATCTTCAACTTCTGCTTTCTTTGGCTCCTGTACTACAGGTGGACTTTATTGCTGCCATGGAGCAATTTTTGGCTTGTAGTTGATCCCCTCTGACTTCTTCAATCCCATTCTCTGTTGGGAACCGGAGTAGTTGATGCAACGTCGAGGGAACTGCCCCCATTGCATGTAACCACGGTCTTCCCAAGATGATGTTGTAGGGTGAGGGTGTGTCAATTACCAGGAATTCTGTCCTGATCTTCTTAGTGCCGGCTTGTACTTCTATACTTGTTGCACCCAGTGGCCATGTCGGCGTTCCATTAAAGCCGACCATCGGGCCGCTGGACTGTTCTAGGTCATCGGGGTGAAGGCCTAGCTCTTTGTAACATCTGATGTACATGATGTCACAGGAGCTGCCTTGGTCTATTAGGATGCGTTTTACCTGGCACTCCCCAACCGGGAGGGATACTACCAAGGCATCATTATGCGGATGTTGGACCAGTTCTAGGTCGGCTTCAGTAAAGGCTATCATTGGCCCTTGGCATTCATCTGGCCGATGTCTCTTTTCCCCAACTTGGTAGATATGCTGTAAATGTCTTACCCTCTGGGTTTCTCCTCTGACTTCGTTTTCGTTGACCCTTGAGTGGATCACATTAACCACCCTTGGTTCTCCTGCTTGTGGTAGCTGTGCTGGGGGAGGGGGTGCTGCTGGTGCCTGAGGCAACCTTGCCTGCTCTTCCCTTGTTCTGGCCTCATCGACCAGGTCCCTCAGAAGGCCTTGTCTGACTAGGTCCTCCAAGTGTGCTTTTAAGGCTCTGCAACCTTGAGTTGGATGCCCTTCTTCATTGTGGTAGGCACATCGTCTACCAACATTCCTTCCCATAAATTCCCCCGGTGCTCTTGCTGGAGCCCTGAAATATGGTTGATTTCGAATCTGATCTAAAATTTTATGGATTGGGATCCGGAATACCGTTGTTACCGCCTGCTTATTTCTTAGTTCTATTTCTTGTTTGGTCGGCCCACTGTTGACTCGGGCTCGCTTTGGTGAGCCATTTCCCTTTTTTTGTTTTACCTCTTTGTTTCCTGATGTATCTTCCTCGGCCCTGGCGTATTTCTCAATTCTTGCCATGAGTTCTTCCATGCTTTTTGGCAATGTTTTTGCCAGAGACTTCCGTAGTGGGCAGTCATCTTTTAGGCCGTTCTTGAAAGACACGACTGCTACTTCCTGGTTGCATTCAGGTATTCGGTTGAACACCTCGTAGTACCTCTTTGCATAGGCCCTAAGGCCTTCTTCCTTGATGATTCTTAGAGCCATCAAAGCATCAACCCTCAGGGGTTGCAGCTTGTTGGTCACGAACCTGGCCACAAACATCTCGGCCAAGCCTTCCCATGTCTTTATGCTTCCTTTCGGTAACTTATGGAACCAATCAGATGCAATTTCCCCAAAGGATGAGGGGAATACCTTGCAGAGCAACGGTTCGTTCCCGCTATATAGTACCATTGAATTTAGGTATAGCCCAACATGAAAGTTTGGATCTGACTTACCATCATAGATTTGAAACCTCGGCATACTGAACCTCTTGGGCGGTTCGAATTTGTCCAGTTCCACCGAGAAGGCTGTCTTCGATTTTACTGGAGAGTTTACCTCGGCTTCTGCATTCTACTGCCTCCTCTTGAGGTAGTCCCTTAAGTCTTCTTTGCTCCTCCCTGGAGCTCGGCTGTCTTTAGATTTTAGTCTTTTTGGTATACTGCTTTCGGCCTCGAGGTGGGTCCGTTTGGGTGTTTCTTCATGGGTTGTGTCAAAGTGGAGTACTTGCCCCTGAACATGTCGATGTTCTTTGGGGTCTGGATTCTTCATGTGTTGCGTCCTTCGGAACTCTTCTTGCCTCGGCCTTTCTCGTCCGACTTCCCTGGAAGACCGGTGAGAATGCCTTCCGCTCCTGGTATGTTGAGGGACCTCGGGGATTGTTTTTCCTCCACCCTTCTGGGTGTTGGTTGCTGGTATCGGCGTATCTTGCAGCGGGTATGGTGGTTGCATAACATTATTCTGCATCATGAAGTTGACGACTGACTGGAGGTCCGCCAACTTGTTTGCTAATTCTTTTACTTCCTCGTCCCTGCGTAGGCACCTGTCCCTCCATACCTGGAGGTTGTCTTCATTGTAGTATTTTCCTTGGTTTGACCTCTTTGCTGTGTCGCCTTCCTGGATGTCGTCGTTCTCCCTGTGACCCTGGTCACGGGCTTCTGTATTGTGATTGTCTCCTTCAGCGTCAAGGTTAATTGGTCTGCTGCTCCCAGAAGGAGCATCATCCCCGATATTTCCCTGTTGTCCGTTACTGGCCATCTATTCTTCCTTCGTTCCCACAGACGGCGCCAAATTGTGTGGGTAAAAATCTGACCACACTGCCCGCTTAGTGATCAGCAGCAAAGCACCGGCAGAATAGATGGCTTTAGCAACCTGTAACAGAAAGAAAAAGCTCCGGCGGTGGTTCTTCCACCCGGGGGCACTCCGACGATCAAGTCAGTATGTTTCGCAAGGATAATCAAGTACTAAACTGAATACTCAAAATATGAATTGCATACCTTAGACCCACGGGGGTGCCTCTCTTTTATAATATACTCAATCTAAGTCCAACTAGAAGTATGACTTCTATGAACCCCAATCTTAGTGCTTACTCTGGACTCTTTAGGAGATAGAGATAAACTCCCTAAGAGCTTTATCCTTATCTTAATTAAGTCCCCTCTTTCCTTCTGGACTCTTGTCCCTTATCTTCGGATTTCGACATCTTCGGAGATGACCTCGGCTTCTCCGAGATTACCTCGGCTTAACTACCAGGGCACGTGGCACCTCGGCTGACACGTCGGCGTCACCATGCCACGTGTTGGTATTCAGAAAATATGTCCCCACACTTACTAAGTAATTTTCTTTGAAATTACAGGGAATTAACTGAGAATTTACTAGGAATTTACTGATATTTTACTTAGTAATTTATTGATAATTTACTGTGTATTTACTAAGTAATTTACTGGGAATTTAGTAAGTAATTTACTGAAAATTTATTGCGAATTTACTTAGTAATTTACTGAGTAATTTACTTTGAATTTTTTGGGAATTTACGGAGAATTTACTAGGAATTATAGGGAATTTACTAATAATTTATTCAGTAATTTACTAGAAATTTACTGAGTAATTTACTGAGCATTTATTGAGTAATTTACAGAGAATTTACTGGAAATTTATTTTTAATTTACTAGGAATATACTGAGTAATTTACTGGGAATTTATTGAGTAATTTATTGAGAATTTTCTTGGAATTTACTGAGAATTTACTGGGAATTTATTGAGTAATTTACTGAGAATTTATTGGGAATTTACTAGCAATTTACTGAGGAATTTACTAAGAATTTACTGAGAATTTACTAGGAATATACTAAGTAATTTACTTGGAATTTACTGGGAAATTACTGAGTAATTTACTGATAATATTTTGAGTAATTTATTGAGAATTTACTTGGAATTTACTGGCGAATTTACTAAAAATTTCCTGGAAATTTACTAAGTAATTTACTGAAAATTTACAGGGAAATTACTGAGTAATTTATTGAGAATTTACTGGGAAATTATTAAGAATTTACTAGTAATTTACTAAGTAATTTATTGAGTATTTACTGGAAATTTACGGAGAATTTACTGAGTAATTTACTGAGATATTATAGAGAATTTACTAAGCAATTTACTAGAAATTTATTGAGAATTTACTGAGTAATTTAAAGAGAATTTATTGCGATTTTTCTAGTAATTTACTAGGAGTTTACTGAGTAATTTACTTGGAATTTACTGATTAATTTACTTTGAATTTATTTTGAAATTATAGAGAATTTACTGGGAATTACAGGGAATTTACTTAGAATTTACTGAGTAATTTACTGTGTAATTTACTCAGAATTAACTCAGTAATTTACTGAAAATTTAATGAGAATTTACTGGAAATTTACTGAGTAATTTACAGAGAATTAACAAGGAATTTACCGAGTAATTTATTGAAAATTAACTAGTAATTTACTGAGAATTTAAAGGGAATTTACTAAGTAATTTGTTGGGAATTTGTTGGAAATTTACTATGTAATTTACTAAAAATTTACTGGGAATTTACTGAGTAATTTTTTGATAATATACTGGGAATTTACTAATAATTTACTGGGAATTTATTGAGAATTTACTCAGAATTTAATGAGTAATTTACTAAGGAATTTACAGAGAATTTACTAGGAATTTACTGAGTAATTTACTGAGAAATTTATAGAGAATTTACTGAGAATTTTCTAAAAAATTTACTGAGAAGTTACTGGTAATTTACCGGGTAATTTCTTGAAATTTACTCAGTAATTTACTAGGAATTTACTGAGTAATTTACAGGAAATTTATTGGTAATTTATTGGGAATTGACTGAGAATTTACTGATTAATTTACTAAGAATTTACTCGAAATTTAATGAGAATTTATTGAGAATTGACTGTGTAATTTACTGTGTAATTATTGAGAATTTACTGTGTAATTTATTGGGTAATTTACTGAAAATTTACTGAGAATTTGTTGAGTAATTTACTGAGAATTTATTGGGTAATTTACTGAGAATTTGTTGGGAATTTACTTTGTAATTTACTGAGAATTTACAGGGAATTTACTGAGTAATTTATTTAGAGTTTACTGTGAATTTACTTGAAATTTATTAAGCAATTTATGGTAATTTACCGAATAATTTACTGAGTAATTTACTGAAAATTTACAAGGAATTTATAGAGTAATTTAATTAGAACTTACTAAGTAATTTACTTAGAATTTATTGGGAATTTACTGATAATTTACTGGCAATTATAGAGAATTTACTAAGAATTTAACGAGTAATTTACTGAGAGTTTACTGGTAATTTACTGTGAATTTAATGGGAATTTCCTTAGTAATTTACTGAGAATTTACTGGAATTTACTAACTAATTTATTGGGAACTTACTTAGAATTTTTTGCGAATTTTCAGAGAATTTACAAGCTATTTATTAAGAATTTACTGAGTAATTTACTAAGAATTTATTGGCAATTTACTGAGTAATATATTGAGAATTTACTGAGTAATTTACTGAGAATTTACTGAGTAATTAACTTAGAATTTACTGGGTATTTACTAATTAATTTACTGAGAATTTATTGATTGATTTACTGAGAATTTATGGTGTAATTTATTGAGAATTTATGAGGAATTTACTGGGAATTTACTAGGTAATTTATCGGGAATTTACTGAGTAATTTATTGAGAATTTACTGGGAATTTACTGAGTAATTTACTGAGAATTTAATGGCATATTTTCTAAGAATTTACTGAGTAACATACTGAGAGTTTATTGGGAATTTACTGAGTAATTTTCTGAGAATTACTGAGTAATTTACTGAGAATTTACAAGAAATTTACTGAGTAATTTAATGAGAATTTACTGGGAATTTACTAAGTAATTTACAGAAAATTAACTAGGAATTTACTAAGTAACTTATAGAGAATTTACTGGAAATTTTCTGAAAAATTTACTAAGAAGTTTCTGGCAATTTAATGAGAATTTATTGGCAATTTACATTGTAATTCATTGAGAATTTAATGGCAATTTATAAAGTAATTTATTGAGAATTAACTGGGAATTTACTGAATAATTTACTGAGTAATTTAATGAGAATTTACTTGGAATTTACTGAGTAATTTACTTAGAATTCACTACCAATTTACTGAGTAATTCATTAAGAATTTACAGGGAATTTACTAAGTAATTGACACGACCCCTGTCACGCCCCCAAACCGCCCCTAGTAGTTTGGTGCCGTGATGGCCAGTAACCCGAGGTTACCGAAGGCCGTCTTACAAAAATCACACACAATCAGAGTATGAAATATGGGGCTTACAAGAGCGGAAGCAAAATATACATATAAAACTGAGTGGTCCATGAGAGCCGTGCATAAGTCCAATGGAATGTCATACATCAAACTTCTTTACAAGTCTTACAATTTAGATACAACAAGAATGAGATACGAAATACATCCTGACCAAAAGGCTTCTCAAGCCGACATATGCCAAAACAAACAAAAGAAAACATAAGCCGAGAAGCATAATCTTCAAGACGATGCAAAACGCAAATCCAAAACACGTCGGCAATACGCCCAAAACACATCGGCATCACGCCTAGGCCTCAATGCCTTCTTGTTCATCACCTACATATATATAGAGAGGGTGAGCTTGGATACTCAGTGAATGATATTAGAAATAAAGGTTTTGCATGATTGATATCCAAGATTTCTTACAAAACAATACATAGTATACTTTACAATCAAGGGAAAAGTCAAGTTCATTTGCCGGCTTTCAAGTTCCTTGGATGTTAATAACATCTACTTAATACAAGGGGTGATGACATATCAAGACAAGAGTGCAGTTGCATTATAGTCCCCTGCAACTAAGGACTTTCAAGACAAGCTGTGCTGCGAAAGTTTAGAGTCCTCTAGCACTAAGGACTGTCAAGACAAGCTGTGCTGCGAAAGTTTAGAGTCCTCTAGCACTAAGGACTGTCAAGACAAGAGTGCAGTTGCATTATAGTCCCCTGCAGCTAAGGACTTTCAAGAAATGCCATCAAAACAAGATAGTATTTGATATACAAATAGGGATAGTCATTCATGCTAAATCAAATACTTTTCAAGACAAGGCAAAACAAGATTTATCAAAACAAGTGTAACATAGCTTTATTAAAAATACCACTCACTTAATTCTTCAAACGTCGGGGTCAAGCAAGGTCCAAGTCCTACGATCACATGGCAAAGCGCACTTGAACATATTCCTCAAAACAAGTCTAACATGCATGCAAATGGTTTTGGAAAACATACTGGGCACCAAACAGGTCTAAGCCGAGGTGCGTTCCCGAGGGCCACATGCAAGGAAAAGAGGTCGGGAAACTCTGGGTTTCCCTCTGCTGTTGAATATGAAGAACATGAGTATGAAAACATGAGGAGTATGAATGTTCGATCACAATCTGACATCACAAAATCTGGGATTTTCATGCTACAAGTTTGAAAACATGGACCTGGGTACCCATACTTGAAAATCATGCAAGAACAAGCACAAAACATGAGTCTAGGCAAAAGCTTTCAGATCAAAACATGACTTTTCTTGAAGAACACATGAATGTCATTTTCCTCTTTCTAAAGACGAACTTCAAAACAATGCATGGCTTATAAATCATACCCGATCGTGCAATGCAATGACATGAACATAACGAACATCATGAGTAGATCAAGAATCTAACCTTAGAATACGGATCTAGCGGTTCGATTTCTAGGAATCAAGCTTGAAGACTCACTTCTCACTCTAGAACTTCTCTTTTCCCCCCTAGAGCTTCTCTCTCTAAAAGGCAAGATTATGATACAAAATGATGGGTTCTTTGGCTGGATTCAGACTTAACCCTCTGCTGGGACACGTGGCAGCGACTGATTGGGTTTCCTCAAAAAGGTGGCTGACAGGCCAGACAAGTCATGGCGAAAGAGTGTTCAACAAGTAAAGCGGTATGGGCTCTCTGACGGGGCAGTGACATCGGCTAACAATGAGACTTCGGCAACTAAGGTGACAATGACCTCGGCTAGGAAGGACAACACTTGACTAAGCTGTGCCACATCTTGGCCTAGATGCGCCACACCTCGGTCTAGGTCATACCACTCCAGGACGAGTTCACTGGGGTGCAAGGTAACATCTCGGCTAATGTGCCAAGGCATGAACGGGGGTCAACAAGGGGTTCCAAGATACTTCTAGACTGAGAATGACCTCGGCTTGGAACGATCTAGGCGTAACGTACCCTAGGCTTGGAATCACATCGGCTAACGTAACTTCGGCAAGGCGTGACCTAAGTTTCACATCAAGGAGAAAAAAAACAAGACAAGTACACAACACTTAAACAAGGCACAAGGCTTCAAAACAAGGCATGGACCTTACCCACTTAAACGAAACAAGTCACAACATACAATGCAAGTTTAACAAGCCATAATCATACGAATGTTCATGAGCATGGCTAAGACATAAAATGTGGGTTCTCACAACCCCATTCTGCTCCTAGTAGAATGGTGCCATGATGGCCAGTAATCCGAGATTTACCGAAGGCCAACTTTCTAAATTCACACACAATCAGAGTATTACATATGGGGCTAACATGTGTGGAAGCAATATATACAAAATTAATTAGTTCATAAGAGCTGTGCATAAGTTAAATGGAATGGCACACATTCGTACATAGCTTTAATACAACAAAATGAAGTACAAAAATACATCTTGACCAAAAGGCTTCTCTGCTATCAAATACAAAATACAATAAAATACAACTAAGAAGCATAATCTTCAAGATGCGGCAAAAGTGCATAATCCAAAACAAGTAGCAAGTACATCTAGGCGTCTTTGCCGTCCTGCTCGTCACCTACATATATATAGAGAGGGATGAGCTTGGATACTCAGTGAATGTATAAATAATAAATGGGTTTGCATGCATGATATCCGAGACCATTAACAAAACAATACATAATCATAGCTTGTAACTAGGGGTATGCATAATACCGCCGAAACCGCTGAAACCGCCAAAACCGCACCGAGCCGCACCGCCAAATGCAAATTCGTTATTATTTGCCAATCGAACTGCCGGTTTTTGGTAAGAAAAATGGCAAATTCTAGTGACACTTTTATTAATCCGCCGGTTTCTATTTTTCTTCCAAACTGCACCGACCCGCACCGTTATTAAATCATGTTTTATAAGATTCTAAAAATTCTTTTTTACTTAAGTTTGCTTGTTGTTCTATACCTTAGAATATAGTATTACATTACTGCTCGAGAGTAATTCAAGATGTCAGTAATCCAAAATAAAGTTGGATTCCAATTCACTTTTCAATCTTTTTTTTTTTTCTAGCGATGTTGCAAACTTGCATCAGCTCACTTTTCAATCTAAATACTTTTCAACAGTAAACATTTTCAATATATTGTAAACCCTGAATGATATTAATTTTATGTATTGTATTTGATCATTGTAGTTTCCACAGATGCTTGTAATGAACTGATGGCATAGTCATTGATATTATCATGTTGTTGCTACACTTGTTGCATCAGAAGAAAGCTTTGCAAGATGCTTAACATCACGATATCTCTCGTCTTTTTTTTGCTCTTCGATTTAAGTTTTGTAATTTGAATTATATTTTTTATAAACCGCCAATCCGCCCGAACCGCCAAAGCAAATCCGCCATTATTTGCCAACCGAACCGCCCGTTTTTGATAAGGAAAATGACAAATTCTAGTGGCACTTTTATCAATCCGCCACCCGCCATACGGTTTCTATTTTTCTCTCAAACCGCACCGACCCCCACCGCGCACACCCCTACTTGTAACCAACAAGGGAGGAATCAAGTTCATCTAACAAATCTTTCAAGCTTCATCAATCAAAGTCTTTCAAGGCTTTCAAGTTTCAAGGGGTGACATTAACAAAGGTTGTGCTACAAATGCTTATAGTCTCCTAGCACATACGGACTTTCAAGATTGTGCTACAAATGCTTATAGTCCCCTAGCACGTACGGACTTTCAAAAGTTGTGCTACAAATGCTTATAATCCCCTAGCACGTACGGACTTTCAAAAGTTGTGCTACAAATGCTTATAGTCCCCTAACACGTACGGACTTTCAAGATTGTCATTCAAAACAAGGCTAATACTTGATATACAAAATAGGGATCATCATTCATGCTTCACAAAATACTTTTTCAAAACAAGCAAGACAAAACTTTATCAAAACTTAATAACATAACTTTATTAAAAATACCACTCACATAGTTCTTCAGACGTCGGGGTCAAGGCAACTTCAAGTCCTACAAACACATGGCAAAGTCTGTTGAATGCACTTTCAAACAAGTTCACATGCATACAGATGATCTCGGCATCCTTCAAAACCAAGCTAAGTCAAAACAAAACACTATTTCTCATGTCGGGAAAACATGCTGGGCGACTACCAGGTCTAGGCCGAGGTCCCACACCTCCTTGCCGAGGTGTTGCCTCGATGGCCACATTCAAGGAAATGAGGTCGAGAAAATCTGGGTTTCCCTCTCTTGAAGAACATGAACATGAGGAAGATGATGCAAGATCATAATTTGCTATTACAAAATCTGAGATTTCATGCTATGAATTCAAAAATATGGACCTAGGTACCCATATTCAAGGATCTTGCGAGGACAAACACAAAAACATGAATCTTAAGGCAACTTTCGGATCAAACAAGACTTTTTCTTCAAAACACATGAACACTATCTTCTCTTTCTAGAACCAACTTTAAACCAATGCATAACATGCAGAATAGGTTCGATCGTGCAATGCAACTACATAAACATAAGGAACAACAAAAGTAAATTAAGAATCTAACCTCAATACGCGAATCTAACAGTTTGATCTCTAGGAATCAAGCTCGAAAGCCCACTCTTTCACTCTAAAACTTCTTCCTCTTCTTCTAGAGCTTCTCTCTCCTCACAAGCAAAGACATATAGCAAATGATACATTCTAGGTCTGCTAGCTGACTTAACACTCAGCTAGGACACGTGGCACTACCGGGTTGGTTCTCCTAAAAAAGGTGGCTGAGTGAAAAGACAAGACTATGACAAAGTGTGTTCAACAAGCAAGATGGCATGGGCACTCCGGCGGGTAATGATCTCGGCTAAGAACAAGACATCGGCAAGTAGGGGAACAATGATCTCGGCTAGGAAGGACAACACTTGACTAAGCTGTGCCACACCTTGGCCTAGATGTGCCACACCTTGGTCTAGGTCACACCACTGCAGGACAAGATCACTTAGGTGCAAAGGTAACATCTCGGCCTAGATAATACACATCTCGGCCTATATGTTAGGGCGAAGGTGGAGGTCAAACAAAGTGGTTCCAAGGAAGTTCTAGACTAAAGATGACCTCGGCTAAACTCACACTAAGCAAGGTACAAAACATGCGAGAGACACTTAAGCAAGACGAATCATGGTTTGCAAAGATGCAACATATCAAGACAAGATCATGTAATATATGCAAGCATGACTAGGGTAGAGTGAGGGTTGTTACATCCTACCCTCCTTAAAGAAGTTTGGTCCCCAAACTTAATTTACCTTGCTCTACAAATAACCCCGGATAACGGATTTCCATTTCTTCTTCCATTTCCCATGTAGCATCCTTGCCGTAATGCTCTTTCCATTCGATTTTCACCATTGGTATAGATTTGTTTCTCTATTGCCTCACTTGTCTATCGATAATACGCATCGGCTTTTCTTCATAGCTAAAATCTTTGTCAACCACAATCCCAAAATGATCAATCACATGCAGTGGATCCCGAACATACTTCCTCAACATCGAGATATGGAACACATTATGGACTTGACTTAATCTCGGAGGCAAAGCAAGTCTGTAGGAAACCGGGTTAACTTTCTCAAGAATTTCAAACGGCCCAATGTAACGGGGTGCCAATTTACCCTTCTTCCCAAATCTTGAAACTCCTTTCATCGACGAGATCTTTAGGAATACATGATCCCCAACTTCAAACTCTAACTCCTTTCTTCTCTGGTCGTCGTAACTCTTTTGTCGACTCTGAGCGGTTCTGATTCTCTGTTGGATAAGCTTGATCTTTTCGGTTGTCCTTTGAACTAGATCGGGGCCAATCAAAGCTTTATCTCCTACCTCGGTCCAACATATCGGCGATCTGCACTTTCTTCCATACAGTGCTTCATACGGCGCCATGCCAATGCTAGCTTGATAACTATTGTTGTAAGCGAATTCTACTAATGACAAATGCTCTTCCCAGCTTCCCTTGAAGTCCAATACACATAGTCTAAGCATATCTTCAAGTGTTTGAATTGTTCTCTCTGTTTGGCCATCGGTCTGGGGATGAAAAGCCGTACTAAACCTCAATTCGGTCTCCAAAGCCCTTTGTAAACTCTGCCAAACTTTGGATCTCGGTCTGACACAATGGACATCGGCACACCATGAAGTCTAATAATCTCCTTCATATACAACATAGCAAGTCGATCAGCATTATATGAAGTCTTAATGGGCAAGAAGTGTGCTGACTTAGTTAATCTGTCGATTATAACCCAGATCGAATCCATCCCTTTCTGTGTCTTCGGCAAACCAATCACAAAGTCCGTGGAGATGTGTTCCCATTTCCACTCAGGAATCGGCAAAGGTTGGAGAAGTCCTGCTGGCCTCTGATGTTCTGCTTTCACTTGTTGACAATACAAACACTGGGACACGAACTCGGCTATTTCTCTCTTCATGTTCGGCCACCAAAAGGTCTGCTTCACATCTTGATACATCTTGGTGTTCCTTGGATGAACAGCAAATCTGGATCCATGAGAGTCTCGCAAAATCTTTCCTTTTAACTCTGGGACGTCGGCCACGCAGAATCTTCCTTCAAACTTGAGCACTCCATTCTCGAGGGTGTAACCTGACCTCGGCCTGGTGATAATCTCGTCAGCTACCTTCTTCAAGAATTCATCCTCTATTTGCCTTGCCTTTACTTCCCCAATAGTAGTTGGCTCCACTGAAATCATGGCTAGGCATGCCAAACTTCCCGCTGACTTTCTACTCAATGCGTCGGCTACCGAGTTTGCTTTACCTGGGTGATACTGAATCTGCATGTCGTAATCCTTCAATAATTCAAGCCATCTCCTCTGCCTCAAATTTAGTTCCTTTTGAGTGAACAAGTACTTCAAACTCTTGTGATCTGTAAAAACTTGGCTAGAGGCTCCATACAAGTAGTGACGCCAAATCTTCAGAGCAAACACTACGGCTGCAAGCTCTAGGTCATGGGTAGGATAGTTCTTTTCATGGGGTTTCAACTGACGAGATGCATATGCTATGACTTTACCCCCTTGCATTAATACACAACCCAACCCTTATGTGAAGCGTCGCTGTAAATCTGGAATTCCTCATTACCTGATGGAAGTACAAGAACTGGTGCCGTAACTAACCTCGTCTTCAACTCTTGGAAGGCTGATTCTCTGTCATCGGTCCATTCATATGCTGTTCCCTTCTTGGTTTGTTGTGTCAATGGTACTGCAATCCTTGAGAAGTCCTTCACAAACTTTCTGTAATAACCTGCCAAGCCTAGAAAACTACGAACCTCGGACACGTTGGTCGGCATCGGCCAATTCACAATGGCTTCAATCTTACTAGGATCAACTGATATACCCCCTTCATTAATCACATGCCCTAAAAATGAAATGCTAGAAAGCCAGAACTCGCACTTGCTCAGTTTGGCGTACAACTTCTTGTCTCTCAAGATTTGCAGGGCAAGTCTCACATGATTCTCGTGTTCAATTGTACTCTTGGAATAGATCAGTATGTCGTCAATAAAAACAACTACAAACTCATCTAGATACGGTTTAAAGACTCTGTTCATCAAGTCCATGAATGCTGCAGGAGCATTGGTCACTCCGAAAGGCATTACCAAAAATTCGTAGTGGCCGTACCTTGTCCGAAAAGCAGTCTTCTCAATATCCTCGGCTTTAACCTTTAGCTGATGGTAGCCCGACCTAAGGTCAATCTTGGAAAAGACTCGTTCTCCTTGTAGTTGATCAAGCAAATCGTCAATCCTTGGCAATGGGTACTTGTTCTTGATGGTTACCTTATTAAGTTCTCTGTAATCAATGCAAAGGCGAAGTGTGCCATCCTCTTTCTTAACAAATGGAACCGGGGCTCCCCATGGTTAAGTGCTCGGCCTAATGAATCCCTTATCCATCAATTCTTGTAATTGCAGTTTTAGTTCCTTAAGTTCAGCTGGGGCCATTCTATAGGGTGTTTTGGAGATAGGTTGCGTTCCTAACATGATGTCCACAGTAAACTCTACTTCTCTATCGATCAAGTGGCCAGGCAACTCATTTGGAAAGACGTCGGGAAATTCCTTAACAACTGGTATGTTGGCTAACTCAACACTTCCATTCAAATCACTTAGTATACTACACAAATAACCCTGACACCCTTTTTGGATCAACTTGTAGGCTTTCATGGATGAGATTAAGTAAGGTGGGGGCACTACTCCCTTACCTTGGAAAACGACCTCGGCTTGGTTTGGGGGTTTCAGTGTGACATTCTTCGAAACACAATTAATGGATGCATTATTCGCTACTAACCAATCCATTCCCAATATGACATCGAAGTGAGCCATGGTTAATGGCATTAAATCGACTAACAATTCTACAGCCCCAATCACGACCACACACGCCCTATAAATGGATGCAACAATCATAGTTCTCCCAGATGGAGTAGACACATATAACACATAGTCAAGGGGTTCTTGTTCTCTATTTAACTTCTCGACAAACTTAGCAGATACAAATGAATGCGTAGAACCCGAATCAATTAATATGTATGCATCTTGAGAGCAAATTGGGAGTATACCTGACACTACTGTCTCAGCATTCTGAGTGTCTCCTGGTACCAATGCAAAAACTCTGCCCTGTCTCGTCTGTGCCCTTCCGATGTTATTTCTCTGTGCATAGCCCGAGGTACTCCCATTCTTCTTACCATCATCAGTCCTTGTCTTCGGGCAGTCTTTCACACGATGACCCATTTCATCACATTCAAAACAGGCTCCCGATGCCCAACAGCAAACTCCAGAATGCGGCTTCCCACAGCTTGCACACGTCGGCCTAGTATTACCTTCTTGGTTCGAGTTGCTGGAGCTGTCCACATTCGCTTTCTTCTTGGCATTAAACGGAGCACGGCGATTATCATAGTTTTGCCTCTTCTTCTGATTTTCTCCTGAGTTCTGATATCGGTTCAAGTTAGCCTCTGCCAAGATGGCCTTGTCCAACACTCCAGCGTAGGTCGGCATATTGAGCATGTTAACCCGATCCTGAATTGGTCCACGCAGTCCACTTTCGAACTTCCTGGCCTTTCTGTATTCATCATCGACCATGTGAGGCGCATATCTCGCCAACTCGGTAAAAACACAGTCATATTCTGCCACTGTCTTGTTGCCTTGTGTCAAAGTTTGAAACTCTGTGGTCTTACGGTCTCGAACACTAAGGGGGAAATGCTTGTTGTAAAACAATTCCAAAAATTTGGCCCAAGTCAGACCTGGGTTGCTTTCTCGGGTCATCATCCACCATCTTCGTGCATCGTCGTCTAGCGTGAATGTTGCCAATGACACCTTCTGGGCATCGGTACTGGGAAAGATCTCGAGCAGCTTCTCCATTTCCAAGACCCACGCTTCGGCCTTCATCGGTTCAATACCCCCAGAGAACCTCGGCAGTTTCATCTTTTTGAACTCTCTGATCAAGGCTATGGTGTTGTCCCCATATAAAGCTTGCTGTGGAGGCACTTGCGGCACTGGAGGAGGCGGAGGTGGAACTGCATGTCGGCCGTTTGTCTGCTCGGCCTGGGTAAAAGTGGTACTAGTGTCTTGTGGCCTAGGTTGTCTTAACTCACGGACCAAACCTTCGACCAATCTCTCTAATCTGTCCAATCTGTCTTCGGGATGATCTCGGCCAACCGGTGGTCTACCCCTTCTCATGATGCTAAGAGTATGCAAAACGTGACTTTAAAACAAAACAATCAAATAGACATGTATACAAGTAACAAACAGTCAAGCCGAGATGATGCACACTTCGTCAAATAGCAAGCAACATGATGCAATCCTAACATCTTTCTAAGGGAAATCCTATGCTCTTTAGGACTCAAGGTGTGTGAATAACGTACTATGAGGAATTTGTGCTTTGATACCAATCTAACACGATCCCATTCCGCCCCTAATATAATGGTGCCATGATGGCTAGTAATCCGAGATTTACCGAAGGCCAACTTTCTAAATTCACATACAATCAGAGTATTACATATGGGACTAACATGTGCAGAAGCAATATATACAAAATTAATTAGTCCATAAGAGCTGTGCATAAGTTAAATGGAATGGCACACATTTGTACATAGCTTTAATACAACAAAATGAAGTACAAAAATACATCTTGACCAAAAGGCTTCTCAGCTATCAAATACAAAATACAATAAAATACAACTAAGAAGCATAATCTTCAAGATACGGCAAAAGTGTATAATCCAAAACAAGTAGCAAGTACATCTAGGCGTCTCCGTCGTCCTGTTCGTCACCTACATATATATAGAGAGGGGTGAGCTTGGATACTCAGTGAATGGTATAAATAATAAAGGGGTTTGCATGCATGATATCCGAGACCCTTAACAAAACAATACATAATCATAGCTTCTAACCAACAAGGGACGAATCAAGTTCATCTAACAAATCTTTCAAGCTTCATCAATCAAAGTCTTTCAAGGCTTTCAAGTTTCAAGGGGTGACATTAACAAAGGTTGTGTTACAAATGCTTATAGTCCCCTAGCACATACGGACTTTCAAGATTGTGCTACAAATGCTTATAGTCCCCTAGCACATACGGACTTTCAAAAGTTGTGCTACAAATGATTATAATCCCCTAGCACGTACGGACTTTCAAAAGTTGTGCTACAAATGCTTATAGTCCCCTAGCACGTACGGACTTTCAAAAGTTGTGCTACAAATGCTTATAGTCCCCTAGCACGTACGGACTTTCAAGATTGTCATTCAAAACAAGGCTAATACTTGATATACAAAATAGGGATCATCATTCATGCTTCACAAAATACTTTTCCAAAACAAGCAAGGCAAAACTTTATCAAAACTTAATAACATAACTTTATTAAAAATACCACTCACATAGTTCTTCAGACGTCGGGGTCAAGGCAAGTTCAAGTCCTACAAACACATGGCAAAGTCTGTTGAATACACTTTCAAACAAGTTCACATGCATACAGATGATCTCGGCATCCTTCAAAACCAAGCTAAGTCAAAACAAAACACTATTTCTCATGTCGGGAAAACACACTGGGCGACTACCAGGTCTAGGCCGAGGTCCTACACCTCTTTGCCGAGGTGTTGCCTCGATGGCCACATTCAAGGAAATGAGGTCGGGAAAATCTGAGTTTCCCTTTCTTGAAGAACATGAACATGAGGAAGATGAATGCAAGATCATAATTTGCTATTACAAAATCTGAGATTTCATGCTATGAATTCAAAAACATGGACCTGGGTACCCATATTCAAGGATCTTGCGAGGACAAACACAAAAACATGAATCTTAAGGCAACTTTCGGATCAAACAAGACTTTTTCTTCAAAACACATGAACACTATCTTCTCTTTCTAGAACCAACTTTAAACCAATGCATAACATGCAGAACAGGTTCGATCGTGCAATGCAGCTAGATAAACATAAGGAACAACAAAAGTAAATTAAGAATGTAACCTCAATACGCGAATCTAACGGTTTGATCTCTAGGTATCAAGCTCGAAAGCCCACTCTTTCACTCTAAAACTTCTTCATCTTCTTCTAGAGCTTCTCTCTCCTCACAAGCAAAGACATATAGCAAATGATACATTCTAGGTCTGCTGGCTGACTTAACACTCAGCTGGGACACGTGGCACTACCGGGTTGGTTCTCCTAAAAAAGGTGGCTGAGTGAAAAGACAAGACTATGACAAAGTGTGTTCAACAAGCAAGATGGCATGGGCACTCCGGCGGGTAATGATCTCGGCTAAGTACAAGACATCGGCAAGTAGGGGAACAATGATCTCGGCTAGGAAGGACAACACTTGACTAAGCTGTGCCACACCTTGGCCTAGATGTGCCACACCTTGGTCTAGGTCACACCACTCCAAGACAAGATCACTTAGGTGCAAAGGTAACATCTCGGCCTAGATAATACACATCTCGGCCTATATGTTAGGGCGAAGGTGGAGGTCAAACAAAGTGGTTCCAAAGAAGTTCTAGACTAAAGATGACCTCGGCTAAACTCACACCAAGCAAGGTACAAAACATGCGAGAGACACTTAAGCAAGATGAATCAAGGTTTGCAAAGATGCAACATATCAAGACAAGATCATGTAATATATGCAAGCATGACTAGGGTAGAGTGAGGGTTGTTACAGTAATTTACTGAGAAATTACTGGGAATTTACTGAAAATTTACTGAGTAATTTAATGAGAATTTACTGGGAATTTACTCGAAATTTGTAATAACCCAACCCTCGTATGTGTTCCCGATATATTTTCAGTCCCTCATTATGTGTATTTATATGCTTATTATGAAATGTCACGTGGAATTAAGTTTAAGTAAGTGAACCTTATGACTATGGATTCATATCTGTTGAATAAGGAGACACGTGGGTTCATTTTTGACATTTTTATTGGTATGTTTGGAACCTCCTCATTTTATTTTGGGGTGTTGCTTGAGGTGGTAATATGATGGTAAAGTAAGATTGGACCAAAAACTTTAATTCGAATAGTTAACCTACGATTAGCCGTCATTCATTTGTCCTTTTCTTTTTCCACACTTGGAATTTGAATGTGAGGTTAGAACCATTGGAAAGATTATTTCCGGGGCTTCGATTTGGACACAAGAACGACCTAGAACGGAGTCCCGATGAGAAAGTTATACCCGTTTGAAGTTTTCACATCTGTGCTGGAAGCAGAGCCGCACGTGCGGGGAATAGCGCCGCACGTGCGGTCTGTGCGGGACAGCAGCTCTAAAAACGGGATTTTTGGACCATTTCTTGCAATTTCTTTTCCTCTCTTCTTCTCCCCTCTTCCATGTCCGAAACCCTAGCTTCCAAAACCTTAATTTCCTCCACTTTTATCAACAAATCCTCCATGGATCTTGTATCAAGGATGGAGAACAAGAAAGGGTTAACATTTCCAACCGATTGAATTTCGAAATTGAGGTGGAATCTCATCCAAGCTCGCTCCTTTGTTTGTTCTTCGAGGTAGGGGTTCTAAATCTCCTCAATACTTACATCTATGGATACATTTATGGTAACTTCATTATATTAATGCAAAAATCTTCATTTTTATCATCTAAGGCATATTATGAGATTTGGGGATTTAGAGTTTGAGATGTTGGAAGTTAAATTGATGGGTTAAAATGATGAATTGTGAATCCTAGATGTAGAATCATTGGGAAAATTGGAATTAAAAGTGGTGATTTAAGAAGTGTGAATTTTTGTTAAAAATCCTCATTTTTCTTGAAACGCTAGGTTGATTAATGATGATACCCAATGATTTGGCCCAAATTGAAAGTAGAATAATGAAATTGAGGTATTGAATTATATGTGTTCAAGTTTAATTAGAATTTGGAAATATTTGAAAATTATGTTTAAAATTTGCGAATGAACTTTGTTATGAATGTTGTAATTCATGCTTTAATGTAAAGGAAAAATTGGGGAAATAATTTATTAAGGATAGGGATGACATGAACTTGGTTGTGGAATGTCGAAATGGGATTCAAGGATTTAGTTTGAATTATGTTGAATTATATTTAATGATGTTGAGTTGAATCATGTTGTTTATGTTGAATTGTGTTGATTATGTGAGATGGTATTGACTATGTTGATTTTAATTTTTGTGACCTAAAATGTGGAGTTTTCCGAAATGGGTTTCATCCCAAATTATTTTGGTAAATACTTGTGGGCTTGCTTAGTTATTAAAATCAAGAGAATGATTTAATGGAGTTTTTGTTGGAGAAAATACCAGAAACTAAACAATATTATTGATAAATGATGCAGAGAAAATGAGATACAAATAGATCAGGCTGAGGCACGAATATCTCGTTTTCTTTAAGGAGATCAAGCCCACTGCGGTAGGAAGAATCCAAATACCGATGCAGCAGTCACAACACTATGACTTGTCCCCTCCAAGATACAACAGCCCGACCACTTGTCGTATGGTTCAGGCCAACTCTGCATAAGATGGTGAACCCAAAGCTCCACCAATAAAACACCCTTCTTTGTTAGTAATCTCTCTTGTATAGAATAGTTGATCTCTATAGATAGAAAAGAGTAGACTATATATATAGGCTATAAGGACCTTACAGTTACACCAAAAATAATGACCATTAAACAAGAAAATTGTTACACCAAAATAATGACCATTAACCAAGTTCATGAATTCTATTTATCCTCCATTTATGACCAAGAGGTTACCAAAGTAATAAAACCCCATTTATGAAAAAGACAAACCAATAGATAAATATAAGATATTAAAATAGTCCAACAATCCCCCACTCATTTTAATATCAACAAGGATAAAAGAGATTACCAAACAAAGATAGACTAGTATGCATCATGAAGGTGTGCTCTGCATTGAACCTTCATTAGTGAAACAGCAACCTCTACTCCAGAGTCAGTAGTGGTCTCAGACTTGAACTATGACTGCTTAGGGGAAATAAAGAATTACTGCTCACACATAATAATCCAGGTGTTGACATGAGCTTTAATAGCCAGTACATTACGGCCTTGTGCTAATCCCAGTTTTCATGAGCATATTTGAGAATAAGCCTTGTTCTCATAGAAAGCGGCCCCACTTTCATGCTCACATAGGTGAAATCTGTCAAGGATGTTCCTGTAATTTACACACCCCACTCAACAAGAGCTACAGAATTTCATTAAGAGTATAAAAACTCAACCCTCTAACATTACAGGACAAATGCACTTACATCATAGGGATGGATAACAAAATATTAAAGAGTGCATTTTTACAACCACCATATGATTCGTTCTTCCCATTGAACCTAGTTACAAGATCTCTGGTCCCTAGGTTGGGTATCCTCATACATGGTTTTTGATTTTATAGGCTTCAAACCCATCCTCCTCGATGTATTCTAGACCCTATCTCTCGCCAAGGCCTTGGTTAACGGATCCGCAAGATTATCACAAGATCTTACATAATTCACAGTTATGATGCCATTACTCAAATAGGATCTCACATTACTGTGTTTCCTTCTAATAGGTCTGGATTTACCATTATAAAAATGATTGTTCACTCTACCAATAGCAGCAGTGCTATCACAACGAATTAACACAGGAGGAATTGGTTTTTCTCAAAAAGGAATTTCATGTAACAAATCTCTCAACCAATTCGCTTCCTCACATGCTGAAGCTAATGCTATAAGCTCAGCTTCCATTGTAGAATTAGCAATTATCGTCTGTTTTTTAGACTTCCGACATATAGCACCACCACCCAAGGTAAAAATAAAACCCGAGGTAGAGAGAGAATCACCTGACAAAGTGTTCCAATCGGCATCACTATATCCCTCAAGTACTACAGGATACTTGTTATAAAACAAACCATAATTTTTTGTTCCAAATAAATATCTCATAATTCTTCCCATGGCTAGCCAATGATCTCGACTTGGTTTGCTAGTAAACCTGCTAAGTACTCCAACAGCATATGCAATGTCAGGTCTAGTACAGTCAGTAGCATATCTCAAACTACCAATCATGCTAGCATATTCCTTTTGATTAATCACTTCTTTTTCATTTGTTACAACAGACAAATGTATGCTTGCATCAAAAGGAGTAGCAACATGTTTACAGTCTAGAAAATTATATTTCTTTAAAATTTTCTCAACATAATGTGACTGATCAAGAAAAATGCCATCCTCAGTCTTGGTAATTTTAATTTCCAAAATAAAATTAGCTTCACCAAGATCTTTCATATCAAAGTGGCTATTAAGCATATTTTTTAGTCTCATTTATAATATGCAAATTAGAGCCAAAGATAAGTAGATCATCCACATATAGGCTAATAATCACATGTGCATTCTCACAAGTTTTATAATATATGCACTTATCACATTCATTAGTCTTATAGCCATTCTCAAGCATGCAGAAATCAAATTTCTCATGCCACTGTTTAGGAGCTTGTTTTAAATCATAAAGGGATTTAGTTAGCTTACACACTTTGCTTTCTTGGCCAGGCTCCACAAAGCCTTCAGGTTGGTCCATGTAAATCTCCTCATCTAGATCTCCATTTAAAAATGCTGTTTTTACATCCATTTGATGAATTTTTAAATCATGAATTGCAGCCACTGCAATCAACAGTCTAATGGATGTTACTCTAATAACCGGAGAAAAAGTATCAAAGAAATCAAGATCAACTTGTTGCTTAAAACCTTTAGCGACAAGCCTCGCTTTATATTTATCTATAGTTCCATCCGGTTTAAGTTTTTTACGAAGGACCCATTTACACCCAATAGTTTTACAACCTAGAGATAAATCCACTAACTTCCATGTTTTATTTGAAAGTAGTGAGTCTATCTCATCATTTACAGCCTCTCTCCAGAAAATAGCATCAGGTGATGATAAAGCTTCTTGTACTGTATGAGGAATTTCTTCCACATTGTAAAGATAATAGTCAGGGCCAAAATCTTTTTCAACTCTAGCTCGTTTACTTCCTCTTGGTTGGATTTGAAAATTATCTTTTTCTTGAAAAACTTGAGAAGGAGTAGAAGAGCTAGGCATAGATAAAATATTTTCAGATATTATTTGACCCCCACTATTTCTAGATTTGAAAGGAAATTTATTTTCATGAAAAATAGCATCACCTGATTCAAAAAAATAATATTATTTTCCATATCAAAAAATCTATAAGCTGTACTATGCAACGCATACCCAAGAAAAGCACAAGTGGTAGCTCGTTCACCCAATTTAGGTCGTTTAGGATCTGCAAGCCTCACAAACCCCCGCCATAACTCATAAGGGACAATTTTAGTCTTTTTGTGTGGCACTCTATTTATCACATGGCAAGCTGTCAAAATAGCCTCACCCCAAAAATTTGAGGGAGCACCTGAATCAATAAGCATAGCATTCGTCAAGTCAATTAACGTTCTATTTTTTCTTTCAGCTACGCCATTTGATAAAGGTGAATATGGTGGAGTAGTCTCATGAATAATTCCCAATGACTGAACAAAAGAGTTGAATCCTAGAGATTCATACTCCCGGCCTCTATCACTTCTAATTCTTTTAATCTTTTTACCGAATTGATTTTCCACTTCAAGAAGGAATTCTTTAAATTTCTCAAAAGCATCACTTTTATTTTTTAATAAATATACGTTTGTATATTTTGAAAAATCATCAATAAAAGTGATAAAATATCGGTTACCACCCCGAGTTAAAATTCCTTCAAACTCACACAAATCAGTATGAAATAATTCTAGCAATTCGGTATTTTTTTCAACACTTTTATGAGGCCTCTTTGTAATTTTTGCTTTACTGCAAACTTCACATTTCTCAAAAATTTTTGTCACTTTAGGAATTAATTCTAAACTACTCATGATTCCCACATATTTACTATTTATATGACACAAGCGAGCATGCCATAAATTAACAGAAGACAACATGTAAACCGAATTAGTAGATGGTTTATTAATCTCAACATTCAATTTGAACATCCCATCACAAGCATAACCCTTACCCACAAAAATACCCTTCTTGGTAATCACATATTGATCAGATTCCATAGTTTGCTTAAAACCAGCCTTATTCAACAAATAACTTGACATCAAATTCTTCCTCATGGACGGTGTATAAAGCACATCTTTTAAAGTAAGCACACGTCCAGAGGTGAATTTTAGATCAACCTCACCACTCCCAAGTATCTTGGTTTGACTAGAGTCACCAAGCATAATTGTTTTCTCATCATCAAAGGGAGTATATACCTTGAACCAAGTTTGATCATAACAAACATGTCTATTAGCACCAGAATCTACCCACCAACCGTCCACATAATTAACCATGCAAATGTCTGTAATCATAGCCACAAATGGCTCCTCGATAACGTTAGCCTTTGGGGCAGGTGCACGTTTTCGGAATTTGCAAGTTCGAGCAATATGCCCACTTTTGCCACAGACAAAGCATGTAAAATTTTGTGGAGGTGATGGACCTTGGTTCTTATCTGGATTAATCCACTTATTGTGAGGTTTACCATAATTCTTCATATTCTTTTTATAAGGCTTCAAATAAGCATTCTTGGAATTATGACCTTTGGGTAAGTTATTATTTGCAGAAACAAAGTTTACCTTTGTGGTAGAATTGCCATTACCCGCTTGTGTTATTAATGCATCTTGTCCTCTAGCCTCCTCTTCTACTCGGATGCGAGTGATCAACGTCTCCAAAGAAGTCTCCTTTTGTTTGTGACGCATACTCTTTTGGAATTCTCTCCAGGATGGCGGTAGCTTGTCAACAAGTCCTGCAACTACCAAGTTGTCACCAATCTTGATGCCTTCAGATCTTACTTCTGCAACTATCATTTGGAAATCTTGTGCTTTCTCTACAACGAATTTTCCATCTACCATTTAGAAGCAGAAAAACCGGCTAGCTGCATACTTTTTTGCTCCAGCCTCTTCGGTATCATACTTAGTCTGTAAAGCTTTCCAAATTTTCTTTACGGAAGTGTAAGTAGTGTCATAATAATCATAAAATTGATCAGCAAGGCAATTTAAGAGATAAAAGCGCATTTATACTCATCTGTATTATAGGAAGCCACTTTTGCTTCATGTGCCTCATAGTCTTCATCATTCATCTCCTCAGTTGGGATTTTGTTCGGATTCTTTTCGGTAAGAACATATGCAACTTTCAAAAGGCTAAGGTAAAAAAGAACTTTTCCTTTCCACCTCTTAAAATGAACTCCTTTGAACTTGAAAGGTTTGTTGAGATCTCCAATTCCATCATTGGTTTTTTCTGGTACTTGTTCCATGTTTGATCTCCTTAAAATTGTTGGAGAAAATACCAGAAACTAAACAATATTATTGATAAATGATGCAGAGAAAATGAGATACAAATAGATCAGGCTGAGGCACGAATATCTCGTTTTCTTTAAGGAGATCAAGCCCACTGCGGTAGGAAGAATCCAAATACCGATGCAGCAGTCACAACACTATGACTTGTCCCCTCCAGGATACAACAGCCCGACCACTTGTCGTATGGTTCAGGCCAACTCTGCATAAGATGGTGAACCCAAAGCTCCACCAATAAAACACCCTTCTTTGCTAGTAATCTCTCTTGTATAGAATAGTTGATCTCTATAGATAGAAAAGAGTAGACTATATATATAGGCTATAAGGACCTTACAGTTACACCAAAAATAATGACCATTAAACAAGAAAATGGTTACACCAAAATAATGACCATTAACCAAGTTCATGAATTCTATTTATCCTCCATTTATGACCAAGAGGTTACCAAAGTAATAAAACTCCATTTATGAAAAAGACAAACCAATAAATAAATATAAGATATTAAAATGGTCCAACAGTTTCTTTATGTAGATAGGAAATGTTTGGTTTTTGGGTGAAAACCCTAGACATTCAGGGATTTTTGGAAAAATGTGGAGGATGTCCATACAATTCTTTTTTATCTTGAAATCAAAGTGATTGATTATAAGTTCCATACTGTGTTTGCAAGAATGGTAATCTTCTATTTATAGATATATATTGAGATGGAGGAAATTGTAGTATTTAAGAAGTGTGAATTTTTGTTAAAAATCCTCATTTTTCTTGAAACCCTTGGTTGATTAATGATGATACCCAATGATTTGGCCCAAATTGAAAGTAGAATAATGAAATTGAGGTATTGAATTATATGTGTTCAAGTTTAATTAGAATTTGAAAATGTTTGAAAATTATGTTTAAAATTTGCGAATGAACTTTGTTATGAATGTTGTAATTCATGCTTTAATGTAAAGGAAAAATTGGGGAAATAATTTATTAAGGATAGGGATGACATGAACTTGGTTGTGGAATGTTGAAATGGGATTCAAGGATTTAGTTTGAATTATGTTGAATTATATTTAATGATGTTGAGTTGAATCATGTTGTTTATGTTGAATTGTGTTGATTATGTGAGATGGTATTGACTATGTTGATTTTAATTTTTGTGACGTAAAATGTGGAGTTTTCCGAAATGGGTTTCATCCCAAATTATTTTGGTAAATACTTGTGGGCTTGCTTAGTTATTACAATCGAGAGAATGATTTAATGGAGTTTCTTTATGTAGATAGGAAATGTTTGGTTTTTGGGTGAAAACCCTAGACATTCAGGGATTTTTGGAAAAATGTGGAGGATGTCCATACAATTCTTTTCTATCTTGAAATCAAAGTGATTGATTATAAATTCCATACTGTGTTTGCAAGAATGGTAATCTTCTATTTATAGATATATATTGAGATGGAGGAAATTGTAGTATAAATGGATGCTTAATGGTGGGCTTGTGAAGAATAATGAAGGAAAGAAAAAAGAACTAATGACTAAGTTATATATGTGTACAGGGCACACTTCAGGAGGGACAAGCACTTCGTTGTAGCACTGTGAGTAGTAGTACAAAAAAATGTACATTTTATCTATTGTTGATAATTATTGTCACTAATGCTCTGTTCTTTGTAAGTGTTATACGAACATTTATGACAATTGGAAATCAATGTGAACTTACATGAACGCTGAAAGATTCGCGTACGTCGGTATGATTTTGGAATCCTTGTTCTGTTAATGACGAATATTAACCCTTTGTTATTTATAAGCATACTATGTTATTTCTTAAAGAATAAGTGAAACTTATGTTCATTTTTGAAGAATCAGAATAATTGGAAAGTTATGTGAATTCATACGAATTTGTAGTTATTTTGTTGTGTTACATATGAATTCGAAGTTATTCGGAATCTACGACATGAATGCAAAAGTTTAACATCATTATGTGACCCACATAAGAATATGAATTATTCTATTTTGTTAAGCGCACAATAATGACGTAATATAACAAGAAATGCTCTGTTTTCTGATATGTTACGTTATAACTTAAAGAATGATTATTCATATATGCAGAAGTATTCACATCATCTTTAGCACAAGGCCCTTACCCGAGGGTAATAATACCGTGGTTCAAATAATTAAGTTACAAGTTTACGTATGCTATAAGTCAAGAATGTTACAAGTTTGTGAAAGTTACAAGTCCAAGTATGTTATAAGTTCATGTATGTTACAAGTCCAAGTATGTTATAAGCTCATGTATGTTACAAGTATACGCATGTTACAAGTTCAAGTATGGTACAAGTTTATATATGTTATAAGTTCAAGTATGGTACAAGTTTACGTATGTTACAAGTTTACAAGTTTAAGCCTGTTACAAGTTTACGTATGTTATAAGTTTAAGTCTGTTACAAGTTCACGTATGTTATAAGTTCTAGGATATTACAAGTTTTTAGTACCGAGGAACAAGGATGCTTTATATGGACTTGTTAGCACTATTGAAGAGCCAGGTATAATTAAGTTAGAATTCTAATTTTTGTTCATGAATTAAGCATAATGCATATGTATGAATTTGTTTCCGTTTATGATATAACATGATATGTATGGTTGGTCTGTAAAACCTGTTAATTACTGGTATGAAACAAAGTGCTACTTGGAACTAAGTGCTACATTGTGAGCCACCTCTAGAGTCCATGTGAGCCACCTCTTGAGTCCATACATATATGAATGAGGCTTATAGCCAATCTGGGCCTATGGCCATTCTATATGATCTATGAGACCAGAGGCCATTATGTATTTTCGGTATGGAGCAAAGTGCTGTACGGAATTAAGTGCTGCAATGCGAGTCACCTCTAGAATCCGTACGAGCCACCTCTTGAGTCCATACATTTGTGCAAGATATGAGGCCTATGGCCATTCCGGATAAGTTATTATAATATGAAACAAAGTGCTACACGGAACTAAGTACTACGGAGAGAGTCACCTCTAGAGTCCGTGTGAGACACCTCTTGAATTCATACACACATGTTTCAAGGGCCTCGTGCCACATGTTTCAAGGGCCTCGTGCCACATGTTCAAGGGTTTTATGCCAAACTTTTCAAGGGCTTTATGCCAACTTTCAAGGGCTTCATGCCATATGTACAAGGGCTATATGCCACCATGTTTAAAAGTTTAATGCTAATATGTACAAGGGCTATATGCCGCCATGTTTAAAAGTTTAATGCTAATATGTTCAAGGGCTATCGCCACTTTTTTTTCAAGGGCTTAAAGCCATTATGTTCCAAGATATTATGTTTCAAGTCAATATGTTTCAAGTCAATATGTTTCAAGACTGGGCCTTAGACCATTCAAGAATTAATACAGAATCAATTAACCTTATGCCTCGTTATTTATGTATGCATTGATATGTATTGTAATTCAAGTTGAGCATTGAATCGTTTATGTACTATTATTCACTGAGCTTCGCTCACTTTATATTGTGTATGTTCTGTAGGTAATCACTTTGGGAGTCCGTCTTAACCCTTGAAGCTCACCCTTCAGTTGTCAACCTCAGTATGCCCAGGCTCCCAGACCAAGTCTATGCATTTATGTCAAGTTTTGTTAAGATTTTGGCTTGCACTTTAATTATTTACCTAAGGTTAAAATGTATGTATATGATCCCTTTCTATACCAATGTTTGTTCATGCGGTCATGTATGTGTATGGGTATGTCTAAAAATAAATGACTCTCACGAATGTGATCCTGGCATGTTAGGTTTAGCCCAATGGATGCTTTTCTGTGTTATTTTATTATATTAAATGCTTCCGTTCAGGCCCCATATGATATGTATATCAGGTTAAGTATCCGTTTCTGTATGGGTCATGTCCGAACTTTTAGGGGCGAGTTTGGGGTGTGACAAAATTTATTAAGTGATTTGCGGAGAACTTACTGAGTAATTTACAAAGAATGTACTAAGAATTTATTGAAAAATTTAATGGGAATTTACTGAGTAATATACTTATAATTTATAGGGAATTTACTGAGTACTTTACAGAGAATTAACTAGGGATTCACTGAGTAATTTACTACGAATTTACAGGCAATTTACTAAGTAATTTACTAAGAATTTACTGAGCAATTTTTTGAAAATTCACATGGAATTTCCTATTTTCTGAGAATTTACTGATAATTTACGGAGTAATTTACTTGAATTTACTGAGTAATTTACGGAGACTTTAATCGGAATTTACTAAGTAGTTTACTTAGAATTTAAAGGGAATTTACTGAGTAATTTACTTTGAATTTACTGGGAATTTACTCAGAATTTACTGGAAATTTACAGAGTAATTTACTAGAAATTTATTGAGAATTTATTAAGTAATTTACTGTCTAATTTACTTAGAATTGACTGAGTAATTTACTGAGAATTTAATGAGAATTTACGAAAAATTTACTGAGTAATTTACAAAAAATGAACATGGAATTTACAAAGTAATTTATTGAAAATTAACTAGTAATTTACTGAGTAATTTACGGAGAATTTACAGGGAATTTACTGAGTAATTTATTGAGAATTTTCTAAGAATTTACTACGTAATTTACTGAGGATATACAGGGAATTTACACAGTAATTTACTGAGAACTTACTGAGAATTTACTGAAATTCACATGGGATTTACTGACTAATTTACAGGGAATTTATTTCGACTTTACTGATTAATTTAATGGGAATTGACTGACAATTTTTTGGAAATTTACGGATTAATTTACTGAGAGTTTACTGGAAATTTACTGAGAATTTACTAAGAATTTAATGGCAATTTACTATGTAATTATTAAGAATTAATTAGGAATTTATACAGTAATTTGCTGAGAATTTACTGAGTATTTACTGAGGAATTTACTGGAAAATTACTAAGTAATTTATTGACAATTTATTGAGTAATTTAATGACAATTTACTTGGAATTTACTAGCTAATTTACTGAGAATTTATTAGGAATTTACATAGTAATTTAATGAGAATTTACAGGGAATTTACTGAGTAATTTATTGAGAATTTACGGGGAATTTACTAAGTAATTTACTAAGAATTTACTAGAAATTTTTTGAGTAATTTACTGAGAATTTATAGAGAATTTACTGTGCAATTTACTGGGAATTTACTGAGTAATTTAAAGAGAATTTACAGGAAATTTTTTGAGTAATTTACTGGGAATTTACTGAGTAATTTACTTGGAATTTACTGAGAATTTATTGAGTAATTAACTTTGAATTTATTTGGAATTTATAGAGAATTTACTGGAATTACAGGGAATTTACTGAGAATAAAATGAGTCATTTGTTGAGAATTTACTAGTAATTTACTGAGAATTTACTGAGGAATTTACTGGGAATTTTTTGAAAAATTTACTGAGAAGTTACTAGCAATTTACTGAGAATTTAATAGGAATTTACTAAGTAATTTACTGACTAATTTACTCAGAATTTACTGAGTAATTTACAAAGAATTTACTGAGGAATTTATAGAGAATTTACTCGGAATTTTCTAAAAAATTTGCTGAGGAGTTACTGGCAATTTACTTGGAATTTTGCTGAGTAATTTACTGGGAATTTACTGAGTAATTTATTAAGAATTTACTGGCAATTTACTGAGTAATTTACTGAGAATTTACTGGCAATTTACAGAGTAATTTTTTGAGAATTTACTGAGTAATTTACTAATAATTTACTCGAAATTTATTGAGTAATTTAATGAGAATTTACTAGGAATTTACTGAGTAATTTACTAAGTAATTTAATGGAAATTTAATGAGTAATTTACTAGGAATTTACTGAGGAATTTACTGAGAATTTACTTGTAATTTACCAATTAATTTACATAGAATTTACTGGGAATATACTGAATAATTTATTGAGATTTTATTGAGTAATTTGTAAATTATTTACTGGGAATTTACTAAATAATTTACTGAGAATTTACTGGGAATTTACTTAGTAATTCACTAACAATTCACTGTGTAATATACTGGGAATTTACTAAGAATTTACTAGGAATATATTGAATAATTTGCCGAGAATTTATTGAGTGATTTTGTTAATTATTTACTGGGAATTTACTGAATGATTTACTGGGAATTTACTGTGTAATTTACTGAGAATTTATTGAGAATTTACGAGGAATTTACTGAGTAATTTATTGAGAATTTACTAGTAATTTACTGAGTAATTTATTGGGAATTTGCTCCGCAATTTACTGGTAATTTTCTGAGTAATTTACTGAGAATTTATTAGAAATTTACAGAGTAATTTACTGAGTAATATACTGATAATTTTCTGGGAATTTACTAAGTAATTTACTGAGTAATTTACGAAAAATTTACAGGGAATTCACTGAGTAATTTAATGAAAATTTACTGGGAATTTACTAAGTAATTTACAGAGAATTAACTTGCAATTTACTGAGTATTTTACTGAAAATTAATTAAGAATTTACTAAGTAATTTACTAAAAATTCACGGGAATTTGCTGACAATTTACTAGAAATTTACAAAGTAATTTTCTCAGAATTTATTGGGAATTTACTGATAATTTACTTGAATTTATTGAATAATTTACGAAAAATTTTCTGAAAATTTACTAAGTAGTTTACTCAGAATTTACAGAGGAATTTACTGAGTAATTTTCTTTGAAACTAAAGGGAATTAACGGAGAATTTACTAGGAATTTACTGATATTTTACGGAGTAATTTATTGATAATTTACTGTGTATTTTCAAAGTAATTTACTTGGAATTTACTGAATAATTTACTGAGTAATTTACTGCGAATTTACTTAGGTGCCGTTTGGTAACACTTACGTTTTCAATTTTCTGTTTATATTTACAAAAATTTTAAAAACTTAAATAAAAACTTATTTGGTAAAATTTTTGATTTATAAATCAGTGGTCTTAGTTTATAAATTTGGCCAAAAAATAAAAACACAAAAAATGTATTTCCATTTTGAGTTTTCAGTTTTTTTTTTTTTTTACCACCCAACACTAGCTACCACCCGCCACCATTTTTCACCACCGTCTTCCGCCACCACCACCCACCCTCCCACTACCACCACCACTCACCACTCACCACCCACTTGTCACCACCACCCACCACCACCCACCAGTCACTCGCCACCACCACCTACCCCTCGCCGCCACTACCACCACCACCCACCACCCACCTGCCATTCACCCGCCACTACCATCCATCGCCCGCCACCACCACCCGCCACCTACTTGCCACCACCACTCACCACCCACCTGCCACCACTATCCACCACCTGCCATCCACCACCACCAGCCACCTGCTATCCACCACCACCAGCCACCTGCCACCCACCACCACCACCACCATCATCCATCACCCACTCGCCACCCACCTGCCATCACCACCACCACCTACTTCACTACCACCTACCACCTACCACCCGCCACCACCACCACCCGCCATCCGTCACCCACCTGCCACCACCACCCACCACTTGCCATCACCACCACCACCCACTCGCTACCACCCACCACTCGCCACCGTCATCATCCACCACCCACCCGCCACCATCCACTCGCTACCACCCACCACCCGCCACCGTCACCCACCCCCCACTCGCCACCGTCACCCACCCGCCACCACCACCACCACCACCCACCCGCCACCACCCACCACTACTCGTCATCCGCTACCCACCTGCCACCACCACCCACCACCCGCCACCGTCACCCACCCATGCACCACCACCACCCACCCATCACCCACCGTCACCACTTTCCACCACCGTCTTCCGCCACCACTTGCCGCCATTTGCCATTTCTCACTCTTTTTTATATTTTTAAATTTTTTTAAACATTTTGTCAATTACCAAACACGTTTATAGTTTATGTTTTTCTAAATATAAACAAAAACCAGTTTATAAAATTTTTGTAAATATAAACGGAAAACGTAAACGTTACCAAACACACAGTAATTTACTGAAAATTTATTTGTAATTTTCTGAGTAATTTACTTCGAATTTTTTGGGAATTTACGGAGAATTTACTGAGAATTTATTCAGCAATTTACATGGAATTTACTAAGCATTTATTAGGAATTTACTAAGTAATTTACTAAGAATTTACTGGGAATTTGCTGGGAATATACTGAGTAATTTATTGGGAATTTACTGAGTAATTTATTGAGAATTTTCTGGAAATTTACTGAGAATTTATTGGGAATTTACTGAGTAATTTACTGGGAATTTAATGAGTAATTTACAGAGAATTTACTAAGTAATTTACTGGCAATTTACTAAGAATTTACTAGGGATATACTGAGTAATTTACTGAGAATTTACTGGCAATTTAATGTGTAATTATTGAGAATTTACACAGTAATTTACTGAGAATTTACTGAGTAACTTACTGGCAATTTACTGGGAAATTACTGAGTAATTTACTAACAATATTTTGAGTATTTTACTGAGAATTTACTTGGAATTTACTGGGAATTTACTGGCTAGTTTACTGAGAATTTACTAGGAATTTACTAAGTAATTTACTCAGAATTTACAGGGAATTTACTGGGTAATGTATTGAGAATTTACTGGGAATTTACTAGATAATTTACTACGAATTTACTGAAAATTTACGGAAACTTTACTGAGTAATTTAAAGAGAATTTATAGGGAATTTTCTGAGTAATTTTCTGAGAATTTACTGGGAGTTTACTGAGTAATTTACTTGGAATTTACTGAATAATTTACTAAGAATTTACTCAGAATTTACAGGGAATTTAATGAGTAATTTACTTTGAATTTATTTTGAAATTACAGAGAATTTACTAGGAATTACAGGAAATTTACTGAGAATTTACTAGGAATTTACAAAATAATTTACTAAGAATTTAATGGAAATTTACTGTGTAATTTATTGAGAATTTACAGACTAATTTACTGAGTAATTTACTGAGAATTTACTGGCAATTTAATGTGTAATTATTGAGAATTTATTGAGAATTTACACAGTAATTTACTGAAAATTTACTGAGTAACTTACTAGCAATTTACTGAGAAATTACTGAGTAATTTACTTACAATATTTTGAGTATTTTACTAAGAATTTACTTGGAATTTACTGGCTAATTTACTGAGAATTTACTAGGAATTTACTAAGTAATTTACTCAGAATTTACAGGGAATTCACTGAGTAATTTATTGAGAATTTACTGGGAATTTCTTGAGAATTTACTAGGAATTTACTAAGTAATTTACTACGAATTTACAAAAAATTTACTGAGTAATTTAAAGAGAATTTATAGGGAATTTTCTAAGTAATTTTCTAGGAATTTACTGGGAGTTTACTGAGTAATTTACTTGGAATTTACTGAATAATTTACTGAGAATTTACAGGGAATTTACTGAGTAATTTACTTTGAATTTATTTTGAAATTACAGAGAATTTACTTGGAATTACAGGGAATTTACTGAGTAATTTACTGATAATTTAGTAAGAATTTACAAAGTAATTTACTGAGAATTTAATGGAAATTTACTGTATAATTTACAGAGAATTTACAGACTAATTTACTGGGAATTTATTGAGAATTTACTGGCAATTTAATGTGTAATTATTGAGAATTTACACAGTAATTTACTGAGAATTTACTGAGTAACTTACTGGCAATTTACTGGAAAATTACTGAGTAATTTACTGACAATATTTTGAGTATTTTACTGAGAATTTACTTGGAATTTATTGGCTAATTTACTGAGAATTTACTAAGTAATTTACAGGGAATTTACTGAGTAATTTATTGAGAATTTCGTGGCAACTTGGCTACTAAATAGATTAGTAACTATTAAAATCGTATGACCTGCTGGACTTTGTTTTCGAACATATAGATTTAAAGTGGTTAATACTTTAAGATAAATTCTGGAAATTACTGCATAAGGTGGCGATCCTGGAAGATATTCATATCCATTTGATAACACTCTAAGTTCTAAAACTTTAGATACATTAGCATCTAAAAGTGCTATACTTAAATTAGGATATATATCAAAATAAACTGAACCATGTGAGAGACTGGTTTCTATAGCTCCCATGAGTGATGCTCTCCAATCGAGACATCTGCCATCTCTGAGTGTACACTGAATACTGGTGTTTTGGCCTAATAAGGTTAAAGGCTTAAAGGCAATCTGGACAAGTCCGATTTGGACATATTTATATTTCTGAAGAAAAAGATAAAGGTCCTGAAATTGGAGGAGATATATGATCTCATCAATATTCTGGACAGACATAGCATGCTCAAATGCTTGAATGGCAGAAAATAACCTTTCCAGAAAGATGGAAAATTACAAATGTTGTTCCACCACGACCCATGGTCCAACAAAGTTTGGATGATGTTATCCAAACAGATGGAGGTAATATTTATCTTCGTTTCCAGAAACCACAAAGACAACTATAGCGATCCCGGGTTTACCCTTGTTGAACAGTGATCCGGACATGTGTCCGTGGATGTTGGTAGTTGTTTATCATCTTCGTTGCATCCTTTTTACTTTGTATATTGAGTTTTGGGATGTGTTGGGCAGGTTTGTTACAGGTTGGTTGTGTTTGGGAGCCTAGTGTTGCTGCCCAGATTTTTGGTCCTTCGCTCGAGCGAGGAGTTTGTCGCTCGAGCGAGAGTGAGGTTCGTGTCTGGTGGGTCGAGCCAGGTTGGCTTCGCTCGAGCGAGTGTTGCGTCTGGTTCTGGACCTGAGAGTTGTGTTTCTTGGCTCGAGCGAGATTTTCTTGGCTCGAGCGGTCTGGTTTGTTCTTCGCTCGAGCGTGAGGTCTGTCGCTCGAGCGTGCTTGTGGTTGCAGACCTGAGGGTTCGAGTTGTTGGCTCGAGCGAGCATTCCTTCGCTCGAGCGCACTTTTGAGTTTTTGGCTCGAGCAAGAGTTCCTTGGCTCGAGCGAGAATTTCTGTGTCTGGTCGCTCGAGCGACCAAGTCTTCGCTCGAGCGAGCGTGTTTTATATCAGCGGACAGTAGTGATTTGAACTTCACTTTTTCACTTTCTTTTTTATCCAAACCCTAAATCCGAGACCCTCTCTCTCTAAACTTACACCCTCTCTAAGATTTGATCTCCCTAGGGTGTGAATCTAGCCTAGGGCCTTTGTTAAAAAGATAGAGGGCATTGAGAGCTTCGTTTTAATCTGAAAAAGTTTGGTTTTGGAGCACGTTGCTCTTCGAGTCTTCATCTCCTTTTTGGCTTAAACTTCGAGGTAGGGATATCCTACTCCTCTCTATGGATTTTGTCTTTAAATTTTGGTATTTTGAGACGTTGGGCTTGACTTGGTAATTTTATGAAAGTTTGGGGCTTTTGTGTAATTTTACAAAAGTTGGGGTTTTATTCATAATAAACCTAGATGCATGTTTGGAATGGAGAAATGGAATAAATGTTAAATCACTGATGAAAATGGGACCTAAGGGTTGAAATGTTAATTATGGGAATTGACCTAATTACATTGTTTAATTAATTGGGATAATTAATTGTGAGAAATGAGGAAATGAAATGTTGATTGAATATCCATTTGTGCATTTATTTTCTGTTTAGAAATAACTGCTTTGGGCTATCGGTGGAGGATAGTCGTGGTTGTTGTAGACAATGCATGATGATTAGGCAAACTGAAACTAATCAATGAAGTGTGTCATGGAACTTGACGGTTGATAGAATACATTAACTGTATGTATTGGGTAATTGTATATAGAACCAATGTGTTTATATACGTTATGTGTAGAGGAGGAGATAGGGGATGTACTCCGCGGTTTAGGGGAAGATAGGGGATGTACCTCTAAACCGGATAGTGTTGGGAGAAGATAGGGGATGAACTCCGTAGATACAGCTCTTATGCTTGTCTAGAAGTGAAGATAGAGCTTATATGCTTATCTTTGTGATGTGTGGATATAGCTTTTATGCTTATCTGAATGTGGGATATAGTTTTTATACATATCTGTGGAAATGATGATAGAGCTAGCATGCTTATCTGTTGAAAAAGGGAAAATGAAAGGAAACTTGGACTCATAAGTCGTATGACATAAATAGGTGATTTATGTGATTGTATCAGTGTTGGCCATCTATCAATTGCTAATATTTTAGTCATTGTTCATGGTTGGTTTAGTGTATTTCTACTGGGCTGTGGCTCACCCTATATGGGAATATCATTTTCAGGTGCAGGAAGCATGCCACCTCCAAGGACATAGCTGGGAGGCTAGAGGCGGACATATTTTTGTCGCTTAACTCTTGATGTATTACATGTAACTTCAAGCCAAGGGCTTAATGTGTAAACGAGTTAGTACTCTTTTGTTGTAACCAAGTGTTAACTTGGAAAGCTGTAAGCCCGTAGGGCATTTTGTTTTGATGTTAACATGTAATACTTATGTAATGGAACTCTAATGCATAAAAGAATGTGGTTAGTTTATATGTAAATGCATGTCTCATCTGATGGGTTTAATGTTATTATTTGAGGGCGTTACAACTTGGTATCAGAGCGTACCGGGTTCGAATACTTTGGGTACGTGGGAAGTGATTAGTATCACAATGGGTTTGTCTCGCTTGATAGAGACCTAGATGTAGTATCATATGCTATGTGCTTACTTGATAACATGCTTATGTGACTATGTGGGTATGGGATTTAATTTCTAGGATGTTGATTGGATCCTTGAGTTTCTGGGAGTCTTGTTGGAAAAGCACTTGATCAATGCTGTTTCTAACCGGAACTCTAGTAACGCCTCGGGACTATCATTATCCGGAAATGAAATTCGTAAGTGCTTATGTGTTTACGTGCTTATGTGGAGTGAATTACAGTTGTCCATGCATTAGGACGTGAGTGTTTAGTTTCGGCACATTTGTGAATGTGCTAATGTTCTGTGTTACCTTTATTAGGATGTCAGGACGAGGAAGAGGTGCTAGGCGTGGTAGACCTGCGAGGCAGGAAGTACCGTTACAGGGTGAGATTCCGGCAGTGCAGGAGGGAGTTGGTCAGGCCAATGTGGCCGAGCCAGTGGGTCAGCAGGCCATGGGTGCCTTGGCCAGAGAGATAGCAGGAGCTTTGGGTATTCTTAGAGCTGGGAATCAGGCCGCTGAGGCAGGGCCTTCTTTCTTGAAGAGGGAGTTCTTCCGGTCTAATCCGGATGAGTTTATTGGGGATCCGAAAGAGCCACTGAAGGCTGATGAGTGGCTAGAGCAAATGAGTAAGACGTTCGAGATGCTTGGCATCGAGGACGGAGCACTGAAAGTGATCTTGGCATCCTTCCAACTGAAGGGAGATGCGGGTCAGTGGTGGAAGTATGAGAAGACTCGTGTTGGTGGTACTTGGGAGGCGTTTATAAATGCTTTTCAGGAGAGATTTTTGTCTGCAGCAGCTAGGGAGAAGCTGAGGGATCAGTTTAGCCGGCTTAATCAGCAGGGCTTGTCAGTGGCCGAGTTTGAGGCTACCTTTACTAGTTTGTCCAGGTTTGCACCTGAACTGGTGGCGTCTGAGGAACGCCGTTGCTATGAGTTTGAACGGAAGTTGAGGCGGGGCCTCAAGTTGAGGGTTGGTGAGTCTTATATCCGGGAGTATAGACACCTAGTAGACGCTGCAGCTCATATGGAGCTCATGATGCAGGAGGAGGATGAGGGGAAGAGGGGCTCCAAGAGGAGCCAAGATGGTCAGGGTGATGGCAAGAGGCAGAGGGGTCCTAACCCTCAGCAGTTGCAGGGTGGTGTTGCTAGATCGACCTTCCCAGTGCCAAGTGCAGGCTCCGGGAGAGGTAGTCAGGGGGAATTCACCTGTTACAAGTGTGGCCAGCTGGGTCACAAGGTTTCTGTTTGCCCGCAGAAGGGTGGGGGTCAGAGAGCTGCTTCTTCTTCAGCTAGACCACAGAGTCAGAGTTTGGGCAGGGGGCAGCCCTTGTCTTGTTATCAGTGTGGACAGCTTGGGCACCTGAAGAGGTTTTGCCCGCAGTTGAGTGCCACTTCGGGAGCGTCTGGTTCTAGGCAGACGCAGGGTTTTCAGCCAGCTCAGTCTGTGCAGGCCTCGAGGGCCAATCCGGGAGCTTCGTCATCCCAGTCTGTGTAGCAGTCTTTTGCTCCGAGAGGTGAGTAGGTAGACCAGGGGCCTACGGGGCGCGTGTATGCTGTTACCGCGCAGGATTTAGTACCAGCTCCATCAGTAGTGAGAGGTACTTTTCTGTTTTGCAACTCGGTTGCTAATGTGTTGGTAGACACGGGTGCATCTCATTCTTTTGTATCTGCTGCATTTGCATCTGTTTTGGAATTGGAGTTAGCACAGTTAGCATCTCCTATTTGTGTGGTATCGCCTTTGGGTGGTGAGTTGATTCTGAAACAGGGTGTTAGAGGATGTGATATAGAGGTTGCCGACTATAGGCTTCCTTTTCCGTTTGTTGTCATGCCTATGAAGGGTTTTGATGTTATTTTGGGTATGGACTGGCTATCGTCATACCGGGCTGTTATTGATTGCTACCGCCAGAGGGTCACATTATGTACCTTGAGCGGGGAGTGGTTCCATTTCTTGGGAGACCGGGTTGGTAGTATTTTTCCATCGGGGTATGATTCGCGAGGGCGAAGTGAGCTTAGTAGTCTACTTGCTAGCTTTGAGAGTAGTGAGTGTGTTGAGACACAAATTGTGTTGCCGAGGGTGGTTTGTGAGTATTCGGATGTCTTTCCCGAAGATCTTGTTAGTTTGCCACCTCACTGAGAGATAGAGTTCTCTATTGATTTAGTGCCCGGCACGGCGCCGATTTCTATGGCACCTTATCGTTTTGCTCCAGCAGAGTTGGTTGAGTTGAAAGTTCAGCTCCAGGAATTGCTCGATAAGGGCTTTGTTCGCCCTAGTGTTTCGCCGTGGGGAGCGCCGGCCCTCTTTGTTAAAAAGAAAGATGGTGCCTTGAGACTGTGTATTGACTACCGGAAGTTGAATCGGGCTACGGTTAAGAATAAGTATCCTATGCCCCGTATAGATGATTTGTTTGACCAGTTGAAGGGTTCCCGTTGTTTCTCTAAGATAGACTTGAGATCGGGTTACCACCAGTTGAGGGTCAGGGAGGAGGACATTCCTAAAACGGCATTCCGTACGCGGTATGGCCATTATGAGTTTCTGGTGATGCCATTTGGGCTTACCAATGCACCGGCAGTCTTTATGGACTTGATGAACCGGATTTTCCGGGAGTTCTTAGATCGATTTGTGGTCGTCTTTGTGGACGACATCCTTATCTATTCGCCTTCAGAGGAGGAGCACGAGGAACACTTGAGAGTGGTGCTCGAGTTGCTTAGAGCCCATAGGCTGTATGCCAAGTTTGGGAAGTGTGAGTTCTGGCTGAGGGAAGTCAAATTCTTAGGCCACGTGGTATCCGGGGAAGGGGTGTCTGTTGATACATCCAAGGCTGAGGCAGTGCAAGATTGGGCACAGCCTAAGAGTGTGTTTGAGATCCGCAGTTTTCTTGGATTGGCTGGGTATTACCGTCGGTTTGTGAAAGATTTCTCCAGGTTAGCGTCACCGTTGACTAGACTGACTCGAAAGGGAGTCAAGTTTGTGTGGAGTGAGACTTGTGAAAAGTCGTTCCAAGAGCTGAAAGTTAGATTGACCACCGCTCCGGTGTTGATTATTCCGGAGAGAGGGTTGGGTTATGCGGTTTATTGTGATGCCTCACGAGAGGGTTTGGGTTGTGTGTTGATGCAAGAGGGGAAAGTGGTAGCTTATGGCTCACGTCAGTTGAAAATACACGAGAAGAATTACCCCACACACGACCTAGAGTTAGCAGCAGTGATCTTTGCCTTGAAAATCTGGAGGCACTACCTTTATGGTGAGAGGTTCGAGGTATTCTCGGACCACAAGAGTTTGAAGTATCTGTTTACACAGAGAGACTTGAATTTGAGGCAGAGGAGGTGGATGGAGTTCATCGAGGATTATGATTTTGAGTTGCATTATCATCCGGGAAAGGCCAATGTTGTGGCTGATGCCCTTAGTAGGAAGACCATTAGTGATGTAGCTTGTATAGCCATCCGAGAATGGGAGATGTTGGGAGCACTTGGTGAGTTTGATTTGCTACTGGGCGAATCTGTTGAGGCTGCGGCCTTGTTTTCTGTTGTTGCGCAGCCTACACTTGTGACTAGAGTGTTAGAGTCACAAAGAGGTGACCTTGAGGTAGAATCCCTCCGAGAGAAGATCTCCAGTGGGAAAGTTGAAAAGGGTTTGACAGTGTATCCCGACCTGAGTGTGAGATACCGAGACCGTTTGTTTGTACCGGAGTCTTGCCGTGAGGAAGTACTCCGAGAGTTTCACCATTCGCGCCTTGCAGTGCATCCGGGAGGTACTAAGATGTATCAGGATTTGGGTCGCCAGTTTTGGTGGCGGGGTATGAAGAGAGATGTAGCGGTTTTCGTATCGAAGTGCCTTACTTGCCAGCAAGTGAAGGCCGAGCATCAGAGGCCAGCGGGTTTGTTGCAACCCTTGCCTATTGCCGAGTGGAAGTGGGAGCATATCACTATAGACTTCGTTGTAGGTCTTCCGAGGACGCAGCGGGGTAGTGATGCTATTTGGGTGGTTGTAGACCGGTTGACTAAGTCGGCGCACTTCATTCCTATGCGCGTGAGAGATTCGGTAGATCATCTTGCCGATTTGTATGTTCGAGACGTAGTGAGATTGCACGGGGTCCCAGTGACGATCGTCTCAGATAGAGATCCTCGTTTTACTGCTAGGTTGTGGCAGAGTTTGCAGAGTGCCTTGGGCACTAAGTTGACCTTTAGTACGGCTTATCATCCTCAGACTGATGGGCAGTCCGAGCGTACTATTCAGATCCTCGAGGATATGCTTCGGGGTTGTGTCCTTGACTTCAGTGGGACGTGGGAGAGGCATTTGCCATTGGTAGAGTTTGCTTACAACAACAGTTTTCAGTCTAGCATCGGTATGGCACCGTTTGAGGCCTTGTATGGCCGACCGTGTAGGTCTCCAGTTTGTTGGGCCGAGGTGGGTGATGCACCTTTGTTGGGTCCGGAGTTGGTTAGGGAGACGACGGAGAAAGTTGAGCTTATCCGTAGGAGGCTTGTTACAGCCCAGAGTCGACAAAAGAGTTATGCCGACCGTAGGAGGAGGCCTTTGGCGTTTGAGGTAGGTGATCATGTCTTTCTGAAGGTATCACCTAGGTGAGGCTTGATGAGGTTTGGGAAGAGTGGGAAGTTATCCCCTCGGTTTATTGGTCCTTTTGAGATTCTTGAGAGGATTGGTGAGGTTGCTTATCGGTTAGCCTTACCGCCGCAGTTGTCCGGGGTGCATGACGTGTTTCATGTGAGTATGCTTCGGAAGTATGAGCCAGATCCATCACATGTGTTGGATTGGACCGATTTAGAGGTAGATAAGGATGCCTCGTATGAGGAGAGACCGGTTCGGGTCTTGGATAGGCGGGATCAGGTCCTGCGTGGCAAGACCATTCCTTTGGTGAAAGTCTTGTGGAAACATCACGGAGTGGAGGAAGCCACTTGGGAACGTGAGTTGGGAGTCCGGGAGAAATATCCGGATTTGTTTATTGATATGTGATCTTGTATTTACATTTTGCATTTTGTTGAACTTAAGAGCTTTTATATATGTCTTAAGTTGTAAAACATTGAAAATGTTTTGGTTATTGGAAGTATGTTTTAGAACTTGCCTCATATGGAAGTTGAATCTGACATTATATATGTTGATATATTGTTGAAATTGGAAAGATAGTGCATAATGTTGATGCATGTTGAACATACATATGTTGTTTACATATTATGATATGTCTCTTGTTAAAGGGATGGGATGACCGGTAATGGGTCGAATTGTTGAATGTTAAAGTGTAACATTGTTTAAAATGGAGAAAAAAGGACTTGTTTTAGAAAAAAAAAAAAACTTGTTTTTGAAAAACTTGTGCTTAATTTCGGGGACGAAATTCTTTAAGGGGGGGAGGTTATAGCGATCCCGGGTTTACCCTTGTTGAACAGTGATCCGGACATGTGTCCGTGGATGTTGGTAGTTGTTTATCATCTTCGTTGCATCCTTTTTACTTTGTATATTGAGTTTTGGGATGTGTTGGGCAGGTTTGTTACAGGTTGGTTGTGTTTGGGAGCCTAGTGTTGCTGCCCAGATTTTTGGTCCTTCGCTCGAGCGAGGAGTTTGTCGCTCGAGCGAGAGTGAGGTTCGTGTCTGGTGGGTCGAGCCAGGGTGGCTTCGCTCGAGCGAGTGTTGCGTCTGGTTCTGGACCTGAGAGTTGTGTTTCTTGGCTCGAGCGAGATTTTCTTGGCTCGAGCGGTCTGGTTTGTTCTTCGCTCGAGCGTGAGGTCTGTCGCTCGAGCGTGCTTGTGGTTGCAGACCTGAGGGTTCGAGTTGTTGGCTCGAGCAAGCATTCCTTCGCTCGAGCGCACTTTTGAGTTTTTGGCTCGAGCAAGAGTTCCTTGGCTCGAGCGAGAATTTCTGTGTCTGGTCGCTCGAGCGACCAAGTCTTCGCTCGAGCGAGCGTGTTTTATATCAGCGGACAGTAGTGATTTGAACTTCACTTTTTCACTTTCTTTTTTATCCAAACCCTAAATCCGAGACCCTCTCTCTCTAAACTTACACCCTCTCTAAGATTTGATCTCCCTAGGGTGTGAATCTAGCCTAGGGCCTTTGTTAAAAAGATAGAGGGCATTGAGAGCTTCGTTTTAATCTGAAAAAGTTTGGTTTTGGAGCACGTTGCTCTTCGAGTCTTCATCTCCTTTTTGGCTTAAACTTCGAGGTAGGGATATCCTACTCCTCTCTATGGATTTTGTCTTTAAATTTTGGTATTTTGAGACGTTGGGCTTGACTTGGTAATTTTATGAAAGTTTGGGGCTTTTGTGTAATTTTACAAAAGTTGGGGTTTTATTCATAATAAACCTAGATGCATGTTTGGAATGGAGAAATGGAATAAATGTTAAATCACTGATGAAAATGGGACCTAAGGGTTGAAATGTTAATTATGGGAATTGACCTAATTACATTGTTTAATTAATTGGGATAATTAATTGTGAGAAATGAGGAAATGAAATGTTGATTGAATATCCATTTGTGCATTTATTTTCTGTTTAGAAATAACTGCTTTGGGCTATCGGTGGAGGATAGTCGTGGTTGTTGTAGACAATGCATGATGATTAGGCAAACTGAAACTAATCAATGAAGTGTGTCATGGAACTTGACGGTTGATAGAATACATTAACTGTATGTATTGGGTAATTGTATATAGAACCAATGTGTTTATATACGTTATGTGTAGAGGAGGAGATAGGGGATGTACTCCGCGGTTTAGGGGAAGATAGGGGATGTACCTCTAAACCGGATAGTGTTGGGAGAAGATAGGGGATGAACTCCGTAGATACAGCTCTTATGCTTGTCTAGAAGTGAAGATAGAGCTTATATGCTTATCTTTGTGATGTGTGGATATAGCTTTTATGCTTATCTGAATGTGGGATATAGTTTTTATACATATCTGTGGAAATGATGATAGAGCTAGCATGCTTATCTGTTGAAAAAGGGAAAATGAAAGGAAACTTGGACTCATAAGTCGTATGACATAAATAGGTGATTTATGTGATTGTATCAGTGTTGGCCATCTATCAATTGCTAATATTTTAGTCATTGTTCATGGTTGGTTTAGTGTATTTCTACTGGGCTGTGGCTCACCCTATATGGGAATATCATTTTCAGGTGCAGGAAGCATGCCACCTCCAAGGACATAGCTGGGAGGCTAGAGGCGGACATATTTTTGTCGCTTAACTCTTGATGTATTACATGTAACTTCAAGCCAAGGGCTTAATGTGTAAACGAGTTAGTACTCTTTTGTTGTAACCAAGTGTTAACTTGGAAAGCTGTAAGCCCGTAGGGCATTTTGTTTTGATGTTAACATGTAATACTTATGTAATGGAACTCTAATGCATAAAAGAATGTGGTTAGTTTATATGTAAATGCATGTCTCATCTGATGGGTTTAATGTTATTATTTGAGGGCGTTACAACTTGGTATCAGAGCGTACCGGGTTCGAATACTTTGGGTACGTGGGAAGTGATTAGTATCACAATGGGTTTGTCTCGCTTGATAGAGACCTAGATGTAGTATCATATGCTATGTGCTTACTTGATAACATGCTTATGTGACTATGTGGGTATGGGATTTAATTTCTAGGATGTTGATTGGATCCTTGAGTTTCTGGGAGTCTTGTTGGAAAAGCACTTGATCAATGCTGTTTCTAACCGGAACTCTAGTAACGCCTCGGGACTATCATTATCCGGAAATGAAATTCGTAAGTGCTTATGTGTTTACGTGCTTATGTGGAGTGAATTACAGTTGTCCATGCATTAGGACGTGAGTGTTTAGTTTCGGCACATTTGTGAATGTGCTAATGTTCTGTGTTACCTTTATTAGGATGTCAGGACGAGGAAGAGGTGCTAGGCGTGGTAGACCTGCGAGGCAGGAAGTACCGTTACAGGGTGAGATTCCGGCAGTGCAGGAGGGAGTTGGTCAGGCCAATGTGGCCGAGCCAGTGGGTCAGCAGGCCATGGGTGCCTTGGCCAGAGAGATAGCAGGAGCTTTGGGTATTCTTAGAGCTGGGAATCAGGCCGCTGAGGCAGGGCCTTCTTTCTTGAAGAGGGAGTTCTTCCGGTCTAATCCGGATGAGTTTATTGGGGATCCGAAAGAGCCACTGAAGGCTGATGAGTGGCTAGAGCAAATGAGTAAGACGTTCGAGATGCTTGGCATCGAGGACGGAGCACTGAAAGTGATCTTGGCATCCTTCCAACTGAAGGGAGATGCGGGTCAGTGGTGGAAGTATGAGAAGACTCGTGTTGGTGGTACTTGGGAGGCGTTTATAAATGCTTTTCAGGAGAGATTTTTGTCTGCAGCAGCTAGGGAGAAGCTGAGGGATCAGTTTAGCCGGCTTAATCAGCAGGGCTTGTCAGTGGCCGAGTTTGAGGCTACCTTTACTAGTTTGTCCAGGTTTGCACCTGAACTGGTGGCGTCTGAGGAACGCCGTTGCTATGAGTTTGAACGGAAGTTGAGGCGGGGCCTCAAGTTGAGGGTTGGTGGGTCTTATATCCGGGAGTATAGACACCTAGTAGACGCTGCAGCTCATATGGAGCTCATGATGCAGGAGGAGGATGAGGGGCAGAGGGGCTCCAAGAGGAGCCAAGATGGTCAGGGTGATGGCAAGAGGCAGAGGGGTCCTAACCCTCAGCAGTTGCAGGGTGGTGTTGCTAGATCGACCTTCCCAGTGCCAAGTGCAGGCTCCGGGAGAGGTAGTCAGGGGGAATTCACCTGTTACAAGTGTGGCCAGCTGGGTCACAAGGTTTCTGTTTGCCCGCAGAAGGGTGGGGGTCAGAGAGCTGCTTCTTCTTCAGCTAGACCACAGAGTCAGAGTTTGGGCAGGGGGCAGCCCTTGTCTTGTTATCAGTGTGGACAGCTTGGGCACCTGAAGAGGTTTTGCCCGCAGTTGAGTGCCACTTCGGGAGCGTCTGGTTCTAGGCAGACGCAGGGTTTTCAGCCAGCTCAGTCTGTGCAGGCCTCGAGGGCCAATCCGGGAGCTTCGTCATCCCAGTCTGTGTAGCAGTCTTTTGCTCCGAGAGGTGAGTAGGTAGACCAGGGGCCTACGGGGCGCGTGTATGCTGTTACCGCGCAGGATTTAGTACCAGCTCCATCAGTAGTGAGAGGTACTTTTCTGTTTTGCAACTCGGTTGCTAATGTGTTGGTAGACACGGGTGCATCTCATTCTTTTGTATCTGCTGCATTTGCATCTGTTTTGGAATTGGAGTTAGCACAGTTAGCATCTCCTATTTGTGTGGTATCGCCTTTGGGTGGTGAGTTGATTCTGAAACAGGGTGTTAGAGGATGTGATATAGAGGTTGCCGACTATAGGCTTCCTTTTCCGTTTGTTGTCATGCCTATGAAGGGTTTTGATGTTATTTTGGGTATGGACTGGCTATCGTCATACCGGGCTGTTATTGATTGCTACCGCCAGAGGGTCACATTATGTACCTTGAGCGGGGAGTGGTTCCATTTCTTGGGAGACCGGGTTGGTAGTATTTTTCCATCGGGGTATGATTCGCGAGGGCGAAGTGAGCTTAGTAGTCTACTTGCTAGCTTTGAGAGTAGTGAGTGTGTTGAGGCACAAATTGTGTTGCCGAGGGTGGTTTGTGAGTATTCGGATGTCTTTCCCGAAGATCTTGTTAGTTTGCCACCTCACTGAGAGATAGAGTTCTCTATTGATTTAGTGCCCGGCACGGCGCCGATTTCTATGGCACCTTATCGTTTTGCTCCAGCAGAGTTGGTTGAGTTGAAAGTTCAGCTCCAGGAATTGCTCGATAAGGGCTTTGTTCGCCCTAGTGTTTCGCCGTGGGGAGCGCCGGCCCTCTTTGTTAAAAAGAAAGATGGTGCCTTGAGACTGTGTATTGACTACCGGAAGTTGAATCGGGCTACGGTTAAGAATAAGTATCCTATGCCCCGTATAGATGATTTGTTTGACCAGTTGAAGGGTTCCCGTTGTTTCTCTAAGATAGACTTGAGATCGGGTTACCACCAGTTGAGGGTCAGGGAGGAGGACATTCCTAAAACGGCATTCCGTACGCGGTATGGCCATTATGAGTTTCTGGTGATGCCATTTGGGCTTACCAATGCACCGGCAGTCTTTATGGACTTGATGAACCGGATTTTCCGGGAGTTCTTAGATCGATTTGTGGTCGTCTTTGTGGACGACATCCTTATCTATTCGCCTTCAGAGGAGGAGCACGAGGAACACTTGAGAGTGGTGCTCGAGTTGCTTAGAGCCCATAGGCTGTATGCCAAGTTTGGGAAGTGTGAGTTCTGGCTGAGGGAAGTCAAATTCTTAGGCCACGTGGTATCCGGGGAAGGGGTGTCTGTTGATACATCCAAGGCTGAGGCAGTGCAAGATTGGGCACAGCCTAAGAGTGTGTTTGAGATCCGCAGTTTTCTTGGATTGGCTGGGTATTACCGTCGGTTTGTGAAAGATTTCTCCAGGTTAGCGTCACCGTTGACTAGACTGACTCGAAAGGGAGTCAAGTTTGTGTGGAGTGAGACTTGTGAAAAGTCGTTCCAAGAGCTGAAAGTTAGATTGACCACCGCTCCGGTGTTGATTATTCCGGAGAGAGGGTTGGGTTATGCGGTTTATTGTGATGCCTCACGAGAGGGTTTGGGTTGTGTGTTGATGCAAGAGGGGAAAGTGGTAGCTTATGGCTCACGTCAGTTGAAAATACACGAGAAGAATTACCCCACACACGACCTAGAGTTAGCAGCAGTGATCTTTGCCTTGAAAATCTGGAGGCACTACCTTTATGGTGAGAGGTTCGAGGTATTCTCGGACCACAAGAGTTTGAAGTATCTGTTTACACAGAGAGACTTGAATTTGAGGCAGAGGAGGTGGATGGAGTTCATCGAGGATTATGATTTTGAGTTGCATTATCATCCGGGAAAGGCCAATGTTGTGGCTGATGCCCTTAGTAGGAAGACCATTAGTGATGTAGCTTGTATAGCCATCCGAGAATGGGAGATGTTGGGAGCACTTGGTGAGTTTGATTTGCTACTGGGCGAATCTGTTGAGGCTGCGGCCTTGTTTTCTGTTGTTGCGCAGCCTACACTTGTGACTAGAGTGTTAGAGTCACAAAGAGGTGACCTTGAGGTAGAATCCCTCCGAGAGAAGATCTCCAGTGGGAAAGTTGAAAAGGGTTTGACAGTGTATCCCGACCTGAGTGTGAGATACCGAGACCGTTTGTTTGTACCGGAGTCTTGCCGTGAGGAAGTACTCCGAGAGTTTCACCATTCGCGCCTTGCAGTGCATCCGGGAGGTACTAAGATGTATCAGGATTTGGGTCGCCAGTTTTGGTGGCGGGGTATGAAGAGAGATGTAGCGGTTTTCGTATCGAAGTGCCTTACTTGCCAGCAAGTGAAGGCCGAGCATCAGAGGCCAGCGGGTTTGTTGCAACCCTTGCCTATTGCCGAGTGGAAGTGGGAGCATATCACTATAGACTTCGTTGTAGGTCTTCCGAGGACGCAGCGGGGTAGTGATGCTATTTGGGTGGTTGTAGACCGGTTGACTAAGTCGGCGCACTTCATTCCTATGCGCGTGAGAGATTCGGTAGATCATCTTGCCGATTTGTATGTTCGAGACGTAGTGAGATTGCACGGGGTCCCAGTGACGATCGTCTCAGATAGAGATCCTCGTTTTACTGCTAGGTTGTGGCAGAGTTTGCAGAGTGCCTTGGGCACTAAGTTGACCTTTAGTACGGCTTATCATCCTCAGACTGATGGGCAGTCCGAGCGTACTATTCAGATCCTCGAGGATATGCTTCGGGGTTGTGTCCTTGACTTCAGTGGGACGTGGGAGAGGCATTTGCCATTGGTAGAGTTTGCTTACAACAACAGTTTTCAGTCTAGCATCGGTATGGCACCGTTTGAGGCCTTGTATGGCCGACCGTGTAGGTCTCCAGTTTGTTGGGCCGAGGTGGGTGATGCACCTTTGTTGGGTCCGGAGTTGGTTAGGGAGACGACGGAGAAAGTTGAGCTTATCCGTAGGAGGCTTGTTACAGCCCAGAGTCGACAAAAGAGTTATGCCGACCGTAGGAGGAGGCCTTTGGCGTTTGAGGTAGGTGATCATGTCTTTCTGAAGGTATCACCTAGGTGAGGCTTGATGAGGTTTGGGAAGAGTGGGAAGTTATCCCCTCGGTTTATTGGTCCTTTTGAGATTCTTGAGAGGATTGGTGAGGTTGCTTATCGGTTAGCCTTACCGCCGCAGTTGTCCGGGGTGCATGACGTGTTTCATGTGAGTATGCTTCGGAAGTATGAGCCAGATCCATCACATGTGTTGGATTGGACCGATTTAGAGGTAGATAAGGATGCCTCGTATGAGGAGAGACCGGTTCGGGTCTTGGATAGGCGGGATCAGGTCCTGCGTGGCAAGACCATTCCTTTGGTGAAAGTCTTGTGGAAACATCACGGAGTGGAGGAAGCCACTTGGGAACGTGAGTTGGGAGTCCGGGAGAAATATCCGGATTTGTTTATTGATATGTGATCTTGTATTTACATTTTGCATTTTGTTGAACTTAAGAGCTTTTATATATGTCTTAAGTTGTAAAACATTGAAAATGTTTTGGTTATTGGAAGTATGTTTTAGAACTTGCCTCATATGGAAGTTGAATCTGACATTATATATGTTGATATATTGTTGAAATTGGAAAGATAGTGCATAATGTTGATGCATGTTGAACATACATATGTTGTTTACATATTATGATATGTCTCTTGTTAAAGGGATGGGATGACCGGTAATGGGTCGAATTGTTGAATGTTAAAGTGTAACATTGTTTAAAATGGAGAAAAAAGGACTTGTTTTAGAAAAAAAAAAAAACTTGTTTTTGAAAAACTTGTGCTTAATTTCGGGGACGAAATTCTTTAAGGGGGGGAGGTTATAGCGATCCCGGGTTTACCCTTGTTGAACAGTGATCCGGACATGTGTCCGTGGATGTTGGTAGTTGTTTATCATCTTCGTTGCATCCTTTTTACTTTGTATATTGAGTTTTGGGATGTGTTGGGCAGGTTTGTTACAGGTTGGTTGTGTTTGGGAGCCTAGTGTTGCTGCCCAGATTTTTGGTCCTTCGCTCGAGCGAGGAGTTTGTCGCTCGAGCGAGAGTGAGGTTCGTGTCTGGTGGGTCGAGCCAGGGTGGCTTCGCTCGAGCGAGTGTTGCGTCTGGTTCTGGACCTGAGAGTTGTGTTTCTTGGCTCGAGCGAGATTTTCTTGGCTCGAGCGGTCTGGTTTGTTCTTCGCTCGAGCGTGAGGTCTGTCGCTCGAGCGTGCTTGTGGTTGCAGACCTGAGGGTTCGAGTTGTTGGCTCGAGCGAGCATTCCTTCGCTCGAGCGCACTTTTGAGTTTTTGGCTCGAGCAAGAGTTCCTTGGCTCGAGCGAGAATTTCTGTGTCTGGTCGCTCGAGCGACCAAGTCTTCGCTCGAGCGAGCGTGTTTTATATCAGCGGACAGTAGTGATTTGAACTTCACTTTTTCACTTTCTTTTTTATCCAAACCCTAAATCCGAGACCCTCTCTCTCTAAACTTACACCCTCTCTAAGATTTGATCTCCCTAGGGTGTGAATCTAGCCTAGGGCCTTTGTTAAAAAGATAGAGGGCATTGAGAGCTTCGTTTTAATCTGAAAAAGTTTGGTTTTGGAGCACGTTGCTCTTCGAGTCTTCATCTCCTTTTTGGCTTAAACTTCGAGGTAGGGATATCCTACTCCTCTCTATGGATTTTGTCTTTAAATTTTGGTATTTTGAGACGTTGGGCTTGACTTGGTAATTTTATGAAAGTTTGGGGCTTTTGTGTAATTTTACAAAAGTTGGGGTTTTATTCATAATAAACCTAGATGCATGTTTGGAATGGAGAAATGGAATAAATGTTAAATCACTGATGAAAATGGGACCTAAGGGTTGAAATGTTAATTATGGGAATTGACCTAATTACATTGTTTAATTAATTGGGATAATTAATTGTGAGAAATGAGGAAATGAAATGTTGATTGAATATCCATTTGTGCATTTATTTTCTGTTTAGAAATAACTGCTTTGGGCTATCGGTGGAGGATAGTCGTGGTTGTTGTAGACAATGCATGATGATTAGGCAAACTGAAACTAATCAATGAAGTGTGTCATGGAACTTGATGGTTGATAGAATACATTAACTGTATGTATTGGGTAATTGTATATAGAACCAATGTGTTTATATACGTTATGTGTAGAGGAGGAGATAGGGGATGTACTCCGCGGTTTAGGGGAAGATAGGGGATGTACCTCTAAACCGGATAGTGTTGGGAGAAGATAGGGGATGAACTCCGTAGATACAGCTCTTATGCTTGTCTAGAAGTGAAGATAGAGCTTATATGCTTATCTTTGTGATGTGTGGATATAGCTTTTATGCTTATCTGAATGTGGGATATAGTTTTTATACATATCTGTGGAAATGATGATAGAGCTAGCATGCTTATCTGTTGAAAAAGGGAAAATGAAAGGAAACTTGGACTCATAAGTCGTATGACATAAATAGGTGATTTATGTGATTGTATCAGTGTTGGCCATCTATCAATTGCTAATATTTTAGTCATTGTTGATGGTTGGTTTAGTGTATTTCTACTGGGCTGTGGCTCACCCTATATGGGAATATCATTTTCAGGTGCAGGAAGCATGCCACCTCCAAGGACATAGCTGGGAGGCTAGAGGCGAACATATTTTTGTCGCTTAACTCTTGATGTATTACATGTAACTTCAAGCCAAGGGCTTAATGTGTAAACGAGTTAGTACTCTTTTGTTGTAACCAAGTGTTAACTTGGAAAGCTGTAAGCCCGTAGGGCATTTTGTTTTGATGTTAACATGTAATACTTATGTAATGGAACTCTAATGCATAAAAGAATGTGGTTAGTTTATATGTAAATGCATGTCTCATCTGATGGGTTTAATGTTATTATTTGAGGGCGTTACAACAACCATCCAGAAGCATACCAACCACTAGTGTTAGATCTACTCCTTCTTTTCGAGAAGCTTATCGAGTAAATTTTCCAGAATCATCTAGGCATTCTACAGCTGAGCCTTTAGAATCAGTTATCCAAGGAATGCCATCCAGATCATCCAATAATCCCGACCATATAGATCCTATAGATCCAGTAGTTCAAGGATTACAATTTTTAATCAATAAGATCCCACATGGTATTTATGAACCACAGGAATCCAGTAGTAAGGGACCTTATAGTCCTACTGCCAATGACATAAACTTTGAAGTTTAATGGATTTTAGTCCAGGAAGTGAAAACAGGAACATCCTCAACTAGGATTTTTACCAGGATAAATATGCAAAATTCAGGGAATGGTATTTTGCTAATCATACTCCAATGCAATTAAATGATATCAAAATTTAGTATTATAGTCATTTGGAGCAAATTCAGAAACTTCAACCTTTTCCATTATTGTATATGGAAAATGGTAAAATTCAGAATTCTCAAATAAATGTTTTAGAAAATATCCAGAACAATTGGGTAACTACTGATGGTAATGTTATTACCTCAGTACATCCTCCTACGAAATCGTTAGAATTACTTCCTAGTGATTCTACTAATCAGCCCTTAGTTATTACTGCTTTTGTTGAACCCCCAACAAGAAGCGATAATACCTTGACAGTAAAGGAAATTATTCCTGTTATGAAGCAAAATAATTATACTAACCTTTTCTGTCGAACTATGGGTAAACAGTTAACCAGAATTGAAGAAACAATTGTTCATATCAAGAACACCTATCACCTTCAACCCAAAACTCCAGATATCCAACCTATAGCTTTTAAACCTACACCTACAGTAACAAATTTTAATTTAGAACCCAAAAAGGATAATACAGAATTCATGGAAACCCTTATGAACAAAATTAAAAATCTTCACATAGGAGAATCCTCATAAGTTAATATGTTATCCAAAAATCATCTATCTGATTTAGAAGAAAATTACCAGAATTTGGAACCTCACCAAATAGCTAAAATCCAGGAAAATTTCCAAAATGAACCCTCTTCAGTTAACAAAGTCCATTATGGAACAAATATTAATGAACTGTTTATACTACACCAAGCAGGTACTATTTTTCCAGACCTAGTCCCATTGATCTTCTTTACGAAGAAGATTTTCTATACAGTCAAAAATCTTACCACAGTAGAACCATTTATGAATGGAATATTGATGGTCTTTCAGAATATCAAATCTTTGAAGTCTTACAACATATGCTCATGTTTGCTACTGTATGTAAACAAAATGAGAATACCGACCACCAAGTTGCCCGCTTTATTTTTAGCGGATTTACAGGACTTCTTAAAGGATGGTGGGATAATATCCTCTCTCTAGAATAGAATAATGAAATCCTAGGCTCTACTCGTGTTAAGATTGATCCTGATACTAGAGCCGAGACTACAGAACAAGATGTCGTTTACACTCTTGTAAACACTATAGTTCTTCACTTTGTCGGTGTTGTTACCGGTATCGAAGATAGAAGTAGAGAACTATTACAGAAATTAAGATGTCCATCTTTATCTCATTTCTGATGGTATAAAGATGTTTTTCTAATGAAAGTACATCGCAGAGCTGATGCCAATTCAGATCATTGGAAAGCCAAGTTTATTGATGGTCTTCCAACTCTTTTTGCTGAACGAGTTCGGAAAAAATTAAGAGATTGTCATAATCAATTGTCTATTCCATATAGCAGATATACCTATGGCCAGCTCGTAGGTCTTATCACAGATGAAGGACTTGCTTTATGCAATGACCTTAAACTACAGCAACAAATGAAACAACAACATCTTACAGGAAGAAAAGAGTTAGGTGAATTTTGTGAACAATTCGCCTATGATACAAAATTACAGTATCCTCATAAAACTAGAAAGAATAAGATTGGAAAACCTCCAAAACATTATTCCAAAAAATCCAGAAAGTATAAGTATGCCAAAAACCAAATCCAGCCACAATTACCTTCCAAAGGTAAACAAAAATACTCCAGAAAGAAATCTAAATCCACAATTAAATGTTATAAATGTGGGCAAATAGGTCATTATGCCAATCGTTGTAAATCCAAATTACAACAGAAGCTTAATGAACTCTCTTTAGATAATGAGATCCAACAGCAAATTCTCAAAATACTTTTGATGACTCTGTTACTTCGTCAGATAATGAAGTTGAAATTGCAGCAATCTATTCTTCTGATAGCACTGAATTAGATAACTCTCTAGAATTTTGTGATTGTAAGACTAATCTTAATCAAATTTCCGAAGAAGTTAACTATTGGAAAGCCATAGTTGAGATGAATGGACTTGATATTGGGGGACCTAATATCAATGTTCTTACAGAAGAAGAACAAAATATGATCAGTATTGCGGATCAGATTGCTAATCCAGAAATGAAATTAAAATATTTAGAATTATGTTTACAACAACAAAAGAAGGAAGAAATCCTCCCTCCTCAACATTATAGTATGAAAGAAGTTTTTCAAAGACTTCAACCTGGTAATGAAGAAAAACCATTAACAATCCAGGAATTAAAAATGGAAGTGAATGCTTTAAAAGTTGAAATTAAACATTTACAAACCTCTAATCTTGCTATTAATTCTGAAATAAAAAAGATTAATATTAAGCTTCAGCAGAAAGAAAAAGGGATCGTTATTAACGAATCCACTTCAGATACTAAAGAGCCTGATTATCTTATGCTCATGAATACTGTAACTTTCCAGAAGTGGTATATCCGAATTACCTTCATGATAAAACCTGATTTTATCATCAAAGATGCTATTGCCCTTGTTGATAGTGGTGCTGATATGAATTGTATTCAGGAAGGATTAATTCCTACTAAATATTTTCATAAAACAACCCAATCACTTACAAGTGCAAGTGGCAATTCTTTATATATCTAGTATAAACTTCCAGAAGTTTTAATTTGCAACCAAGGATTATGCCTTCCCACATCTTTTGTTCTTATTAAGAACATGTCTCAGGCTATAATCTTAGGAACACCTTTCCTGTCCTGTGTTTACTCATGCCAATTTCTAAAATTGATTCGATTGGCATACATACAACCTTAAATAATCAACCGATTATTTTTGAGTTTATTACAAAACCTTATACAAAAGAATTAGACCAGATTAAAGATCTTGTCCATTTCAAAGAAAAACAAATTAATTTCTTACAAAAAGAAATTAGTTTTCTAACTACAAAACAAAGACTTCAACAGTCTTTTTTCCAGCAAAAAATTAAATCACTTGAAAAAGAATTTCAAATTGAAATTTGCAGTGATATTCCCAATCACCTTGCTTGTTTCCATTTTTCAAAAAACACTTTTTAGAAAATTCTACTTTCTTATTTTTCGTGTTTTTTTGTTTTTACTGAATTTTTTTAATATTTTAAGCAATTTTTTTTACTTTTTAGACACACCTAACATAAATACACCTAAAAAGTTAAAAAAATTGTAAAAAAAATCTTTTAAAAATTCACTAAATACCAAAAATACAAAAAAAATAAAATTACAAGAATTGAGTACATTTTTTGTATTTTTATGTATTTATTAATTTTTTAAAATATTTTTTCACAAATTTTTTACTTTTTAGATACATCTAACTAAGGTCCATCTAAAAAAGTAAAAAAAATGTTTAAAATTTAAAAAATATTCACTAAAAACAAAAAAACACGAAAATTAAAAAAGTCAATTTTCAAAAAATTTAATCCAGAAAACTCAAACCAAACACACTAAATGCTTTTTGGAATAGAAAAAAGCACATTGTTTCTCTTCCTTATGAACCAGGTTATGATGAGCGGAAAATTCCAACTCGCGCTCGTCCAAGCCAAATGAAAAAAGAGTATTTAGAACTCTATAAAACAGAAATTAATACTCTTCTCCAGAAAAAACTAATTCGTTACAATAGATCTCCTTGGAGTTGTACTGCTTTTTATGTTAATAAAAATGCATAAATTGAAAGAGGTGTGCCAAGATTAGTAATTAATTATAAGTCACTCAATGAAGCCTTACAATGGATAAGGTATCCAATTCCCAATAAAAAAGATCTTTTAGATCGTCTCCAGGATGCAGTTATATTTTCTAAATTTGACATGAAATCAGGATATTGGCAAGTCCAAATCGATGACCAAGACAGATATAAAACTGCTTTTACTGTACCCTTTGGACATTTTGAATGGAAAGTTATGCCATTTGGATTAAAAAAATGCTCCATCTGAATTCCAGCAAATTATGAATGATATTTTTAATCCTTATACAAAATTTTCCATTTGGTATATTGATGATGTTTTGATATTTTCTTCATCAATTGACCAGCATATGAAACATCTTAATATCTTTAAGCATGTTATCATTAAAAAAGGTTTAGTTGTTTCTGCATCTAAAATGCAACTTTTCCAGACTAAAATCAGATTTTTGGGCCATAATATTCATAATGGCACCATAATTCCAATTAATAGAAGCATGGAATTTGCATCTAAATTTCCAGATGAAATTAAAGATAAAACTCAATTACAGAGATTTTTAGGTAGCCTGAATTATATTCATGATTATTATCCTAATCTTGCTACCGATGCAGCAATTTTATACTCCAGACTAAGAAAAAATCCTCCTCCATGGAGTCCAGAACATACAACAGTTGTTCAAAAAATAAAAGCTAGAGTCAAGACTCTACCCTGCTTATCTTTACCTCATCCCGAATGGAAAAAAATTGTTGAAACTGATGCCTCTAATCTTGGTTATGGTGGCATACTTAAACAATTTACTCCTACCAGTAACAAAGAAGAACTTTTAAGATTTACTTCTGGTGTCTGGCATCAAGCTGCCAAAAATTACCCGACTATTAAACAAGAATGTTTAGCTATTGTTAAATGTGTCTTAAAATTCCAGGATGATTTATTAAATCAACATTTCTTAATAAGAGTTGATTGTTCTGCAGCAAAACAGATTTTCAAAAAAGATGTTAAAAATCTGGCCCAAAAACAAATTTTTGCCACATGGCAGGGTCAACTTTCAGTATTTGACTTTGATATTGAATACATCAAATGAGAAGCTAATTCTCTTCCTGACTTTCTAACCCGTGAATATTTACAGGGTCCTCATGTAGAGTAGAGGCCGGGGCTCCAGTAGAAGGGGCCGAGGTAGGGGTAATCCCTACACTACAGACTTTCCAGGGCTGCATGCTCTTTCCAGTAAAAAAGAGGAATCTAGCCATCCGGCTAAAGATGTCCTCCTCGCTCTAGACACAACTTATTTCCAGAATACTATCAGAGAGGAAAATGTGCTCTATATTAATACAGAAGACATTCATTGGATGAGTGATCCTTGGGAAATTAAAAGGCGGTACTTGACTACTCAAAATTCTCTACCGCACTTTGACCAGTACAGATATATTTTCGAGCAAATTCTTACTGAACTTGCATCGGTTGATTTCAAGCATACATTGGCTGAACCCAATCGTACTGCTAGCCCCATTAATTACAGCAAAGCTACTATCCAGCAAATTTTGCCTATGACGGCTTGGGGTATGCACCCTCATGTTACTCGCACTATTGAGATCCGCAATAAAGAGTCTCGCTACAGCTATTGGGATTACATTGATGCTTTTACACAAGCTTTTTATCATATGAATCCCACAAGGAGCCATTCTTGGTTTTTCCGTGTTCTTCCTGACATTCTTCAAAACGATCTCCCAAACTGGTTTCTCGTTTGGTGGGATAAATTTGGATTACAGTTAGATGCTTTTCCAAAACCCAATAGACTTGCATTTAATGAATGGCAAGTGGCTTATAGCCATATTCCAGTTAACAAGGATGTTTCTATGTCCAAATCTACAGCTTATTTTGTTATCAGATTTGGAATCCCATGGATATGGAAATGGGATTTCAGATGTGATTTCCAGAACAAAATTCCCCGTTTAAAAAGAATCTTCTTTTATAAATGGTGGACTAAAATGGACGATGCTAAGCCTCGTCAAGAACTTCTCCAGAAAATTAAAGAGCACACAAAGGCTTGCTGGGATGCTACTCCTAAACTCATCCCAGCTACTCCAGTCCAGAATCCTTTTGTCCAAATTCAAAATGAGTTAAGACAAAAATATCCAGCACTTTCAGAACAAGAATTAGTCATCAGAAGCATGGACTATATGAAAGAGCAATTTCTCCAGTCATTTTCTAGAGATGATATCAGTATGAAATCTGGTACCAGTCATGATGATCCAGAAGATGAAGACCATACTAATCCTTACGAGGACGAAAATGAAATCACAGTATTGGCAGGAGAATCACAAGATCCTACCACAGCTGATCCCAACCTTCGAGATATTTGGGATTCATTCACGGGCCTGATTGCAGAAAAGCTGAGTCAAGACAAACAGGATAAAGGAAAAGGCAAAGATGATTGATGCTTTGTTCCCCATTTGACTCCAGCAACTTTACAGCACAGCAAAATGCCAAAATAGCTTTCGGCCTATGCAGATTCTTTTGTTTTGCCATCATAATCCAAGGCCATCCAGCTGTCCTCCTACCGACAATACATGATAAGGGAATCACAAGGAGATAAGAAGAACGACTCCAAACCAACCAGGACACGCCACTTGTCTTCCTCATCCCTAGCTTTTACTTTTTATTTTCTATTTAAGGGATGCCTCACCCTTGTTGTAGGCACGCTTTTAATATTTTAGTTTCTCATTTGTAAACTTGCTCTCTCTCTCACAGGTGTGCAATAGTATCAAGTTTGGAGTATAATAATAAAAAGTTTGCCGTATTGAGAGTAAGTATTGTTTGTAAGTATCCTCTTTCTTTAATGTATGTCTGTATATAATCTTGTTATATTAAATGATATATTAGAATTTCATGTTTTAAGAAAAACTAGTATTCAAAATTTTCTATCTATTTGGCCGAATGACCCTTGGGGTCTCCGCAATTAGAAACAACTAATAAATCGATTAATCAACTTCAGACTCAAATCCAAGAACAAATTTTCCTTTTGGCTGCTGCTGTAAGGCCTCCACCTCCAGCACAGTAGATCATGAGACCATATATGGCATAATTAGAATAAAATAAAATAAAACTATGATTAATAATACTCTTGGGTTAGTGCTTTATGATGGGTAGAACAATGTTTCAGTTAGTGGAACGTCACCCAAGTAGCATCGAGTCAGACCGTTAGCAGTAATTGTGGTTTAGGTCCTTCTTGTAAGTCGTTGACAGACGTGCTAGAAGGACCTAAACCGCAATTACTGCTAACGGTCTGACTCGACACGACTTGGGTGACGTCCCACTAACCCTAACACTGTTCTACCCATCATAAAGCACTAACCCAAGAATATTATTAATCATAGTTTTATTTTATTTTATTTTAATTATGCCATATATGGTCTCATAATCTATTGTGCTGGAGGTGGAGGCCTTACGGCAGCAGCCAAAAGGCAAATTTGTTCATGGATTTGAGTCTGAAGTTGATTAATCGATTTATTAGTTGTTTCTAATTACTGGAGGCCCCAAGGGTCATTTGGCCAAATAGATGGAAAATTTTCAATACTAGTTTTTCTTAAAACATGAAATTATAATACATCATTTAATATAACAAGATTATATACAGACATACATTAAAGAAAGAGGATACTTACAAACAATACTTACTCTCAATACGGCAAACTTTTTATTATTATACTCCAAACTTGATACTATTACACACCAAAGAGAGAGAGAGAGAGAGAGAGAGAGAGAGAGAGAAAGAGAGAGAGCAAGTTTACAAACGAGAAAACTAAAATATTAAAAGCGTGCCTACAACAAGGGTGAGGCATCCCTTAAATAGAAAATAAAAAGTAAAAGATAGGGATGAGGCAGACAAGTGGCGTGTCCTGGTTGGTTTGGAGTCGTTCTTCTTATCTCCTTGTGATTCCCTTATCATGTATTTTCGGTAGGAGGACAGCTGGATGGCCTTGGATTATGATGGCAGACAAAAGAATCTGCATAGGCCGAAAGCTATTTTAGCATTTTGCTGTGCTGTAAAGTTGTTGGAGTCAAATGGGGAACAAAGCATCAATCATCTTTGCCTTTTCCTTTATCCTGTTTGTCCTGACTGAGCTTTTCTGCAATCAGTCCCATGAATGAATCCCAAATATCTCCAAGGTTGGGATCAACGGTGGTAGGATCTTGTGACTCTCCTGCCAATACTGTGAATTCATTTTCATCCTCGTAAGGATCAGTATGGTCTTCATCTTCTGGATCATCATGACTGGTACCAGATTTCATACTGGTATCATCTCTAGAAAATGACTGGAGAAATTGCTCTTTCATATAGCCCATGCTTCTGATGACTAATTCTTACTCTGAAAGTGCTGGATATTTTTGTCTTAACGCATTTTGAATTTGGACAAAAGGATTCTGGACTGGAGCAGCTGGGATGAGTTTAGGAGTAGCATCCCAGCAAGCCTTTGTGTGCTCTTTAATTTTCTGGAGAAGTTCTTGACGAGGCTTATCATCGTCCATTTTAGTCCACCATTTATAAAAGAAGATTCTTTTTAAACGGGGAATTTTGTTCTGGAAATCACATCTGAAATCCCATTTCCATATCCATGGGATTCCAAATCTAATAACAAAATAAGCTGTAGATTTGGACATAGAAACATCCTTGTTAACTGGAATATGGCTATAAGCCACTTGCCATTCATTAAATGCAAGTCTAATGGGTTCTGGAAAAGCATCTAACTGTAATCCAAATTTATCCCACCAAACGAGAAACCAGTTTAGGAGATCGTTTTGAAGAATGTCAGGAAGAACACGAAAAAACCAAGAATGGCACCGTGGGAAATTCATATAATAAAAAGCTTGTGTAAAAGCATCAATGTAATCCCAATAGCTGTAGCGAGACTCCTTATTGCGGATCTCAATAGTGCGAGTAACATGAGGGTGCATACCCCAAGCCGTCATAGGCAAAATCTGCTGGATAGTAGCTTTGTTGTAATTAATGGGGCTAACAGTACGATTGGGTACAGCCAATGTATGCTTGAAATCAACCGACGCAAGTTCAGTAAGAATTTGCTTGAAAATATATCTGTACTGGTCAAAGTGCGGTAGAGAATTTTGAGTAGTCAAGTACCGCCTTTTAATTTCCCAAGGATCACTCATCCATTGGATGTCTTCTGTATTAATATAGAGCATAGTTTCCTCTCTGATAGTATTCTGGAAATAAGTTGTGTCTGGAGCGAGGAGGACATCTTTAGCCGTACGGCTAGATTCTCCTTTTTTACTGGAAAGAGCATGAAGCCCTGGAAAGTCTGTAGTGTAGGGATTACCCCTACCTCGGCCCCTTCTGCCGGAGCCCCGGCCTCTACTCTGCATGAGGACCCTATAAATATTCACGGGTTAGAAAGTCAGGAAGAGAATTAGCTTCTCCTTTGATGTATTCAATATCAAAGTCAAATACTGAAAGTTGACCCTGCCATGTGGCAAAAATTTGTTTTTGGGCCAGATTTTTAACATCTTTTTTGAAAATCTGTTTTGCTGCAGAACAATCAACTCTTATTAAGAAATGTTGATTTAATAAATCATCCTGGAATTTTAAGACACATTTAACAATAGCTAAACATTCTTGTTTAATAGTCGGGTAATTTTTGGCAGCTTGATGCCAGACACCAGAAGTAAATCTTAAAAGTTCTTCTTTGTTACTGGTAGGATTAAATTGTTTAAGTATGCCACCATAACCAAGATTAGAGGCATCAGTTTCAACAATTTTTTTCCATTCGGGATGAGGTAAAGATAAGCAGGGTAGAGTCTTGACTCTAGCTTTTATCTTTTGAACAGCTGTTGTATGTTCTGGACTCCATGGCGGAGGATTTTTTCTTAGTGTGGAGTATAAAATTGCTGGATCGGTAGCAAGATTAGGACAATAATCATGAATATAATTCAGGCTACCTAAAAATCTCTGTAATTGAGTTTTATCTTTAATTTCATCTGGAAATTTAGATGCAAATTACATGCTTCTATTAATTGGATTTATGGTGCCATTATGAATATTATGGCCCAAAAATCTGATTTTAGTCTGGAAAAGTTGCATTTTAGATGCAGAAACAACTAAACCATTTTTAATGATAACATGCTTAAAGATATTAAGATGTTTCATATGCTGGTCAATTGATGAAGAAATATCAAAACATCATCAATATAACAAATGGAAAATTCTGTATAAGGATTAAAAATATCATTCATTCACCTAAATTCTGGAATTTAGATGGAGCATTTTTTAATCCAAATGGCATAACATTCCATTCAAAATGTCCAAAGGGTACAGTAAAAGCAGTTTTATATCTGTCTTGGTCAGCGATTTGGACTTGCCAATATCCTGATTTTATGTCAAATTTAGAAAATATGACTGCATCTTGGAGACGATCTAAAAGATCTTTTTTATTGGGAACTGGATACCTTATCCATTGTAAGGCTTCATTGAGTGGCTTATAATTAATTACTAATCTTGGCACACCTCTTTCAATTTCTGCATTTTTATTAACATAAAAAGCAGTACAACTCCAAGGAGATCTATTGGAACGAATTAGTTTTTTCTGGAGAAGAGTATTAATTTTTGTTTTACAGAGTTCTAAATACTCTTTTTTCATTTGGCTTGGACGAGCACGAGTTGGAATTTTCCGCTCATCATAACCTGGTTCATAAGGAAGAGAAACAATATGCTTTTTTCTATTCCAAAAAGCATTGGGAATATCACTGCAAATTTCAATTTGAAATTCTTTTTCAAGTGATTTAATTTTTTGCTGGAAAGAAGACTGCTGAAGTCTTTGTTCTATAGTCAGAAAACTAATTTCTTTTTGTAAGAAATTAATTTGTTTTTCTTTGAAATGGACAAGATCTTTAATCTAGTCTAATTCTTTTGTATAAGGTTCTATAATAAACTCAAAAATAATCGGCTGATTATTTAAGGTTGTATGTGTGCCAATCGAATCAATTTTAGAAATTGGCATGAGTAAACACAGGAAAGGTGTTCCTAAGATTATAGCCTGAGACATGTTCTTAATAAGAACAAAAGATGTGGGAAGGCATAATCCTTGGTTGCAAATTAAAACTTCTGGAAGTTTATACTGAATATATAAAGAATTGCCACTTGCACTTGTAAGTGATTGGGTTGTTTTATGAAAATATTTAGTAGGAATTAATCCTTCCTGAATACAATTCATATCAGCACCACTATCAACAAGGGCAATAGCATCTTTGATGATAAAATCAGGTTTTATCATGAAGGTAATTCGGATATACCACTTCTGGAAAGTTACAGTATTCATGAGCATAAGATAATCAGGCTCTTTAGTATCTGAAGTGGATTCGTTAATAACGATCCCTTTTTCTTTCTGCTGAAGCTTAATATTAATCTTTTTTATTTCAGAATTAATAGCAAGATTAGAGGTTTGTAAATGTTTAATTTCAACTTTTAAAGCATTCACTTCCATTTTTAATTCCTGGATTGTTAATGGTTTTTCTTCATTACCAGGTTGAAGTCTTTGAAAAACTTCTTTCATACTATAATGTTGAGGAGGGAGGATTTCTTCCTTCTTTTGTTGTTGTAAACATAATTCTAAATATTTTAATTTCATTTCTGGATTAGCAATCTAATCCGCAATACTGATCATATTTTGTTCTTCTTCTGTAAGAACATTGATATTAGGTCCCCCAATATCAAGTCCATTCATCTCAACTATGGCTTTCCAATAGTTGACTTCTTCGGAAATTTGATTAAGATTAGTCTTACAATCACAAATTTCTGGAGAGTTATTTGATTCAGTGCTATCAGAAGAATAGATCGCTGCAATTTCATCTTCATCATCTACGAAGTAACAGAGTCGTCAGAAAGTATTTTGAGAATTTGCTGTTGGATCTCATTATCTAAAGAGAGTTCATTAAGCTTCTGTTGTAATTTGGATTTACAACGATTGGCATAATGACCTATTTGCCCACATTTATAACATTTAATTATGGATTTAGATTTCTTTCTGGAGTATTTTTGTTTACCTTTGGAAGGTAATTGTGGCTGGATTTGGTTTTTGGCATACTTATACTTTCTGGATTTTTTGGAATAATGTTTTGGAGGTTTTCCAATCTTATTCTTTCTAGTTTTATGAGGATACTGTAATTTTGTATCATAGGCGAATTGTTCACAAAATTCACCTAACTCTTTTCTTTCTATAAGATGTTGTTGTTTCATTTGTTGCTAGAGTTTAAGGTCATTGCATAAAGCAAGTCCTTCATCTGTGATAAGACCTACGAGCTGGCCATAGGTATATCTACTATATGGAATAGACAATTGATTATGACAATCTCTTAATTTTTTTCGAACTCGTTCAGCAAAAAGAGTTAGAAGACCATCAATAAACTTGGCTTTCCAATGATCTGAATTGGCATCAGCTCTGCGATGTACTTTCATTAGAAAAACATATTTATACCATCGGAAATGAGATAAAGATGGACATCTTAATTTCTGTAATAGTTCTCTACTTCTATCTTCGATACCGGTAACAGCACCGACAAAGTGAAGAACTATAGTGTTTACAAGAGTGTAAACGGCATCTTGTTCTGTAGTCTCGGCTCTAGTATCAGGATCAATCTTAACACGAGTAGAGCCTAGGATTTCATTATTCTGTTCTAGAGAGAGGTTATCCCACCATCCTTTAAGAAGTCCTGTAAATCCGCTAACAATAAAGCGAGCAACTTGGTGGTCGGTATTCTCATTTTGTTTACATACAGTAGCAAACATGGGCATATGTTGTAAGACTTCAAAGATTTGATATTCTGAAAGACCATCAATATTCCATTCATAAATGGTTCTACTGTGGTAAGATTTTTGACTGTATAGAAAATCTTCTTCATAAAGAAGATCAATGGGACTACGTCTGGAATAATAGTACCTGCTTGGTGCAGTATAAGCAGTTCTATCAATATTTGTTCCATAATGGACTTTGTTAACAGAAGAGGGTTCATTTTGGAAATTTGCCTGGATTTCAGCTATTTGGTGAGGTTCCAAATTCTGGTAATTTTCTTCTAAATCAGACAGATGATTTCTGGATAACATATTAACTTGTGAGGATTCTCCTATGTGAAGATTTTTAATTTTGTTCATAAGGGTTTCCATGAATTCTGTATTATCCTTTTCGGGTTTTAAATTAAAATTTGTTAGTGTAGGTGTAGGTTTAAAAGCTACAGGTTGGATATCTGGAGTTTTGGGTTGAAGATGACAGGTGTTCTTGATATGAACAACTGTTTCTTCAATTCTGGTTAACTGTTTACCCATAGTTTGACAGAAAAGGATAGTATAATTATTTTGCTTCATAACAGGAATAATTTCCTTTACTGTCAAGGTATTATTGCTTCTTGTTGGGGGTTCAACAAAAGCAGTAATAACTAAGGGCTGATTAGTAGAATCACTAGGGAGTAATTCTAACGATTTCGCAAGAGGATGTACTGAGGTAATAACATTACCATCAGTAGTTACCCAATTTTTCTGGATATTTTCTAAAACATTTATTTGAGAATTCTGGATTTTACCATTTTCCATATACCATAATGGAAAAGGTTGAAGTTTCTAAATTTGCTCCAAATGACTATAATATTGAATTTTGATATCATTTAATTGCTCTGGAGTATGATTAGCAAAATACCATTCCCTGAATTTTGCATATTTATCCTGGTAAAAATCATGGTTAAGGATGTTCCTGTTTTCACTTCCTGGACTAAAATCCATTAAACTTCAAAGTTCATGTCACTGGCAGTAGGACTATAAGGTCCTTTACTACTAGATTCCTGTGGTTCATAAATACCATGTGGGATCTTGAACAAGTCCCATGCCTCTAAGCGGAGAACAATGACAAAGCAAATGAACCAGATGACGTATGGACGCCAAATGATCCTTTCTGAGACCAAGACCGAGACAAGCGAGACCGGTGAGAGAGCTCCAATGATTAGAATAACATGGCAAATGATATGAGCATAGTTATCACCAATAATTTGCTGCCCTTGAAGTTCGAAAAGCTCTTTCAACAGCAGGACCAAGCTATAAATGCATACTGATATCAAGAAAACTTGCGTGGTCTTACGGTGGGTTCTGAAAGGGTCAGCTGTAGTTTGAATGATGGCAACCAGCAATCCAAGCAAGGCGAAGTATACAATAGCAGTGGATGATATGAATGCTCTTGCCCTAGAGAAAGAATTTAAGAAAAAATATGTATTAGACATATTGCGTGATTCAATTTTTGTTGTCTTGTACCTAAATTTTTTGAGAAATTTATAGCAAAATAAAAATTTAATTATTGTAGGTGATTTGTTGAAAAGCTAAAAAATATGGCTACAAATGAATTTAGAGGACATATACATAGTCTAAGGGCAAATTCAAAGACAACATAAAATTTTAGGTCAAACCCTAAAATAATTTGAAAATTCTAAGCACAATCAGGTTTGGAGGAGCAGTACTAAAACTTAAGGCAAATTAGATTAGTGGCCCTTAAATTGATCACTTTTAACCTTTAATTTTAAATTTTGTGCCTATTTGGTCAAATTAATAATCTCACTAGTGCTTTTGAAGAAAAATAATTACTGAATTGGTTGAGGTTAACTCATTGAGTTAAGTAAGTTTATAATTTTACTATTAAAAATATGACACATATCACTTTATATGAGTATTTTTCATAAAAAAAAATAAAAAATTAAAAGTTATAATCAATTGTTAAATTCATAATCAAAATCAAGTTAATAGAAATTATATTAATCAAAATAACACAAAAACTTATAAAATACATGAACTGCTGTTGTAATTTGTCCTAAAACTTGACCATGAAGATGGCTGCCTTCAAAGAGTAGTCACAGAAAATAAAATCACTCACAGCTATCTTCAGATGACAAAATTGCTCTTCAACTATCCAAATATATATATATATATATATATCAACAACCCATCAATCAAAACTCGAAAAAACACCTCTGAGCTCTCAACAAAAAAAAAAAAACAAAAAGTAACCTCTGCTCTATTCTTGTTCCCTCTCTCTAGATCTCGATCCATTCTTCTTTCTCTCTCACCCATCTCAAACCTAGCTGATTTTTTGATATACTGTCTCAAACTTGTATTTTTTGAACTGTAAACAAAGACGTAGATTTGGGTAGGTTGGGATGCAACTTTTATAGTTGCATTCTAGCCATCTCACATGGTTTTCATAGGGTTCAGTCGAACTCATGTTCCTTGAAATAGCTTTATTATAATATATAATGAGACATGCATGGCTTATTGCATTTGAACTCTCTGGCCCCCAGTTCACCCAAAAAAAACTCTCTGGCCCCCAGTTCACCACTTTCATCATTTTTAGATTATGATTCTATTATTATGTAATAGAAATGAGTAATGTTAGGCATTATTAAAAAAAAATATTATGAAATGCCTCATGAAGATTTTTCATCATTTGATTAGTGTATGATGTTTTATTAAATGTGTAATTCAATGGTAAAGAGTTTTCATGAAACATATAGAAATCTTCCATTACAAAAATGGAATTGAGAGAATCAAAATCTTGCATTTGTTACCATTGCTATGATGATAATAGAGTGGTAAACAAAACACGGTGGCGGAGCCACAAGGTGCCTAGGGGGGTCACGTGGCCCCCCTGGATTTTTTATTTTTATTTTTTACATGTGTATATATAAAATTTTAAACAAAAATAATATTTAGAACAAAATGTCAAGGGCATTTTAAAATTTATAAAAACAATAATGATTGTTTTATTTAAAATGAAGTGATTATAACAAATTATATTTTATGTATGAAAATTTTGTGAAAAAATCTCAATATAAAAGTAATATCCATCATTATTGATATGCAAATATAATTAATCTTACAATATATATGTAAAAATTACTAGAGTGTTAATTATATTTGCATGTGAAGTTCACCCTTCATATGTTGCTTTACTATTGATTGGTGATTATATGTCAATAATGACATAATATCACTATTATATGAAATTTTTACTCAAATTTTGTAAAATTTTAATTTATCTTACCATTATATAATTTATTTTAAGACATAAACATATGTTTTTTTTTTTTACATTATCTATGATACATTAGTTACACGCAATACTTTCTTTTCGATTTTACTTGAAATTAATTGTAAAATTTTATGTGAAATACTTTTGTAATAATTTATTTAAATTTTTGTACTTATTATTAATTCAAAAATTATTATTATCTTCTTATTGTTGGTTATGAAAAAAAAATTAAATTATTATTATCTTCTTATGGTTGGTTATGGAAAAAAAAAATTAAAGCTCTAGCCATCCACAGGGTTTTCCAAGTGCTCGGTCGAACTCATGTTCCTTGAAATAACTTTATTATAATATATAAGGAGACAGGTTTGGCTTATTGCATTTGAACTCTGTGGCCCCCAATTCACCTAAAAAAACTCTCTGACCCCAGTTCACCACTTTCATCATTTTTAGATTATGATGCTATTATTATGTAATAAAAATACAGTGCAAGGGTATGTTCAGGACAAGCAGATGCAAGGCAGTATAAGAGATGTAGTGCAAAAATGTATTTGAAACAAACAGATGAAATGCAGTGTGAGTTATACAAGAAATGTAACCTACATTGCGGAAGATAAAGAGAAAGTGTATACCTCAGAGGCACCATGGGATAGATGTGACTCTAGCTCGCGCAGCAAGAGGTCCTCCGGTGCACCTTGCGCAAACCCCCTAAACTGGCGGATGCTATCGGGAGGTAGCATATGTACCTCAGAATGATACGTCACCGGGTCGAACAATCGAATACTGAGCGGCAATGGCTGGAACTCTGGATCCATCTCCATCCCCGGAGGAGCTCCGTCATATGGGATGTTGTCCACTATCTCGAAGAAGGATGAGGGAATGGCCGAAAATGTGGGAAATGGGCGGGAATGCCAAAAGTCAACAAAAAGTCTACTCCGAGAGAGGAAAAATGAAAGAAAAGGTCAGGGCTCGGGAGAGGGCACTGAAATCAAGGGTAACTCGGGGAAACAAAGCCCGAGTGATGGCAATCAAGAAGAGAGCACTGAAATCACTTTTTAATCGGTTCAAAATGGAGTGTGCAAAGAGGTTTTAGCGAATCGAACGACCGCAGGGTGTTCGAAAAACACGTATAAAGTGTCTAAAGAGGGAAGGGAGTGATTTTCGGCAATGGAGAAGTAAGGAAATAGGGTTTGAAGCCCTATATTTGAAGACCCATGATGAAAAGCCAAAAATGCCCCGAATCTGTCATCGATGGCCGACCGGCCACTAGTGATGGCCGATGACCACCATTTGTGGCCGATGGCATCATTTTGTGGCCGATGGGTGGCCGGTGGATTTCCAGAGTAGCCGGTAGGCCTCTGGTGCTCTCCTTGGATGTTATTCTGTTGTTTTGTGCCTTGATCCCTCAAGAAAGTGCAAGGAGAGTACATTTTTAAGCTCAAGTGGCCTTTGCGGAAGCTCCGAACTGTGTTTTCAGTGTGTGGTGCTCAACATGAACGAGCACAGGGAATTTACTGAGTAATTTACTTTGAATTTATTTTGAAATTACAGAGAGTTTACTTGGAATTACAGGGAATTTACTAAGTAATTTACTGATAATTTACTAAGAATTTACAAAGTAATTTACTGAGAATTTAATGGAAATTTACTGTGTAATTTACTGAGAATTTACTGAGAATTGACAGACTAATTTACTGAGTAATTTACTGGAAATTTATTGAGAATTTACTGGCAATTTAATGTGTAATTATTGAGAATTTATTGAGAATTTACACAGTAATTTACTGAGAATTTACTGAGTAACTTACTAGCAATTTACTGGGAAATTAATGAGTAATTTACTGACAATATTTTGAGTATTTTACTGAAAATTTACTTGGAATTTATTGGCTAATTTACTGAGAATTTACTGGGAATTTACTAAGTAATTTACTCAGAATTTACAAGGAATTTACTGAGTAATTTATTGAGAATTTATTGGGAATTTCTTGAGAATTTACTAAGTAATTTACTATGAATTTACTGAAAATTTACGAAAAATTTACTGAGTAATTTAAAGAGAATTTATAGGGAATTTTCTGAGTAATTTTCTAGAAATTTACTGGGAGTTTACTGAGTAATTTACTTGGAATTTACTGAATTATTTACTGAGAATTTACAGGGAATTTACTAAGTAATTTACTATGAATTTATTTTGAAATTACAGAGAATTTACTTGGAATTACAGGGAATTTACTGAGTAATTTACTGAGAATTTACTACGAATTTACAAAGTAATTTACTGAAAATTTAATGAGAATTTACTGTGTAATTTATTGAAAATTTACAAACTAATTTACTGAGAATTTACTGGGAATTTTTTGAAAAATTTACTGAGAAGTTACTGGCAATTTACAGGGAATTTACTTGGAATTTTGCTAAGTAATTTACTGGGAATTCACTGAGTAATTTTCTGAGAATTTACTGAGTAATTTATTGAGAATTTACTAGCAATTTACAGAGTAATTTTTTGAGAATTTACTGGGAATTTACTGAATAATTTACCGAGCAATTTACTAGGAATTTACTGAGTAATTTACTGAGACTTTACTGAAAATTTACTTGAAATTTACTGAGTAATTTAATGAGAATTTACTGAGTAATTTACTGAGTAATTTAATGAGAATTTACTAGGAATTTACTAAGTAATTTACTGAGAATTTACTGAGTAATTTACTGAGAATTTACTGGGAACTAATTAAGTCATTTACTGAGTAATTTACTGAGAATTTAATGGGAATTTACTGAGTAATTTACTTGAAATTTAATGAGAAATTTACTGATAATTTATGGAGAAATTACTGAGTAATTTACTGGGAATTTACTGATTAATTTGTTGAGAATTTAATGGGAATTTATTGAGTAAGTTACAGAGAATTTATTGGGAATTTACTGAGTAATTTACTTGGAATTTAATGAGTAATTTACGGAGAATTTACTGGGAATTTACTGAGAATATATTGGGAATTTCCTGAGTAATTTACTGAGAACTTACTTGGAATTTCCTGAGAAATTTACTGATGATTTATGGGGAATTTACTGAGTATTTTACTGGGAATTTACTGGCAATTTACTGAGGAATTTACTTAGAGTTTACTAGGAATTTACTAAGAATTTCTGGGAATTTACTCGGAATTTACTGAGAATTTTCTGTGAATTTACTCGGAATTTACAGAGTAAAGAAGAAGCACTGGCACTGGTAAGAAATGGCAATCCAAAATGTTTCTGGCTAAATTATGACAAGTTGTCATCCAATTATGACCGGATTTCATTTACTCCACCATTGCCGTATGTTCATCAATTTACAGATACAGTATGGATCGTTCCAACAGGCATACAACAATGGGTTGCAGAAAATATAAGAGATGAAGCCCAAAGACCACACAGGCCTAAGAGCATTATAATTGAAGGCCCATCTAGAATTGGGAAAACATGTTGGGCCCGGTCTTTGGGGCCACATAATTATTATTCCGGCCACATCAATTTGAGGGACCACAATGACAACGCTTTTTACAACGTAATTGATGATGTGGCCCCACAATATTTGAAACATTGACGGGAATTTATTGGAGCGCAACGGGATTTTTTTTTAAATTGTAAATATGCCCGCCCAAAGAAAATAAAAGGCGGGATTCCAAGTATTATATTATGCAACCCCGAAGCCGATTCTAGTTATAAAGAATTTTTGGAAAAACATGAACACGCCGGGCTCCAAGCGTGGACGATCCGAAATGCAGAGTTCTACACAGTCAGTCAGCCCCTCTTCACCAGAACCGATCAAGAAGAGGCATCGCAATGAGAAGAAGAAGGCCCAACGCAAGAAGATATTCCACTTCCAATGCGGCTGTTCGATATTCCACACGAACGGATGTATTGAACCACATCCACTAGAGAGAGAGGATGCTATCAGGGGTCTTCTACGACACTTTGAAGAACCCGATGTAGTTCAGAGCCGTAGACATGTCCATGCCGGGGAATCATGGGGTATACAAGATAGAATGCCTATTCAACTACAACCTCCAGAAAGCACTGGGAGTCCGAACGTTCACCGCGACAATGTATACATGGCTGACATACAGTGGTCTCAAAAGCCTAACGGAGAATGTATTTACCCGGCTTATTGCACGCAGGATGACGAAGACATTATCCATCTTTGGGATTATTAGCCCTGTAAATTATTGTCTCGCACTGACCATTGTACTCGACAAGATTTCATATTATGTAAAAGATTGGCGGTGGGAAAATATTTATGTACATTTTCATGATTAAATAATAAAGATGTTAAGATATATTTAATTAATGTGATTATTGTTTTGGATCATCAACAATAATATAATGGGCCCAATTACAGTCTCCCAAATTAAGAGGCCCAATCAAAACTATGAAAGAAGTGGACACTATAATGGGCCCAATATGGATGTCTCGAAATAGAGGCCCATCAGACATAGGCCCATCAGTCAGAGATAAGGCCCAATACAGTTAACGCATATAATTTTGCATTGCGGCCCAGTAATCCAATAGAGTATATAAAATAATTTCATTACATATTCCAAAGCAAGACAAATTATGATACAAAATAATTATTTTACACATTTTTTTATCCAAAAAACCAAAAGCAAAACGCATAGCAGGATCTCCGTCATACACAGTTACGCAACAGATATCAGCGGCAGGATGTGTGTCTGCACATCGCTCCATTGTCTGCATGGATGGAGCCATCGCCTGGGTTTCTAATTCGGAAACCGCTTTCAGACCGGCAAATAGAGCATCTTCTTGCCGCTATAAGGCGTTGATGAGCCAGATTAAATTTTCAGTGTTGGCTTCGCCGACGACAAATAAGGACCAGTGCAACAGTAAAAGATCTGGCTCGTATTTTAAAATCAAACGCCTAAATTGACCTAGATCTCCGAGATCCATTGCAAAATAATTCAAATTGCCCAATTATTTTGGATTAAATAGTTTCCCGCTTGTACTTGCCTTTTTAAATGTTTTAATCCTGGCCGCAGATCTGGGCGCGGAGCGGAGCCCCTAGCCGACAACACGCCACAAATTGCGGAAGGGAGCACCAATCGGGGGACGACACGTGGTGCAGGGGAGCGTCCCGGTAATATTATAGGGACGCTCCTGGGATCATATATAAGTCACTCCCTCACTCTCTTATACCAGTAAAGTTTTTAGAGAGTGACTTGCGTCATCCGAGAGAATAAGTGACGTCATTGAGAGTGAGTGACTTATGGCCTCAATGCGACGTCATTTTAGAGTTCAAAAAAAGAACATCTTCCTCACATATCCCAGATGTTCTGTACCTAAAGAGAGATTGTTGGAGAAAATTAGAGAGTTGTTTACTAACAGGACACCAAATTATATGAGGGTTGCACATGAATTACATGAGGACGGTGGACCACATCTACATGCTCTCGTCCAATTTCCATATCGTTTCAGACACAGGATGAACAGTTCTTCGACATTACTCACGATCGCACTAATCGCCATTTCCATCCAAATGTACAAGGGGCCAACCACCACCAGGCTGTGCTGGAATACATCTCCAAATACAGGGACTACACGGAATGGGGTGAATTCCGCGAGAGGGGTCGATGTGCTAACATGGACAATAGAGTAATTTCTGTGAGAGGGGTCACCCCTTCACTCTCTTATACTAGTAAAGTTTTTAGAGAGTGACTTGCATCATCCGAGAGAGTAAGTGACGTCATTGAGAGTGAGTGACTTATGGCCTCAATGCGACCCCGTTTTAGATTAATTATTCTCCCAACTCTATGCACTTAACCTTTATATATTGATATGAATTATACATTCCACATTCATAAACGAATTGTGTGTTTGACAATTCGGAGAGGCCGCTGCGCTAACAACATTCTAAAATCATTATGTCTAAGGAGATCAACCCCATCGGATTGACAGATGAGCTCCATGAGCATGAGGAAGGTGAATTAGAAACTGACATAATAGACGCGACATCGAATTTACCGGTATCCAATATATCAATCACCAATCCGAAGATAGGCAATGCAATGTGGCAGAAGCTCACATTCAAGTCAATGATAATTGACAAATGCAAACTACGCTACAGACCACAGTGTCCATTTAATTCAACCGGTCGCGTCGAAGTGGAAATACGGGACACACGATTACGGGCGGACGATCAATTACAGGCTCGATTTACTTTTCCAGTTACATGCCCAGTAGACATCACATATTTTGGAAACGCATATGCTGCTGCAGATAAAAGAGGATGCCCATGGATAGCATCATACAAATTGCTACAAACAAACATGAACGGCGATGTCAAATATTACTTAGTCTTAGGAATTTACTAAGTAATTTATTGAGTATTTGTTGGGAATTCACTGAGAATTTATTGAAATTTACTTAGAATTTACAGTAGATTTTCTAAGTATCTTAATGAGAATTTACTAGTAATTTACTGTGAATTTACTGAGAATTTACTGAGAATTTACAGAGTAATTTCCTTGGAATTTACAGAGTTATTTATTGAGAATTTATTGAGTAATTTACTGAGAATTTACTGATTAATTAAGTCAGAATTTATTGGAAATTTACTGAGTAATTTATAAAGTAATTTAATACGAATTTACTAAGTAATTTACTTATAATTTTCTGGTAATTTACTGAGTAATTTACTTGGAATTTACTGATTAATTTACTGGAAATTTACCGAGTAATTTACTGAGAATTTATTGGGAATTTACTGATTAATTTACTGAGAATTTAATGGGATTTCACTGAATAATTTACTGAGAATTTACTGAGTTATTTAATGAGAATTTACTTATAATTTTTTGAGTAATTTATTGAGAATTTACTGGAATTTACTGAGTAATTTACTGAAAATTTACTAGGAATGCACTGCGAATTTAATAAGTAATTCACTTAGACTTTTCTGGGAATTTACTAAGTAATTTATTGAGTATTTACTAGGAATTTATTGAGAATGTCCTCAGCATTTACTAAGAATTTACTCCGGATTTACTAAGTAATTTAATGAGAATTTACTGAGTAATTTACTGGGAATTTGCTGAGTAATTTTCTAAAATTTTTATGGAAATTTTCTGAGTTATTTTCTAAGTAATTTACTGAAAATTTACTAAGTTATTTACTGGAATTTACTTAGAATTTACTACGGATTTACTGGAAATTTTTTGAGTAATTTATTGAGTAGTTTACTTAGAATTTACTGGGAATTTAGTAAGTAATTTATTAAGAATTTATTGAGAATTTACTGAGAATTTTGCTGAAAATGTAGTGGAAATTTACTGATTAATTTACGGATTAATTTACTGAGTTATTTAATTAGAATTTACTAATAATTTATTGAGGAAGTCACTAAGAACTTACTGAGTAATTTACTAAAAATTTACTGGAAATTTACTAAGTAATTTACTTAGAATTTTTTGGGAATTTATAAAGTAATTTACAGAGTATTTACTGGGTATTTACTGATTAATTTACTGAGAATTTCCTCAGAATTTACTTAGTAATTTACTAGAAATTTACTGCGAATGTACTAGAATTTACTAACAATTTACTGCGAATTTACAAAGTAATTTAATGAGAATTTACTGGGATTTTATTGAGTAATTTACTGAGAATTTAATAGGAATTTACTAAGAAGTTATTGAAATTTACTTAGAATTTACAGCAGATTTACTAAGTATCTTAATGAGAATTTACTGTGAATTTACTGTGAATTTACTGGGAATTTCCTAAGTAATTTACTGGGAATTTAATGAGCAATTTACTGATGATTTATGGGGAATTTACTGAGTATTTTACTGGGAATTTACTGGCAATTTACTGAGGAATTTACTTAGAGTTTACTTGGAATTTACTGAGAATTTTTGGGAATTTACTCGAAATTTACTGATTAATTTACTGAGAATTTTCTAGAAATATCCTGAGTAATTTACTTTGAATTTACTGAGTAATTTGTTAATTATTTACTCGGAATTTACTGAATAATTTACTGAGAATTTACTGGGAATTTACTAGGTAATTTATCGACAATTTACTGGAAATTTACTGTGTAATTTATTAAGAATTTACGGAGAATTTACTGAGTAATTTATTGAGAATTTATCTAGTATTTACTAGTAATTTACATGAAATTTACTAAGTAATTTATTGGGAATTTACTCTGCAATTTACTTGGAATTTGCTGAGTAATTTACTAAGAATTTACTGAGTAATATAGTTAGAATTTACTAAGTAATTTATTGAGTAATTTAATGAGAATTTACTTTGAATTTACTAAGTAATTTAAAGATAATTAACTTGGAATTTACTGAGTATTTTACAGAAAATTAACTAGGAATTTACTAAGTAATTTACTGAGAATTTATAGGAAATTTACTAAGTAATTTACTTAGAATTTACTTAGAATTTACTGAGTAATTTACTAAAAATTCATAGGAAATTTACTGAGAACTTACTGGAAATTTACGGAGTAATTTACTGAGAATTTACTGGGAATTTACTAAGAATTTACTGGGAATATATTGAGTAATTTTCCGAGAATTTACTGAGTGATTTGTTAATTATTTATTGGGAATTTACTGAATGATCCACTAAGAATTTATTGAGAATTTACTGAGAATTTATGGGGAATTTACTGAGTAATTTATTGAGAATTTATTGGAAATTTACTTGGAATTTATTGAGTAATTTATTGGGAATTTACTCAGCAATTTACTGAGTAATTTACTGAAAATTTACAGAGTAATTTGCTGAGAATTTACTGAGTAATATACTGATAATTTTCTGAAAATTTACTAAGTAGTTTACTGAGAATTTCATGAGTGATTTACGAAAAATTTACAGGGAATTCACTAAGTAATTTAATGAGAATTTACTGAATATTTTTCTAAAAATTAATTGAGAATTTACCAAGTAATTTACTGAGAATTAACAGAAAATTTACGAAGTAATTTACTCAGAATTTACTGAGTAATTTACTGAAAATTCACGGGAATTTACTGAGAATTTACTGGGAATTTACGAAGTAATTTTCTCAGAATTTACTGGAAATTTACTAATAATTTACTGAAAATTTAATGGAATTTATTGAATAATTTACGGAGAATTTTCTGGGAATTTACTGAGTAGTTTACTCATAATTTACAGGAGAATTTATTGAGTAATTTTCTTTGAAATTACAGGGAATTAACTGAGAATTTATTAGGAATTTACTGATATTTTACTGAGTAATTTACTGTCTATTTACTGAGTAATTTACTGGGTAATGTACTGAGAATTTGCTGCGAATTTACTTAGTAATTTACTGAGAATTTACTGGTAATTTTGCTGAGTAATTTACTTTGAATTGTTTGGGAATTTACTAGGAATTGCAGGGAATTTACTGAGAATTTATTCAGTAATTTACTGAGAATTTACTGAGCATTTATTAGGAATTTACTGAGTAATTTATTGGGAATTTATTGAGAATTTACTGGAAATATGCCGAGTAATTTACTTGGAATTTACTGAGTAATTTACTGGGAATTTATTAAATAATTTACTGGGAATTTAATGAATAATTTACTGGGAATTTACTAGGAACTTACTGAGGAATTTACTGTGAATTTATTGGGAATATACTGAGTAATTTACTGAGTAATTTATCGAGAATTTTTTGGCAATTTAATGTGTAATTATTTAGAATTTATTGAGAATTTACACAGTAATTTACTGAGAATTTATTGAGAATTCACTAAGTATTACTAAATAATTTACTGAGTAATTTACTAGGAATTTACTGAAAAATTACTGAGTAATTTACTGACAATATTTTGGGTAATTTACTGAGAATTTATTTGGAAATAAGGCGTTGATGAGCCGGATTAAATTTTCGGCGTTGTCTTCGCCGACGACAAATAAGGACCAGTACAGCAGTAAAAAATCCGACTCGTATTTTAAAATCAACCGCCAAAATTGACCTAGATCTCCGAAATCCATTGTAAAATAATTCAAATTGCTCAATTATTTTGGATTAAATAGTTTCCCGCTTGCGCTTGCCTTTTTAGATGTTTTAATCCTGGCCGTAGATCTAGGCGCGGAGCGAAGCCCCTAGCCGACAACACGCCACAAATTGCAGAAGGGAGCACCAATCGGGGGATGACATGTGGCGCGGGGGGGGGGGGGAAGCGTCCCAGTAATATTATAGGGACGCTCCTGGGATCATATATAAGTCACTCCCTCACTCTCTTATACCGGTAAAGTTTTTAGAGAGTGACTTGCGTCATCCGAAAGAGTTAGTGACGTTATTGAGAGTGAGTGACTTATGGCCTCAATGCGACGTTGTTTTGGAGTTCAAAACAAGAACATCTTCCTCACATATCCCAGATGTTCTGTACCTAAAGAGAGATTGTTAGAGAAAATTAGAGAGCTGTTCACTAACAGGCCACCAAATTATGTGAGGGTTGCACATGAATTACACGAGGACGGTGAACCACATCTACATGCTCTCGTCCAATTTCCATACAGTTTTCAGACACAGGATGAACGGTTCTTCGACGTTACTCACGATCGCACTAATCGCCATTTCCATCTAAATGTACAAGGGGCCAACAACCATCAGGTTGTGCTGGAATACATCTCCAAATACGGGGACTACACAGAATGGGGTGAATTCCGTGAGAGGGGTCGCTGCACTAACACAGACAACAAACAAAATGTATATCACGAAGCTCTTACAACCGGAAGTAAAGAAGAAGCACTGGCACTGGTAAGAAATGGTGATCCAAAATGTTTCTGGCTAAATTATGACAAGTTGTCATCCAATTATGACTGGATTTCATTTACTCCACCATTGCCGTATGTTCATCAATTTACAGATACAGTATGGATCGTTCCAACAGGCATACAACGATGGGTTGCAGAACATATAAGAGACGAAGCCCAGAGACCACACAGGCCCAAGAGCATTATAATTGAAGGCCCATCTAAAATTGGGAAAACATGTTGGGCCCGGTCTTTGGGGCCACATAATTATTATTCCAGCCACATCGATTTGAGGGACCACAATGACGACGCTTTTTACAACGTAATCAATGATGTGGCCCCACAATATTTAAAACATTGGCGGGAATTTATTGGAGCGCAACGAGAATTTTTTTCAAATTGTAAATATGCCTGCCCAAAGAAAATAAAAGGCGGGATACCAAGTATTATATTATGCAACCCCGGAGCCGATTCTAGTTACAAAGAATTTTTGGAAAAACATGAACACGCCGGGCTCCAAGCGTGGACGATCCGAAACGCAGAGTTCTACACAATCAGTCAGCCCCTCTTCGCCAGAACCGATCAAGAAGAGGCATCGTAATGAGAAGAAAAAGGCCCAACGCAGGAAGATATTCCACTTCCAATGCGGCTGTTCGATATTCCACATGAACGGATGTATCGAACCACATCCACTAGAGAGAGAGGATGCTATCAGGGGTCTTCTGCGACACTTTGAAGAACCCGATGTGGTTTAGAGCCGTAGACATGTCCATGCCGGGGAATCAGGGGATATAAAAGATAGAATGCCTATTCAACTACAACCTCCGGAAAGCACTGGGAGTCCGAATGTTCACCGCGACAATGTATACATGGCTGACATACAGTGGTCTCAAAAGCCTAATGGAGAATGTATTTACCCAGTAAATTCCTAGTAAATACTCAATAAATTACTCAGTAAATTGCCAGAAAATTCTCAGTAAATTACTTAGTAAATTATCATTAAATTCTCAGTAAACTACTCAATAAATTTTCTGTAAATTCTTAGTAAATTACTCAGTAAATTATTCAGTAAATTCCTAGTAAATACTCAATAAATTACTCAGTAAATTGCCAGAAAATTCTCAGTAAATTACTCAGTAAATTCCCATTAAATTCTCAGTAAATAACTCAATAAATTCCCAGTAAATTTAAAGTAAATTCTTAGTAAATTACTCATTAAATTTCCAGTAAATTACTCAATAAATTACTCGGTAAATTCTCAGTAAATTCCCAATAAATTACTCAGTAAATTCCCTGTAAATTCTTAGTAAATTACTCACTAAATTCCCTATAAATTCTCAGCAAATTAATCTGTAAATTCCTAGTAAATTGTTAATAAATTACTCAGAAAAATTTCAGTAAATTACTAAGTAAATTCACCCTAAATCCTAATTAAATTCTCAGTAAATTGCTTAGTAAATTACTCAGTATATTCCCAGTAAATTCATAATAAATTACTCAGTAAATTCTTAGTAAATTACCAAACAAATTCTCAGTAAATTGCCAGTGACTTCTTAGAAAATTCCCAGTAAATTGAAAGTAAATTACTCAGTAAATTGCCTTTAAATTAGTAAGTAAATTCCTAGTAAATTTTCGAAAAATTATTCAGTAAATTCCCAATAAATTCTTAGTAAATTACTTAGTAAATTCCCAGTGAATTATTGAATAAATTCTCAGTAAATTCCCTGTAATTCCTAGTAAATTCTTAGTAAATTTTCAAAAAATTCAAAGTTCATTAATCAGAAAATTACCAATAAATTCTCAGTAAATTACTCAATAAATTCTCAGTAAATTGCTCAATAAATTCCCAGTAAATTACTCAGTAAATTCCCACTAAATTCTGAGTAAGTTACTCAGTAAATTATCAGTAAATTGCTCAGTAAATTCACAATAAATTATTTAGTTAATTGCTCAATAAATTCTCCATAAATTACTTAGTAAATACACAGAAATTTATTAGTAAATTACTTAGTAAAATCTCAGTAAATTCCTAGTAAATTCTCCGTTAATTCCCTATAATTTCAAAGAAAATTACTCAGCAAATTCCCTTGTAAAGTCCGAGTAAACTACTCAGTAAATTCTCAGTAAATTCCCTGTGAATTTTAAGTAAATTACTCTGTAAATTCCCAGTAAATTCTGAGTAAATTACTCAGTAAATTTCCTATAAATTCTCAGTAAATTACTTAGTAAATTCCCTGTTAATTTTCAATAAAATACTCAGTAAATTCCAAGTTAATTCTCTGTAAATTACTTAGTAAATTCCAAATAAATTCTCATTAAATTACTCAGTAAATTCCCTGTAAATTCTTCGTAAATTACTCAGTAAATTCCCAGTATATTACTCAGTAAATTACTGAGTAAATTCCCAATAAATTACTCAGTAAATTCTCAATAAAGTACTCAGTAAATTTCCCATAAATTTTTAGTAAATTGTCAGTAAATTACTCAGTAAATTCCCAGTAAATTCTTAATAAATTATTCAGTAAATTCCTAGTAAATAATTAGCAAATTACTCAGTAAATTACTCAATAAATTCCCAATAAATTCTCATTAAATTCTCAACAAATTATTCAGTGAATTGCCGAGTAAATTCTTAGAAATTCCCAGTAAATTTCTCAGTAAATTGCCAGTAAATTCTCAGTAAATTACCAGTAAATTCTCAGCAAATTAGTCAGTAAATTTCCAATAAATTACTCAGTAAATTCCCCGTAAATTATCAGTAAATTTCTCATTAAATTCCCAGTAAATGGCTCAATTAATTACTAGTAAATTCTTAGTAAATTACTCAGTAAATTACGCAGTAAATTCCTAGTAAATTCTCATTAAATAACTTAGTAAATTTTGAATAAATTCTCAGTAAATTACTCAGTAAATTTTCAATAAATTCCAAGGAAATTGCAAAGTAAATTCCCAGTAAATTCTCAGCAAATTAGCTAGTAAATTCTCAGTAAATTAGACAGTAAATTCCCAGTAAATTCTCAGCAAATACTCAGTAAATTCTCAATAAATTCTCAGTAAATTACTGTGTAAATTCCAAATAAACTCTAAATAATTACATTGTAAATTGCTAGTAAATTCTTAGTAAATTGGCAGTAAATTCTCAGTAAATTACTCAATAAATTCCCAATAAATTGTCAGAAAATTACTTAGTCAATTACAAATTCTCAACAAATTACTTAGTAAAATCCTAATAAATTCTTTGTAAATTCTAAGTAAATAACTCAATAAATTCCCAGTAAATTGTAAGTAAATTCCCAATAAATTCAAAGAAAATTACTCAGTAAATTCATAGTAAATCCTCAGTAAAGTACTCAGTAAATTTCAGTAAATTCTCAGTATATTACTCAGTAAATTCCCAGTAAATTACTCAAAAAATTGCTTGGTAAATTCACAATAAATTATTAAGTAAATTCCCAATGAATTCTCTGTAAATTCCCAGTAAATTAATTTTGAATTCTCCTTAAATTCTCAGGAAATTACGCAGTAAATTCTCAGTAAATTCTAAGTAAATGACTCAGTAAATTCCTAGTAAATTCTAAGTAAATGACTCAGTAAATTCCCTGTAAATTCTTAGTAAATTACTCAATAAATTCTCATTAAATTCTCAGTAAATTACACATTAAAGTCTCACTAAATTACTTAGTAAATTCCCAATAAATTACTCAGTAAATTCCTAATAAATTACTCAGTAAATTCTGAGTAAATTCTCAGTAATTCTTAATAAATTCTCAATAAATTAATCAGTAAATTCCCAGTAAATTACTTAGTAAATTCCCAGTAAATTCTAAGTAAATTCCCAATAAATTACTCAGTAAATTATCAGAAAATAACTTAGTAAATTCTCTATAAATTACTCAGTAAATTTCCTGTAAATTAATCAGTAAATTACCCAAAAATTCTCAGGAAATTATGCAGTAAATTCCCAGTAAATTCAAACTAAATTACTCAGTAAATTCTTAGTAAATTACTCAGTAAATTCACAATAAATTACTCCGTAAATTCACAGTAAATTACTCAATAAATTTCAAATAAATTACTCAGTAAACTTTCTGTAAATTCCCAATAAATTACTTAGTATATTCTCTTTAAATTCTCAGTAAATTACTTAGTAAATTCTTAGTAAATTGACAGTAAATTCTCAGTAAATTTTCAATAAGTTCTCTGTAAATTCCCTATAAATTCTCAGCAAATTACTCAGAAAATTCCATATAAATTCTCAATAAATTACTCAGTAAATTCTCTCTAAATTCTTAGTAAATTACTCAGTAAATTACTCAATAAATTCCCAGTAAATTCTAAGTAAATTCTCAATAAATTACTTAATAAATTCCCAGTAAATACTCAGTACATTACTCCGTAAATTCCCAGTAAATTTATGAGTAAACTGCTACTAAGGACCAGTGCAGCAGTAAAAGATCCGACTCGTATTTTAAAATCAACCGCCTAAATTGAGCTAGATCTCCGAAATCCATTGTAAAATAATTCAAATTGCCCAATTATTTTGGATTAAATAGTTTCCCACTTGCGCTTGCCATATTTTAATCCTGGCTGTAGATCTGGGCGCGGGGCGAAGCCCCTAGCCGACAACACGCCACAAATTGCGAAAGGGAGCACCAATCGGGGGATGACACGTGGCGCGGGGGGGGGAAGCGTCCCAGTAATATTATAGGGACGCTCCTGGGATCATATATAAGTCACTCTCTCACTCTCTTATACCGGTAAAGTTTTTAGAGAGTGACTTGCGTCATCCGAGAGAGTTAGTGACGTTATTGAGAGTGAGTGACTTGTGGCCTCAATGTGACGTTGTTTTAGAGTTCAAAACAAGAAAATCTTCCTCACATATCCCAGATGTTCTGTACCTAAAGAGAGATTGTTAGAGAAAATTAGAGAGTTGTTCACTAACAGGCCATCAAATTATGTGACGGTTGCACGTGAATTACACGAGGACGGTGAACCACATCTACATGCTCTCGTCTAATTTCCATACCATTTTCAGACACAGGATGAACGGTTCTTCGACGTTACTCACGATCGCACTAATCGCCATTTCCATCTAAATGTACAAGGGGCCAACAACTATCAGGCTGTGCTGGAATACATCTCCAAATACGGGAACTACACGGAATGGGATGAATTCCGTGAGAGGGGTCGCTACGCTAACGCGGACAACAAAGAAAATGTATATCACGAAGCTCTTACAGCCGGAAGTAAAGAAGAAGCACTGGCACTGGTAAGAAATGATGATCCAAAATGTTTCTGGCTAAATTATGACAAGTTGTCATCCAATTATGATCGAATTTCATTTACTCCACCATTGCCGTATGTTCATCAATTTACAGATACAGTATGGATCGTTCCAACAGGCATACAGCAATGGGTTGCAGAAAATATAAGAGACGAAGCCCAAAGACCACACAGGCCCAAGAGCATTATAATTGAAGGCCCATCTAGAATTGGGAAAATATGTTGGCCCCGGTCTTTGGGGCCACATAATTATTATTCCGGCCACATCGATTTGAGGGACCACAATGACGACGCTTTTTACAACGTAATCGATGATGTGGCCCCACAATATTTGAAACATTGGCGGGAATTTATTGGAGTGCAACGAAATTTTTTTTCAAATTGTAAATATGCTGGCCCAAAGAAAATAAAAGGCAGGATACCAAGTATTATATTATGCAACCCCGGAGCCGATTCTAGTTACAAAGAATTTTTGAAAAAACACGAACATGCCGAGCTCCAAGCGTGGACGATCCGAAACGTAGAGTTCTAGACAGTCAGTCAGCCCCTCTTCACCAGAACCGATCAAGAAGAGGCATCGTATTGAGAAGAAGAAGGCCCAACGCAGGAAGATATTCCACTTCCAATGCGGCTGTTCGATATTCCACACGAACGGATGTATCGAACCACATCCACTAGAGAGAGAGGATGCTATCAGGGGTCTTCTACGACACTTTGAAGAACCCGATGTGGTTCAGAGCCGTAGACATGTCCATGCCGGGGAATCAGGGGGTATACAAGATAGAATGCCTATTCAACTACAACCTCTGGAAAGCACTGGGAGTCTGAACGTTCACCGCGACAATGTATACATGGCTGACATATAGTGGTCTCAAAAGCCTAACGGAGAATTTATTTACCCAGCTTATTGCACGCAGGATGACGAAGACATTATCTAGCTTTGGGATTATTAGCCTTGTAAATTGTTGTCTCGCACTGACCATTGTACTCGACGAGATTTCATATTATGTAAAAGATTGGCGGTGGGAAAATATTTATGTACATTTTCACGATTAAATAATAAAGATGTTAAGATATATTTAATTAATGTGATTATTGTTTTGGTTCGTCAACAATAATATAATGGGCCCAATTACAGTCTCCCAAATTAAGAGGCCCAATCAAAACTATGAAAGAAGTGGACACTATAATGGGCCCAATATGGATGTCTCGAAATAGAGGCCCATTAGACATAGGCTCATCAGTCAGAGATAAGGCCCAATACAGTTAACGCATATAATTTTGCATCGTGGCCCAATAATCCAGTAGAGTATATAAAATAATTTCATTACATATTCCAAAGCAAGACAAATTATGATACAAAATAATTATTTTACACATTTTTTTTAATCCAAAAATCCAAAAGTAGAACGAACAGCAGGATCTCCTTCATCCACAGTTACGCAACAGATATCAGCGGCAGGATGTGTGTCTGCACATCGCTCCATTGTCTGCATGGATGGAGCCATCGCCTGGGTTTCTAATTCAAAAACTACTTTCAGACCGGCGAATAGAGCATCTTCTTACCGCTGTAAGGCGTTGATGAGCCGGATTAAATTTTCGGCAACTGAGAAGTTACTTGCAAGTTACCGAGTAATTTACTTGGAATTTAATTGGAATTTACTGAGTAATTTACTGTCTATTTTACTCATAATTTACTTAGTAATTTACGAAGAATTTAATGAGAATTTACTGGAAATTTTTTGAAAAATTTACTGAGAAGTTACTAGCAATTTACTTGGAATTTTGCTGAGTAATTTACTGGGAATTTACTGACAAATTTACTAACTAATATACGGAGAATTTACTGAGGAATTTACTGGGAATTTTCTAAAAAATTGATTGAGAAGTTACATGGAATTTACCGAGTAATTTACTTAGAATTTAATTTGAATTTACTGAGTCATTTACTGAGAATTTATTGGTAATTTACTGTCTAATTTACTCATAATTTATGAAGAATAATATAAGAATTTACTGGAATTTTTTGAAAAATTTACTAAGAAGTTACTAGCAATTTACTTGGAATTTTGCTGAGTAAATTACTGAGAATTTAACGAAAATTTACAGAGTAATTTTTTAAGAATTTACAGGGAATTTACTGAATAATTTACTGAGCAATTTGCTGGGAATTTACTAAGAATTTAGTGGAAATTGTTTAAGTAATTTCATGAGAATTTACTGGGAATTTACTAAGAATTTTTTGAGTAATTTCATGAGAATTTACTGGAAATTCACTAAATAATTTACTGACTAATTTACTTGGAATTTAATGAGTAATTTATTGGGAATTTACTGATTAATTTGCTGAGAATTTACTGGGAATTTATTAAGGAATTTACTAGGAATTTACTGAGTAATTTACTAAAAATTTACTAAGTAATTTACTGGGAATTTAGTGAGTAATTTACTTGTAATTTACTGAGAATTTACAGAGTAATTTACTGGCAATTTATTGAGGAATTTACAGAGAATTTACTTAGAATTTACTGGAATATACTGAGTAATTTATTGAGTAATTTGTCAATTATTTACTAGAAATTTACTGAATAATTTACTGAGAGTTTATTGGAATTTATTGAGTAATTTATGTACAATTTACTTGAAATTTACTATGTAAATTATTGGGAATTTATGGAGAATTTACTGGGAATTTACTGATTAATTTACTGAGAATTTACTTGAAATTTGCGGAGAATTTACTGGGAATATACTGACTAATTTACTAAGTAATTTGTTTATTATTTACTAGGAATTTACTGAATAATTTATTGAGAATTTACGGGAAATTTACTGAGTAATTTATTGAGAATTTATTGGGAATTTACTGAGTAATTTACTGGAAATTTATTGAGTAATTTATTAGGAATTTACTCAGTAATTTACTGGTAATTTACTGAGTAATTTACTGAAAATTTACAGAGTAATTTGCTGAGAATTTACTGAGTAATATACTGATAATTTTTTGGAAATTTACTAAGTAATTTACTGAGAATTTACTGAGTAATATACTGATAATTTTTTGGAAATTTACTAAGTAATTTACTGAGAATTTACTGAGTAATTTACGAAAAATTTACAGGGAATTCACTGAGTAATTTAATAAGAATTTACTGGAAATTTACTAAGTAATTTACAGAGAATTAAATTGGAATTTACTACGTATTTTTCTGAAAATTAGTTAAGAATTTACTAAGTAATTTACTGAGAATTTACAGAAAATTTACTAAGTAATTTACTCAGAATTTACTGGGAATTTACTAATAATTTACTGGAAATTTAATGGAATTTATTGAATAATTTACAGAGAATTTTCTGGGAATTTACTGAGTAGTTTACTCATAATTTACATGAGAGAATTTACTGAGTAATTTTCTTTGAAATTACAGGGAATTAACTGAGAATTTACTAGGAATTTACTGATATTTTACTGATAATTTACTGTGTATTTACTAAGTAATTTACTGAGAATTTACTAGGTAATTTACTTAGAATTTGTTGCGAATTTACTTAATAATTTACTGAGAATTTACAGGTAATTTTCTGAGTAATTTACTTTAAATTGTTTGGGAATTTACGAAGAATTTACTAGGAATTATAGGGAATTTACTGAGAATTTATTCAGTAATTTATTGAGAATTTACTGAGCATTTATTGGGAATTTATTGAGTAATTTATTGGGAAATTACTGGAAATTTATTGAGAATTTACTGAAAATATACTGAGTAATTTACTTGGAATTTACTAAGTAATTTACTGAGAATTTATAGGGAATTTATTGAGTAATTTACTAAGTAATTTACTGGAAATTTAATGAATAATTTACTGAAAATTTACTGGAAATTTATTTGCAATTTACTGAGGAATTTACTGAGAATTTATTGGGAATATACTGCGTAATTTATCGAGAAATTTTTGGCAATTTAATGTGTAATTATTTAGAATTTATTGTGAATTTGCACAGTAATTTACTGAGAATTTATTAAGAATTCACTAACTATTTACTAAGTAATTTACTAAGTAATTTACTGGAAATTTGCTTGGAAATTACTGAGTAATTTACTGACAATATTTTGGGTAATTTACTGAGAATTTATTTGGAATTTACTACGAATTTACTGGCTAATTTTTTGAGAATTTACTAAGTAATTTACTGAGACTTTACAGGGAATTTGCTGAGTAATTTATTGAGAATTTACTGGGAATTTATTGAGAAATTACTAGGAATTTACTAAATAATTTAATGTAAATTTATTGAGTAATTTACGGAGAATTTATAGTGAATTTACTAAGCAATTTACTGGGAATTTACTGAGAATTTACTTAGTAATTTAAAGAGAATTTATAGGGAATTTTATGAGTAATTTTCTGGGAATTTATTGGGAGTTTGCTAAGTTATTTATTTGGAATTTACTGAAAACTTACAAAGAATTTACTGAGTAATTTACTTTGAATTTATTTTGAAATTACAGAGAAATTACTGGGAATTACAAGGAATTTACTGAGAATTTACTAAGTAATTTACTGAGAATTTAATGGAAATTTACTGTGTAATTTACTCAGAATTTACAGATTAATTTACTGAGTAATTTACTGAGGAATTTTCTGAGAATTTACTGGAAATTTTCTGAGTAATTTACTGAGAAGTTACTAGCGATTTACGGAGAATTTACTGGGAATTCACTGAGTAATTTACTGAGAATTTACTGGCAATTTACAGAGTAATTTTTTGAGAATTTATTGGGAATTTAGTGAGCAATTTACTGAGTAATTTAACGAGAATTTACTGGGAATTTACTGAGAATTTACAGAGAATTTATTGAGTAATTTACTGAGAACTAATTGAGTCATTTACTGAGTAATTTACTGAGAATTTACTAGGAATTTAATGAGAAATTTACTGATCATTTACGGGGAAATTACTGAGTAATTTACTGGGAATTTACTAAATAATTTCTAAGAATTTAAAGGGAATTTACTGCGTAATTTACAGAGAATTTATTGGGAATTTACTAAGTAATTTACTGTGTAATTTACTTGGAATTTAATGAGTAATTTACTGGAAATTTAATGAGAAATTTACTGATAATTTATGGGGAATTTACTGAGTAATTTACTGAGAATTTACTAGCAATTTACCGAATGATTCACTGAGAATTTATTGGGAATTTACTGACAATTTACAGGGAATTTACTGTGTAATTTACTGGGAATTTACAGGGAATTCACTGAGTAATTTATTGAGAATTTATTGGGAATTTACTGAGTAATTTACTTGAAATTTATTGAGTAATTTATTGGGAATTTACTCAGCAATTTATTGGTAATTTACTGTGAATTCACTAAGTAATTTATTGAGAATTTACTGAGTAATTTATGGAGAATTTACAAGGAATTTACTGAGTAACTTAATGAGAATTTACTTGGAATTTACTAATTAACTTGGAATTTACTGAGTATTTTATAGAAAATTAACTGAGAATTTACTAAGTAATTTACTGAGAATTTACATAATATTTACTAAGTAATTTATTGGGAATTTACTGAGTAATTTACTTAAAATTCACAGGGAATTTACTGGGAATTTACAGAGTAATTTACGGAGAATTTACTGGGAATATATTAAGTAATTTACCGAGAATTTACTGAGTAATTTGTTAATTATTTACTAAGAATTTACAAAATGATTCACTGAGAATTTACTGAGTAATTTACTGACAATTTACAGGGAAATTACTGATTAATTTAGTGAGAATTTATTGGGAATTTACTGAGTGATTTACTTGAAATTTATTGAGCAATTTTTTGGGAATTTACTCAGCAATTTACTGATAATTTACTGAGTAATTTGCTGAGAATTTACTGAGTAATATACTAATAATTTTCTGGGAATTTACTAAGTAATTTGCTGAGTAATTTACGGAGAATTTACATAATATTTACTAAGTAATTTACTTAGAATTTACTGGGAATTTACTGAGTAATTTACTTAAAATTCACAGGGAATTTACTGGGAATTTACAGAGTAATTTACGAAGAATTTACTGGGAATATATTAAGTAATTTACTGAGAATTTACTGAGTAATTAATTAATTATTTACTAGGAATTTACTAAATGATTCACTGAGAATTTACTGAGTAATTTACTGACAATTTACAGGGAAATTACTGATTAATTTAGTGAGAATTTATTGGGAATTTACTGAGTAATTTACTTGAAATTTATTGAGCAATTTTTTGGGAACTTACTCAGCAATTTACTGATAATTTACTGAGTAATTTGCTAAGAATTTACTGAGTAATATACTAATAATTTTCTGGGAATTTACTAAGTAATTTGCTGAGTAATTTACGGAGAATTTACAGGGAATTCACTTAGTAATTTAACGAGAATTTACTGGGAATTTACTAAGTAATTTACAGAGAATAAACTTGGAATTTAATGAGTATTTTACTAAAAATTAACTAAAAATTTACTAAGTAATTTACTGAGAATTTACAGAAAATTTATTAAGTAATTTACTCAGAATTTACTGAGTAATTTACTGAAAATTCACGGGAATTTACTGAGAATTTACAAGAAATTTACGGAGTAATTTTCTCAGAATTTACTGGGAATTTACTGATAATTTACTGTAATTTATTGAATAATTTACAGAGAATTTTCTAAGAATTTAATAAGTAGTTTACTCATAATTTACAGGGGAATTTACTGAGTAATTTACTTTGAATTTTTTTGGAATTTACGAAGAATTTACTAGGAATTGCAAGGAATTTATTGAGAATTTATTCAGTAATTTACTAGGAATTTACTGAGCATTTATTCGAAATTTACAACGAATTAACTGGGAATATACTGAGTAATTTACTGAGTTATTTATTGAGAATTTTCTTGCAATTGACTGAGTAATTTACTGAGAATTTACTGGGAATTTATTGAGTAATTTACTGAGAATTTACTAGGAATTTATTGAGAAATTTACTAGGAATTTACTGGCAATTTAATAAGGAATTTACTGGGAATATACTGAGTAATTTACTGAGAATTTACTTGCAATTTAATGTGTAATTATTGAGAATTTACACAGTAATTTATTGAGAATTCACTTAGTATTTACTAAGTACTTTACTGGGAAATTACTGAGTAATTTACTGATAATATTTTGAGTAATTTACTGAGAATTTACTTGCTAATTTACTGAGAATTTACTGGGAATTGCTGAGAATTTACTAAGTAATTTATTTAGAATTTACTGGGAATTTATTAAGAATTTTCGAGAAATTTATTAAGTAATTTACTGAGAATTTACTAGAAATTTACGGAGAATTTACTGAGTACTTTATTGAGAATTTATAGAGAATTTACTAAGCAATTTACTGAGAATTTACTGAGTAATTTAAAGAGCATTTATAGGGAATATTCTGAGTAATTTTCTGAAAATTTACTGAGTAATTTACTTGAAATTTACTGAGTAATTTACTTTGAATTTATTTTGAAATTACAGAGAATTTACTGTGAATTACAGAAAATTTACTGAGAATTTACTTTGAATTTACTAAGTAATTTACTCGGAATTTACTGAGAATTTAATGGGAATTTACTATCTAATTTTTTGATAATTTACAGACTAATTTACTGAGTAATTTACTGAGGAATTTACTGAGAATTTACTGGGAATTTTCTGAAAAAATTACTGAGAAGTTACTGGCAATTTACCGAGTGATTCACTTAGAATTTAATGAGAATTTACAGAGAATTTGCTTGGAATTTTGCTGAGTAATTTACGGAGAATTTATTGGGATTTCACTGAGTAATTTACTGAGAATTTACTGAGTAATTTGCAGAGTAATTTTTTGAGAATTTACTGGGAATTTACTGAATAATTTACTGAGCAATTTATTGGGAATTTACTGAGTAATTTACTGAGAATTTCATGGAAATTTACTGAGTAATTTAATGAGAATTTATTGGAAATTTACTGAGTAATCTACTGAGAATTTACTGAGTAATTTACTGAGAATTTATTGGAAATTTACTGAGAATTTGTTGGGAACTAGTTGAGTCACTTACAGAGTAATTTACTGAGAATTTAATGAGAAATTTACTGATAATTTATGGGGAATTTACTGAGTAACTTACATGAAATTTATTGTTATTTACTGAGGAATTTTCTGAGAGTTTACTGGGAATTTACTGGGAATTTCTAAGAATTTATTAAGAATTTACTGTTTAATTTACTGAGAATTTACTAAGAATTTACTGGGTAATTTACTTAGAATTTACTGAGTAATTTGTTAATTATTTACTCGAAATTTACTGAATAATTTACTGGGGATTTGCTGGATAATTTCCCAACAATTTACTGTGAATTTATTGTGTAATTTACTAAGAATTTACTGAGAATTTACGGGGAATTTACTGAGTAATTATTGAGATTTTATCTGGAATTTACAAAGTAATTTACTGAGTAATTTATTGAGAATTTACTCAGCAATTTACTGAGAATTTGCTTGTAATTTACTGAGAATTTACTGAGTAATATACTGAGAATTAACTAGGAATTTACTAAGTAATTTACTGAGAATTTAGTGAGTAATTTATGGAGAATTTATAGGAAATTTTCTGAGTAATTTAATGAGAATTTACCGGGAATTTACTATGTAATTTACAGAGAATTAACTTGGAATTTACTGAGTATTTTACTGAAAATGAACTAGGAATTTACTAAGTAATTTACTGAGAATTTACAAGAAATTTACTAAGTAATTTACTCAGAATTTACTGAAAATTCACATGGAATTTACTGAGAATTTCCGTAGTAATTTACTGAGAATTTACTGGGAATATATTGAGTAATTTACCGAGAATTTACTGAGTAATTTTTTAATTATTTACTGAGAATTTACTGGGAATTTACTGAGTAATTTACTGACAATTTACAGGGAATTTACTATGTAATTTACTGAGAATGTACGAGGAATTTACTGAGTAATTTATTGAGAATTTATTGAAAATTTACTGAGTAATTTACTTAGAATTTATTGAGTAATTTATTGAGAATTTAGTCAGCAATTTACTGGTAATTTACTGAGAATTTACTGAAAATTTACCAAGTAGTTTGGTGAGAATTTACTAAGTAATATACTGATAATTTTTTGGTAATTTACTGAGTAATTTACGGAGAATTTATAGGTAATTCACTGAGTAATTTAATGAGAATTTACTAGGAATTTTACTAAGTAATTTACAGAGAATTAACTTGAAATTTACTGAGTATTTTACTGAAAATTTACTAAGTAATTTACTGAAAATTTACTAAGTAATTTACTGAGTAATTTACTCATAATTTACTGAAAATTTACTGAGTAATTTACTAAAAATTTACGAGAATTTACTGGGAATTGACAGAGTAATTTTCTCATAATTTACTGGGAATTTAATAAAAATTTAATGGAATTTATTGAATAATTTACGGAGAATTTTATGGGAATTTACTGAGTAGTTTACTCATAATTTACAGGAGAGAATTTATTGAGTAATTTTCTTTGAAATTACATGGAATTAACTGAGAATTTACTAGGAATTTACTGATATTTTACTGAGTAATTTACTGATAATTTACTGTGTATTTACTAAGTAATTTATTGAAAATTTACTGAGTAATTTAATGGGAATTTATTGGGTAATTTACCGTGAATTTACTGAGTAATTTACTGCGAATTTACTAAGAATTTACTGGTAATTTTCTGAGTAATTTACTATTAATTTTTTGGGAATTTACGGGGAATTTACGGAGAATTTACTAGGGGTTGCAGGGAGTTTGCTGAGAATTTATTCAGTAATTTACTGGGAATTTACTGAGCATTTGTTGGGAATTTACTGAGTAATTTACTAGGAATTTACTGAGTAATTTATTGAGAATTTTCTGAGAATTTACTGAGAATTTACTGAGTAATTTACTAAGTAATTTACTAGGAATTTAATGAGTAATTTACTGAGAATTTGCTGGGAATTTAATGAGTAATTTATTGGGAATTTAGTGGCAATTTACTGAGGAATTTACTGGGAATATACTGTGTAATTTACTGAGGATTTACTGGCAATTTAATGTGTAATTATTGAGAATTTATTTAGAATTTACAAAGTAATTTACTGAGAATTTATTGAGAAATTACTAAGTAATTTACTGACAATATTTTGAGTAATTTACTGGGAATTTACTAGTAATTTAGTAAGTAAATTACTGAGAATTTATAAAGAATTTACTGAGTAATTTATTTAGAATTTACTGGTAATTTATTGAAAATTTACTAGGAATTTACTAAGTAATTTACTGAGAATTTACTAAAAATTTACGGAGAATTTACTGTGGTCCTGTTTGGTAACGTTTATATTTTCAGTTTATATTTACAAAAATTTTATAAACTGATTTTTGTTTATTTTTTGTTTATTTTTAGAAAAACATAAACTACAAACGCGTTTGGTTTAGACAAAATGTTTAAATTTTTTTTGAAAATATAAAAAATAGGAAGAAATGGCAAGTGGTGGCTGGTGGTGGGTGGGAACAAGTGGTGCTGGCAGAAAACGGTGGTGGAAAATGATGGCGGGCGGTGGTGGCAGAAGACGGTGGTCGAAAATGGTGGCAGGTGGAATTCGCTTACAATAACAGTTATCAAGCTAGTATTGGCATGGCGCCGTATGAAGCCTTGTATGGAAGAAAATGTAGGTCGCCGATATGTTGGACCGAAGTTGGAGACAGAACTCTGCTTGGTCCCGAATTGATTCAAGTGACAACAGAAAAGATTAAACTTATCCAACAGAGGATTAAAACTGCCCAGAGCCGACAAAAGAGCTACGCCAACCAGAGAAGGAATGAGATAGAGTTCGAAGTTGGGAATCATGTATTCCTGAAAGTTTCACCAATGAAAGGAGTTTCCAGATTTGGAAAGAAAGGTAAGTTGGCACCTCGCTATATTGGGCCATTTGAAATTCTTGAGAGAATTAATCCCGTTGCCTACAGACTTGCCTTGCCGCCAGATTTGAGCCAAGTCCACAATGTGTTTCATGTTTCGATGTTGAGAAAGTACATCCGAGATCCACTGCATATAATTGATCATTTCGGGATTACGATTGATGAGGATTTAGGCTACGAGGAGAAACCAATAAGGGTTATTGACAGACAAGTGAGGCAGTTGAGAAACAAATCGATACCGATGGTAAAGGTCGAATGGAAGGAACATTATGGCACAGAAGCCACGTGGGAAAAGGAAGAGGATGTGAGAATCCGTTATCCGGAGTTGTTCTCAGAGCAAGGTAATCTAAGTTTGGGGACCAAACTTCTTTAAGGGGGGTAGGATGTAACAACCCTCACCTTACTCTTGTCATACTTGCATACATTCATGCATGATCTTGCCTTGTTATATTGTTTTGAAGGTTTTGTCTTGTCTTGATTCGCTTAAAGTTGCTTGCATGATTTTGTTCTTTGCTTGGTGTGTGTGTGGCCGAGGTCCTCTTGAGCTCAGTTCGCCTTTGAACCCTTGTACTTAGAACTGTTTTGAGACCTTGGTCGACCCCCATCTTCACCTCGGGCACTTATTGCCGAGATGTTTTGCATTTAGTGAACCTTGTCCGCAGGCGGGTATGGCCTAGGCCGAGATGTGGCACACCCCGGCCAAGGTGTGGCACAGCTTAGTCAAGTGTCATCCTCCCTAGCCGATGTTTTGTTATCCTGTTGCCGGATCCTTGATTTGAGCCGATGTCATTTCTTGCCGATGTATCTTGCCGACCTTGCTGCATACGCTTTGTCAGAGACTTGTCTTATCAATCAATCACCTTTTTGAGCTGAACCAACCCGATAGCGCCACGTGTCCGAGCTGATTGTTAAGACAGCCGGCAGACCTTGAAACAAATCATTTTTCTTGTCTCAAATCTTTGCCTTTAGAGAGAGAAGCTCTAGAGAGAAGGAAGAGAAGTTCTTGAGTGAGAGTAAGTCTTCCAAGCTTGATCTTTGTGGTTTGAACCGTTGGATTCGAGTTTTGAGGTTAGAATCTTGATCTACTTTGATTGTTGTTATTGATCATCTAGCTGCATTGCATGATCGGACTCGTTTTGCATGTCATGCATCGATTTGAAGTTGGTTTTGAAAAGAGAAAATGGTTTTTCATGTGTTCTTGAAGAAAGTCTCGTTTTGATCGAAAGTTTGGAACGAAAGCTACGTTTTTGTGTTTGTTCTTGCATGACCTTCTTGTATGGGTACCCAGGTCCATGTTTTGAACTCATGGCACGAAATCTCAGATTTTGTAATAAGTTTTGATCTTACATTCATCTTTCTCATGATCATGTCCATCATATTCTTCATATGCTTTAAAGGGAAACCCAGGTTTTCCCGACTTTGCTTTTGGTTGAGGCCAACGGGACCACACCTTGGCAAGGATGTGTGGGACCTCGGCAAAGACCTGGTTGGTACCCAGTGTGTTTTCGTGAGACGGGAGCAGTGTTTAAACTCCCAGCATGTTTTGCTTTGATGTTTACTTGGATCTGTTAAGAATGCCGAGATCATTCGTATATAGGTATAGCTCGTTTTGAGAATGTGATTTGCCATGTGATTGTAGGACCTTGATCCTTGCTTTGAGTCTACACCTGAAGAACTAGGTGAGTGGTATTATTGATAAAGCTATGTTATACTTGTTTTGATAAATCTTGCTTGCTTCGTTTTGACGAAAGTGTTTTGTTAAGCATGAATGAATGGCTCTTGTTTTGATGTATCAAGTATAATCCTGGTTTTGATGTCATCTCTTGGAAAGTCCCTTGTGCTGGAGGACTTTAAACTTTCGCAGCACTAAGCATAAAAGGATACGGTCCTTGTTAAATCGGGCTACGAGCCTAAGTAACACAAGTCCCTTGTACTGGAGGACTCTAAACTTTCGCGGTACCAAGTGCACAAGTCCCTTGTACTGAAGGACTCTAAACTTTCGCTGTACTAAGTGCAAAAGGATACGGTCCTTTCTTGAAGAGATTACTATGTTAAATCGGGCTACGGGCCTAAGTAACACCAGTCCCTTGTGCTGGAGGACTATAAACTTTCGCAGTACCTTTGACTAAACGATTACGGATCGTACAGCCCTTGATACTTGAGATACTCGATTGATGAATACGGTTCATCCCTTGCTTCGTCGATGTTGTAATACTTGATTGATGAATACGGTTCATCCCTTGCTTCGCCGATGTTGTAATACTTGATTGATGAATACGGTTCATCCCTTGCTTCGCCGATGTTGTAATACTTAATTGATGAATACGGTTCATCCCTTGCTTCGCCGATGTTGTAATACTTGATTGATGAATACGGTTCATCCCTTGCTTCGCTGATGTTGAAATACTTGATTGATGAATACGGTTCATCCCTTGCTTCGCCGATGTTGTAATACTTGATTGATGAATACGGTTCATCCCTTGCTTCGCCGATGTTGTAATACTTGATTGATGAATACGATTCATCCCTTGCTTCGCCGATGTTGTAATACTTGATTGATGAATACGGTTCATCGCCGATGTTGTAATACTTGATTGATGAATACGGTTCATCCCTTGCTTCGCCGATGTTGTAATACTTGATTGATGAATACGGTTCATCCCTTGTTCGATAAAGTTTTGATGTGTTTCGTTTTGAAAGACTTCGGCTATATTCATGCAAAACCTTTATTTCTAGTACCATTCACTGAGTATCCAAGCTCACCCTCTCTATATATATGTAGGTGATGAGCAGGACGTCGGCGACGCCTAGACTGTTTTGAAAGCTTATTTGGACTCTTGATTATGTCGGCTTTGTTTTGCACTTACGTCGGCAATGTTATTTACCTCCATCTCGGCGAATCTTGAAAATCATGCTTCTTGACTTGTATTTATCGTATTTTGTGTATGTCGGCTCGAGAAGCCTTTTGATCAAGATGTAACACATATTTTGCTTTGTTGTATTCAAGTTGTAAGACGTATGACATTGCATTTGATCTATGCACAGCTCTTATGGACCACTTGTATTTGATTTATTGCTTCCGCATTTGTGAGCCCCCTATATCCATACTCTAATTGTGTTAAGTTTTTTTTTTTGAAAGTTGGCCTTCGGTAATTACGGATTACTGGCCATCACGGCACCAAACTACTAGGGGCGGTTTGGGGTCGTGACAGAATGGTATCAAAGCACAAGTTCCTCGGTATACGTTAATCACACACTTTGAATCCTAAAGAGCATAGGATTTCCCTTAGAAAGATGTTAGGGTTGCATCATGGTATTTGTTGTTTGAGTGAGGTGTGCATTGTCTTGATATGCTTATTTGTTGCTTGCCTACGGGGTTATTTGCTTAATTGTTTTAAAGTCATACTTTGCACGCTCATAGCATCATGAGGAGAGGGAGACCTCCAATTGGCCGAGATCAGCCCGAAGATAGAATGGACAGATTGGAAAGATTAGTTGAAGGTTTGGCCCGCGAGTTGAGGCAAACCAGACAGCAGTTCGCTAGTGCTACGTCGACTCAGGCCGAGCAGACCAACGGCCGAAATGTAGCTCCGCCTCCTCCAGTGCCGCAAGTTCCCCCACAGCTTGCCTTATATAGGGATGGCACGATAGCTTTGATCAGGGAGTTCAAGAAAATGAGACCACCGAGATTCTCTGGGGGTATAGAGCCGATGAAGGCTGAGGCATGGGTTTTAGAAATGGAAAAGTTGTTCGAGATCTTCCCTAGCACCGACGCTCAGAAAGTGACGTTGGCAGCATTCACATTAGATGATGACGCCCGCAGGTGGTGGATGATGGTTAGAGGGAGCAATCCAGATTTGACCTGGACCCGATTCTTAGAGTTGTTCTACAAGAAACATTTTCCCCTAAGTGTTCGAAACCGCAAGGCTACCGAATTTCATACTCTGACGCAAGGCAACAGAACAGTGGCGGAATATGACCGCGCTTTCACTGAATTGGTAAGGTTTGTACCTCACATGACCAACGATGAATATATGAAGGCCAGGAAGTTCGAGTGTGGGCTTCGTGGACCGATTCAAGACCGGGTTAATTTGCTCGATATGCCGACTTATGCCGAGGTATTGGACAAAGCCATTCAGGCCGAAGCTAATTTGAATCGATACCAGAGCTCGGGAGAGAACCAGCGAAAAAGGCAGAACTATGACAATCGCCGAGGACAGCCGGGCACCAAAAAGAGAACGAACATGGGCAGTAGTAGTAACCTAAGGCAGGAAGGGAGTGCTAAGCCGACGTGTTCGGACTGTGGAAAGCAACATTTCGGGATCTGTCGTCGGACGTCTGGAGCCTGCTATGAATGTGGCGAGATCGGCCATTATGTAAGAGATTGCCCCAAGACAAAAGCTGATAACAACAAGAAGGGTGAGAATACCTCGGGTTCCGTTCAGAAGGGAAATGCTGGGAAAGGACAGATGAGACAGGGCAGAGTATTTGCGTTAGTACCTGGAGACACTCAAAATGCTGAGGCAGTGGTGTCAGGTATACTTCTAATTTGCTCCCAAGATGCTTATGTGTTGATTGATTCGGGTTCTACGCATTCGTTTATATCTACTAAGTTTGCCGAGAAAATTAATAGAGAACTAGAGCCCCTTGATTATGTGTTGTCTGTATCTACTCCATCTGGGAGATCTATGATTGTTGCATCCATTTACAGGGCTTGTGTTGTTGTGATTAAGAATGTTGAATTGTTAGTAGATCTAATGCCTCTAGACATAGCTCATTTTGATATTATACTGGGAATGGACTGGTTAGTCGCAAACGATGCATCTATTAATTGTGTTTCAAAAAGTGTCACTTTGAGACCCCCAAACCTAGCCGAGGTTATTTTCCAGGGTAAAGGGGTAGTGCCCCCACCTTACTTGATTTCGTCCATTAAGGCCTGTAAGTTAATTCAGAAGGGGTGCCGAGGCTACTTATGTAGTATATTGAGTGGTCAGAATGGAAATGTTAATTTAGCCGACATCCCAGTTGTTAACGATTTCCCCGACGTCTTTCCAGACGAATTGCCTGGCCACCTAACCGATAGAGAAATAGAGTTTACTGTCGACATCATATCGGGAACACAGCCGATCTCCAAAACACCTTATAGGATGGCCCCAGCTGAACTTAGAGAATTGAAACTACAATTGCAAGAGTTGTTAGATAAGGGATTTATTAGGCCGAGCACTTCACCATGGGGAGCACCTGTTTTATTTGTTAAGAAAAAGGATGGCACACTCCGTCTTTGCATTGACTATAGAGAACTTAATAAGGTCACCATCAAGAACAAGTACCCATTGCCTAGGATCGATGATCTGCTTGACCAATTACAAGGAGCACGAGTCTTTTCTAAGATCAACCTTAGGTCTGGTTATCACCAACTCAAAGTTAAAGCTGAAGATGTTGAGAAGACTGCTTTTCGAACAAGGTATGGCCGCTACGAGTTTTTAGTAATGCCTTTTGGAGTGACCAGAACTTTATTAGTAATTTTCTGATTAATTTACTGGTAATTGACTGAGAATTTACTGGTAATTTACTGATTAATTTACGGAGAATTTACTGAGCAATTTACTGTGTCATTATTGAGAATTTACTGAGACTTTACTGGGTAATTTACTGAGTAATTTACTGAGAATTTATTGAGTGATTTAGGGAGAATTTACTACAAATTTACTGGGTAATTTACTGAGAATTTACTGGGAATTAACTTTGTGCTTTACTGAGAATTTACAGAGAATTTACTGAGTAATTTATTGAGAATCTACTAGGAATTTACTGAAAATTTATTGGGAATTTACTGAGAATTTACAAAGAATTTATTAAGAAATTTATGGGAATTTGCCAAGTAATTCACTGAGAATTTATTGAGTAATTTGTAGAAAATTTACAAGGAATTTACAGATTAATTTAATGGGAATTTACGGAGTAATTTACTAGGAATTTACGGAGTAATTTATTGAGAATTTTCAGAGAATCTACAGGGAATTTACTAAGTAATTTACTTTGAATTTATTGGGAATTTACTAAGAATTTAACAAGTAATTTACTGAGAATTTACTGGTATTTTACTGAGAATTTACTGGGAATTTACTGAGAATTTATTGAGTAATTTAGGGAGAATTTACTGCGAATTTACTGGGTAATTTACAGAGAATTTACTGAGTAATTTATTGAGAATCTACTAGGAATTTACTGAAAATTTACTGGGAATTTACTAAGAATTTACAAAGAATTTACTAAGCAATTTATGGGAATTTGCCACGTAATTCACTGAGAATTTATTGAGTAATTTGTAGAAAATTTACAAGGAATTTACAGATTAATTTAATGGGAATTTACTGAGTAATTTACTAGGAATTTACGGAGTAATTTATTGAGAATTTTCAGAGAATCTACAGGGAATTTACTAAGTAATTTACTTTGAATTTATTGGGAATTTACTGAGAATTTAACGAGTAATTTACTGAGAATTTACTAGTATTTTACTGAGTAATTTACTGAGAATTTAATGGCAATTTCCTAAGTAATTTACTGAGAATTTACTGAAAATTTACTGACTAATTTATTAGAAATTTTCTGAGAAGTTACTGAAAATTTACTGGGTATTTACTGATTAATTTTCTGAGAATTTACTGAGTGATATACTGAGAATTTACGGGGAATTTACTGTGTAATTTATTGCAAATTTATGGGGAATTTACTAAGTAATTTATTGGGAATTTACTAAGTAATTTACTAGGAATTTACTGACATATTTTCTAAGAATTTACTGAGTAACATACTGAAAATTTACTAGGAATTTACTGAGTAATTTTCTGAGAATTTATTGAGTAATTTACAGAGAATTTACAAGGAATTTACTGAATAATCTAATGAGAATTTACTGGGAATTTACTAAGTAATTTACAGAGAATTAACTAGGAATTTACTAAGTAATTTACCGAGGATTTACTGGGAATTTTCTGAAAAATTTACTGAGAAGTTACTAGCAATTTAATGAGAATTTACTGAGTAATTTATTGAAAATTTACTGGCAATTTACAAATTAATTTTCTGAGAATTTACTGGGAATTTACTGAGAATTTATCAGGTACTTTATTGAGAATTTACTGAGTAATTTACCAAGAATTCACTACCAATTTTGTCATGACCCGAACCCGCCCCCGTGGGTTAAAGACATAACCAGCCAGTAATAATGAGATTACCTACGGCCTTAAACCAAACCAAACTTATTTTAACAGAGTTAATGGGGGCCAAACGGAAGCAATTTAAAACTTTGTCCATAGAGCTGTGCTTACATGGCACATCATAACAACCATACATATGCACATTAATAACTCACAACAAAATATGTATTACACAAGGTTCTGTACATACAGGATCACAAGTCTAAGTCAACCCATCATGACTATATACAACAGGTGCAAAGTCTTCGCCAACATGACAGAATACAAATACATAACAAAAGGGCGAAGACGGGTCTCGTGCGTGAGACACAAGGGCTGACTCTCCCAAAACCTTTGTTGTTCCACATAGACTTCACTGGGGCTGGGTTTGGACTTCTCTTGGCTCACCTACAACACATGAATGAGCGTAAGCAAAAGCCCAGTGAATAATATCAATTAAAGAAGCTATACAGATGATATGTAGAACAACATGCTTCAAACAACCTTAGGCCCAATTCATATTTCTATTTGACATATATACACAATATAGGTCAAGTGACTGCAGTTCCAAACAAACTGGCCTTTGGCCCATTCAAACTTTCATTTGTGTCAAAATGGCTTTTGGCCCATTCAGATGACAAACTGGCCTTTGGCCCATTCATTCGTTCATGTCAAAATGGCCTCCGGCCCATTCATTCATGTCAAAATGACCTCTGGCCCATTCATTCGTGTCAAAACGGCCTCTGGCCCATCCATTCATGACGAAACGGCCTCTGGCCCATTCGTTCTATTATTCGGATCAGACTGGCCTCTGGCCCACTCATTTGGTATAGCAAACATTGTCCACCAATCGAATCAACGAACTTATGAAACTTACATAAAAGTAAGCAATTGGACCACAACATATTTCAGATATCTCTGTTAAGATATTACTCACTATGATCGGTTGGTTGGTTTGCCCTGGAGCTCGACCCTACACATTCCATGAACACAAAAGAGTCACAAACAATTTGATCCGTTCTAAATTCACATTTTCCTCTTTAGGCTTCATTCTATCTCTTTAACTCAATTACAATGCTCAATGCATGCCTAAGAGTACTTGGAAGTGAAAGAGAACATAAAATGAAACACAGAATGTCTTTTCAAAATTTTAGAAAACAGGGTCCCCGCTCGAGCGTGAACTTCCCGCTCGAGCGAACCCTTGAGGCCTGCAAAAGTACTGGTTAGGTCGAATTTACGCTCGATCGCGCACTCTAGCGCTCGAGCAGAAGGCCTCTCTACATGGCTTCCTGCCTGAGCGTGAACTTCCCCACTCGAGCGGACATCCATGTCTGCAAAAATACTGGGAGCACAAATTTCCCGCTCGAGCGGCACTTCCCCCGCTCGAGCGGACATAAAAAATTCTGGGTTTTCCAGAACACATTCTTGAGCTTCAACTTGGTATTCAAAGGTTCTAAATGCATGATTTTGGCTCAATCTTCACATAAACATGTACTAACATCAAATTCAACACATTATGAAGCTCAATTTCATACACCATTTACATCCATGTTCCAATTTACACCAAACTTACTACCATGACATCAATTCCATGTATTTCAAACTCATTCCTCATAAATTGTACATGCATGTGGGATATCACTCCCATTTCAACTTACATGGTGTAATTGGTGATCACAAACATGAGCTTCAACCAAAATTCTACATGGATCATGTATTTTAAACTCAAACATGCAATTTCAAGCAATTACAAACGTGCATGCACATATTGGCTTTCAATACATCAAAATCAACTCAATTTCTTCATAACCAATTTAACCCATGTTCTTGACCATTATTCAAACTTGAATTCACAAGATGATAACTTAAAATTCATGAATTCACTTACCTAGAGCTTCAAACCCCCAAACTCTAGCCAATTCTTGAGTTTAATCTTCAAATTCCCAAACCTTGAGCCAAGATTACACAATTCTCTCCCTTTCTCTCTCTATAGCCGACCCTCTCTCTCTCAAGGCAGAAAATCTGATTTTTGAGCTCAAGTGTATCAATTAAGTGTATAGTGCCTTTTTACATAAGTTCCTACTAGCACCAATTTAATAATAATAAATAATTGGGCACTAATTCATCAATTTAATCTGATCCGAATCAATTTTCAATTAAATTTCACCGTAGGCTCTAAAAATTATGCCAATCACAATGACGTAATCAATTTTGGTTTCGGTGGCCGATAGGGCCTTCAATTTAATTCCCAAAGCAGATAATCAAACAGATATTCCTACGGTGAATAGATAGAAATTCAAAACCACATATTTTCACATAATGGCACACAAAATCATGTTAAACACATAACCATACTCATATTAAGGACCAATTAACATATTGCGAAACAGGGATATCACAGTCTTCCCCCCTTTAGGAAGTTTGGTCCCTCAAACTTACGTTACTGACAATTTACTGGGAATTTATTGCGTAATTTATTGAGAATTTACAAGGAATTTACTGAGTAATTTATTGAGAATGTATTAGGAATTCACTGAGTAATTTACTTGGAATTTACTGAGTAATTTATTGGGAATTTACTTAGTAATTTACTGAGAATTTACTAGTAATTTACTGAGTAATTTACTTGGAATTTACTGAGTAATTTGTTGGAAATTTACTCAGTAATTTATTGAGAATTTACTGTGTAATTTACTAAAAATTTACTGGGAATTTATTGAGTAATATACTGAGAATTTACTGAGTAATTTACGGAGAATTTATAGGGCATTTACTGAGTAATTTAACAAAAAATTACTTGAAATTTACAAAGTAATTTACTGAGAATTAACTTGGAATTTACTAAGTATTTTATTGAAAATTAACTGGGAATTTACTAAGTAATTTACTCATAATTTTCTAGAAATTTACTAAGGAATTTACTAAAAATTTACAGGGAATTTACTGAGAATTTACTAGGAATTTACGGAGTAATTTTTTGAGAATTTACTGGGAATTTACTGATAACTTACTTAAAATTTACTGGAATTTATTGAATAATTTACAGAGAATTTACTGAGTAGTTTACTCAAAATTTGGAGAGGAATTTACTGAGTAATTTTTTTTTGAAATCACAGGGAATTAACAGAGAATTTACTAGGAATTTACAGATATTTTACTGAGTAATTTACTGATAATTTACTGTGTTTTTACTAAGTAATTTACTGAGAATTTACTAAGTAATTTACTGAGTAATTTATTGAGAATTTACTGAGCAATTTACTTGGAATTTACTGAGTAATTTACTGGGAATTTACTGAATAATTTACTGAGAATTTGCTTAGTAATTTACTGAAAATTTACTGGTAATTTTTTGAGTAATTTACTTTGAATTTTTTGGAAATTTACGGAGAATTTACTAGGAGTTACAGGGAATTTACTAAGAATTTATTCAGTAATTTACAAGGAATTTACTAATTAATTTACGGAGAATTTATTAGAAATTTATTAAGTAATTTACTAAGAACTTATTGGGAATTTACTGAGAATTTTCTAGGAATATACTAAGTATTTTACTGGGAATTTACTGTGTAATTTTTTGAGAATTAACTGTGAATTTACTAAGTAATTTACTAAGAGTTTACTGGGAATTTATTGAATAATTTACTGAGTAATTTGCTAGGAATTTAATGAGTAATTTATTGAGAATTTACTGAGAATTTACAGAGTAATTTACTGAGAATTTACTGGCAATTTACTGAGTAATTTACTGGCAATTTACTATGTAATTATTGAGAATTTATTAGGAATTTACACAGTAATTTGCTAAGAATTTATTGAGAATTCACTAAGTATTTACTGAGAATTCACTAAGTAATTTACTCAGAATTTACTGGAAAATTGCTAAGTAATTTATTGACAATTTGTTGAGTAATTTTCTAAGAATTTACGTGGAATTTAGTGAGAATTTACTTAGTAATTTACTGAAAATTTACAGGGAATTTACTGTGTAATTTATTTACAATTTGCTGAAAATTTACTGAGAATTTACTAAGTAATTTACTGAGAATTTACTATGCAATTTACTGGGAATTTACTGAGAATTTACTGAGTAATTTAAAGAAAATTTACAGGGAATTTTCTGAGTAATTTACTAGGAATTTATTGGGAATTTACTGAGTAATTTACTTGGAATTTACTGAGTAGTTTACTGAGTAATTTACTTTGAATTTATTTGGAATTTACAGAGAATTTACTGGGAATTACAGGGAATTGACAGAGAATATAATGAGTAATTTATTGGGAATTTACTGGGAATTTACTGAGAATGTAATTGGAATTTACTGAGTAATTTACTGAGAATTTAATTGGAATTTACTAGGTAATTTACTGAAAATTTACTGAGGATTTTACTGGAAATTTTCTAAAAAATTGACTGAGAAGTTACTTGCAATTTATCGAGTAATTTACTTAGAATTTAATTAGAATTTACTGTCTAATTTACTCATAATTTACTTAGTAATTTACGAAGATTTTAATGAGAATTTACTAGGAGTTTTTTGAAAACTTTACTGAGAAGTTACTAGCAATTTACTTGGAATTTTGCTGAGTAATTTACTGGGAATTTACTGAATAATTTACTGAGCAATTTACTGGGAATTTACTGAGAATTTACTGGAAATTTTTTGAGTAATTTCATGAAAATTTACTGGGAATTTACTAAATAATTTACTAAGTAATTTACTTGGAATTTAATGAGTAATTTACTGAGAATTTACTGGGAATTTACTGATTACTTTGCTGAGAATTTACTGGGAATTTATTAAGTAATTTACTGAGAATTTACTAAGTAATTTACTGAGAATTTAATGAGTAATTTACTGAGAATTTACTGGAAATTTACTGAGTAATTTACTGGAAATTTACTGAGTAATTTACTGAGAATTTATTGAGAATTTACAGAGTAATGTACTAGGAATTTACTGGCAATTTACTAAGGAATTTACTAAGAATTTACTGAGAATTTACTGAGAATTTCCTAGGAATGTACTGAGTAATTTATTGAGTAATTTGTCAACTATTTACTGGGAATTTACTGAATAATTTACTGAGAATTTATTGGAATTTGTTGAGTAATTTATGGACAATTTACTTGAAATTTACTGTGTAAATTACTGGGAATTTATTGATTAATTTACTGAGAATTTACTTGAAATTTATGGAGAATTTACTGGGAATATACTGAGTAATTTACTAAGTAATTTGTTAATTATTTACTAGGAATTTACTGAAAAATTTACTAAGAATTTAGTAGGAATTTACTGTGTAATTTACTGTGTAATTTACTGAGAATTTACTGAGTAATTTATTGAGAATTTATAGGAAATTTACTGAGTAATTTACTGAGTAATTTATTGGGAATTTACTGAGTAATTTACATGAAATTTACTGAGTAATTTATTTGGAATTTACTTAGTAATTTACTGAGAATTTAGTGAAAATTTACTGAGATTTTACGGAGTAATATACTGAAAATTTAGTGAGTAATATACTGAGAATTTTCTGCGAATTTACTAAGTAATTTACTGAGAATTTACTGAGTTATTTACTTGGAATTTACTGAGTAATTTATTAGGAATTTACTCAGTAATTTTTTGAGAATTTACTCGTAATTTACTAAGTAATTTACTGAAAATTTACTGGGAATTTACTGAGAATTTACTGAATAATTTATGGAGAATTTGCAAGGAATTTACTGAGTAATTTACTAAAAATTCACAAGGAATTCACTGAGAATTTACTGGGAATTTACGGAGTAATTTTCTGAGAATTTACTGGGAATTTACTGAAAATTTACTTACAATTTACTGTAATTTATTGAGTAATTTACGGAGAATTTACTAGAAATTTACTGAGTAGTTTACTCAGAATTTACAATGGAATTTACTGAGTAATTTTCTTTGAAATCACAGGGAATTAACTGAGAATTTACTAGGAATTTAGTGATATTTTACTGAGTAATTTACTGATAATTTACTGTGTATTCACTAAGTAATTTACTGATTAATTTACTAAGTAATTTACTGAGTAATTTATTGGGAATTTACTGAGAATTTACTGAGTAATTTACTCAAAATTTAGTGCAAATTTACTTAGTAATTTACTGAGAATTTTCTGAGTAATTTACTTTGAATTTTTTGGGAATTTACGGAGAATTTACTAGGAGTTACAGGGAATTTACTAAGAATTTATTCAGTAATTTACTAGGAATTTACTGTGTAGTTTACTGAGAATTTATTGGGAATTTACTAAGTAATTTATAGAGAACTTATTGGGAATTTACTGAGAATTTTCTGGGAATATACTGAGTAATTTACTAGGAATTTACTGAGTAATTTATTGAGAATTTACTGGGTACTAAGTAATTTATAGGAAATTTATTGAGTAATTTACTTGGGATTTAATGAGTAATTTATTGAGACTTTACTGAGAATTTACATAGTAATTTACTGGGAATTTACTGGCATTTTACTGAGGAATTTACTGGGAATTTACTGAAAATTTACTAGGAATATATTGAGTACTTTACTTAGAATTTACTGAGTAAGTTAATGAGAATTTACAAGCAATTTACTATGTAATTATTGAGAATTTATTAGGAATTTACACCGTAATTTATGGAGAATTTATTGAGAATTCACTGAGTATTTACTGAGTAATTTATTCAGAATTTACTAGAAAATTACTAAGTAATTTACTGACAATTTATTAAGTAATTTACTGAGAATTTACTGACTAATTTACTAGGAATTTACTTAGTAATTTACTGAGAATTTATAGGGAATTTATTGAGTAATTTATTTAGAATTTACTGAGAATTTATTGAGAATTTACTAGGAATTTATTAAGTAATTTACTGGGAATTTACTGAGTAATTTACTGAGAATTTATAGAGAATTTACTATGCAATTTACTGGGAATTTACTGAGAATTTACTAAGTAATTTAAAGAGAATTTACATAGAATTTTTTGAGTAATTTACTTGGAATTTACTGAGAATTTATTTGGAATTTACACAGAATTTTCTGGGAATTACAGGGAATTTACTGAGAATATAATGAGTAATTTATTGAGAATTTACTGAGAATTTACTGTGAATTTACTGAGTAATTTACTGAGAATTTAATGGGAATTTACTGAGTAATTTACTGAAAGTTTAGTTGTAATTTACTGGCTAATTTACTGACTAATTTACGAAGAATTTACTAAGGAATTTACTGAGAATTTAATGGGAATTTTCCTAAAAATTGACGGAGAAGTTACTGGCAATTTACCAAGTGATTTACTTAGAATTTAATGAGAATTTACAGAGTAATTTATAGAGAATTTACTGATAATTTACTGAGAATTTACAAAGAATTTACTGAGAATTTACTGGGAATTTTCTGAAAAATATACTGAGAAGTTACTAGCAATTTACAGAGTAATTTTTTGAGAATTTACAGATAATTTAATGAGTAATTTACTAAGAATTTATTGGGAATTTACTAAGAATTTACTGAGTAATTTACTGAGAATTTACGAAAAATTTACTGAAAATTTACTAGGAATTAATTGAGTAATTTACTAGGAATTTACTGAGTAATTTACTAAAAATTTACTAAGTTATTTACTGAGTAATTGTTACGACCCCAAACTGCCCCTAGTAGGATGGTGCTGTGATGGCCAGTAATCCGAGATTACCGAAGGCCAACTTTCAAAATTCACACACAATCAGAGTATAAATATATGGGGCTAACAAGTGCGGAAGCAATAATTTACAATACAAGTGGTCCATAAGAGCAGTGCATAAGTCAAATGGAATGGCATACATCTTTACATAGCTCTACAACTTGAATACAAATAAAATGAAGTACAAAAATACATATTACATCTTGGTAAAAGGCTTTTCAAGCCGACATGTTCAAAATACATAAGCTTCAAGATTGCCGACATCAACACTGCCGACATAACATACATGCAAAACACACATATCTCGGCGTAGCCGACTTCTTGGTTGTTACCTACATATATACATAGGGAGGGTGAGCTTGGATACTCAGTGAATGGTACGAGTAATAAAGGGGTTAAATGAATGATACCCGAGATCTTTTCAAAACAATACATAGTATATCCTTGTCAAAACCATACATAACATAGCTTAGCTTGACTTGAAACAAAACATCAATCGAACCTTGGTCTTTCAAAACAAAAGCATAACCTCGGCATCGAGCACACCCGTTCATAGTCCGTCAGTGGCCGATATCTTAACAAGGGTGCTACTTAGGCTTAACGTCCCCTAGCACGAAAGGACGGTGCTACCTAGGCTTAAAGTCCCCTAGCACGGAAGGACTCTCAAAACAAGATGTGCAGTTGCATTATAGTCCCCTGGCACTAAGGACTTTCAAAACAAGGGAATAATCGACCCGGAATCGATTAGACAAACCCACCCGCACAAGGCAGTCGGTGGCAAGGGAGATATCTCAAACAAGGGTGCTACAAAAGTTTAGAGTCCTCTAGCACAAAGGACCTATGTTACAAAGGCCCGTAGCCTCCTAACACGAGAGTACTGCGAAAGTTTAAAGTTCTCCAGTACAAAAGACTTTCAAAACAAGATGTGCAGCTGCATTATAGTCCCCTGGCACTAAGGATTTTCATAGCAAGATATACAGTTGCATTATAGTCCACACTAAGGACTTTCCGAGAATGTCATCAAAACAAAGCTTACTTGATACATAAAAATAGGGGTAATCATTTATGCTTAACAAATACTTTTATCAAAACGAAACAAGGCTTTATCAAATCTTTATAACATAACTTTATTAAAAATACCACTCACATAGTTCTTGGGACGTCGGGATCAAGGCAAAGGTCCAAGTCCTACAAACACATGACAAAGTCTACTGAACATACTTCTCAAAACAAGTCTTACATGCATGCAAATGATCTCGGGAAAACATGCTGGAAGTCAAAACACTATTTTACATGTCAGGAAGACATGCTGGGTACCAACCAGGTTTTTGCCGAGGTCCCACACCTCCTGGCCGAGGTGTGGCTACCTAGGCTTCGGTGTGCGGCTGCATGCCGAGGTGCGCACAAGACAAACTAAAGGTGTAAGTGATCATGCAAGGTAGGCCAAGGTGAGATACGATGCTTGGCCTAAGTGTGTGATCTAGGCAAGAGTGATCTCGGCGACTACACTTAGGGAAGTGAGGTCTGGAGATCTGGGTTTCCACCTATGAAGAACATGAAGAACATGAACATGAAGATCATGAAGAACATGAATGTTAAAATCATAACTTCTTTATTACAAAAATCTGGGATTTCATGCTATGAGTTCGAAAACATGGACCTGGGTACCCAAACTTGAAAATCATATGAAAACAAACACAAAAACATGGATCTAGGCATGAGCTTTCGGATCAAAACATGGCTTTTCTTGAAGAACACATGAATGCTATTTTCTCTTTCTAAAACCGAATTTCAAAACAATGTATGGCTTACAAATCATATTCAATCATGCAATGCAATAACATGAACATGAAGAACGACAAGAGCAGATCAAGAATCTAACCTTAGAACACGGATCTAACGGTTTGATCTCTAGGGATCAAGCTTGGAAATCTACCTCCTCTCAAGAACTCCTCTTCCTCACCTAGAGCTTCTCTCTCCTCTTCAAAACAAGAATATAACAAATGATGGGTTTCCTCTCTCTAACGGCTGACTTAACACTCAGCTCGGACACGTGGCAACGGCTGGTTGGTTCTCCTAAAAAAGGTGATAGATTGACAAGACAAGACTATGACAAAGTGTATCTAACAAGCTACTCGGTAAAGCACTCCGGCAAGTGATGACATCGGCTTAGGACAAAGCTTCGGCAACTAAGGTGACAATGACCTCGGCTAAGAAGGACAACACTTGACTAAGCTGTGCCACACCTTGGCCTAGATGTGCCACACCTCGGTCTAGGTCATACCACTCCAGGACAAGATCACTTAGGTGCAAAGGTAACATCTCGGCCTAGATAATACACATCTCGGCCTTGGTGATGAACACCTCAGCCTAGATAATGACATCTCGGCCAATATGTCAGGGCGAAGGTGGAGGTCAAACAAAGTGGTTCCAAGACAATTCTAGACTGAAGATGACCTCGACTTGGAATGATCTAGGCTTAACATAACTTAGGCTCGAGGCACCAAGGAAGGAACAAAGCATGTACACAACACTTAGGCAAATCACATAAACACAAAACAAGACATGGACCTTACTTAGGCAAAACAAGTCATGAACATGCAAATGCAAGCTTAACGAGTCATAATCATACGTATGCTCATAAACATGACTAAGACATAAATGCGGGTTGTTACAGTAATTTATTTGGAATTTACTGATTAATTTATTAAGAATTTACTGGGAATTTACTATGTAATTTACTGAGTAATTTACTGAGAATATACTGAGTAATTTTCTAGGAATTTGATCAGTAATTTACTAAGAATTTACGGGAAATTTACAAAGCAATTTACTGGCAATTTATTGAGAATTTACTTGGAATTTACTAAGAACTTACTGGCAATTTACAGATTAATTTAATGAGAATTTACTGGGAATTTACTAAGAATTTACTAGGAATATACTGAGTAGTTTACTTAGTAATTTGTTAACTATTTACGGGGAATTTACTGAATAATTTACTAAGAATTTATTGGAATTTACTAACAATTTACTAGAAATTTACTGTGTAATTTACTGGGAATTTATGGAGAATTTGCTGATAATTTACTGAGAATTTACACGGAATTTACGGAGAATTTACTGGGAATACACTGAGTAAATTACTGAGTAATTTGTTAATTAATTATTGGAAATTTACTGATTAATTTACTGAGAATTTACTGGGAATTTACTGAGTAATTTACTGACAATTTACTGGGAATTTACTATGTAATTTACTTAGAATTTATAGGGAATTTACTGAGTAATTTATAGAGAATTTATTGGAAATTTACTGAATAATTTACTTGAAATTTACTGAGTAATTTATTGGGAATTTACTCGGTAATTTACTGAGAATTTACTTGTAATTTAGTGAGAAATTTACTGAAAATTTACTGGGAATTTGGAGAGTAATTTACTGAGAATTTAGTAAGTAATATACTGAGAATTTTCTGGGAGTTTACTAACTAATTTACTGAGAATTTACTGAGTAATTTACTTGGAATTTACAGAGTAATTTATTGGGAATTTACTCAGTAATTTACTGAGAATTTACTCGTAATTTACTGAGTAATTTGCTAAAAATTTACTAGGAATTTACTGAGTAATTTACTGAGAATTTATTAAGTAATATTCAGAGAATTTTGTTGGAGTTTACTAAGTAATTTACTGAGAATTTACTGAGTAATTTACGGAGAATTTACAAGGAATTTACTGAGTAATTTACTGAAAATTCACAAGGAATTTACTGAGAATTTATTGGGAATTTACGGAATAATTTTCTGAGAATTTACTGGGAATTTACTGATAATTTACTTAAAATTTACTGAGTAATTTACGGAGAATTTATTGGGAATTTACTAAGTAGTTTACTCAGAATTTACAGGGGAATTTACTGAGTAATTTTCTTTGAAATCACAGGGAATTAATTGAGAATTTACTATGAATTTAGTGATATTTTACTGAGTAATTTACTGATAATTTACTGTGTATTTACTAAGTAATTTACTTAGAATTTACTGAGCAATTTACTGGGAACTTGCTGAGTATTGTACTGAGAATTTACTGAGTAATTTACTGGGGATTTACTAAGTAATTTACTGTGAATTTACTTAATAATTTACTGAGAATTTACTAGTAATTTTCTGAGTAGTTTACTTTGAATTTTTTGGGAATTTACGGAGAATTTATTAGGAGTTACAAGGAATTTACTAAGAATTTATTTAGTAATTTACTAGGAATTATATACTGAGAATTTATTGGGAATTTATTAAGTAATTTACTTAGAATTTACTGGGAAATTTACTGAGAATTTACTGAGAATTTACTAAGTAATTTATTGAGAATTTACTGAGTAATTTACTGGGAATTTAATAAGTAATTTATTGAGAATTTACTAGGCATTTACAGAGCAATTTACTGGGAATTTACTTAGAATTTAATGAAAATATACTGAGTAATTTACTAAGAATTTACTGGCAATTTACTGTGAAATTATTGAGTAATTTACTGAGAATTTACTGAGTAATTTACTGGGATTTTACTGCGAAATTACTGAGTAATTTACTGACAATTTATTGAGTAATTTACTGAGAATTTACTTTGAATTTACTGAGAATTTACTTAGAATTTATAGGGAATTTACTGAGTAATTTATTGAGAATTTACTTAGAATTTATTGAGAATTTATTAGGAATTTACTAAGTAATTTTTTGGGAATTTACTGAGTAATTTACTGAGAATTTATGAGTAATTTCAAGAGAATTTACAGAGAATTTTCTAAGTAATTCAACGGGAATTTACAGAGTAATTTACTTGGAATTTACTAAGTAATTTACTGAGAATTTACAGGGAATTTACTGAGTAATTACTTTGAATTTATTTAGAATTTACAGAGAATTTACTGGGAATTACATTGAATTTACTGAGAATATAGTGAGTAATTTACTGAGAATTTACTGGGAATGTAATGGAAATTTACTGGTAATTTACTGACTAATTTACGGAGGATTTATTGAGGAATTTACTGAAAATTTTCTGGAAAATTGACTGAGAAGTTACTGGCAATTTACCGAGTAATTTACTTAGAGTTTTATGGAAATTTAATGAGTAATTTACTGAGAATTAACTGGTAATTTACTGTCTAATTTACTCAGATTTTACTGAGTAATTTATAAAGAATTTACTTAGAATTTACTGAAAAATTTACTGAGAAGTTACTGGCAATTTACTTGGAATTTTGCTGAGTAATTTACTGGGAATTTACGGAGAATTTACTGACAATTTACTGAGTAATTTACTGGCAATTTACAGAGTAATTTTTTGAGAATTTACTGGGAATTTACTGAATAATTTACTGACCAATTTACTGGGAATTTACTAAGTAATTTACTGAGAATTTACTAAGTAATTTAATGAGAATTTACTGGTAATTTACTGAGTAATTTACTGAGAATTTACTGAAAATTTATTGGGAATTTACTGATTAATTTATTGGAAATTTACCGATAATTTTCTAAGTTATTTACTGAGTAATATACTTGGAATTTATTGAGAATTTACTGGGTATTTTTCTGAGAATTTACTGAAAAATTACTGAGTAATTTACAGAGAATTTACTAGGAATTTACTGAGTAATTTACTAGGAATTTAATGAGTAATTTGACGGGAATTTACTGGCAATTTACTGAGGAATTTTCTGAGAATTTACTCGGAATTTACAGATTAATTTACTGAGAGTTTATTGAAAATTTACTGAGAATTTATTGGAATTTACTAAGTAATTCACTGACAATTTACATTGTAATTTACTTAGAATTTACGGAGAATTTATTGGGAATTTACAGATTAATTTGCTGGAAATTTAGGGATTAATTTGTTGAGAATTTACTGAGAATTTACGAATTAATTTGCTGAGAATTTACTGGGAATTTACGAATTAATTTACTGAGAATTTACTGGGAATTTAATGAGTAATTTACTGAGAATTTACTGGAAATTTACAGAGTAATTTACTCGAAATTTATTGGCAATTTGCCGATTCATTTACTGAGAATTTATTGGGAATTTACTAAGAATTTAGTGGGAATTTACTGAAAATTTACTGAATAATTTATTGAGAATTTATTGGAAGTTATTGAGTAATTTACTGACAATTTACTGGAAATTTACGGAGAATTTATGGAGAATTTACTAATTAATTTACTAAGAATTTATTTGGAATTTACGGAGAATTTACTAGGAATATACTGAGTAATTTATTGAGAATTTATTGTGTAATTTGTTAATTATTTACTGGAAATTTACTAAATAATTTACTGAGAATTTACTAGGAATTTGCTAAGTAATTTACTGGGAATTTACTAAGAATTTACTGAGAAATTTATTAAGAATTCATGGGAATTTACTTAGTAATTTTCTTGGAATTTACTGAGTAATTTATTGAGAATTTACTCAGTAATTTGCTGAGAATTTACTGGTAATTTATTGAAAATTTATTGGGAATTTACTGAGTAATTTACTGAGAATTTTTTGAGAATTTACTAAGTAATTTATTTAGAATTTTCTGAGTAATTTACTTGGAATTTACTGAGTAATTTATTGGGAATTTACTCAGTAATTTACTAAGAATTTACTGAGTAATTTATTGAGTAATTTACGAAGAATTTACAGGAAATTTATTGAGTAATTTAATGAGAATTTACTTGGAATTTACTAGGTAATTTACTGAGAATTAACTTGGAATTTACTAAGTATTTTACTGAAAATTAACTGAGAATTTACTAAGTAATTTACTTAGAATTTACTGAGAATTTACTGAAAATTCATAGCGAATTTACTGAGAATTTACTTGGAATTTATTGAGTAATTTTCTGAGAATTTATTGGAAATTTGCTGATAATTTACTTAAAATTTACTGAAATTTATTGAGTAATTTACGGAGAATTTACTTGGAAATTTACTGAGTAGTTTACTCAGAATTTACAGGGGAACTTACTGAGTAATTTTCTTTGAAATGACGGGGAATTAATTGAGAATTTACATGGAATTTATTGATTTTTTTTGATAATTTACTAAGTAATTTACTTAGAATTTACTGAGTAATTTACTGGGAATTTACTGAGAATTTACCGGAAATTTACTAAGTAATTTACTTAGAATTTACTGAGTAATTTACTGGGAATTTACTGAAAATTTACCGGGAATTTACTTAGTAATTTACTTAGTAATTTACTAAGAATTTACTAGTAATTTTCTAAGTAATTTACTTTGAAATTTTTGAGAATTTACGGAGAATTTACTAGGAGTTACACGAAAATCACTAAGAATTTATTCAGTAATTTACTGGGAATTTATTGAGTAATTTTTTGAGAATTTATTAGGAATTTACTAAGTAATTTACTTGAAATTTGCTGAGAATTTTCTGGGAATATACTGAGTAATTTACTAGGATTTTACTGAATAATTTAGTGAGAATTTAATTGGAATTTACTGAGAATTTACTGGGAATTTCTTGAGTAATTTACTGAGGAATTTCCTTGGAATATACTGAGTAATTTTGTAACAACCCTCACCTTACTCTTGCCATACTTGCATACATTCTTGCATGGTCTTGCTTGTCATGTTAATTTAAAGGTTTTATCTTGCCTTGGTTCGCTTAAGTTGCTTGCATGATTTTGTTCCTTGCTTAGTGCGTGTGCGTAGCCGAGATCATCTTGAGCTTAGTTCGCCTTTGACCCTTTGTACTTAGAACTATCTTGAGGTCTTGTTTAACCCCATCTTCACCTCGGGCATTCTTTGCCGAGATGTTCCGCACTTGAACCTTGTCCGCAGGCAGGTATGGCCTAGGCCGAGATGTGGCGCACCCCGGCCAAGGTGTGGCACAGCTTAGTCAAGCGTCGTCCTCCCTAGCCGATGTTTTTCTATCCCGTTGCTGGATCCTTGATTTGAGCCGATGTCATCTCTTGGCCGATGTGTCTTAACCGAGCTTGCTGCATACATTTTGTCAGAGGCTGTCTTGTCTATCAATCACCTTTTTGGAGCTGAACCAACCCGTTAATGCCACGTGTCCGAGCTGTTTGTTAAGGCAGCCGGCAGACCTTGAAACAAATCATTTTCTTGTCTCAATCTTTGTTTTAGAGAGAGAAGCTCTAGAAAGGAGGAAGAAGAGTTCTTGAGTGAGAGTTGTCTTCCAAGCTTGATCTTTGTGGCTTGAACCATTAGATCCGAGTTTTGAGGTTAGAATCTTGATCTCCTTTGATTGTTCTTGCTGAATATCTAGCTGCATTGCATGATCGGATTTGCTTGGCATGACATGCATCGTTTTGAAGTTGGTTTTGGAAAGAGAAAACGGTTTTCTATGTGTTCTTGAAAAAGGGTCTCATTTTGATCGAAAAGTTTGGAACGAAAACCATGTTGTGCTTGTTCTTGCATGACTTTCTTGAATGGGTACCCAGGTCCATATATTTTGAACCCTTGGCATGAAAACTCAGATTTTTGTAACAAGTTATGAACTTGCATCCATCTTTCAAATGATCATGTTTTCATATTCTTCAAAGGAAAAGGAAAACCCAGATTTTTTCCTGACCTTGTTTAGCGGGACCTCGGCTTAGCCCGGGGCTGTACCCAGTGTGTTTTCGAGAAACGGGAGCAGTGTGTAAGCTCCCAGCTTGTTTTGTTTTGTCCTTGACTTAGATCTGGCATGAATGCCGAGATCATTTGCATGTATGTATAGAGCTTGCTTTGAGTATGTGACTTGCCATGTGATTGTAGGTCCTTGATATTGCTTTGAGTTTGCACCTGAAGAACTAGGTGAGTGGTGCTTCTAATAAAGCTATGTTATACTTGTTTTGATAAATCTTGCTTGCTTGTTTTGACAAAAGTATTTTGTTAGCATGAATAAATAAGCTCTTGTTTGATGAGTCAAGTAAACTCCTTGTTGATGCCATCTCTGAAAAGGATACGGTCCTTGTTAAATCGGGCTACGGGCCTAAGTAACACAAGTCCCTTGTGCTGGAGGACTCTAAACTTTCGCAGTACTGAGTACAAAAGGATACGGTCCTTGTTAAATCGGGCTACGGGCCTAAGTAACACAAGTCCCTTGTGCTGGAGGACTCTAAACTTTCGCAGTACTGAGTACAAAAGGATACGGTCCTTGTTAAATCGGGCTACGGGCCTAAGTAACACAAGTCCCTTGTGCTGGAGGACTCTAAACTTTCGCAGTACTGAGTACAAAAGGATACGGTCCTTGTTAAATCGGGCTACGGGCCTAAGTAACACAAGTCCCTTGTACTGGAGGACTCTAAACTTTCGCAATACTGTTGACTAAACGATTACGGATCGTATAGCCTATGATACTTGATGATGAATACGGTTCATCCCTTGCTTTGCCGACGTTATGATACTTGATGATGAATACGGTTCATCCCTTGCTTTGCCGACGTTATGATATTTGTTTGATGAATACGGTTCATCCCTTGCTTTGCCGATGTTATGATATTTGATGATGAATACGGTTCATCCCTTGCTTTGCCGACGTTATGATACTTGATGATGAATACGGTTCATCCCTTGCTTTGCCGACGTTATGATACTTGATGATGAATACGGTTCATCCCTTGCTTTGCCGACGTTATGATACTTGATGATGAATACGGTTCATCCCTTGCTTTGCCGACGTTATGATATTTGTTTGATGAATACGGTTCATCCCTTGCTTTGCCGATGTTATGATACTTGAACGATGAATACGGTTCATCCCTTGTTTTGCCTATGTCAGTAAACATCTTTGGATACTTGTAGTATTTGATTGATGAATACGGTTCATCCTCTGTCTTGTTAAAGTTTCGATATGCTCTGTTTTGAAAGACTCCGGCTATGTTCATGCAAAACCTTTATTATTAGTATCATTCACTGAGTTTTGTACTCACCCCTCTATATATATGTAGGTGATGAGCAGGACGGCGGCGACGCCTAGATCGTTTTGGACGCTTGTTTTGGATACGTGTTTATGTCGGCTTTACTTTTGTATTTACGTCGGCGATGCTCTGCTTTGCATGTCGGCAAATCTTGAAAATCATGCTTCTTGAATTGTATTAGCTGTATTTTGTATATGTCGGCTCTAGAAGCCTTTTGATCAAGATGTAATATGTAATTCTACATTTTTGTACTCAAGTTGTAAAGTTAATTGGAATGTTTGGCATTGCTTTGATCTACGCACAGCTCTTATGGACCACTTGTATTTGTTTATCGCTTCCGCAATTGTGAGCCCCGTTTATTATTACTCTGATTGTGTTAGTTTTGAAAGTTGGCCTTCGGTAATTACGGATTACTGGCCATCATGGCACCAAACTACTAGGGGCGGTTTGGGGTCGTGACAAATTTACTGGCAATTTACTGTGTAATTATTGAGAATTTATTAAGAATTTACACAGTAATTTACTGAGAATTTATTGAGAATTCACTGAGTATTTACTGAGAATTACTGAGTAATTTACTAGAAATTTACTTAGTAATTTATTAAGAATTTACAGGGAATTTACTGAGTAATTTATTGAGAATTTATTAGGAATTTACTAAGTAGTTTATTGGGAATTTACTGAGAATTTCCTGAAAATTTGTTGAGAATTTATTGAGTAATTTTCTTGAAATTTATAGTGAATTTACTATGCAATTTATTGAGTAATTTAAAAAAATTTACTGGGAATTTACTGAGTAATTTACTTAGAATTTACTAAGTAATTTATTGAGAATTTACAGGGAATTTACTGAGTAATTTACTTTGAATTTTTTTGGACTTTACAGAGAATTTACTGGGAATTTATTAAGAATATAAGGAGTAGTTCACTGAGAATTTACTGGGAATTTACTTGGTAATTTACTGAGAATTTAATGAGAATTTGCTGACAATTTACTAAAGAATTTACTGAAAATTTTCTAAAAAATTGACTGAGAAGTTATTGGCAATTTATCGATTAATTTACTTAGAATTTAATGGGAATTTACTGAGTAATTTGCTGAGAATTTATTGGTAATTTACTGTCTAATTTACTTAGAATTTACTGAGTAATTTACAAAGAATTTACTGGAAATTTTCTAAAAAATTTACTGAGAAGTTACTGGCAATTTACTTAGAATTTCGCTGAGTAATTTACTGGGAATTTACTGAGTAATTTGCTGAGAATTTACTAGTGATTTATAGAGTAATTTCTTAAGAATTTACTGGGAATTTACTGAATAATTTACTGAGCAATTTACTGATAATTTACTAGAAATTTACTGAGTAATTTAATGAGAATTTACTGGGAATTTAATGAGTAATTTACTGTGAATTTACTAGGAATTTACCGAGAATTAATTGAGTAATTTACTGAGAATTTACTAAGTTATTTACTGAGTGATTTACTTAAAATTTAATGAGTAATTTACTAAAAAGTTACTGGGAATTTACTGATTAATTTGCTGAGAATTTACAGGGAATTTACTGTGTAATTTACAGAGAATTTACTGAGAATTTACTGAGTAATTTACTATGTAATTTACTGTGTAATTTTCTGGGAATTTAATGAGTAATTTACTGAGAAGTTGCTAGGAATTTACTGAGTAATTTACTAGGAATTTATTGAGTAATTTACTGGTAATTTAATGAGTAATTTACTGAGAATTTACTGGGAATTTACTGAGTAATTTACTAAGGATTTACTAGCAATTTACTGAGGAATTTACTAGTAATTTACAGATTAATTTACTGAGAATTTACTAGGAATATATTGAGTAATTTACTGAGAATTTACTGAGTAATTTGTTAATTATTTACTGGGAATTTACTAAATAATTTACTGAGAATTTATTGGAATTTAATGAGTAATTTACTGAAAATTTACTGTGAATTTACAGTGTAATTTACTGATTAATTTGCTAAGAATTTACTGGGAATTTACTGAGTACTTTACTGAGAATTTATTGACTAATTTACTGTTTAATTTCCTCGGAATTTAATGAGTAATTTACTGAGAATTTACTCGGAATATACTAAGTAATTTACTAAGAATTTTCTGCGAATTTACTAAGAATTTACTGAGAATTTACTGAGTAATTAACTGGGAATTTACGAGGAATTTACTGAGAATTTCTAGAAATTTACTAAGAATTTACTGGGAATATACTGAGTAATTTACAGAATAATTTGTTAATTATTTACTGGGAATTTACTGAATAATTTGTTGGAATTTACTGAGTAATTTACTGACAATTTACTAGGAATTTACTGTGTAATTTACTGGGAATTTACGGAGAATTTTCTGGGAATTTATTGATTACTTTACTGAGAATTTACTAGGAATTTACTAGGAATTTACTAGGAATATACTGAGTAATTTACTGAGAATTTACTGAGTAATTTGTTAATTATTTACTAGGAATTTACTGAATAATTTACTGAGAATTTACTGGAAATTTACTGAGTAATCTACTAACAATTTATTGGGAATTTACGGTGTAATTTACTTAGAATTTACGGGAATTTACTAAGTAATTTATTGAGAATTTATTGGGAATTTACTTAGTAATTAATTGGAATTTACTGAGTAAATTATTGGGAATTTACTCAATAATTTACTAAGAATTTACTGGTAATTTACTAAGTAATTCACGGGAAATTTACAAGGAATTTTCTATGTAATTTACTGAGAATTTATTCAGTAATATACTGGGAATTTACTAAGTAATTTACTGAGTAATTTATTTGGAATTTACTCAGTAATTCACTGAGAATTTACAGGTAATTTACTAAGTAATTTACTGAAAATTTACTCGGAATTTACTGAGTAATTTACTGAGAATTTTCTGGAAATTTACTAAGTAATTTACTGAGAAATTACTCAGTAATTTACGCAAAATTTACAGGGAATTTACTAAGTAATTCAATGAAAATTTACTTGGAATTGACTAGTAATTTACAGAGAATTAACTTTGAATTTACTGAGTACTTTACTGAAAATTAAATGGGAATTTACTAAGTAATTTGCTGAGAATTTATAGAAAAATTACTAAGTAATTTACTCATAATTTACTTGGAATTTACTGAGTAATTTACTGAAAATTCACAGGGGATTTACTGAGAATTTACTGGGAATTTACGGAGTAATTTTCTGAGAATTTACTGATAATTTACTTAAAAATTTCTGGAATTTATTGAGTAATTTACGGAGAATTTACTGAGATTTTACTGAGTAGTTTACTCATAATTTATAGAAGAATTTACTGAGTAATTTTCTTTGAAATTACAGGGAGTTAATTGAGAATTTACTAGGAATTTACTGAAATTTTACTGAGTAATTTACTGAGTAATTTATTGGGAATTTATTGAGAATTTACTGCGAATTTACTTAGTAAGTTATTGAGAATTTATTGGTAATTTTCTGAGTAATTTACTTTTGAATTTTTTGGGAATTTACGGAGAAGTTTCTAGGAGTTACAGGGAATTTACTAAGAATTTATTCAGTAATTTATGGGGAATTTACTGAGTAATTTATTGAGAATTTACTAAGTAATTTACTGAGAATTTACTAAGTAATGTATTGAGAATTTACTGAGAATTTAATGTGTAATTTATTGAGAACTTACTAGGAATTTACAGAGTAATTTACTAAAAATTTACTGGCAATTTACTAAGGAATTTGCTGGGAATTTACAGAGAATTTACTGGGAATATACTGAGTAATTTACTTAGAATTTACTGGCAATTTACTGTGTAATTATTGAGAATTTATTAGGAATTTATACAATAATTTACTGAGAATTTACTTAGTAATTTATTGGGAATTTACTGGGAAATTACTTAGTAATTTACTGACATTTTGCTGAGTAATTTACTTGGAATTTACTGAGAATTTACTTAGTAATTTACTGAGAATTTACAGAGAATTTATTGAGTAATTTATTGAGAATTTACTGGAATTTACTAAGTAATTTACTTGTAATTTACTGAGAATTTACTGTGTAATTTACTAAGGAATTTAAAGAGAATTTACACAGAATTTTCTGAGTAATTTACCGGGAATTTGCTGGGAATTTACTAAGTAATTTACTTGGAATTTACTGAGTAATTTACTTGTAATTTACTGAGTAATTTACAGGGACTTTACAAAGTAATTTACTTTGAATTTATTTCGAATTTACAGGGAATTACAGGGAATTGACTAAGAATTTATTGAGTAATTTACTGATAATTTACTGAAAATTTGCTAGGAATTTACGGAGTAATTATTCAGAATTTACTAACTAAGTTACTGAGGAATTTACTGAAAATTTACTAGGAATTTTTTGAAAAATTTACTGAGAAGTTATTTGCAATTTACTGAGAATTTACTTGAAATTTTGTTGAGTAATTTACTGTGAATTTACTGAGAATTTGCTGAGTAATTTACTAAGAATATATTGGCAATTTATTGAGTAATTTACTGGCAATTTACTAACTAATTTTTTGAGAATTTACTAGGAATTTACTGAGCAATTTACTAGAAATTTACTGAGTAATGTACTGAGAATTTACTGGGAACTTACTGAGTAATTTAATGAGAATTTTCTCAGAATTTACTGAGAATTTACTAAGTAATTTACTGTGAATTTACTAGGAATTAATTGAGTCATTTATTGAGTAATTTATAGAGAATTTATTAGGAATTTACTGAGTTATTTACTGAGTAATTTACTTGGAATTTAGTGAGAAATTTACTGATAATTTACGGAGAATTTACTGTTTAATTTGCTAAGAATTTACTGAGAATTTACTGAGTAATTTATTGAGAATTTACTAAGTAATTTACTATGTAATTTACTTGGAATTTATGAGTAATTTACTGAGAATTTACTAGGAATTTACTGAGTAATTTACTAAGAATTTACTAGGAATTTACAGAGTAATTTACTGGTACTTAAATGAGTAATTTAATGAGAATTCACTGGGAATATACTGAGTAATTTACTGAGAATTTTTTGAAAATTTTTGAGGATTTACTAGAAATTTTTTGATTAATTTACTGAGAATTTACTGGGAATATACGTAGTAATTTACTGAGAATTTACTGAGTAATTTGTTAATTATTTACTTGGAATTTTTTTAATAATTTATTGAGAATTTACTGGGAATTTACTGAGTAATTTATTAAGAATTTATTGGGAATTTACTAAGTAATTACTTGGAATTTACTAAGTAATTTACTGAGAATTTACTGGGAATTTATTGAGTAATTTACTGAGTCATATACTGAGAATTTATTGAAAATTTTCTTAGTGATTTACTGAGTAATTTACGTATAATTTACAGTGAATTTACTGAGTAATTTAATGAAAATTTGCTGGGAATTTATTAAATAATTTACAGAGAATTAACTTGGAATTTACTGAGTATTTTACTGAAAATTAACTGGGAATTTTGTAAGTAATTTACTAAGAATTTACAGGAAATTTACTTTGTAATTTACTCAAAATTTACTGAGAATTTACTGAGTAATTTACTTAAAATTCACAGGGAATTTACTGGGAATTTACTGAGTAGTTTACTCAGAATTTACAGAGGAGTTTATTGAGTAATTTTCTTTGAAATTACAGGGAATTAACTGAGAATTTATTAGGAATTTATTGAGATTTTACTGAGTAATTTACTGATAATTTACTGTGCATTTCCCGAGTAATTTACTAAGTAATTTACTGAGAATTTACTGAGAATTTACTTGTAATAACCCTCGTTCTTGTCTTAGTCACGTTCATGTGCATTTGCATGATTTTGTCTTGTTAAGCTTGCATTTGTAGACTTTGACTTGTTTTGCCTAAGTAAAGGTCGCTGTCTTGTTTTGTGCTTATGTGATTTGCCTAAGTGTTGCTTGCATGCTTTGTTCCTTGCTTGGTGTGTTAAGCCTAGGTCATTTCAAGCCTAGGTCATCTCAAGCCTAGGTCATCTACCTTTGTTATCTCAAGCCTAGGTCATACCTTTGAGCTTTTACACCTAGGCCATTGCACGCCAACACCTAGGACCATCTTGGAACCACTTTGGTTGACCTCCACCTTCACCCTGGCATATTGGCCGAGATGTCATCATCTAGGCCGAGGTGTGCATCACCTAGGCCGAGATATGTATCATCTAGGCCGAGATGTTATCATCTAAGCGTCCTAGATCTTTGATCCTTGCACCTAGTGATCTTGTTCCTGGACTGGTATGACCTAGACCGAGGTGTGGCACATCTAGGCCGAGATGTGGCACAGCTAGGCTAAGTGTTATTCTTCCTGGCCGAGATCAGTGAGACCTTACTTGCCGAAGCCTATGTCCTAATCCGAGATCATTGCCTTGTCAGAGTGCCCATGCCACCTTACTTGTCATACACACTTTGTCATACTCTTGTCTTTTCATTCTAGCACCTTTTTAAGGAGATCCAATCCGGCGATGCCACGTGTCCCAGTAAAGGGTTAAGTCAGATTGTAGCTGAGAAACCCATATCACTTTCCATATCCTAGCCTTGTAGAGAGAGAAGCTTTAGGAAGAAGAGGAAGAAGCTCTTAGGGAGAGAACTAGATTTCCAAGCTTGATCTTCACACCTTGAACCGTTAGATTCGTGTTTTGAGGTTAGATTCTTAATCTACTCTTGTTGTTGTTTATGTTGATCTAATCACATTGCATGATCTAGCATGATTCATGAGCCATGCATTGATTTAAATTTTGGTTTTAGAAAGAGAAAATGATGTTATTGTATTCTTCAAGAAAAGCCTTGTTTTGATTTGAAAGTTTGTAACAAGTTCCATGTTTTTGTGTTTGTTTTCATGAAATCTTCAAGTATGGGTACCCAGGTCCATGTTTTTGAACTTATATCATGAAATCTCAGATTTTGAATAAAGAAGTTATGATTTTTTTGGCATTCACGTTCTTTATGTTCTTCAAGAGAAAACCCAGATTCCCAGACTTCATTTGCCTAAGTGTGGTCACTGAGACCCACTCTTGCCTAGATCTCACACCTAGGCCAAGCATCGTATCTCACCTTGGCTTACCTTGCATGATCACTTGCACCTTGGCCTATCTTGCATGCACACCTAGGCCGACCACCACACACCTAGGCCGACCATGGTACACCCTTGTCGACACCTTGTAACATCTCGACAAGCAGCTGCACACCTAGGCCTAGGAGACCACACCTCGGCCAAGAGGTGTGGGACGTTGGCTAAGACTTCCCGAGTTCACCCAGCTAGGCCATTTTAGCCTAGATCATCTCTGTGCATCCATTCCGAGACTTGGTTGGTACCCAGCATGTTTTCCCTAGAAGAAAAATAGTGTTTTGACTCCCAGCACATGTTTGCTTTGTCTTGACTTGGTTTTGGAAAGAAATGCTAGGATCATTTTCATTCATGTAAAGCTTATTTTAAGAATGCATTGCACAACCATCTTTGAGCATTCCTCCTTGTCTTCTTGAAATGCATTCAATAGACTTTGCTATATGATTGTAGATCTTGGATTCTTGCCTGAATCCCTACATCCGAAGAACTATTGTGAGTGGTATTTTTAATAAAGCTATGTTATAATGTTTTCATAAAGCTTTGCTTTGCTTTGTTTTGGAAAAGTATTTGATCAAGTATAAATGATTATCCCTTAGTTTTTGTATCAAATATTATGTTTGTTTTGATGACATCCATGGAAAGTCCTTAGTGTTAGGGGACTATAATGCAACTAGTATCCTTGTTTGAGATATCTCCCTTGCCACCGACGGTCTTGTATGGGTGGGTTTGTCTAATCGATTCTGGGTCGATTATTCCCTTGTTTTGTCAAGAATGTCATCCCTTGTATTATGTTGATGCTAGTAAGCATCCCTTGAAGCTTTGAAAGGCTTTGATAGATGAACTTGGTTCATCCCTTGATTTTGTACAAGCTATGATATGTATTGTTTTGATAAAGATCTCGGATATCATTCATTCAAACCTTTATTATTTATATCATTCACTGAGTATCCAAGCTCACCCTCCCCTTTATATATATGGAGGTGACGAGCAAATAAGGCGGTGACTCCTAGATGTTAATTACAAGTTGTTTTGGATTCATGTTTTGCTAGCATCTTGAAGATTATGCTTCTTAGCTTTGTAGTTCATGTCTTTTGTATATGTCGGCTTGAGAAGCCTTTTGATCAAGATGTAACATATACTTTATTTTATTTATATCCAAGTTGTAAACCATATTAAAATGTATGTCATTTCATTTGATCTATGCACAGCTCTTATGGACTACTTAGATTTAAATTTATTGCTTCCGCACAGGTAAGCCCCATATGTATACTCTGGTTGTGTGAATCCTTGTAAGTTGGCCTTTGGTAATCTCAGATTACTGGCCATCACGGCACCATTCTACTAGGGGCGGAATGGGATCGTGACATTACTGGAAATTTACTGAGAATTTACTGGTAATTTTCTGAGTAACTTACTTTGAATTTTTTGGGAATTTAATAGGAATTACAGGGAATTTACTGAGAATTTATTCAGTAATTTACTGGGAATTTATTGGGAATTTACTGAGTAATTTTCTAAGAATTTACTGACTAATTTACAAGCAATCTACTGAGTAATTTACTGAAAATTTTCTGACAAGCTACTAGCAATTTACTGAGTAATTTACTAAGAATTTGTTGGGTAATTTACTTGGAATTTACTAAGTAATTTACTGGCAATTTACTGAGTAATTTATTAAGAATTTCCTGAGAATTTACTAAGTAATTTACTGAGAATTTACGGTGAATTTACTGAGTAATTTACTTTGAATTTATTGGGAATTTACCGATTAATTTACTGGCAATTACAGGGAATGTACTGAGAATTTAACGAGTAATTTACTGAGAATTTACTGAGTAATTTATTGAGAATTTAATGGGAATTTCCCGAGTAATTTACTGAGTTATTTACTGAGTAATTTACTTAGAATTTAATGAGTAATTTACTTATAGATTATGAGGAATTTACTGGGAATTTACTAATTAATTTGCTGAGAATTTACTGCGTAATTTACTGGGAATGTACTGAGAATTTACTGAGGAATTTACTGGGAATTTTCGAAATAAATTACTGAGAAGTTACTAGCAATTTACTGAGAATTTACTTGGAATTTTGCGGAGTAATTTACAGGAAATTTACTGAGTAATTTATTGAGAATTTACGGAGAAAGTTTTTGAGAATTTACTGAATAATTTACTGAGCAATTTATTGGGAATTTACTGAGTAATTTACTGAGAATTTAATGAAAATTTACTGAGTAATTTAATGAGAATTTACTTGGAATTTTTTGAGTAATATATTGAGAATTTACTCAGTAATATACTGAGAATTTACTGAGCAATTTACTGGGAATTCGCTGAGTAATTTACTGGGAATTAATTGAGTCATTTACTGAGAATTTACTGAGTAATTTACTGAGAATTTACTGGGAATTTACCGAATTATTTACTAAGTAATTTAATTGGAATTTAATGACAAATTTACTGATTAATTTGCTAAGAATTTACTGGGAATTTACTGAGTAATTTACTGAGAATTTACTGGCAATTTAGAGAGTAGTTTTTTGAGAATTTACTGAATAATTTACTGAGCAATTTACTAGGAATTTACTGAGTAATTTAATGAGAATTTACTGAGTAATTTAATGAGAATTTACTGGGAATTTACTGAGTAATTTACTGAGAATTTACTGAAAATTTGTTGAGTAATTTACTGGGAATTAATTGAGTCATTTACTGGGAATTTACTGAGTAATTTACTGAATTTACTGGGAATTTACCGAGTAATTTACTAAGTAATTTACTTGGAATTTAATGACAAATTTATTGATAATTTACGGGGAATTTACTAAGTAATTTACTGAGAATTTACTGGGAATTTACTGATTAATTTGCTGAGAATTTACTGGCAATTTACAGAGTAATTTTTTGAGAATTTACTGAGTAATTTACTGAAAATTTACTGAGTAATTTAATGAGAATTTACTATGAATTTGCTGAGCAATTTACTAGAAATTTACTGAGAATTTACTGGAAATTTACTGAATAATTTAATGAGAATTTACTGTGAATTTACTGAGTAATTTACTAGGAATTTACTGAGTTATTTACTTAGTAATTTTCTTGGAATTTAATGAGAAATTTACTGATGATTTACGGGGAATTGACTAAGTAATTTACTGAGAATTTACTGGGAATTTACTTATTAATTTGCTGAGAATCTACTGAGTAATTTACTTGGAATTTAATGAGTAATTTACTGAGAATTTACTGGGAATTACTGAGAACTTACTGAGAATTTACTAAGTAATTTACTGAGAATCTACTGAGTAATTTACTGAGAATTTACTGGGAATTTGCTGAATAATTTTTTGGAATTTATTGAGTAATTTACTGACAATGTACTAGGAATTTACTGGGAATTTACAGAGAATTTATTGGGAATTTATTGATTAATTTGCAAAGAATTTACTGGTAATTTACTGAGTAATTTACTGAGAATTTACTGAGTAATTTACTGAGAATCTACTGAGTAATTTGCTGTTTAATTTAGTTGGAATTTAATTTGTAATTTACTAGGAATTTACTGAGTAATTTACTGAGAATTTATTGGGAATTTACTGAGTAATTTACTGGGAATTTAATGAGTAATTTATTGAGAATTTACTGAGTAATTTACTGAGAAATTTACTGGGAATTTACTTGAAATTTCTGAGAATTACTCGGAATTTCCTGATTAATTTATTGGAAATTTACTGAGAATTTGCTAGGAATATACTGAGTAATTTACTGAGAATTTACTGAGTAATTTGTTAATTATTTACTAGGAATTTACTGAATAATTTACTGGGAATTTACTGAGAATTTACTGAGTAATTTATTGAGAATTTATTGGGAATTTATTAAGTAATTACTTGGAATTTATTGAGTAATTTATTGGGAATTTGCTCAGTAATTTATTGAGAATTTACTGGGAATTTACTGAGAATTTACTGGAAATTTCTGAGAATTTACTCGAAATTTATTGATTAATTTACTGAGAATTTGCTGTGAATTTTTGAGAATTTACTCAGAATTTACTGATTAATTTACTGAGAATTTACTTAGTAATTTTTAATTATTTACTGGGAATTTACCAAGAATTTACTGAGTAATTTACCGACAATTTACTGAGAATTTATGGGGAATTTACTAAGTAATTTATTGAGAATTTATTGAGAATTTACTAAGTAATTACTTGTAATTTACTGAGTAATTTTTTGGAAATTTGCTCAGTAATTTACTGAGAATTTACTGAGTAATATACTGAGAATTTACTGAGTAATTTACGGAGAATTTACAGGGAATTTATTGAGTAATTTAATGAGAATTTACTGGGAATTTACTAAGTAATTTACAGAGAATTAACTTGGAATTTACTAAGTATTTTACTGCAAATTAACTCGGAATTTACTGAGAATTTACAGGAAATTTACTAAGTAATTTACTTAAAATTTACTAAGTAATTTACTTAAAATTCACAGGGAATTTACTGTGAATTTACTAGTAATTTACTGGGAATTTACTGAAAATTTACTAGTTATTTATTAAGGAGTTTACTCATAATTTATAGGGGAATTTACTGAGTAATTTTCTATGAAATTACAGGGAATTAACTGAGAATTTAGTAGGAAGTTACTAAGATTTTATTGAGTAATTTACAGAGTAATTTACTAAGTAATTTACTCTGAATTTACCGAGTAATTTACTAGGAATTTACTGGTAATTTGCTGAGTAATTTACTGAGAATTTAATGGCTAATTTATTGGGAATTTACTGAGAATCTTTTGGGAATTTTCGGAGAATTTTCTGAGAAGTACTGGTAATTTACCGAGAATTTACTGAGTAATTTACTGACAATTTACTGGAAATACTGAGTAATTTATTGAAAATTTACTAGGAATTTACTGAGTAATTTACTGAGAATTTACTGGGTATTTATTGATTAATTTACTGAGAATTTATTGAGTGATTTACTGGGAATTTACGGGAAATTTACTGAGTAATTTATTGAGAATTTATTTGGAATTTACTGAGTAATTTATAGTGAATTTATTAAGTAATTTGTTGGGAATTTACTAAGTAATTTACTGCCAATTTACTAGGAATTTACTGAGTAATTTACTGGGAATTTACTAACATTTTTTCTGAAAATTTACTAGGAATTTACAGAGTAATTTCTGAGTTATTTACTGAGAATTTGCAGGGAATTTACTAAGTAATTTAATGAGAATTTACTGAGTAATTTACAGAGAATTAACTAGGAATTTACTGAGTATTTTATTGAAAATTAACTGGGAATTTACTGAGAATTTACAAGAAATTTACTAAGTAATTTACTGAGTAATTTACTGAAATTTACTAAGTAATTTACTGAGAATTTACAAGAAATTTACTGAGTAATTCAGAGGGAATTTACTGAGAATTTACTACGAATTTACGGAGTAATTTGCTTAAAATTTACTGATAATTTACGGAGAATTAACTAAAATTTTCTGAGTAATTTATGAAGAATTTACTGAAAATTTTCTGAGTAGTTTATTGAGAATTTACAAGGAATCTACTGAGTAATTTTCTTTGAATTTACTAAGAATTTACTAGGAATTTACTGAATAATTTACTGCGAGTTTACTGGGTAATTTTCTAAGAATTCAATGAGTAATTTACTGAGAATTTACTGAGTAATTTATTGAGAATTTACTGGGAATTTACTGAATAATTTACTAAGTAATTTACTGAGAATTTAATGAATAATTTACTAAGAATTTACTGGGTATTTACTGAGTAATTTACTGCGAATTTACTGAGTATTTTACTAACAATTTACTTACTGAGTAATTTACAGAGAATTTACCGGGAATTTACAGATTAATTTTCTGAGTAATTTTTTGATAATTTAATGGGAATTTAATGAGAAATTTACGGAGAATTATCTGGGAATTCACTGAGTAGTTTACGTAGAATTTATAGGGAATTTACTATGTAATTTTCTTTGAATTTACTGGGAAAATACATAGTAACTTTTTGAGAATTTACTGGAAATTTACTGAGTAATTTAATGAGAATTTATTGGGAATTTACTGGGAATTTATAGAGTAATTTATAGAGAATTTACTGATTAATTTGCTGAGAATTTACTGAATAATTTACTGTGAATTTACTGGGAATTTGTAGGGTAATTTATTGAGAATTTACTGTCTAATTTACTGCGAGTTTACTGGGTAATTTTCTAGGAATTCAATGAGTAATTTACTGAGAATTTATTGAGTAATTTATTGAGAATTTACTGGGAATTTACTGAATAATTTACTAAGTAATTTACTGAGAATTTAATGAATAATTTACTAAGAATTTACTGGGTATTTACTGAGTAATTTACTGTGAATTTACTGAGTATTTTACTAACAATTTACTTACTGAGTAATTTACAGATTAATTTTCTGAGTAATTTTTTGATAATTTAATGGGAATTTAATGAGAAATTTACAGAGAATTATCTGGGAATTCACTGAGTAGTTTACGTAGAATTTACAGGGAATTCACTATGTAATTTTCTTTGAATTTACTGGGAAAATACAGAGTAACTTTTTGAGAATTTACTGGAAATTTACTGAGTAATTTAATAACAATTTATTGGGAATTTACTAGGTAATTTACTGGGAATTTATAGAGTAATTTATAGAGAATTTACTGGGAATTTACTGATTAATTTGCTGAGAATTTACAAAATAATTTACTGTGAATTTACTGGAAATTTGCAGGGTAATTTATTGAGAATTTACTGTCTAATTTACTGAGTAGTTATTGGGAATTTATTGAGTAATTTATTGGTAATCTACTGAGAATTTACTGGGAATTTATTGAGTAATTTATTAAGAATTTATTGGGAATTTGTTGAGTAATTTACTGAGAATTTATAGGGAATTTACTGAGTAATTTAATGATAATTTACTAGGAATTTAGTGAGTAATTTACCGAGAATTTACTGAGTAATTTACTTGGGATTTATTGAGTAATTTAATGATAGATTACGGGAAATTTACTAAGTAATTTACTGAGAATTTACTGGGAGTTTACTGATTAATTTGCTGAGAATTTACTGATTAATTTACTGAGTAATTTATTAAGAATTTATTGAATAATTTAATGTGTAATTTACTGGGAGTTTAATGAGTAATTTACTGAGAATTTACTAGGAATTTACTGAGTAATTTATCGATAATTTACTGAGTAATTTACTCGGAATTTAATGAGTAATTTATTGAGAATTTACTGGGAATTTACTGAAGAATTTACTGAGAATTCACCTATAACAACCCTCACTTTACTCTAGTTATGCTTGCATGTGTTTACATGATCTTGTCTTGTTAAGTTGCATTTGTAAACCTTGATTTGTTCTGCACAAGTACCGCTTGCATGTTTTGTTCCTTGCTTAGCGTGAGTTTAGCCGAGGTCATTGTAAGCCTAGGTTACACCTTTGAACCTTTTACACCTAGGACCATCTTGGAACCACTTTGGTTGACCTCCACCTTCACCCTGGCATATTGGCCGAGATGTCATTATCTAGACCGAGGTGTTCATCACCAAGGCCGAGATGCGTATTATCTAGGCCGAGATGTTACCATCTAGGTATCCTAGATCTTTGACCCTTGCACCTAGTAATCTTGTTCCTGGAATGGTATGACCTAGACTGAGGTGTGGCACATCTAGGCCGAGGTGTGGCATAGCTAGGCCAAGTGTTGTCCTTCCTAGCCGAGATCATTGAGACCTTACTTGCTGAAGCTTTGTCCTAACCGAGATCATTACCTGTCGGAGTGCCCATGTCACCTTACTTGTTGCTTACACTTTGTCATGCTCTTGTCTTGTCATGAAGTCACCTTTTTGAGGAGATCCAATCCGGCGTTGCCACGTGTCCCAGCAGAGGGTTAAGTCAGTAGGCTAGTGTGAAAACATATCATTTGCTACATGTTTTTGTTCTTGAGGAAAGAGAAGCTCTAGGAAGAGGAAGAGGAGTTCTTAGAGAAGGATTAGATTTCCAAGCATGATCTTCACACCTTGAGCCGTTAGATTCGTGTCTTGAGGTTAGAATCTTGATCTACTCTGATTGTTCTTATTGTTCATCTAGCTGCATTGTATAATCTAGCATGATTCATGAGCCATGCATTGTTTTAAAGTTCGGTTTTAGAAAGAGAAAATGGTGTTCTTGAAAGGAAGCCATGTTTTGATCCGAAAGTTTGTAACAAGTTCCATGTTTTGTGTTTGTTTCCATGAAATCTTCAAGTAAGGGTACCCAGGTCCATGTTTTTAAACTCATCTCATGAAAACTCAGATTTTGAATAAAGAAGTTACGATTTTAGCATTCATGCCCTTCATGTTCTTCAAGAGGGAAACCCAGATTTTTTCCAAACTTCATTTCCTTGAATGTGGTTGTCGGGAACACACCTCGGCCAAGAGGTGTGGGACCTCGGCCTAGACCTGGTTGGTACCTAGCATGTTTTCCCAAGATGAAAAGGCAGTGTGGTAACTCCCAGCGTGTTTTGCTTTGTTTTGACTTGGTTTTGAAAGAAATGCCGGGATCATTTTCATTCATGTAAAACTTGATATAGGGATGCATTTCATATCCATCTTTGAGCATCTCTCATTGTCTTCTTGAAATGTATTCAATGGGGATTTATTATGTGCTTGTAGGCCTTGGATCCTTGCTCGTAATTCCTACACCCGAAGAACTACGTGAGTGGTATTTTTAATAAAGTTATGTTATAAAGTTTTGATAAAGCTTTGCTTCGTTTTGGAAAAGTATTTGATCAAGCATGAATGATTATTCCTAGTTTTTGTATCATGTATTATATTCGTTTTGATGACATTATGGGAAAGTCCTTAGTGCCAGGGGACTATAATGCAACTGCACCCTTGTTTTGAAAGTCCTTAGTGCCAGGGGACTATAATACAACTTCACCCTTGTTTTGAAGGTCCTTAGTGCTAGGGGACTATAATGCAACTGCACCCTTGTTTTGCCACTGACGGTTTTCCGCGTGGGTTTGTTTGTCCAGAATGTCCCTTTGTATTATATTGATGCTAGTAAGCATCCCTTAAAGCTTTGAAAGACCTGTTAGATGGACTTGGTTCATCCCTTGATTTGTATAGGATATGCTATGTATTGTTTTGAAAAGAGATCTTGAATATCATCCATGCAAAACCCTTATTACTAATATCATTCACTGAGTATCCAAGTTCACCCTCTCTTATATATATGTAGGTGACGAGTAGGAAGGCAGTGACGCCTAGATGATTGTTGCAAGTTATTTTGGATTCATGTTTTGTAGCATCTTGAAGATTATGCTTCTTGGCCTTGTATTTCATTCCTTTTGTATATGTCGGCTTGAAAAGCCTTTTGATCAAGATGTATTTTGTACTTTATTTTATTTGTATCCAAATTGTAAGCCATGTTAAAATGTATGTCATTTCATTTGATCTATGCACAGCTCTTATAGACTACTTAGATTTAAATTTGCTTCCGCACATGTAGGCCCCATATGTATACTCTGATTGTGTGTGAATCTTTGTAAGTTAGCCTTTGGTAATCTCGGATTATTGGCCATCACGACACCATTCTACTAGGGGCGGGATGGGGTCGTGATAGATTGGTATCAGAGCACGAGTTCCTTATGGTACGTTATTCACATACTTTGAGTCCTAAAGAGCATAGGATTTCCCTTAGAACGATATTAGGATTGCATTATATTGCTTGCTACTTGACAAGGTGTGCATCATCTCGGCATGACTATTTGTTACTTGCGTGCATGTCTATTTGCTCATTTTGTTTTAAAGTCATATTTTGCATGCTCTTAGCATCATGAGAAGGGGCAGACCTCCAGTTGGCCGAGATCATTCCGAGGACAGAATAGACAGGTTGGAAAGGTTGGTCGAAGGTTTAGTCTGTGAGTTGAGACAACCTAGGCCACAAGACACTAGTACCACCTCCACTCAGGCCGAGCAGACAAACGGCCGAAATGCAGTTCTACCTCCTCCTCCAGTGCCACAAGTGACACCGCAGCCAGCCTTATATGGGGACGGCACAATAACTTTGATCAAAGAGTTCACGAAAATGAACCCGCTGCGATTCCAAGGGGGTATAGAGCCGATGAAAGCCGAAGCATGGGTTTTGGAAATGGAGAAGCTATTTGAGATTTTTCCCAGTACCGACGCTCAGAAGGTGTCATTGGTAGCATTCACGTTAGATGACGACGCACGAAGATGGTGGATGATGGTCCGAGAAGGTAATCCAGGTTTGACTTGGGCCAGATTTTTGGAGCTATTTTACAACAAGCATTTTCCCCTTAGTGTCCGAGACCGTAAGACCATAGAGTTCTAGACTCTAACACAAGGCAACAAGATAGTGGCGGAATACGACTGTGCTTTTACCGAGTTGGCGAGATATGCGTCTCACATGGTTGATGACGAATACAGAAAGGCTAGGAAGTTTGAAAGTGGGTTGCGTGGACCGATACAGGACCGAGTTAACATGCTCAACATGCCGACTTATGCCGGGGTATTAGACAAGGCCATCCTGGCAGAAGCTAACTTAAAACGATACCAGAGTTCAGGAGAGAGCCAGAGGAAAAGGCAGAATTATGATAATCGCCGAGTTCCGTTTAACGGCATGAAGAAGACAAATGCGGGCAGCTCCAGCAACTCGAATCAAGAGGGTGACACTAAGCCGATGTGTTCAAGTTGTGGAAAGCCACATTTCGGGGTTTTTCGTTGGGCGTCTGGAGCTTGCTTTGAGTGTGGCGAGATGGGCCACCGTGTGAAAGACTCTCCGAAGGCAAAGGCTAATGATGGTAAGAAGAATGAGAGTACCTCGGGCTCTACATAGAGAGGCAACGCCGGGAAGGCACAAATGAGACAGGGCAGAGTTTTTGCATTAGTGCCAGGAGACACCCAGAGTGCCGAGACAGTAGTGTCAGGCACCCTTCCAATTTGCTCTCAAGATGCATATATATTGATTGATTTGGGTTCTACGCATTCATTTGTATCTGTTAAATTTTCGAGAAGTTGAATAGAGAATTAGAACCCCTTGGTTATGTGTTATTTGTATTTGCTCCATCTGGGAGAACTATGATCGTTGCATCTATTTATAGGGCGTGTGATGTCGTGATTGAGGACGTAGAATTGTTAGTTGATTTGATGCCGTTAAGCCTGACTCATTTTGATATCATATTGGGAATGGATTGGTTAGTAGCGAATCATGCATCCATAAATTGTGTTTCCAAAAGTGTCACGTTGAAACCCCCAAACCAAGCCGATGTTACATTCCAGGGTAAAGGAGTAGTATCTCCACCTTACGTGATCTCATCTATGAGAGCTTATAAGCTGATCATAAAGGGGTGTCAAGGTTATCTGTGTAGTATACTAAGTGATTCGAATGGAAACGTTGAGTTAGTCGACATCCCGATTGTTAGAGAATTCCCCGACGTCTTTCCAAATGATTTGCCTGGCCACTTAGTCGATAGGGAAATAGAATTTACTATTGGTGTTGTGTCGGGAACCCAGCCTATCTCCAAAACACCCTATAGAATGGCCCCAGCCGAACTTAAGGAGTTGAAGGTGCAATTACAAGAATTGTTAGACAAGGGTTTTGTTAGGCCAAGCACTTCACCTTGGGGAGCCCCAGTTCTATTTGTTAAGAAAAAGGATGGTACACTTCGTCTTTGCATTGATTACAGAGAACTGAACAAAGTAACCATTAAGAATAAGTACCTGTTGCCGAGGATCGATGATTTGCTTGATCAACTACAAGGAGCACGAGTCTTTCTAAAATTGATCTCAGATCGGGCTACCATCAGCTCAAGGTGAAAGCCGTAGATGTTGAGAAGATTGCTTTTCGGACGAGATATGGCCATTACGAATTTTTGGTAATGCCTTTTGGAGTAACTAATGCTCCTGCAGCATTTATGGATTTGATGAATAGAGTCTTCAAGCCGTACTTAGACGAGTTCGTGGTTGTTTTCATCGATGATATATTGATCTATTCCAAGAGCGAGGTTGAGCACGAGAAGCATCTGAGACTTGCCCTACAGATTCTGAGAGACAAAAGCTATATGCCAAGCTTAGTAAGTGTGAGTTTTGGCTTCCCAGCATTTCATTTTTGGGCCATGTGATCAATGAAGAAGGTATTTCAGTTGATCCTAGCAAAATTGAAGCCATTGTGGATTGGCCGACGCCGACTAATGTGACCGAGGTTCGTAGTTTTCTGGGTTTGGCCGGTTATTACAGAAAGTTTGTGACGGACTTCTCAAAGATCACAATACCTTTGACATAACTAACTCGGAAAGGAGTGGCGTATGAATGGACCAAGGATAGGGAATTAGCCTTCTAGGAGCTAAAGACGAGGTTAGTCACAGCACCAGTTCTTGTACTGCCGGCAGGTAACGAGGAATTCCAGATTTATAGTGATACTTCGCATAAGGGTTTGGGATGTGTGCTAATGCAAGAGGGTAAAGTCATAGCATATGCATCTCGTCAATTGAAACCTCATGAAAAGAATTATCCTACCCATGATTTAGAACTAGCAGCCGTGGTGTTTGCTTTAAAGATTTGGCGTCATTACTTGTATGGGGCCTCCTGCCAAGTTTTCACATACCACAAGAGTTTAAAGTACTTATTCACCCAGAAAGAATTAAATATGAGGCAGAGAAGATGGCTTGAATTACTGAAAGATTACGACATGCAGATTCAATATCATCCAGGTAAAGCAAGCTCAGTGGCCGACGCGTTGAGCAGAAAGTTAGTTGGGAATTTAGCATATTTGTCAATGGTTTCAGTAGAACCGACTGTCATTGAGGAAGTGAAGACCAAACAGATGGAAGACAGATTCTTCAGGAAGGTGATTGATGAGATGGTCACTAAGCCGAGGTCAGGGTATACCGTTGAAAATCAGGTACTCAAGATCGAAGGAAGATTGTGCGTAGCCGACGTCCCAGAGTTGAAAAAGAAGATTTTGCAGGAAGTCCATGGCTCCAAATTTGCCGTTCATCCAGGGAGCACCAAGATGTACCAAGACATGAAGCAGACTTTTTGGTGGCCAAACATGAAGAGAGAGGTAGCAGAGTTTGTATCTCAGTGTTTGTATTGCCAGCAAGTGAAGGCAGAACATCAGAGACCAGCAGGACTTCTTCAACCTTTGTCAATTCCTGAGTGGAAATGGGAACACATCTCCATGGATTTCGTGGTTAGTTTGCCGAGGACGCAGAAAGGTATGGACTCGATTTGGGTTATCATTGACAGATTAACTAAGTCAGCACACTTCTTGCCTATTCAGACTACATTCAATGCTGACCGACTTGCTGTACTGTATATGAATGAGATTGTTAGACTTCATGGAGTGCCGATGTCCATTGTGTCAGACCGAGATCCAAAGTTTGTTTCTAGATTTTGGCAGAGTTTACAAAGAGCCTTGGGAACCGAGTTGAAGTTTAGCACGAATTTTCACCCCCAGACCGATGGACAAACAGAAAGAACGATTCAGACACTCGAAGATATGCTTAGACTATGTGTGTTGGATTTCAAGGGAAGTTGGGAAGTGCATCTACCATTAGTAGAATTCTCTTACAATAACAGTCATCAAGCTAGCATTGGTATGGCGCCGTACGAAGCTTTGTATGGAAGGAAGTGCAGATCGCCGATATGTTGGACTGAAGTAGGAGATAAAGCTTTGATTGGTCCCGAGTTAGTTCAAGTTACAACTGAGAAGATTAAGCTCATTCGACAAAGGATCAAAACTGCTCAGAGTCGACAGAAGAGTTATACCGACCAGAGAAGAAGAGAGTTGGGATCATGTATTCCTGAAGGTATCGCTGATGAAAAGAGTTTCAAGATTTGGGAAGAAAGGTAAATTAGCACATCGTTACATCAGGCCATTTGAAATTCTTGAGAGAGTTAACCCAACTGCCTATAGACTTGCTTTGCCACTAGAACTAAGTCAAGTTCACAATGTGTTCCATATTTTGATGTTGAGGAAGTATATTCGGGATCCCCTGCATGTGATTGACCATTTCGGGATTGGGATTAACGAAGAATTAGGTTATGAGGAGAAGCCTGTACGGGGGCGAAATATCCTCTGTTCTCCGTACCCCTCGGTCGTCAAGCTTCTTGTGACGGCATCTATCTCTGCAACACAAAAATGGTGAGCTGCCCGGCGGTGGTGTGCCGGAAAGACCCTCCGACGATCAAGTCAGACCACTAGATCAAGAAGAAGGCTATCAGAGAGAGAGTTTTTGATAGGATGAATTCGCTTACCTCCAACGTCCCTCTTCCTCCATATTTCTAGGCTGGCCATGCAATCTCAAGATTGTGCACGCACTACCTCTGCTGTCCTTCCCTGGACAGGTGGCAGTGCTTGCCTCTTACCACCTTACGCGTGTAATGGCTTAGTCCTCCCTCTAGTACACACAGAACTGCCCAACGGTATTGAGGCGTGCATGGAGCGGATGTCCTCTCCTTCACGCCATTGGCCCAGGTGGCATACTTAATCGGAGTACCACGACCGGCCTGTCACTTGTGGAGAGTCGCTATTACATGCTCAAAACCGAGCTGTGTGTCACCGACCTATAACTTGGAATCAGGCGAGAGCCTGCCCACCTTGGCCGAACTATCATTGGTCGGTTCATCATGAGCATCCGGTTGCGAGGCATGCCGGCCTCCAATCGGTCTACCTTCAATCTTGGTCACACGAAGCCACTTTATATCGACTGACCGATCCAAGGTGTACCGGCCTTGATTACGCCCACGGACTAGCTCGGGCTACCTTTCAGCCCGGTCAGCATCCGCTAACCCAAGCTCCGTCCAACACGTTCAAGACGCAGCTCGGCTATGCCAGTTGCTGCCTGACCGGTCAATGTTTCCAACCGTGCAAGGCAGGCCGCTGGCCAGGTCAACAGAGATTAGCTCGGCGCTACGCGGTCCGTCACGTCTGACGTTATCTCAGCTCGGCCGTACACTCAGGTGCAAATCTCCCCTCTCAATTGCCCCTTAAACCCATCCGAGCTATCGTGATTGGGTTTACCTCTGTGACCGAGCCAATCGGTTGAATTGCGCCATTACCGAGCTGAGCATCATGGGGAAATATCTGGTGCCGAGCTATCCCGTTTGGCCGGCCATCGTGTCGGCAGTCTCGTCAAGGGTCGTGCAGCCGTACTGACAGCCGCGTTTCCAGTGCCAAGTGGCTTCACCCCATTGGGTCGTGCAGCCAGCTGTTCTGCACGCACAGAATTCAAACGGCTGCGCCGTTTGGGTGGTTTCCCCCCTTTTTATGCACAGACCAAGGGTCATTCGAACCCTTCACTCTCCATCTTCTTCCAGAGCTCTAAACCCTAGCCTCCCATCGCTCCAAGCTCCCAACTGTTGCTGCCCCTTGCTGTGTCCGCCATTCCTGACGTTGCAGTCGAGCTCTCGAGGCCTAACTCACTTCTCCTTTGTTTCCGGTAAGTCACGCTACCCCTCCCTTGTATTTTCTGCCCCCGTTTTCCAGTTCTCCCTGTTCTCTGCGTTTTCCTGCCACTGTGCTTCGTGTTCCCTGCCTGGGACCTTTAAGGTTCCTCCTTTTTAGTCCAATAGTGCCATACCTTAGGAAAACTGGAACTGGTGGAGTGGAGGGGGCTTTCGTGCCCCAGTTTCCCCTTAGTTTGAACGAATGAGCCTTGAGCATAGGAGAAGCGAGATGAACAGGATGAACACTGTTCAAAACCGAGCTAAATGCTCATTTAAATCCGTAGAAAGAGTTTAAACCGAGCAAAAATGGTTTGTGGCTGCTCGCTGAGGCCGCAGTCGAGCTAGATGCTTAATAAAATCGGCAAACAGGTCTAACCGAGCTAAAACTTGCCTTGACTAAACCAAAGATAGGATCAGAGCCATATCAGGAAGGCTAAATCAGCCGCGCCGTCCAGCCGAGATAGGGATAGACCGACCAAAAACCCAAAAACATTCACCGAGCTAAAAAAATCCAGCGTGAGCCGTGCAGTTTATGCCGTGCTAACCCTTGAAATTCTTTCTTAATCAATGCAGAACAAACTAGGACCGACCAAGCCCTTCAGCGTTACCACTGGTGGAGCTCAAAGTCTGAGCAAATACACCAGCATTTTTGACCGGGATACACGCAAAACCAAATAAAACCGAGATAATGGGGAAGTACCGATTTATGGTAAGCTCGCCTGGCGTGATGGCCGAATTTAGGAGGGAGTACAACGTTCCTGATGACGTCATCTTAGAACTCGCCAAAAAAGGAGACACACCATGGGGCGACTTAGACCGGTGCCCCTTCACGGTCGTTTCCATTGTTGAAGGGGGGCTTCGCTTCCCCGTGCAACCTTTGATCTGTGAATTTTTAAGGCAGACAAGGCTTTGCCCGACCCAAGTTTCAAATAACACTTACAAAATAATAAACGGGGTCGCCGAACTGAACCGGATGCTCGGGCTCAATCTCGGTCTGGCTGAAATTTTTCATCAGTATAGTCTTAGTAAGAATAAGAGCGGGTTCTGCTGGTACCTCAAAGTGAAGAAGGGCCGAGCAAAATTAATAGAGGGTAACCCGGACAAGGAGACAAACGACGACGACTTCCTATGGGTGTCCGGTCGCTATGAAGACATCGAGGCACCCATACCAGGATGGTATATTAGAAAGGATTTTGGTAGTGCGGGTGAGTTGCTCGGCTGACCGTGCTATTTTCTTTATGAAGCAATTATTCTTCGTGCCGATCTAACACTTGTCTTCTTTTGCAGATAAGCACCTAGCAGCAGACTACTACCGGGCCAACCAAGAGGCCATCAGAGTCCTGCTGCGCCATCCTGCCGAAGAGAGGGAAGCTTCGAAATTGCTCGGCTTCGATCAGACTTACCATTACACCGCACCACGCAGGAGCCGGGTTACCGATTAGGCTTATTCCACTAACCGCCGAGCAGGAAATGGCGAAAATCAGGGCCATCAAGTCCTTGATCACCGGGGAAGAAGACGAGCCCCAGAACGTAGAGGCAACAGGTAGGACATCCTCCGCACCCGCCGTGCAGGGAGATGGGGCAGTGCTGGCGCTTGCCAGCGAGCAGCCAGCTGGTCGGTCCAGGAAACGGCCGAGGAACGAGAAAATCGGGCCGCGTCTGGCGGATGAAGACTCCACCGATCACATCTCTACCGAGCTCGGGGGCCAGACCGAGCAACCAAGGGCCAGCAAATCCAAGGGCCCAGCCCCCCCGGTCTGGGCACCCGATTTCAAATACCAGGGCCGAGCAGTTTCTGCTGAAGACTCTGTGTATGCGGACAAGGACTACTCGCTTGGTTTCAATTTGACCAAGGGGTTGATCTTGCCTGCCGACATGAAAAAACATGACGAGCTTTTTGACCTCAAGGTCCTCCGCTCGGCGGCGAAATTCGTAGTGCTGGTAAGTTCTCCATTTTTTTACGCCCAACTGTCTGCTCGGTTTTTGCGTAGTTTTTCGAATACTAATGATCTTTCACTTGTTTTTAGGCCGCGCAAAAGAACTACTTGGCCCATGACCGGATGATCAAAGTGCGGCAGAGCCTGCGGGATGCCATGGCCGAGAATAAGGCTCAAAAGGAGGAGATAGCGAAGCTCAAAGCAGCGCAGGAAGCAGTCGAGGCCGAGCGGGATATCCTAAGCCAGAAGGTTGACCGAGCTAACGAGGATAAACTTCGGGCCGTGAAATCGACGAAGGCTCGGTATCTCGCCGAGCTAAGGAAACTGCGCGACGTGCACAAAGCCGAGAGGGACAAGGCCGTAGATGATGCAGAGGACCAGGGATATGCGCAGGGCGAGAAGACCTACGAACGGCAGGTCCAAGCGACCAAGGACATCTTTTTCCAATGCGGCTGGAAAGCTGCCGTAGAGAAAGTTGGTCTTGGTCAGGATTCTGATATGTTCATCAATCCGCCTGCTGCCTATATCCCGGTCTATATGCAAGCGTACTCCAAGGCCACCCAAAACCGGCTCATCACGGATGCAAGGAAAGAGGCCGAGGAAGAAGCCGCCGTCGCGAAACTAGCCGAACAAAATCCTCCCGAAGCATTTCCAGGTGCAGAGGAAGAGGCTGATCGGGATGTTGCCGTGGTGGAAGGAACTGACGATGACGCTGAGGAAATCCTGTCCGAGCAAAACGTGGAAGAGGCCGAGCAAACAATGCTAGTCTCCGAGCAAACCGTTGACGCAGATTTGGATTGACCCCCTTTTTGTTGTTTTTTGTTTTTTTTTTTTTGTAACCGGGCTATGTTCCTCCCGTTTTGTACTTAAATTTCCATTATCAATGAAGACTTTCTACTTATTGCTCGCTCATCTTCTATTTCTGTTCGGTTTGCATCTTCATGGATTTCGTGATTTAATTTTCGACAATTCACAACTGCCAGGTCGGCTGCGCCGTACAGCTTGCCGAGCTAAAGTCACATCAAACGTTCTCTAATAAGAACTAGTAGTTCGGTGCAATGAACTTTCGAATGAATTGCCGCTTTAACTGTTCCGAGCGAAATCTGCTCGGCCTTAATTAGTTTGTAGATTTCATGCAATTCCGACCTGGCCGAGCAAAATCAGTTCATCTTTTAAGTTGGGCAAGCCGCCAACATTTCTTTTTAGGCCGAGCAAATTCAGCTCGGCTTTTTATCGATTGGACAAAATTCCAACATTCCGAATTCTGCCGAGCAAACTCCGCTCATTTTCCATATTGGGCAAGACGCCAATATATCACTGGGCCGAGCAAAATCAGCTCGGCCCTTACACTGGGCAAAACACCAATGCTTCAGTTGAGTTGGTCATGACACCAACATTCCAACCGGGCGAGCTAAACCATCTCGGCCCTAATGCGAATGGATCCTTACGCCAATTACATCGTTTGACAATGCAAACTGTTTGTGTGGTTCGTATTCATTCCGGTGATAGGAAATCAGTCCGGTCCCATTTAGGCTGGTCTCCTGCCCCTAGTGTTCGTAATTGCCTTGCGTCCTTGCGAGTCCATAGTATAAAGAGGTAATTCCAAACAACAAGAGGGCTATTTTTTATTACAAAAGCATTGCTATCATTTACATTAAGTGCCAAAAGGCTAAAAGTCTAAAAAAGCTAAATAACACAAGTAAATTACATCTTAAAAGTAAAAGACCTTAAGGTTGGCCGTATTCCATGGTCTGGGGACAGCCTTGCCATCTATATCTTCCAGATGGTACGCCCCTTTACCAGCAAAACCAATCACCTTGTATGGTCCTTCCCAATTTGCACCGAGCTTTCCCTCGCCAGGGACCACTGTGTTGCCAAGCACCTTTCTTAATACCCAATCCCCGATCCTGAACATACTGGGATGCACAGCCTTGTTATACTTTTTGGAGAGTTCTTGTTGATAAGCTGCTATGTGGATCAATGCTCGCTCCCTCCTTTCTTCAGCAAGGTCTAACTCCAATGCCAACGCTTCACTATTTAGATCTGGCTGGAAATCTTCAGAGCGGATGGTTGGCATGCCAATTTCCAACGGGATGACGGCCTCCATGCCATAGGCCAAAGCAAAAGGTGTTTCCCCGGTTGACCGCCTTGGGGTAGTGCGGTATGCCCAGAGCACATTAGGGAGTTCTTTAGCCCACTTGCCTTTAGCTTTCTCAAGCCGTTTCTTCAGCCCGTCCAGGATGGTCTTGTTTGAGGCCTCTGCTTGACCATTTGACTGAGGATAGGCCAGCGTCAAATTGTAGAACTCGATCTTCAACTCTTCGCAAAATCCGCGAAAGAGCTTACCATCAAATTGAGCGCCGTTATCCGAGACGAGGGCCTTGGGAATGCCGAAACGGGTGATCACGTTTTGCCATACAAACTTCTTCACATCCTTTTCCCTTATGGTCGCTAGTGGCTCGGCCTCAACCCATTTGGTGAAATAGTCAGTGGCGGCGATGAAGAACTTATGGTTTCCCGGTGCAGCTGGGAGTGGCCTAACAATGTCCAACCCCCAAAGCGCGAACGGCCAAGGACTTGTGAGGGGGAGCAAATCTCTAGCCGGCTGGTGGATCTGGTGGGCGAACTTCTGACACTTCTCGCACCTGCGAACATATTTTTGCGCATCTGCCTGCATACGCGGCCACCAATAACCGTGAGAAATTGCTCGGTAAGCCAAGGACCTGCCCCCAGTATGGCTGCCACAGATGCCCTCATGTATCTCATAGAGGAAAGCCTCCACCTTGGTAGGGTGGACGCATTTTAAATATGGGCCGGTGAAAGATTTCTTGTACAAGTCCCCGGACGGGGAGAGCCAAAACCGCTCTGATTTTGCTCGGATCTTGTGTGCCGCCTTCTTTTCTTCTGGCAGAATTTTATCTTTCAGGAAGGCGATGATAGGATCCATCCAAGAAGGGCCCAAGTCGGTGCAAAGTACCTCGGCTGATTCTGGTTCCTCAGTGCTTGGCCTTGGTAAAAATTCTATCATCAAGGGGTTAGGAAAAGCTGTCTGGGCAGAAGCAAGTCCGGCCAATTCATCAGCCGCCCTGTTTTCCTCGCGGTCGATTTGTTCCAACCTTATTGCTGCGAACTTCTTGATCTCTGCGTGTACCAGCGCCTGATACTAGGCCATTCTTTCGTCCTTTGCTTCATACTCCCCTGAGACCTGATTGACCACCAACTTGGAATCACTAAATACCATAAGGGCCGTGGCTTTCATTCTCAGCGCGCTTCTTAGTCCGGCAAGGAGAGCTTCATACTCAGCCTCGTTGTTGAATGCTGGTAAGCCGAGTGTAATTGCCTGCTTGACGATTAGCCCGTCCGGCGAGTTCAGCACGATGCCCAGCCCGGCCCCATGTCTGTTGGACGCCCCATCAACGATGAGCTTCCACATCTCGCCAATAAACAGCTTCCAGCAATCAGAGGGGTTCTGGGAGCCTCTCATTTCCAAGTCTCTGATCGGTTCATCCTCGTCGGACTTTGTTAGTCCGGTCGTGCTCGCCCCTTCTACTTGGGAACCAGCACTCGTTTCTGTCGCAAGAACCATGGGCTGTACTAAATCCGCACCAACCAAATCAACCGGGCATACTGGATGCATTCCAGGGGCAAATTCCGCCACAAAATCGGCAAGTGCTTGAGCCTTAATTGCGGTGTGCGGTCGGAACTTGATGTCATATTGCCCTAATTCCATGGCCCATTTCAAAATTCTCCCAGTGAAGTTTGCCTTTTCAAAAAGTACTTTAAGCGGGAACTCGGTTAACACAACTATTGTATGGGCATGAAAGTAGTGTGCCAGCTTTCTTGACGCCATCATTAGGGCCAGCGCCAATTTTTCCAAGGGAAGATATCTTGTTTCGGCTGGGAGAAGAGTCTTGCTTACGTAGAAGATTGGTAGGTGCTGGATGCCTTCAGTACGCACCAATACCGCGCTGACTGCGTGTTGGGAGACAGACAAGTAGAGGTGCAACTCTTCGCCTGGCTGAGGCATGACCAAAATAGGGGCTAAGGAGAGATACGTTTTCAGGTCTGCTAGTGCGCGGTCGCACTCGTCATCCCAGAAGAACATGGACTTCAGAGTTTTAAAGAAGGGCCTGCAACGATCAAAAGACCGGCTGATAAATCTGTTCAGCGCGGCTGCCATCCCGGCAAGGTGTTGCACGTCCTTTGTGGAGTTGGGACGCTCCAGGTCCTGTATGGCCTTGATCTGTGATGGGTCAGCTTCAATCCCTCGATTCGTGACCAAAAAACCCAGAAACTTTCCGGTGCCAACTCCGAAGGCGCACTTTGTGGCGTTCATACGAAGCTTGTGGAGCTTCAGTATGGCGAACATCTCTGCAAGGTCGGCGAGGTGTTGAGACTTCTCCTTGCTCTTCACCACCATGTCGTCGATATAAGCCTCCATTGTTCGGCCCAGGAGAGGAGCGAACATCTTCATTACCATCCTCTGAAAGGTCACCCCGGCGTTCTTTAGTCCGAACGGCATGACTTTGTAGCAATATAAGCCTCTGGGGGTTGTGAATGACGACGTGATCTCTCTGTCCGGTTTGTACATGGCTATCTGGTGGTAGCCACGATATGCGTCCAAGAAGCTAAACCTCTGATGGCCAGTGGTTAAGTCCACCAGCTGGTCAATTTGTGGGAGGGGAAAGCTATCCTTGGGGCAAGCTCGGTTGACAGTCTTATAGTCAACGCAGACTCGCCACTTGTCGTTCTTCTTCGGAACGACCACCGTGTTGGATATCCACCGAGGGTACTGCACCTCCTCTATGGCCCCAGCTTCCAACAAATTCTTTACTTCCTCTGCGACCACTTCAGCATGGTGCAAGGCTGAGCGGCGCGTCCTTTGAATGACTGGCCGTGCATCAGGGAAGACATTCAACTGATGACAAATGAAGCTCGGGTCGATGCCAGGCATGTCTTAAGGCGTCCAGGCGAAGGCCTCCAAATTGGAAACCAAGAAGTCGACATAGTCCATCCGCTCGGCGCTAGACAAGGATGATCCCAAGAGGAAGAATTTTGTTAGATCGTTCTCGTCAATGCGCACTTCCACCAAATCTTCGACCGACTTTTCCTCGGCCTTTCTTCCTACATCTTCAAGGACCTCTTTACCCTCGGGCCCTTCAATCATTTGGACGAACCCTTTGGCCGCTCGGCTACCATTTACCGCAACGAAGCATTGTTTCGCCATCACCTGGTCCCCCCAAACTTCCTCTATTTGTCCGCTCAGTGTCGGAAAGCGCATGACTTGGTGGAAGGTCGAAGCAACTGCTTGCATGGCGTGCAGCCAACCCCTGCCTAAGATCAAGTTGTAAGTTGATGGAACTTTAAGCACCCAGAACTCTACCTGCTTTACGATCGATCCCGCTTTCACCGGCAAAATAATCTTTCCGATCGGCCATTCTGGCTGTGAATTGAAGCCAACCAAAGGGGACGTTGCGGGGGCCAAGTCCTTGTCTTCCAACTTCATTTTCTTAAACACGTCATAATACATAATTTCTACCGAACTCCCTTGGTCGATCAAGATTCTCTTGATGTCAAAGTCTTTGACGTGAAGAGTGACTACTAAAGCATCATTGTGCGGCATCTGAACTCTTTCCAAGTCCTTGGTTGAGAATGAAAGGATGTCCCTTTCTTCGGTCTTTCCTTTCTTCACAGCGGGCTGAACAGAGAGCACTTCCCTCATGTGCTCGGCCTTCTTGATCATCCCCCTTAGCTCGCAAACCCTGGCCGGTTCAATGATTCCGTGGATGACGTTGATTACACCTTGCGGGGGCGCTTCTAGGGCGGCCAGGCCGTTTGGCTCGACTTGGTCTGCTGGCGTGGCCTTGATGCCCCAATCTATGTATTGGTCAAGATGCCCCACCGCCACCAACTCCTCTAAGTGTTGCTTGAGCGGCAGGCAGTCCTCTGTTCGGTGCCCCCGTTCTTCATGAAAGGTGCAACGATATTTTGAATTGAAGCCTCTCTGGGCACTCCCCAACTTGGCCGGCCAACGGACGAAGGGTTCGCTTCGAATCTCGCTCAAAATGCGGTAGATGGGGATTTTAAACACCGTGGTGATCCCAGTCCGCGCCTTCAATTTTCTTTTGGCATCCTCCGCTGGATCACGGGGAGGGTCTGCCCGGTCATTTCGGCGGCCCTTGTTTCTGTCATCACGGTTTGGACCATGGCGCTGGTCTTTCGACTGGTTGTTTGGGCGGCTATCCTCCTGCCCAACCGAGTGAACTTTCCCCGCAACCCTCCTGTCCGCCGCAACCGGATTAACCTTCTCGGTCGCGGAGGCGGCATCATCCTCCACACGAATGTGCTCATTGATCCGCTGCATCAATGACTCCATGGTTGTAGGTTGATGCATCGTGAGTGAATCTCGCAGCCTATGTCCGACTGGGAGACCCCGTTTGTACTGAGTGATCGCCAGATTGGTGGGGCAGTCGAGGATCTCATTGTAAGTTTCCCAGTATTTCGCATTGTATGCCTTCAACAAACACCCAGACTCCATCTTGACGCCCAGGAGATGGTCAACCTCCTTCGGCGTTCGTGTGTTGGTTTTGAATCTGGTGACGAAGGCTTCCGCTAGCTGCTGCCACCCCTCAATACTCCCCTCCGGGAGCCTCTCGAACCATTTCAAACCCAGCTCTCTCAAGCTGGCTGGGAATATGAGGCACATCAAGGCGTCATTCTGCCGATGTCCAGCCATTACTTGCCGGTAATGGCTCACATGCATGTATGGATCCGTCCTTCCATCGTACAAAGTGAACTTTGGCTGGTGGAATCCGGCGGGGAGTGGCGTACTCTCAATCTCTGGAGACAGCGGCGTGGCTGTAAGTCGCGCCAGCTCTTTGTCCACCAGCGCAAGGGCCATCACTTTGGGGGCTGGCATCGCCACTTCCTCACTGTAACGCACTGCAGCGCTTAACCTCTGCAATGCCAGCACTCTCCGGGCCTCCCGACAGCGCTCCCTCTCTTCCAATACATCCCTCAAGTCCCTGGAACGTGTGGAGAAAGAGGATCCCGACGTCGGCGTCGGGCGTGAGGGGCGGTATGTGTTGTCACGAGAGAGGGACCTGCCCTCCCCTTGGTTGGAGTCCCCAACCCCATAGTTCCTAGTGATGGAGAGAGAGTGGGTCCTCTCCTGGCGGCGACTGCTATAACGAGGGGACGGGGTGCGCTCACTGAGGTTGCCCTCTCCAGTAACACCCTTCCCTTTAATCTGGCGTTTCAGCAACTCCATCTCCGCCGCCATCTTGCGAATGACGGCATCTTGGTCCTTGAGTTTGTGCGCTGCGCATGGGACTCCCCCCGGCGTCTGTGGCCCCCAGGACTCTGCGAGCGATCAGCACTCCTTCCGCGTTTGTCACGCCCATTTCGCGAAGGAGTCTTTAGGCCTGCCATGGCTGGAATATTCAGAGGACCATCTCTCAAGCGAACGTACTCAGGTGTGACGCCATCGACGACGGACAGTGGGGCTTCGCCGTTGTTGGCCATGGAAGTAGTCGAAGAAGCTCTGAGAATAAGGGTTGAGTATCAAAAAACTTCCCACAGACGGCGCCAATTGTACGGGGGCAAAATATCCTCTGTTCTCCGTACCCCTCGGTCGTCAAGCTTCTTGTGACGGCGTCTATCTCTGCAACACAAAAATGGTGAGCTGCCCGGCGGTGGTGTGCCGGAAAGACCCTCCAACGATCAAGTCAGACCACTAGATCAAGAAGAAGGCTATCAGAGAGAGAGTTTTTGATAAGATGAATTCGCTTACCTCCGACGTCCCTCTTCCTCCATATTTCTAGGCTGGCCATGCAGCCTCAAGATTGTGCGCACACTACCTCTGCTGTCCTTCCCTGGACAGGTGGCAGTGCTCGCCTCTCACCACCTTACGCGTGTAAAGGCTTAGTCCTCCCTCTAGTACACACAGAACTGCCCAACGGTATTGAGGCGTGCGTGGAGCGGATGTCCTCTCCTTCACGCCATTGGCCCAGGTGGCATACTTAATCGGAGTACTACGACCGGCCTGTCACTTGTGGAGAGTCGCTATTACATGCTCATAACCGAGCTGTGTGTCGCCGACCTATAACTTGGAATCAGGCGAGAGCCTGCCCACCTTGGCTGAACTATTATTGGTCGGTCCATCATGACCATCCGGTTGCGAGGCATACCGGCCTCCAACCGGTCTACCTTCAATCTTGGTCACACGAAACCACTTTATATCGACTGATCGATCCAAGGTGTACCGGCCTTGATCGCGCCCACAGACTAGCTTGGGCTACCTTTCAGCCCGGTCAGCATCCGCTAACCCAAGCTCTGTCCAACACGTTCAAGACGCAGCTCGGCTATGCCAGTTGCTGCCTGACCGGTCAATGTTTCCGACCGTGCAAGGCAGGCCGCTAGCCAGGTCAACAGAGATTAGCTTGGCGCTACGCGGTCCATCACGTCTGACGTTATCTCAGCTCGGCCGTACACTCAGGTGCAAATCTCCCCTCTCAAAGCCGATACGAATTCTTGATAGGCGAGTGAAACTGTGATACCCCTGTTCTGTGTTATGTTAATTGGTCCCTAATACGTATGTGATTATATGTTTTGATATGATTTTGTGTGCCATTATGTAAATATATGTGATTTTGGAATTCTATTTGTTCATCGTAGGAATACCTGTTTGAATAATCTGCTTTGGAAATTAAATTGAGGGCCTTATCGGCCACGGAACCTGAAATTGATTACGCCATTGTGATTAGCGTAATTTTTAGAGCCTACGGTGAAATTTAATTGAAAATTGATTCGGGTCAGATTAAATTGATTTATTTAATGGCATTGTGCTCAAATTGTTAATATTTTTAATTGTGGCTAGTGGGGTTTGTTGTATTTGAGCATTACACATCCCATTCTCTCCTATGACCTCATTTTGGCTGATCAAAACTTGAGAAAGGGAGAGAGAGCCGGCTGTTAGAGAGAGAGAGAGGAGAGAATATTGCATTTGTGGTTCAAGACTTGGACCTTTTGGAGATTAAGCTCAAGTATTGTCAAATTGGGAAGATTAAAGCTCCTTGGTGAGTGATTCATGCATTTATAGTCGTCATCTTGTGAATTCAAGTTTAATAGATGGTCAAGAGCATGAATTAGTTTGAATGTAAGGGAATTGAGTTGCTTGTGTTCAATTGAAGGTCAATGAAGGCATGCATGTATATAAGTGTTGTGGAAATGCATAATCTAGCATGTATTGAGTTGAACATGGAAATAAAGGTGTTAAATCTTACATGCAAGCATGCTTTTGTTGTATTCCATGAGAATGAACACCATTCGCATTGTTTGGGATAGAAATGAAATCAAGGTTAGCATGCATGTTTGAATAATTAAGATATGAGCTTTGAATGTATGATTTTGTTTGTATTAGAATGAGTTGATGGGAGATTGGTGCATGCATGAGAATTAATTGTGAATTGGGCTCCATTGTAATGTGTTTTGGTGTTTATGGCATGTTAGCATAACTATATTTGAGATTTGAGCCATAACATGCATGTTTTGTTGGTTGAAATTCGAATTGGAGCTCAAGAACTCAATCTGGAAAACCCAAATTTTTGATGTCTGCTCGAGCGGGGGAAGAGCCGCTCGAGCGGGAAAATCGTGCTCCCAGCACTTTTTGCAGAGTTGGATGTTCGCTCGAGTGGGCTATCTCACGCTCGAGCGGGGAGTTTTTGTAGACAGGCCTTCCGCTCGAGCGCTCTATTACACGCTCGAGCGTATTTTTCATGCAACCAGTACTTTTGTAGGCCTTAAGGGTCCGCTCGAGCTGCGAAGTTGGCGCTCGAGCGGGGACCCTGTTCTCTGAAATTTTGTATGCTCGTTCTGTGTTTCGTTTTCCGTTCTCTTTCACTTGTAAGCACTGTTAGGCATATGTTAAGCATTGTAAATGAGTTAATGAGATAAGAATAAAGCTTAAAGACGAATATGTGAATCAAAGAACGGATTGAACTATTAGTGACCCATTTTGTGTTCATGAAATGTGTAGGGTCAAGCTCCAGGGCAAATCCACAAGCCGATCACTGTGCGTAATATCGATATTTGAAAGCTTGTCAATGTTCAATTGTTTATTTCCCTTATAAGCTTTATGAGTTGCTAATTGGGATTGTGGACAAAAGTTTGACATGATAGAAATGAATGGATCGAAGGTCGTTTTGATAGAAATGAATGGACTGAAGGTCGTTTCGATAGAAATGAATGGACCGAAGGTCGTTTTGACCTGAATGAGTGGGCCGAAGGCCGTTTTGACATAAATGAATGGACCTAAGGTCGTTTTGACACGAATGTATGGGCTGAAGGCTGTTTTGACAAAAATGAATAGGCCGAAGGCCGTTCTGACATAAATGAATGAGCCGAAGGCCGTTTGACATAAATGAATGGACCTAAGGTCGTTTTGACACGAATGTATGGGCTGAAGGCCGTTTTGACAAAAATGAATGGGTCGAAGGCCGTTCTGACATAAATGAATGGGCCGAAGGCCGTTTGACATAAATGAATGGACCTAAGGTCGTTTTGACACGAATGTATGGGCTGAAGGCCGTTGTGACAAAAATGAATGGGCCGAAGGCCGTTCTGACATAAATGAATGGGCCGAAGGCCGTTTGACATGAATGGAAATCTGATTGGGCCAAAGGCTAGTATGTTTGGAACTGCAATCATTTGATCTGAATTTTGTATAAGTATATATATGTTAAGCAGAAATATGCATTGGACCCAAGGCCGCTCGGAGCATGTTGTTCTTCATATTGCTTATGTAACCTATGTATTCAATATTATTCATTGGGCTATCGCTCATGCTCATTCATGTGTTTGTAGGTGAGCCGAGGGAAGTCCAAACCCAGCCCCAGTGAAGTCTGCCAGGAACAACCTGAGTTTTGGAGAGTCAGCCTTGTGTCTCACGTACGAGACCCATCCTTGCCATTTTGTTATGTATTTATATTTTGTCTTGTTGGCAAGGACTTTGTGTACATCTGTATATAGTTTTGATATGGGTTGACTCAGTTTGGATGATCCTGTCTGTAAGGGATTTTGTGATACTGTACTTGTTGTGAGTTATTAACGTATATGTGCATGGTTTGTTTGGAGTGCATATAAGCACGGCTCTATGGACAAAGTTTTAAAATTTTGCTTCCGTTTGGCCCCTTTACTTTGATGAGTTATGTCTGTTAAGGTTTGAGGCCGTAGGTAATCTCCAGATTACTGGCCGGTTATGTCCTTAACCCATAGGGGCGCGTTCGGGTCATGACAGAGTGGTATCAGAGCACGAGTTAATAACTCACACACTTGTCTAAAAAGAGCAATAAGTGTCTAGATAAGATCTAGGATGCATTCATGTGATAAATATGAATTTGGAAGCATTGATTATATGCCTAAATGTTTTGATATGAACAATTGTATGTCGTAAGTTGTGAACTACTTGCATTGCAAATCACCTGGAAATACGTGCTTCTTAGTGTATGCATACTTGTGTACCTTTTGTGTGAAAAATAATGAAAGTTTAATCAGATGGTGAGAACCAAAGGTGATGAGATAGAGGAATCTTCTACTACCAGACTGGACAGAATGGAAAGACTGATTCAGGAAATGGCAGAGGCTTTGAGACAGCAACAGGAGTGGCAACAACAGTGGCAGCAACCACACCCGCCACCTCCACCTCCGGCACCACCCGTGCCAGATAATCAAAATGATTACCAGATAATAGCTCTCACCAAGGAATTCAAGAAAATGAAACCACCACAGTTCCATGGGGGATTAGATCCGTTGAAAGCCAAAGCGTGGGTCCTTGGCATTGAGAAATAATTTGAAGTGTTCCCCTGTTCAGAGACTCAGAAAGTGCTTCTAGCCACTTTTATGCTAGAAGACGAAGCAAGAATATGGTGGATGTTGATGCGAGAAAATCATAAGGATGTCGATTGGGTAAAGTTTCTAGAAATATTTTATGACAAGTACTTTCCACAATGCGTCCGGGACAGGAAAGTAGCGGAATTCATGGAACTCAAGCAAGATAGCATGACTGTAGCTGAGTATGAGGCCAAATTCACTGAATTGGCCAGGTTTGCCCTACATGTAATTGACACAGACTATAAGAAGGCAAGACATTTTGAAGGTGGACTCCGCAGTGACATCCTAGAGAGGGTGAATGTCCTAAAGCTGGAGACCTACATTGGGGTGCTAGACAGGGCCATCATATTAGAGGCTAACATAGCTAGACAAGCTAAGCCCACAACAGAATGGAAGGGCAATAAAAGGCAAGGCTTCTTTTCGAAGAAGAAATTTCTGAAAAAGCAAAACACGGGCTCCTCAACTACTTCAAGTTCTTCCCGAGACACAGCTCCCATGTGTAACATTTGTAGCAAAAGGCACCGTGGAGTCTGTTACCGTGCATCGGGAGCCTGTTTCAAATGTGGGAAGCAAGGGCACATAGCCCGAGAATGTAATCAGAACAGTGGGAAACTAGCAGCTAGTTCAACTGCATCAGTCCCAAAGTTGGGAAATACTTTGAGATCTGCTACTACTGGGGATACAGTGAGACAGGGAAGAGTTTTTGCGCTTGTTCCGGGTGATACATGGAATGCCAATGCCGTTGTCTCAGGTACTATTTCAATATGTAATCATGATGCCTTTGTATTAATTGACTCTGGATCAACACACTCATTTGTGACATGTACATTTGCATCTAGACTAAATAGACCCCTAGAATTATTGCCATATTTGCTATGTGTGTCTGCTCCATCGGGGGAATCTGTGTTGTGTGAATCCATATACCGGTTTTGTGAAATGCGTGTTGAGGATGCTGTCCTGTATGTAGATTTGTTACCCTTGAATTTTAGACATTTTCATGTAATTTTGGGCATGGATTGGTTAACCAAATATTGTGCCACCATTGATTGTGTAATAAAGCGGGTCATGTTTAAACCACCAGAACATAAGGAGATTGTGTTTGTGGGTAATGGGGTAGTGCCTCCACCTTATTTGATATCTACAATGAAAGCATGTAAACTGATCAGGAAAGGGTGCCAGGGTTATTTGTGCTATGTGTTGTCTGAACAATCTGAGAATGTTGAATTGAATAATATTCCTATTGTTAGAGAATTTCCGGATGTGTTCCCGAAGGACTTACCAGGGGAATTGGTAGACAGGGAGATAGAGTTTACCATTGAAACTGTGCCAGGCACCCAGCCTATTTCTAAAACTCCCTACAGAATGGCTACTGCCGAAATGAAAGAATTAAAGGAATAGTTGCAAGACCTTCTTGATAAAGGGTTTATCCGGCCTAGCACTTCGCTTTAGGGTGCGCCAGTGTTATTTGTAAAGAAGAAGGATGGTACTTTGCGCCTGTGCATTGATTACCGAGAATTGAACAAGGTAACGATAAAGAACAAATATCCCTTACCCCGTATTGATGACTTATTTGACCAGTTGCAGGGATCACAGGTGTTTTCTAAGATTGATTTGAGATCCGGGTATCATCAGCTGAAGGTTAAGGCAGAGGATGTTGAGAAAACCGCATTCAGAACAAGGTATGGTCATTTTGAGTTTCTTGTTATGCCATTTGGGGTAACTAATGCTCCGGCAGCATTTATGGACCTAATGAATAGAATTTTTAAAACCTACCTTGATGAGTTTGTTGTAGTCTTTATCGATGATATTTTGATATACTCTAGAGATAGACTTGAACATGAACATCATTTGAGGACTGTTTTACAAATACTTCAGGAAAGAAAACTATTTGCTAAATTAAAGAAATGTGAGTTTTGGTTGGATGAGGTTGTTTTCTTAGGGCAAGTGATCAACAAGGAAGGAATTTCAGTGGACCCACAGAAGATAGAGGCAATTGTGAATTGGCCTACACCGACCAATGTGACAGAAGTCCGCAGTTTCATGGGCTTAGCTGGGTACTACAGGAGGTTTGTGAAGGACTTTTCGAAATTAGCAGTACCTCTTACCCAATTGACACGTAAAGGACAACCATTTGAGTGGAATAGTGAAAGAGAATCAGCCTTTCATGAATTGAAGACAAGATTGACCACTGCACCAATTTTGGCACTACCTTCGGGTACGGAAAATTTTGTGATTTTTAGTGATGCATCTTATAAAGGTTTGGGTTGTGTGTTAATGCAGAACGGAAAGGTTATTGCTTATGCCTCCAGGCAGTTGAGGCCACACGAGAAGAACTATCCAACACATGACCTAGAATTGGCCGCAGTCGTTTTTGCTTTGAAAATCTGGCGGCATTATTTGTATGGGGCAAAGTGTGAAGTCTACACTGATCATAAGAGCCTGAAATACTTCTTCACGCAGAAAGAGTTGAATATGCGTCAGAGAAGGTGGCTAGAACTGATAAAAGACTACGATCTAGAGATTCAGTATCATTCTGAGAAAGCTAATACAGTGGCTGATGCCTTGAGTAGAAAATCAACAGGGAGTATGGCTTGTTTGCTTGTTGAACGAAGGGAGATTTTGCAAGACTTGGAAAGGTCTGAAATTGAAGTGGCAGTATGTGAACAGGGCGGATTGTTAGCCACTATTACGGCCGAGCCGGCAATTGTTGATGAAATCAAGCAGAAACAGAAAGGGGATGAGTTCCTCAGAAAAGTAATTGATGAATTTGAGACAAGTCCAAAAGCAGAATTTAGCATTGAGAATGAAGTGTTGAAATTCCAGAACTGAATATGTGTCCCAGATATCCCTGAGCTAAAGAAGAGGGTTTTAGATGAAGCCCACAGGTCCGTATTTGCTATGCATCCGGGTAACAATAAAATGTATCGGGATTTGAAACAAACCTACTGGTGGCCTAAAATGAAGAAAGAGATTGCAGAACATGTGTCCAAGTGCCTTTAGTGTCAACAAGTTAAGGCTGAACATCAGAAACCAGGCGGTCTACTTCAATCTCTCCCTATTCCTGAATGGAAGTGGGAACATGTGACTATGGATTTCGTTGTTGGCCTACCTCGGACTTCTCGAGGTACGGATTCTGTTTGGGTTATAGTTGATAGACTGACTAAATCTGCACATTTTTTGCCTGTCAAAACTACATTTATTGCTTATAGATTGGCTACTATTTATGTTGATGAAATTGTCCGTTTACACGGAGTTCCGGTATCTATTGTGTCGGATAGAGATCCGAAATTTGTATCTAGATTGTGGAAGAGTTTGCAGGAAGCTATGGGAACAGAACTAAGGTTCAGTACTGCATTCCACCCACAGACAGATGGGCAGTCAGAACGAACGATATAAACATTGGAAGATATGCTTCGCATGTGTGCTTTGGATTTTCAGGGGAGCTGGGAAGATTATTTGCCACTTGCAGAATTTGCTTATAATAACAGCTTCCACTCTAGCATTGGTATGGCACCATACGAGGCTTTGTATGGTAAGAGGTATAGATCACCTATCTGTTGGACAGAGGTCGAGGATAGAGCTTTGCTTGGGCCAGAAATTGTGCAAGACACATCTGAGGAAATCAAGACTATTCGTCAAAGGCTCAAAACAGCTCAGGACCGACAAAAGAATTATGCAAACGTTCGGAGAAGACCTCTTGAATATGAGGTTGGTGACCATGTGTTCATCCGTGTTTCTCCTATGAAAGGCCAAGTCAGATTTGGAAAAAAGGGCAAGTTGTCGCCCCGTTACATTGGGCCGTTCCAGATTTTGGAGAGACCCGATCCAGTTGCTTATAGAGTTGCCTTGCCACTGGGATTCGAGCAAATCCATAATGTATTTCATGTGTCAATGTTGAGGGGTTACCTCCGAGACCCGTTACATGTGATTGATTATCACCGGGTTGCTATTGATGAAAATATGGAATATGCTGAATGGCCGGAAAGAATTGTTGACCGACAAGTGAAAGAATTGAGAAACAAATCCATCCCAATGGTGAAAGTGGAATGGAAGGAACACTATGGGACATATGCTACATGGGAAAAAGAGGAGGAAATGCGACTACGCTACCCACATTTGTTTCTCGACGAAGGTAACTTAAGTTTGGAGGACCAAACTTCCTAAAGGGGGGGAAGACTGTGATACCCCTATTTTGTGTTATGTTAATTGGTCCCTAATACGTATGTGATTATATGTTTTGATATGATTTTGTGTGCCATTATGTGAATATATGTGATTTTGGAATTCTATCTGTTCATCATAGGAATACTTGTTTGAATAATCTGCTTTGGAAATTAAATTGAGTGCCTTATCGGCCACGGAACCCGAAATTGATTACACCATTGTGATTAGCATAATTTTTAGAGCCTACGGTGAAATTTAATTGAAAATTGATTCGGGTCAGATTAAATTGATTTATTTAATGGCATTGTGCTCAAATTGTTAATATTTTTAATTGTGGCTAGTGGGGTTTGTTGTATTTGAGCATTACACATCCCATTCTCTCCTATGACCTCATTTTGGCTGATCAAAACTTGAGAAAGGGAGAGAGAGCCGGCTGTTAGAGAGAGAGATGAGAGAATATTGCATTTGTGGTTCAAGACTTGGACCTTTTGGAGATTAAGCTCAAGTATTGTCAAATTGGGAAGATTAAAGCTCCTTGGTGAGTGATTCATGCATTTATAGTCATCATCTTGGGAATTCAAGTTTAATAGATGGTCAAGAGCATGAATTAGTTTGAATGTAAGGGAATTGAGTTGCTTGTGTTCAATTGAAGGTCAATGAAGGCATGCATGTATATAATTGTTGTGGAAATGCATAATCTAGCATGTATTGAGTTGAACATGGAAATAAAGGTGTTAAATCTTACATGCAAGCATGCTTTTGTTGTATTCCATGAGAATGAACACCATTTGCATTGTTTGGGATAGAAATGAAATCAAGGTTAGCATGCATGTTTGAATAATTAAGATATGAGCTTTGAATGTATGATTTTGTTTGTATTAGAATGAGTTGATGGGAGATTGGTGCATGCATGAGAATTAATTGTGAATTGGGCTCCATTGTAATGTGTTTTGGTGTTTATGGCATGTTAGCATAACTATATTTGATATTTGAGCCATGACATGCATGTTTTGCTGGTTGAAATTCGAATTGGAGCTTAAGAACTCAATCTGGAAAACCCAGATTTTTGATGTCCGCTCGAGCGGGGGAAGAGCCGCTCGAGCAGGAAAATCGTGCTCCCAGCACTTTTTGCAGAGTTGGATGTCCGCTCAAGCGGGCTATCTCACGCTCGAGCGGGGAGTTTTTGTAGACAGGCCTTCCGCTCGAGCGCTCTATTACACGCTCGAGCGTATTTTTCATGCAACCAGTACTTTTGCAGGCCTTAAGGGTCCGCTCGAGCTGGGAAGTTGGCGCTCGAGCAGGGACCCTGTTCTCTGAAATTTTGTATGCTCGTTCTGTGTTTCGTTTTCCATTCTCTTTCACTTGTAAGCACTCTTAGGCATATGTTAAGCATTGTAAATGAGTTAATGAGATAAGAATAAAGCCTAAAGACGAATATATGAATCAAAGAACGGATTGAACTGTTAGTGACCCATTTTGTGTTCATGAAATGTGTAGGGTCAAGCTCCAGGGCAAATCCACAAGCCGATCACTGTGAGTAATATCGATATTTGAAAGCTTGTCAATGTTCAATTGTTTATTTCCCTTATAAGCTTTATGAGTTGCTAATTGGGATTGTGGACAAAAGTTTGACATGATAGAAATGAATGGACCGAAGGTCGTTTTGATAGAAATGAATGGACCGAAGGTCGTTTCGATTGAAATGAATGGACCGAAGGTTGTTTTGACCTCAATGAGTGGGCCGAAGGCCGTTTTGACATAAATGAATGGACCTAAGGTCATTTTGACACGAATGTATGGGCTAAAGGCCGTTTTGACAAAAATGAATGGGCCGAAGGCCGTTCTGACATAAATGAATGGGCCGAAGGCCGTTTGACATGAATAGAAATCTGATTAGGCCAAAGGCCAGTATGTTTGGAACTACAGTCATTTGATCTGAATTTTGTATAAGTATATATATGTTAAGCAGAAATATGCATTGGGCCCAAGGCCGCTCGGAGCATGTTGTTCTTCATATTGCTTATTTAACCTATGTATTCAATATTATTCACTGGGCTATCGCTCACACTCATTCATGTGTTTGTAGGTGAGCCCAGGGAAGTCCAAACCCAACCCCAGTGAAGTCTGCCAGGAACAACATGAGTTTTGGAGAGTCAGCCTTGTGTCTCACGTACGAGACCCATCCTTGCCATTGTGTTATGTATTTATATTTTGTCTTGTTGGCAAGGACTTTGTGTACATCTGTATATAGTTTTGATATGGGTTGACTCAGTTTGGATGATCCTGTCTGTAAAGGATTTTGTGATACTGTACTTGTTGTGGGTTATTAACGTATATGTGCATGGTTTGTTTAGAGTGCATATAAGCACGGCTCTATGGACAAAGTTTTAAAATTTTGCTTCCGTTTGGCCCCTTTACTCTGATGAGTTATGTCTGTTAAGGTTTGAGGCCGTAGGTAATCTCAGGATTACTGGCCGGTTATGTCCTTAACCCATAGGGGCGGGTTCGGGTCATGACAGAAACAGTTGAGGAACAAGTCGATACTGATGGTACAGGTTGAATGGAAGGAGCATTATGGTAAGGATGCCACATGGCAAATGGAAGAAGAAATGAAAACCCGACATTCAGAGTTGTTTTTGGGGCAAGGTAACTTAAGTTTGGGGACCAAACTTCTTTAAGGAGGGTAGGATGTAACAACCCTCACTTTACTCTAGTCATGCTTGCATGTGTTTACATGATCTTGTCTTGTTAAGTTGCATTTGCAAACCTTGATTTGTTCTGCACAAGTACTGCTTGCATGTTTTGTTCCTCGCTTAGCGTGAGTTTAGCCGAGGTCATCGTAAGCCTAGGTTACACCTTTGAACCTCTTACACCTAGGACCATCTTGGAACCACTTTGGTTGACCTCCACCTTCACCCTGGCATATTGGCCAAGATGTCATTATCTAGACCGAGGTGTTCATCACTAAGGCCGAGATGTGTATTATCTAGGCCGAGATGTTACCATCTAGGTATCCTAGATCTTTGACCCTTGCACCTAGTAATCTTGTTCCTGGAATGGTATGACCTAGACCGAGGTGTGGCATATCTAGGCCGAGGTGTGGCACAGCTAGGCCAAGTGTTGTCCTTCCTAGCCGAGATCATTGAGACCTTACTTGCCGAAGCTTTGTCCTACCCGAGATCATTACCTGCCAGAGTGCTCATGTCACCTTACTTGTTGCTTACACTTTGTCATGCTCTTGTCTTGTCATGAAGTCACCTTTTTGAGGAGATCCAATCCGGCGTTGCCACGTGTCCCAACAGAGAGTTAAGTCAGTAGGCTAGTGTGAAAACATATCATTTGCTACATGTTTTTGTTCTTGAGGAGAGAGAAGCTCTAGGAAGAGGAAGAGGAGTTCTTAGAGAAGGATTAGATTTCCAAGCTTGATCTTCACACCTTGAGCTGTTAGATTCATGTCTTGAGGTTAGAATCTTGATCTACTCTGATTGTTCTTATTGTTCATCTAGCTGCATTGCATGATCTAGCATGATTCATGAGCCATGCATTGTTTTAAAGTTCGGTTTTAGAAAGAGAAAATGGTGTTCTTGTGTTCTTGAAAGGAAGCCATGTTTTGATCTGAAAGTTTGTAACAAGTTCCATGTTTTGTGTTTGTTTCCGTGAAATCTTCAAGTAAGGGTACCCAGGTCCATGTTTTCAAACTCATCTCATGAAAACTCAGATTTTGAATAAAGAAGTTATGATTTTAGCATTCATGCCCTTCATGTTCTTCAAGAGGGAAACCCATATTTTTCCCAGACTTCATTTCCTTGAATGTGGTCGTCGGGAACACACCTCGACCAAGAGGTGTGGGACCTCAGCCTAGACCTGGTTGGTACCCAGCATGTTTTCCCGAGATGAAAAGGCAGTGTGGTAACTCCCAGCGTGTTTTTCTTTGTTTTGACTTGGTTTTGAAAGAAATGCCGGGATCATTTTCATTCATGTAAAGCTTGTTATAGGGATGCATTTCATATCCATCTTTGAGCATCTCTCCTTGTCTTCTTGAAATGCATTCAATGGGGATTTATTATGTACTTGTAGGCCTTGGATCCTTGCTTGTAATTCCTACACCCGAAGAACTACGTGAGTGGTATTTTTAATAAAGTTATGTTATAAAGTTTTGATAAAGCTTTGCTTCGTTTTGGAAAAGTATTTGATCAAGCATGAATGATTATTCCTAGTTTTTGTATCATGTATTATATTCGTTTTGATGACATTTTGGGAAAGTCCTTAGTGCCAGGGGACTATAATGCAACTACACCCTTGTTTTGAAAGTCCTTAGTGCCAGGGGACTATAATGCAACTGCACCATTGTTTTGCCACTGACGATTTTCCGCGTGGGTTTGTTTGTTCGAAATGTCATCCCTTGTATTATATTGATGCTACTAAGCATCCCTTGAAGCTTTGAAAGACCTGTTAGATGGACTTGGTTCATCCCTTGATTTGTATAGGATATGCTATGTATTGTTTTGAAAAGAGATCTTGAATATCATCCATGCAAAACCCTTATTACTAATATCATTCACTAAGTATCCAAGCTCACCCTCTCTTATATATATGTAGGTGACGAGCAGGAAGGCGGTGACGCCTAGATGATTGTTGCAAGTTATTTTGGATGCATGTTTTGTAGCATCTTGAAGATTATGCTTCTTAGCCTTGTATTTCATTCCTTTTGTATATGTCGGTTTGAGAAGCCTTTTGATCAAGATGTATTTTGTACTTTATTTTATTTGTATCCAAATTGTAAGCCATGTTAAAATGTATGTCATTTCATTTGATCTATGCACAGCTCTTATGGACTACTTAGATTTAAATTTGCTTCCACACATGTAGGCCCCATATGTATACTCTGATTGTGTGTGAATCTTTGTAAGTTGGCCTTTGGTAATCTCGGATTATTGGCCATCACGGCACCATTCTACTAGGGGCGGGATGGGGTCGTGACATCACTGAGAATTTATTGATTAATTTACTAGGAATTTACTGAGAATTTACTGGGAATATACTGAGTAATTTGCAGAGAATGTACTGAGTAATTTGTTAATTATTTACTTGGAATTTATTTAATAATTTATTGAGTAATTTACTGAGAATTTACTTGGAATTTACTAAGAATTTACTGGGAATTTTTTGAAAATTTACGAGTAATTTACTCGGAATATACTGAGTAATTTACTGAGAATTTACTGAGTAATTTAAAGAGAATTTATAGAGAATTTTCTGAGTAATTTACTAGAAATTTACTGGTAGTTTACTGAGTAATTTACTTGGAATTTATAGAGTAATTTACTGAGAATTTACAGGAAATTTACTGAGTAATTTATTTTGAATTTATTTGGAATTTACTAAGAATTTACTGAGTAATTTACAGAGAATTTACTGAAAATTTATTAGGAATTTTCTGAGTAATTTATTAAGAATTTAATGGGAATTTACTAAGTAATTTTCTGAGAATTTGCTGGGAATTTTCAGAAAAATTTATAGAGAAGTTACTGGCAATTTACTGAGTATTTTCTTGGAATTTTGATGAGTAAATTATTGCGAATTTACTGAGAATTTACTTAGTAATTTATTGAGAATTGCTGACAATTTACTAAGTAATTTACTGAGAATTTACTAGCAATTTACAGAGTAATTTTTTGAGAATTTACTGGGAATTTACTAAATAACTTTCTGAGCAATTTACTGAGAATTTATTGAAAATTTACTGAGTAATTTAAAGAGAATTTACTGGGAATTTACTGAGTAATTTAAAGAGAATTTACTAGGAATTTACTGAGTAATTTACTGGGAATTAATTGAGTCATTTACAGGGAATTTACTAAGAATTTACTGGGAATTTATTGAGTTATTTACTGAGTAATTTACTTGGAATTTAATGAGAAATTTACTGATAATTTACGGGGAATTGACTAAGTAATTTACTGAGAATTTACTGGAAATTTATTGATTAATTTGCTTAGAATTTGCTGAGTAATTTATAGGGAATTTACTGAGCAATTTACTGGGAATTTAATGAGTAATTTACTAAGAATTTACTGGCAATTTACAGAATAATTTTTTGAGAATTTTCTAGAAATTTACTGAATAATTTACTAAGCAATTTACTGAGTAATTTACTCAGAATTTACTGAAAATTTACTGAGTTATTTAATGAGAATTTACTGGGAATTTACTCAGTAATTTACTAGGAATTAATTGAGTAATTTACTGAGAATTTACTTGAAATTTACTGAGTAATTTACGGGGAATTTAATGAGAAATTTACTGATAATTTATGGGGAATTTACTAAGTAATTTACTGAGAATTTACTGGGAATTTATTGATTATTTTGTTGAGAATTTACTGAATAATTTACTTAGAATCTACAGAGTAGTTTACAATGTAATTTACTTGGAATTTAATGAGTAATTTACTGAGAGTTTATTCAGAATTCACTGAGTAATTTTTTGAGAATTTACTACGAATTTACGGAGTAATTTATTAGGAATTTAATGAGTAATTTAATGAGAATTTACTGGGAATTTACTGAGTAATTTACTGAGAATTTACTGGGAATTTACTCGAAATTTACTGATTAATTCACTGAGAATTTACTGGGAATTTACTTAGAGTTTACTGGGAATTTACTGAGTAATTTGTTAATTATTTACTGGAAATTTACTGAATAATTTACTAAGTAATTTACTGGGAATTTACTGAGTAATTTACTGAGAATTTACGAGGAATTTACTGAGTAATTTACTGGGAATTTACTCAGTAATTTATTGAGAATTTACTGAGTAATATACTGAGAATTTACTGGAAATTTACTAAGTAATATACTGAGAATTTACTGGGAATTTACTAAATATTTTACTGAAAATTAACAGGGAATTTGCTAAGTAATTTACTGAGAATTTAGAGAAAATTTACTAAGTAATTTACTCAGAATTTACTGGGAATTTACTGAGTAATTTACTGAAAATTCACAGGGAATTTGCTCAGAATTACTGGGAATTTAAGGAGTAATTTACTGAGTAGTTTACTCAAAATTTGCAGGAGAATTTATGAAGTAATTTTGTTTGAAATTACAGGGAATTAACTGAGAATTTACTTGGAATTTACTAAGTTTTACTGAGTAATTTACTGATAATTTACTGTGTATTTATTAAGTAATTTATTGAGAATTTACTAAGTAATTTACCGAAAATTTGCTGAGAATTTACTGAATAATTTACTGAGAATTTACTGGTAATTTTCTGAGTAATTTATTTTGAATTTTTTGAGATTTTACTAAGAATTTACTAGGAATTACAGGGAATTTATGGACAATTTATTTAGTAATTTACTGGGAATTTATAGAGAATTTATTAGGAATTTATTGAGTAATTTTTTGAGAATTTACTAACTAATTACAGGCAATTTAGTGAGTAATTTGCTGGGAATTTTCTGAGAAATTTTATGAGAAGTTACTGCCAATTTACTGAGAATTTGTTGGGCAATTTAATTGGAATTTACTGATTTATTTATTGGCAATTTACTGAGTAATTTATTAAAAATTTACTGGAAATTTACAGAGAATTTACTCAGTAATTTACTGAGTAATTTACTGAAAATTTACTGAGTAATTTAATGGGAATTTACTGATTTATTTGCTCAGAATTTACTTGGAATTTACTGAATAATTTACTGAGAATTTACAAGGAATTTGTTGAGTAATTTACTGGGAATTTATTAACTTACTGAGAATTTACTGGTAATTTACAGAGTAATTTATTGAGTAGTTTTCTGGGAATTTAATGAGTAATTTACTAAGAATTTACTTTGAATTTACAGAGTAATTTACTGGGAATTTACTAAGTAATTTACTGAGAATTTATAGGGAATTTACTCATTAATTTACTGTGAATTTATTAAATAATTTACTGGGAATTTAATGAGAATTTACTAAGTAATTTAATGAGAATTTTCTGGCAATTTACTAAGTAATTTATTGAGTATATACTAGGAATTTACTAAGTAATTTACTTTGAATTTTCTGGCAATTTACTAAGTAATTTATTGAGTAATTTACTGGTAATTTACTGAGTAATTTACTGAGAATTTATGGAGAATTTACTGGGAATTTACTGAGAATTTACGGGGAATTTTTTAGTAATTTATTGAGAATTTATAAAGTAATTTACAGAGAATTTATTGGGAATTTACTGAGTAATTTACTGAGAATATAATGAGTAATTTATTGGGAATTTACTAATTAATTTGCTGAGAATTTTTTGGTAATTTACTGAGTAATTATTGGGAATTTACTGGGTAATTTATTTAGAATTTATTGAGTAATTTACTGGGAAATTACTATGTAATTTAATGAGAATTTACTAGGAATTCACTGAGTAATTTACCGAGAATTTACTGGGAATTTACTGAATAATTTATGGAGAAATTACTAATAATTTACTGAGAATTTGCTAAGTAATTTAGTGGGAATTTACTAAGCAAGATACTGAGAATTTACTGAGTAATAGACTGAGAATTTATTGAGTAATTTAATGAGAATTTACTGGGAATTTACTGAGTAATTTACATAGAATTAACAAGGCATTTACTGAGTAATTTACTGAAAATTAACTAGTAATTTACTAAGAATTTAAAGGGAATTTGCTAAGTAATTTACTGGGAATTTGCTAGGAATTTACTTAGTAATTTACTAAAATTTTATAGGGAATTTATTGAGTAATTTTCTGAGAATATGCTGGGAATTTACTGATAATTTATTGAGAATTTACTGGCATTTACTGAGTAATTTTGTCACGCCCCCAAACCGCCCCTAGTAGTTTGGTGCCGTGATGGCCAGTAACCCGAGGTTACCGAAGGCCGTCTTACAAAAATCACACACAATCAGAGTATAAAATATGGGGCTTACAAGTGCGGAAGCAAAATATACATATATAAACTGAGTAGTCCATGAGAGCCGTGCATAAGTCCAATGGAATGTCATACATCAAACATCTTTACAAGTCTTACGATTTTAGATACAACAAAATGGAACACAAAATACATCCTGACCAAAAGGCTTCTCAAGCCGACATATGCTAAAACAAACAATTAAAACATAAGCCGAGAAGCATAATCTTCAAGACGATGCAAAACGCAAATCCAAAACATGTCGGCAAAGCATCCAAAACACATCGGCAATCACGTCTAGGCCTCAATGCCTTCTTGTTCATCACCTACATATATATAGAGAGGGTGAGCTTGGATACTCAGTGAATGATATCAGAAATAAAGGTTTTGCATGATTGATATCCAAGATTTCTTCAAAACAATACATAGTATACTTTTCGATCAAGAGGGAAATCAAGTTCATTTGCCGGCGTTCAAGTTCCTTGGATGTTAATATCATCTACTTATTTCAAGGGGTGATGACATATCAAGACAAGAGTTTCAAGACAAGCTGTGCTGCGAAAGTTTAGAGTCCTCTAGCACTAAGGACTGTCAAGACAAGCTGTGCTGCAAAAGTTTAGAGTCCTCTAGCACTAAGGACTGTCAAGACAAGCTGTGCTGCAAAAGTTTAGAGTCCTCTAGCACTAAGGACTGTCAAGACAAGTCATCAAAACAAGATAGCATTTGATATACAAAATAGGGATAGACATTCATGCTAGATCAAGTACTTTTCAAAACAAGGCAAGACGAGATTTATGAAAGCAAGTGTAACATAGCTTTATTAAAAATACCACTCACTTCGTTTCTTCACACGTCGGGGTCGAGACAAGCCCAAGTCCTACAACACATGGCAAAGCCTATTGAATGCGCTTTCAAACAAGTCTCTCATGTACACAAATGTTTCCGGAAAACATGCTGGGCACCAACCAGGTCTAGGCCGAGGTTCCACACCTCCTTGCCGAGGTGTGTTCCCGAGGGCCACATGCAAGGAAAGAGGTCGGGAAACTCTGGGTTTCCCTCTGTTGATGAACATGAAGAACGTGAGTGTGAAAACATGAAAAATACGAATGTTTGATCATAATCTGCCATCACAAATCTGGGATTTTCGTGCTATGAGTTTGAAAACATGGACCTGGGTACCCGTAGTTGAAAATCATGCAAGAACAACCACAAAACTTGAGTCTAGGCGAAAAGCTTTCGGATCAAAACAAGACTTTCTTGAAGAACACATGAATGTCATTTTCTCTTTCCAGAATCGAGCTTCAAAACGATGCATGGCTTACAAATCATTTTCAATCATGCAATGCAATAACATAAACATAAAGAACATCATGAGCGAATCAAGAATCTAACCTTAGAACGCGGATCTAACGGTTGGATCTCTAGGAATCGAGCTTCAAGATCTACCTCCTCACTCTAAAACTCCTTCTTCCTCCTAGAGTTTCTCTCTCTACAAGACAAGGTTATGATACTAAATGATAGTTTCCTATACCCGGTTCTGGGGTTAACCCTCTGCTGAGACACGTGGCGGCGACTGGTTGGGTTCTTCCTGAAAAGGTGGCTGACAGGCCAGACAAAGCATGGTGGAAGGGTGTTCAACAAGCAAAGCGGTATGGGCTTTCAGACAGACCATGACATCGGCTAACAACAAGGCGTATCTAACACGCTATACGGAATGGCACTCCGGCAAGGGGGTGACATCGGCTAACAAAAGATTTCGGCGACTAAGGTGACAATGACCTCGGCTAGGAAGGACAACGCTTGACTAAGCTGTGCCACATCTTGGCCTAGATGCGCCACACCTCGGTCTAGGTCATACCACTCCAGGACGAGTTCACTGGGGTGCAGGGTAACATCTCGGCTAATGTGTTCAAGGCAATGACGGAGGTCAGCAAGGGGTTCCAAGATACTAATGCCAGACTAAGGATGACCTCGGCATAGGAACGACGTCGGCTAAACATAACTCAGACAAGCACATAACACTTAGACAAATCACAAAGGTGCCAAATCAAGACATGGATCACATTAACTCGACGAAACAATCGCAACACACACATGCAAGCTAAACAAGTCATAATCATACAAATGCTCATGAACATGATCAAGATGAAAAATGTGGGTTCTTACAGTCTACCCTCCTTAAGGAAGTTTGGTCCCCAAACTTAAGTTACCTTGACCTACGAATAACTCCGGGTAACAGATTTTCATTTCCTCCTCCTTTTCCCACGTGGCCTCCCTGCCATAATGCTTCTCCCATTCGATCTTTACCATCGATATCGACTTGTTTCTCAACTGTCTCACTTGTCTGTCAACAATCCTCATCGGTTTCTCTTCGTAGCCCAAATCTTCATTAACTACAACCCCGGAGTAATCTATTACATGCAGTGGGTCTCGGATATATTTTCTCAGCATCGAAACATGGAACACACTGTGGACTCGACTCAATCTGGTGGTAAAGCAAGCCTGTAAGCAACGGTGTTAATTCTCTCGAGAATTTCAAATGGCCCAACGTATCGGGGTGCAAGTTTGCCCTTCTTCCCAAATCTCGTAACTCCTGTCATCGGCGAGACCTTCAAAAATACATGATCCCCAATTTCAAATTCTAACTCTCTCCTTCTTTGGTCGGCATAACACTTCTGTCGACTCTGTGCAGTCTTAATCCTCTGCTGAATGAGTTTGATCTTTTCTGTTGTCATCCGAACCAATTCGGGGCCAATTAGAGCTTTGTCTCCTACTTCAGTCCAACATATCGGCGATCTGCACTCCCTTCCATACAAAGCTTCATACGGCGCCATGCCTATGCTGGCTTGATAACTGTTGTTGTACGCGAACTCCACTAATGGCAAATGCGATTCCCAGCTTCCTTGAAAATCTAGCACGCACAATCTGAGCATGTCTTCGAGTGTCTGAATCATTCTTTCTGTCTGCCCGTCGGTCTGAGGGTGAAAGGCTGTGCTAAACCTCAACTCTGTTCCCAAGGCTCCTTGTAGACTCTGCCAAAATCTGGAAACGAACTTCGGATCTCGGTCTGACACAATGGACATCGGCACACCATGAAGCCTAACGATCTCATTCACATACAATTCGGCAAGTCGGTCGGCATTGAATGTAGTCTTGACAGGCAAGAAGTGAGCTGACTTAGTAAACCTGTCGACTACAACCCAAATGGAATCCATACCTCTTTGCGTTCTCGGCAAGCCCACTACGAAATCCATGGAGATGTGCTCCCATTTCCACTCAGGAATTGACAAGGGTTGGAGAAGTCCTGCCGGTCTCTGGTGTTCTGCCTTCACTTGCTGACAACTCAGGCACTGAAATACAAACTCGACTATCTCTCTTTTCATGTTTGGCCACCAAAAGGTCCGTTTTACGTCCCGATACATCTTGGTGCTCCCTGGATGAATGGCAAATTTGGATCTATGGGCCTCTTGCAAAATCTTCCTTTTTAACTCTGGTACGTCGGCCACACACAATCTTCCTTCGAACCTAAGCACTTGATTTTCCACTGTGTAACCTGGCCTCTGCTTGGAGACGAATTCATCAACTACCCTTCTTAGGAACTTATCTTCCATCTGCCTGTTCTTCACTTCCTCAACGATGGTCGGTTCCGCTGAGACCGTTGCCAGACACGCCAAACTTCCGACTAGTTTCCTGCTTAATGCGTCGGCTACGGTGTTTGCCTTACCTGGGTGATACTGAATCTGCATGTCGTAGTCCTTCAACAGCTCAAGCCATCTTCTCTGCCTCATATTTAACTCTTTCTGGGTGAATAAGTACTTCAGGCTCTTGTGGTCGGTGAAAACTTGGCACGATGTTCCATACAAGTAATGACGCCATATCTTCAAGGCAAAAACCACGGCAGCTAACTCCAGATCATGGGTAGGATAATTCTCTTCATTGGGCTTCAACTGACGAGACGCGTACGCTATGACTTTACCTTCTTGCATTAATACGCAACCCAAACCCTTATGTGAAGCATCACTGTAAATCTGAAATTCCTCATTAGCCGATGGTAGTATAAGAACTGGTGCTGTAACTAGCCTCGTCTTCAGCTCCTGGAAGGCTGATTCTCTTTCATGGGTCCATTCGTAAGCTACTCCCTTCTTAGTTAGTTGTGTCAGCGGCACTGCAATCCTCGAGAAATCCTTCACAAACTTTCTGTAATAACCTGCCAAACCCAGGAAACTACGGATCTCGGACACGTTGGTCGGTGTCGGCCAATTTACAACAGCTTCAATCTTGCTGGGGTCAACTGATATACCATCTTCATTAATTACATGCCCTAGGAATGAAATGCTGGAAAGCCAAAACTCACATTTACTCAACTTGGCGTACAACTTCTTATCCCTCAAGGTCTGCAGGGCAAGTCTCAGATGATCCTCGTGCTGGCTCGTACTCCCGGAATAGATCAATATGTCGTCGATAAAAGTAATGACAAACTCATCTAGGTACGGCTTAAAGACTCTGTTCATCAAGTCCATGAATGCTGCTGGGGCGTTGGTTACTCCGAAGGGCATCACCAAAAATTCGTAGTGGCCATATCTTGTCCGAAAAGCAGTCTTCTCGATATCCTCGGCTTTAACCTTCAACTGGTGGTAGCCCGACCTAAGGTCAATCTTGGAAAAGACTCGTGCTCCTCGTAGCTGATCAAGCAAATCATCGATTCTTGGCAATGGGTATTTGTTCTTAATGGTCACCTTATTAAGTTCTCTGTAGTCAATGCAAAGACGAAGGGTGCCGTCCTTTTTCTTAACAAATAAAACGGGTGCTCCCCACGGTGAAGTGCTCGGCCTGACGAATCCCTTATCCAACAATTCCTGTAATTGCGATTTCAGTTCTCTAAGTTCAGCTGGAGCCATTCTGTAGGGCGTTTTGGAGATAGGTTGTGTTCCTGGCAAGACGTCCACAGTAAACTCTATTTCTCTATCGACAAGGTGGCCAGGCAACTCAGTCGGAAAGACGTCGGAGAATTCCCCAACAACGGGTATGTCGGCTAACTCAACATTTCCATTCAGATCACTTAGTATACTGCATAAGTAACCCTTACATCCTTTTTGGATCAACTTGTAGGCCTTCATGGATGAGATTAAGTAAGGTGGGGGTACAACTCCTTTACCCTGGAAAATGACCTCGGCTTGGCTTGGGGTCTTCAATGTGACGTTCTTAGTAACACAATTAATGGATGCATGATTCGCCGCTAACCAGTCCATTCCCAATATAACATCGAAGTGAGTCATGTTTAATGGCATCAAATCAACTAACAATTCTACACTCTCAATCATAGCAATACACGCCCTATAAATGGATGTAACAATCATATTTCTCCCAGATGGGGTAGACACAGATAATACATAATCAAGGGGTTCTAATTCTCTATCCAACTTCTCGGCGAATATAGTGGACACAAATGAATGCGTAGAACCCGAATCAATCAGTACGTATGCATCTTGAGAACAAATTGAGAGGGTACCTGACACTACCGCCTCGGCATTCTGGGCGTCTCCTGGTACTAATGCGAAAACTCTGCCCTGCCTCGCTTGTATTCCCCCGATGTTATTCTTCTGTGCAGAGCCCGAGGTGCTTCCATTCCTCTTCCCATCATCGGTCCTTGCTTTCGGGCAGTCCTTCACGCGATGGCCTATCTCGCCACACTCATAACAAGCTCCCGTTGCCCAACGACAAACCCCGAAATGTTGCTTTCCACAACTCGCGCACATCGGCTTGGCGTTACCTTCCTGATTTGAGTTGCTGGAACTGTCTGTGCTCATTCTCTTCTTGGCATTGAACGGAACTCGGCGACTATCATAATTCTGTCTCTTCCTCTGACCCTCACTTGAACTCTGGTATCGGTTTAAATTAGCTTCAGCCAGGATGGCCTTGTCCAGTACTCCGGCGTACGTCGGCATATTGAGCATATTGACCCGATCTTGTATCGGCCCACGCAACCCACTTTCGAACTTCCTCGCCTTTCGATACTCGTCATCAACCATATGAGGCGCATATCTCGCTAGTTCAGTAAAGGCACGATCGTATTCTGCGACCGTCTTGTTCCCTTGGACCAGATTCTGAAACTCCGTGGTCTTTCGGTCTCGGACGCTGAGGGGGAAATGCTTGTTGTAGAACAACTCCAAAAATTTTGCCCAAGTCAAACCCGGATTGCTTTCTCGGACCATCATCCACCACCTACGAGCATCGTCGTCTAACGTGAATGCTGCCAGAGATACCTTCTGAGCGTCTGTACTGGGGAAAACCTCAAACAACTTCTCCATCTCTAAAACCCATGCCTTGGCTTTCATTGGTTCTATGCCTCCCTGAAATCTCGGCGGTTTCATCTTCTTGAACTCTCTGATTAGGGTTATTGTGTCGTTCCCATACAAAGCTTGCTGCGGGGGCACTTGTGGCACCGGAGGGGGTGGAGCTGCATATCGGCCATTCGTCTGTTCGGCATGCATAGAAGTGGTACCAGTATCCTGCGGCCTAGATTGCCTCTGCTCACGAACCAAGCCTTCGACTAACCTTTCCAATCTCTCCAACCTGTCTTCCGATCGATCTCGGCCAACCGGGGGTCTACCTCTCCTCATGATGCTAGGGGGGGGGAATGCAAGATGAGACTTTAAAACAACTAAACAGATAACACATATGCAAGTAACGAGCGTCTAAGCCAAAACGATGCACACATAGTCAAGTAGCAAGCAATATGATGCAATCTTAACTTTCTTCTAAGGGAAATCCTAGGCTCTCTAGAACTCAAGGTGTGTGATTAACGTACTACAAGGATCTTGTGCTCTGATACCAATCTGTCACGCCCCCAAACCGCCCCTAGTAGTTTGGTGCCGTGATGGCCAGTAACCCGAGGTTACCGAAGGCCGTCTTACAAAAATCACACACAATCAGAGTATAAAATATGGGGCTTACAAGTGCGGAAGCAAAATATACATATATAAACTGAGTAGTCCATGAGAGCCGTGCATAAGTCCAATGGAATGTCATACATCAAACATCTTTACAAGTCTTACGATTTTAGATACAACAAAATGGAACACAAAATACATCCTGACCAAAAGGCTTCTCAAGCCGACATATGCTAAAACAAACAATTAAAACATAAGCCGAGAAGCATAATCTTCAAGACGATGCAAAACGCAAATCCAAAACATGTCGGCAAAGCATCCAAAACACATCGGCAATCACGTCTAGGCCTCAATGCCTTCTTGTTCATCACCTACATATATATAGAGAGGGTGAGCTTGGATACTCAGTGAATGATATCAGAAATAAAGGTTTTGCATGATTGATATCCAAGATTTCTTCAAAACAATACATAGTATACTTTTCGATCAAGAGGGAAATCAAGTTCATTTGCCGGCGTTCAAGTTCCTTGGATGTTAATATCATCTACTTATTTCAAGGGGTGATGACATATCAAGACAAGAGTTTCAAGACAAGCTGTGCTGCGAAAGTTTAGAGTCCTCTAGCACTAAGGACTGTCAAGACAAGCTGTGCTGCAAAAGTTTAGAGTCCTCTAGCACTAAGGACTGTCAAGACAAGCTGTGCTGCAAAAGTTTAGAGTCCTCTAGCACTAAGGACTGTCAAGACAAGCTGTGCTGCAAAAGTTTAGAGTCCTCTAGCACTAAGGACTGTCAAGACAAGTCATCAAAACAAGATAGCATTTGATATACAAAATAGGGATAGACATTCATGCTAGATCAAGTACTTTTCAAAACAAGGCAAGACGAGATTTATGAAAGCAAGTGTAACATAGCTTTATTAAAAATACCACTCACTTCGTTTCTTCACACGTCGGGGTCGAGACAAGCCCAAGTCCTACAACACATGGCAAAGCCTATTGAATGCGCTTTCAAACAAGTCTCTCATGTACACAAATGTTTCCGGAAAACATGCTGGGCACCAACCAGGTCTAGGCCGAGGTTCCACACCTCCTTGCCGAGGTGTGTTCCCGAGGGCCACATGCAAGGAAAGAGGTCGGGAAACTCTGGGTTTCCCTCTGTTGATGAACATGAAGAACGTGAGTGTGAAAACATGAAAAATACGAATGTTTGATCATAATCTGCCATCACAAATCTGGGATTTTCGTGCTATGAGTTTGAAAACATGGACCTGGGTACCCGTAGTTGAAAATCATGCAAGAACAACCACAAAACTTGAGTCTAGGCGAAAAGCTTTCGGATCAAAACAAGACTTTCTTGAAGAACACATGAATGTCATTTTCTCTTTCCAGAATCGAGCTTCAAAACGATGCATGGCTTACAAATCATTTTCAATCATGCAATGCAATAACATAAACATAAAGAACATCATGAGCGAATCAAGAATCTAACCTTAGAACGCGGATCTAACGGTTGGATCTCTAGGAATCGAGCTTCAAGATCTACCTCCTCACTCTAAAACTCCTTCTTCCTCCTAGAGTTTCTCTCTCTACAAGACAAGGTTATGATACTAAATGATAGTTTCCTATACCCGGTTCTGGGGTTAACCCTCTGCTGAGACACGTGGCGGCGACTGGTTGGGTTCTTCCTGAAAAGGTGGCTGACAGGCCAGACAAAGCATGGTGGAAGGGTGTTCAACAAGCAAAGCGGTATGGGCTTTCAGACAGACCATGACATCGGCTAACAACAAGGCGTATCTAACACGCTATACGGAATGGCACTCCGGCAAGGGGGTGACATCGGCTAACAAAAGATTTCGTCGACTAAGGTGACAATGACCTCGGCTAGGAAGGACAACGCTTGACTAAGCTGTGCCACATCTTGGCCTAGATGCGCCACACCTCGGTCTAGGTCATACCACTCCAGGACGAGTTCACTGGGGTGCAGGGTAACATCTCGGCTAATGTGTTCAAGGCAATGACGGAGGTCAGCAAGGGGTTCCAAGATACTAATGCCAGACTAAGGATGACCTCGGCATAGGAACGACGTCGGCTAAACATAACTCAGACAAGCACATAACACTTAGACAAATCACAAAGGTGCCAAATCAAGACATGGATCACATTAACTCGACGAAACAATCGCAACACACACATGCAAGCTAAACAAGTCATAATCATACAAATGCTCATGAACATGATCAAGATGAAAAATGTGGGTTCTTACAAATTTACTCGAAATTTACTGAGTAATTTACTGAGGAATTACAGAGAATTTACTGGGAATTTTCTAAAAAATTTACTGACAGGTTTCTGGTAATTTACCGAGTAATTTCTTGGAATTTACCGAGTAATTTCTTGAGAATTTACTGTGAATTTACCGAGTAATTTACAGGGAATTTATTGGTAATTTACTGATTAATTTACTGGTAATTGACTGACAATTTACTGGAAATTTACTGATTAATTTTCTGGGAATTTATTTAGAATTTACTGAGTAATTTACTGAGAATTTATTGGGAATTTACTGGGTAATTTACTAAGTAATTTACTGAGAATTTACTGGGAATTTAGTTTGTAATTTACTGAGAATTTACTGGGAATTTGCTGAGTAATTTATTAAGAATTTACTAGGAATTTACTGAGAATTTACTTGGAATTTATTGAGAATTTACAAAGAATTTACTAAGCAATTTATGGGAATTTGCCGAGTTATTTACTGAGTAATTTACAGAAAATTTACAAGGAATTTATAGAGTAATTTACCGGGAATTTACGGAGTAATTTATTTAGAATTTACCGAGAATGTACAGGGAATTTATTGAGTAATTTACTTTGAGTTTATTGGAAATTTACTGGCAATTATAGGGAATTTACTGAGAATTTAATGATTAATTTATTGAGAATTTATTGGTAATTTACTGAGAATTTAATTAGAACTTTCTGAGTCGCTTACTGAGAATTTACTAGGATTTTCCTAACTAATTTATTGGGAATTTACTGAGAATTTTCTGAGAAGTTGTTGGCAATTAACTGAGAATTTACTAGGAATTTACTGAGTAGTTTACTAGTAATTTACTGGCAATTTACTGAGTAATTTATTGAGAATTTACTGGAAATTTACTAAGAATTTACTACGTATTTACTGATTAATTTACTGTGTGATTTACTGGAACGTTACGGGGAATTTACTAAGTAATTTATTGAGAATTTATTTGGAATTCACTGAGTAATTTACTGAGAATTTACTAAGTAATTTATTGGGAATTTACTGAGTAAGTTACTGCCAATTTACTTGGAATTTACTGAATAATTTACTGGGAATTTATTGACATATTTTCTGAGAATTTACTGAGTAACATACTGGGAATTTTCTGAGAATTTACTGAGTAATTTACAGAGAATTTACAGGGAATTTACTGAGTAATTTAATGAGAATTTATTGAGAATTTTCAAAGAATTACCTAGGAATTTACTGAGTATTTTATTGAAAATTAACTGGGAATTTTATGAGAATTTACAGAAAATTTACCAAGTAATTTATTGAGAATTTACCGAGAATTTACAAAGTAATTTACTGAAAATTCAGAGGGAATTTACTTAGAATTTACTGGGAATTTACAGAGTAATTTGCTTATAATTTATTAGGAATTTACTGATAATTTACTAAGTAATTTATAGAGAATTAACTGGAATTTACTGAGTAATTTACAAAGAATTTACTGGGAATTTAGTGAGTAGTTTACTTAGAATTTACAGGGAATTTACTGTGTAATTTTCTTTGAATTTACTGGGAATTTACAGAGAATTTTCTAGAAATTTACTTGGAATTTACTGAGTAATTTACTGAAAATTTACTGCGAATTTACTGAGAAATTTTCTAGGAATTCATTGAGTAATTTATTGAGAATTTACTAAATAATTTACTGAGAATTTAATGAATAAATTACTGAGAATTTACTGTGTATTTACTAAGTAATTTACTGGGAATTTACTAAATATTTTTCTAAGAATTTACTTACTTAGTAATTTATTGAGAATTAACTTGGAAATTACAGATTAAGTTATTGAGAATTTACTGAGTAATTTACTTGGAATTTACTGGGTAATTTATTGATAATTTAATGGGAATTTACTGAGAAGTTTATGGGGAATTTTCTAGGAATTTACTGAGTAGTTTACGTAGAACTTACAGGGTCTTTACTGAGTAATTTACTTTGAATTTACTGGGACTTTACAAAGTAATTTTCTGAGAATTTACTAGGAATTTACTGAGAATTTATTGAGAATTTACTGGGACTTTTTCTAAGTAATTTCTGAGAATTTATTGGAAATTTACTAAGCAATTTACTGGGAATTTACTGAATAATTTACTGAGAATTTACAAGGAATTTACTGGGAATTTACTGTCTAATTTAATGAGTAATTACTGGGAATTTACTGAGTAATTTACTGGAAATTTAATCAGAATTTTTGGGAATTTACTGTGTAATTTACAGAGAAATTACTGATAATTTACTTGGAATTTACTGCGTTATTTACTAGGAATTTACTAAGTAGCATACTATGAATTTATTGGGAATTTACTGAGTAATTTACTGAGAATTTACTAGGAATTTACGAAGTAATTTACTAAGAATTTACTAGGAATTTATTGTGTAATTTACTGAGAATTTATAGAGAATTTACTGAGTAATTTAATGAGAATTTACTGGGAATTTATTGAGTAATTTACTGACAATTTACTGGGAATTAATTGAGTAATTTGCTGGAAATTTACTGAGTAATTTACTGAGAATTTACTGCGTAATTTACTTGGAATTTAATGAGTAATTTAGTGATAATTTACTGGGAAATTATTGAGTAATTTACTGGGAATTTACTGATTAATTTGCTGAGAATTTACTGGGAATTTACTGAGTAATTTACTAAGAATTTACTGGGATTTACTTAGTAATTTACTGTGTAATTTACGGAGAATTTAATAAGTAATTTATTTAGAATTTATTAGGAATTTACTAAGTAACTTACAGAGAATTTTTTGGGAATTTACTGAGTAATTTGCTGAGAATATACTGGGAATTTAATGAAGAATTTACTGAGAATTCACTGCGAATTTACTGATTAATTTACTGAGAATTTATTGAGTAATTAATTAATTATTTACTTGGAATTTACTGAATAATTTACTGGGTAATTTACTAAAAATTTACTAGCAATTTACTTGAAATTTAATGATTAATTTACTGAGAATTTACTGGGAATTTACTGAGAACTTACTAGGAATATACTAAGTAATTTGTTAAATATTTGTTGGGAATTTCTAGAATAATTTACTGAGAATTTACCGAGAATTTACTGGGTAATTTACTGCCAATTTACTAGGAATATATTGTGTAATTTACTGAGCATTTACGGCGAATTTACTGAGTAATATATTGGGAATTTACTGAGTAATTTACTTGGAATTTAGGGAGTTATTTATTGGGAATTTACTCAGTAATTTACTGAAAGTTTACTAAGTAATTTACTGAGAATTTACTAAGCAATATACTGAGAATTTACTAAGTAATTTACGGAGAATTTACAGGGAATTTACTGAGTAATTTAATGAGAATTTACTGGAAATTTACTGAGTAATTTACAGAGAATTAACTTGGAATTTACTGAGTATTTTAGAATTTATTAAGAAATTTACTGAGAATTTACAAGAAATTTACTAAGTAATCTGCTAAGTAATTTACTGAAAATTCAAAGGGAATTTATTGAGAATTTACGAGAATTTGCGGATTAATTTTATGAGAATTTGCTAAAAATTTACTAATAAATTATTGTGAATTTACTAGAATTTATTGAGAATTTGCTGAGTAGTTTACTCAGAATTTACGGGGGAATTTAGGGAGTAATTTTCTTTGAAATTATAAGAAATTAAATGAGAATTTACTAGGAATTTACTGAGTAATTTACTAATAATTTACTAAGTAATTTACTGAGAATTCACTGAGTAATTTACTAAGTAATTTTCTATGAATTTAATGAGTAATTTACTAGGAATTTAATGAGTAATTTACTGGGAATTTATTGAGTAATTTACTGAGAATTTATTGAGTAATTTACTGAGAGTTTACTCAGAATTTACTGAGCAATTTACTTGGAATTTACTGAGTAATTTACAGAGAATTTATGGTACTTTTCTAAGTAATTTACTTTTAATTTTTTGGCAATTTACTGAGAATTTACTAGGAATTACAGAGAATTTACTGAGGATTTATTCAGTAATTTACTGAGAATTTACTGAGTAATTTACAGAGAATTTATTGGGAATTTATAGAGTAATTTTCTGAGAATTTATTGGGAATTTACTGACTAATTTACTGGCAATTTTCTGAGTAATTTACAGAGAATTTACTGAAAATTTTTTGAGAAGTTACTAGCAATTTACTTAGTAATTTACTAAAAATTTGTTGGGTAATTTAGTGAGAATTTACTGAGTAATTTATTGGCAATTTACTGAGTAATTTATTAAGAAATTACTAGGAATTTACTAAGAATTTAATTAGGATTTACAGTGAATTTATTGAGTAATTTACTAGAAATTTATTGAGTAATTCACTGATAATTTATAGAGAATTTACTGAGTAATTTACTGGGAATTTATTAGTAAATTACTGAAAATTTAATGGGAATTTACTGAGTAATTTATTGAGTAATTTACTGGGAATTTAATGTGTAATTTACTGAGAATTTACTTTGAATTTACAGAGTAATTTACTTCGAATTTACTAGGAATATACTCAGTAATTTACTGGGAATTTACTGATTAATTTACTGGGAATTTACTAAGTAATTTACTGAGAATTTAAGAGGAATTTACTAAGTAATTTGCTTAGAATTTTTTGGCAATTTACTGAGATTTTACTGAAATTTTTTGAGAATTACAGGAAATTTATTGAGTAGTTTCCTCAAAATTTATCGGGAATTTACTGAGTAATTTACTTTGAATTTACTACGAATATGAAGAGTAATTTGCTGAGAATTTAGGGAGAATTTTCTTGGAATTTACGGAGCAATTTACTGAGAATTTACGGAGGATTTTCTAAGTAATTTACTGAGAATATACTAAGTAATTTACAGAGAATTTACTGGGAATTTCATAAGTCATTTACTTGGAATTTACTAAGTAATTTACTTGGAATTTACTGTGAATTTATTGAGAATTTTCTGGTAATTTGCTGAGAACTTACTAGGAATTTACTGGAAATATACTGAGTAATTTGTTAATCATTTACTGGGAATTTACTGAATAATGTACTGAAAATTTACTGGGAATTTACTGTGTAATTTATTGGGAATTTACTCAGAATTTACTGGTAATTTGCTGAGAATTTAATAGGAATTTACTGGAAATATACTGAGTAATTTTCTGAGAATTTACTGAGTAATTTGTTAATTATTTACTGGGAATTTACTGAATAATGTATTGAAAATTTACTGAGAATTTACTGAATAATTTACTGACAATTTACGAGGAATTTACTGTGTAATTTACTGAGAATTTACTGGCAATTTAATGGGAATTTACTAAGTAATTCTTAATTATTTACTGGGAATTTTCTGAATAATTTACTGGGAATTTACTGACTAATTTACTGGGAATTTACTGTGTAATTTATTGAGAATTTACGAGAAATTTATTGGGAATTTACTTACTAATTTACTCAAAATTTACTCAGCGATTTACTGAGTAATACACTGAGAATTTTATGGAAATTTAGTAAGTAATTTACTGAAAATTTACTGAGTAATTTACAGGGAATTTACTGAGTAATTTAATGAGAATTTACTAGAAATTTACAAAGTAATTTACAGAGAATTAACTTGGAATTTACTGGGTGTTTTACTGAAAATTAACTGCGAATTTACTAAGTAATTTACTGAGAATTTACAGGAAATTTACTAAGTAATCACTCAAAATTTACTAGGAATTTACCGAGTGATTTACTTAAAATTCACAAGGAATTTACAGTGAATTTACTAGGAATTTACGGAGTAATTTTCTGAGAATTTAATTAGAATTTACTAAGTAATTTGCTTAGAATTTTTTGGCAATTTACTGAGATTTTACTGAAATTTTCTGAGAATTTACAAGAAATTTATTGAGTAGTTTACTCGAAATTTATCGGGAATTTACTGATTAATTTACTTTGAATTTACTACGAATTTGAAGAGTAATTTACTGAGAATTTAGGGAGAATTTTCTTGGAATTTACGGAGCAATTTACTGGGAATTTACGGAGAATTTTCTAAGTAATTTATTGAGAATTTACTAAGTAATTTACAGAGAATTTACTGGGAATTTAATAAGTCATTTACTTGGAATTTACTCAGTAATTTACTTGGAATTTACTGAGAATTTTTTGGTAACTTGCTGAGAACTTACTAGGAATTTACTGGAAATATACTGAGTAATTTATTGAGAATTTACTGAGTAATTTGTTAATCATTTACTGGGAATTTACTGAATAATGTACTGGAAATTTACTGGAAATTTACTGTCTAATTTATTGGGAATTTACCCAGAATTTACTGGTAATTTGCTGAGAATGTAATAGGAATTTACTGAAAATATACTGAGTAATTTTCTAAGAATTTACTGAGTAATTTGTTAATTATTTACTGGGAATTTACTGAATAATGTATTGAAAATTTACTGGGAATTTACTGAATAATTTACTGACAATTTACGAGGAATTTACTGTGTAATTTACTGAGAATTTACTAACAATTTAATGTGAATATACTGAGTAATTTTTAATTATTTACTGGAAATTTTCTGAATAATTTACTACGAATTTACTAAGTAATTTACTGGGAATTTACTGTGTAATTTATTGAGAATTTATGAGGAATTTATTGGGAATTTACTTAGTTATTTACTCAAAATTTACTCAGCGATTTACTGAGAATTTACTGAGTAATACGCTGAGAATTTTATGGGAATTTACTAAGTAATTTACTGAAAATTTACAGAGTAATTTGCAGGGAATTTACTGAGTAATTTAATGAGAATTTACTAGAAATTTACAAAGTAATTTACAGAGAATTAACTTGGAATTTACTGAGTGTTTTACTTAAAATTAACTGCGAATTTACTAAGTAATTTACTGAGAATTTACAGGAAATTTACTAAGTAATTACTCAAAATTTACTAGGAATTTACCGAGTGATTTACTTAAAATTCACAGGGAATTTACAGTGAATTTACTGGGAATTTACGGAGTAATTTTCTGAGAATTTATTGATAATTTAATAGGAATTTACTAAGTAATTTGCTTAGAAATTTTTGGCAATTTACTGAGATTTTACTGAAATTTTCTGAGAATTTACAGGAAATTTATTGAGTAGTGTACTCAAAATTTATCAGGAATTTACTGAGTAATTTACTTTGAATTTACTACGAATTTGAAGAGTAATTTACTGAGAAATTAGGGAGAATTTTCTTGGAATTTACGGAGCAATTTACTGGGAATTTACGGAGAACTTTCTAAGTAATTTACTGAGAATTTACTAAGTAATTTACAAAGAATTTACTGGGAATTTAATAAGTCATTTACTTGGAATTTACTAAGTAATTTACTTGAAATTTACTGCGAATTTACTGAGAATTTTCTGGTAATTTGCTGAGAACTTACTAGGAATTTACGGGATATATACTGAGTAATTTATTGAGAATTTACTAAGTAATTTGTTAATCATTTATTAACTGAATAATGTACTGAAAATTTACTAGAAATTTACTGTGTAATTTATTGAGAATTTACCCAGAATTTACAGGTAATTTGTTGAGAATTTAATAAGAATTTACTTGAAATATATTGAGTAATTTTCTGCGAATTTATTGAGTAATTTGTTAATTATTTACTGGGAATTTACTGAATAATTTACTGACAATTTACGAGGAATTTACTGTGTAATTTACTTGCAATTTAATGGGAATTTACTGAGTAATTTTTAATTATTTACTGGGAATTTACTGAGTAATTTACAGGGAATTTACTTTGTAATTTATTGAGAATTTACGAGGAATTTATTGGGAATTTACTTAGTAATTTACTCAAAATTTACTCAGCGATTTACTGAGAATTTACCGAGTAATACACTGAGAATTTTATGGGAATTTAATAAGTAATTTACTGAAAATTTACTGAGTAATTTGCAGGGAATTTACTGAGTAATTTAATGAAAATTTACTAGAAATTTAAAAAGTAATTTACAGAGAATTAACTTGGAATTTACTGAGTGTTCTACTAAAAATTAACTGCGAATTTACTAAGTAATTTACTGAGAATTTACTAAGTAATTACTCAAAATTTACTAGGAATTTACCGAGTGATTTACTTAAAATTCACATGGAATTTACAGTGAATTTACTGGGAATTTACGGAGTAATTTTCTGAGAATTTACTGAGAATTTAATAGGAATTTACTAAGTAATTTGCTTAGAATTTTTTGCCAATTTACTGATATTTTACTGAAATTTTCTGGGAATTTACAGGAAATTTATTGAGTAGTTTACTCAAAATTTATCGAGAATTTGCTGAGCAATTTACTTTGAATTTACTACGAATTTGAAGAGTAATTTACTGAGAATTTAGGGAGAATTTTCTTGGAATTTACGGAGCAATTTATTGGAAATTTACAGAAGTAATTTGTTAATTATTTAATGGGAATTTACAGAATATTGTATTGAAAATTTACTGGGAATTTACTGAATAATTTATTGACAATTTACGACGAATTTACTGTATAATTTACTGAGAATTTACTGAGTAATTTTTAATTATTTACTGGGAATTTTTTGAAAAATTTACTGGGAATTTACTGTGTAATTTATTGAGAATTTACGAGGAATTTATTGAGGATTTACTTAGTAATGTACTCAAAATTTACTCAGAGTTTTACTGAGTAATACACTGAGAATTTTATGGGAATTTACTAAGTAATTTACTGAAAATTTACTGAGTAATTTACAGGGAATTTACTGAGTAATTTAATGAGAATTTACTAGAAATTTACAAAGTAATTTACAGAGAATTAACTTGGAATTTACTGAGTGTTTTACTAAAAATTAACTGCGAATTTACTAAGTAATTACTCAAAATTTACTAGGAATTTACCGAGTGATTCACTTAAAATTCACAGGGAATTTACAGTGAATTTACTGGGAATTTACGGAGTAATTTTTTGAGAAGTTACTGAGAATTTAATAGGAATTTACTAAGTACTTTGCTTAGAATTTTTTGGCAATTTTCTGAGATTTTACTGAAATTTTCTAAGAATTTACAGGAAATTTATTGAGTAGTTTACTCAAAATTTATAGGGAATTTACTGAGTAATTTACTTTGAATTTACTACGAATTTGAAGAGTAATTTACTGAGAATTTATGGAGAATTTTCTTGGAATTTACGGAGCAATTTATTGAGAATTTACGGAGAATTTTCTAAGTAATTTACTGAGAATTTACTAAGTAATTTACAGAGAATTTACTGGGAATTTAATAAGTCATTTACTTGGAATTTACTGCGAATTTACTGAGAATTTTTTGGTAATTTGCTGAGAACTTACTAGGAATTTACCGAAAATATACTGAGTAATTTATTGAGAATTTACTGAGTAATTTGTTAATCATTTACTAGGAATTTGCTGAATAATGTACTGAAAATTTACTGGAAATTTACTCAGAATTTACTGGTAATTTGCTGAGAATTTAATAGGAATTTACTGGAAATATACTGAGTCATTTTCTGAGAATTTACTGACTAATTTGTTAATTATTTACTGGGAATTTACTGAATAATGTATTGAAAATTTACTGGGAATCTACTGAATAATTTACTGACAATTTACGAGGAATTTACTGGCAATTTAATGGGAATTTACTGAGTAATTTTTAATTATTTACTGGGAATTTTTTGAATAATTTACTAGGAATTTACTGAGTAATTTACAGGGAATTTACTGTGTAATTTATTGAGAATTTACGAGGAATTTATTGGGAATTTACGTAGTAATTTACTCAAAATTTACTCAATGATTTACTAAGTAATACACTGAGAATTTTATGGGAATTTACTAAGTAATTTACTGAAAATTTACTGAGTAATTTACAGGGAATTTACTGAGTAATTTAATGAGAATTTACTAGAAATTTACAAAGTAATTTATAGAGAATTAACTTGGAGTTTACTGAGTGTTTTACTGAAAATTAACTGCGAATTTACTAAGTAATTTACTGAGAATTTACTAAGTAATTACTCAAAATTTACTAGGAATTTACAGAGTGATTTACTTAAAATTCATAAGGAATTTACAGTGAATTTACAGGGAATTTACGGAGTAATTTTCTGAGAATTTACTGAGAATTTAATAGGAATTTACTAAGTAATTTGCTTAGAATTTTTTGGCAATTTATTGATATTTTACTGAAATTTTTTGAGAATTTACAGGAAATTTATTGAGTAGTTTACTCAAAATTTATCGGGAATTTACTGAGTAATTTACTTTGAATTTACTATGAATTTGAAGAGTAATTTACTGAGAATTTAGGGAGAATTTTCTTGGAATTTACGGAGCAATTTACTGAGAATTTACGGAGAATTTTCTATGTAATTTACTGAGAATTTACTAAGTAATTTACAGAGAATTTACTGGGAATTTAACAAGTCATTTACTTGGAATTTACTAAGTTATTTACTTGGAATTTACTGCGAATTTACTGAGAATTTTCTGGTAATTTGCTGAGAACTTACTAGGAATTTACTGGAAATATACTGAGTAATTTACTGAGAATTTACTGAGTAATTTGTTAATCATTTACTGGGAATTTACTGAATAATGTACTGGGAATTTACTCAGAATTTACTGGTAATTTGCTGAGAATTTAATAGGAATTTACTGGAAATATACTGAATAATTTTCTGAGAATTTACTAGTAATTTGCTGAGAATTTAATAGGAATTTGCTGAATAATGTATTGAAAATTTACTAGGAATTTATAGAATAATTTACTAACAATTTACGAGTAATTTACTGTGTAATTTACTGAGAATTTACTGGCAATTTAATGGGAATTTACTGAGTAATTTTTAATTATTTATTGTGAATTTTCTGAATAATTTACTGAGTAATTTACTAGGAATTTACTGTGTAATTTATTGAGAATTTACGAGAAATTTATTGGGAATTTACTTAGTAATTTACTCAAAATTTACTCAGCGATTTACTAAGTAATACACTGAGAATTTTATGGGAATTTACTAAGTAATTTACTGAAAATTTACTGAGTAATTTACAGGGAATTTACTGAGTAATTTAATGAGAATTTACTAGAAATTTACAAAGTAATTTACATAGAATTAACTTGGAATTTACTGAGTGTTTTACTGAAAATTAACTGCGAATTTACTAAGTAATTTACTGAGAATTTACAGGAAATTTACTAAGTAATTACTCAAAATTTACTAGGAATTTACCGAGTGATTTACTTAAAATTGACAGGGAATTTACAGTGAATTTACTGGAAACTTTCGGAGTAATTTTATGAGAATTTACTGAGAATTTAATAGAAATTTACTAAGTAATTTGCTTAGAATTTTTTGGCAATTTACTGAGATTTTACTGAAATTTTCTGAGAATTTACAAGAAATTTATTGAGTAGTTTACTCAAAATTTATCGGGAATTTACTGAGTAATTCACTTTGAATTTACTACGAATTTGAAGAGTAATTTACTGAGAATTTAGGGAGAATTTTCTTGGAATTTACGGAGCAATTTACCGAGAATTTACGGAGAATTTTCTAAGTAATTTACTGAGAATTTACTAAGTAATTTACTGAGAATTTACTGGGAATTTAATAAGTCATTTACTTGGAATTTACTAAGTAATTTAATTGGAATTTACTGGGAATTTACTGAGAATTTTCTGGTAATTTGCTGAGAACTTACTAGGAATTTACTGGAAATATACTGAGTAATTTACTGAGAATTTATTGAGTAATTTGTTAATCATTTACTGGTAATTTACTAAATAATGTACTAAAAATTTACTGGGAATTTACTCAGAATTTACTGGTAATTTGCTGAGAATTTAATAGGAATTTACTGGAAATATACTGAGTAATTTTCTGAGAATTTACTGTGTAATTTGTTAATTATTTACTGGGAATTTACTGAATAATGAATTGAAAATTTACTGGGAATTTACTGAATAATTTACTGACAATTTACGAGGAATTTACTGTGTAATTTACTGGGAATTTTCTGAATAATTTACTGGGAATTTACTGTGCAATTTATTGAGAATTTACGAGGAATTTATTGGGAATTTACTTAGTAATTTACTCAAAATTTACTCAGCGATTTACTGAGAAATACACTGAGAATTTTATGGGAATTTACTAAGTAATTTACTGAGTAATTTACAGGGAATTTACTGAGTAATTTAATGAGAATTTACTAGAAATTTACAAAGAAATTTACAGAGAATTAACTTGGAATTTACTGAGTGTTTTACTGAAAATTAACTGCGAATTTACTAAGCAATTTACTGAGAATTTACTAAGTAATTACTCAAAATTTACTAGGAATTTACCGAGTGATTTACTTAAAATTCACAGGTAATTTACAGTGAATTTACTGGAAATTTACGGAGTAATTTTATGAGAATTTATTGAGAATTTAATAGGAATTTACTAAGTAATTTGCTTAGAATTTTTTGGCAATTTACTGAGATTTTATTGAAATTTTCTAAGAATTTACAGGAAATTTATTGAGTAGTTTACTCAAAATTTATCAGAAATTTACTGAGTAATTTACTTTGAATTTACTACGAATTTGAAGAGTAATTTACTGAGAATTTAGGGAGAATTTTCTTGGAATTTACGGAGCAATTTACTGAGAATTTACGGAGAATTTTCTAAGTAATTTACTGAGAATTTACTGGGAATTTAATAAGTCATTTACTTGGAATTTACTGCGAATTTACTGAGAATTTTTTGGTAATTTGCTGAGAACTTACTAGGAATTTACCGAAAATATACTGAGTAATTTATTGAGAATTTACTGAGTAATTTGTTAATCATTTACTAGGAATTTGCTGAATAATGTACTGAAAATTTACTGGAAATTTACTCAGAATTTACTGGTAATTTGCTGAGAATTTAATTGGAATTTACTGGAAATATACTGAGTCATTTTCTGAGAATTTACTGACTAATTTGTTAATTATTTACTGGGAATTTACTGAATAATGTATTGAAAATTTACTGGGAATCTACTGAATAATTTACTGACAATTTACGAGGAATTTACTGGCAATTTAATGGGAATTTACTGAGTAATTTTTAATTATTTACTGGGAATTTTTTGAATAATTTACTAGGAATTTACTGAGTAATTTACAGGGAATTTACTGTGTAATTTATTGAGAATTTACGAGGAATTTATTGGGAATTTACGTAGTAATTTACTCAAAATTTACTCAATGATTTACTAAGTAATACACTGAGAATTTTATGGGAATTTACTAAGTAATTTACTGAAAATTTACTGAGTAATTTACAGGGAATTTACTGAGTAATTTAATGAGAATTTACTAGAAATTTACAAAGTAATTTATAGAGAATTAACTTGGAGTTTACTGAGTGTTTTACTGAAAATTAACTGCGAATTTACTAAGTAATTTACTGAGAATTTACTAAGTAATTACTCAAAATTTACTAGGAATTTACAAAGTGATTTACTTAAAATTCATAAGGAATTTACAGTGAATTTACAGGGAATTTACGGAGTAATTTTCTGAGAATTTACTGAGAATTTAATAGGAATTTACTAAGTAATTTGCTTAGAATTTTTTGGCAATTTATTGATATTTTACTGAAATTTTTTGAGAATTTACAGGAAATTTATTGAGTAGTTTACTCAAAATTTATCGGGAATTTACTGAGTAATTTACTTTGAATTTACTATGAATTTGAAGAGTAATTTACTGAGAATTTAGGGAGAATTTTCTTGGAATTTACGGAGCAATTTACTGAGAATTTACGGAGAATTTTCTATGTAATTTACTGAGAATTTACTAAGTAATTTACAGAGAATTTACTGGGAATTTAACAAGTCATTTACTTGGAATTTACTAAGTTATTTACTTGGAATTTACTGCGAATTTACTGAGAATTTTCTGGTAATTTGCTGAGAACTTACTAGGAATTTACTGGAAATATACTGAGTAATTTACTGAGAATTTACTGAGTAATTTGTTAATCATTTACTGGGAATTTACTGAATAATGTACTGGGAATTTACTCAGAATTTACTGGTAATTTGCTGAGAATTTAATAGGAATTTACTGGAAATATACTGAATAATTTTCTGAGAATTTACTAGTAATTTGCTGAGAATTTAATAGGAATTTACTGAATAATGTATTGAAAATTTACTAGGAATTTACAGAATAATTTACTAACAATTTACGAGTAATTTACTGTGTAATTTACTGAGAATTTACTGGCAATTTAATGGGAATTTACTGAGTAATTTTTAATTATTTATTGTGAATTTTCTGAATAATTTACTGAGTAATTTACTAGGAATTTACTGTGTAATTTATTGAGAATTTACGAGAAATTTATTGGGAATTTACTTAGTAATTTACTCAAAATTTACTCAGCGATTTACTAAGTAATACACTGAGAATTTTATGGGAATTTACTAAGTAATTTACTGAAAATTTACTGAGTAATTTACAGGGAATTTACTGAGTAATTTAATGAGAATTTACTAGAAATTTACAAAGTAATTTACATAGAATTAACTTGGAATTTACTGAGTGTTTTACTGAAAATTAACTGCGAATTTACTAAGTAATTTACTGAGAATTTACAGGAAATTTACTAAGTAATTACTCAAAATTTACTAGGAATTTACCGAGTGATTTACTTAAAATTGACAGGGAATTTACAGTGAATTTACTGGAAACTTTCGGAGTAATTTTATGAGAATTTACTGAGAATTTAATAGAAATTTACTAAGTAATTTGCTTAGAATTTTTTGGCAATTTACTGAGATTTTACTGAAATTTTCTGAGAATTTACAAGAAATTTATTGAGTAGTTTACTCAAAATTTATCGGGAATTTACTGAGTAATTCACTTTGAATTTACTACGAATTTGAAGAGTAATTTACTGAGAATTTAGGGAGAATTTTCTTGGAATTTACGGAGCAATTTACCGAGAATTTACGGAGAATTTTCTAAGTAATTTACTGAGAATTTACTAAGTAATTTACTGAGAATTTACTGGGAATTTAATAAGTCATTTACTTGGAATTTACTAAGTAATTTAATTGGAATTTACTGGGAATTTACTGAGAATTTTCTGGTAATTTGCTGAGAACTTACTAGGAATTTACTGGAAATATACTGAGTAATTTACTGAGAATTTATTGAGTAATTTGTTAATCATTTACTGGTAATTTACTAAATAATGTACTAAAAATTTACTGGGAATTTACTCAGAATTTACTGGTAATTTGCTGAGAATTTAATAGGAATTTACTGGAAATATACTGAGTAATTTTCTGAGAATTTACTGTGTAATTTGTTAATTATTTACTGGGAATTTACTGAATAATGAATTGAAAATTTACTGGGAATTTACTGAATAATTTACTGACAATTTACGAGGAATTTACTGTGTAATTTACTGGGAATTTTCTGAATAATTTACTGGGAATTTACTGTGCAATTTATTGAGAATTTACGAGGAATTTATTGGGAATTTACTTAGTAATTTACTCAAAATTTACTCAGCGATTTACTGAGAAATACACTGAGAATTTTATGGGAATTTACTAAGTAATTTACTGAGTAATTTACAGGGAATTTACTGAGTAATTTAATGAGAATTTACTAGAAATTTACAAAGAAATTTACAGAGAATTAACTTGGAATTTACTGAGTGTTTTACTGAAAATTAACTGCGAATTTACTAAGCAATTTACTGAGAATTTACTAAGTAATTACTCAAAATTTACTAGGAATTTACCGAGTGATTTACTTAAAATTCACAGGTAATTTACAGTGAATTTACTGGAAATTTACGGAGTAATTTTATGAGAATTTATTGAGAATTTAATAGGAATTTACTAAGTAATTTGCTTAGAATTTTTTGGCAATTTACTGAGATTTTATTGAAATTTTCTAAGAATTTACAGGAAATTTATTGAGTAGTTTACTCAAAATTTATCAGAAATTTACTGAGTAATTTACTTTGAATTTACTACGAATTTGAAGAGTAATTTACTGAGAATTTAGGGAGAATTTTCTTGGAATTTACGGAGCAATTTACTGAGAATTTACGGAGAATTTTCTAAGTAATTTACTGAGAATTTACTGGGAATTTAATAAGTCATTTACTTGGAATTTACTGCGAATTTACTGAGAATTTTTTGGTAATTTGCTGAGAACTTACTAGGAATTTACCGAAAATATACTGAGTAATTTATTGAGAATTTACTGAGTAATTTGTTAATCATTTACTAGGAATTTGCTGAATAATGTACTGAAAATTTACTGGAAATTTACTCAGAATTTACTGGTAATTTGCTGAGAATTTAATTGGAATTTACTGGAAATATACTGAGTCATTTTCTGAGAATTTACTGACTAATTTGTTAATTATTTACTGGGAATTTACTGAATAATGTATTGAAAATTTACTGGGAATCTACTGAATAATTTACTGACAATTTACGAGGAATTTACTGGCAATTTAATGGGAATTTACTGAGTAATTTTTAATTATTTACTGGGAATTTTTTGAATAATTTACTAGGAATTTACTGAGTAATTTACAGGGAATTTACTGTGTAATTTATTGAGAATTTACGAGGAATTTATTGGGAATTTACGTAGTAATTTACTCAAAATTTACTCAATGATTTACTAAGTAATACACTGAGAATTTTATGGGAATTTACTAAGTAATTTACTGAAAATTTACTGAGTAATTTACAGGGAATTTACTGAGTAATTTAATGAGAATTTACTAGAAATTTACAAAGTAATTTATAGAGAATTAACTTGGAGTTTACTGAGTGTTTTACTGAAAATTAACTGCGAATTTACTAAGTAATTACTCAAAATTTACTAGGAATTTACAAAGTGATTTACTTAAAATTCATAAGGAATTTACAGTGAATTTACAGGGAATTTACGGAGTAATTTTCTGAGAATTTACTGAGAATTTAATAGGAATTTACTAAGTAATTTGCTTAGAATTTTTTGGCAATTTATTGATATTTTACTGAAATTTTTTGAGAATTTACAGGAAATTTATTGAGTAGTTTACTCAAAATTTATCGGGAATTTACTGAGTAATTTACTTTGAATTTACTATGAATTTGAAGAGTAATTTACTGAGAATTTAGGGAGAATTTTCTTGGAATTTACGGAGCAATTTACTGAGAATTTACGGAGAATTTTCTATGTAATTTACTGAGAATTTACTAAGTAATTTACAGAGAATTTACTGGGAATTTAACAAGTCATTTACTTGGAATTTACTAAGTTATTTACTTGGAATTTACTGCGAATTTACTGAGAATTTTCTGGTAATTTGCTGAGAACTTACTAGGAATTTACTGGAAATATACTGAGTAATTTACTGAGAATTTACTGAGTAATTTGTTAATCATTTACTGGGAATTTACTGAATAATGTACTGGGAATTTACTCAGAATTTACTGGTAATTTGCTGAGAATTTAATAGGAATTTACTGGAAATATACTGAATAATTTTCTGAGAATTTACTAGTAATTTGCTGAGAATTTAATAGGAATTTACTGAATAATGTATTGAAAATTTACTAGGAATTTACAGAATAATTTACTAACAATTTACGAGTAATTTACTGTGTAATTTACTGAGAATTTACTGGCAATTTAATGGGAATTTACTGAGTAATTTTTAATTATTTATTGTGAATTTTCTGAATAATTTACTGAGTAATTTACTAGGAATTTACTGTGTAATTTATTGAGAATTTACGAGAAATTTATTGGGAATTTACTTAGTAATTTACTCAAAATTTACTCAGCGATTTACTAAGTAATACACTGAGAATTTTATGGGAATTTACTAAGTAATTTACTGAAAATTTACTGAGTAATTTACAGGGAATTTACTGAGTAATTTAATGAGAATTTACTAGAAATTTACAAAGTAATTTACATAGAATTAACTTGGAATTTACTGAGTGTTTTACTGAAAATTAACTGCGAATTTACTAAGTAATTTACTGAGAATTTACAGGAAATTTACTAAGTAATTACTCAAAATTTACTAGGAATTTACCGAGTGATTTACTTAAAATTGACAGGGAATTTACAGTGAATTTACTGGAAACTTTCGGAGTAATTTTATGAGAATTTACTGAGAATTTAATAGAAATTTACTAAGTAATTTGCTTAGAATTTTTTGGCAATTTACTGAGATTTTACTGAAATTTTCTGAGAATTTACAAGAAATTTATTGAGTAGTTTACTCAAAATTTATCGGGAATTTACTGAGTAATTCACTTTGAATTTACTACGAATTTGAAGAGTAATTTACTGAGAATTTAGGGAGAATTTTCTTGGAATTTACGGAGCAATTTACCGAGAATTTACGGAGAATTTTCTAAGTAATTTACTGAGAATTTACTAAGTAATTTACTGAGAATTTACTGGGAATTTAATAAGTCATTTACTTGGAATTTACTAAGTAATTTAATTGGAATTTACTGGGAATTTACTGAGAATTTTCTGGTAATTTGCTGAGAACTTACTAGGAATTTACTGGAAATATACTGAGTAATTTACTGAGAATTTATTGAGTAATTTGTTAATCATTTACTGGTAATTTACTAAATAATGTACTAAAAATTTACTGGGAATTTACTCAGAATTTACTGGTAATTTGCTGAGAATTTAATAGGAATTTACTGGAAATATACTGAGTAATTTTCTGAGAATTTACTGTGTAATTTGTTAATTATTTACTGGGAATTTACTGAATAATGAATTGAAAATTTACTGGGAATTTACTGAATAATTTACTGACAATTTACGAGGAATTTACTGTGTAATTTACTGGGAATTTTCTGAATAATTTACTGGGAATTTACTGTGCAATTTATTGAGAATTTACGAGGAATTTATTGGGAATTTACTTAGTAATTTACTCAAAATTTACTCAGCGATTTACTGAGAAATACACTGAGAATTTTATGGGAATTTACTAAGTAATTTACTGAGTAATTTACAGGGAATTTACTGAGTAATTTAATGAGAATTTACTAGAAATTTACAAAGAAATTTACAGAGAATTAACTTGGAATTTACTGAGTGTTTTACTGAAAATTAACTGCGAATTTACTAAGCAATTTACTGAGAATTTACTAAGTAATTACTCAAAATTTACTAGGAATTTACCGAGTGATTTACTTAAAATTCACAGGTAATTTACAGTGAATTTACTGGAAATTTACGGAGTAATTTTATGAGAATTTATTGAGAATTTAATAGGAATTTACTAAGTAATTTGCTTAGAATTTTTTGGCAATTTACTGAGATTTTATTGAAATTTTCTAAGAATTTACAGGAAATTTATTGAGTAGTTTACTCAAAATTTATCAGAAATTTACTGAGTAATTTACTTTGAATTTACTACGAATTTGAAGAGTAATTTACTGAGAATTTAGGGAGAATTTTCTTGGAATTTACGGAGCAATTTACTGAGAATTTACGGAGAATTTTCTAAGTAATTTACTGAGAATTTACTGGGAATTTAATAAGTCATTTACTTGGAATTTACTGCGAATTTACTGAGAATTTTTTGGTAATTTGCTGAGAACTTACTAGGAATTTACCGAAAATATACTGAGTAATTTATTGAGAATTTACTGAGTAATTTGTTAATCATTTACTAGGAATTTGCTGAATAATGTACTGAAAATTTACTGGAAATTTACTCAGAATTTACTGGTAATTTGCTGAGAATTTAATTGGAATTTACTGGAAATATACTGAGTCATTTTCTGAGAATTTACTGACTAATTTGTTAATTATTTACTGGGAATTTACTGAATAATGTATTGAAAATTTACTGGGAATCTACTGAATAATTTACTGACAATTTACGAGGAATTTACTATGTAATTTACTGAGAATTTACTGGCAATTTAATGGGAATTTACTAAGTAATTTTTAATTATTTGTTGGGAATTTTCTAAATAATTTACTAGGAATTTACTGAGTAATTTACTGGGAATTTATTGTGTAATTTATTGAGAATTTATGAGGAATTTATTGGGAATTTACTTAGTAATTTACTCAAAATTTACTCAGCGATTTACTGAGTAATACACTAAAAATTTTATTGGAATTTACTAAGTAATTTACTAAAAATTTACTGAGTAATTTACAGGGAATTTACTGAGTAATTTAATGAGAATTTACTAGAAATTTACAAAGTAATTTACAGAGAATTAATTTGGAATTTACTGAGTGTTTTACTGAAAATTAACTGCGAATTTACTAAGTAATTTACTGAGAATTTACAGGAAATTTACTAAGTAATTACTCAAAATTTACTAGGAATTTATCGAGTGATTTACTTAAAATTCACAGGGAATTTACAGTGAATTTACTGGAAATTTTCGGAGTAATTTTATGAGAATTTACTGAGAATTTAATAGAAATTTACTAAGTAATTTGCTTAGAATTTTTTGGCAATTTACTGAGATTTTACTGAAATTTTCTGAGAATTTACAAGAAATTTATTGAGTAGTTTACTCAAAATTTATCGGGAATTTACTGAGTAATTTACTTTGAATTTACTACGAATTTGAAGAGTAATTTACTGAGAATTTAGGGAGAATTTTCTTGGAATTTACGGAGAATTTTCTAAGTAATTTACTGAGAATTTACTAAGTAATTTACAGAGAATTTACTGGGAATTTAATAAGTCATTTACTTGGAATTTACTAAGTAATTTACTTGGAATTTACTGCGAAGTTACTGAGAATTTTCTGGTAATTTGCTGAGAACTTACTAGGAATTTACTTGAAATATACTCAGTAATTTATTGAGTAATTTGTTAATCATTTACTGGAAATTTACTGAATAATGTACGGAAAATTTACTGGGAATTTACTGGTAATTTGCCTAGAATTTAATAGGAATTTTCTGGAAATATACTGAGTAATTTTCTGAGAATTTACTGAGTAATTTGTTAATTATTTACTGGGAATTTACTTAATAATGTATTGAAAATTTATTGGGAATTTACTGAATAATTTACTGACAATTTACGAGGAATTTACTGTGTAATTTACTGAGAATTTACTGGCAATTTAATGGGAATTTACTGAGTAATTTTAATTATTTACTGGGAATTTTCTGAATAATTTACTAGGAATTTACTGAGTAATTTATTGGGAATTTACTGTGTAATTTATTGAGAATTTACGAGGAATTTATTGGGAATTTACTTAGTAATTTACTCAAAATTTACTCAGCGATTTAATGAGTAATACACTAAAAATTTTATTGGAATTTACTAAGTAATTTACTGAGTAATTTACAGGGAATTTACTGAGTAATTTAATGAGAATTTACTAGAAATTTACAAAGTAATTTACAGAGAATTAACTTGGAATTTACTGAGTGTTTTACTTAAAATTAACTGCGAATTTACTAAGTAATTTACTAAGAATTTACTAAGTAATTACTCAAAATTTACTAGGAATTTACCGAGTGATTTACTTAAAATTCACATGGAATTTACAGTGAATTTACTGGGAATTTACGGAGTAATTTTCTGAGAATTTACTGAGAATTTAATAGGAATTTACTAAGTAATTTGCTTAGAATTTTTTGGCAATTTACTGAGATTTTACTGAAATTTTCTGAGAATTTACAGGAAATTTATTGAGTAGTTTACTCAAAATTTATCGGGAATTTACTGATTAATTTACTTTCAATTTACTACGAATTTGAAGAGTAATTTACTGAGAATTTAGGGAGAATTTTCTTGGAATTTACGGAGCAATTTACTGAGAATTTACGGAGAATTTTCTAAGTAATTTACTGAGAATTTACTAAGTAATTTACAGAGAATTTACTGGGAATTTAATAAGTCATTTACTTGGAATTTACTAAGTAATTTACTTGAAATTTACTGCGAAGTTACTGAGAATTTTCTGGTAATTTGCTGAGAACTTATTAGGAATTTACTGGAAATATACTGAGTAATTTACTGAGAATTTACTGAGTAATTTGTTAATCATTTACTTGGAATTTACTGAATAATGTACTGAAAATTTACTGAGAATTTACTGGGAATTTACTGGTAATTTGTTGAGAATTTACTGGGAATTTACTGGAAATATACTGAGTAATTTTCTAAGAATTTACTGAGTAATTTGTTAATTATTTACTGGGAATTTACTGAATAATGTATTGAAAATTTACTAGGAATTTACTGAATAATTTACTGACAATTTACGAGGAATTTTGTCACGACCCCAAACCGCCCCTAGTAGTTTGGTGCCGTGATGGCCAGTAATCCGTAATTACCGAAGGCCAACTTTCAAAAACTTAACATAATCAGAGTATGGATATAGGGGGCTCACAAATGCGGAAGCAATAATCTAAAACACAAGTAGTCCATAAGAGCTGTGCGTAGATCAAATGCAATGCCAAACATTTCCAATTAACTTTACAACTTGAATACAACAAAGTAAAAGACGGGTTACATCTTGATCAAAAGGCTTCTTGAGCCGACATATACAAAATACAGTTAATACAAGCCAAGAAGCATGATTTTCAAGAATTGCCGACATAAAGATAAATGGCATTGCCGACGTAAATACAAAACAAAGCCGACATAATCATGAGTCCAAATAAGCTTTCAAAACGGTCTAGGCGTCGCCGACGTCCTGCTCATCACCTACATATATATAGAGAGGGTGAGCTTGGATACTCAGTGAATGGTACTAATAGTAAAGGTTTGCATGAATATAGCCGGAGTCTTTCAAAACAAACGCATCAAACTTCATCAAGACAAGGGATGAACCGTATTCATCAATCAAATCATACAAGTCTCAAGGATGTTTACTGACATCGGCAAAACACATCAAGCTCATCAAAACAAGGGCTGTACGATCCGTAATCGTTTAGTCAAAGGTACTGCGAAAGTTTATAGTCTTCCAGCACAAGGGACTTGTGTTACTTAGGCCCGTAGCCCGATTTAACAATATAGTCTTTTCAAGAAAGGACCGTATCCTTTTGTACTTAGGGCTGCGAAAGTTTAGAGTCCTCCAGCACAAGGGACTTTTCAAGGTTAACATCAAACGAAGCTTATACTTGATACATCAAAACAGAGCTATTCATTCATGCTTAGCAAATACTTTCGTCAAAACAAAATAAAGCAAGATTCATCAAAAACAAGTGTAACATAGCTTTACTAGAAATACCACTCACATAGTTTTCCACGGGTGTAGGCTCAAAGCAAATATCAAGGACCTACAATCACATGGCAAATCACATTATCAAAACAAGCTCATATACACATGCGAATGATCTCGGCATTCTCGCCAGACCCAAGTCGATAACAAAGCAAAACATGCTGGGAGTTTACACACTGCTCCCGTCTCATGAAAACACACTGGGGTACCAACCAGGTCTTTGCCGAGGTCCCACACATCCTTGCCGAGGTGCGGTCCCGATGGCCTCATTCAAAAGCAAAGTCGGGAAAAACCTGGGTTTTCCCTTTGAAGAACATGTGAAGAACATGATGAACATGGTCATGAAGAAGACGAATGCAAGGATCATAACTTGTTACAAAATCTGAGATTTCATGCCAAGAGTTCAAAACATGGACCTGGGTACCCATACAAGAAGGTCATGTAAGAACGAACACAAAAACATGATTTTCGTTCCAAACTTTCGGATCAAAATGAGACTTTCCTGTAAGAACTCATGAAAATCATTTTCTCTTTCCAAAACCAACTTCAAAGCAATGTATGACATGCAAAACAGATTCGATCATGCAATGCCGCTAGATGATCAACATCAACAATCAAAGTAGATCAAGACTCAAACCTCAAAACTCGGATCCAACGGTTCAAACCACGGAGATCAAGCTTGGAAGGCTAGCTCTCACTCAAGAACTTCTCCTCCTTCTCTCTAGAGCTTCTCTCTCTAAAACAAGGATTTGAGACCAAAAATGATTTGTTTCTAAGTCTTCCGGCTGTCTTAACAATCAGCTCGGACATGTGGCGCTACCGGGTTGGTTCAACACAAAAAGGTGATTGACAAGTCTCTGACAAAGCGTATGCAGCAAGCTCGGGTAAGACACATCGGCAATAAATGACATCGGCTCAAATCAAGGATCCGGCAACAGGATAACAAAACATCGGCTAGGGAGGACGACACTTGACTAAGCTGTGCCACACCTTGGCCGGGGTGTGCCACATCTCGGCCTAGGCCATACCTGCCTGCGGACAAGGTTCACTAAATGCAAAACATCTCGGCAATAAATGCCCGAGGTGAAGGTGGGGGTCGACCAAGGTCTCCAAGCAGTTCTAAGTACAAGGGTTCAAAAGCGAACTAAGCTCAAGATGACCTCGGCCACACACACACACACCGAACAAGGAGCAAAACTACGCAAGCAACACAAACAAAACAAGGCAAACAAATCCTTCCAATTAACATAACAAGGCAAGATCATGCAGGAATGTATGCAAGTATGACAAGAGTAAGGTGAGGGTTGTTACAAATTTACTGTGTAATTTACTAAGAATTTACTGGCAATTTAATGGAAATTTACTGAGTAATTTTCTGAATAATTTACTAGGAATTTACTGATTAATTTATTGGAAATTTACTGTGTAATTTATTGAGAATTTACGAGGAATTTATTGGGAATTTACTTAGTAATTTACTCAAAATTTACTCAGCGATTTACTGAGTAATACACTGAGAATTTTATGGGAATTTACTAAGTAATTTACTGAAAATTTACTGAGTAATTTACAGGGAATTTACTGAGTAATTTAATGAGAATTTATTAGAAATTTACAAAGTAATTTATAGAGAATTAACTTGGAATTTACTGAGTGTTTTACTTAAAATTAACTGTGAATTTACTAAGTAATTTACTGAGAATTTACTAAGTAATTACTCAAAATTTACTAGGAATTTACCGAGTGATTTACTTAAAATTCACAGGGAATTTACGGTGAATTTATTGGGAATTTACGGAGTAATTTTCTGAGAATTTAATAGGAATTTACTAAGTAATTTGCTTAGAATTTTTTGACAATTTACTGAGATTTTACTGAAATTTTATGAGAATTTACAGAAAATTTATTGAGTAGTTTACTCAAAATTTATCAGGAATTTACTGAGTAATTTACTTTAAATTTACTACGAATTTGAAGAGTAATTTACTGAGAATTTAGGGAGAATTTTCTTGGAATTTACGGAGCAATTTACGGAGAATTTTCTAAGTAATTTACTGAGAATTTACTAAGTAATTTACAGAGAATTTACTGGGAATTTAATAAGTCATTTACTTGGAATTTACTAAGTAATTTACTTGGAATTTACCGCGAATTTACTGTGAATTTTCTGGTAATTTGCTGAGAACTTACTAGGAATTTACTGGAAATATACTGAGTAATTTACTGAGAATTTACTGAGTAATTTGTTAATCATTTACTGGGAATTTACTGAAAAATGTACTGAAAATTTACTAGGAATTTACTGGGAATTTACTCAGAATTTACTGGTAATTTGCTGAGAATTTAATAGGAATTTACTGGAAGTATATTGAGTAATTTTCTGAGAATTTATTGAGTAATTTGTTAATTATTTACTGGGATTTTACTGAATAATGTATTGAAAATTTACTGGCAATTTACTGAATAATTTACTGACAATTTATGAGGAATTTACTAGCAATTTAATGGGAATTTACTGAGTAATTTTTAATTATTTACTGGGAATTTTCTGATAATTTACTGGGAATTTACTGAGTAATTTACTGGGAATTTATTGTGTAATTTATTGAGAATTTACGAGGAATTTATTGGGAATTTACTTAGTAATTTACTCAAAATTTACTCAACGATTTACTGAGAATTTACTGAGTAATATACTGAGAATTTTATGGGAATTTACTAAGTAATTTACTGAAAATTTACTTGGAATTTACTTGAAATTTACTGGCAATTTAATGAGGAATTTACTAAGAATTTACTGGGAATTTATTGAAAATTTACTGGGAATATTCTGAATAATTTTCTGAGAATTTATTGGCAATTTATAGTGTAATTATTGAGAATTTATTTGGAATTTACACAGTAATTTACTGAGAATTTATTGAGAATTCATAGAGTATTTACTGGGAATTTACTGACAATTTGTTGAGTAATTTACTGATAATTTACTTGGAGTTTATTGGGAATTTACTACCTAATTTGTTGAGAATTTACTGAGAATTTACTTTGTAATTTACTTAGAATTTATTGGGAATTTACTGAGTAATTTACTGAGAATTTATTCGAAATTTACTAAGTTATTTAATGAGAATTTATTGGGAATTTACTGAGTAATTTACTAAGAATTTACTAGTAATTAATTGAGCCACTTATTGGGAATTTAATGAGAAATTTACTAATAATTTACGGGGAATTTACTGAGTAATTTACTGGAAATTTACTGATTAATTTGCTGAGAATTTACTAGGAATTTACTAAGTAATTTACTGGAAATTTACTGAGTAATTTATTGAGAATTTATTGGGAATTTATGGAGTAATTTACTGAGAATTTAATGAATAATTTAATGAGAATTTACTGGCAATTTACTGAGAAATTTACTGGGAATTTCTAAGAATTTACTCAGCAATTCACTGAATAATTTACTGAGAATTTAATGAGAATTTACTGGGAATATATTGAGTAATTTACTGAGTAATTTGCTAATTATTTATTGAATAATTTATTGAGAATTTACTAAGTAATTTATTGGGAATTTACTGTATAATTTATTGAGAATTTACTAAGTAATTTATTGGGAATTTAGTCAATAATTTATTGAGTAATTTACTAGAAATTTACTGAGTAATATACTGAGAATTTACTAAGTAATTTACGGAGAATTTACTGAGTAATTTAATGAGAATTTATTTGGAATTTACTAAGTAATTTACAGAGAATTAACTTGGAATTTACTGAGTATTTTACTGAAAATTAACAGGAAATTTACTAAGTAATTTACTGAGAATTTATAGGAAATTCACTGAGTAATTTACTCAGAATTTACTGGGAATTTACAGAGTAATTTACTTAAAATTCACAGGGAATTTACCGAGAATTTACTAGGAATTTACTGAGTAGTTTACTCAGAATTTACAAGGGAATTTGCTGAGTAATTTTATTTGAAATTATAGGGAATTAACAGAGAATTTACTAGGAATTTACTGAGATTTTACTGAGTAATTTACTGATAAATTTCTGTGTATTTACTACGTAATTTATGGAGAATTTATTGAGTAATTTACTAAATAATTTACTGTGAATTTACAGAGTAATTTACTGATAATTTACTGAGTAATTTACTCAGAATTTAGTAGGAATTTACTTAGTAAATTACTGGAAATTTACTGAGCAATTTACTGAGAATTTATTGGTAATTTTCTGATTAATGAACTTTGAATTTTTTTGGAAATTTACTAGGAATTACAGGGAATTTACTGAAAATTTATTCAGTAATTCACTGGGAATTTACTAAGTAATTTACGAAGAATTTATTGGGAATTTACTGAGTAATTTTTCGAGAATTTACTAGGAATTTTGTCATGACCCGAACCCGTCCCCGTGGGTTAAGGACATAACAGGCCAGTAATCATGAGATTACCTACGCTCTCAAACCAAAACAAATGTATTTTTAACAGAGATAAAGGGGGCTAAACGGAAGCAGTTCAAAACTTTGTCCATAGAGTTGTGCTTACGTGGCACATCCAAACACATATGCATTAATAACTCACAACAGAAATGCAGTAGCATAAGTTCTATACAAACAGGATCATTCAAAAACTAAGTCAACCCATGAAAACTATGTACAACATATACAAAGACTTCGCCAATATGACAACATAAAACAAAATGACAAAAGGCGAAGGCGAGTATGGACGCGCCCTCGGGCTTTGTCCATAGAGTTGTGCTTACGTGGCACATCCAAACACATATGCATTAATAACTCACAACAGAAATGCAGTAGCATAAGTTCTATACAAACAGGATCATTCAAAAACTAAGTCAACCCATGAAAACTATGTACAACATATACAAAGACTTCGCCAATATGACAACATAAAACAAAATGACAAAAGGCGAAGGCGAGTATGGACGCGCCCTCGGGCTTTGTGCCACCACAGTTCGGACTCCCTTTTGTGTCACGGTTCTTAGTCTGAACCAAAGAGTCCAAATCCGGCAAATCGTTTTGAGAAAACAGATTTTTAGAAAAGAAGTGCCAAACATGGACTGCTTTGCCAGATACAGAGTTGCCACCTAAATATTTTTTAATGGGGAAATTTAGGAAACCCTGACTCGTTTGCCTAAGGCCACGTGTCCGTCATTACCAAAGTTGCCTCGGCTCGGGAACTTGGGTACGATTGGGGAAGGTCAGCTATGAGCACCCCCTCTCGCCCGATCCGAAAATCGACCTCTACTAACGATGATATCCAATTTTGAAAACGTTATGTGTTCTTATACCGGTTATTAGCTTAGAATTACTATGTGATGCGCACGGCAAGACAAGTATAGACTAAATTGCCTAAGTCGGAACGAAGCATCGCATTTCCGTTTGTTTGGAAAATGGTTTGAATTTTGCTACTCGCGAGTAGGCTAAAATACGGATTTCGATGAATTATCCCAACTCAAACAATCTAACCTTCACCCACAGGCATTCAGGCAGTTCATATCACATAAGCATCTAGCCACATGGTAAGCATGCTATCATGTTAACATTCACACTCATGCGAGATGCTAAAGCATAAAAGCTTACCGAGTACTCCAAGCCAAAACAAGAAACTAGTTAGTAATCATGCATGACCCTAGTTAATGCTTAAGATGGCTAATGCAACACATGCAAAATACAACTAGAAATATGCTCGGCTATTCTAAGAATGACATGTGAGATGTTACAACTAACACGTATTCAACTTGGAATTGAAATACAATGCAGTTAGTATGATGCGCCGAGCCCGGTGCATGCAAGATAAATGTATGGATGCACGCATGCATAGCATAAGGTATGCTAATTTAAATATGCCCTAATACTAACCATCAAAGCAGGTAAGTAAAAGGGAGAAAGAAGTAGGGGTTGGAAGACATGCACACACGCACCCACGCTTATTACAAATTTGCCCTCGCTCGAAGGGACCGAAAGAATAATACAATTTAACTAACTATCAAGCTAATTAAATATTACAGACAATTAACTAGTTAAGCAAATTAACTAAGCTAATTAAGCATTAAAAGCAGCCTCAGGAAGAGGGCCCAATGCATGCGCGCTCGGTTCCGCTCGGAAGTCCACTGCTATGCAAAAGTTGCCTCTGTTTCCCCTGCTCTGCTCCTCTGAAAATTGCACAAATCCCAAGGTATGCTCCATGGACACTGTGGATCACCACCGACCAAGTGGAAACCCCACCGACCATGTCCGGATGGTCATCGACCATTTGTTGAGCTCTCGGCCATCAATAATTGGTCGGTCGGCAGTATAGATGGCCGGCCGGTCAAAGCTTCCTGCAGCAACCTGTTTTGACAGCAGCAGAGGGCAAAACATGGCATGGCAATGTATTTCAAGCAATGTTTGCACCAACCACACTCCTTATCATGTTTATGACTCAAAGAAGGATGGTCCTCGATTCTCGGACCATCAATCGCGCATTTCAATGCGTGATGGCTCAAGAAACCAAGTGTGCCATTTCAATGTCGAATGAAATGCACTTAAACAAACAAATGGCCCAACCCCTATCATACTCAATTCAAGAGGCAAAGCATGCATGCCAATGCCATGCAACTTAGGCATGTGAGCTAGTATGCAACATGAGCATGCAAATGAAGATGCAAGGATGCAACTAACAAGCATGCAAAGTTTAATGTCAACATGCACACATGCAAGGCATATAACATGTTAGACAACTTAGCAAGAAATGCATGCCAAATGCAACACCATTCAAGCATGCAACAACATGTCCTGAACCAAGTATCTAAACATACAATCATGCATGCAAACATGGTTCATCACTTAGGCATAAAGAAGCAACTTCTAAGCACACTTAAAAGAGGCTAAACATGGGCATATGGCAAGCAATATAAGCTCTGAAAATCCTGAAAAAGAGGTGCCAAACCAACTAATCAAAACAAGCAAAGCATGCATAAAAGCTTGGAATTAGCCCAATGACTTAAACCATGATCATGTGACACATGAAACAAATGATCAAAGTGAATCAAAACAGTCTCAAATCATGCAAAAGTAGGCCCCAAAAACCACTTAGATGGCATCTAAATGATCTAATCCTAGAGGCATACACAATAGCACAAACATGGAGCATGAAACACCAAACCTCTAACCCATTAAAAGGGCATCAAATGCAAGCATACAAGCATACCACAAGGACTGAAATGGCATTGCAAATGGTTCCAAACCACTGAAATGATGCAAGGATGGCATGCTAGAGGGGTCAATGCTTAAGGCATACAAGAGAGGTTACATAGTAGCTATACAAAGCAAGGCATGGACAACCCAAATGACCAAAAATAGACCTTTAGCATGCTAAAACAAGCATAAAAGCTTCACAAAGCTAAGCCAAAAACATGCTAGAAACAAGGCTCAAAGCACAAGGCATGTTAAGGCAATTCATGGCATTACATGACATGTATGCTAAGCAAGCATGGTGTGTCTAAACCAAGTAAAAATAGAGGTAAAGCATGGCAAAATACTACCAAATACCTACTGAAACATGGCCAACATGAGTTCAAAAATGGTGCTCACACATGAGGCTTAAATGGCACATTTTAAAGACAACAAGGAGAGGGGGTGGCCCTCTCCTTCTTAGGACCTTAAACCACTATCCTCACCACTAAAATCCCTCAAGATTTCAGTGGTGAGGAGACCCAAACAAGGTGGTCCCGGAGCTCACCAAAATAGCACAAAAATGGGGCCAAACAAGCCCTAAGAGGGGTCGAACAACTCCAAACAACAAAACACCCTTAAACAACTATTTTAAACAAGTAAAAACAAGACTTTTATTAGTTATATGAAAAGTCTAAAAATAGTTGCAAGATAGGCAAAAAAGCTATGAAAAAATGGGGAATAAAAGGCAAGAACACTCACCCTTGAAGAACACTTCCAAGATCACAAGGTCAGACCTCTTCTTGGATCAAAACCAGCTCAAAAAGTCCAAGATCAACCCTCTAAAGTCTCAGCAATTAAGGGAAGGTGTAATGGTAGGTGTTTATGTGCAAAACTATGAACAAACACACACTTATACACAATGAGAGGAAGGTATAGAGATAGAATAGACACACTTCTAACCCTAAAAAGAACTAGACCTCTGGAGCTTCTTTCTAACTCTAGAAGAGGGAGGAGAGGCTTCCTCTTTATAGAAGCTCACTCTTGCAAAGCTTCTCAAGTAAGCTAGTCAAGAGTGAGATCCCTCCATACACGTGTATGGAGGGGAGCAAAGTGGGTACCAACTATCACAGCTGGCACAAAATATCTGCCAAAAGCAGATGCACAGTGGTCAGCCGACCAAAAATGCAATTTGACCAAAATAGATGGCCAATCGACTACAAAGAGTGCCGGTCGGCCAAACATTTGGCCAGTGGCAACAAACCAATAGCCGATGGCCTCAAGCCATGGCCGGTGGAGTGTGGGGATGGCCAACAAGCCATTCCCTGCCCTCAAGAGCAAAAACACAAGTGTTTGGTGCAAAACCAAACACAAAACAGTCGAGTCGAGAGATCCTGAGGCAAGGCGCATAGCCGAGACCTCCGGGAACTCAAGACGAACACAAACAAGGATGATCACCGAGTGTTCAAACGGTGACGTCCAAGTCTTGAGGGCGGTCAAAAATGGGGTGTCTACAACGAGTCTCATGCGTGAGACACATGGGCTGACTCTCCAAAACTTGGTTGTTCCACACGGACTTCACTGGGGCTGGGTCTAGACCTCTCTTGGCTCACCTACAAACACATGAATGAGCGTGAGAGATAGCCCAGTGAATAATATCAAATGAAAAGATACAAACGATATGTAAAACAACCTAATCCAAACGGCCTTGGGCCCAATTCACATTTTAGATTAGCATTTATATACACAATTTAAGTCAAGTGACTGGGGTTCCAAACAAACTGGCCTTTGGCCCATTTATCTTTCATTCCTTTCAAAACGGCCTCTAGCCCACTCATTTATGTCAAAACGGCCTTTGGCCCATTCAAAACGGCCTTTGGCCCATCCATTCATGTCAAAACGGCCTTTGGCCCTTCCATTCATGACAAAACGGCCTTCGGCCCATTCATCCATGTCAAAACGGCCTTCGGCCCATTCATTCATCTTAAAATGGCCTTCGGTCCATTCATTCATATCAAAACGGCCTTTGGCCCATTTATTCATGACAAAACGACCTTCGGCCCATTCATTCATATCAAAACGATCTTTGGCCCATTCATTCATGACAAAACGTTTGCCCATAATTCAAAAGGAAGTAAGCAATTGGACAAACGACAAGTTTCAAATATCGATATTACTCACAGTGATCGGTTGGTTGGTTTGCCCTAGAGCTCGACCCTACACATTTCATGAACACAAAAGGGTCACCAACAATTCAATCCGTTCTTAAATTCACATTTTCCTCTTTAGGCTTTATTCTTATCTCTTTAACTCATTTACAATGTTTAACACATGCCTAACAGTGCTTGCAAGTGAAAGAGAACGGAAAACGAAACACAGAATGCGAAAACAAAATTTCAGAAAACAGGGTCCCCGCTCGAGCGGACCCAAGAGGCCTGCAAAAGTACTGGTTGCATGAAAAATAAGCTCGAGCGTGAAATAGGGCGCTCGAGCGGAAGGCCTGTCTACAAAGCTCCCCCACTCGAGTGTGAAATACCCAGCTCGAGCGGACACAAAGTCTGCAAAAAGTACTGGGAGCACGTATTTCCCGCTCGAGCAGCCATTACCCCGCTCGAGCGGACATCAAAATTCTAGGTTTCCCAGATTGTGTTCTTGAGTTCAAATTCGACCTTCAAGCCAACAATTCTTGCATGCAATGGCTCAAATCTCAAATATAATCGTACTAACATGGTATAAGCCCCAAATTACAACCCAATGAAGCTCAATTTCACAATAAATCACATGCATGGCTCATTTTCCACCAAACTCATTACCAACATAACAATTTCATGCATTCAACACTTACATCTTCATAAATTTGTACATGCATGTGGTATACTACTCTCATTCCCAATTTATAAGATGAAGAGATGGTCAAGAACATGATCTTCAACTAAAAACTTACATGCATGAGTTCTAAGACTTCAAATTCGACAAAACCAACCCATTTCATGCTCTTCATCATCACACAACTTTGAACACACAAGATTACACATTAAATTCATGAATTCAAGAATCAATGCTTACCTAGAAGCGCAATCTATGGTTAATTCTTGAACTAGACTTCAAATTCCCAAGCTTGAGTCGAAAATTACACAATTCTCTCCCTCTCTCTCTCTAACAGTCGGCCCCTCTCTCTTTCTTAGAGTTTGATTAGCCCAAGTGAAGATACAAGAGGGAATGGGCGGTGTAGTGCTCTTACACAACAAATCCCACTAAACAAAATTACAAATATTAACAATTTGAGCACAAAGCCATTAAATAAATCAATTTAATCTGACCCGAATCAATTTTCAATTAAATTTCACCGTAGGCTCTAAAAATTATGCTAATCATAATGGCGCAATCAATTTCGGGTTCTGTGGCCGATAAGGCCTTCAATTTAATTTCCAAAGCAGATAATCAAACAGATATTCCTACGGTGAATAGATAGAAATTCAAAATCACATATTTTCACATAATGGTGCACACGATCATGTCAAAACACATAATCACATTCATACTAAGGACCAATTAACATATTACGGAACAGAGGTATCACAAATTTACTTACTAATTTAAAGGCAATTTACTGAGTAATTTACTTTGAATTTACTGGGAATTTTCAGAGAAGTTACTGGCAATTTACTGAGAATTTGGTGGGTAATTTACTAAGAATTTACTGAGTAGTTTATTGGCAATTTACTGAGTAATTTATTATGAATTTACTGGGAATATACTGAGTAATTTACTGAGCAATTTACCGAGAATTTAATTAGGATTACGATGAATTTACTTAGTAATTTACTGAAAATTTACTGAAAATTTTCTGAGTAATTTACTAACACTTTACTGGGAATTACAGATTAATTTGCTAAGAATTTACTGGGAATTTAGTGAGTAATTTACTAAGAATTTACAGGGAATTTACTGAGTAATTTATTGGGAATTTACTGAGTAATTTACTGAGAATTTACTGGGAATTTACTGAGTAATTTGTTGAGTAATTTACTGGGAATTTAATGAGTAATTTACTGAGTAATTTACTAGGAATTTTTTGAGAATTTACTGAATAACTTACAGGGAATTTACTAAGTAATTACTGAGAATTTAATTGAAATTTACTGAGTAATTTATTGAGAATTTTCTGGCAATTTACTGGGTAATTTATTAAGTATTTACTAGGAATTTATTGAATAATTGGCTGAGAATTTACTGAGAATTTACAGGAAATTTATTGAGTAGTTTACTCAAAATTTATAAGGAATTTACTAAGTAATTAATTGATAATTTACTGGAAATTTACTGGAAATTTACACAGTAATTTATAGAGAATTTAGAGAGAATTTACTGGGAATTTACAGAGTAATTTACTGAGAATTTATAGAAATTTTTTGAGTAATTTTTTGAGAATTTACTAAGTAATTTACAGAGAATTTACTGAGTATTTTACTGAAAATTTAATGAGTAATTTACTAATTAATTTGCTGAGAATTTACTGGGAATTTACTGAATAATTTGCTGAGAATTTTCTGGGCATTTACTGAGTAATTTACGGAGAAATTATTGATAATTTACTGGAAATTTGCTAAGTAATTTACTGAGAATTTACAGGGAATTTACTGAGTAATTTAATGAGAATTTACTGAGTAATTTACATAGAATTAACAAGGAATTTACTGAAAATTAAGTAGTAATTTACTAAGGAATTTACTAAGAATTTAAACGGAATTTACTAAGTAATTTACTGGGAATTTACTGAGTAATTTACTAAAAATTTACAGGGAATTTACATAGTAATTTTTCGATAATTTACTAAGTAATTTACTAAGAATTTGCTGGCATTTATTGAGAATTTACTGGGAATTTACTGAGTAATTTACTCGAAATTTACTGAGGAATTTACCGAGAATTTACTCGGTATTTTTTGAAAAATTTACTGAGAAGTTATTGGCAAATTATCGAGTAATTTATTGGAATTTACAAGGAATTTATTGGTAATTTACTGATTAATTTACTGGGAACTGATTGAGAATTTATTGAGAATTTACTGGGAGTTTGTTTAGAATTTATTGAGAATTTTCTGTGTAATTATTGAGAATTTACTGAGTAATTTTCTGAGAATTTATTGAGTAATTTTCTAAGAATTTATTGAGTAATTTACTGAGTAATTTTCTGAGAATTTATTGAGTAATTTACTGCGAATTTACTGGGTAATTTACTGGGAATTTACTTTGTAATTTACCTGGAATTTACTGAGTAATTTATGGAGAATTTACTGCGAATTTATCGAGAATTTACTGGGAATTTGTTGAGTAATTTACTAAGAATTTACAAAGAATTTCCTAAGCAATTTATGGGAATTTGCCGAGTAATTTGCTGAGAATTTATTGAGTAATTTACAGAAAATTTACTAGAAATTTACAGAATAATTTAATGGGAATTTACGGAGTAATTTACTTAGAATTATATAGAATCTAGAGGGAATTTATTGAGTAATTTACTTTGAATTCATTGGGAATTTACTGAGAATTTGCTAGCAATTATAGGGAATTTACTGAGAATTTAACGAGTAATTTACTGAGAATTTACTGGTAATTTACTGAGTAATTTACTTAGAATTTAATGGGAATTACCTGAGTAATTTACTGACTAATTGATTAGGAATTTACTGAGAATTTTCTGGGAATTTTCTGAGAATTTTCTATGAAGTTACTGGCAAATTACTAAGAATTTACTGGCAATTTACTTGCAATTTACTGGGTAACTTATTAAGAATTTAATGGGAATTTACTAAGTAATTTACTGAGAATTTATTGAGAATTTACTGAGTAGTTTTCTTGGAATTTACTAAGTAATTTAGTGGAAATTCACCAAGTAATTTACTTGGAATTTACTGAGTAAAATACTGAGAATTTACTAGCAATTTACTTAGTAATTTTTTGAGAATTTACTGAGTAATTTACAGAGAATTTACAGGGAATTTACTAAGTAATTAAATTAGAATTTCTTGGGAATTTACTAAGTAATTCATAGAGAATTAACTAGGAATTTACTGAGTATTTTATTAAAAATTAAATAGGAATTTATAGAGAATTTACAGGAAATTTACTAAGTAATTACTACGAATTTACTGAGTATGAATTTACGGAGTAATTTTCTTAGAATTTACTGATAATTTACTAAGTAATTTATTGAGAATTAACTAGAATTTACTGAGTAATTTACTGAAAATTTACTGGGATATACTTAGTAATTTACTGAGAATTTACTGAGTAATTTATTAATTATTTACAGGAAATTTACTGTGTAATTTACTATAAATTTACTGGCAATTTACAAAGAATTTACTGGGAATTTACTGATTAATTTACTAAGAATTTACTAGGAATTTACTGAGAATTTATTGGGAATAAACTGAGTAATTTATTGAGTAATTTGTTAATTATTTACTGGGAATTTACTGAATAATTTAAAGATAATTTACTAGAAATTTACTGAGTAATTTACTGACAATTTACTTGGAATTTACTGTGTAATTTACTGAGAATTTACGGGGAATTTTCTGAGTAATTTATTGAGAATTTATTGGGAATTTATTGAGTAATTTACTTGGAATTTACCGAGTAATTTATTGAGAATTTATTGAGAATTTACTAGTAGTTTGCTGAGTAATTTACTGGGAATTTACTGAGTAATATACTGAGTAATTTACGAAAAATTTACAGGCAATTTACTGAGTAATTTAATGAGAATTTACTGGGAATTTACTAAGTAATTTACAGATAATTAACTTGGAATTTACTGAGAATTTACTAAGTAATTTACTCAAAACTTATAGGGAATTTACTGAGTAATTTACTGAAAATTCACAAGGAATTAAATGAGAATTTACTAGGAATTTACGGAGTAATTTTTTGAGAATTTGTTCTGAATTTACTGATAATTTACTAAGAATTTACTGGAATTTACTAAGTAATTTTTTGAGTAATTTACGGAGAATTTACTGAGTAGTTTACTCAGAATTTACAGGGCAATTTAATGAGTAATTTTCTTTGAAATTCAGGGAATTAATTGAGAATTTACCAGGAATTTACTGAGATTTTACTGAGTAATTTATTGTGTAATTTATTGAGAATTTACTGGTAATTTTTTGAGTAATTTACCTTGAATTTGTTGGGAATTTACTGAGAATTTACTAGGAATTACAGGGAATTTACTGAGTAATTTTTTGATAATTTACTAGGAATTTATTGACTAATTTACAAGCAATTTACTGAGAATTTACTGGAAATTTTCAGAGAAATTTTCAGAGAAGTTATTGGCAATTTACTGCGTAATTTACTGAGAATTTACTTGCAATTTACTGAGTAATTTATTAAGAATTTACTGGGAATTTACAAAGTAATTTACTGAGAATTTAATTAGGATTTACGGTGAATTTACTAGGTAATTTACTTGGAATTTACTGAGTAATTTGGTTAAAATTCACAAGGAATTTACTGAGAATTTAAGGAGTAATTTCTTGATAATTTTCTGGTAATTTATTGATAATTTATTGGAAATTTATTGAGTAGTTTACTGAGAATTTATAGGGAATTTACTGAGTAACTTTCTTTGAATTTACTAGGAATTTACTTAGAATTTTCTAGTTACTGAGTAATTTACTGAAAATTTACTGCGAATTTATTAAGTAATTTTCTAAGAATTCACTAAGTAATTTAGTGAGAATTTACTGAGTAATTTATTGAGAATTTATTGGAAATTTACTAAATAATTTACTTAGAATTTACTGAGTAATTTACTTAGTATTTTACAAAGAATTTACTTAATGAGTAATTTACTGAGAATTAACTGGGAATTTACAGATTAACTTACCGAGAATTTACTTGGAATTTGTTGAGAATTTACTGAGTAATTTATTGATAATTTAATGGAAATTTACGGAGAATTTTCTGGGAATTTACTGAGTAGTTTACATAGATTTTATAGGAAATTTACTGAGTAATTTATTTTGAATTTATTGGGAATTTATAGAGTAATTTACTGAGAATTTACTGACTAATTTATTGAGAATTTACTGAGAATTTTCTGAGTAATTTACTGAGTAATTTACTGTGAATTTACAAAGTAATTTACAGGGAATTTGCTGGGAATTTACTAGGAATTTACTGATTAATTTGCTGAGAATTTACTGAATAATTTACTGAGAATTTACTAGGAATTTGCTTGGTAAATTATTGAGAATTTACTAGGAATTTACTGTCTAATTTACTGAGTAATTTACTGGTAATCTACTGGAAATTTACTGAGTAATTTTTTGGTAATCTAATGAGAATTTATGGGAATTTACTGAGTTATTTACTTGGAAATTACTAAGTAATATACTGTGAATTTACTGGGAATTTACTGAGAATTTATTGAGAATTTATTGAGTAATTTACTGAGAATTTATAGGAAATTTATTGAGTAATTTAGTGAGAATTTACTGGGAATTTACTCAGTAATTTACTGACAATTTACAGTCAATTAATTGAGTTATTTACTTGGAATTTACTGAGTAATGTACTGAGAATTTTCTGAGAATTTACTGGCAATTTACTGAGAATTTACCGAGTTATTTACTGAGTAATTTACTTGGAATTTAATGAGTAATTTTCTGGTAATTTACGGGAAATTTACTAAGAATTTAATGATTAATTTGCTGAGAATTTACTGGAATTTATTGAGTAATTTACTGAGAATTTACTGAGTAATTTTTTGAGAGTTTACTGAGTAATTTACTGGGAATTCAATGAGTAATTTACTGAGAATTTACTGAGTAATTTACATGGAATTTACTGGGAAGCTACTGAGTAATTTACTTGGAATTTAATGAGTAATTTACTGAGAATTTACTGGGAATTTACTGTAGAATTTGCTGAGAATTTACTGAGAATTTGCTGATTAATTTACTGTGAATTTACTGGGAATATACTTAGTAATTTACTGAGAATTTATTGAGTAATTTGTTAATTATTTACTGGGAATTTACTAAGTAATTTACTGAATATTTATGGAAAATTTACTGAGTAATTTATTTAGAATTTATTGAGAATTTACTGAGTAATTTACTTGGAATTTACCAAGTAATTTATTGGGAATTTTCTGGTAGTTTACTGAGTAATTTACTAAAAATTTACTGGGAATTTACTAAGTAATTTGTTAAGAATTTATTGAGTAATTTTTGAAGAATTTATAGGGAATTTAATGAGTAATTTATGAGAATTTACTGGAAATTTGCTAATTAATTTACAGAGAATTAACTTGGAACTTACTGAGTATTTTACTGAAAATTAACTTGGAATTGACTAAGTAATTTAATAATAATTTACAGGAAATTTACTAAGTAATTTACTCAGAATTTATTGAAAATTTACTGAAAATTCATAGGGAATTAACTGAGAATTTACTGAGAATTTATGAAGTAATTTTTTGAGAAATTATTGGGAATTTACTGCGAATTTACTAGAATTTACGGAGAATTTACCGGGAATTTACTGAGTAGTTTACTTAGAATTTGCAAGGGAATTTACTGAGTAATTTTCTTTGAAATTACAGGGAATTAACTGAGAATTTACTAGGAATTTATTGAGATTTTACTGAGTAATTTACTGAGAATTTACTGAGTAATTACTGGGAATTTACTAAGTAATTTACTGGGAATTTAATGAGAATTTCGAGGAATTTGCTGTGTAATTTAAAGAGAAATTACTAATAATTTACTTAGAATTTACTGAGTAATATACTGTGAATTTATTGAGAATTTACTACGTAATTTACTAAAAATTTGCAGGGAATTTACTGAATAATTTACGATGAATTTATTGGGAATTTGCTGAGTAATTTACTGAGAATTTACAGGGAATTTGCCAAGTAATTTAATGAGAATTTGCTATGAATTTATTGAGTAATTTAATGAGAATTTGCTGAGTAATTTACTAAGAATTTACTGGGAATTAATTGAGTAATTTATTGGGAATTTATTAAGTAATTTACTGATAATTTATTGAGTTATTTGCTGAGTAATTTGCTTGGAATTTAATGAGTAATTTACTGATAATTTACAGGGAATTTACTGAGTAATTTACTGAGAATTTACTGATTAATTTGCTGAAAATTTATTGGAAATTTACTGAGTAATTTATTTAGAATTTACTAGGAATTTATTGAGAATTTACTGAGTAATTTACTGGGATTTTAATGAGTAATTTACTGAGAATTTACTGGAAATTTACTTGCAATTTTCTGAAGAATTTACTAGGAATTTACTGATTAATTTACTAAGAATTTACTTGGAATTTACTGAGAATTTACTGGGAATATACTTAATAATTTAATGAGAATTTGCTGAGTAATTTGTTAATTATTTACTGAGAATTTACTAGGAATTTACTGACAATTTATTGAGAATTTACTGTATAATTTACTTAGAATTTACTGGCAATTTACAGAGAATTTCCTTGGAATTTACTGATTAATTTACTGGGAATATACTGAGAATATACTGAGTAATTTACTGAGAATTTACTGAGTAATTTGTTAATTATTTACTGGGAATTTACTGAATAATTTACTGGGAATTTACTGACAATTTATTGGGAATTTGCTGTGTAATTTACTGAGAATTTACGGAAAATTTGCGGAGTAATTTATTGAGAATTTATTGGGAAATTACTGAGTAATTTACTTGAAATTTACAGAGTAATTTATTAAAAATTTACTGAGAATTTCCTGGTAGTTTACTGAGTAATTTATTGAGAATTTAATGAGTAATATACTGAGAATTTACTAAGTAATTTACAGAGAATTAACTTGGAATTTACTGAGTATTTTACTGAAAATTAACTGAGAATTTACTAAGTAATTTATTGAGAATTTACCGGAAATTTACTAAGTAATTTACTCAGAATTTACTGAGAATTTACTTGGAATTTACGGAGTACTTTTCTGAGAATTTACTGGAAATTTACTTATAATTTTCTTAGAATTTACTGGGAATTTACTAATAATTTACTGAGTAATTTACAGAGAATTTTCTGCGAATTTACTAAGTAGTTTAGCTAGAATTTACAGGGGAATTTACTGAGTAATTTTCTTTGAAATTATAAGGGATTAACTGAGAATTTACTAGTAATTTACTGGGATTTTACTAAGTAATTTAATGATAATTTACTAAGTAATTTACTGAGAATTTATTGAGTAATTTACTAAGTAATTTACTGTCAATTTATTGAGTAATTTACTCGGAATTTACTGGGTAATTTACTGAGAATTTACTTAGTAATTTATTAAGAATTTATTGGGAATTTACTAAGTAATTTACTAGGAATTTATTGAGAATTTACTGGTAATTTTTTGAGTAATTTACTTTGAATTTTTTGGGAATTTACTTAGAATTTACTAGGAATTACAAGAAATTTACTGAGAATTTATTCAGTAATTTACGAAAAATTTACTGAGTAATTTACTGAGAATTTATTGGGAATTTACTAAGTAATTTTCTGAGAATTTACTGGCAATTTACTCAATAATTTACTGAGAATTTTTTGAGAAATTTTTTGAGAAGTTACTGGCAATTTACTGAGTAATATACTGAGAATTTGTTAGGTAATTTACTGAGAATTTACTGAGTAATTTACTGAGTAATTTATTACGAATTTATTGAGAATTTACTGAGTAAGTTACTGAGAATTTAATTAGGATTTACGATGAATTTACTGATTAATTTGCTGACAATTTACTGAGTAGTTTACTGATAATTTACCGAGAATTTGCTAAGTAATTTACTGAGAATATATTGTGTAATTTAAAGGGAATTTAATGAGTAATTTACTAAGAATTTACTTTGAATTTACAGAGAAAATTACTAGGAATTTACTGAATAATTTACTTAGAATTTACAAGAAATTTACTAGGAATTTATTGAGAATTTACTGATTATTTTACTGGAAATTTACTAAGTAATTTATTGAGAATTTAATGTGAATTTACTGAATAATTTACTGAGTAATTTTCTTGCAATTTATTGAGTATTTACTAGAAATTTACGGAATAATTTACTGCGAATTTACTGAGTGATTTATTGAGAATTTACTGAAATTTACTGAGTAATTTACTGAGAATTTACAGGAAATTTATTGAGTAGTTTACTCAGAATTTACGGGGAATTTACTGAGTAATTTACTTTCAAATTTATTGAGAATTTACTGGATAATTTACTGAGAATTTAGGGAGAATTTACTGAGTAATTTATTGAGAATTTACAAGAAATTTTCTAAGTAATTTACTGAGAATTTACTAGGAATTTACTAAGTAATTTACAGAGAATTTACTGGAAATTTACTGGGAATTTTCCGAGTAATTTACTGAGAATTTAATGAATAATTTATTGAAAATTTACTGATTAATTTGCTGAGAATTTACTGAGTAATTTACGGAGAAATTATTGATAATTTGCTGGGAATTTACTGGGTAATTTATTGAGAATTTACTGGAATTTACTGTGTAATTTAATGAGAATTTACTTGGAATTTACTGAGTAATTTATCGAGAATTTACTGGGAATTTACTGAGTAATTTACGGAGAAATCACTGATAATTTACTAGGAATTTACTGAGTAATTTAGTGGGAATTTACTGAGTAATATACTGAGAATTTACTTTGAATTTACTGCACAATTTACTGGGAATTTACAGGGAATTTACTGAGTAATTTAATGAGAATTTACTATGAATTTACTAAGTAATTTACATTGTAATGACCTACATTCATGTCTTAGTTATGTTCACGTGCATTTGCATGATTTTGTCTTGTTAAGCTTGTATTGGTAGACTTTGACTTGTTTTGCCTAAGAAAAGGTCCCTGTCTTGTTTTGTGCTTATGTGATTTGCCTAAGTGTTATATGCATGATTTGTCCCTTCCTTGCTGTCTCAAGCCTAGGTCATGTTAAGCCTAGGTCATGCCAAGCCTAGGTCGTGTCAAGCCTAGGTCACACCTTTGAACCTCTTACACCTAAGACCATCTTGGAACCACTTTGGTTGACCTCCACCATCACCTAGGCATATTGGCCCAGATGTCATCATCTAGGCCGAGATGTTAGTATCTAGGCGTCCTAGATCTTTGATCCTTGCACCTAGTGATCTTGTTCCTGGACTGGAATGACCTAGACCGAGGTGTGGCACATCTAGGCCAAGGTGTGGCACAACTAGGCCAAGTGTTGTCCTTCCTAGCCGAGATCATTGTTCCTTTACTTGCCGAAGCCTATGTCCTAGCCGAGATCATTACCTGCCGAAGTGCCCACGTCATCTTACTTGTTGTATACACTTTGTCTTACACATGTCTTGTCTTTCTATCACCTTTTGAGGAAGTTTAATCCGTTAGTGCCACGTGTCCTAGCAGAGGGTTAAGTCAGCCGGCAGAGAGAGAAAACATATCATTTCTCATATCCTTGTCTTTGAAGAGAGAGAAGCCCTAGGAAGAGGAGAGAGGGGTTCTTAGAGAGGGAATAGATTTCCAAGCTTGATCTTCACACCTTGAACCGTTAGATCCGTGTTTTGAGGTTATATTCTTGATCTACTCTTGTTATTCTTTATATTGATCTGATCACATTGCATGATCTAGCATGATTCATGAGCCATGCATTGCTTTAAAGTTCAGTTTTAGAAAGAGAAAATGATGTTCTTGTGTTCTTAAAGAAAAAAACCATGTTTGATCCGAAAGTTTGTATCAAGATCCATGTTTTTGTGTTTGTTTTCATAAGATTTTCAAGTATGGGTACCCAGGTCCATGTTTTCGAACTCATCTCATGAAATCTCAGGTTTTGAATAAAAAGTTATGATTTTAGCATTCATGTTCTTCATGTCCTTGTCCTTCATGTTCTTCATGTCCTTCAATGAGGAAACCCAGATTTTCAGACTTCACCTTTTCTCTAGGTGTGGTCACCGAGACCACTCTTGCCTAGATCTCACACCTAGGCCAAGCATCGTATCTCACCTTGGCCTACCTTGCATGATCACTTGCACCTTAGTCTATCTTCCATACACACCTAGGCCGATCACCACACACCTAGGCCGACCATGGTACACCCTTGTTGGCACCTTGTAACACCTCGGCAGCACACCGAAGCCTAGGTAACCACACCTCGGCCAAGAGGTGTGGGACCTCGGCCAAGACCTCCTGAGTTCACCCAGCTAGGTCATTTTTGCCTAGATCATCTCTGTGCATCCATTCCAAGACGTGGTTGGTACCTGTAGACACCCCATTTTGACCGACCTTAAGATTCAAGCGTCATTGATTGAGCGCTCGGTGATGGTGCATGTTGTGCTCGTTTTGAAGTTTCAGAGTTTTGGCTGAGAACCTTACCCTCCGAGCCTCGGAACTTTTTGTGCCTTGACTCGGTCTGCGGACCAGGTCTTGTTTTCTCTTCCCGAAGGGAGGGAGAGGTCTCGTAGACCATCTCTCGGTGGCCGTAGGCTACTTTTCGTGGTCGTAGGCCACTTTTCCCGTTTGGAGACTAGTTTCCGATTTTCAAAGCCGTTGACCGTGCGCCTCGGTTCGGGACCGCTTAACTTTCTCCCTTTGGCACGGTTTTTGACACACACCTTGCTTCCTCTCTCTAGAGGGACACTGTGGCCCGGGAGACCACCTTTGTGGTCGCACACCACTTTCGTTGCTTAACAGCCTGTTTTCGGGGCACCCGACTGCGCGTTTTGACCCCCGAACCCTCGTTTTGCAGCCGTCTTGGTTCATTTTTGGCATGGACCTTGTTTTCATTGTTTGGGAGGTGGTACAAGGGTGGGAGACCACCTTTCTCCTTGGAGACCACTTTTCTCCCGCCAGCCGATTTTCTTGTCAGGAAGTTGGTCTCTTTGGTCTTTGAGCCACATTTACTGGTCTCCCACCATACCACTAGCTTGCATTCAATGTGGAGACCATCAAATGGGGCTGCTGACCACCTTTCATTGAGTTAAACCTTTTGAACTGGTCGGCTGACCAGGGGAAGTGGTCAGCCGACCACCCGAACTGGTCGGCCTGCCTCCCCTAGTTTTGTCTCTGTGAGTTGTTGCCAGCTGTGCTAGCTGGAAGGCACAGACTAGATCCTCCATACACATGTATGGAGGATCTTCAACCTTGGTTTTTAGCTTCTTTGAGAAGCTTTGGTCCCTTTTGGCTATAAAGGAGGGCCTCCCCCTCCTTTGTGGGGGTTGAGAAGTTTGTTGAAGGCATGCAATACATCTCCCTCTATATCTCTCTATTTTGGCTCAAAAAGTATATTGTTCTTGCACCTTTGCACACCACCTCATAGCCTAACCCTTCCACCATTGCTTGGAGCTTCTTAGAGGCCATTTTCAGAGGTTAAGGAGTTGGGTTTTGGGTCCAGAAGTTGCTGTCTTGCTGAGCTTCAAGGGTAACACACTTTTTCTCTCTTTTAAGCTTTATTTTGATCCATCTCTTAGCCTTATTTGCATGCATATTTGAGCTTTGTTGTCAATTGAAAAAAGTCTTGTTTTGAGGTCCTTTGATGTTTGTTTAAGGCCCTTTTGGTGTTGAGGGTCTTCTACCCTCTTGCATGCCTCATTTGGCCTTGTTTTGTGCCATGCCATAGGGCCTTTGAGCTAGTCCTTGCTTGGCCTTTTAGCCACTGAAATCCAGCGGATTTTCAGTGGTTGGCATGTGGTTTTGAGGTCCTAAATTAGAGAAGGGTGACCCTCTCTCTTTTTGATCTTGTTTGCTTGCACTTTGGCCTATCAAAGGAGCCTTCATTTGCACACCTCCAAGCCTTGTTTCAGGCCCTTTTCAGTGACTTTTAGGGCTTGCCTAGGCTCTGTCCAAAGTTGGTTTTGTCACCTTCGGTGTGTCTCTTGCATGTGTAGAATAACCTCTCTTATAGCCTATCAAAGGAGCATGACATTCTTGCATGCATTGATCATATTTCAGTGGGTTTTGGGCTTTGTTTGGCATGTCATGTCTCTAACTTTTGCTGGTTTAGTGGCTTCTTGAATGCTTCATATGCTTGTAGTGTAATCCATGTTCACTAGCTCACATTGCATGCTGTTTTGGCCCTTGATTCTAGCATATTTTGGCCATATTCTAAACTGATTTTATTCATGATTTGGGCTTCCTTAGCTCTGTTTTGAGGTCCCATGGTCGAATGATGCTTGCCATGCATGCTTGTAGTGTAATACTCTTGCCTAGCTTCGAGTTTTGAAGCCTCTTGCATGCGTAACTTGAGTTGTTTTCATGTTTTGGCATCATTAAACATGCTATTTCAGAGCTTATACTTGTGCCATATTCCCATGTTTTCCACTCTTTAAATGCGTTTGAGAGTTATGCTTGTATGCCTCATTTTTGGGTTATTGCACGAGCTTCATTTTTGTGCATTGCAAGCCATCATTTTAGTCCATTTTGCCACTGTTTTGGGTCTGCATAGGGATTGTTTAGGGTTGGTTTGGTCATTTGGGTATCGCTTTGCATACCTCTAGTGTAATGCACTTCACTAGTTTCGGTAATTGTGCCATTCAACATGCATAACATGAGTTGTTTGCATGATTCGGGACTATTTTGTATGTCATTTCAGAGATGGAACATGTGTTGTTGTATGCCATATTTCATCCTTTCCATGCTTTCATACAGTTGTATCTTGTGTCCTAAGCTTTGGGCCCTTGCATCTTGCATGTCTGCATGTGTTTTGTTGCCTTGTTTTCATCATGTATGGCCACTGATTTAGGTGTGGCCGAGGCCCATCTATCTTGGTTTAAGTCCATCTTGCATTGTGTATGCCCTATAGTCCATGTTATAGCATATTTGATCATTGCATTGTGTATGCCTCATTCATAACATTGTGTATGTTAGTGCATTGTGTATGCATGCCATTTAATTCATGTGCATTGAGTATGCCATTGATTAGTTCATAGCATTGTGTATGCCATTCGCATGCTTGCATGTCATTCCGTGCATCTTCGCATCACTTAGTTGCATTGCATTTAGATCGCATGCTAGAGTTGCATTTGTCCATACATTGTTTGTTGCATTGTGTTTGGAGTAGGGTTTAGTCCAAACACGGGAAACGAGGGACGTTTCATACTCAAAGTGACAAAACGTGCCTCGATTCTTGGTCACCGACACTCTTGACTATCCATGATAGAGTTGTTCGCTTTAGGTGTTTACATGTGCATTCATTTCACATTGAGTCGTGCAATTCGACTCCTCAGCCATCATGCATCGAGATGCGTGATTGATGGCACGAGGATCGAGGACTACACTCCCTAGAGCTTATGCAATGACAGGGAGAGTGGTCGGGCACACATATGTTGAAAATACTTTGCCTTCTCTCTCTCTTGCCTTTGTTACAGAAAATACAGAAACCAGGAGAAGAAACTGGCCATCCAACCAGGTTTTCTGGCAGGCCGACCATGTCACGACCCCATTCTGCCCCTAGTAGAATGGTGCCATGATGGCCAGTAATCCGAGATTACCAAAGGCCAACTTACAAGGATTCACACACAATCAGAGTATACATATGGGACTTACATGTACGGAAGCAATAAATTTAAATCTAATTAGTCCATAAGAGCTGTGCATAGATTAAATGACATGGCATACATCTTCGCATGGTTTTACAACTTGATACAAATAAAATAAAGTACAAATTACATCTTAATCAAAAGGCTTCTCAAGCCGACATATACAAAAGGAAAGAGATACAAAGCCAAGAAGCATAATCTTCAAGATGTTACAAAACACGAATCCAAAAACACATCAGCAAAACACATCTAAACGTCACTGCCTTCTTGCTCGTCACCTACATATATATAAGAGAGGGTGAGCTTGGATACTCAGTGAATGATATAATTAATAAAGAGTTGAATGAATGATATCCGAGATCTTTTCCAAAACAATACATATCATAACTTATACAAATCAAGGGATGAACCAAGTTCATCTATCAAATCTTTCAAGTCTCAAGGGATGCTTACTAGCATCAATAATACAAGGGATGACATAATCAAAGGTGCTACAAAAGTTTAGAGTCCCCTAGCACGTACGGACTTGTACTACAAATGCTTATAGTCCCCTAGCACGTACGGACTTGTGCTACAAATGCTTATAGTCCCTTAGCACGTACGGACTTGTGCTGCAAATGCTTATAGTCCCGTAGCACGTACGAACTTGTGCTGCAAATGCTTATAATCCCTTAGCACGTACGGACTTGTGCTACAAATGCTTATAGTCCCTTAGCACGTACGGACTTGTTAAGAATGTTATCAAAACCAAAGCTAATACTTGATACACAAAATAGGGATAGTCATTCATGCTTAACAAATACCTTTCCAAAACAAGCAAAACAAAGCTTTATCAAAACGTTATAACATAGTTTTATTAAAAATACCACTCACTTAGTTCTTCAAACAACGGGGTCAAAGCAAAAGTCCAAGTCCTACAAACACATGGCAAAGTCTATTGAATGCACTCTCAAACAAGCTTTATATGAATGCAAATGATCTCGGCACTCCTTCAAAGCTAAGTCAGACCAAAACAAAACACTGTTTCTCATCTCGGGAAAACATAATGGGCACCAACCAGGTCTTGGCCGAGGTCCCACACCTCCTTGCCGAGGTGTGGTCCCGATGGTCACATTCAAGGAAATGAAGTCGGGAAAATCTGGGTTTCCCTCTGCTGAAGAACATGAACATGAAGAACATGAAAAACATGAATGCTCAATCACAACTTGTTATTACGAAATCTGGGATTTCATGAGATGAGTTCGAAAACATGGACCTAGGTACCCATACTTGAAGATCTTATGAAGACAAACACAAAAACATGAATCTTGATGTAAGCTTTCGGATCAAACATGGCTTTTATTCAAGAACACATGAATATCACTTTCTCTTTCTAAAACCAAACTTTAAATCAATGCATGGCTTACAAATCGTGCTTGATCATGCAATGCAGCTAGATGAACAATAAGAACAACAAAAGTAGATCAAGATCTCAATCTCAAGACACAAATCTAACGGCTCAAGGTGTGAAGATCAAGCTTGGAAATCTATTCCCTCTCTAAGAACTCCTCCTTCTTCTTCCTAGAGTCTCTCTCTCTAAAAGACAAGGATATGATACAAAATGATGTGTTTCTCAACAGCTCACTGACTTAACCCTCTGCTGGGACACGTGGCATCGGCTGGTTGGCTCTTCTCAAAAAGGTGACTCAGTGAAAAGACAAGACTATGACAAAGTGTGTTCAACAAGCAAAATGGCATAGGCACTCCAGCAGGTAATGATCTCGGCTAAGGACAAAGCTTCGGCAAGTAAGGTCTCAATGATCTTGGCTAGGAAGGACAACACTTGACTTAGCTGTGCCACACCTCGGCCTAGATGTGCCACACCTCGGTCTAGGTCATCCCAATCCAAGAACAAGATCACTAGGTGCAAGGGTAACATCTCGGCCAATATGCCAAGGTGCGAGTGGAGGTTAACCAAAAGATTCCAAGATAGTCCTAGGTATAAGAGATTCAAAGGTGCAACCTAGGCATAAGACGACCTCGGCCAAACACACACCAAACAAGGAACAAAGCATGAAAGTAACACTTATGCAAAACAAATCAAGGTTTGCAAATGCAACATATCAAGACAAGATCATGTAGTATATGCAAGCATGACTAGAGTAAAGTGAGGGTTGTTACAGACCACCTTTTCTGGTTTTCACCACCAAGGGTGGTCGGTAGGTGGTCTCCAATGCCTATAGCTGGTCGGTAGCCTTCCCTTAGATTCCCAGGGTGGAGTTTCATCTCCTTGGAGCTTTGTACAAGTTTCTGAGTTCAATTGCAAACAAAGACAAGCTGAGACAAAGCGATGGATTTCCCGACAAGGCGACTCGAGCATGCATGCATCCTTTATCATTCGGAACAGAGCTGAGGCAGTCCATTTCATGTAGCTTGCATGCTAATTTATTTGCTTCCTTAGTTTAATTTGTTAATTAATTAATGTTGTGTAATATTTAGCTGTAATTGGTTATTCATTTCGGTTGTGTAATAACTAGTTTAATTAGCTTAGATTAGCTAGTTGGTTCTGTATTATTTATTCGGACCCTCCGCGAGAGGGCGAACTTTGTAATAAGTGTGCGTGTGTGTAATGCATATCTTCCAACCCCAAGTCTTTCTCCCTTTTATTTACCATCTTATGATGGTTAGTTTTAGGGCATGTTTCAATTAGCATCTATATGGTCACATGTTTGCATTCATTCATCTATATTGCATGCACCGGGCTCGGCGCATCATGCTAACTGCATTGTATTTCAATTCCAAGTTGAATACATGTATCGATTGTTGCATCTCATATGCCATCTTAGAATAGCCGAGCCTATTGTAGTTGCATTTTTGCATGTGTTGCATTAGGCATTCTTAGCATAGTTAGGATTCATGCATGATTTCTAATTAGCTTCTTTCTTTGGCTCGGAGTACTCAGTAAGTGTTTATGCTTTAGCATCCTTGCATGTGTGTGAGTGATTGCCATGATAGCATGCTTACCATGAGGCTATGTGCTTGTGTGATATAACTGCCTGAATGCCTGTGGGTGAAGGTTGGGTTGCTTGAGTTGGAATAATTCATCGAAACCCGTGTTTTAGCCTACTTGCAAGAAGCAAACTTCAATCCATTTTCAAAATAAATTGATATGCGATACTTTGTTCCAAATTAGGCAATCTAGTCTATGCTTGTATGCTGTGCGCATCACATAGTAATTCTAGGCTAATAAACCGGAATAAGAGCATATGTGTTTTCAAAAACTTGATATCATGCTTAGTAGTGACCGATCTTCGATCGGGCAAGCGGGGGTGCTCATGAAATGACCTTCCCCAATCGTACCCAAGTTCCCGAGCCGAGGCAACTTTGGTGATGACGGACACGTGGCCTCAGGCATGAGTCAGGGTTTCCTAAATTCTCCCAAAACAAAATATTTAGGTGGCGACTTTGTATCTGGCAAAGCAGTCCATGTTTGGCACTTCTTTCTAAAAATTTGTTTTTCAAAACGATTTGTCGGATTTGGACTCTTTGGTGATTTATCGGTCTCGCATTGCACTTTGCGGGGTTAGATTCAGAATCGTGACATTTGAGTCCAAACTGTAGTAAGCCCAATGAACAAAACGGGATTTTCCTGGGACGTTCGGGGATGTCTACAGTTTCTGGCGACTCTGCTGGAGAGTTAGAGAACTTGACTTGAACTCATGATATGTTGTTTTGACTATACTTATGTGTCTCTTTGCATTGCATTTGCATTAGTGCACCTAAGACACCGTGTTTGCCGTCAGCTATTCCTGAACGGTTTGCCGGAGGCTCGCTTTGAGAAACATGCCATAAGGCTGAACGGTTACGGGCTCTGCCACGATAGGAACACAAACCCCGGTTTTTACCGGGGCACCCTTTTTGACCATTCGACCTAGTGCATATTCGGAATCCATAGTGACTATTCTAAACTAGGACAGGTTGCTTTCCCGATTATAGGTTGCTTGAAACCGCTGTGTGCGTAGTGAAACCCTAGTTCTTGACAAAATAGGGCAGGGAAACCCTATCCCTCCATAGGGGTGTTTTGGCTCTTACTTGCTTGCTATGTGCTGTCAGAGTGTGTCTCTACAGGTTGTGTGTACCAGTTTGCAAGTTTGAGTATCAGGCTTGCGGGCTTCAGAATTTGAGGAATCAATTTTACCTGAGGGTATCAGTTTACAGGCAGAATTTTTGGCAGAATTCAGTAGAGAGCACGGTCACACAGCTATGCTCAAATCTATTCTAGTGAAATTGGGCTGAGATGCTGCCTGTTTTCTCTTTTGCTAGGTAGTCGTGGAACTATAGCTTCAGAAGGCTCTAACATCCCCCGGGTATACTGGACTTGTGTTGATAGACTTTGTTAGGTCAGAGTTTCAGTTCAAGGGCAAATCAGTGTTCCTTTGCCAGAGGCAAGGTAAAAAGGCCAGTTAGGCACAGATCATCAATTCAATAGTCTTCGGATCAGCGGTCACTATCCATCTCACCTGTGCGCAGTTGGGTTGAGATATCTGCTTTTACCTCAAGGAGATACACCTGTTATTCAGCTAGATCAGCACAATATGGCATCTATGGAGGAGATGATGCGTCAGCTCCAGGAAAGTATGAAAACTATGCAACAGGACGCTGCCCGTCAAGCAGAATTTGCCAAACAACAGGTCGAGGTCATGACCCAACAGGCAGAGTTAATCACTAGGTTACAGTAGCAAACTGGAGCATCTGCTTCACACCAGGCTCCTCCCCCATCAAGAGTTCTAATACTCGGAGAGACAGCTAACGTCCAGGACAATACGAACGTTCCAATAGGGCCAGCTCCACCCCCGGTTCTACCCCAGCTATCCAAAACACCTACCAACCTACCAGATTCTCCCTTTGAGTTCGAGACGGACCCCACAACACTAAAAGTAAGCAAGCTTGAGAAATTGTTTAAGAAGTCTCAAGGGGCTCATTCCATTCCAGACATTGAGGATGGGTACATTGACTCGGCTGTGACCTTGCCGAACCAGTTTAAAATGCCGCACATAGACCGTTTTGATGGGTCTGGAGATCCTATGGGGCATTTGCGGTTGTTTTCAGACATACTAAGGCCAATGGGCCTCTCTAGATTGCAGAAGCTTTCTCTGTTTGGCCAGACCCTGTCGGGTGTGGCGGCTATTTGGTACGCAAAATTGGAAGACTCTGTTAAGAGGAGTTGGGAGGAGATGGCTGAGGCCTTCATAGCTTAATACTCCTACAATACGCAGATTGAGATTACGACTCGTGATCTTGAGACAACCAGGCAGGAGCCAAAGGAGAGTTTCTCCGATTTCGTGACCCGGTGGAGGGCCAAGGCCTCGATGATGACCGTTAGGCCTGTCGACAAAGATCAAATTTGGATGGTTGTGCTCAACCTCCAACCCAAGCTCATGCAGAAGATGATCGTCCTCCCCCTACCCACCTTTGCAGACCTCCATGAGATTGGGGTACAAATCGAGGACGCTATGAAGCAAGGCCTTATTGACCAGGAGAAGGAGCAACCCAGGAGGGCGTTTTCCAGCAGTTCGAATGCAACCATCAGTGGTGATGCAGCTGCAAGATCTTCCGAAGTGGGCATGGTCACCACCACCACATCAAAAATAGCTACCCCATTCATCGGTGCGTCCGGAAGTAGCTCACAAAAAATCAAATATCCACCTTGAGTCAAGAGGGTTTTTACCCCACTTTATATGCCTTTGTCAAAGGCTCTAAAGGTCTTACTCAGGAAAGGACATTTGAAACCGTTGGAACAACAGCCTTTACCCGATCCTATCCCTCCAAAGTATGACCAGACTAAGTACTGTGCCTACCATCAACAAACTAGTCATGACACTGACAATTGCTTTTGTCTTCGCCATGATGTACAAGATCTATTTGACAACAGGGTCATCGCCGCACCAAGTCCTGCAAAGTCTATCGGCACTTGATCAGTGAACTTGTGGGGGATAATGTGATGTGATCAGGGGATGAACCCCCTGCGGGCGGCACTCAGTTTACTCCAAATGTGGTGTATGGCACGCACTGTTTTGAGCATTTGTGAATGCTGGTTTTTGTACTTTCTGACTCGGGTATTGAGTCAATTTTGTTATGTCGTTTAGAGTCTGTCCCGTTGTATAAAGTCAGTCTTTTCATACTGAGTCAGTTGGGTTTGTCTTTTTGTATCTAGTCAGTCCTGTTTTGTTAGAGTCAGGTGATCCCAGAGGCGTTACCTCGGATATCACTATTTTGTTTTGCGTTTGTCTTTTTGCTTTCTTTTTGAGTCTGTTTCTGCCGTAGAGCCAGTTACACCAACAAATCTGAATGAAACAGCAGTGATTTTCACGCTCTTGTGCTTGCTTCTGCTTTGAACCTGTTGTGCCAACAAGTCTAGAATGAAATGGCGGAGCATCTCACTTGCTCTTCTGCACCTTTAAATCATTGCATTGACCTAATTTTTTCAAAACCTTTTGAACATTGTGATGAAAACGAAGAGGAAGGAATTCCTCGGGATTTGCAAAAATTTGATCAATTGAGAGATAGAAAGGCATGCTAAGCCCTTAATGAATAAAATCATGTTTGTTAATGTGAGTACTGAGAAGGATCCTGGCTTGATCCAGACTTGTTCTACTCTGCCTTCAGCGCGAGCGACTAGTCGCTTTCTTAAAAGATTTCAAAAAATGTTTTGCGCCATCCTGCAAAGACTCGTGTGGAATTGCTCTTGAGATTGTGCAGCATAGGATCACTCTCAGCCTCGAGACTTGACCCCTTACTTTCAAACCTTGAACCTTAATTCAGAATGTTCAACGGTCAACCACGATGTCAGGCCTGTGTGGCCAGATTTGAAGCAGCCCTCGAGCTGGGGGCAAGAAAGTGAAATCAAGAAGATCAGATTGATCAAAGGAAGCTTGTAAAGTCGGATTAGAAATAGCCCTTGAACTAGGGACAAAAATGTCAGATGTGCTCGAAGAGCCAAAGATGGATCATTCTACAAACCAATAAAGACTGGCAAGAATGCCAAATCCCAGAAGGGAGGAAAGAAGGAAGTATTGCTGAAGGACAATCGAGTTCTTATCCATAACACTAGGGGGTAATTCAGCTCCCTATTGGATGGACTCCTACATCATCAGTGAACAACAGCCATTCTCCTGGATTCAGATGGCTTCGAGATCTCAAACCATTCCACATGGACAAAGCTACACTTTTACCCTTGAGAGGCTCGCTGGGCCGAAAACTCAGAAGGGTGACCCAGGCAAAAGTTAGAGCAAAAAAAAGAAAAAAATGAAAAGAATGAAAAAAGAAAAGAAGAAAAATGAAGAAAATGAAAAATGAAAAAAGAAGAAAAAAAGAAGAAAAGAAATGAAAAGAAGAAAAGAATTGAAAAGAAAAGAAAAACATAGCTCGCAAAGGTTGAAAACCCAGAAGGGCGGCCTTGGCAAAAGTTAGAGCGCAAAAGGAGAGGCTAATACCCGAGTGTACCTTAACCCGGAACTACGTCAGGCTTGATTCCTGTCTTTGGGATACGTAGGCAACTTCATTCTGAAGTCCAACCATAAAACACTTCAAATTCAACTGTGTCCATGTGATGGTTCTGGTCATCTTTGTCTTCTCTATATCTGAGAATGTGGTCGTAATTGTCACTGTGAGGACTGGTTGCCATGTGCTACGGCGCTATTTAGACTAGGGGCAACTTTCCGTTGCCGTGCAGTGCTGCGGTGCTATTCAGACTAGGGGCAACTTTCAGTTGCCATGCAGTACCGTTCAGACAAGGGGCAATTTTCCATTTGTTTTGGATCTGAGGTTGTGCATCTCAAGAGTAAATTCTGCATCGGTCGAGCAGTGGCCATTTGCAAAAATAGTTTTTGAGAATTTTTCATGAAGATGACTAATTCTCTCGAAAATTATTCCATTTTTCTAAAACTGGACCATTTCTTGGACCCAAAAAAGGAAAATTTTCAGTGCTCATAACCTGACTTGCATGATTTCAAATCAGAAAATCGAACAAGCGTGTTAATCTAACTCTCATTTTGGTTAAAATTGTTTTAGCAGAAGCAAAAAATAAAAAATGGTCAAAATGATGAACTAAGGGCACAGACGAGTCAGGTTTTCTGTCTTTTCCCCTTTATCAATGCATTCACCAGAAAAGGCACCGTACTTGCCAAAAAGGGCACCATGCTTGCCAGAAAGGGCACTCTATTCGCCACAAAAGGCACAACTGAAGTTAACAACAAAGGGCTGAAAGCTCTCTCATCCTTCAAGCAGCGAGGTATCAAGCCAAGTGCGAAGCATGAATTGGAATGGATCAAGATACTCCACTCCCTCATCCAGGGCATCGACTAAACGTCACCGGAGGAAATAGCCGCGAGCTGATAATGTTGGGCATGAACCCACAATTTCCTATTTATCCATCAACCACCCAGGGAAGGGATGAAAAATTAGAGAGATTGAAGAATAGAGAGATGTGCGATGAGAGAAAAAGTGAGGAATGGGCTTTTTTAGAAAAAAACAGAGCCTGAGGGCCGAGTGATGTGAGAATCACAAATGAGAAAAAGGGTGGGAAACAATACCCAAAGAAACAGGCTCCCTGTCCATGTCTGAGTGTCGTGTGTGTCGTTTTGATCGTCTCGATTCTTGTCTTGAGTCGTTTTTGAGTGTCTGTGTTTATGTTTAGGTTGTTTTGCCTTTGTTTTCCTTTGTTGAGTTGTGGTGCGCTATGTTTAGTCGTAGGCTCAATACCCGATCGAGAACTCATTTCTCAATTTCAAAATGATTTGTTTTGTGCTCAGAGTGTTGTGTCATTCTCTACATTTGTACAAAATAGGATTCGTTCTTTCATAAAACCTCAGGGTTCAACCTAGGTCATGTCAGAACAGTAAAGCCAGGACCTATCTGAAGCTATATGGGTTCCAGACTGCAAAGAAAAAGAAAAGAGCGAAAATCAAAGCATCTGAGTGTGTTTCAACTTTAGAAAGTTCCGAGATTGCATTCTGTGTATACCTCTTCAGGTCTTGCCAATGCTCCGAAGTATGAGTGTGCCTCTACCTCAAGCTCAAGATCAAGCCTGTTTCAAAGCCAGAAAGGCAATCAGAAGTGCTCTCCCTGAGTACTAGTCCCTGCCAGAGGCATCTTGGCTGTGTTTGCAATGAGTTCCTAGGAGATCACCTGCGACAGTGGAAACTAGAGTTCGAATGGCTGTTGCCTAGACCTCAAAGGTTCGGGATTTCCGAGACTAAAGTCTGGTTTAAATACCCAGGGATGTATCCCCGGCTTGAAATCTGTATGGAAGCCCCATAGGTTGAGATAGCGTGTATGCACCTCAATTCTGGATACTGAACCAACCTAGTCTGTCACCCCGTTGGAGAATAGGGAAAGTTGTGAATATGATCAGGAAGAAAAGCGGCATACGTGGTTTCCACATGCAGATGTTGCTCCTAGTCAGCATTTCAGAGCCTTTATACTGTGAGTTGAAGGTAAGTGTTTGAAGAACACAAGGAGAAACCCCCGTCAGAGTAGAGCGGTTCATCGCCACTCATCCCCTGAGGTGCTTTCTAAAGCGCCGCTATGTTGGTTTATTGCCTTCTTTAAACATCATGCATTGTATTGTATTATACCTATCAAGTTTCTTTCTCATTCATGCACGATATTGTATGTACGGATCATTCAAAGAAGTTTCGTTTAAGATTAATTTACTTTAGTGTATCTAGCACACTTCATACACTTCATTTACTTTAGTGTATCCATCACACTTCAGTTACTTTGTGTATCCATCACACTTTATTCATTTAGTGCATCCATCACACTTTTTGTTCACCTTTAGTGTATCTATCATACTCTGTTCACTCAGTGCATCTATCACACTTTGTGTTCACCTTTAGTGTATCTATCATACTTCGTTCACTCAGTGCATCTATCACACTTTGTGTTCACCTTTAGTGTATCTATCATACTTGTTCACTCAGTGCATCTATCACACTTTGTGTTCACCTTTAGTGTATCTATCATACTTTTTTCACTCAGTGCATCTATCACACTTTGTGTTCACCTTTAGTGTATTTATCACACTTTGTTCACTCAGTGTGTCTATCATACTTTGTGTTCACCTTTAGTGTATCTATCATACTTGTTCACTTAGTGTATCTATCACACTTTGTGCACACCTTTTGTGTATCTATCACACGCTTACCTGTTGTATCCATCACACTTTGTGTTCACCTTTAGTGTATCTATCATACTTGTTTACTCAGTGCATCTATCTCACTTTGTGTTCACCTTTAGTGTATCTATCATACTTGTTCACTTAGTGCATCTGTCACACTTTGTGCACACCTTTTGTGTATCTATCACACGCTCACCTGGTGTATCCATCACACTTTGCTTCATATAGTGTATCCATCACACTCGCTTCACTTTGTGTATCTATCACACTATGCTCGCTTTGTGTATCTATCACACGTTCACTTTGTGTATCTATCACACGCTCACTTTGTGTATCTATCCCACGCTCCCTTTGTGTATCCACCACACACGTTCGCTTAGTGTATCTATCACATATTTGCTTAGTGTATCCATCACACTCGTTTCGCTTTGTGTATCTATCACACTTTGGTTCACTTAGTGTATCAATCACACTTTATTCGTATAAGCGTATCCATCACACTCTCTTCATTATGTGTATCTATCGCACATGCTTGTCCAATTAGTGTATCTATCACACTTCGTTCACCTTTATGTATCTATCTCACATGTTCGTGAGAATTGCTTAATTTTCTTACATCCTTTCTGCATATAATATAGTTTGGTTTGAATTCGCCTGCTTAAACTGTTGCATTTATTGTGTATATTTGCTTCATTACAGCTTTCTTTGCATGATCATAAGTTATGTTCGGCATCTTGCATTGTCTTTTGCTTTTTGCCCCTGCTTGCAGGCACATCTCTTTGTTATCTTGCCTGCTTGTCTAAGTCTTCGGCCTTCTCAAAAATAGGTCGTCTCTGGACTTTGACACTCACTCCCGTCATTGTTATGACTTTCGAGTTCTATCAAAGAGGGGCAACTGTAGACACCCCATTTTTGACCAACCTTAAGACTCAGACGTCATCGATTGAGCGCTCGGTGATGGTGTATGTTGTGCTCGTTCTGAAGTTTCAAAGTTTTGGCTGAGAGCCTTACCCTCCGAGCCTCGAAACTTTTTGTGCCTTGACTCGGTCTGCGGACCAGGTCTTGTTTTCTCTTCCCGAAGGGGGGAGGGGTCTCGTAGACCATCTCTCGGTGGCCATAGGCTACTTTTCGCGGTCGTAGGCCACTTTTCCCGTTTGGAGACCAGTTTCTAGTTTTCGGAGCCGTTGGCCGTGCGCCTCGGTTCGGGACCGTTTAACTTTCTCCGTTTGGCACGGTTTTTGGCACACACCTTGCTTCCTTTCTCTAGAGGGACACTGTGGCCCGGGAGACCACCTTTGTGGTCGCACGCCACTTTCGTTGCTTAACAGCCTGTTTTCGGGGCACCCGACTGCGCGTTTTGACCCCCGAACCCTCGTTTTGCATCCGTCTTGGTTCATTTTTGGCATGGACCTTGTTTTCATTGTTTGGGAGGTGGTACAAGGGTGGAAGACCACCTTTTCTCCTTGGAGACCACTTTTCTCCCGCCAGCCAATTTTCTTGTCAGGAAGCTGGTCTCCTTGGTCTTTAAGCCACATTTACTGGTCTCCCACCATACCACTAGCTTGCATTCAATGTGGAGACCATCAAATGGGGCTGCCGACCACCTTTCATTGAGTTGAACCTTTTGAACTGGTCGGCCGATCGGGGGAAGTGGTCGGCCGACCACCTGAACTGGTCGGCCTGCCTCCCCTAGTTTTGTCTCTGTGAGTTGTTGCCAGCTGTGCCAGCTGGAAGGCACAAACTGGATCCTTCATACACATGTATGGAGGATCTTCAACCTTGGTTTTTAGCTTCTTTGAGAAGCTTTGGTACCTTTTGGCTATAAAGGAGGGCCTCCCCCTCCTTTGTGGGGGTTGAGAAGTTTGTTGAAGGCATGCAATACATCTCCCTCTATATCTCTCTATTTTGGCTAAAAAGTGTATTGTTCTTGTACCTTTGCACACCACCTCATAGCCTAACCCTTCCACCATTGCTTGGAGCTTCTTGGAGGCCATTTTCAGAGGTTAAGGAGTTGGGTTTTGGGTCCAGAAGTTGCTGTCTTGCTGAGCTTCAAGGGTGACACACTTTTTTACTCTTTTAAGCTTTATTTTGATCCATCTCTTAGCCTTATTTGCATGCATATTTGAGCTTTGTTGTCAACTGAAAAAAGTCTTGTTTTGAGGTCCTTTTGATTTTTGTTTAAGGCCCTTTTGGTGTTGAGGGTCTTCTACCCTCTTGCATGCCTCATTTGGCCTTGTTTTGTGCCATGCCATAGGGCCTTTGAGCTAGTCCTTGCTTGGCCTTTTAGCCATTGAAATCTAGCAGATTTTCAGTGGTTGGCATGTCGTTTTGAGGTCCTAAATTAGAGACGGGTGACCCTCTCTCTTTTTGATCTTGTTTGCTTGCACTTTGGCCTATCAAAGGAGCCTTCATTTGCACACCTTCAAGCCTTGTTTTAGGCCCTTTTTAGTGACTTTTAGGGCCTGCCTAGGCTCTGTCCAGAGTTGGTTTTGTCACCTTGGGTGTGTCTCTTGCATGTGTAGAATAACCTCTCTTATAGCCTATCAAAGGAGTATGACATTCGTGCATGCATTGATCATGTTTCGGTGGGTTTTTGGGCTTTATTTGGCATGTCATGTCTCTGACTTTTGCTGGTTTAGTGGCCTCTTGTAGACACCCCATTTTTGACCGTCCTCAAGACTTGGACGTCACCATTGGAACACTTGGTGATTACCCTTGTTTGTGTTTGCCTTGAGTTCCCGGAGGTCTCGGATGCGCGCCTTTCCTCAGGATCTCTCGACTCGACCATGTTGTGTCTGGTTTTGCACCAAACACTTGTGTTTTGCCTTGAAGGGGCAAGGAATGCCTTGTGAGGCATCCCCACACATCACCGGCCATGGCTTGAGGCCACCGGCCAGTGATTTTGTGCCATCGGTAATGTATATTGCCGATCGGCACTCTTTGTTGCTGGTCAGCCATTTATTTTGCCAAAATGGAAATTTTGAATGGCCGATCTGTTCATCTACTTTTGGTAGATATTTTGTGCCAGCTGTGATAGCTGGCACCCACCTTTTCTCCCCTCCATACACGTGTGTGGAGGGATCTCTCTCTTGACAAGCTTATTTGACAAGCTTTACAAGAGAGAGCTCTATAAGAGAGAGTCTCCTCTCTTGGATTGAGGGTTAGAAAAAAATGGTTAGAGAGCTCTGATTTTTAGGTTAGGGCTTATATATATATTCTATCTCTACACCTCTCTCTCTTGTGTGGTCTAGGTGTGTTTGTTCATAGTATTGTACACAAACACACACTACCACACCATCCCTTGGAGCTGAGGCCTCTTGAGGGTTGTTTTGGAGGTTTTGAAGCTGGTTTCAACCTAAAGAAGCTGCTGGAGCTCCATTGTTGAAGAGGGTCTTCAAGGGTAAGAAGCTTGCTCCTTTTTACGCCTTTCTTGCATTGTATTTTAGCTTATCTTGCATCTGTTTTTGAGCTTAGTGTATAACATAAAAAAGTTCTGTTTTTAGGCCCTCTAAATAGTTGTTTAAGGTTGCTTCAAGCTTTGGGGTTGTTTGACCCCTCTTAAGCCTTGTAAGGCTCCATTTTGTGCCATTTTGAGTGAGCTCCGAGACCTTGGTGTTTGGGCCTCCTCACCACTGAAATCTTGAGGGATTTTAGAGGTGAGGATGGTGCCTTGAGGTCCCAAGAAGGAGAGGGCCACCCCCTCTCCTTGTTGTCCTTGAAAAGGACCATTTTTACCTCTTGAGGGAGCACCTAGCTTAGGCTCTTCTTGACCATGCCTTAGCTGTTATTTATGCTTATTTTGCCATGAAATAGCATTGTTTTAAGTTGGTTTTGGTACACCATGCTTGCTTAGCATACATGCCTTGTAATGCCATTTTGTTGCCTTAACATGCCTTAGGTTGTAAACCATTGTTCTAGCATGTTTTAGGCTTGGCTTTGTGAAGCTTTCATGTTCATTTTGCCATGATTAAGGTCTGCCCTTAGTTGTTTGGATCGATTTTAGCATGTATTGCATAGTCCCTTTGCATTTTGGCTTGTTGGCCTCAAGTGTGTGATTGTGTGGTATGCATTACTTGCATCATTTTCAGTGGTTTGAGGCCACTTGCCATGTTATTTCAGTCCTTATAACATGCTTGCATGCTTGCCTCTTGATGCTTCTTTGATGCTTCAAAAGCTTGTGTTGAATGCTCCATGTTTGGTCTCTTTTGCATGCTTCCATTTTTAGGATACTTGGATGCCATCTAAGTACATCCTTAGCTTTGTTTAGGTCTGCATTAGACCTATTTTAAGTCCCTTTGGCCTTGTGAGGCTTGGTTGACCTAGCCTTGGTTTACCTCCCCTTTGGCTTGCCTTAAGTCTTGGACCATTGTTGCATGTTTGGCTTGCCTTGTTTAGTTGGTTTGGCACCATCCTTAACATGATTTTTAGAGCTTGGTATGTATGCCATATGTCCATGTTTATCTTCTTTTAAGTGTGCTTAAAAGTTGTCTCTTCAATGCGTAAGTGTTGGCCCATTTGCATGCATGCTTGTATGTGTATTTGCCCCTCATTCCATAGCATTTTGGCCACTGTTTTAGGTTAGTTTGAGGGCTGCCTAAATTAGTCTAAGTCCATTCTTGCATGTTGTGACATGCTTACCTTGTGTGTTGATTGCATGCTTGGCCTATCATGTGTTGTGGCATGTTTAAGTGACTTTGCATTTGGCATGCATTTCTCTTAGTTGGAATTGCCTAACATGTTGCACGCTTTGCATACTTGCATGCTTGAGTAACTAGCATAGTTGTCACATGCCTTGTATGCTTGTTTGCATTACCATGTTGCATGCCTAGTTAACATGCTTAGGTTGCATTGCATGCATGCTTTGCCTCTTGATTATCCATGATTGAGGTTGAGCTCCTCACTTGTTTGTTGGTTTGCATTGCATTTGAAATCAACATGCATAAATTGGTCTCTTGGGCCATCACGCATTGAAATGCGCGATTGATGGTCCGCAGAACCAAGGACCATGTCCCTTTGAGTCATAAACAAGATAAGGGATATGGTCGGTGCATACATTGCTTGAATTGCATTGCCATGCAAAGCCCTGTCCTCTGCTGCTGTCAAACAGATTCTGCAGGAACTTTTTGCCGATCGACTGCACAGAGTGCCGACCAGCAATCCATTAGTGGCCGATAGCTTCATTTGTGGCCGATGACCACCAAATCACAGCCGATGATAATTCCCTCCAGCCGGTGGCATTCCTCAACATCCAGTGAGCACATCCTGAGACTTTGGCAGTCTTCAGAGGGGCAGAGCAGGGAAAACAGAGGCAGCTTGTGCATGGCAGTGGACTTCCGAGCAAGACCTGAGCACGCGTGCATTGAGCCCTCTTCCCGAGGCCCTTTTTCTTGCTTTCTTAAATTAATTAATTTGTTTAATTAATTTAGTTGGTCTGTAATAATTAATTAGCTAGGGTAGTTAATTCATTATTCGAATTGTAATATTCTTTTGGTCCCTCCGAGCGAGGGCGAATTTGTAATAAGTGTGGGTAGTGTGTGCATGTCTTCCAACCCCCCACTTCTTTTCCCCTTTTACTTACCTGCTTTGATGGTTAGTAATAGGACATGTTTAATTTAGCATACCTTATGCTATGCATGCGTGCATCATTCATCAGTATTGCATGCACCGGGCTCGGCGCATCATGCTAACTGCATTAGTACTTCAAATCTAACTTGAATACATGCTACTTGTGCATTTTCACATGTCATTCATAGACTAGCCGAGCCTACTCTAGTGACATTCCGTATGAGTTGCATTAGGCATTTAAACATGGACTTGGATCATGCATTGATTGCTAACGAGTTCCCTATTTTAGCTTGGAGTACTATGTAAGTATTTATGCTTTAGCATCTCGCATGAGTGTGAATGTTAACATGACAGTATGCTTGCCATGCAGCTATATGTTTACATGATATTACTGCTTGAATGCCTGTGGGTGAAGGTTGGATTGTCTGAGTTGGAATAGCTCATTGAAATCCGTGTTTTAGCCTACTTGCGAGTAGCAAATTCAAAAACATTTTTCCAAAACAAACGGATATGCAATGCTTATTCCCAAATTAGGCAATCTAGTCTATACTTTTGTGTTGTGCGCATAACATAGTAATTCTAGGCTAATAACCGGATTAAGAACACATAACGTTTTCAAAATCGGATATCATGGTTAGTAGAGGCCGATCTTCGGATCGGGCGAGAGGGGGTGCTCATAGCTGACCTTCCCCAATTGTACCCAAGTTCCCAAGCCGAGGCAACTTTGGCGATGACGGACACGTGGCCTTTGGCACCGAGTCAGGGTTTCCTAAATTCCCCAAAATAAAATATTTAGGTGGCGACTCTGTATCTGGCAAAGCAGTCCATGTTTGGCACTTCTTTTCTAAAAATCTATTTTCTCAAAACGATTTGCCGGATTTGGACTCTTTGGTTCAGATTAAGAACCGTGACACAAATCGAGTCCGAACTGTAGCGGGGTCCCTCGCGGACGTGTTACAGTTTCTGGCGACTCCGCTGGGGAATTAAGAGAGCTTGACTCAAACTCGTGATATCCTGTTTTGATGACACTTATGTGTCTCTTTGCATTGCATGTGCATTGGTGCGCCTAGGACACCATGTTTGCCATCTGCCATTCCTGAACGGTTTGCTGGAGACTTGACTTTGTCAAAGCATGCCATAAGGCTGACCGGTTGTGGGCTCTGACAGTATGGGAACACAAACCCCAGTTTTACCGAGGCACCCTTTTCGACCATTCGACCTAGTGCATATTCGGATCCACAGTGACCATTCCAAGTTAGGACAGGTTGCTTACCCAATTATAGGTTGTTTGAAACCGCTGCATGCATAGTAAAACCCTTGCTCCTGACAAAATAGGACAGGGAAACCCTACCCCTCTATAGGGATGTTTTGGCTCTCACTTATCTGCTATGTGCTTTATAGTGTATCTCTACAGGAACGTACATATCAGTTTGCAAGATTGAGTATTAGGCCCGAGGGCACCAGTATCAGTGTTGTTGGGAAATCAGTTATCCGCGGGTATCGAGTTCAGTTTTGGGGGCAGTGATTCTGGGGAACAGTGATCAGTAATAGAGTGCAGTTGTTCGGCTACACCTGTGATTGATCTGTTTGGGCTGAAATGCTGTTTGTTTTTCCTTTCAGTTCAAGGAGTGTCTAGAAAATTGATACAAAATAGCTAGTGTTCCCCTTTGCTGAGGCAGGACTTATGATGACGCAGGATTCAGAAGAGATTATGGTTACGACAGCTACACTAGATCAAGGGATCACCCTGCGGGATGAAACCAATGTTGATGTATCGCATCCGCCTAGGTCGCCTGTCGCACACCCAGTCTGGACCCCCCCAGTTGTATCAGGCTCGTGAGCCCACCACATTTGAGCTGATGGGAATGATTGGTGACCTCCAGAGATTCGTGGCCGATCTGGCCTATGGAATGTCGGCTTCGCCGCCAGCGGTACCGTATGCCAGGAATTTCATACCGCAGGAGCCCCCGTTACTGGGGCGGATTGTGATAGAGCTCAGCCAACCAGAGGTTGCCTCCAGCTACAGTAACGACGTGTCAGCAACAACTGGGCTTTGCTCTGATGCAGTAACCCAAACCCCCGATCAGGCTGAGGCCAGAGGCAAGAACAAAATGAAGGCAGATGCCGATCCCATTGAACAACTGCTGCGGGCAGTCGAGGCTTTGAAAGCCGGGGGGATGAACAAGCAACAGATATCCGCAGTTGTGGCAAAAACTGTGGAGGACTCTTTCCCCACTCCACCTGAGGGTAGTTCAAGTTAGTCAGACAATCGGGATAGGCCCCGTCATGCCAGAACAGTTCCTCCTATTCCCAACCATGCACCTGGGAAAGATCAGAAAGCCAAGGCAGTGCCTGCCGACCCTTTTGCTTGTGCGACTAGTAAGAATACTCAGACTTCAAAGCACCTACCCCGAGGGCGCAGGATCTTTCATGCTCTCTACATGCCTCTGTCTAAGGCACTTCAGATTCTTGCCGAAAGGGGGCACCTCAAACCCCTTGAACCTCGGCCTCTCCCGAAGAATCTCCCTCTCACACATGATGCTGCTTTGTACTGCGCATACCACCAACAGACCAGCCACACCACCGATAACTGTTTCCGCCTTCGCCATGAAGTGTAGGATCTAATCGATAATGAGGTCATTCTTCCACCTACCTCAGCGAAGTCTGTTACCACCGAGCTGTTGGACTTTGAGGATACTACGAGTATGTGATCAGGGGTTGGACCACCTGCGGGCGGCGCTCGGTGTATTTCAGATGTGGCGTCTAGCACGCACTTTTGAGCATTTGTAAATGCAGTTTTGTAGCTTCTGGCTTGGGTTTTGAGTCAGTTCTCTGTTTTGTTTTTGAGTCTGCCTCTTTGCTTTGAGTCAGTCTTTTTGTTTTTGGGTCTGTCTTGTGGTACCGAGTCAGTCCCGTGTATAGGATGTCGAGTGATTCCGGGGTTGTTGCCTCGAACACCGTTTTTGTATTTAACCTTTTTTGCTTTCTTTTTGAGTCTGTCTCTGCTGTGGAGCCAGTTACATCCGAGAAACCTGAATGAAACAATTGCGGCTATCATGTTTCCATGCCTATTGTTTGTTTTGGGCTAGTTGTGCCAGAGGATTTGAATCAAACGGCCGTGCATTCCACCTGTTCTCTTGTGCCCTGAAAATCATTGCATTGACCTATGTTTTTCAAAACCTCTTTAACACTGCGGTGAAAACAAAGAGGAAGGGATTCCTCGAGTTTTGCAAAACTTTGATCAATTTGAGAAAAGAAGAGGCATGCTAAGCCTTTAATGAATGAAATCATGCTTGTCAGCGTGAGTACTGGGAATGACCCTGGCTTGATCCAGACCGGTTCCACACCATCTTCGGCGCGAGCGATTTGTCGCTTTCTTAAAAACTTTCAAAAACAAATGTTTTGCGCGGCCCTGTGAAGACCTGTGTGGAATCGCTTTTGAGATTGTGCAGCCTAGGATCACTCTCAGCCTCAAGATTCAACCCGTTCATTTTCGAACCTCGAACTCATTCGGAACGTTCAACGGTCAACTGTCGGAGGAGGCCCGTGTGGCCAGTTTTGAAGTAGCCCTTGAACAAGAGGCACCAAAGTCGAATCAAAAAGATTAGATCTCACCAGAAAAAGCTCGTGGAGCAGCCATGATGAATTCTTCTGCAAATCATTGCAACAGTCGTTCTCCTAGATACAGAGAGGCTTCAACTTCATAAACCATTTGGCATGGACTTGTTACACTTTTACCCTTTTGAGAGGCTCGCTGGGCCGAAAACCCGGAAGGGCAACCCAGGCAAAAGTTAGAGCAAGAGAAAAATACAAAAAATGAAAAAAAAAAAAAGAAGAAATATAAAAAAAAAGATAAGAAATAAAATCAAAAAAAAAGGGGAAAAAAAAAGAAAATGAAAAAAAGCTCGCAAGATCGAAAACCCGCATTGGGCACCTTGGCAAAAGTTAGAGCCTGAAAAGTGAAGGTTAAAATACCCGAGTGTACCTTAACTGGAACTATGTAAGGCTTGATTCCCATGTTTGGGATACGTAGGCAACTTCATCCTAAAGTCCAGCCCTCAACACTTTCATAGCGCCTCAGTCCATGTAATGGTTTTGATCATCCTTGCCTTCTCTGAATCTGATGGTTCGGTTGTGACAACCGGATACATAGGCAACTTCGTCCTGAAGTCCAGCCCTCAACACCTTCAAAGTGACTGTGTCCATATATTGGTTTTGACCATCTTCGTCTTCTCTGTATCCGAGAAAGTTCGGTTGTGATCATCACTGGTAAGGACTGTTTACAATATGCTGCGACACCATCCAGACTAGGGGCAACTTTCCGTTGCCATGAGTCACCGTTCAAACCAGGGGCAACTTTCTGTTGCTGTGCAGCGTCCTTCAAGCCAGGGGCAATTTTCCATTGCCTCCGATCCAAGGTCGCGCATCTCAAAAAGTAAGTTCCATGCTCGTTGAGCATTGACTGTCTGCAATATAGCTTTTGAGAATTTTTACTGAGGTTGACCATTTTCTTGAAAATTATTTCATTTTCCAAAACTGGACCATTTTCTTAGACCCAAAAAGGAAAATTTTCAGTGCTTACGGCCTGACTTGCATGGTTTTCAAATCAAAAATCGAACAAGTATGTTAATCCGACTCTCATCTTGATCAAAGCTGTTTTAGTAGAAAACCAAAACAAAAAATGGTCAAAATGATGAATTAGGGGCACAGTTGAGTCAGGCGTTCTGTCTTTCCCCCGTCGTCAACATACTTGCCAGGAGGGCACTCTACCCACCAGAAGAAATAGCTGTGAGCTAACGGCATTGGGCATGAACCCGCAACTTCCTATTCATTCATCAATCACCTTGGGGAGGGACGAAAAATAAGAGAATAAAGAATAGAGAGGTGTAAGTTGAGGGAAAAGTAAGAAAAAGGGTTTTGAGAGGAAAAAACCGAGCCTGAGGGCCGAGTGATGTGAGAATCACAAATCAGAAAGGGTGGGAAGCATACCCAGAGGAACTGGCTCCTCGAGATTTGAGGTCTTTCGTTGAACATGTCCGCGCGTCGTGTCTTTCGTTTTGATCACCTCAACTTTTGTTTTAGGTCTTTTTCCGAGCGCGTCTCGTTGTGTTTAGGTCGTGTACCCTTTTGTTTGAGTCCTCCCCGCTGTGTTCAGTTGTAGGCTCGATACCCCGGTTGAAAATCCTTTTTTATTTCGAAAATTGTTTATGCTTAGAGTGCTGTGCCATTCTCTACATCTGTGCGAAGCAAAAGAAGAAGAAAAAAAATTTTGGGCATCTGAGCGTGCTTCAACTTCAACTGGTTCCATCTTTGTGTTTCGTCTTGTCAGATTGGGCCGTTTGTTCAGGATTTGCTGTGTGCAGAATGAATCGAGTGTGGTGTTAGGGGCTGTATGCAGACTAATCCCCAACAGAGTATGGGCTGTGCGTTCAGTTTGAGCAGTGTGTTGCTTGGGCTATTTTACTATGAGGCCGTTTGGTTATCTGATCATTACAGTACAAATGCTCTCCATTCACATTGAGGTGTAACATGATGTGATGCGATGCAATACATGAGATATGAAAAAAGTAACACTTTTTAAGCCAAAAGTTTGTTCATTTCATTATCTTTTTCAAGTACATAGCTTTGAAAACAAAAATCTGCCTGCGGCAGTACAGGGTAATCTAACTACCAGCAAAGAGAAGAAAGAAACAAAGAAAAAGAAAAAGTACAAAAAAGAAGAAAAGCAGCAATCTGGATCATCATCAGTAGTCTCAGGCCCGGGGATCTGTCCTCACCCTCTTCCTGGACAAAGGTCCAGGGGCATCGTCATCAGCATCGTCATCTGAGCCTGAGTCTGAGTCATCTCCAACCTCCTCAGATGACCCGGCCTCTGCCTCTGCCTCGGACTCGTCATCATCATCATCATCGTCATCATCAGGGGTCGGCGCCCAAGAGCTACTCCCGACATGAACACGCCCCACCCTGGTACGGGGACGTACAGCGTCTCCACGCCCTTCTCGAGCAGGAATAGAGGGCCCAGCCAGAGCACCACCCACCAGAGGAATCTGGAAGGGATGCTGAAAAGCACAAAAGGCAAATACATCAGAATACTGTGAGTAGTTTATCAGTGCAGAATGCGGTGTATGAGTACAGTGTATGAATGTCGTGAGCAGTTTATCAGTGCAGAGTGCAGTGTATAAATGCAGTGTATGCAGTGTATCAAATGCTGTGAGATCAGTGTGTCAGGTGTTGTGTCGTGCATCAGATTACGTGAATCAGCTTATGAATGGTTTGAGACCGTCGTCAGAAGGACATACCAGAATACTATAGAGGGCTAGGAGGTCGAAGGTCCGTTGTAGCATCCTCATCATGGAGGCATTCAACTCCACGAACTGCCGGGTGTACTCAGAGGACGCCTGCAAGAGTACAAGATGTATCAGTATTCCGCGAAATATCAAACAAACTGAAATAAAATGCCAATGCAAGATGGAAAATGAAGTAATACATACAGGAGGCAAGTCGGGGATACCGGCTAACTCATGATCAGCCGGGGGAGGAGCAAAGGGGATCTGGTCGGTCGCCCCATCCTACCCTTTGTATGTCAGTAAAGTGGGCAGAGCAGGCCAGCTGGTCCCCCGCCCTCTCTGAACTCAACCCCTGCCGTGGACTCGAGCTCTCCTCGATGCTCCTGCTCCAGCCCCCGCTCCCGCTCCCGCTCCAGCTGCTGGTGCCACTGGCCTCTCCCTCTCGGCTCAGCGACCACCGCTCAAGGGTCGCATAATGTAGGTCCGGACGTACTCTGTGTAGTCGCCCTCGCCTCTGTGGCACTCTGCGCCCCAGTCGACGGTGTAGTCCTTCATGTGCTCAAAAGAGAACCCCTCTGTATGCCTCATATGTGTAGGAGGCGGACCCAGAACTATTTGCTCCAGTAAACCCAGGGTCTGACGTAAGAAACGTTCGCCCAGGTACCAAGCCCGACAGACCGGGCCCTCCAACAGAATCCGGCAACGGGCAGTCTCCTCTGCGCCCTCGTAGTGATCCCTCACCACGGCTGGCAACGGAGCCCAGGGCTGCCAGGTGATCTGAAATTGAAATGCAGTTTGTTATCTACTGTTATTGAAAACATACAGTGCTAAGCGAAGCCTAAGCAAATTCTAAAGTTGAACATACCTCCGCGGCGGTGATGGTGTCGAAGTAGCAGCGGAAGAAAATAAAAGACTCATGTGGCCTCCGCACGCATCGCACGTCAAAGCGATGAGAAAAGGGGACACCGAGTAGGGTCTCCACATCAGGTACTGGGGCAAGCCTGGGAAAGTAGGCATACACCCACAACTACAGAACAGATATAAGTATGACTATCAGATAAAGCAAAATATAGAATAAAGCAGAAATGGCAGAGCCGTGTGTTGTGCAGTGTATTGTACAGAGTATACAGTGTGTGCAGTATACAGTCAAAGTAAAGCAGAGTATATGTGTGCCGCGTGTGCAATATATAGTCAGTAAGAGGCAGACCGTGATGTGTGCAGTGTACATAATACAGAAAACGTGAAGCAGAAATGTAAAAGGGGAAGAAGATGTACCTCCCAAGCTCGCCAGTAGCCGCCGAGAAGCTGTCCGCTAAGGCGGGAAGAAGAACTCATGTAACCATACAAAGTGGCCAAGCCGGCGCCACCCCAATCATAGTGGCGGATCCGCCTGACATCCACCAGTGCGCTCAACAGACATAGAGGCACGGTGTTCGCCCGGTCGGCGAAAAGGGTCGTCCCGAGCAGAAACATGATGAAGCCCCGCGCGTATTGATCCACCTCCTCTGGGGTCATCTGCGCCTCCTCCGCCAAGGCTGGCTGGATCCGGAAATGGCTCTCAAACCAAGAGTACCTGACAAACCCCGCTCGAGCGAGGGGAGGCTGAGTGCCGAGCAAGTACAGCTGGGCGGCGTCCCACTCATCCATATCGGTGTCGAAGGGGATCGGATCACCCCCTACCCTGATGCCGGTGAGCATCGAGAAATCGTAAGGGGTCATCGTCATGTCCCCCGCAGTGGAGAAGTGGAAGGAGTCGGTGGTATCCCACCACCTCTCCACTAAAGCGGCGAGCAAGGGCCTACAGGTCGTAAGCCGGGAGAGCCCCCTGCAGAAGATACCGAAACCGGCCTCGTCGACGATATGACGAACCGCGTCTGGCAGCTCAATGTACCAATCCCGAGCGACGATATTCCCATACTCGCGGATGGTATGGGAATCCCCTTGTAATAAAAAACAACAATTGCGAGGCAATATTCAAAACGCAGTTTTAAGAAGCATACAGGTATACAGCATGTGTGCATGTTTTCAAATTCGAACAGACATCGGTTGCCGGTGAACTTACAGTGAACTACAATGTGTGATGTGTCAGCGTGTTTGAGTGATTCAGGGCAAACACAGCATGTGTGCATGTTTTCAGACTTAAGCAGATATCAGGTACCAGTGTGTATGCAGTGAAATACAGTATGCGCCGTGTGTTTGGGTGATTCAGGGTCAGTGCAGTGTGTGTGCACGTGTAAGTTTCAAACAGATATCGGTTGTAAGTTTGTTTGCAATCAACTACAGTGTACAGTGTATCGGTGCATCCGGGCTAAGCAGTTAGAGAACAGAATCAACTAATGGCAGTTATGTTCTACATTGCGAAAAATAATAAAACAGAAGAAAGAATGTTACCTCGGAAGCACCGAAGGACAGATGGGAGGTGGGCTCACGCAGGAGAAGCTCGGGTGCCACGCCCCTCTCGAAGCTCCGGAACTGGCGTAGTCCATCGGGGAGCATCACATGAACTGCAGGCCTGTAGGTCTCCGAATCGAACAGCTGGATATGAAGTGGCAAGGGGTCGGCCTCGGGATCCATCTCGAGCTCTGGAGGGGTCCTGCCCTGTGGAAGATCGTCCGCCATCTCAAAGAGAATGTGAAAATGGCCGGAAGATGAAAAACCGGGCGAGAATGTGAAGAGTCAACAAAAAGTCAACCCCGAGAGGGCCGGAAAAGGCCGGAAAAGTCGGAGTGCGGAAAGGCACAGATATCGAGAAAAACTCAAGGGAAACAAGCCCCGAGTGGCGGAAATAAAAAACGAGACACCGAAACGAAGTTTCGTTCGGTTCAAAACATTCGAAACGCGAAGGTATTCGCAAATAGGACGACGAAATGAAGGCTAGAACGCAAGAAAATGAGGAAATCAAAGGAGAAAAATGATCTAGAGAGAGAGGGGGAGAAATTTTGAGCAAGGGGAAGTGAAGAAAATAGGGCTAGAAGCCCTATTTTAAAAGGCCCGTGGCCAAATGACTGAACTGCCCCGATACAGGGACTTTTTGCCGGTCGGCCACAGTCTTTGCCGGTTGGCAAAATAGTTTGCCGATGGAAATTGTATGATGGCTGATGGACGGCCAGTGATGCATTTTGATGGCCGGTGGACATCCGGTGGTCTCCTACAGTGATTTTGGAGCCTCTTACACCCTTGTTTGAGTTATGTGTGTGGTTCAGGGCCTTCATTGCTCAAGACGATGCAAGAAACGTGCATCTCCGACACTCAACCGGCCTCCATTTTGACCCCGGACCGCGTCTTCTGTGCGTGGCACTCAAATTCGTGCAAGGTGTATCCTTTCCGTATCCTTTTGGCTTTTACAAAACTCAAAAGTTGCCCCATGTGCATCACATGTCAATTGCACTGTCTTGTGCATTTCAAATCAATCGCACTGTCTTGTGCACTCACGTTGTCTAAACGCATCGCGCTATCTTGCACATCTCTTTGCATTTTGCATGCATTCAATCGCGCGATTTTGCGCATCTCATTGCATTTTGCATGCATTCAATCTCGCTAGCTTGCGTAGATCGCATATTTTGCTTGCATAGACCGCATGTTTATAATCAATTCCATTACTTACGTAGACCGCATGTTTTGCTTGCGTAGACCGCATGTTTTCCCTGCGTAGACCGCATGTTTTACTTGCGTAGACCGCATATTTTTCTTGCGTAAACTGCATGTTTGTAATCAATTTCATTACTTGCGTAGACCGCATGTTTTGCTTGCGTAGACCGCATGTTTTCCCTGCGTAGACCGCAAGTTTCACTTGCGTAGACCGCATGTTTTCCTTGCGTAGACCGCATGTTCTGCTTGCGTGGACCGCATTCTTGTGTTCAAATTCATTACTTGCGTAGACCGCAATGCTTTCCTTGCGTAGACCGCATGTTTTCCCTGCATAGACCGCATGTTTTACTTGCGTAGACCGCATATTTTGCTTGCGTAGACCGCACGCTTGAAACCAATTTTTTTGCTTGCGTAGACCGCATGCTTATGTTCAATTTCATTGCTTGCATAGACCGCATGCTTATGATCAATTTCGTTGCCTGCATAGACCGCGTGCTCCACTTACATGTTTGTGCCTTCACAGCATTGTTATGCTTCCCACTCGCTTTGCGTTGTCACGCATTTTCAAATACATTAATATGCATGTTGTTAATCACATCGTACCTGTTGAGTTGTTTTCTTTGCAGGCACGATATTGTATGTACGGTTCATTTAAGGCTGGTGCAACCAGACGAACCGGACAGGTATGATATACTCCGAGTGAGACATGTCGAGAATTTAGTTCGGTCTAGGAGACCTTAAATCCTTGGAAGGTGCAAGACCTTTGGCACATTGATGTGCACAGTTCGTTTGCATTGCCATGCATGTCTTAAGCCACACGTTGTTGCGCATTTCAAGTTCACTTGCATTGTTACGCATTTCTTGTGCAATATACACGGTCTAGGAGACCCTAAATCCTCTGAAGGTGCAAGTCCTTCGGTGTTTGTCGCGCCCGAACGACTTTTGATGAGTTGCATTATACATGCATTTCAAGCGACTCGCGTCGTCGCATATTCAAGTTCACGTGCATCTCAAAAGCCGCGTGTTGTCGCGCATTCCATGTAACATGCATTTCATACATCATTTGCATTTCAAAAAAAAAACAAAAACAAACAATCGCATTGTCATGCATCATCGTAAATAGTTGCATTGTCATGCATCATTGTAATATAGTGTACATTGCATTGTAGCTTGCATGCATTCACTGCATCACCTCCGCCTATGGCTCGCGCCTTTCCATGATTGAGCTTGGTCTGGTATGTGCCCATACTTTTCACGTCGAAACATAGTTCAGTAGACCGTTCTATGTTAGACACGGCTTGTATGTGTACATGCCTTTCCTAGGCAAGATTTGGTTTGGCCCGCAGGCCATATCCATTGTATCCATTTCCATTCCATTGCATATTTGTAGATATTGCATTGTAGCTTGCATGCATTCACTGCATCACCCCCGCCTATGGCTTGCGCCTTTCCATGTTGAGCTTGGTCTAGTATGTGCCCCATACTTCTCACGTCGAAACATAGTTCAGTAGACCGTTCTATGCTAGACACGGCTTGTATGTGTACATGCTTTGCCTAGGCAAGATTTGGTTTGGCCCGCGTGCCATATCCATTGCCATTTCCCCAGCATTTTCATTATATATTACATTGTAGTGTAATTGTTGCATCCGGCATTAGGATCATTGTCCTTTCCCCAGCGGGTCGTTTCCCCACCTTTGTCATTCCCCCCAATACTTGTTCTTGTGTTCGTCTACATTACTCATAGTTCAGTTGATCGTTCTACGGTAGACGGACTTGTTACCTCCATCAATCTATTTGACATAGGTGTGGTTTCGAACCACTAATGATTCGATCATGATTCAATTACTTTGCATATAGTTTGCATTGTTTCAATTGCATTGCATCTTCATTTGCATTGTTTATACATTGTTTTGTATATATTACATATCATTTTGCATCCATTTTTGCATTGTCATGCATGTTGCTAATAACATCGTACCTATTGAGTTGTTTTCTTTGCAGGCACGATATTGTATGTACGGTTCATTTGAGGCTGGTGCAACCAGACGAGCCGCACAGGTATTGTATCCTCCGAGTGAGACATATCGAGAATTGCATAATTCTCTTACATCCTTTCTGCATTGTAGTGTAGTTTGGTGTATGCTAGCTTAAAATTATCGCATGTATGCTTCATTACAGCTTTCTTTGCATGATCATAAGTTATGTCCGGCTCTGTGCATTGTCTTGCATTTTGCCCCTGCCTTCGGGCGCATATCTTGTTTGTCTTGCATGATTGTCTGAGTCTTCGGCCTTGTCAAAAATGAGTCGTCTCTGGGCTTTGACATTCACTCCCATCATCGTTATGACTTTCGAGTTCTGTCAAAGAGGGGCAACTGTAGACAACCCATTTTTGACCGTCCTCAAGACTTGGACGTCACCATTGGAACACTTGGTGATTACCCTTGTTTGTGTTCGCCTTAAGTTTCCGGAGGTCTCGGTTGCGCGCCTTGCCTCAGGATCTCTTGACTCGACCGTGTTGTGTCTGGTTTTGCACCAAACACTTGTGTTTCGCCTTGAAGGGGCAGGGAATGCCTTGTGAGGCATCCCCACACATCACCGGCCATGGCTTGAGGCCACCGGCCAGTGATTTTGTGCCATCGGCAATGTATATTGCCGGTCGGCACTCTTTGTTGCCGGTCGGCACTCTTTGTTGCCGGTCGGCCATTTATTTTACCAAAATGGCAATTTTGAATGGCCGATCACTGTCCATCTACTTTTGGTAGATATTTTGTGCCAGCTACCTTTTCTCCCCTCCATACACGTGTATGGAGGGATCTCTCTCTTGACAAGCTTATTTGACAAGCTTTACAAGAGAGAGCTCTAAAGAGAGAGTCTCCTCTCTTGGATTCAGGGTTAGAAAAAAATGGTTAAAGAGCTCTGATTTTTAGGTTAGGGCTTATATATATATATATATATATTCTATCTCTATACCTCTCTCTCTTGTGTGTTCTAGGTGTGTTTGTTCATAGTATTGTACACAAACACACACTACCACACCATCCCTTGGAGCTGAGGCCTCTTGAGGGTTGTTTTGGAGGTTTTGAAGCTGGTTTCAACCTAAAGAAGCTGCTGGAGCTCCATTGTTGAAGAAGGTCTTCAAGGGTAAGAAGCCTGCTCCTTTTTACCCCTTTCTTGCATTGTATTTTAGCTTATCTTGCATCTGTTTTTCAGCTTAGTGTATAACATAAAAAAGTTTTGTTTTTAGGCCCTCTAAATAGTTTTTTAAGGTTGCTTCAAGCTTTGGGGTTGTTTGACCCCTCTTAAGCCTTGTAAGGCTCCATTTTGTGCCATTTTGAGTGAGCTCCGAGACCTTGGTGTTTGGGCCTCCTCACCACTGAAATCTTGAGGGATTTTAGAGGTGAGGATGGTGCCTTGAGGTCCCAAGAAGGAGAGGGCCACCCCCTCTCCTTGTTGTCCTTGAAAAGGACCATTTTTGCCTCTTGAGGGAGCACCTAGCTTAGGCTCTTCTTGACCATGCCTTAGCTGTTATTTATGCTTATTTTGCTATGAAATAGCATTGTTTTAAGTTGGTTTTGGTACACCATGCTTGCTTAGCATACATGCCTTGTAATGCCATTTTGTTGCCTTAACATGCCTTAGGTTGTAAACCATTGTTCTAGCATGTTTTAGGCTTGGCTTTGTGAAGCTTTCATGTTCATTTTGCCATGATTAAGGTCTGTCCTTAGTTGTTTGGATCGATTTTAGCATGTATTGCATAGTCCCTTTGCATTTTGGCTTGTTGGCCTCAAGTGTGTGATTGTGTGGTATGCATTACTTGCATCATTTTCAGTGGTTTGGGACCACTTGCCATGCTATTTCAATCCTTATAACATGCTTTCATGCTTGCCTCTTGATGCTTCTTTGATGCTTCAAAAGCTTGTGTTGAATGCTCCATGTTTGGTCTCTTTTGCATGCTTCCATTTTTAGGATACTTGGATGCCATCTAAGTACATCCTTAGCTTTGTTTAGGTCTGCATTAGACCTATTTTAAGTCCTTTTGGCCTTGTGAGGCTTGGTTGACCTAGCCTTGGTTTACCTCCCCTTTGGCTTGCCTTAAGTCTTGGACCATTGTTGCATGTTTGGCTTGCCTTGTTTAGTTGGTTTGGCACCATCCTTAACATGATTTTTAGAGCTTGGTATGTATGCCATATGTCCATGTTTATCTTCTTTTAAGTGTGCTTAAAAGTTGTCTCTTCAATGCGTAAGTGTTGGCCCATTTGCATGCATGCTTGTATGTGTATTTGCCCCTCATTCCATAGCATTTTGGCCACTGTTTTAGGTTAGTTTGAGGGCTGCCTAAATTAGTCTAAGTCCATTCTTGCATGTTGTGACATGCTTACCTTGTGTGTTAATTGCATGCTTGGCCTATCATGTGTTGTGGCATGTTTAAGTGACTTTGCATTTGGCATGCATTTCTCTTAGTTGGAATTGCCTAACATGTTGCACGCTTTGCATACTTGCATGCTTGAGTAACTAGCATAGTTGTCACATGCCTTGTATGCTTGTTTGCATTACCATGTTGCATGCCTAGTTAACATGCTTAGGTTGCATTGCATGCATGCTTTGCCTCTTGATTATCCATGATTGAGGTTAAGCCCCTCACTTGTTTGTTGGTTTGCATTGCATTTGAAAGCAACATGCATAAATTGGTCTCTTGGGCCATCACGCATTGAAATGCGTGATTGATGGTCCGAGAACCAAGGACCATATCCCTTTGAGTCATAAACATGATAAGGGATATGGTTGGTGCATACATTGCTTGAATTGCATTGCCATGCAAAGCCCTGTCCTCTGCTGCTGTCAAACAAATTCTGCAGGAACGTTTTACCAATCGACTGCACAGAGTGCCGACCGGCAATCCATTAGTGGCCGATAGCTTCATTTGTGGCCGATGACCACCAAATCACAGCCGATGATAATTCCCTCCAACTGGTGGCATTCCTCAACATCCAGTGAGCACATCCTGAGACTTTGGCAGTCTTCAGAGGGGCAGAGCAGGGAAAATAGGCGCAGCTTGTGCATGGCAGTGGACTTCCGAGCAAGACCCGAGCACGCGTGCATTGAGCCCTCTTCCCGAGGCCCTTTTTCTTGCTTTCTTAAATTAATTAATTTGTTTAATTAATTTAGTTGGTCTGTAATAATTAATTAGCTAGGGTAGTTAATTCATTATTCGAATTGTATTATTCTTTTGGTCCCTCCGAGCGAGGGCGAATTTGTAATAAGTGTGGGTGAGTGTGTGCATATCTTCCAACCCCCCACTTCTTTTTCCCTTTTACTTACCTGCTTTGATGGTTAGTAATAGGACATGAATAATTTAGCATACCTTATGCTATGCATGCGTGCATCATTCATCAGTATTGCATGCACCGGGCTCGGCGCATCATGCTAACTGCATTAGTACTTCAAATCTAACTTGAATACATGCTAGTTGTGCATTTTCACATGTCATTCATAGACTAGCCGAGCCTACTCTAGTGACATTCCGTATGAGTTGCATTAGGCATTTAAACATGGACTTGGATCATGCATTGATTGCTAACGAGTTCCCTGTTTTAGCTTGGAGTACTATGTAAGTATTTATGCTTTAGCATCTCGCATGAGTGTGAATGTTAACATGACAGTATGCTTGCCATGCAGCTATATGTTTACATGATATTACTGCTTGAATGCCTGTGGGTGAAGGTTGGATTGTCTGAGTTGGAATAGCTCATTGAAATCCGTGTTTTAGCCTACTTGCGAGTAGCAAATTCAAAAACATTTTTCCAAAACAAACGGATATGCAATGCTTATTCCCAAATTAGGCAATCTAGTCTATACTTTTGTGCTGTGCACATAACATAGTAATTCTAGGCTAATAACCGGATTAAGAACACATAACGTTTTCAAAATCGGATATCATGGTTAGTAGAGGCCGATCTTCGGATCGGGCGAGAGGGGGTGCTCATAGCTGACCTTCCCCAATCGTACCCAAGTTCCCAAGTCGAGGCAACTTTGGTGATGACGGACACGTGGCCTTTGGCACCAAGTCAGGGTTTCCTAAATTCCCCAAAATAAAATATTTAGGTGGCGACTCTGTATCTGGCAAAGCAGTCCATGTTTGGCACTTCTTTTCTAAAAATCTGTTTTCTCAAAACGATTTGCCGGATTTGGACTCTTTGGTTCAGATTAAGAACCGTGACACAAATCGAGTCCGAATTGTAGCGGGGTCCCTCGCGGACGTGTTACACCTCTTGAATGCTTCATATGCTTGTAGTGTAATCCATGTTCACTAGCTCACATTGCATGTTATTTTGGCCATGTTCTAAACTGATTTTATTCATGATTTGGGCTTCCTTAGCTTTATTTTGAGGTCCCATGGTCGAATGATGCTTGCCATGCATGCTTGTAGTGTAATACCCTTACCTAGCTTCGAGTTTTGAAGCCTCTTGCATGCTTAACTTGAGTTGTTTTCATGTTTTGGCATCATTGAACATGTTATTTCAGAGCATATACTTGTGCCATATTCCCATGTTTTCCACTCTTTAAATGCATTTTAGAGTTATGCCTGTATGTCTCATTTTGGGGTATTGCACGAGTTTCATTTTTGTGCATTGCAAACCATCATTTTAGTCCATTTTGCCACTGTTTTGGGTCTGCATAGGGACTATTTGGGGTTGGTTTGGTCATTTGGGTATCGCTTTGCATACCTCTAGTGTAATGCACTTCACTAGTTTCGGTAATTGTGCCATTCAACATGCATAACATGAGTTGTTTGCATGATTGGGGACCATTTTGTATGTCATTTCAGAGCTGGAACATGTGTTGTTGTATGCCATATTTCATCCTTTCCATGCTTTCATACAGTTGTATCTTGTGTCCTAGGCTTTGGGCCCTTGCATCTTGCATGTCTACATGTGTTTTGTTGCCTCGTTTTCATCATGTATGGCCACTGATTTAGGTGTGGCCGAGGCCCAACCATCTTGGTTTAAGTCCATCTTGCATTGTGTATGCCCTATAGTCCATGTTATCGCATGTTTGATCATTGCATTGTGTATGCCTCATTCATAACATTGTGTATGTTAGTGCATTGTGTATGCATGCCATTTAATTCATGTGCATTGAGTATGCCATTGATTAGTTCATAGCATTGTGTATGCCATTCGCATGCTTGCATGTCATTCCGTGCATCTTCGCATCACTTAGTTGCATTGCATTTAGATCGCATGCTAGAGTTGCATTTGTCCATACATTGTTTGTTGCATTGTGTTTGGAGTAGGGTTTAGTCCAAACACGGGAAACGAGGGACGTTTCGTACTCAAAGTGAAAAAACGTGCCTCGATTCTTGGTCACCGACACTCTTGACTATCCATGATAGAGTTGTTCGCTTTAGGTGTTTACATGTGCATTCATTTCACATTGAGTCGTGCAATTCGACTCCTCGGCCATCATGCATCGAGATGCGTGATTGATGGCATGAGGATCGAGGACTACACTCCCTAGAGCTTATGCAATGACGGGGAGAGTGGTCGGGCACACATATGTTAAAAATACTTTGCCTTCTCTCTCTCTTGCCTTTGTTGCAGAAAATGCAGAAACCAGGAGAAGAAACTGGCCATCCAACCAGGTTTTCTGGCAGGCCGACCACCTTTTCTGGTTTTCACCACCAAGGGTGGTCGATAGGTGGTCTCCAATGCCTATAGCTAGTCGGTAGCCTTCCCCTAGATTCCCAAGGTGGAGTTTCATCTCCTTGGAGCTTTGTGCAAGTTTCTGAGTTCAATTGTAAACAAAGACGAGCTGAGACATCGCGATGGATTTCCCGACAAGGCGACTCGAGCATGCATGCATCCTTTATCATTCGAAACAGAGCTGAGGCAGTCCATTTCATGTAGCTTGCATGCTAATTTATTTGCTTCCTTAGTTTAATTTGTTAATTACTTAATGTTGTGTAATATTTAGCTGTAATTCGTTATTCATTTTGGTTGTGTAATAACTAGTTTAATTAGCTTAGATTAGCTAGTTGGTTCTGTATTATTTATTCGGACCCTCTGCGAGAGGGCAAACTTTGTAATAAGTGTGCATGTGTGTGATGCGTGTCTTCCAACCCCACTTCTTTCTCCCTTTTATTTACCAGCTTATGATGGTTAGTTTTAGGGCATGTTTCAATTAGCATCTATATGGTCGTATGTTTGCATTCATTCATCTGTATTGCATGCACCGGGCTCCGCGCATCATGCTAACTGCATTGTATTTCAATTCCAAGTTGAATATATGTATCGATTGTTGCATCTCATATGCCATCTTAGAATAGCCGAGCCTATTGTAGTTGCATTTTTGCATGTGTTGCATTAGGCCTTCTTAGCATAGTTAGGATTCATTCATGATTTCTAATTAGCTTCTTTCTTTGGCTCGGAGTACTCGGTAAGTGTTTATGCTTTAGCATCCTTGCATGTGTGTGAGTGATTGCCATGATAGCATGCTTACCATGAGTCTATGTGCTTATGTGATATAACTGCCTGAATGCCTGTGGGTGAAGGTTGGGTTGCTTGAGTTGGAATAATTCGTCGAAACCCATGTTTTAGCCTACTTGCGAGTAGCAAACTTCAATCCATTTTCAAAATAAATGGATATGTGATACTTTATTCCAAATTAGGCACTCCAGTCTATACTTGTATGTTGTGCATATCACATAATAATTCTAGGCTAATAAACCGGAATAAGAGCACATGTGTTTTCAAAAACTCAATATCATGCTTAGTAGTGGCCGATCTTCGATCAGGCGAGCTGGGGTGCTTATGAAATGACCTTCCCCAATCGTTCCCAAGTTCCCGAGCCAAGGCAACTTTGGTGATGACGGACACGTGGCCTTAGGCACGAGTCAGGGTTTCCTAAATTCCCCCAAAACAAAATATTTAGGTGGCAACTCTGTATCTGGCAAAGCAATCCATGTTTGGCACTTCTTTCTAAAAATCTGTTTTTCAAAACGATTTGTCGGATTTGGATTCTTTGGTGATTTATCGGTCTCACATTGCACTTTGCGGGGTTAGATTCAAAACCGTGACATTTGAGTCCAAACTATAGTACGCCCAATGAACAAAACGGGATTTTTCCGGGACATTCAGGGACGTCTACAGTACTGTAGACGCGCCCGCATGGGGACCTTCTGTCACGCCCCTAACTTGCCCCCTAAAAGTTTGGGCATGACCTAACAGAAAAGGACACTTAACCTGGTTCCATAGAGGGGCCTTCCCGGAAGCTGTAAAACATAATTGATAAAAACCAGAAAATATGACATCCATTGAGCTACTAAGTCATGCCAGGATCATAAACATTTCACAGGACAAGTACATCAAAAGCCAAAATACAATTAAGAGTTAGTTATTTACAGGCATATACAAAACCAACCCCGAGGTGGGGTATATAACAAAATCATTAAGTACATGACAACTTAAGCCAATAGCAAAAGTGTGAGCCATCATCTAACAACTCCACAAAAGTAGGGTCCCGACCCCAAGCTTGGCTGTGCCTAGGCTGACAAAAGTATGACGATGCCGAGCTAAGATCGACCTCCTGGTTGATTACCTACAGAAACAGACATAACATAGGGTGAGCCAAGCTCAGTGAACAATAGTACTAGTATGCTTGTAAACATATTTAATGCTGAAATCATGTAATTAGTCTGTCTCTGTACGGCTTGTTGGGACAACATAATCGGTTTATAATTGTCATAGTGTGGCCCCTGGCCTAAGAACTTCACACATTCAGAAAAGAGTCCTTGGGTTCATAATTTACAATTCATCACATAGACCTTTGGTTCTTTTTTATTCACAAGCTTACAATAGTATAAGTTCATATTTCACACATCGGTCCTTGGCCTCATAAATTCATCATTCACAAACGGCCCTTGGCCACATTGGTTCACAATTCACAAATGACCCTCGGTCACGTAGTTTCACATTAGGCTCGTAGCCACATTGACTCACAAATGGCTCTAAGCCACATTGGTTCACAAATGGCTCTAAGCCACATTGGTTCACAAATTCACAATTGCCTTGATACATTCCATTAGTCACAAGCTTCCACATAAGATGTGTACAACTTCACAACCCTTTTCAATGTTTCCACAATTTCGTATTGAATCACTTATAGCAAATATATCATTTCATACCAACACAAGTTTGATAATGAGGTTCGTAACGTCAAGATATAACGTCAATACATAATATGATAAAACTTTCAACAAGGGTCACAACGTCAATAAACATAAATACTGAGTAAAGATACATTGAAGTACTATCACTCACTGTGTTGTGTCGGTGCACTTCCTTTTGAGGCGTTTCCTACACACATGAAAAATCACATTAGTCCCTTTTATCCTTGTTAAATCAACATTCGGTTCACTTACTTTGATTGAATTAACGAACATTCAAACAATATAAATTGCAGGTTTTGACAACATTAGAGGACCCAACACGCAAAACGGAGCATCCCAACTTTTCTGGCTTGAGCCGCACGTGCGGCTAGGATCTCCTGCACGTGCGGCACACCTCCCGCACGTGCGGCATTGAGGCCCTGCACGTGCCTTTTTTGCAGTGTTGAAGTCCAGAATTTTTGCCATTTTCCCGCACGTGCGGCAGTGACTCCCGCACGTACGGCTGAGGTTCCCGCACGTGCGGCCTTAGGCCCCGCACGTGCGGCGATTCTGCACCAAAAGTCCGAAATTCTGCATAATTTCTTCCCCTAGTAGACATGTTTAGGGCTTCAAAATCCAGCTTTAAATTACAAATATATAAGCTCAAAGCATATGAATTCATGTGAACAAGGATCAAATTACATATTTCATTTGAATAAAAATCAAATCATGAATCCACAACTTAACTTCACTCCCATTCACAAGGTTCCTACTTGTTCTCACATCTCAACTCATAAACATAAAATCATGCCACATACTTGAATTCAAACAAGTCAATTGAAGAAATAGAGTAAAGTTTCTCATAGATACTTCAAATTGAGTCAAAACATGCAAGGTAAGATCATCTTGCTAATTTACTACTTCTCATACTCACATCACTACAATTCCAACTCTTAGGAACAAGATTATAGAAACATCTTCACATAAATTATGACAAGAAGGGTTGTGGATGGAAACTAGACAAACATTTACATACCTTAAGCCCAAATCTCAACCTTCTTGAGGACCTTCTTTCTCTATCCCTTCACTTCTCAAGTCTAGAGTTATGAGTTCTTTTTGTTTGTCAAATGACCAAGATCATATACATATATTTCCATAAGGAGAGAATAAGACGAAAATCTATCGTTTACGCATCCGAAATTGAAATTTCACAGAAGTGCTTAATATTACCTAAAAATTATGTTGGTTCCAAATATATGATCAATTTTGATTTATTACGCCGCTAAGGCCCTCAATTTCAACTTTATCGTTCGAGTAGTAACAGATACATTTCTTTCCTAGCAGATACAATTCATTCCACAAGACATTACAACATAGTTACTTGAACTTATTCTCTTGTACAGCTTCATCTTAGTCATTTAACAGCACAGAATAAAGGACAAACATATATCACAAGCATATATGAGGGTCGGGTTGTTACACCTTCGCTACAGTTCAGACTCGATTTGTGTCACGGTTCTGAGTCTGAACCAAAGAGTCCAAATCTGGCAAATCGTTTTGAGAAACAGATTTTTTGAAAAGAAGTGCCAAACATGGACTACTTTGCCAGATACAGAGTCGCCACCTAAATATTTTAAAATGGGGAAATTTAGGAAACCCTGACTCGGTGCCGAAGGCCACATGTCCGTCATCACTGGAGTTGTCTCGGCTCGGGAGCTAGGGTACGATTGGGGAAGGTCAGCTATGAGCACCCCCTCTCGCCCGGTCCGAAGACCGGCCTCTACTAATCATGATATCCGTTTTTGAAAACTTTATGTATTCTTATTCCGGTTATTAGCCTAGAATTACTATGTTATGCGCACAGCAAACAAGTATAGACTAGATTGCCTAATTTGGAAATAAGCATTGCATATCCGTTTGTTTTGAAAAGCGTTTTGGAATTTGCTACTCGCAAGTAGGCTAAAACACGGATTTTAATGAGTTTTTCCAATTCAAACAATCTACCCTTCACCCACAGGCATTCAAACAATTTATCACATAAGCATTTAGTCGCATGGTAAGCATACTGTCATGGCAACACTCACACGCATGCGGGATGCTAAAGCATAACTGCTTACATCGTACTCCGTGCCAAAACAGTAAACTAGTTAGCAAATATGCATGTCCTAGTTCATGTTAAGAATGGATAATGCATCGCATGCAAAAATGCAATCTAGACAGGCTCGGTTAACCTAAACATGGCATGTGAAATGCGATCAACTACCACATATTCAATTTGTGAATTAAAGTACAAATGCAGTTAGCATGATGTACCGAGCCTGATGCATGCAATACAAATGCATGAATGCACGCATGCATAGTATAAGGTATGCTAATTTAAAAAAAATGCCCTAGTCTACCATCATAAGCAGGTAAATAAAAGGGAAGAAAGACGTGAGGTTGGAAGACATACACACACTCACGCACACTTATTACATCATTGCCCTCACTTGGAGGGGCCAAATAAATATTATAGTCCAAATGATAAGCAAATAAATTATTACAGAATTTCTAATTAATTAATAGAAAGAATGCAAAAGAAAGAAGGGGGTGGCCGCAGCCTCTGCCTCGGGATGCGCGAATGATGCGTGCTCGAAACCCGGCTCGCCTGAAAAACCCGTACCTTACCATTGCTACCTCTGTTTATACTGCCCTGTCTCTCTGAAAATCGCCAAAGCCCTAGGACAGGTTCCTTGCATGCCACAGAGTACCACCGGCTGGGGGAAATCCCCACCGACAGTCCAGGATTTCCATCGGCTGCCTTTGGATTAATCGGCTGTTCAAAGATTGCCGGTCGGCACTGAATTCTGCCGGTTGACAGAAACTTCCTGCAGAAGACAGTTTTGACAGCAAACAGAGGACAGACAGTATGGCATGGGATTTCAGGCATATGTAAGCATGGTCACGCTTCCTATCATGCTTTAAACGCAGGGAAGCATGGCCCTCGATCCTCGAGCCATCAATGGTGCATGATAGCCCAAGGGATCAAGTTTGCCACTGGATGTAAAAATGCATGCAATCACACAAATGAAGACCAAGGCCTTATCATGTCGAAGTCAAAAGCCCCAGTGACCGAGAATCAAGGGACATTACATCACTTGAAGTATGAATGTTCCTTGACCCTCACACTTGGTTTGACACCCCAAACCAAGTAATGCAATGCATGTTATGCAAACATGGTTCAAAATGCAACAATGACATGGAAATGCAAGGCATGCCAAATGTTATGCAACTCGTATGGCAAGTATGCAATGCTAGGTATGCAAGACATAAACATAATGCAAACATGGACCGTTCAAGCAATGAGATCAACACATTACAAGGCTTAATGAAGCAATCAAGCAATGGACATGAGACAAGCATGCAAGAAGGCTTTGAACCATAAAGGGGCACACCTTGATCCACCCCAAAACAGTGGCCAAAAAGTGTCCAAAAGGTGGACCAATGCTCATGCCAACAAGCAAACCAAAGGCCCTAAGGCTAAGGCACAAAAAGGGCCACTTCACTTCCAACAACATGACCAATCATAGCATGATTTAGACAAGTAAGAAACAGAATTTTTACAGGCAAAATAGGACTCCAAACCCTCCTAATATGGCAGCTAAGGTGGCTCCAAAGGGGTGTATGCACCAAGGCTCATGTGTAGGCATAAAAAGGCGCACCTTTAAGGCATGAAAGAGGTCATGCATGCACACATACAAACATGATTCTTGGACTGAAATGTGGTCCTAAATGATGCCAAATCATGAGGATGGTCAAAACTATGCATGCTAGAGGTCAACATACTCAAAGCTTACAAGCCAAACACAAAGAGATGACACCAAGCAAGGCAAGCATGACTGAAATGGATGGCCAACAGACCTTAAACATGGTAAAATAGTGCCAACACCTTCATGGAACTAAGCCAACACATGCAAGAATCATGGCCTAATCATGAGATACATTTCTAGGCCAAAAAGGAGGATGTAAAGCAAGTATATTAAGCATGTAACAAGCCACAGATCCGACCAAAAACAGAGATTATACATGACCTAAGAACACCCAAAAACTTCTGAAAAAGGGCAAAAACCAATCAAGCACACATGCTACCCTTTTAGGCCAAAATGCAAGGAAATAGGACAATGAAGGGAGAGGGGTGTCCCTCCCCTATGCAAGACTTCAAACTACCTTCCTTACCATTGAAAATCAAATGGTTTTTAGTGGTGAAAAGACCAACACACTCAAGCAAACAAGGCCTCACAAGGGAAGCACAAAAGGGGCCAAATAAGGCCTAATAAGGTGAGTTTGCACTCAAATCACAAAACAACCTTAATGAAAGTTCTAAAGCATAAAAATGTAAGCCTTTTTTATGTTATGCACAAAAGCTAAATCAGCAAGCAAGATAGGTAAAAAACTATTGCAAGTTTGGGGAATCTAAAGTAAAGTGCTCACCCTTGAAGATCCTTTGAAGAACAAATGGTCCAGCCCTCTTCTTTTGATAAAAATCAGTCCAAAAACTCAAGAACCAACCCCCCAAGTCCCTCAAACTCGGAGCAAGGTGTAATAGTGTGTGTAATGGTGCAAAAGTAAGGTAAAATCACACTTTTAGGCCAAGAAACACACACAAAGGAGGAGAGAGAGAGGGAGGTATAGGGATAGGATGTATCTATATGTAGAACCTCTGGTTTTTGCTTCCAAGTCTCTAACCTAGAGCCAAGAGGAGAGCCTTCCTCTTATAGAACTCCCTCTTGCAAAGCTTATACAACAAGCTTACTTAGAGGGAGATCCCTCCATACACGTGTATGGAGGGAGGCAGAGTTGGTGCCAGCTATCACAGCTGGCACAAAATATCTCCATAAAGTAGATGAACAGTGGTCGGCTGCCCAAAAATGTCATTTTGACAAAATTTAGTGCCGACCGGCAATAAGCAGTGCCGACCGGCAACAAACAGTGCCGACCGGCAATAAAAAGTGCCGATGGCATCAAAAAAAAAGCCGGTGACCTTTAGCCACTGCCGGTGGTGTGTGGGGATGCCTCACAAGGCATTCTCTGCTCCTCCAAGGCAAAACACAAGTGTTTGGTGCAAAACCAGACACTAAACAGTCGAGTTCGGAGATTCTGAGGCAAGGCGCGCGAGCCGAGACCTCCGGGAACTCCAAACGAACACAAACATGGATAATCACCGAGTGTTCCAAGCGGTGACGTCCAAGTCTTGAGGACGGTCAAAAATGGGGTGTCTACAAGTACCCAGCATGCTTTTCCAAGAAGAAAAAGAGTGTTTTAACTCCCAGCATGTTTTCTCTAGATGAAAAACAGTGATTTAACTCCCAGCACATGTTTTACCTTGTCTTGACTTGGTTTTGGAAAGAATTGCCAGGATCATTTTCATTCATGAAAAGCTTGTTTTAAGAATGCATTTCATACCCATCTTTGAGCATCTCTTCTTGTCTTCTTGAAGTGCATTCAGTAGACTTTATTATGTATTTGTAGGTCTTGGATCCTTGCCTTAATCCCTACACCCGAAGAGCTATGTGAGTGGTAGTTTTAATAAAGCTATGTTATAAAATTTTGATAAAGCTTTGCTTCGTTTTGGAAAAGTATTTGATCAAGCATGAATGATTATCCCTAGTTTTTGTATCAAGTATTATCTTATTTTGATGACATTCTTGGAAAGTCCTCCCATGCTAGGGGACTTTAAGCCCATGTAGCACCATGTTTGAGAGATTTCTGCCATCGACGGTCTTGTATGGATGGCCCCACCGAGGGCTTTGTGCGGGTGGATTTGTCTAATCGATTCCAGGTTGTTTATTCCCTTGTTTTGTCCGGAATGTCATCCCTCATGTATTATGTAGATGTTATTAAACATCCCAAGAAGATTTGAAAGATTTGATTGATGAACTTGATTCATCCCATGTTTTGTTACAAGCTATGATTATGTATCGTTTTGATAAAGATCTCGGATATCATTCATTTAAACCTTTATTACTAATATCATTCACTCAGTATCCAAGCTCACCCTCTCGTTATATATATATGTAGGTGGCGAGCAAGAAGGCGGTGACGCCTAAGATGTTATGTACAAGATGTTTGATTCATGTTTTGTATTATCTTGAAGATTATGCTTCTTAGTTTGTAACTCATTTCTTTTGTATATGTCGGCTTGAGAAGCCTTTTGATCAAGATGTAATATGTACTTTATTTTATTTGTATCCAAGTTGTAAACCATGTTAAGATGTATGTCATTTCATTTGATCTATGCACAACTCTTATGGACTACTTAGATATAAATTTGCTTCCGCACATGTAGGCCCCATATATTTATACTCTGATTGTGTGTGAATCTTTTCAAGTTGGCCTTTGGTAATCTCGAATTACTAGCCATCACGGCATCATTCTACTAGGGACGGAATGGGGTCATGACAGTTTACTGATTAATTTGCTTAGAATTTACTTGGAATTTACTAAGAATTTACTAAGTAATTTACTGAGTAATTTATTGTGTAATTTATTGGGAATTTAATGAGTAATTTATTAATAATTTACTGAAAATTTACTGAGCAATTTATAGAGAATTTACTGTGAATTTACTGAGTAATTACTGGAAATTTAATAAGTAATTTACTGAGAATTTACTGGAAATTTACTGAGAATTTGCTGGCAATTTACTGAAGAATTTACTGGGAATTCATCGATTAATTTACTGAGAATTTACTGGGAAATTATTGATAATTTTCTAGGAATATACTGAGTAATTTGCTGAGTAATTTGTTAATTATTTGCTGGGAATTTACTGAATAATTTACTGAGAATTTACTGGGAATTTACTAAGTAATTTACTAACAATTTACTGGGAATTTATTGTCTAATTTACTGAGAATTTGCGGAGAATTTGTTGAGTAATTTATTGAGAATTTATTGGGAATTTACTGAGTAATTTATTGGAAATTTACTCAGTATTTTACTAAAAATTTACTGGTAATTTACTGAGTAATTTACTAAGAATTTACTGGGTAATATACTGAGAATTTACTGAAAATTTATTAAGTAATTTACTAAGAATTTATTGAGTAATTTACGGAGAATTTACTGAGTAATTTAATGAGAATTTGCTGGGGATTGACTGAGTAATGTACAGAGAATTAACTTGGAATTTACTGAGTATTTTACTGAAAATTAACTAGGAATTTACTAAGTAATTTACTGAGAATTTATAGGAAATTTACTAAGTAATTTGCTCAGAATTTACTGAGTAATTTACTGAAAATTCATAGGAAATTTACTGGGGGTTTACAGAGTAATTTTTCGGAAATTTGCTGATAATTTACAAAGAATTTACTGAGTAATTTATGGAGAATTTATTGAGAATTTACTAAGTAGTTTACTTAGAATTTACAGGGGAATTTACTGAGTGATTTTCTTTGAAAATACGGGGAATTAACTGAGAATTTACCTAGAATTTACTAAGATTTTACTAAGTAATTTACTGATAATTTACTGAGTAATTTACTAAGTAATTTACTGTGAATTTACTGAGTAGTTTACTGGAAATTTACTGAATAATTTACTTTGAATTTACTGAGAATTTTCCGAGTGAGTTACTAAGAATTTACAGGTAATTTTGTAAATAATTTACTTTGAATTTTGGGGGAATTTACTAGGAATTACAGGGATTTACTGAGAATTAATTCAGTAATTTACTGAGAATTTACTAAGTAATTTACTGAGAATTTATTGGGAATTTACTGAGTAATTTTTTGAGAATTTACTGGGAATTTACTAACTAATTTACAGGCAATTTACTGAGTAATTTACTCAGAAATTACTGGGAATTTTCTGAGAAATTTTCTGAGAAGTTACTAGCAATTTACTGAGTAATTTACTGAGAATTTGTTGCGTAATTCACTGAGAATTTACTGTGTAATTTACTTGGAATTTAATGAGTATTTTACTGGGAATTTACTGAGTAATTTACAAAGAATTTACTGGGAATTTACTTAGTAATTTGCTGGGAATTTAATGAGTATTTTACTGGGAATTTACTGGCGATTTACTGAAGGATTTGCTGGGAATTTACTGCTTAATTTACTTAGAATTTACAGCAAATTTATTCAGAATTTACTTGGAATATACTGAGAATTTACTAAGTAATTTGTTAATTATTTACTAGAAATTTACTGAGAATTTACTGTGCAATTTACTGAGCAATTTACTGGCAATTTACTGAGTAACATACTGAGAATTTACTGAGTAATTTATAGAGAATTTACAGGGAATTTAATGAATAATTTAATGGGAATTTCCTAAGTAATTTACAGAGAATTAACTACGAATTTACTGAGTATTTTACTGGGAATTTACTGAGTAATTCACTGAAAATTCAGAGGGAATTTACTGAGAAGTTACGGGGAATTTACTGAGAATTTACTGATAATTTATTGGGAATTTACTGATAATTTACTGAATAATTTACTGAGAATTAACTGGAATTTACTGAGTAATTTACAGAGAATTTTCCTGGGAATTTACTGAGTAGCTTACTGAAAATTTACACGGAATTTATTGAGTAATTTTCTAGGAATTCATTGAGTAATTTACTGAGAATTTACTAAGTAATTTGTTGAGAATTTGCTGAGAATTTACAGAATAATTTACTAAGGAATTTACTTAGAATTTAATGAATAATTTACTAGGTATTTACTGAGTAATTTACTGGGAATTTACTGAGTGTTTTGCTAAGAATTTACTTACTGAGTAATTTACTGAGAATTAACTGGGAATTTACTAGGAATTTACTAAGTAATTTACTTAGAATTTACATGGAGTTTACTAAGAATTTACTGGTAATTTACTGAGTAATTTATTGATAATTTATTGGGAATTTACTGAGAAATTTACAGAGAATTTACTGAGTAGTTTACGTAGAATTTACAGGGAATTTAATGAGTAATTTATTTTGAGCTGACTGGGAATTTACAGAGTAATTTATCTAGAATTTACTAGAAATTTACTGAGTAATTTACTTAGAATTTACTGAGAATTTACAGAGTAATCGTCACGACCCCAACCCGCCCCTAATAGGATGGTGCCATGATGGCCAGTAATCCGAGATTACCCAAGGCCTCTTTCAAAGATTCACACACAACAGAGTATACATAGGGGCTTACAAATGCGGAAGAAATAAATTGAAGTACAAGTGGTCCAAAAGAGGCGTGCATAGATCAACGAAATGGCATACATCTTAACATAGGTTACAACTTTGATACAAATAAAGTGAAATACATATCACATCTTGATTAAAAGGCTTCTTAAGCCGACGTATGCAAAATACAAGTATTACAAGTCGAGAAGCATAATCTTCAAGATTGCCGACATAAAAACTAGTCAAGCCGACATAACAGGGATCCAAAACAAGCTGTAAACCACATCTAGGCGTCGCCACCGGCCTGCTCATCACCTACATATATATAGAGAGGGTGAGCTTGGGTACTCAGTGAATGGTACAAGTAATAAAGGTTTGCATGAATAATAGCCGAGGTCATTTCAAAACATTACATATCAAACTTTACGTAACAAGGGATGAACCATGTTCATCTAATTAAATCTTCAAGGTTTCAAGGGATGCTTACTAGCATCAACATATTGTAAATGATGACATTCCGGACAAAACAAACCCACGCGGTGAACCGTCAGTGGCAAAACAAGGGAATAATTGACTCGGAATCGATTAAACGAACCCATCCGCACAAGGCCGTTGGTGGCAAGGGAGATATCTCAAACAAGAGTGCTACAAAAGTTTAGAGTCCTCTAGCACAAAAGGACCTATGTTACAAAGGCTTAAAGTCCTCTAACACGAAAAGGACTTGTACTGCGAAAGTTTAGAGTCCTCCAGCACAAAAGGACCTATGTTACAAAGGCTTAAAGTCCTCTAACACGAAAAGGACTTGTACTGCGAAAGTTTAGAGTCCTCCAGCACAAGGGACTTTCCAATAATGTCATCCAAAACAAAGCTAGTACTTGATACACAAAATAGGGATAATCATTCATGCTTGACAAATACTTTTATCAAAACGAAGCGAAGCAAGCTTTATCAAAACATTACAACATAGCTTTATTAAAAATACCACTCACATAGTTCTTCGGGTGTAGGCTCAAGGCAAAGATCAAGGACCTACAAACACATGGCAAAGTCTATTGAACGCACTTTCAAACAAGCTTCACATACAAACGGATGATCTCGACATTCTTCAAAACTAAGTTAAGTCAAAACAAAACACTGTTTCTCATCTCGGAAGATATGCTGGGCACCAACCAGGTCTTGGCCGAGGTCCCACACCTTCTCGCCGAGTTGTGGTCCCGACGGCCACATTCAAAAGCGAAGTCGGGAAAATCTGGGTTTCCCTTCGAGGAACATGAAGAACATGAAGATGGAGAAGATGAAGAACATGCATGCTGAAATCATAACTTGTTATTACAAAATCTGAGATTTCATGCTGAGTTCGAAAACATGGACCTGGGTACTCATACTTGAAGATCTTAAGAAAACAAACACAAAAACGTGGTTCTCGGTACAAACTTACAGATCAAAACAAGACTTTTCTTCAATAACACATGAACACCATTTTCTCTTTCTAAAACCAACTTTAAATCAATGCATGGCATGCAGAACAGATTCCATCATGCAATGCAGCTAGATGATCAATAAGAACAACAAGAGTAGATTAAGATTCTAACCTCAAAACTCAAATCTAACGGTTCAAACTCCAACGATCAAGCTTGGAAGTCTACTCTCCCACTCAAAACTTCTTCCTCTTCTTCCTAGAGCCTCTCTCTCTAAAAGACAAGATTTGATACAAAATAATATGTTTTCTCGACAGTCACTGACTTAACCCTCTGCTGGGACACGTGGCATCGGTTGATTGGCTCTACTCAAAAAGGTGACTGACTGACAAGACAAGACCATGACAAAGTGTGTTCAACAAGCTAGATGGAAAGAGTACTCCGGCAAGTGATGATCTCAGCTAAGGGCAACGCTTCGGCAAGTAGGGTGACAACGACATCGGCTTGGAAGGACAACACTTGACTAAGCTGTGCCACACCTTGGCCTAGATGTGCCACACCTCGGTCTAGGTCATACCAATCCAGGAACAAGATCACTTAGGTGCAAGGATAAACATCTCGGCCTAAATAATACACATCTCGGCCTTGGTGCTGTACACCTCGGCCTAGATAGTGACATCTCGGCCAATATGCCAGGGCGAAGATGGAGGTCAACTAAAGTGATTCCAAGATAATTCTAAGTGCAAAAAGGGGTTCAAAGGTGACTAGGCTAAGGATGACCTCGGCAACACACTAGGCAAGAACAAAGTATGCAAGCAACACTCAAGCAAACAAGACAAGATTCGCAAATGCAACACAACAAAACAAGATCATACATAATATATGCAAGTATGACTAAGTTGAAGTGAGGGCTGTTACATCCTACCCCCCTTAAAGAAGTTTGGTCCCTAAACTTGAGTTACCTTGTTCCAAAAACAATTCTGGATGTCGGACTTTCATTTCCTCTTCCATTTCCCATGTGGCATCCTCGCCGTAATGCTCCTTCCATTCAACTTTCACCATTGGTATCAACTTACTTCTCAACTGTTTCACCTGCTTATCGATAATCCGTATCGGCTTCTCTTTGTAGCCTAAATCCTCATTAACTACAATTCTGAAATAGTCGATCACATGCAGTGGATCTCAAATATACTTCCTCAACATCGAAACATGAAACACATTATGGACTTGGCTCAACTCTGGCAGCAAAGCAAGTCTGTAGGCCGCGAGGTTAACCTTCTCAAGAACTTCAAAAGGCCCGATGTAATGGGGTGCTAACTTATCCTTCTTCCCAAATCTTGTAATTCCTTTCATCGACAAAATCCTTAGGAATACATGATCTCCGACTTCAAATTCCAACTCTCTTCTTCTCTGGTCGGCATAACTCTTCTGTCGACTCTGAGCAATTTTGATTCTTTGCTAAATGAGCTTAATCTTCTCGGTTGTCACTTGAATTAACTCGGGACCAAGTAGAGCTTTGTCTCCTACCTCGGTCTAGCATATCGGTGACCTGCACTTTCTTCCATACAACGCTTCATACGGCACAATGCCAATGCTAGCTTGATAACTGCTGTTGTAGGTAAATTCCACCAATGGCAAATGTACGCCCCAACTTCCTTGGAAGTCCAATACACATAGTCTAAGCATATCTTCAAGTGACTGAATCGTTCTCTCTGTCTGTCCATCAGTCTAGGAATGAAAGGCTGTGCTAAACCTCAACTTGGCTCCGAAAGCTCTTTGTAGACTTTGCCAAAATCTGGAAACAAACTTCAGATCTCGGTCCGACACAATTGACATCGGCACTCCATGAAGTCTAACAATCTCATTCATATACAACAAAGCAAGTTTATCGGCGTTGAAGGTGGTCTTAACAGGCAAGAAGTGTGCTGACTTAGTTAGTCTATCCACGATAACTCTCATTCATATACAACAAAGCAAGTTTATCGGCGTTGAAGGTGGTCTTAACGGGCAAGAAGTGTGCTGACTTAGTTAGTCTATCCACGATAACCCAAATCGAATCCATACCTTTTTGTGTCTTCGACAAACCAATTACAAAGTCCATGGAGATGTGTTCCCATTTCCACTCACGAATCGACAAAGGTTGAAGAAGTCCTGCTGGCCTTTGATGTTCTGCTTTCACTTGTTGACAATACAAACACTGGGGCACGAACTCAGCTATTTCTCCTTTCATATTCGGCCACCAAAACGTCTGCTTCACATCCTGATACATCTTGGTGTTCCCTGGATGAACAATAAACTTGGAACCATGAGCTTCCTACAAAATTTTTCTTTTCAGCTCTGGGACGTCGACCACACACAATCTTCCTTCAAACTTGAGCACCTGATTCTCTATGGTGTACCTTGGTCTCGGCCTTGTGATAATCTCCTCGGCCACCTTCTTGAAGAATTCATCCTCTATCTGTCTTGTCTTTACTTCCTCAACAATAGTCGGCTCCACTAAAATCACGGTTAGGCTGGCCAAATTTCCAGCCATTTTTCTGCTCAAAGCGTCGGCTACGGTATTAGCTTTACCTGGGTGATATTGAATTTGCATGTCGTAGTCTTTCAACAACTCAAGCCATCTCCTCTGTCTCATATTCAATTCTTTCTGAGTGAACAAGTACTTTAAATTCTTATGATCTATAAAAACCTGACAAGAAGCTCCATACAAGTAGTGACGCCAAATCTTCAAACCAAATACTACAGCTACTAGTTCTAAATCATGGGTAGGATAATTCTATTCATGTAGCTTCAACTGACGAGATGCATATGCTATGACCTTACCCTTTTGCATTAATATACAACCCAAACCCTTATGCGAAGCATCACTATAAACATGAAACTCTTCATTACCTAATGGTAGTACAAGAACTGGTGCTGTGACTAACCTCGTTTTCAACTCCTGAAAGGCTGATTCGCTATCCTCAGTCCATTCGTAAGCTGCTTCCTTCCTAGTCAGTTAGACACCCCATTTTTGACCGACCTTGAGACTCAGACGTCACCGATTGAGCACTTGGTGATGTTGCTTAGTGTGCTTGTTCAGAAGCTTCAAAGTCACGGCCGTGAGCCCTGCCCCCAGACTTCTTAACCCTCTTCTGTGCCTTGTCTCGGTTTGCGAACCAGACTCGATTTTCTCTGCTTCTTTCCCCGAGAGGAGGGAGAGGTCCTGTAGACCATCTCTCAATGTCCGTAGGCTACATTTGGTGGCCGTAGGCCATTTTTCCCATTTCGGAGTCCGGCTCCCGGTTTTCGGAGCCGTCAGGCCGTGTGCCTCAGTTTGGGACCGCTTAACCACCTCCTATTGCTCTGATTTTTGGCATACTTCCTATTTTATCCCTTTTGAGGGACACTGGGGGCTGAGAAGCCCACTTCGAGGTCGAATACCACTTTCGGTGCTTAACAGCCCATTTTCGGGACCCCGAACTGCGTGTTTTGGCCCCGGAACATTCGTTTTGCAACGGTTTTCGTTCATTTTTGGCAGGCACCTCTGTTTTATCACCGGGGAGGTCACTGAAGGGTGGGAGGCTAGTAATTGTTGCAGCAGCCAGTTATATCTCCTCCGAAGCCCTCCGACGCCCGTTTTTCGCACTTCCGGGCTAATGTTGAATACCTTGGGCCCATTTTCTTAAACTTTCAACCACATATCTGTGATGTACACACATGAGAGGCCCCTAAAAGTTCATGGCCGGCCATTAATTCAACTTGCCCCTTTTGACCCCCTCCTTCCGGGCTAATGTTGAACCCCTTGGACCTTTTTTCTCGAACTTTGAACCACATATCTGTGATGTACACACATGGGAGGCCCCTAAAAGTTTATGGCCGGCCATTAATTCCATTTGAACCTTTTGAACCCCTCCTCAAAATGGCTTGTTCTCTCTCCTGTTTTAGAGTTTCCAAATTCGAACCACAGGGTTGCGAAGAGGAGACCTGGGAGGCCACCAATATGTGGTGGCCGGCCATTAATTCAAGTTGACCCTTTTGACCCCTAGCTGGCCGGCTAGGGGGGGTGGCTGGCCGGCCACCTGCAGCAAAAGTAAAGGGCCGGCCGTGTCCCTCGCACTGTGCACTTTACAGCTGTGGGGCAATATCCCCCAGATATTTTCTGTATCCGGGGGATATTTTGTGGGGGAGTTTTACCCTCCTTTTTGCCCCACCTTTACACCCTCTTTTTGCCCTTATAACCAGCTGGTGGCCTTCTCTTCAAGGGTTGGAAAAATTCATCTTCAAGCCTCCATATCCATCTCCATCGACCTTCTCAATTCTTGAAAAAACCCTAAGTCCCTAAGCTCCATTTCTTCTACACCACCAAGCTCTACCACCACCACCTCATTTCCAGCAGCAAGAGAGGTTCCTCAAAGGCAAAAGGAGCTGCAAATTGATCCAAGAAGCAACAAAAGTCTTGGTCTTCAAGGGTAAGTAGCACTTCTCCTCTTTTGACCCTTTTCTTGATCTATTTTTAAGCCCTACATGCTTTTTGTTTCAAGCTCCGGCCCTAACTGAAAGTGGCCCTCTTTTGAGCTCATCTTCACTTTTCATTAAGGGCTCAACCCTGTTTGAGCCCTCCATGATGCACTTGCTTCATTGATCCTCTTGTATGTCATAATTTTGCATGCTATTTTTAGCCTTTGAGTAATCTGTTTTTGAGCATGATGTAATCTGTGAATGTGCTTATTTTGGGCCCTTCTTCAATATTGTTGAAGGGCCCCTCACCATTTGGTGCCTCTATGTGTCACTTGTAGTTATATCCCTTATTTGGCCCCATTTTTGCATAAATTGGTAGCCCTCTTTGCTTCTGTTTTTGGACCTTGGTCCGAACTGAAAGTGACCTTATTTTGGCCCATTCTACATGTTTTATTAAGGGTCTTTGTCTGTTTGGTGATTATTTTGCATACCTCATGTTATAGCACCTTTTGAGCCTCATTTTGCATCACATTTTTAGCATGTTTGTATACTGATTTTGAGGCTTCCATATACTGTAAATGTTCATATTTTTGGTCCATCTTCAGTGTTGTAGAAGGAAATTTTTCATTTTGGGTTTTTTTTATACCACTTGCTTCATTACCCCTCTTTTGGCCCCTATTCTTGCATGCTATTTTTCCCCTACCTATGCTTGCTGTTTGGCCTTGTTTATAACTGTGAAAGTGCATCTTTTGGGACTGTATAGCTTCTGTCTTTGTATTTCATGTCCATATTGTGCATGTTTAGCATAGCTATAGGCCATTTCGGATGCCTAAATCCGCATTTCGGGACAATTTCATGCATTTGGTATCATTTCGCTACATTTCGGGAATGTTTTCCCCCATATTTTGTTGCTGAAATTCCATTAGCATGCTTGCATATCATTTTTGTCATTCCATTGCATTTCATCATTGCCTCGGTTTGCGTGCCCGTGTGCACGCATTTCGAGGCACCCCATTTTTATCCGCCGGCATCCTATGTGAGTGTGGCTGAGGCTCACTCATGTTGGTATAAGCCCATTTGTCATTTCCATGTCGTTCCATTGCATTTCATCATTGCCTCGGTTTGCGTGCCCGTGTGCACGCATTTCGAGGCACCCCATTTTTATCCGCCGGCATCCTATGTGAGTGTGGCTGAGGCTCACTCATGTTGGTATAAGCCCATTTGTCATTTCCATGTCATTCCATTGCATTTCATCATTGCCTCAGTTTGCGTACCCATGTGCACGCATTTCGAGGCACCTCATTTTTATCCGCCGGCATCCTATGTGAGTGTGGCTGAGGGTCACTCATGTTGGTATAAGCCCATTTGTCATTTCCATGTCATTTCATTGCATTTATCACCGCCTCGGTTTGCGTGCCCGTGTGCACGCACTTCGAGGCACTTCATTTCCATTGCATTTATCACCGCCTCAGTTTGCGTGCCCGTGTGCACGCACTTCGAGACACCTCATTCGCATTGTTTCTACCATCGCCTCGGTTTGCGTGCCCAAGTGCACGTACTTCGAGGCACTTCATCTTCATTACATTTATCATCGCCTCGGTTTGCGCGCCCGCGTGCACGCATTTCGAGACACATATCATTTTCTCAGTTTGCGTGCCCGTGTGCACGCACTTCGAGGCATTTCATTTTCATAGCATTCTGTGTATGTTAGGATTATATCTTAGTTGCATTTCATGCATATCATGCATATTGCATCATGTCCGGAATAGGTATTAGCCCGGGCACGGGAAACGAGGTACATTTCGTACTCCGAGTGACGGAATGTGTCTCAATTCCCCCAGTCACCGACACTCCGGATTATCCATGATGGAGTTAGGTTTTAGCTGTAGTTTCATGTGCATTCATCCTATATTGAGTTGTGCATTTCGACTCCTCGGCCATCATGCCTCGGTATGCGTGATTGGTGGCACGAGGATCGAGACATGCATATATCTGCGCAAATACATTGCTATGCCCCTTTCCTGCTCTCTGTTGCAGCAAAATCAAGAATCAGCAACTTTTTGGGAATTGGCACGCATTTCAAGAACAGGTGTAAACAGAGGCTAATTGGGGCATTCCGGTGGATTTCCGCGCAAGACAATCCGGACATGCACCATCCATCAGAAGCAAGGCAGTCCCTGGCTTGCACGCCAGTGTTATTTGTTTTCTTAGTTAATTCTTTAATTAATTAGGATTTTGTAATATTTTGGACTGTAATATTCTTTTATTCGGGACTGTAACATTTGGACTGTATATTTATTCGGACCCTCCGAGCGAGGGCACAACTGTAATAAGTGTGCGTGTGTGTGTTGTATGTCTTCCAACCCCACGTCTTTCTCCCTTTTATTTATCCGCTTATGATGGTTAGATTAGGGCATATTTAAATTAGCATACAGTATGACAGCATGTTTGCATCATTCATCTGTATTGCATGCACCGGGCTCGGCGCACCATACTAACTGCATCGTACTTTCAATTCCAAATTGAATACATGGTAGTTGTAGCATTTCATATACCATCTTAGAATAGCCGAGCCTGCTATAGTTGCATTTTGCATGCGTTGCATTAGGCATTTCTGTATACTTAGGATCATGCATGATTTCTAATACAGTTTTTGTTTTGGCTTGGAATACCCGGTAAGTTTTATGCTTTAGCATCCTTGCATGCGTGTGAGTGTTGCCATGAATAGCATGCTTACCATGAGGCTATGTGCTTACATGATTTAACTGCCTGAATGCCTGTGGGTGGAGGCTATGTTATCTGAATTGGAGTAAAACATCAAATGTTTTAAGCCTACCTGCGGGTAGCAAACCATTTTCAAAAAGCGAACATGAAATGTTTTGTTCCAATTCAGACGACCTGGTCTATACTTGTATGCTGCGCGCATCACATAGTAACCTAGGCTAATAACCGGAATAAGAGCATACAATGTTTTCAAAAATTGATATCATGGTTAGTAGAGGCCGGTCTATGACCGGGCGAGCGGGGGTGCTCATGAAGTGACCTTCCCCAATCGTACCCAAGTTCCCGAGCCGAGGCAACTTTGGTGATGACGGACACGTGGCCTTTTGGCACCGAGTCAGGGTTTCCTAAATTTTCCAAATAAAATATTTAGGTGGCGACTCTGTATCTGGCAAAGCAGTCCATGTTTGGCACTATTTTTTCAAAAATCAGTTTCTCAAAACGATTTGCCGGATTTGGACTCTTTGGTTCAGATTAAGAACCGTGAACACAAAAGCCGAGTCCGAGCTGTAGCGAGGTCCCCCGCGGGCTTGTTACACATCTCCTCTGTCTCATATTCAATTCTTTCTGAGTGAACAAGTACTTTAAATTCTTATGATCTATAAAAACCTGACAAGAAGCTCCATACAAGTAGTGACGCCAAATCTTCAAACCAAATACTACAGCTACTAGTTCTAAATCATGGGTAGGATAATTCTATTCATGTAGCTTCAACTGACGAGATGCATATGCTATGACCTTACCCTTTTGCATTAATATACAACCCAAACCCTTATGCGAAGCATCACTATAAACATGAAACTCTTCATTACCTAATGGTAGTACAAGAACTGGTGCTGTGACTAACCTCGTTTTCAACTCCTGAAAGGCTGATTCGCTATCCTCAGTCCATTCGTAAGCTGCTCCCTTCCTAGTTAGTTGTGTCAATGGAATTGCAATCCTTGAGAAATCCTTCACAAACTTTCTGTAATAACCTGCCAATCCCAGAAAACTACGAACCTCGGACACATTAGTCGGCCTCGGCCAATTCACAATGGCTTCAATTTTACTAGGATCGACCGAAATACCCTCTTCATCAATCACATGGCCCAAAAATGAAATAGTGGAAAGCCAAAACTCACACTTGTTAAACTTAGCATACAATTTCCGATCTCTCAAAGTCTGTAAGGTAAGTCTCAAATGATCCTCATGCTTAGCTTTACTCTTAGAGTAGATCAATATATCATCAATGAAAACAACCACAAACTCATCTAGATATGGCTTAAAGACTCTGTTCATCAAATCCATAAATGCTGCAGGGGCATTGGTCACTCCAAAAGGCATTACTAAAAATTCGTAGTGGCCATACCTCGTCCGAAAAGCGGTCTTCTCAACATCCTCGGCTTTAACCTTAAGCTGATGGTAACCCGACCTAAGGTCAATTTTGGAAAAGACTCGTGCTCCTTGCAATTGATCAAACAAATCATCTATCCTCGGTAACAGGTACTTATTCTTAATGGTTACCTTATTTAATTCCCGGTAATCAATACAAAGATGAAGTGTACCATCCTTCTTCTTAACAAACAAGACGGGTGCTCCCCAGGGTGAAGTGCTCGGCCTAATAAAACCCTTATCTAGCAACTATTGTGGTTGGAGTTTCAATTCCTTAAGCTCGGCGGGGGCCATCCTATAGTGTGCTTTAGAGATAGGCTGGGTTCCCGACATGACGTCAACAGTAAATTCTACCTCTCTATCGACTAAGTGACCAGGCAAATCATTTGGAAAGACGTCAGGGAATTCATTAACAACCGGGACGTCGACTAACTCAACACTTCCATTTAGATTACTCAGTACACTGCACAAATAACCTTGACACCCTTTCTGGATCAACCTACAGGCTCTCATGGATGAGATTAAGTAAGGTGGGGATACCACTCCTTTACCCTGAAACGTAACCTCGGCTAGGTTTGGAGTTTTAACGTGACACTTTTAGAAACACAATTTATGGACGCGTGATTTGCCACTAACCAATCCATCCCCAATATAACATCAAAATGAGTTATGCCTAATGGCATTAAATCAACTAACAATTCGACATTCCCAATCACAACGACACATGCCCTATAGATGGATGCAACAATCATAGATCTCCCAGATGGAGTAGACACAGATAACACGTAATTAAGGGGTTCTAGTTTCTTATTAATCTTCTCGGCAAACTTAGTAGAAACGAATGAATGCATAGAACCCGAATCAATCAATACATATGCATCTTGAGAGCAAATTGGGAGTGTACCTAACACCACTGTCTCAGCATTCTGAGTGTCCCCTGGTACTAGTGCAAAAACTCTTCCCTACCTCATCCGTCCTTTCCAGACATTACCTTTCTGTACGGAACCCGAGGTATTCTCATCTTTCTTACTATCATCGGCCTTTGTCTTAGGAGAGTCTCTCATGAAATGACCTATTTCACCGCATTCATAACAAGCTCCAGACGCCCAACGACAGACCCCGAAATGTGGCTTCCCACAACTTGAACATGTCGGCTTAGTACCACTTTCTGCCTTGGGTTGCTTGAACTGCCAACATCGCTTTCTTCTTGGTACCAAATTATGCTCGGCGATTGTCATAATTCTGCCTCTTCCTCTGGCTCTCTCCTGAACTCTAGTATCTGTTCAAGTTAGCTTCGACCAGAATGGCCTTGTCCAATACTCCGGCGTAAGTCAGCATGTTGAGCATGTTAACTCGGTCTTGTATCGGTCCACGAAGCCCACTTTCAAACTTTCTAGCCTTCATATATTCATCGTTGACCATGTGGGGTGCATACCTTGCCAACTCGGTAAAGGCACGGTCGTACTCCGCCACTGTTCTACTACCTTGCGTCAAAGTCTGAAATTCGGTAGTCTTGCGATCTCAAACGCTTAGGGGAAAGTGCTTGTTGTAAAACAACTCCAAAAATCGAGTCCAGGTCAAGTCTGGATTGCCTTCTCGAACCATCATCCACCATCTGCAAGTGTCATCGTCTAATGTGAATGCTGCCAATGTCACCTTCTGAGCATCGGTGCTGGGGAAGATCTCAAACAACTTTTTCATTTCCAAAACCCACGCTTCGGCTTTCATCGGCTCTATACCCCCTTGGAATCTCGGTGGCTTCATTTTCTTGAACTCTCTAATCAAAGCTATCGTGTCGTCCCCATATAAAGCTGGCTGTGGGAGCACTTGTGGTACTGGAGGAGGTGGAGGTGGAGGCGGAACTGCATTTCGGCCGTTTGTCTGTTCGGCCTGAGTCGAAGTAGCACTAGCGTACTATTGCCTCGTTTGCCTCAACTCGCGGGCCAAACCTTCAACTAATCTTTCCAGTCTGTCTAACCTGTCCTCGGACTGATCTCGGCCAACTGGAGGTCTACCTCTCCTCATGATGCTATGAGTATGCAAAGTGTGACTTTAAAACAAATGAGCAAATAAACACATAGGCAAGTAACAATTAAGCATGCCGAGATGATGCACACCTTGTTCAAATAGCTAGCAATATGATGCAATCCTAACATCCTCCTAAGAGGAAATCTTATACTCTTTAGGACTCAAAGTGTAGTGACCCTCATCCCTTACCTTAGCCTCGGGCATGAGCATTTGTATAATTTTGTTTTTCTAAGTTGCAGTAGTGAATTTTCTTGACTTGTCTTAACTAGAATGAGATTTTTGTCTTGGTTTGTACTTATGTGAAATTTACTTGTTGAGTCTTGTTCTTTTCTGGTGAGTCTAGCCGAGGTCACCTTAAGCCAGAACCACCTTGAAACCACTTTGGTTGACCTCTACCTTCGTCCTGGCATATTGGCCGAGATATCATTTTCTAGGCCGAGGTGTATCATCAAGGCCGAGAGGTGTATCATCTAGGTCGAGATGTTATCCTTGAACCCAAGTGATCTTGTTCCGGATTGGTGCGACCTAGACCGAGGTGTGGCACATCTAGGCCGAGGTGTGGCACAGCTAGGCCAAGTGTTGTTCGTCCTAGCCGGGATCATAGATACCTCACCTACTGGAGCCGATGTTTTCACCCGATGTTAGTACCTTGTCAGAATGCCATGCCGCTTTACTTGCTAAACACCCTTTCGCCATACTTTGTCTGGTCTGTCAGCCACCTTTTCGGGGAGAACCAACCAGCCGTTGCCACGTGTTCGAGCTGAGTGTTAAATCAGCCGACAGAGAGAGAAATGTATCATTTGTTGTATGTCTTTGTTCTTGAGGAGAGAGAATCTCTAGAAGAGGGAGAAGGAGTTCTTAGACAAGGAATAGATTTCCAAGCTTGCCCGTTAGAATTCAAACCGTTTGATTCGTGTTTTGAAGTTAGAATCTTGATCTACTCTTGTTGTTCTTATTGTTCATCTAGCTGCATTGCATGATCGAGCACGATTTGTAAGCCATGCATTGATTGAAAGTTTGGTTTTAGAAAGAGAAAGTAGTATTCATGTGTTCTTGAATAAAAGCCTTGTTTGATTCGAAAGTTTGCATTAAGATTCATGCTTTTGTGTTTGTTTTCACAAGATCTTCAAGTATGGGTACCCAGGTCCATGTTTTTTAAATTCATAGCATGAAGTTCTAGATTTCGTAGTGACAAGTTAAGATTGAGCATTCATGTGTTTCATGTTCTTCATGTTCTTCAGCAGAGGGAAAGCCAGATTTTCCCGACTTCATTTCCTTGAGCGTGGCCACCGGGACCACACCTCGGCAAGAAGGTGTGGGACCTCGGCCTTAGCCTTGTTGGTACCCAGCATGTTTTTTCCCGAGAGAAGAAACAGTGTTTTGTCTTGGCTCGACTTAGTTTTGAAGCTTGTTTGAAAGTGCATTCAATAGACTTTGCCATGTGTTTGTAGGACTTGGACTCTCGCTTGACCCCAACGTTGAAGAACTATGTGAGTGGTATTTTTGATAAAGCTACGTTATAAAGTTTTAATAAAGTTTTGCTTTGTTTTGAAAAGTATTTGCTAAGCATGAATGACTATCCCTATTTGTGTATCAAGTATTAGCTTTGATCTTGAGAATCTTGAAAGTCCGTACGTGCTAGGGGACTATAAGCATTTGTAGCACAATCTTTGTTAATGTCACCCATGAAACTTGAAAGACTTTGATTGATGAAGCTCGATAGATTTGTTAGATGAACTCGATTTATCCCACGTTTGTCATAAGCTATGATTATGCATTGTTTGTTAAAGATCTCGGATGTCATACATGCAAACCCCTTTATTATTTATACCATTCACTGAGTATCCAAGCTCACCCCTCTCTATATATATGTAGGTGATGAGCAGGACGGCGATGACGCCTAGATGTACTTGCCACTTGTTTTGGATTTTGCACTTTTGCAGCATCTTGAAGATTATGCTTCTTAGTTGTACCTTATTGTATTTTGTATTTGATGGCTGAGAAGCCTTTTGGTCAAGATGTATTTTTTCGTACTTCATTTTGTTGTATTAAAGCTATGTAAAGATGTATGCCATTCCATTTGACTTACGCACTGCTCTTATGAACCACTTGTATTTTAAATTATTGCTTCCGCACTTGTGAGCCCCATATATTTATACTCTGATTGTGTGTGAATTTTGAAAGTTGGCCTTCGGTAATCTCAGATTACTGGCCATCACGGCACCATTCTACTAGGGGCGGAATGGGGGCGTGACACAAAGTGTGTGAATAACGTATACTAAGGAACTTGTGCTCTGATACCATTCTGTCACGACCCCAACCCGCCCCTAGTAGGATGGTGCCATGATGGCCAGTAATCCGAGATTACCCAAGGCCTCTTTCAAAGATTCACACACAACAGAGTATACATAGGGGCTTACAAATGCGGAAGAAATAAATTAAAGTACAAGTGGTCCATAAGAGCTGTGCATAGATCAACGAAATGGCATACATCTTAACATAGGTTACAACTTTGATACAAATAAAGTGAAATACATATTACATCTTGATTAAAAGGCTTCTCAAGCCGACGTATGCAAAATACAAGTATTACAAGTCGAGAAGCATAATCTTCAAGATTGCCGACATAAAAACTAGTCAAGCCGACATAACAGGGATCCAAAACAAGCTGTAAAACACATCTAGGCGTCGCCGCCGTCCTGCTCATCGCCTACATATATATAGAAAGGGTGAGCTTGGGTACTCAGTGAATGGTACAAGTAATAAAGGTTTGCATGAATAATAGCTGAGGTCATTTCAAAACATTACATATCGAACTTTACGTAACAAGGGATGAACCATGTTCATCTAATTAAATCTTCAAGGTTTCAAGGGATGCTTACTAGCATCAACATATTGTAAATGATGACATTCCAGACAAAACAAACCCACGCGGTGAACCGTCAGTGGCAAAACAAGGGAATAATCGACCCGGAATCGATTAAACGAACCCACCCGCACAAGGCCATCGGTGGCAAGGGAGATATCTCAAACAAGAGTGCTACAAAAGTTTAGAGTCCTCTAGCACAAAAGGACCTATGTTACAAAGGCTTAAAGACCTCTAACACAAAAAGGACTTGTACTGCGAAAGTTTAGAGTCCTCCAGCACAAAAGGACCTATGTTACAAAGGCTTAAAGTCCTCTAACACGAAAAGGACTTGTACTGCGAAAGTTTAGAGTCCTCCAGCACAAGGGACTTTCCAAGAATGTCATCCAAAACAAAGCTAGTACTTGATACACAAAATAGGGATAATCATTCATGCTTGACAAATACTTTTATCAAAACGAAGCGAAGTAAGCTTTATCAAAACATTACAACATAGCTTTATTAAAAATACCACTCACATAGTTCTTCGGGTGTAGGCTCAAGGCAAAGATCAAGGACCTACAAACACATGGCAAAGTCTATTGAACGCACTTTCAAACAAGCTTCACATACAAACGGATGATCTCGACATTCTTCAAAACTAAGTTAAGTCAAAACAAAACACTGTTTCTCATCTCGAAAAAACATGCTGGGCACCAACCAGGTCTTGGCCGAGGTCCCACACCTTCTCGCCGAAGTGTGGTCCCGACAGCCACATTCAAAAGCGAAGTCGAGAAAATCTGGGTTTCCCTTTGAGGAACATGAAGAACATGAAGATGGAGAAGATGAAGAACATGCATGCTGAAATCATAACTTGTTATTACAAAATCTGAGATTTCATGCTATGAGTTCGAAAACATGGACCTGGGTACCCATACTTGAAGATCTTAAGAAAACAAACACAAAAACGTGGTTCTCGGTACAAACTTACGGATCAAAACAAGACTTTTCTTCAATAACACATGAACACCATTTTCTCTTTCTAAAACCAAATTTAAATCAATGCATGGCATGCAGAACAGATTCGATCGTGCAATGTAGCTAGATGATCAATAAGAACAACAAGAGTAGATTAAGATTCTAACCTCAAAACTCGAATCTAACGGTTCAAACTCCAACGATCAAGCTTGGAAGTCTACTCTCCCACTCAAAACTTCTTCCTCTTCTTCCTAGAGCCTCTCTCACTAAAAGACAAGATTTGATACAAAATGATATGTTTTCTCGACAGTCACTGACTTAACCCTCTGCTGGGACACGTGGCATCGGCTGATTGGCTCTACTCAAAAAGGTGACTGACTAACAAGACAAGACCATGACAAAGTGTGTTCAACAAGCTAGACGGCAAGAATACTCCGGCAAGTGATGATCTCGGCTAAGGGCAACGCTTCGGCAAGTAGGGTGACAACGACATCGGCTTGGAAGGACAACACTTGACTAAGTTGTGCCACACCTTGGCCTAGATGTGCCACACCTCGGTTTAGGTCATACCAATCCAGGAACAAGATCACTTAGGTGCAAGGATAAACATCTCGGCCTAGATAATACACATCTCGGCCTTGGTGCTGTACACCTCGGCCTAGATAGTGACATCTCGGCCAATATGCCAGGGCGAAGATGGAGGTCAACTAAAGTGATTCCAAGATAATTCTAATTGCAAAAAGGGGTTCAAAGGCGACTAGGCTAAGGATGACCTCGGCAACACACCAGGCAAGAACAAAGTATGCAAGCAACACTCAAGCAAACAAGACAAGATTCGCAAATGCAACACAACAAAACAAGATCATACATAATGTATGCAAGTATGACTAAGTTGAAGTGAGGGTTGTTACAGTAATTTACTAAATAATTTACTAGGAATTTGCTGGGTAATTTATTAAGAATTTAATGGGAATTTACTGAGTAATGTACTGGGAATTTAATGTGAATTTCTGGGAATTTACTGTGTAATTTACAAAGAAATTACTGATAATTTACTTGGAATTTACTGAGAATTTACTGAGAATTTATTGGGAATCTGCTGAGTAATTCACTAAGAATTTACAGGGAATTTACTGAGTAATTTAATTAGAATTTACAAGGATTTTACTGGGAATTAATTGAGTAATTTACTTGGAATTTACTAAGTAATTTCCTGAGAATTTACTTAAAATTTATTGAGTAATTTACTTAGAATTTACAGGAAATTTATTGAGTTATTTACTTAATAATTTACTTGGAATTTAATGAGTAATTTACTGAGAATTTACTAGGAGTTTACTGATTAATTTGCTTAGAATTTACTTGGAATTTACTGAGAATTTACTAAGTAATTTACTGGGAATTTAAAGAGTAATTTACTGATAATTTACTAGAAATTTATTGAGTAATTTACAGAGAATTTACTGGGAATTTACTAAGTAATTTACTGGAAATTTACTGAGTAATTTATTGGGAATTTTTTGGCAATTTACTGAAGAATTTACTTAGAATTTACTGGGAATTTATTGATTAATTTACTGAGAATTTACTAGGAATTTATTGATAATTTACTAGGAATATACTAAGTAATTTATTGAGTAATTTGTTAATTATTTACTCAGAATTTACTGAAAAATTTATTGAGAATTTACTGAGTAATTTACTGATAATTTACTGGGAATTTATTGTGTAATTTACTGAGAATTTATTGGGAATTTATTGTGTAATTTACTGAGAATTTGCGGGGAATTTATTGAGTAATTTATTGGGAATTTATTTAGTATTTTACTGAAAATTTACTGGTAATTTACTCAGTAATTTACTGAGAATTTACTGGATAATATACTGAAAATTTACTAAGTAATTTACTGAGAATTTATTGAGTAATTTACGGAGAATTCACAGAGAATTTACTGAGTAATTTAATGAGAATTTGTTGGGAATTGACTGAGTAATTTACTAAGAATTTACAAGAAATTTACTAAGTAATTTGCTCAGAATTTACTGGAAAATTACTAAGTCATTTACTGAAAATTCACAGGAAATTTATTGGGAATTTACGGAGTAATTTTCTGGGAATTTGCTGATAATTTACAAAGAATTTACTAAGTAATTTATAAAGAATTTATTGGGAATTTACTGAGTAGTTTACTCAGAATTTACAGGGGAATTTACTGAGTAATTTTCTTTGAAAATACGGGGAATTAACTGAGAATTTACTAGGAATTTACTAAGTAGTTTACTCGGAGTTTACTGGAAATTTACTGAGAATTTACTAAATAATTTACTTTGGATTTACCAAGTAATTTACTGAGAATTTTTCGAGTAAGTTACTGAGAATTTACGGGTAATTTTGTAAATAATTTACTTTGAATTTTGGGGGAATTTACTAGGAATTACAGGCAATTTACTGAGAATTAATTCAGTAATTTACTAGGAATTTACTGAGTAATTTACTGAGAATTTATTGGGAATTTACTGAGTAATTTTCTAAGAATTTACTGGTAATTTACTAACTAATTTATAGGCAATTTACTGAGTAATTTACTGAGAAATTACTGGGAATTTTCTGAGAAATTTTCTGAGAAGTTACTGGCAATTTGCTGAGTAATTTCCTTAGAATTTGTTAGGTAATTTACTGAGAATTTACTAGAATTTTACTAAGTAATTTACTTGCAAGAGTAATTTATTAAAAATTTACTGAGAATTTACTGAGTAATTTACTGAGAATTTATTAAGTAATTTACTGACAATTTAATTAGGATTTACAGTGAATTTACTGAGTAATTTACTGGGAATTTACTCAGTAATTTACTGACAATTTAATTAGGATTTATAGTGAATTTACTGAGTAATTTATCAAGAATTTACTGAGTAATTTACTAAGAATTTACTAGGAATTTACTGATTAATTTGTTGAGAATTTACTGGGAATTTACTGAGTAATTTACTGACAAATTACAGGGAATTTACTAAGTAATATACTGGGAATTTATTGAGTAATTTACTGAGAATTTATTGAGTAATTTATTGATTAATTTACTGGGAATTTACTGAGTAATTTGCTTTGAATTTAAATAGTAATTTACTAGGATTTTACTATGAATTTACTGAGAATTTACTGATTAATTTACTGGGAATTTACAAAGTAGTTTACTAAGAATGGAATTTACTGAGTAATTTTTTTAGAATTTTCTAACAATTTAATGAGTAATTTATTGAGTATTTAGCAGCAATTTATTGAATAATTTATTGTGAATTTACTGAAATTTTCTAAGTAATTTACTTAGAATTTACAGGTAATTTACTCAGTAATTTACTTTCAAATTTATTGGGAATTTATTGAGAATTTACTAGGAATTTACTGAGAATTTACTGGGAATTTACTGAGTAATTTACTGAGAATTTACGGGGAATTTTCTGAGTAATTTATTGAGAATTTACTAAGAATTTACTAAGTAATTTACAGAGAATTTATTGGGAATTTACTTAGTAATTTACTGAGAATTTAATGAATAATTTACTGAAAATTTACTGATTAATTTGCTGGGAATTTACTGAGTAATTTATGGAGAAATTACTGATAATTTGCTGTGAATTTACTAGGTAATTTATTGAGAATTTACTGAAAATTTACTGGAATTTACTTAGTAATTTAATGAGAATTTACTTGAAATTTACTGAGTAATTTATCGAGAATTTACTAGGAATTTACTGAATAATTTAAGGATAAATTACTGATAATGTACTGGGAATTTACTAAGTAATTTAGTGGGAATTTATTGAGTAATATATTTAGAATGTACTTGGAATTTACTGCGCAATTTACTGTGAATTTACAGGGAATTTACTGAGTAATTTAATGAGAATTTACTATGAATTTACTGTGTAATTTACATAGAATTAACAACGAATTTACTGAGTGATTTACTGAAAGTTAATTAGTAATTTACTGAGTAATTTACTAAGAATTTAAAGGAAATTTACTAAATAATTTACTAAAAATTTATAGGGAATTTACTGGGAGTTTACTAAGTAATTTTCTAAGAATATGCTGGGAATTTACTAATAATTTACTGCGAATTTACTGGAATTTGCCGAGTAATTTCTTGGAATATACTCGGAATTCACAGAGCAATTTACTGAGAATTTACTGGGAATTTACAAGGATATTTTTGGTAATTTACTGATTAATTTACTGCGAATCGACTGAAAATTTACTGGAAATTTACCGATTAATTTGCTGAGAATTTACTAGGAATTTATTGGGAATTTATAGTGTAATTTACTGTCTAATTATTGAGAAATTACTGTGTAATTATTGAGAATTTACGGAGTAACTTACTGAAAATTTATTGGGAATTTACTGGATAATTTACTGAGTAATTTATTAAGAATTTACTGAGTAATTAACTAAGAATTTATTGAGTAATTTACTGAGAATTTACTGCGAATTTACTGGGTAATTTACTGAGAATTTACTGGGAATTTACTTTGTAATTTACTGAGAATTTAAAGGGAATTTGCTGAGTAATTGATTGAGAATTTACTGGGAATTTACTAAGCAATTTATGGGAATTTGCCGAGTAATTTACTGAGTAAGTTACAGAAAATTTACAAGGAATTTATAGAGTAATTTATTAGGAATTTACGGAGTAAGTGACAGAGAATTTACAGAGAATCTACAGGGAATTTACTGAGTAATTTACTTTGAATTTATTGGGAATTTACTGGCAATTACAGGAATTTACTTAGAATTTAACGAGTAATTTAATGAAAATTTACTGGTAATTTACTAAGTAATTTAGTGAGAATTTAATGAAAATTTCCTGAGTAATTTACTATGAATTACTGGGAATTTACTGAGTAATTTATTGAGAATTTTCTGGCAATTTACTGAGTAATTTATTCATAATTTATTGAGAATTTACTGAGAATTTAATGGGTATTTACTGATTAATTTTCTAAGAATTTACGAAGTGATTTATTGGGAATTTACGTGGAATTTACTAAGTAATTTATTGAGAACTTATTGGGAATTTACTGAGTAATTTACTCAGAATTTACTAAGCAATTTATTGGGAATTTACTGAGTAATTTACTGCCAATCTACTAGGAATTTACTGAGAAATTTGCTGGGAATTTACTGACATATTTTCTGAGAATTTACTAAGTAACATACTAAGAATTTACTAAGTAATTTGTAGAGAATTTACTGAGTAATTTAGTGAGAATTTACTAAATAATTTACGGAGAATTAATTAGGAATTTACTGAGTATGTTTTTGAAAATTAACTGGGAATTTATTGAGTAATTTATTGAAAAAATTAGAGGGAATTTCCTGAGAAGTTACAGGGAATTTACGAAGCAAATTTGCTTAGAATTTACTGGGAATTTATTGATAATTTACTGAGTAATTTACTGAGAATTAGCTAGAATTTACTGAGTATTTTACAGAGAATTTTCCTTGGAATTTACTGGGTAGTTTACTGAAAATTTACAGGGAATTTACTGAGTAATTTTTTTTGAATTTATAGGGAATTTACTGAGAATTTACTGAGTATTTTATTGAGAATTTACTAGGAATTTAATGAATAATTTACTGACTAATTTACTTAGAATTTAATGAATAATTCACTGAGAATTTACTGGGTATTTACTTAGTAATTTACTGGGAATTTACTGAGTATTTTATTAAGAATTTACTTACTGAGTAATTTACTGAGAATTAACTGGGAATTTACAGATTAATTTACTGAGAATTTGTTGGGAATTTATTGAGTAATTTACTTGGAATTTACTAAGAATTTACAGGTAATTTATTGATAATTTAATGGGAATTTACTGAGAAATTTACAGAGAATTTTCTCGAAATTTACTAAGTAGTTTACGTAGAATTTATAGGGAATTTACAAAGTAATTTACTTAGAATTTAATAAGTAATTTACTTAGAATTTACTGGAATTTTCTAAGTAATTTTCTGAGAATTTACTTGGAATTTACGGAGAAATTTACTGGGAATTTACTAAACAATTTACTGAGAATTTATTGGGAATTTGGTGGGTAATTTATTGCGTACTTTACTTGTAATCTACTCGGAATTTCCTGAGTAATTTACTGGGAATTTAATGAGAATTTCTGGAAATTTACTGTGTAATTTACAGAGAAATTAATGATAATTTACTTGGAATTTACTAAGTAATATACGGTGAATTTATTGGGAATTTACTGAGTAATTTACTGAGAATATACTGGGAATTTACTAAGTAATTTACTGAGAATTTATTGGGAATTTGCTGAGTAATTCACTAAGAATTTACAGGGAATTTACTGAGTAATTTAATGAGAATTTACTGGGAATTTACTAAGTAATTTATTGAGAATTTACTTGGAATTTACTGAGTAATTTACTGAGATATTTCTTAGAATTTACTAATTAATTTACTTAGAATTTACTGGGAATTTACTGAGTAATTTACTTGGAATTTAATGAGTAATTTACTAATAATTTACGGGGAATTTACTGCGTAATTTACTGAGAATTTACTAGGAGTTTACTGATTAATTTGCTAAGAATTTACTAGGAATTTACTGAGATTTACTAAGTAATTTACTCAGAATTTAATGAGTAATTTACTGGGAATTTATTGAGTAATTTACAAAGAATTTACTGAGTAATTTATTGGAAATTTAATGTGTAATTTACTAAGAATTTATTGGGAATTTACTAAGCATTTTACTGGGAATTTACTGGTAATTTACTGAAGAATTTACTTAAAATTTACTGGGAATTTACTGAGTAATTTGTTAATTATTTATTGGGAATTTACTGAATAATTTACTGAGAATTTATTCGGAATTTGCTGGGTAATTTGTTGACAATTTACTGGGAATTTGCTGTGTAATTTACTAAGAATTTATTGAGAATTTACGGGGAATTTACTGAGTAATTTATTGAGAATTTACTGAGCAATTTACTGGGAATTTACTAAGTAATTTACTGACATATTTTCTGAGAATTTACTGAGTAACACACTGAGAATTTTTTGAAAATTTACTGAGTAATTTACAAAGAATTTACAGGGAATTTACTGAGTAATTTAATGAGAATTTACTAGGAATTTACTAAGTAATTTACAAAGAATTAACTGAGTATTTTACTGAAAATTAACTGGGAATTTACTGAGTAATTCACTGAAAATTTAGAGGGAATTTACTGAGAAGTTACGGGGAATTTACGGAGTAAGTTTCTTAGAATTTACTGGGAATTTACTGAGTAATTTATTGAGAATTAACTGGAATTTACTGAGTAATTTATGGAGAATTTTCCTTGGAATTTACTGAGTAGTTTACTGATAATTTACAGAGAATTTACTGAGTAATTTTCTTTGAATTTACTGGGAATTGACTGAGAATTTCCTAGGACTTTATTGAGAATTTACTTAGTAATTTTCTAGGAATTCATTGAGTAACTTACTGAGAATTTACTGAGTAATTTATTGAGAATTTGCTGGGAATTTACAAAATAATTTACTGAGGAATTTACTTAGAATTTAATGAATAATTTACTAGGTATTTACTGAGTAATTTACTGGGAATTTACTGAGTATTTTACTAAAAATTTACATACTGAGTAATTCACTGAGAATTAATAGGGAATTTACTGAGTAATTTACTTAGAATTGACATAGAATTTACTAAGAATTTACTGGTAATTTACTGAGTAATTTATGGATAATGTAATGGGAATTTACTAAGAAATTTACGGAGAATTTTCTGGGAATTTTCTGAGTAGTTTACATAGAATTTACAGGGAATTTACTGAGTAATTTATGTTGAGTTGACTTAGAATTTACAGAGTAATTTACTTAGAATTTACTGGGAATTTACTAAGAAATTTACAGAGAATTTACTGGAAATTTACTATTTAATTTGTTGAGAATTTATTGGGAATTTACTAAATAATTTACTGAAAATTTACTAGGAATTTGTTGGGTAATTTATTGGGAATTTACTAAGAATTGAATGGAAATTTGCTGTGTAATTTACTGAGTAATTCCTGGGAGTTTACGGAGTAATTTATAGGTAATCTATTGGGAGTTTACTGAGAATTTCCGGGAATTTACTAAATTATTTACTGGGAATTTACTGAGTAATATACGATAAATTTATTGGGAATTTACTGAGTAATTTACTGAGAATTTATTAAGAATGTATTGGGAATTTGTTGAGTAATTCACTAAGAATTTATAGGGAATTTACCGTGTAATTTAATGTGAATTTATAAAGAATTTACTGAGAATTTACTGAGAATTAATTGAGTAATTTCATTGGAATTTACTGAGTAATTTGCGCATAATTTACTTAGAATTTATTGAGTAATTTCTTAGAATTTACAGGGAATTTACTGAGTGATTTACTTGGAATTTAATGATAATTTGTGGGGAATTTACAGAGTAATTTACTGAGAATTTACTTGGAATTTGCTGTGTAATTTACTGAGAATTTAATGAGTAATTTACTGATAATTTACTGAAAATTTACACAGTAATTTAAAGGGAATTTACTGAGTAATTTACTGGAAATTTAATGAGTAATTTACAGAGAATTTACTCAGAATTTTCTAGCAATTTACTGAAGAATTTACTAATTAATTTACTGAGAATTTACTTGAAATTTATTGATAATTTACTAGGAATATACTGAGTAATTTACTGAGAATTTACTGAGAATTTACTGAGTAATTTGTTAATTATTTACTGGGAATTTACTAAATAATTTACTAAGAATTTACTGGGAATTTACTGAATAATTTACTAAGAATTTACTGGGAATTTACTGAGTAATTTACTGACAATTTATTGGAATTTATTGTGTAATTTATTGGGAATGTACTGAGTAATTTATTGGGAATTGACTCAGTATTTTACTGAAAATTTATTCAGTAATTTACTGAAAATTTACTAGGTAATATACTGAGAATTTACTGAAAACTTACTAAGTAATTTACAGAGAATTCACAGGGAATTTACTGATTAATTTAATGAGAATTTGCTGGGAATTGACTGAGTAATTTACAGAGAATTAACTGGGAATTTACTGAGTATTTTACTGAAAATTAACTGGGAATTTACTAAGTAATTTACTGACAATTTACAGGAAATTAACTAAGTAATTTACTCAGAATTCACTAGTAATTTACTGAAAATTCACAGGAAATTTATTAGGAATTTACTATGTAATTTTTTGGGAATTTGCAGATAATTTACAGAGAATTTGCTGAGTAATTTACAGGGGAATTTACTGAGTAATTTTCTTTGAAAATACGGGGAATTAACTGAGAATTTACTAGGAATTTACTGAAATTTTACTAAGTAATTTACTGATAATTTATTGAGTAATTTTCTAAGTAATTTACTGTGAATTTACTGAGTAGTTGACCTGGAATTTATTAAGTAATTTACTGAGAATTTACAGGGAATTTACTGAGTATTTTACTGGGAATTTATTGAGTAATATACTGAGTAATTTACTGAGAATTTATTAGGAATTTACTTTGAATTTATTGGTAATTTTCTAAGTAATTTACTTTGAATTTTTGGCAAATTTACTAAGAATTTACTAGGAATTACAGGGAATTTACTGAGAATTTATTCAGTAATTTACTCGGAATTTACTAAGTAATTTACTGAGAATTTATTGGGAATTTACTGAGTAATTTTCTGAGAATTTGTTGGGAATTTACTAAGTAATTTATAAGCAATTTACTGAGTAATTTACTGAGAATTTACTGGGAATTTTCTGAGAAGTTACTGGCAATTCGCTGAGTAATTTACTGAGAATTTGTTGGGTAATTTACTGAGAATTTACAAAGAATTTGATGAGTAATTTACTTGCAATTTACTGAGTAATTTATTAAGAATTTACTGGGAATTTACAGAGAATTTACTGAGTAATTTACCGAGAATTTACTGATAATTTAATTAGGATTTAAAGTGAATTTACTAAGAATTTACTAGGAATTTGCTTGGTAATTTATTGAGAATTTATTGAGAATTTAATGGGAATTTGCTGTGTAATTTACTGAGTAATTTACAGGTAATCTACTGAGAATTTACTGAGTAATTTATTGGGAATTTAATAAGAATTTCTGGGAATTTACTATGTAATTTACAAAGAAATTATTGATAATTTACTTGGAATTTACTTAGTTATTTACTAAGAATTTATTGAGTAATATATGGTGAATTTATTGGGAATTTACTGAGAATTTACTAAGTAATTTATTAAGAATTTATTGGGAATTTGATGAGTAATTCACTAAGAATTTACAAAGAATTTACTGAGTAATTTAATAAGAATTTACAAGGAATTTACTGAGAATTACTAGGAATTAATTGAGTAATTTACTTGAAATTTACTGAGTAATTTGCTGATAATTTACTTAGAATTTATTGAGTAATTTACTTAGAATTTACAGAGAATTTACTGAGTTATTTACTGAGTAACTTGGAATTTAATGAGTAACTTACTTATAATTTGCTGGAAATTTACTAAGTAATTTACTGGGAGTTTACTAATTAATTTGCTTAGAATTTACCTGGAATTTATTGAGAATTTACTGGGAATTTACTGAGTATTTTACTGAGAATTTACTAAGTAATTTACTGGGAATTTAATGAGTAATTTACTGATAATTTACTAGAAATTTACAGAGTAATTTACAGAAAATTTACTGAGTAAGTTATTAGAAATTTAATGAGTAATTTACTGAGAATTTACTGATAATTTACTGAAAATTTAATGAGTGGGAATTTTCTGGCAATTTACTGAAGAATTTATTGGGAATTTATTGATTAATTTACTGAGAATTTACTGGGAATTTATTGATAATTTACTAGGAATATACTGAGTAATTTACTAAAAATTTACTGAGTAATTTGTTAATTATTTACTGGGAATTTGCTGAATAATTTACTGGGAATTTACTGAGTAATTTACTGACAATTTACTGAGAATTTGCGGGGAATTTATTGAGTAATTTATGAGAATTTATTGGGAATTTACTGAGTAATTTATTGGTAATTTACTCAATATTTTACTTAAAATTTACTGGTAATTTACTGAGAAGTTATTGAGAATTTATTCAGTAATTTACTGGGAATTTACTGGGTAATATACTGAGAATTTACAGGAAATTTACTACGTAATTTACTGAGAATGTATTGAGTAATTTACGGAGAATTCACGGGGAATTTACTGAGTAATTTAATGAAAATTTGCTGGGAATTGACTGAGTTTTTACAGAGAATGAACTTGGAATTTAATGAGTATTTTACTGAAAATTAACTGAGAATTACTAAGTAATTTATTGAGAATTTACAGGAAATTTACTAAGTGATTTACTCAAAATTTACTGAAAATTTACTGAAAATTCACAGGGAATTTACTGGGAATTTACGAAGTAATTTTCTGGGAATTTGCTGATAATTTACAGAGAATTTACTGAGTAATTTACAGAGAATTTATTGGGAATTTACTAAGTAGTTTACTCAGAATTTACAAGGGAATTTACTGAGTAATTTTCTTTGAAAATACAGGGAATTAACTGAGAATTTACTAGGAATTTACTGAGATTTTACTAAGTAATTTACTGATAATTTACTGAGTAATTTACTAAGTAATTTACTGTGAATTTACTGGGAATTTATTAAGTAATTTACTGAGAAATTACTGAAAATTTACTGAATAATTTAGAAATTCAGATTTTGAATAAAACAATAGGTGTAGATAGATGCTGTGCAATGGTTTAAAGGTTCGGACACTAATAAAAAATTTCAAATCCAACGCAAAAGGAAAATACAAAAAAGATGCAAATTAAAACCTGTACCTCTAGGTCTCTCTAGCATGCGGTGAACCATCTGCACTGAAGTTCTACGCTGTCTTCGCTATGAGCATCATCGACAATCCTTTCCCCTCCACTTGGTGGCGTTTCTGAGTTACGATCAGCATTTGTTGATGAAACATGTACACCCTCTTTTGTGGAAGATGTTTTACTAACAATTGAAGAGGAGTTACAACATTTTCCACACCAAGAGTGAGCTCTTTGACAAATGTGAAACTCGAAAGTGGCAAGAGTTCATCGAAATTATAATACAACTACAACTTGCACATCTTGGCTTCAGATTCCCTATACCAGAAAATTTTCAATCCACAAAACATTTAGGCCAATCAAAAAAGGGCGGCATTAGATGCATTTTAAATGACAAGAAGAGTAACAAGTAGTGTTACTCAAGAAAAATTGCAAAAAAATAGGGAATGACATTTAAAATTAATTGTAGTGCATTTTTAATTGTGTGGCATGGTTTGGGTAAGAATATAAAAGAGCCATCAAAGTAGTGGCATGCCATGGCCTTGGCCTTTGCCCGTGGCCTTCGCCTTGGCCATGGCCTTGCACGGGGCCTTGGCCTTGCCCGCGGCCTTACACGCTGCCTTAGCCTTGGCCTTGGCATGGCATGCTCGTCCAGCCTGTGGCATGGGCTGCCTTGGCCTTGGCCTTGTGTAATACCCCTGTTCCGTAGTATGCTAATTGGTCCCTAATACGTATGTGACTATATGTTTTGATATGATTTTTGTGTGCCATTATGTGAATATATGCGACTTTGGAATTCTACCTGTTCACCGTAGGAATATCTGTTTGAATAATCCGCTTTGGAATTAAATTGAGGGCCTTATCGGCCATAGAACCCGAAATTGATTACGCCATTGTGATTGGCATAATTTTTAGAGCCTACGGTGAAATTTAATTGAAAATTGATTCTGGTCAATTTAAACTGATTAAATTGATAAATTAAGTGCCCCATTATTTTATATTAAAATATTTGTTAGTGGGGCTTGTTGTATATTTGCATTGCACTCTCCTTTAGCTCTCTCAAAAACTCAAAATCTGAGTTAGACACTTGAAAGTGAGAGAGAGGCCGGCTATAGAGAGAGAAAGGAAGAGACTTGAGCAATTTTTGGCTCTAGCTTGGGGATTTGAAGATTTAACTCAAGAATTGACTAGAATTTGGAAGATTAAAGCTCCTAGGTGAGTAACCAACCCCTAACTCATGAATTTGAGTTGTGATTTCGGGAATTGAAGATTAATTTGTGATCTAGAACATGAAAGGAGTTGGTTTTGATGAATTTGAAGACTATATGTGCATGCATGCAAAGAACTCCTATGGAATCACAAAATCTAGCATGTAATTTGTGAAATTGTGAAAGATTGGTAGTGTAATCCCACATGCAAGCATGTCTTTGTTAAATTTTATGGGAATGAGCACTAATTACATTATTTGAAGTGAATATGAAGTCAAATAGGCATGCATGTCTGAATAATTGAAGATGGGAGCTTTGAATGCATGAATATGTATGATAGAATTGAGTTTGGTGTCAATTTGAGACATGCAAGTGTTTAATCCTTGAAATTGAGCTCCATAATAAGGTGTTTTGGTGTTTATACCTTGTTAGTATACTTATATGTGATATTTGAGCTACAACATGCATGATTTGTTGGTTAAAAGTCGGAATGGAGCTCAAGAACTCAACCTGGGATTCCCAGATTTTCGTCGTCCGCTTGAGCGGGTGAAGTGACGCTCGAGCGGAGAAATCGAGCTCCCAGCATTTTCTGCAGGCATGGTTCCCGCTCGAGCGGGGAAGTTTACGCTCGAGCGGGGAGCTATGTAGACAGGCAGTCCGCTCGAGCGGCCGAGTTCACGCTCGAGCTGGAATTGAAGGCAACCAGTACTTTCGCAGACCTAAGGGTCCGCTCGAGCGGGGAAGTCCACGCTCGAGCGGGGACCCTATTTTCTGAAATCCTGTTTTTGTATTTTGTGTTCTGTTTTCCGTTCTCTTTCACTTGCAAGCACTCTTAGGCATATGTTAAGCATTGTAAATGAGTTAATGAGATGATAATAAAGCCTAAAGAGGAATATGTGAATTAAAGAACGGATTGAACTGTTAATGACCCTTTTGTGTTCATGAAACGTGTAGGGTCAAGCTCCAGGGCAAATCCACAAGCCGATCACTGTGAGTAATATCGATATTTGAATGCTTGTAAATGTCCAATTGTTTACTCCCTTTGAAGCTTTATGAATTGCTAATTGGGATTGTGGGATTGTGGACGTAAGTCTGATATGAACGCATAAATGGACCCAAGGTCGTTTCGATAAGCATAAGAGGGCCAAAGGCCGTTTTGAAATGAATAAATGGGCCAAAGGCCGTTTTGAAATGAATGAGTGGGCCAAAGGCCGTTTTGAAATGAATGAGTGGGCCAAAGGCCGTTTTGAAATGAATAAATGGGCCAAAGGCCGTTTTGAAATGAATGAGTGGGCCAAAGGCCGTTTTGAAATGAATGAGTGGGCCAAAGGCCGTTCTGAAATGAATGAGTGGGCCAAAGGCCGTTTTGAAATGAATGAGTGGGCCAAAGGCCGTTTTGAAATGAATGAGTGGGCCAAAGGCCGCTTTGAAATGAATGAGTGGACCGAAGGTCGTTTGACATATATGAATGGACCTAAGGTCGTTTCGACGTGAACGAATGGACCGAAGGTCGTTTTGATATGAATAAATGAACCGAAGGTCGTTTTGATAGAAATAAATGGACCTAAGGTCGTTTTGACATGAATGAGTGGGCCGAAGGCCGTTTTGACACGAATGTATGGGCCGAAGGCCGTTTTGACGTAAACGAATGGGCCGAAGGCCATTTTGACATAAATGAACGGGCCGAAGGCCGTTTTGACATAAATGAATCGGTCGAAGGCCGTTTTGACATGAATGGAAATTTAAATGGGCCAAGGGCCAGAATGTTTAGAACTACAGTCACTTGGTTTGAATTTCGTATAGTTATATATCTGTTAAATAGAAATAGGAATTGGCCCTAAGGCCGTTTGGAACGTGTTGTGCTACATTGTTATGTAACTTCTGTATTTGATTTGATATTATTCACTGGGCTTTCGCTCACGCTCATTCATGTGTTTGTAGGTGAGCCAAGAGAAGTCCAGACCCAGCCTCAGAGAAATCTGTATGGAACCACTAAGGTTTTGAGAGAGTCAGCCCTTGTGTCTCACGCATGAGACCCGCCTTCGCCTTTTGTTGTGTATTTGCATTTTGTTAGGTTGGCGAAGTTTTGTATATGTCTGCTTATAGTTTTATGGGTTGACTTAGTTTTGGATGATCCTGTCGGTACAGAACCTATATCACTATGTTTCTGTTGTGAGTTATTAACGTACATATGTATGGTTTGTTTTGATGTGCCATGTAAGCACAGCTCTATGGACAAAGTTTTAAATTTTGCTTCCCTTTTGGCCCCCTTTACTCTGATGTGTTAAGTCTGTTTTGGTTTGAGGCCGTAGGTAATCTGAGGATTGCTGGCCGGTTACGTCCTTAACCCATGGGGGCGGGTTCGGGTCGTGACACCTTGGCTGCTATTCTTAGCGCGACTGCAAATGACAAAGGCAACAGGCAACCTCCGAGGGACATAATTTTTGCAACAAGCTTCCATGTTGCTGACCAAGGCCGTGGCATGCCATGCTGCTAGCCAAGGCCGTGGCAAGGCATGCTGCTGGCCAAGGTCGTGGCATGGCATGCCATGCTCCTGCACAAGGCCGTGGCATGGCATGCTGCTGGCCAAGGCATTGGCATGGCATGCTGCAGGCAAAGGCATTGGCATGCCATGCTGCTGGACAAGGCCGTGGCATGGCACAACCTTAGTAAATTTTTTCTTCTTTTGAATTTCCTTCAACTTTTATGTTGAAAATTCTTGTAAAAAAACGTTACGTTTTAAAAAAAACCCCATTATGACTCCTCGAGCATAGGTGATATTTCCTCTTGCCAGATGAAAAAGGGCTTAACAAGCTACTATAAGGGGGAGCACCTCCCTTAAGGCTGGCCAGCATGGCCAGGCCACAGGCCACGTCTATGCCTAGGCGGGCGCTTGGCACATGCCATCGCTTGGCTTGTGGCATTGAAACTCCATAGCCAAGCACGGGATGTGTCAAGTGGCGGCCCGCGGTGGCCATGGTGGCACGTCGACCTTGGCCAACATGCCATGCCACAGCCTTGGCAAGCACGTCATGCCAGGGCCTTGGCTAGCGGCACGCCATGCCAAAGCCTTGGCTCGCATGCCATGCCACAACCTTGGCCAGCAACATGGCATGCCAAAGCCTTGGCCAGCAGAATGCCATGCCCCAGCCTTGGCCAGCAGAATGCCATGCCCCAGCCTTGGCCAGCAGCATGCCATGCCCGAGATTCAGTGGAAAAAAAAAAGTAAGGAAAATTACAATTCAATAAGTTTTAAAAAATATATTTATAAAAATTAAAAATTTAATTATCAGCAACTTCCAGCACAGGTGTTACGTGTTTGAAAAATAAAAAGGGGGCTCAAACGATGTCAAAAAGCCAATTTTGGGCTTCAAAACATGGTTTTTTCCATTGAAAATCCTTTGAGATTCAGTGGTTAAAAGGCCAAAAAAATGTTGATTTAAAAATGTTAGAAAATCTGAACCAAAAGATTTTGAGGTTCTAGCACGTTTACTACGCCTAAAGCCCAGTAGGAAATCCTTAACAAAGTATATATATTTTATACAAGTCTCAAGAGATGAAATGCACATGCCATGCTATGCCCTTTTTGAAGATAAATCACATTTTCATCTTTTGAAAACTTTACTAAGAATTTACTAGGAATTACAGGGAGTTTACTGAGAATTTATTCAGTAATTTACTAGGAATTTACTGAGTAATTTACTGAGAATTTATTGGGAATTTATTGAGTAATTTTCTCAGAATTTACTGGGAATTTACTGAATAATTTACAGGCAATTTACTGAGTAATTTATTGAGAATTTACTGGGAATTTTCTGAGAAATTTTCTGAGTAATTTACTGGGAATTTACTGAATAATTTACCTTGAATTTACTGAATAATTTACTTTGAATTTACTGAGTAATTTACTGAGAATTTTCCGAGTGAGTTATTGAGAATTTACTGGTAATTTTGTAAGTAATTTACTTTGAATTTAAAGGGAATTTACTAAGAATTTACTAGGAATTACAGGGAGATTACTGAGAATTTATTCAGTAATTTACTGGAAATTTACTGAGTAATTTTCTGGGAATTTACTAGGAATTTACTGAGTAATTTACTGAGAATTTACAGGGAATTTTCTAAGAAATTTTCTGAGAAGTTACTGGCAATTTGCTGAGTAATTTATTGAGAATTTGTTGGGTAATTTACTGAGAATTTACTAGGAATTTACTGAGTAATTTACTTGCAATTTACTGAGTAATTTACTATGAATTTACTGAGAATTTACTGAGTAATTTACTGACAATTTAATTAGGATTTACTGGGAATTTACTGAGTAATTTATTGGGAATTTACTAAATAATTTACTGGGAATTTGGTGGGTACTTTATTGAGAATTTAATGGGAATTTGCTGTTAATTTACTAAGTAATTACTGAGAATTTATTGAGTAATTTACAGGTAATCTACTGGGAATTTACTGAGTAATTTACTGGAAATTTAATGAGAATTTCTGCGAATGTACTGTGTAATTTACAAAGAAATTACTGATAATTTTCTTGAAATTTACTGAGTTATTTACTCGGAATTTACTGAGTAATATACGATGAATTTATTGGGAATTTACTGAGTAATTTACTGGGAATTTACTAAGTAATTTACTGAGAATTTATTGGGAATTTGCTGAGTAATTCACTAAGAATTTACAGGGAATTTACTGAGTAATTTAATGAGAATTTACACGGAATTTACTGAGTAATTTACAGAGAATTTACCGGAAATTAATTGAGTAATTTACTTGGAATTTACTGAGTAATTTGCTGATAATTTACTTAGAATTTATTAAGTAATTTACTGTGACACCCCTGTTCTGTATTATGCTAATTGGTCCCTAATACGAATGTGATTATATGTTTTGAGATGATTTGGTGTGCCATTATGTGAAAATATGTGGTTTTGAATTTCTATCTGTTCACCATAGGATTATCTGTTCGATTATTTGCTTTGGAAATTAAATTGAAGGCCCTATCGGCCACGGAACCCGAAATTGGTTACACTATTGTGATTAGCGTAATTTTTAGAACCTACGGTGAAATTTAATTGAAAACTGATTCGGGTCAAATTAATCAGATTTAATTAATTATTTAATGCTCAATTATTTTATGTTAAAATAATGTATGTGAGTGGGGCTACTATAAGCCTTATTAAGTCAATTCCTTCCCTTTACATGACTTTGGCTGAGCAAACTGTAAGAGAAAAGAAAAGGAGTCGGCTATAGAGAGAGAAGGGGAGAGAGAGTTGTGCAATTCTAGCTTAAAGCTTGGAAACCTTGAAGATTACTCAAGAATTTGCTATAGATTGTGAGATTTAAAGCTCCTAGGTGAGTACTTCTTAGATCCTAGGTTGTAATTTTGTGTATTCAAACTAGTTGGGTAATCAAGAGTAAGAATTGACAAGAAATGAGTTATTTTTGTTGAATTGAAAGCCATAGAACACATGCATGTAAGGAATTGCTATAGATTTCCATGTTTGAGCACAATGTGTATGATCCATGTTGAATTTTTAGCTTAAGCCCATGTATTTGATCTCCTCTTCACCAATTGAGTTAAGAATAGTGAGTATCTTCTACATGCAAGTGCAAATTATGGAGGTGAAAGTTGAATATTTGAATTTTATGTGTTGGTGTTGAGTTTGGGTCAATTTGGGACATGCATGTGTTTGATTTATGAAATTGAGCTCCATGATGATGTGTTTTGGCATTTATATCATGTTAGTACAAATATAAATGAAGTTGGAGCCATGTTATGCAAGAAATGTGGTTGGAATGTTTGAAGGGAGCTTAAGAACACAATATGGAATTTCCAGAATTTTGGTGTCCGCACAAGCGGGGAAACCGCCACTCGAGCGTAAATTTTGTGCTCCCAGCACTTTTTGCAGAGTTGGATGTCCACTCGAGCGGGATATTTCACGCTCGAGCGGGGAGCTTTTGTAAGTAGGCCTTTCGCTTGAGCGCCCTAACTCACGCTCGAGCTTAATTTTGAGGTAACCAGTACTTTTGCAGGCCTCTTGGGTCCGCTTGAGCGGGGACCCTGTTTTCTGAAATTTTGTATGTTTGTTCTGTGTTTTGTTTTCCGTTCTCTATTCACTCATAAGCACTCTTAGGCATATGTTAAGCATTATAAATGAGTTAAAGAGATAAGAGTAAAGCCTAAAGAGGAATATGTGAATTAAAGAATAGATTGAACTGTTAGTGACCCATTGTGTTCGTAAAATGTGTAGGGTCAAGCTCCAGGGCAAATCCACAAGCCGATCACTGTGAGTAATATCGATATTTGAAAGCTTGTCAATGTCCAACTGTTATTCCCTTATAAGCTTTATGAGTTGCTAATTGGGATTGTGGACACAAGTCTGACATGATATAAATAAATGGACCGAAGGTCGTTTTGACACGAATGAGCGGGCCGATGGCCGTTTTGATATGAATGCGTGGGCCGAAGGCCGTTTTGACACGAATGAGTGGGCCGAAGGCCGTTTTGATACGAATGTGTGGGCCGAAGGCCGTTTTGACACGAATGAGCAGGCAGAAGGCCGTTTTTATACGAATGTGTGGGCCGAAGGCCGTTTTGACAGAAATGAATGGGCCGAAGGCCGTTCTGACATAAACGAGTGGGCCGAAGACTGTTTTGATAGAAATGAATGGGCCGAAGGCCATTTTGACATGAATGGAAATTTGAATGGGCCGAAGGCCATTTTGACATGAATGGAAATTTGAACGGGCCGAAGGCCGTTTTGTCATGAATGGAAATTTGAATGGGCCAAACGCCAGTGTGTTTGGAACTACAGTCGCTTGATCAAAATTGTGTATATGTGTATATATGTTAAGTAGAAATATGAATTGGGCCCAAGGCCGTTTGGAGCATGTTGTTTTATATATTGTTTATGCAACTTCTGTATTTGATATTATTCACTGGGCTATCACTCACGTTCATTCATGTGTTTGTAGGTGAGCCAAGGAAGGTCCAAACCCAGCCCCAGTGAAGTCCGTCAGGAATAACAAAGGTTTTGGAGAGTTAGCCCTTGTGTCTCACGCATGAGACCCAACCTTGCCATTTTTGTTTTGTATTGTATTTTGTCACGTTGGCAAGGGCTTTGTGTATATTTGTATATAGTCTGCTATGGGTTGACTTAGTTTGGATGATCCTGTCTGTAAAGAATTTTGTGGCACTGTACTTTTGATGTGGGTTATTAACGTATATGAGTATAGTTTGTTTTGATGTGTATATAAGCACGTCTCTATGGACAAAGTTTTAAATTTTGCTTCCGTTTGGCCCCTTTACTCTGATGAGTTATGTCTGTTTTGGTTTGAGGCTGTAGGTAATCTCAGGATTACTGGCCGGTTATGTCCTTAACCCATAGGGGCGGGTTCGGGTCATGACAGAGTGGTATCAAAGCACGAGTTAATAACTCACACACTTGTCCAAAAGAGCAATAAGCGTCTAGATAAAATCTAGGACGCATTCATGTGATAAATATGAATTTGGAAGCATTGATTATATGCTTAAATATTTTGATATGAACAATTATATGTTATAAGTTGTGAACTACTTGCATTGTAAATTATCTGAATGTATGTGTTTCTTAGTATGTGCATACTTTTGTACCTTTTGTATAAAATATAATGCAAGTTTAATCAGATGGTGAGAACCAGAGGTGATGAGATAGAGGAGTCCTCCACTGCTAGAATAGACAGAATGGAAAGACTGATCCAAGAAATGGCAGAAGCTTTGAGACAGCAACAAGAGTGGCAACAAGAGTGGCAGCAACCACACCCGCCACCTCCACCTCTGACACCACCCGTGCCAAATAATCAGAATGATGATCGGATTATAGCTCTCACTAAGGAATTTAAGAAAATGAAACCACCACAGTTCCACGGGGGGATTAGATCCGTTGAAAGCCGAAGCATGGGTCCTCAGCACTGAGAAACTATTTGAAGTGTTCCCCTGTTCAAAGACACAGAAAGTGCTTCTAGCCACTTTTATGCTAGAAGACGAAGCAAGAAGATGGTGGATGTTGATGCGAGAAAATCATAAGGATGTTGACTGGGTAAAGTTTCTAGAAATATTCTATGACAAGTACTTTCCACAATGCGTCCGAGATAGGAAAGTAGCGGAATTCATGGAACTCAAGCAAGATAGCATGACAGTGGCTGAGTATGAGGCCAAGTTCACCGAATTGGCCAGGTTTGCACCACATGTAATTGACACAGACTATAAGAAGGCAAGACATTTTGAAAGTGGACTCCGCAGTGACATCCTAGAGAGGGTGAATGTCCTAAAGCTGGAGACCTACATTGGGGTGCTAAACAGGGCCATCATATCAGAGGCTAACATAGCTAGACAAGCTAAGCCAATAACATAATGGAAAGGCAACAAAAGGCAAGGCTTCTTTTCGAAGAAGAAATTCTTGAAAAAGCAAAACACGGGCTCCTCAACTACTTCAAATTCTTCCCAAGACACAGCTCCCATGTGCAATATCTGTAGCAAAAGACACCGTGGGGTCTGTTACCGTGCATCAGGAGCCTATTTCAAATGTGGGAAGCAAGGGCACGTAGCCCGAGAATGTAATCAGAACAGTGGGAAACTAGCAGCTAGTTCAACTGCATCAGTTCCAAAGCCGGGAAATACTTTGAGACCCGCTACTACCGGGGATACCATGAGACAGGGGAGAGTTTTTGCGCTTGTTCCAGGCGATACACGGAATGCCAATGCAATTGTCTCAGGTACTATTTCTATATGTAATCAAGATGCTTGTGAGTTAATTGACTCCGGATCCACACACTCTTTTGTGACATACGCATTTGCATCTAGACTGAATAGACCCCTAGAATTATTACCATATTTGCTATGTGTGTCTGCTCCATCGGGGGAATCTGTGTTGTGTGAATTCATATATCGGTTTTGTGACATGCATATTGAGGACGCCACCCTATATGTAGATTTGTTGCCCTTGAACTTTAGGCATTTTGATGTAATTTTGGGCATGGATTGGTTGACCAAATATTGTGCCATCATAGATTGAGTGACAAAACGGGTTGTGTTTAAACCACCAAAACAGAAAGAGATTGTGTTTGTGGGTAATGGGGTAGTGCCTCCACCTTATTTGATATCTGCAATGAAAGCATGTAAACTGATCAGGAAAGGGTGCCAGGGTTATTTGTGCTATGTGTTGTCTGAACAATCTGTGAATGTTGAATTGAATGATATTCCTATTGTTAGAGAATTTCCAGATGTGTTTCCAAATGAATTACCAGGAGAATTGGTAGACAGGGAGATAGAGTTCACCATTGAAACTGTGCTAGGCACCCAGTCCATTTCTAAAACTCCCTACAAAATGGCTACTGCTGAAATGAAAGAACTGAAAGAACTGCTGCAAGACCTGCTTGACAAGGGATTTATCCGACCTAGCACTTCGCCTTGGGGCACACCAGTGTTATTTGTGAAGAAGAAGGATGGTACTTTGTGCCTGTGCATCGATTATCGGGAACTAAACAAGGTAACAATAAAGAATAAATATCCCCTACCCCGTATTGATGACTTATTTGACCAATTGTAGGGATCACAAGTGTTTTTGAAGATTGATTTGAGGTCTGGGTATCATCAGTTGAAAGTAAAGGCGGAAGATGTTGAGAAAACAGCGTTTAGAACGAGGTATGGTCATTTTGAGTTTCTTGTTATGCCATTTGGAGTGACTAATGCTCTGGCAGTATTTATGGACCTAATGAACCGGATTTTTAAAACCTACCTCGATGAGTTTGTTGTAGTTTTCATTGACGACATTTTGATATACTCTAAATATAGACTTGAACATGAACATCACTTGAGAACGGTTTTACAAATCCTTCGGGAAGGGAAATTATTTGCTAAACTAAAGAAGTGTGAGTTTTGGCTGGATGAAGTTGTTTTCTTAGGGCATGTGATCAACAAGGAAGGAATTTCAGTGGACCCGCAGAAAATAGAGGCAATTGTGAATTGGCCTACACCGACTAATGTGACAGAGGTTCGCAGTTTCATGGGCCTGGCTGGGTACTACAAGAGGTTCGTGAAGGATTTTTCAAAATTAGCAATGCCTCTTACCCAATTGACACGTAAAGGGCAACCATTTGAGTGGAATAGTGAAAGAGAATCAGCCTTTCATGAATTGAAAACAAGATTGACCACTGGACCAATTTTGACGCTACCTTCAGGTACGGAAAATTTCATAATTTTCAGTGATGCATCTTATAAGGGTTTGGGTTGTATGTTAATGCAGAACGGAAAAGTTATTGCCTACGCCTCCCGACAGTTGAGGCCACATGAGAAGAATTATCCGACACATGGCCTAGAATTGGCCGCAGTTGTTTTTGCTTTGAAAATTTGGCGGCACTACTTGTATGGGGCAAAATGTGAAGTCTACACGGATCATAAGAGCCTGAAATACTTCTTCACGCAGAAAGAGTTGAATATGCGTTAGAGAAGATGACTGGAACTGATAAAAGACTACAATCTAGAGATTCAGTATCACCCTGGGAAAGCTAATACAGTGGCTGATGCCTTGAGCAGAAAATCAACAGGGGGTATGGCTTGTTTGCTTGCTGAACAAAGGGAGATTTTGTAAGACTTTGAGAAGTCTGAAATTGAAGTGGTAGTATGTGAACAGGGCGGAGTGATAGCCGCTATTACAGCCGAGCTGGCAATTGTTGATGAAATCAAGCAGAAACAAAAAGAGGATGAGTTCCTCAGAAAGGCAATGGATGAATTTGAGACAAGTTCAAAAGCAGAATTTAGCATTGAGAATGAAATGTTGAAATTCCGGAACCGAATATGTGTCCCTAATATCCCGGAACTAAAGAAGAGGGTCTTAGATGAAGCCCACAGATCCGTATTTGCTATGCATCCGGGTAATAATACAATGTATCGGGATTTGAAACAAACCTATTGGTGGCCTAAAATGAAGAAAGTGATTGCAGAATATGTGTCCAAGTGCCTTCAGTGTCAGCAAGTTAAGGCTAAACATCAGAAACCAGGCGGTCTACTTCAACCTCTCCCTATTCCTGAATGGAAGTGGGAACATGTGACTATGGATTTCGTTATTGGCCTACCTCGGACTTCTCGAGGTATGGATTCTGTTTGGGTTGTAGTTGATAGACTGACTAAATCTGCACATTTTCTACCTGTCAAAACTACATTCACTGCTTATAGATTGGCTACTATTTATGTTGATGAGATTGTCCGTTTACACGGAGTTCCAGTATCTATTGTATCAGATAGAGATCCAAAATTTGTATCTAGATTGTGGAAGAGTTTGCAGGAAGCTATGGGAACAGAACTGAGGTTCAGCACTACATTTTACCCACAGACAGATGGGCAATCAGAACGAACGATACAGACTTTGGAAGATATGCTTCGCATGTGTGCCTTGGATTTTCAGGGGAGTTGGGAGGATTATTTGCCACTTGCAGAATTTGCTTATAATAACAGCTTCCACTCCAACATCGGTATGGCACCATACGAGGCTTTGTATGGTAGGAGGTGTAGATCACCTATCTGTTGGACAGAGGTCAGGAATAGAGCTTTGCTTGGGCTAGAAATTGTGCAAGACACTTCTGAGAAAATCAAGACTATTCGTCAAAGGCTCAAAACAGCTCAGGTCCGACAAAAGAATTATGCAGACGTTCAGAGAAGACCTCTTGAGTATGAGGTTGGTGGCCATGTGTTCATCCATGTTTCTTCGATGAAGGGCTAAGTCAGATTTGGGAAAAAGGGCAAGTTGTCGCCCCGTTACATTGGGCCGTTTCAAATTTTGGAGAGGCTTGGTCCAGTTGCCTACAGAGTTGCTTTGCCACCGGGATTCAAGCAAATCCATAATGTATCTCATGTGTCAATGTTGAGGGGTTACCTCCGAGACCCGTTTCATGTGATTGATTATCACCGGGTTGCTATTGATGAAAATATGGAATATGCTGAATGGCCGGAACGAATTGTTGATTGGCAAGTAAAACAATTGAGAAGCAAGTCCATCCCAATGGTGAAAGTGAAATGGAAAGAACACTATGGGACGGATGCTATATGGGAAAAAGATGAGGAAATGCGACTACGCTATCCACATTTGTTTCCTGACAAAGGTAAATTAAGTTTGGAGGACCAAACTTCCTAAAGTGGGGAAGACTATGACACCCTTGTTCTGTATTATGCTAATTAGTCCCTAATACGAATGTGATTATATGTTTTGAGATGATTTGGTGTGCCATTATGTGAAAATATGTGGTTTTGAATTTCTATCTGTTCACCGTAGGATTATCTGTTCGATTATTTGCTTTGGAAATTAAATTGAAGGCCCTATCGGCCACGGAACCCGAAATTGGTTACACTATTGTGATTAGGGTAATTTTAGAACCTACGGTGAAATTTAATTGAAAACTGATTCGGGTCAAATTAATCAGATTTATTAATGATTTAATGCTCAATTATTTTATGTTAAAATAATGTATGTGAGTGGGGCTACTATAAGCCTTATTAAGTCAATTCCTTCCCTTTCCATGACTTTGGCTGAGCAAACTCTAAGAGAAAAGAAAGGGAGTCGGCTATAGAGAGAGAAGGGGAGAGAGAGTTGTGCAATTCTAGCTTAAAGCTTGGAAACCTTGAAGATTACTCAAGAATTTGCTATAGATTGTGAGATTTAAAGCTCCTAGGTGAGTATTTCTTAGATCCTAGGTTGTAATTTTGTGTATTCAAACTAGTTGGGTAATCAAGAGTAAGAATTGACAAGAAATGAGTTGTTTTTGTTGAATTGAAAGCCATAGAACACATGCATGTAAGGAATTGCTATAGATTTCCATGTTTAAGCACAATGTGTATGATCCATGTTGAATTTTTGGCTTAAGCCCATGTATTTGATCTCCTCTTCACCAATTGAGTTAAGAATAGTGAGTATCTTCTACATGCAAGTGCAAATTATGGAGGTGAAAGTTGAATATTTGAATTTTATGTGTTGGTGTTGAGTTTGGGTCAATTTGGGACATACATGTGTTTGATTCATGAAATTGAGCTCCATGATGATGTGTTTTGGTATTTATATCATGTTAGTACAAATATAGATGAAGTTGGAGCCGTGTTATGCAAGAAATGTGGTTGGAATGTTTGAAGGGAGCTCAAGAACACAATCTGGAATTTTCAAAATTTTGGTGTCCGCTCAAGCGGGGAAACCGCCGCTCGAGCGTAAATTTCGTGCTCCCAACACTTTTTGCAGAGTTGGATGTCCACTCGAGCGGGATATTCCATGCTCGAGCGGGGAGCTTTCGTAGGTAGGCCTTCCGCTCGAGCGCCCTAACTCACGCTCGAGCTTAATTTTGAGGTAACCAGTACTTTTGCAGGCCTCTTGGGTCCGCTCGAGCGGGGAATCCCACGCTCGAACGGGGACCCTGTTTTCTGAAATTTTGTATGTTTGTTCTGTGTTTCGTTTTCCATTCTCTATTCACTAGTAAGCACTCTTAGGCATATGTTAAGCATTGTAAATGAGTTAAAGAGATAAGAGTAAAGCCTAAAGAGGAATACATGAATTAAAGAACGGATTGAATTGTTAGTGACCCTTTTGTGTTCATGAAATGTGTAGGGTCAAGCTCCAGGGCAAATCTACAAGCCGATCACTGTGAGTAATATCAATATTTGAAAGCTTGTTAATGTCCAATTGTTATTCCCTTATAAGCTTTATGAGTTGCTAATTAGGATTGTGGACACAAGTCTGACATGATATAAATAAATGGACCGAAGGTCGTTTTGATACGAATGAGCGGGCCGAAGGCCGTTTTGATACGAATGTGTGGGCCGAAGGCCGTTTTGACACGAATGAGCGGGCCGAAGGCTGTTTTTATACGAATATGTGGGCTGAAGGCCGTTTTGACATAAATGAACGGGTCGAAGGCCGTTTTTATACGAATGTGTGGGCCGAAGGCCGTTTTGACAGAAATGAATGGGCCGAAGGCCGTTTTGACATGAATAGAAATTTGAATGAGCCGAAGACCATTTTGACATGAATGGAAATTTGAACGGGCCGAAGGCCATTTTGTCATAAATGGAAATCTGAATGGGCCAAAGGCCAGTATGTTTGGAACTACAGTCGCTTGATCAAAATTGTGTATATGTGTATATATGTTAAGTAGAAATATGAATTGGGCCCAAGGCCGTTTGGAGCATGTTGTTTTATATATTGTTTATGCAACTTCTGTATTTGATATTATTTGCTGGGTTATCGCTCACGCTCATTCATGTGTTTGTAGGTGAGCCAAGGGAGGTCCAAACCCAGCCCCAGTGAAGTCCGTCAGGAACAACAAAGGTTTTGGAGAGTCAGCCCTTGTGTCTCACGCATGAGACCCAACCTTGCCATTTTGTTATGTATTGTATTTTGTCACGTTGGCAAGGGCTTTGTGTATATTTGTATATAGTCTGCTATGGGTTGACTTAGTTTGGATTATCCTATCTGTAAAGAATTTTATGGCACTGTACTTTTGATGTGGGTTATTAACGTATATGAGTATGGTTCGTTTTGATGTGCATATAAGCACGGCTCCATGGACAAAGTTTTAAATTTTGCTTTCGTTTGGCCCCTTTACTCTGATGAGTTATGTCTGTTTTGGTTTGAGGCCGTAGGTAATCTCAGGATTACTAGCCGGTTATGTCCTTAACCCATAGGGGCGGGTTCGGGTCATGACATTTACTTAGAATTTACAGGGAATTTACTGAGTTATTTACTGAGTAATTTTCTTGGAATTTAATGAGTAATTTACTGGGAGTTTACTGATTAATTTGCTAAGAATTTACTTGGAATTTAATGAGTCATTTACTGAGAATTTACTGGGAATTTACTGAGAAATTTACTAGGAATTTAATGAGTAATTTACACTAAATTTACTGAGTAATTTACTGGGAATTTTCTGGCAATTTACTGAAGAATTTAATTAGAATTTACTGGGAATTTATTGATTAATTTACTAGGAATTTATTGATAATTTAGTAGGAATATACTGAGTAATTTACTGAGAATTTATTGAGTAATTTGTTAATTATTTACTAGGAATTACCTAAATAATTTACTGAGAATTTACTGGGAATTTACTGAGTAATTTACTGAAAATTTATTGGGAATTTATTGTGTAATTTACTGAAAATTTACGGGGAATTTATTGAGTAATTTATTGAGAATTTATTAGAAATTTACTCAATATCTTACTTAAAATTTACTGGTAATTACTGAGAATTTACTAGGAATTTACTCAGTAATTTACTGGGAATTTACTAGGTAATATACTGAGAATTTACTGGAAGTTTACTAAGTAATTTACTTAGAATGTATTGAGTAATTTACGGAGAATTCACAGGGAATTTACTGAGTAATTTAATGAGAATTTGCTGGGAATTGACTGAGTAATTTACAGAGAATGAACTTGGAATTTATTGAGTATTTTACTGAAAATTAACTGGGAATTTACTAAGTAATTTACTGAGAATTTACAGGAAATTTACTAAGTGATTTACTCAGAATTTACTGGAAATTTACTGAAAATTCACAGGGAATTTACTGGGAATTTACGGAGTAATTTTCTGGGAATTTGCTGATAATTTACAAAGAATTTGCTGAGTAATTTACGGAGAATTTATTGGGAATTTACTAAGTAGTTTACTCAGAATTTACAGGGGAATTTACTAAGTAATTTTCTTTGAAAATACAGGGAATTTACTGAGATTTTACTAAGTAATTTACTGTGAATTTACTGAGTAGTTTACTGGAAATTTATTGAGTAATTTACAGAGAATTTACTGAGTAATTTACTAAGAATTTGCTGGGAATTTACTTTGAATTTATTGAGTAATTTACTGAGAATTTTCCAAGTGAGCTATTGAGAATTTACTGGTAATTTTGTAAGTAATTTACTTTGAATTTTTGGGGAATTTACTAGGAATTACAGGGAATTTACTGAGAATTTATTTAGTAATTTACTGGGAATTTACTCAGTAATTTACTAAGAATTTATTGAGAATTTACTGAGTAATTTTCTGAGAATTTACTGGGAATTTACTGAGTAATTTGCAGGCAATTTACTGAGTCATTTGCTGAGAATTTACTGGAAATTTTCTAAGAAGTTACTGGCAATTTGCTGAATAATTTACTGAGAATTTACTATGAATTTACTGAGTAATTTACTTGCAATTTACTGAGTAATTTATTATGAATTTACTGGGAATTTACTGAGTAATTTACTGACAATTTAATTAGGGTTTACTGTGAATTTACTGAGTAATTTACTGGGAATTTACTAAATAATTTATCGAGAATTTGCTAGGAATTTGCTGGGTAATTTATTGAGAATTTACTTAGAATTTAATGGGAATTTGCTGTGTAATTTACTGTGTAATTACTGAGAATTACTAAGTAATTTACAGGTAATCTACTGGGAATTTAATGAGAATTTTTGGGAATTTACTGTGTAATTTATAGAGAAATTACTGAAAATTTACTGAGCTATTTACTTGGAATTTACTGAGTAATATACGGTGAATTTATTGGGAATTTACTGAGTAATTTTTTGAGAATTTACTGGGAATTTACTAAGTAATTTACTGAGAATTTATTAGGAATTTGCTAAGTAATTCACTAAGAATTTACAGAGAATTTACTAAGTAATTTAATGAGAATTTACTGAGTAATTTACTGAGAATTTACTGGGAATTAATTGAGTAATTTACTTGGAATTTACTGAGTAATTTGTTGATAATTTACTTAGAATTTATTAAGTAATTTACTTAGAATTTACAGGGAATTTACTGAGTTATTTACTTGGAATTTAGTGAGGAATTTACTGATAATTTGTAGGGAATTTACTGAGTAATTTACTGAGAATTTACTGAAAGTTTATTGATTAATTTGCTGAGAATTTACTGCGAATTTACTTGTAATTTATTGAGTAATTCACTGGGAATTTATTGAGTAATTTACTACGAATTTACAAGACAATTTTCAAGGAATTTAATGAGTAATTTACTGGGACTTTATTGAGTAATTTATTGAAATTTTAAGTGAAATTTACGGAGCAATTTACTGAGTAATTTACTGAGAATTTACTTGTAATTTACTGAGAATATGCTGAGAATTTACTAATAATTTAATGAGAATTTTCTGAGAATTTACTGAGTAATTCACCGAGAATTTACAGGCAATTAACTGAGTAATTTTCAAAAAATTAACTAGGGATTTACTGAGCAATTTGCTGAGTAATTTACGGAGAATTTACAAAGAATTTATTAAGTAATTTACTGGTGATTTACTAAGTAATTTACTTAGAATTATTAAGTAATTTACTAAATAATTTATAGAGAATTTACTAGGAATTTACTGAGAATTTACTGGGAATTTACGGAGTAATTTACTGACAATTTACTGGGAATTTACTGAGTAATTTACTAGGAATTTATGAGAATTTACTAGAAATTTACGGAGTAATTTACTGAGAATTTACTGTGAATTTACTGATAATTTATTGAGTAATTCACTGGGAATTTATTGAGTAATTTTCTGAGAATTTACATGTAATTTACTGATAATTTACTAGGACTTTACGAAGTAATTTACTTAGAATTTACTGGAAATTTATAGAATAATTTTCTGAAAAATTAATGAGAATTTACTGGGAATAAACTGAGTAATTTACTAAAACTTTACTGAGTAATTTTCTGGAAATTTACTGAGTATTTACTGCGAATTTACTGATTAATTTACTGAGAATTTATTGGGAATTTATTGAGTAATTTACTGATAATTTTCTGGCAATTTATTGTGTAATTTTATGAGAATTTACTGGGAATTTACTGAGTAAAATTAATGAGAATTTATTGGGAATTTACTGAGAATTTACTTTGAATTTACAGAGAATTTATTTGGAATTTTCTCAGTAATTTACTGAGAATTTACTGTGAATTTACTAAGTAATTTTCTGTGAATTTGCTGAAAATTTACATGGAATTTACAGAGTAATTTACTGAGTAATTTACACAGAATTTACAGAGTAATTTATTGAATATTTCCAGGGAATTTACTAAGTAATTTAATGAGAATTTGGTTGGAATTTACAGGGAATTAACAGAGTAATTTAGTAAGAATTTACTTGGAATTTACTGAAAATTTAACGCGAATTTACTTAGCAATTTATTGGGAATTTACTAGGTAATTTACTAAGAATTTATTGGGAATTTACTAAGTAATTTACTGAGAATTTATTGTGAATTTAATGCGAATTTGTTGAGTAATTTACTGGGAATTTACTAAGTAATTTACTGAGAATTTACTGAGTAATTTACTGAGAATTTACTTAGTAATTTATTGAGAATTTACTGAGAATTTACTCGGAATTTACAGAGTAATTTACTGGGAATTTACTGAGTAATTTACTAAGAATTTACAGAGAATTTATTTAGAATTTATTGAGTAACTTAATGAGAATTTACTGGGAATTTATTGAGAATTTACTTAGAATTTAATGAGTAATTACTGAGAATTTACTAAGTAATTTTCTGAGAATTTACTGAAAATTTACTGAGTAATTTACTAGGAATTTACTGAGTAATTTACAAAAAATTTACTGGGAATTTACTAAATAATTTAATGAGAATTTACTTCTAATTTACTGAGAATTAACTGAGTAATTTTGTGAGAATTTATTGAAAATTTACAGGGAATTTGCTGAGGAATTTACTGAGTAATTTGCTTAGAATTTTCTGAGAATATACTAAGAACTTACTGGGAATTTACTGAAAATTTACTGGGAATTTACTGAAAATTTACTGGGAATTTACTGAGTAATTTATTGGGAATTTACTTGGAATTTACTGAGTAATTTACTGAGAATTTACTAGGAATTTACAGAGAATTTAATGCGAATTTCTTGAGTAATTTATTGAGAATTTACAGGGAATTTACTAAGAATTTAATGTGAATTTACTAAGAATTTAATGGGAATTTACTGAGTAATTTACTTAGAATTTACTGGGGATTTACTAGGGATTTACAGAGAATTTACTAGGAATTTTCAGAGCATTTTATTGAGAATTTACTAGGAATTTATAGTGTAATTTGCTGAGAATTTGCTAAGTAATTTACTGAGAATTTACTAGGAATTTACTGAGTAATTTACTTGGAATTTGTTGAGTAATTTACTGGGAATTTACTAAGTAATTTACTAAGAATTTTCTAGGACTTTACTAAGTAGTTTATTGAGAATTTACTTGGAATTTATAGAGTAATTTACTTGAAAATTTTTGAAAATTTACTGAGTAATTTACTAAGCATTTACTGGAAATTTACTGAGAACTAACTTGGAATTTACTGAGAATTTATTGAGTAATTTAATGAAACTTTACTGAGAATTTACAAGGAATTTATTAGCAATTTACTGAGTAATTTTCTTAAAATTTAATGGGAATTTACTGAGTAATTTACTAAATAATTTGCTGAGAATTAACTGGGAATTTAATGAGTAATTTACTAATAATTTACTTGCAATTTACTGAGAAATTTTCTTAGAATTTACTGAGAATTTACTCAGAATTCGCTCGGAATTTAGTTAGTAATTTACTGAGAATTTACTGAAAATTTACTAAGTAATTTAATGATAATTTACTAATTAATTTAGTGAGAATTTACTGCGAATTTACTGAGTAATTTACAGAGAATTTTCTGGGAATTTATAGAGTAATTTACTGAGTAATTTACTGGGAATTTACTGGGAACTTATTGAGTAATTTACTACGAATTTACTGAGAATTTACAAGATAATTTTCTGGGAATTTACTAAGTAATTTACTGAGAATTTACTAGGACTTTACTGAGTAATATACTAAGAATTTAAGTGGTATTTAGAGATCAATTTAATGAGAATTTACTTGCAATTTACTGAATAATTTACAGAGAATTTACTGAGTAATTTAATGAGAATTTTCTAGGAATTTACAGAGTAATTCACCGAGAATTTACAGGGAATTAACTGAGTAATTTACTGAGAATTTCCTGAGTAATTTTCATAAAATAACTAGGGATTTACTGAAAATTTGCAGAGAATTTACTAAGTAATTTATTAAGAATTTACTGAGCAATTTCCTAGGAATTTTCTGAGTAATTTACTAAGAATTTACATTGAATTTACTAAGTAATTTACTTTGAATTTTTTTGGAAATTTAGTTAGAATTTGTTGGAATTTACCGAATAATTTACTAGGAATTTACTGAGTGATTTATTGTGAATTTACTCGGAATTAGCTGAGTAATTTTATGGAAATTTACTGTGTACTTTACGAAGAATATACTGGGAATTTACATAGTAATTTATTGGGAATTTAGTGTGTAATTTACTGAGAATTTACTGGGAATTTACAAAGTAATTTACAGAGAATTTACTGAGTAATTTACTGGGAGTTTATTGAGTAATTTACTGAGAATTTACAGGTAATTTATTGAGTAATTTGCTGATAATTTAATAGGACTTTACGGAGTAATTTTCTGAGAATTTATTGGGAATTTACAGAGTAATTTTCTGGGAATTTAATAAGAATTTACTGAGAATAAACTGAGTAGTTTACTGAGAATTTATTTGGAATTTACTAAGCAATTTATTGAGTAATTTACTGGGAATTTTTTGAGTATTTACTACGAATTTTCTGAGTAATTTACTGAGAATTTACTGAGTAATTTAATGGAAATTTACTTGGAATTTACTGAGTAATTTACAAAGAATTTACTAAGTAATTTGCTGAGAATTTAATCAGAATTTACTGAGTAATTTACTGAAAATTTATTGGTAATTTACAGAGTAGTTTACCGAGAATTTATATGGAATTTACAGAATAATTTACTAAGAATTTACTAGGAATTTACGGAGTAATTTACTTTACTGGGAATTTACTGAGAATTTATTTGGAATTTACTGTGTAATTTACTGAGAATTTATTGAGTAATTTAATGAGAATTTATTGGTAATTTACTAGGAATTTACTAAGTAATTACTGGGAATTTACTGAGTAATTTTCTGAGAATTTACATGAAATTTACTGAGTAATTTTCTTGGAATTTACTGAAATTTTTCTAGGAATTTACAAAGTAATTTACTGAGAATTAACTCAGAATTTACTGAGTAATTTATTAGGAATTTACAGAGAATTTACTTAGAATTTATTTGGAATTTACTGAGTAATTTACTTTGGATTTACTAAGTACTTTAACGAGAATTTGCTCTAAATTTTTTTTATAATTTACTGAGAATTTATTGGGAATTTTCTGAGAATTTACTAGGAATTTACTGATTAATTTACTGGAAATTTGTTCAGTAATTTATAGAGAATTTACACGAGAATTTTCACGAGAATTTTGTGGGGATTTCCTTAGTAATTTACTGAGAATTTACAAGGAATTTACAGAGTAATTTACTGGGAATTTGCTGATAATTTAAGAGGAATTTTGCTGAGTAATTTATTGACAATTTACTCGAAATTTTCTGGGAATCTACTGTGTAATTTACTGAAAAGTTACAGGGATTTTACTAAGTAATTTACTGAGAATTTACTCGAAATTTACTGAGTAATTTTCTGAGAATTTACCGAGAATTTACTGAGTAATTTACTGGGAATTTACTGAGAAATTATTGGGAATTTACTGAGTAGTTTACTGAGAATTTACTGAGTAATTTACTAAGTAATTTACTGGAAATTTACTGAGTAATTTACTTAGAATTTACTAGGAATTTAATGAGAATTTATTGGGAATTTACTGAGTAATTTACTGAGAATTTACTAAGAAATTTAACGAGAATTTAATCGGAATTTTCTATATAATTTACTGAGAATTTACTAGGAATTTACTTAGTAATTTACAGAGAATTTATTGGAAATTTACTAAGTAATTTTCTGAGAATTTACTAGGAATTTACTGACTAATTTTGTCACACCCCTAACCCGCCCCTAAAGGTTTTGGGCATGACCTAATCAGAAACAGACACTTAACCTGCTATAAATGATATTCGGAGCCTGAATGGAAGCGTTTATAATAAAATAACATGCAGACACATCCATTGAGCGACTACCAAAATGCCAGGACCACATCTCGAAATTAAACATAAAGTGGATATGCGCCCGGGATTAAGTTACATACACATTTACAAGTCCAATCCAGAGTTTGGGCATACAAAATATTAGATACAAACAACTGTGGCCAACAAAATATGGGTACAAAATGACTAAGACTAGCAAAACTGCCCTAGCATGCAAAGGGCTTCTCCAAGTGCCTGGTTGTTCTTAAGCTGACAAAAGATAGATAATGATGATGTAAGGACTGACCTCCAAGCTGATTTCCTACAGAATCAAATATAATTACAGAGTGAGACAAGCTCAGTGAATAATAAGACTTGAGTAGTTTAATAACCAATTTTACCACAATGCATAATACAAAAGCGAGTCTGATATGGTTTTACTTTCAGAACGGCCTGTTGGCCTAGAATTATCAGAACGGCCTGTTGGCCCAGAATTATCAGAACAGCCTTTCGGCCTAGAACAGCCCTTCGGCCCAGAATAGCCTTTCGGCCCAAAACATACAAATATGTATGTATATCTTTTCAACATTTCATTTCCATTGAGTTCTAATCAATACAAAAGAAAATGTCGTAGCTGACGGAAAACAGAAAGTTATTAACAGACATTAGCGATAAATAAATGTACATTCAATGCACTATTACTCACAGCGTTGTGATGGCGTGCTAGTTCCTTCCGGAGTGTGCCCTGCACACAATCATAACTTGTAAATTAGTTCTCTTTCTTCTTAAATCATCGAGGAACTATTCCCTGTGTCATTACACTTCACATGAATTTATAACCATCTTAAAATCGTCAGAAAAATATTCTAAAAATGCCAGAGAGTCAAGCACGCAAAACTGAACAAACACATTTTTTTTTAAAATAAGTCCCCCGCTCGAGCGCCACTTTGGCCGCTCGAGCGGACTGTACAAGTCACAAAACTGCTGGGAGGTCGATTTTCCCGCTCGAGCGGTCATGTCCTCCGCTCGAGCGGTCGTGGCCCAGATTTGGGACAGCTCGACTTCAACTGGAAATTTAGCAACAACACCTTATTTTACATGCAATCCAAGGTTAGATTAATGCAATATTTCAACCTAACATCACCATAACCTAGATTCCACCTTGAACATAACAAATTAAACTAGATTAGAAGCTTCAACAAGCCATCCCTTTCTCAAATTCCATTCTTATATTCAAGTTCTTCATGTTCAAAGAAAACATAACCCATGATACTAACATAATTGATGATATAAAACCAAAGGTTGAAGTATAATTTCACACAACACCCAAATAAAGTGTCAAAGTAACCAATTGATGAGAAACCCTCATAAATCAAACATGCATCATACATGAATTAAGCATAAACATCAATTATAACCTTCCCAAAACTCTCATTATTTTGCGTTTACATAATTATTTCTCATTCAAACTCATAATTGAATATTCTCATGAAATAACAAGGAAATAAGATTTAGATTTCCCCCCCATAACTCAATTTGATTCTTTAATATAGATTACCACATAAACCCTCAACATCTACCTTAACTTGCCAAACACAAAGAGAATTCCCAACCATAATCAAGAGAGGGAGTAGCTAGATAAAGTAAATTTTCATACCTTGAGTTTAATCTAAGCAATCTTCACAAAATTCCCCAAATCCTTCACTTGAAGGCCTTCTCTCCAACTCTCACGAAATTCCCTCTTCTAGGTTGCACACAGGAGGTATTTTCAAGTCAAAGACATCTTAAAGCTTGATATAGATATTTATGTTTATAATAAGACAAAATTTAATCGTTTAAGCATCCTAAATTGAAATTTCACAAAAAATCCCATTAGAGTTTAAAAATTATGCAGATTCCAAATATCAAATCAATTTCTGAAAATTAAGCCTCTAAGGCGCCCAATTTCAGATTCAAATAGTCTATAGTGACAGATAATTTCCTTATTCAACAGATAGGAATCCATATTGCTAAGTTTCATGTAATTCAATGTACTTTCACATAGAATTTCATAATATGCATTCAAAAACATAGAATAGAGGGCTGAAAAGATACCAGGGTCATGTACGAGGGTCGGGCTATTACAAATTTACTGGGAATTTACTGAGTAATTTATAGAGAATTTACATGAGAATTTTCTGCGAATTTCCTTAGTAATTTACTGAGAATTTACTAGGACTTTATTGAGAATTTACTAGCAATTTACAAAGTAATTTATGAAAATTTACTGATAATTTAAGAGGAATTTACTGAGTAATTTACTGACAGTTTACTGGGAATTTTCTAGGAATTTATTGTGTAATTTATTGAAAATTTACAAGGAATTTACAAAGTAATTTACTGAGAATTTACTCGAAATTTACTGAGTAATTTTCTGGGAATTTACCGGAAATTTACTAAGTAATTTATTGAGAATTTATTGGGAATTTACTGAGTAGTTTACTGAGAATTTACTTGGAATTTACTATGAATTTACTAAGTAATTTATTTGGAAATTAATGAGTAATTTACTGCGAATTTACGTTGAATTTACTGAGTTATTTTTATAGAATTTGCTGAGTAATTTATAGAGAATTTACAGGAAATTTACTGAGAACTTATTGAGTAATTTACTGATAATTTACCGAGAATTTTCCAGGAATTTGCAGAGTTATGTCCTTGGAATTTACAAATTAATTAAGTCAGAATTTACTGGGAATTTACTGAGTAATTTGTTGAGAATTTATTGGCAATTTTCTATGTAATTTACTGAAAATTTATCGAGAATTTACTGAGTAATTTACTGGGAATTTACTAGGAATTTACTGATTAATTTGTATAGAATTTACTGGGAATTTACTAAGTAATTTACTGAGAATTTACTGATTAATTTACTCAGAATTTACTGAGAATTTAATTAGAATTTATTAATAATTTATTTAGTAATTTACTGAGAATTTACTGAGTGATTTACTGATAATTTACTCGAAATTTAAAGAGTAATTTATTGGGAATTTAATGAGAATTTAATACGAATTTAATGATTAATTTTCTAAGAATTTAATGGGAATTTTCTGAGGAATTTGCTGTAAATTTACTTGAATTAACTTAGAATTTACTGCTGATTTACTAAGTAATTTAATGAGAATTTGCTGGGAATTTACTAAGTAATTTACAGAGAATTTATTGGAAATTTACTGAGAATTTATTGGCAATTTACTGAGTAATTTATTGATAATATACTAAGAATCTACTTAGAATTTATTGGTAATTTACTTGGAATTCACCGAGTAATATACTGAGAATTTACTAGGAATTTACTGAGTAATTTATTGAGAATTTACTGGGAATTCACAGAGTAATTTATTGAGTAATTTATAGAGAATTTACTAGGAATTTTTTGGAAATTTACTGAGTAATTTACTTTGAATTTGCTGGGAATTTACTGAGTAATTTATTGGAAAATTTCTGAATAATTTACTGAGAATTTACTGGGAATTTACCGAGAATTTTCGAAGTAATTTACTAGGAATTTACTGACAATTTACTGTGAATTTACTAAGTAATTTTCGGAGAATTTACTTAGTAATTTTACTTTGAATTTACTAGGAATTCACTGAGTAATTTACTGGACATTTACTGAGTAATTTACTAAGAATTTATAGGGAATTTTTAGAGTAATTTAATGAGAATTTACTGAGTAATTTTCTGAGAATTTGCTGGGAACTTATTTATAATTTACTAAGTAATTTACTGGAAATTTACTAAGTAATTTACTTTGAATTTACTAAAATTTACTGGGAATTTATTGAGTAATTTATTGGGAGTTTACTGTGTAATTTACTGAGAGTTTTCGGAGTAATTTACTAGGAATTTACAGAGTAATTTACTGAGAATTTGTCGTGAATTTACTGTGTAATTTTCTGAGAATTTACTGGGAATTTGCTGATTAATTAAGTCAGTAATTTACTGAGAATTTACGGAGTAAATTACTGAGAATTTACTGAGTAATATATAGAGAATTTACTGTGTAATTTACTGAGAATTCACTGGGAATTTACTAAGAATATACATTGAATTTACTGATTAATTTAATGTGAATTTACTGTGAATTCACTGAGTAATTTACAGAGAATTTAAGAGGAATTTTCCAAGTAATTTACTGAAAATTAACTTGGAATTTACTTAGTAATTTACTGAGAATTTATCGGGAATTTTCTGTTAATTTACTGAGTAATTTACTTAAAATTTACAAGGAAATTTCATGGGAATTTACTGAGTATTTTTCTGAGAATTTACTGGAAATTTCTGATAATTTACTGAGTAATTTACTTGGAATTTACAAAGCAATTTGCTGAGAATTTACTGAAATTTACTGAGTAATTTAGTAAATAATTTGCTGAGAATTTTTTGGGGATTTACTAGGAATTTACTAAGATTTTACTGGAAATCTACTGAGTAATTTACTGTGAATTTACTGAGAATTACTAAGTAATTTACTAGGAATTTACTGAGAATTACTAAGTAATTTACTGAGAATTTACTTGGAATTGACTTAGAATTTACTCTAAATTTACTGAGTAATTTACGGTGAATTTACTGAGAATTTCCTAAGTAATTTACTCAAAATTTACTGAGTTATTTACTAAAAATTTACTCGAAATTTACTGAGTAATTTACTAGGGAATTTATTGAGAATTTACTGAGTAATTTAATGAGAATTTACTGAGAATTTAATGGTAATTTACCGGGAATTTACTTAGTATTTAATGGTAATTTACTAAGAATTTACTGGGAATTTACTGAGCATTTAATAGTAACTTACTGAGAATTTACAAGGGAATTTACTCAGAATTTACAGAGTAATTTAATGGGAATTTACAGGGAATTTATTGAGAATTTATTGGGAATTTACTTAGTATTTAATGGTAATTTACTAGGAATTTACTGAGTAATTTATTGAGAATTTACTTAGTAATTTACTGAGAATTTACAAAGAATTTTTTGAGTAATTATCTGAGAATTTACTGAGTAATTTACTTAGAATTTATATAGTAATTTACTAGGAATTTATCGATTAATTTAATGAGAGTTTACTGAAAATTTACTGGGAAATTTACAAAGAATTTACTGGAAACTTACTGAGTAATTTAATAAGAATTTACTGATAATTTATTGTGTAATTTACTAAGAAATTACCGGGATTTTACTGAGTAATTAACTAAAAATTTATAGATGTTTTTTAGCGAATTTATTTGGAATTTACTGAGAATTTACTGTGAATTTACTGTTTAATTTAATGAGAATTAACTTGGAATTCACTGAGTAATTCACTGAGAATTTGTTGGGAATTTTTTGAGTAATTTATAGGAATTTAGTGAGTAATTTATAGAGAATACTGAGAATTTACTAAGTAATTTACTGAGAATTTACTAAGTAATTTACCGAGAATTTACTTGGAATTTACTGAGCAATTTACTGAGCAATTTACTTGATATTAATTGAGAATTTACTCCAAATTTACTGAGAATTTACAGAGAATTTACTTCAAATTTACTGAATAATTAACTGAGAATTTACTGGAATTTACTAAGTATTTTACAGAGAATTTATAGGGAATTTACTGAGTAATTTATTTTAAATATATTGGAAATTTACTGAGTAATTTACTGAATAATTTACTAACAATTTAAATGGAATTTACTGAGTATTTTACTGAGAATTTACTTAGTAATTTATAGCGTAATTTACTGAGAATTTATTAAGAATTTACTGAGTAATTTACTGACAATTTAAATGGAATTTACTGAGTATTTTACTGAGAATTTACTTAGTAATTTATAGCGTAATTTACTGAGAATTTATTAAGAATTTACTGAGTAATTTACTGACAATTTAAATGGAATTTACTGAGTATTTTACTGAGAATTTACTTAGTAATTTATAGCGTAATTTACTGAGAATTTATTAAGAATTTACTGAGTAATTTATAGAGAATTTACTAAGTAATTTACTGGAAATTGACTGAGTAATTTACTGAAAATTTACTGAATAATTTATAGGGTATTTTCTGAGTAATTTACTCGAAAATTACTGAAAAGTTACTAGCAATTTACTGAGTAATTTACTAATAATTTATTGGAAATTTACTCAGTAATTTACTGTGAATTTAGTAGGAATTTACTGAGAATTTACTGAGAATTTACTGACAATTTACTGGGAATTTACTGAGTAATTTACTTTGAATTTGCGGGGAATTTACTAAAAATTTATTGAGTCATTTACTGAGAATTTTCTGGTAATTTACTGAGTAATTTTCTAGGAATTTACTGAGTAATTTACTAAGAATTTGCTAAGTAATTTACTGAGAATTTATTGAGAATTTACTAAGTAATTTAGTTGGAATTTACTAAGTAATTTACTGAGAATTTACTAGGAATTTAATCGGTAATTTACTAAGAATTTACAGTTAATTTACTAAGTAATTTACTGCAAATTTAGTGAGATTTTACTGGTAATTTACAGAGTAATTTACCGAGTAATTCACAGAAAATTTAAAGGGAATTTATTGAATAATTTATTGAGAATTTACTAGGAATTTATTGAGTAATTTATTGAGAATTTGCAAGGAATATACTAAGTAATTTACGTGGAATTTCCTGGGAATTTACTGAGAATTTACTCGGAGTTTACTACGAATTTTCTGAGTAATTTTCTAGGAATTTACTAAGTAATTTACGGAGAATTTGGTGAGAATTTACTGGGAATTTACTGAGTAATTTATAATGAATTTACTGAGTAATTTACTGAGAATTTACAGGGAATTTACTTAGTAATTTACTAAGAATTTACTAAGTAATTTACTAAGAATTTATTAGGAGTTTACTCATAAATTTATTGAGAATTTACTAAGTAATTTACTGGGAATTTATTGGAAATTTACAGCGTAATTTAATGAGTTTTTATTGGGAATTTATTGAGTAATTTACTGAGAATTTATCGTGTATTTTACTGAAAATTTATGGGGAATTTACTGAGTAATTTACAAAGAATTTAATGGGAATTTACTGAGTAATTTGTTTAGTAATTTACTGAGAATTTAATGAGTAACTTACTGAGAATTTAATGGCAATTTACTGAGTAATTTTTTGAGAATTCACTAGGAATGTACTGAGTACTTTATAGAGAATTTACTAAGTAATTTATTGAGAATCTACTGCGAATTTATTGGTAATTTACTTGAAATTTACGGAGTAATATACTGAGAATTTATTGGGAATTTACTAAGTAATTTACGGGGAATTTACACTGTAATTTAATGGGAATTTACTGGGAATTTTCTGAGTAATTTACAAAGAATTTACTGGGAATTTTTTGGAAATTTACTGATTAATTTACTAAAAATATACATGCAATTTACAGAGTAATTTACTGAGAATTTACAGAGTAATTTTCTGAGAATTTACTGGGAATTTATTGATAATTTACTGAGTAATTGACTGGAAATTTGCTGAGTAATTTACTGGGAATTTACTGAGAATTACTTTGAATTTTCTATGTAATTTACTTTGAATTTAATGGGAATTTACTGAGAATTTACTGAGTAATTTATTGGGAAATTACTGAGTAATTTACTGTGAATTTACAAGGAATTTACTAAGTAATTTACTAGAAATTAACGAGGAATTTGCTAATTAATTTACTGAGAATTTACATGGAATTTACTAAGTAATTTACTGAGAATTTACTGGCAATATACTGAGTAATTTAATGGGAATTTACTGTGTATTTTACAGGGAATTTACTGGAAATTTATAGGGAATTTACTAAGGAATTTATTGAGAATTTACAGGGAATTTGCTGAGTAATTTACTAAGAATTTTCTAAGTAATTTATGGAGAATTAATTGAGAATTTACTTAGAATTTATTGGGAATTTACTAAGTAATTTACTTAAGAATTTACTGGGAATTTACTAAGTAATTTACTGGGAATTTACTAAGTAATTTACAGGAAATTTACTAAGTAATTTACAGGAAATTTACTGGGAATTTACTGTCAATTTACAGAGTAATTAACTTAAAATTTACATGGAATTTACTGAGTAACTTACTGAGAATTTACTGTAATTTGTTGAGTAATCTACTGCGAATTTACTGCGAATTTACTGATAATTTACTTGGAATTTACTGACAATTTACTGAGAATTTATTGCGAATTTACAAAGTAATTTACTGGGAATTTACTGAGTAATTTACTGAGAATTTATTGAGAATTTAATCAGTAATTTACTAGGAATTTATTGAGTAATTTACGTGAAATTTACTGAGAATTTATAAAGAAATTTACAGAGTAATTTACAAAGAATTTACAACAAATTTACTAACTAATTTAATGAGAATGTACAAGGAATTTACTAAGTAATTTATTGAGAATTTACAGGGAATTTACTGAGTAATTTACTAAGAATTTACTGGGAATTTACTGAGAATTTACTGAGAACTTTCTTAGAATTTATTGAGTAATTTACTAAGAATTTACAGGGAATTTACTAAGTAATTTACTAGGAATTTACTGAGAATTTTGCAGGATAATTTACTGAGAATTTTCTGGCAATTTACTGAGAATTTAATGGAAATTTACTGAGAATTTGTTTGGAATTAACTAAGTAATTTTCTGAGAATTTACTTAGTAATTTACTAAGAATTTTTTGTGTAATTTACTGGGAATTTACTAAGTAATTTACTGGAAATTTACTGGAAATTTACAGAGTAATTTACTAGGAATTTGCTATGTGATTTTCTGAGTAATTTACACAAAATTTACTGGGAATTTACATAGTAATTTACTGGGAATTTGCTGAGTAAGTTACTGAGAATTTATTGGGAATTTTTTTAGTAATTTACTGTGTAATTTTTTGCGAATTTACTGAGTAATTTACAGTATAATTTACTGAGAATTTATTGGTAATTTATTGAGAATTTACTAAGTAATTTACTGATAATTTACTAGCAATTTACTGAGTAATTTTCTGCAATTTAATGGGAATTTACTAAGTAATTTATAAAGAATTTACTAGGAATTTACTTAGTAATTTACTAAGAATTTACTACTGGGAATTTACTGATTAATTTGCTGAGAATTTACTGAGAATTTGTAGAGTAATTTACTAAGAATTTACTGAGTAATTTATTGACTAATTTACTTAGAATTTACTGAGTAATATACTGAAAATTTACTAGTAATTTACTGAGAATTTTTTTTGAATTTATCGAGTAATTTACTGAGAATTTACAGTGAATTCACCGAGTAATTTACTGAGACTTTACTAAGTAATTTACTGAGAAGTTAATAGGAATTTACAGAGTAATTTACTAGGAATTTACTAAAAATTTACTGAGAATCTATTGGAAATTTACTGAGTAATTTACAGAGAATTTATTGAGTAATTTAATGATAATTTACTGGGTATTTACTGAGTAATTCACTGAGAATTTACAAGTAATTTAGTGAGTAATTTACTGTAAATTTACTGAGTAAGTTACTGATAATTTACTGAGAATTTAATGAGAAATTACTCAATAATTTTCTGAAAATTAACTGGGGATTTGCTGAGTAATTTACTGACTAATTTACAGAGAATTTACAGAAAATTACCAAGCAATTTATTGGAAATTTACTAAGTAATTTTCTGAGAATTTACATGAAATTTGCGTAGCAATTTACTGGGTAGTTTACTGAGAATTTACTAGAATTTACTGAATAATTAAATGAGAATTTACTGGGAATTTACTTAGTAATTTATTTTAAATTTATTGGGAATTTACTGAGTAATTTACTGGGAATTTACTTTGTAATTTACTGAGTAATTTACCAAGAATTTACTTAGTAATTTACTAGGAATTTACTAAGAATTTATTGAGAATTTACTGGAAATTTGCTAGGAATTGACTGAGTAATTTACTGAGAATTTATTGGGAATTTACTTAATAATTTACTGGAAATTTACTCAGATTTTACTGAGTAATTTACTGAGTAGTAACTGGCAATTTATTGAGTAATATACTGATAATTTACTTGGAATTTATTCAGTAGTTTACTGTGAATTTGATGGGAATTTACTGAGAATTAATACGTAATTTACTAAGTAATTTACTAAATAATTTACTGAGAATTTAATGTGTAATTTACTAGGAATTTACTGAATAATTTATTTTGAATTTACTAAGTAATTTACTGAGAATTTATTTAGAAGTTACTGGCAATTTACTGAGTAATTTACTGATAATTTACTGGGAATTTACTCAATAATTTATTGAGAATTTAATCGAAATTTGTTGAGCAATTTACTGAGAATTTACTAGGAATTTACAGAGTAATTTTCTGAGAACTTACTGCGTAATTTATTGAGAATTTACTAAGAATTTATTGGGAATTTATTGAGTAAATTACTGAGAATTTACTTGGAGTTTTCTAAGTAATTTACTGGTAATTTACTAAGTAATTTACTGAGTAATTTACTGAGAATTTACAAAGTAATTTACTAAGTAATTCACTGAGAATTTACTGCGAATTTACTAAGTAATTCACTTTGAATTTATTGAGAATTTACTATGAATTTACTTGGAATTTACTAAGTTATTTACTAAGAATTTACTGAGTAATTTACTGAGAATTTATTGGGAATTTATTGAGTAATTTACTGAGAATTCACTGAGTAATTTACTGGGAAATTACTTAGTAATTTTATGGGAATTTACTGAGAATTTATTGGGAATTTTCTGAGTAATTTACTGAGATGTTATTTGGAATTTACTGAGTAATTTACTGAGAAGTTACTTGGAATTTGCTGAGTAATTTACTGAGAATTTTCTGGGAATTTACTAAGTAATTTACTGGGAATTTGTTAAGTAATTTACTTACAATTTAACAAGTACTTTACTGAGAATTTACTGAGTATTTTACTAGGAATTTACTGACAATTTACTGACAATTTACTGGGAATTTACTAAATAATTTATTGAGAATTTACTGAGTAAATGACTTGGAATTTACTAAAAATTTACAGAGTAAATTTTTGAGAATTTATTGAGTAATTTACAGAGAACATCCTATAAATTTACTAAGTAATTTACTGAGAATTTACTGAGTAATTTATTAAGAATTTACTGAGAATTTACTGAGTAATTTACTAAGAATTAATATAGAATTTACTAAGTAATTTATTGAGAATTTATTGATTTACTGGGTAATTTATTGAGAATTTACGGAGAATTTACTGAGAATTTAATTAGTAATTTACTTAGAATTTACTGGCAATTTACTTTGAATTTACTAAGTAATTTACTGGGAATTTACTCCATAATTTATTGAGAATTTATTGAGTAATTTACTGGGAATTTACTGAGTAATTTACTGGCAATTTATTGAGTAATTTAATGAGAATTTATTGAGTAATTTAAAGAGCATTTAATGGGAATTATCGAGTAATTTACCAGGAATTTACTGAGAATTTAATGAGTAATTTACTGAGAATTATTATGAATTTACAGAGTAATTTACTGGAAATTTATTGAGAATTTATTAGGAATTTACTAAGTAATTTACTGAGAATTGCTTTGAATTTACTAGGAATATACTGAGTAATTTACTCAGAATTTACTGAGAAATTACTGAGTAATTTACTAAGAAATAACAAGAAATTTACAAAGTAATTTACTGAGAATTTACTGAGTAAGTTATTTAGAATTTATTCAGAATTTACTAATTTACTGGGAATTTACTGAGCAATTTATTGGGAATTTGTTAAGTAATTTACTGAGAATTTACATGGAATTTACTTAGAATTTATAGAGTAATTTACTTAGAAGTTACTGAGTAATTTTCTAAGTAATTTACTACGAATTGACAGAGTAATTTAATGAGAATTTACAAATTAATTTATTGGGAATTTACTGAGAATTTACAGGGAATCTACTTAGCGATTTACTAAGTAATTTACTGGAATTTACTGAGTAATTTTCTTTGAATTTATTAGGAATTTACTGAGAATTTACTAAGTTATTTACTGAGAATATACAGAAAATTTACTCGTAATTTACTTAGTAATTTACTGAGAATTTACTGAGTAATTTACTGAGAATTTACTGAGTATTTTACTGCGTGTGTATAAGGAATTTACTAAGTAATTTACTGAGTAATATACTGGGAATTTGTTGAGTAATTTATTCAGAATTTATTTAAATTTACAAAGTAATTTACTGGGAATTTACTGAGATTTTTCTGGGAATTTACTAAGAAATTTACTGGGAATTTACGGAGTAATTTACTGAGAATTTAAAGTGAATTTACTGAGCAATTTACTGGGAATTTACTGAGTAATTTACTCAGAATTTATAGTGTAATTTACTGAGAATTTGCTGAGAATTTACTACGTAATTTACTGAGAATATACTAAGAATTTATTGGGAATTTACTTTGCAATTTAGTGGGAATTTTTCGAGTAATTTACAAAGAATTTAATGGGAATTTGCTGAGTAAATTAGAGGGAATTTGCCAAGTAATTTACTGATAATTTACTGGTAATTTATTGAGTAATTTACTAGGAATTTACTGAGCAATTTACAGAGAATTTAGTGGGAATTTACTGAGTAATTTACTGAGAAGTTAATCTGTAATTTACTGAGAATTTATTGAGTAATTTACTCGGAATTTACTGGAAATTTACTGAGTAATTTACCAAGAATTTACTGAGTAAATGACTGGAAATTTACTAAGTAATTTATTGGGAATTTACTGAGAATTTACAGGAACTTTACTGAGTAATTTACTAAGAAATAACTGGGAATTTACTAAGTAGTTTACTGGGAATATACTGACTAACTTATTGAGAATTTATTGGAAATTTACAAATTTACTGGGAATTTACTGAGTAATTTATTGGGAATTTACTAAATAATTTAATGAGAATTTACTGAGTAATTTATAGGGAATTTACTAAGAATTTACTGAGTATTTTACTGAGAATTTACTGGGAATTTATTGAGTAATTTACTAAAAATTTACCGCGAATTTACTGAGTAATTTTCTTTGAATTTATTTGGAATTTACTAAGAATTTTTTGGGAATTTACTGAGTTTTTTACTGAGATTTTGACAGAGAATGTACTAGGAATTTACTGAGTAATTTTCCCACAATTTGCTGGGAATTTACTAAGTAATTTATTGAGAATTTACTGAATAATTTACTTAGAATTTACCGCGAATTTACTGAGTATTATGCTGGAAATTTACTGAGTAATTTACTCAGAATTTATTTATATTTACTGAGTAATTTACTGAAAATTTAATAAGAATTTACTGAGAGTTTTCTGGGAATTTACTAAGTAATTTATTGAGAATTTAATATGAATTAACTGAGTAATTTACTGACAATTTATAGGAAATTTACTGAGTAATTTACTGGGAATTTAATGAGTATTACTGGGAATTTAGTGAGTAATTTACTGGGAATTTTTTGAGTAATTTTCTGAGAAGTTACTGAGAATTTACTAAATAATTTAAAGAGAAATTATTGGGAATTTACGGAATAATTTATAGAGAATTAATGGGATTTTACTAAGTAATTTACTGAGAATTTAATGAGTAATTTATTGAGAATTTACAGGTAATTTACTGAGTAATTTACTCTGAATTTACTGAGTAACTTGCTAGTAATTTACTGAGAATTTACTCGGAATTTACCAAGTAATTTACTGGGAATTTACAGAGAATTTACTAAAAATTTTCTAAGTAAATTACTGAGAATTTATTGGGAATTTAATCAGTAATTTACTGGGAATTTATTGAGAATTTATTGACAATTTACTGAGTAATTTACTAAGGATTTAATGGGAATTTACTGTGTAATTTACTGGGAATTTACTGAGTAATTTATTTGGAATTTACTATGTAATTTACTGAGAATTTATTAGGAATTTAGTCGGTAATTTATTGAGAATTTAGTGAGAATTTACAGGGAATTTACTGAGTAATTTACTGAGAAGTTACTTGGAATTTACTGAGAATTCGCTGAGTAATTTAATGAGAATTTTCTGGGAATTTACTAAATAATTTACTGAGAATTTACTTACAAGTTACTTAGTAATTTACAGAGAATTTACTGAGTAAATCACTGAAAATTTAATGAGAGTTTACTCGAAATTTACTCAGTAATTTATTGGAAATTTACTTAGTAATTTACTGACAATTTACAGAGTAATTTACTGAGAATTTACTGGGAATTTACTAAGTAATTTATTGAGAATTTACTGAGTAATTTACTAAGAATTTACTATGAATTTACTGATTAATTTACTGAGAATTAACTGGGAATTTACTAAGTAACTTATTGAGAATTTATTGGGAATTTACTGATTTACTGGGAATTTACTGGGTAATTTATTAAAAATTTACTAAGTAATTTACTAATAATTTACTAAGAATTTAATTAGTAATTTAATGAGAATTTACTGGCAATTTACTGAGTAATTTACTTAGAATTTACTCGAAATTTACTGAGAATTTACAGAATAATTTACTGTTAATTTACAGAGTAATTTACTGAGAATTTAGTGGGAATTTACTGAGTAATTTAAAGAGAATTTAATGGGACTTTACTGAGTAATTTACTGAAAATTTACTGAGTAATTTATTAAAAATTTACTAAGTAATTTACTTAGAATTTACTAGAAATTTACTGGGATTTTACTAAGTAATTTACCGAGAATTTACTGTGTAAATGACTGGGAATTTACTAAAAATTTACCGGTAATTTACTGTGTAATTTACTGAGAATTTATCGCGAATTTACTGAATATTATACTGGGAATTTGCTGAGTAATTTACTCACAATTTATTTATATTTACTGAGTAATTTACTGAGAATTTAATGAGAATTTTCTGGGAATTTACTTAGTAATTTATTGGGAATTTACTAGGAATATACTAAGTAATTTACAGAGAATTTAATATGAATTTACTAAGTAATTTACTGAGAATTTACTGAGTATTACTAGGAATTTAGTGAGTACTTTTTTGGGAATTTTCTGAGTAATTTACAGAGAAGCCACTGAGAATTTAGTAAGTAATTTAAAGAAAATTTATTGGAAATTTACGGAGTAATTTACAGAGAATTTAATGGGAATTTACTGAGGAATTTACTGAGAATTTACAGGTAATTTACTGATTTATTTACTCTGAATATACTAAGTAACTTACTGGCAATTTACTAAGTAATTTACTGAGAATTTACTTGAAATTTACTGAGTAATTTACCGAGAATTTACTAAGTAATTGATTGAAAATTTACCGAGAATTTACTGAGTAAATTTCTGAGAATTTATTGGAAATTTATTCAGTAATTTACTGGGAATTTACTGAGTAATTTACTGGCAATTTACTAAGTAATTTACTGAGTAATTTACTGAGAATTTAATGGGAATTTACGGAGAATTTGTTAGGAATTTACTGAGTAATTTATTAAGAATTTGTTGAAATTTACTGAGCAATTTATTTGGAACTTACTACGTAATTTACTAAGAAATTACTTGGGATTTAGTTGGTAATTTACTGAGAATTTACAGGTAATTTACTAAGTAATTTATTGAGAATTTAGTGTGAATTTACAGGGAATTTACTGAGTAATTTACTAAGTAATTCACTGATAATTTACTGAGAAGTTTCTTAGAATTTATTGAGTAATTTACTGAGAATTTTCTGGCAATTTACTTAGTAATTTAATGAGAATTCACTTGGAATTTACTGTGTAATTTACTGAAAATTTACTAAGTAAATGACTTTGAATTTATTGTGAATTTACTCAATAATTTGCTGGGAATTTACTTAGTAATTTACTAACAATTTACTGAGTAATTTACTGAGATTTTACTGGAAATTTACTGAGTAATTTACTGAGAATTTACTGAGTAATTTACTAAGAATTTACTGTGAATTTACTGCGTAATTTACTGAGAATTAACTGGGAATTTACTAAGTAACTTATTGAGAATTTATTGGGAATTTACTGATTTACTGGGAATTTACTGAGTAATTTATTGGAAATTTACTAAGTAATTTACTGATAATTTATTAGCAATTTACTAAGTAATTTACTTAGAATTTATTGGGAATTTACCGAGAATTTACTGAATAATTTATTATTAATTTTTTGAGTAATTTATTGAGAATTTTTTGGGAATTTACAGACTAATTTACGGAGAATTTAGCGGGAATTTTCTGCGTAATTTACAAAGAATTTAAAGGGAATTTACTGATTAATTTACTGAGTAATTTACTGGTTATTTATTGAGTAATTTACTGGCAATTTACAGAGTTATTTACCGGCAATTTGTTGAGTAATTTATTGAGAAGTTTACTGAGTAATTTATTGAGAATTTCCTGGAAATTTACTAGCAATTTACTTAGAAATTTACTGAGAATTCACTTGGAATTTACAGAGAATTTACTGAGTAATTTACTGAGAATTTACTGAGTAATTTACTAAGAATTTACTGTGAATTTACTAAGTAATTTACTGAGAATTAACTAGGAATTTACTAAGTAACTTATTGACAATTTACTAGGAATTTACTAAGTAACTTATTGACAATTTACTAAGTAATTTACTGAGAATTTAATGAGTAATTTACTGAGAATTTAATTAGTAATTTACTGAGAATTTAATGAGTAATTTACTGGGAATTTACTGAGTAATTTACTTAAAATTTACTGGGAATTTACTGAGAATTTACTAAATAATTTATTGAGTAATTTACTAGCAATTTACAGAGTAATTTACTAAGTAATTTACAGAGAATTTAATGAGAATTTACTGAGTAATTTACTAAGAAGTTAATTTGTAATTTACTGAGAATTTTTTGGAAATTTATTGAGTAATTTGCTGGGAATTTACTGAGTAATTTATTGGCAATTTACTGAGTAATTTACTAAGAATTTACTGGGATTTTACTGAGTAATTTACAGAGAATTTACTAAGTAAATGACTGGGAATTTACTGAAAATTTACTGAATAAATAACTGAGAATTTACTGAGTAATTCACTGTGTAATTTACTGAGTAATTTACTAAGAAATAACTGGGAATTTACTAAGTAATTTACTGATAATTTACTGGGAATTTACTAAGTAATTTACTGATAATTTACTGGGAATTTACTGAGTAACTTATTGAGAATATACTGGAAATTTATTGATTTACTGGGAATTTTCTGATTAATTTATTGGGAATTTACTAAGTAATTTATTGAGAATTTAATGAGAATTTACTGAGTAATTTCTTTAGAATTTACAGGAAATTTATTGAAAATTGACAGAGAATTTACAAATTAATTTACTTAGAATTTACTAAGAATTTACTTAGTAATTTACTTGGAATTTAATGAGTAATATACTGAGAATTTACTAGAATTTGCTGAGTACTTTACTGAGAATTTACAGTGAATTTACTGAGTAATTTTCTTTGAATTTATTGGAAATTTACTGAGTAATTTTCTCCCAATTTGCTGGGAATTTATTGAGTAATTTACAGAGAATTTACTGGGAATTTACTGAGAATTTACTGATTAATTTACTGGGAATTTACTTAGTAATTTACTGAGGATTTATCGCAAATTTACTGAGTATTATACTGGAAATTTGCTGAGTAATTTACTCATAATTTATTTATATTTACTGAGTAGTTTACTTAGAATTTACTGAGTAATTCACTGGGAATTTACTAAGTAATTTACTGAGAATTTAATGAGTATTTACTGAGAATTTTCTCGAAATTTACTAAGTAATATACTGGGAATTTAGTGAGTATTACTGGGAATTTGGTAAGTAATTTACTGGGAATTTTCTGAGTAATTTACTGAGAAGTTACTGAGAATTTACTAAGTAATTTAAAGAGAATTTGTTGGGAATTTACTAAGTAATTTACTGAGAATTTAATGAGTATTTACTGAGAATTTTCTCGAAATTTACTAAGTAATATACTGGGAATTTAGTGAGTATTACTGGGAATTTGGTAAGTAATTTACTGGGAATTTTCTGAGTAATTTACTGAGAAGTTACTGAGAATTTACTAAGTAATTTAAAGAGAATTTGTTGGGAATTTACGGAGTAATTTACAGAGAATTTAATGAGAATTTATTGAGTAATTTACTGAGAATTTAATGAGTAATTTATTGAGTAACTTACTGAGAATTTAATTAGTAATTTATTGAGAATTTACTGGTAATTTACTGGAAATTTACTGAGTAACTTACTGGCAATTTACAGAGTAATTTACTGAGAATTTACTGAGTAACTGACTGATAATTTACAGAGAATTTACTGAAATTTTTCTGAGTAAATTTCTAAGAATTTACTAGGAATTTAATCAGTAATTTACTGGGAATTTACTAAGAATTTACTTTCAATTTTCTGAGTAATTTACTGAGAATTTGCTCAGATTTTACTAAGTAATTTACTGAGAATTTACTACGTAATTTACTGAGAAATTATTAAGAATTTAATCGGCAATTTTCTGAGAATTTACAGGTAATTTACTAAGAATTTAGTGAGAATTTACCAAAAATTTATTGAGTAATTTACTAAGTAATTCACAGATAATTTGCAGGGAATTTACTGAGTGAGTTACTGAGAATTTTCTTGGAATTTACTAAGTAATTTACTGAGAATTTACTGGGAATGTTCTAGCAATTAATGATAATTCACTTGGAATTTATAGAGAATTTATTTGAAATTTACTGAGTAAATGACTGGGAATTTACTTAGTAATTTGCTGACAATTTACTGAGAATTTACTGGGAATTTACTGAGTAATTTACTAAAAATTTACTAAGTAATTTACTGAGAATTAACTGGAAATTTACAAATTAACTTATTGGGAATTTATTGGGAATTTACTAATTTTGGGGGAATTTAATGAGTAGTTTATTGGAAATTTACCAAGTAATTTATTAAGAATTTACTTATAATTTACTGGCAATTTACTGAGTAATTTATTGAGAATTTACTTATAATTTACTGGCAATTTACTAAGTAATGTATTTAGAATTTACTGGGAATTTACCGAGAATTTATTGGGAATTTATTGAATAATTTACTGTTAATTTACCGAGTAATTTACTGGGAATTCGCTTAGTAAATTACTTATAATTTACTGGTAATTTATTGAGTAATTTATTGGGAATTTACAAAGTAATTTACTAGCAATTTACAAAGAATTTACTGGGAATTTACTGAGTAATTTACAGAGAATTTAATGGGAATTTACTGAGTAATTTATTGAGAAGTTAATGAGTAATTTACGGAGAATTTACTGGAAATTTATTGAGTAATTTACCGGCAATTTACTGAGTAATTTACTGAGAATTCACTAGGAATTTACTGAGATTTTACTGAGTAATGTACCGAGAACTTACTGAGTAAATGACTCAAAATTTACTGAGTAAATTACTGAGAGTTTACTGTGTAATTTACTAAAAATTTGCGAGAAATTTTCTGAGTAATATACTAAGAAATAATTGGGAATTTTTCTAAGTAATTTCTTGGGATTTTACTGAGTAACTTATTGAGAATTTATTTGGAATTTACTGATTTGTAGGGAATTTACTGAGTATTTTATTGGGAATTTACTAAGTAATTTACTTATAATTTACTGAGAATTTACGGGGAATTTACTTAGAATTTATTGGGAATTTACTTAGAATTGACAGAGAATTTACAAATTAATTTACTGGGAATTTACTGAGAATTTCCTTAGTAATTTACTGTGAATTTCCTAAGCAATTTACTGATTAATTTACTGGGAATTTAATGAGTAATATACTGAGAATTTACTGGAATTTACTGAGTACTTACTGAGAATTTATTGGGAATTTACTGAGTAATTTATCGAGAATTTATAGCGAATTTACTGAGTAATTTTCTTTGAATTTATTGGGAATTTACTAGGAATTTACTGAGTTATTTACTGAGAATTTACAGAGAATATACTGGGACTTTGCTGAGTAATTTGCTAAGAATTTGCTGAGTAATTTTCTAACAATTTGCTAGGAATTTACTGAGTAATTTACTAAGAATTTACTGGGAGTTTACTAGAGTAATTTTCTGAGATTTTACTGATTAATTTACAGAGAATTTACTGGGAATTTACTAAGTAATTTGCTGAGAATTTATCGCTAATTTACAGACTATTATGCTGGGAATTTGCTGAGTAATTTGCTCAGAATTTATTTATATTTACTGAGTAATTTACTTAGAATTTACTGAGTACTTTAGTGGGAATTTACTGAGTAATTTATTGAGAATTCTCTGCAAATTTACTGAGTAATTTGCTTGGAATTTACTAAAAATTTAATATGAATTTACTGAGTAATTTACTGACAATTTACAGGGAATTTATTGGGAATTTAGTGAGTAATTTACTGTGAATTTTCTAAGTAATTTGTTGAGAAGTTACTAGGAATTTACTAAGTAATTTAAAAAGAATTTATTGGGAATTTACGGAGTAATTTACAGAGAATTTGATGAGAATTTACTAAGTAATTTACTGAGAATTTACAGGTAACTTACTGAGTAATTTACTAAGTAACTTACTAGCAATTTACTGAGTAATTTACTAAGAATTTACTAGGAATTTACTGAGTTATTTACTAAGAATTTACTGGAATTTTACTAAGTAATTTACTGAGTAATTTACTGAGTAAATGACTTGGAATTTACTAAGAATTTACAGGGAATTTACAAAGTAATTTACGAAGAAATTACTGGGAATTTACTAAGTAATTTCTTGAGAATTTACTGGGAATTTACTAAGTAACTTATTTAGAATTTATTGGGAATTTACAGGGAATTTAATAAGTAATTTATTCAGAATTTACAAAGTAATTTACTGAGAATTTACGGAGAATTTACTGAGTAATTTACTTAGAATTACTGGGAATTTACAAATTAATTTACTAGGAATTTACTTAGTAATTTACTGTGAATTTACTGAGTAATTTACTGGGAATGTAATGAGTAATATACTGAGAATTTACTAAGTAATTTACTGAGAATTTGCAGTGAATTTACTGAGCAATTTACTTTGAATTTATTGGGAATTTACTGAGTTATTTATTGAGAATTTACAGAGAATATACTGGGAATATACTGAGTAATTTGCTGAGTTATTTATTGAGAATTTAATGAGAATTTCTTGGGAATTTACTGAGTAATTTTCTGACAATTTGGTGGGAATTTACTAAGTAATTTGCTAAGAATTTATTGAAGAATTTACTTAGAATTTATTGATTAATTTACTAAAAATTTACTGAGAATTTACTGAGAATTTATAGTGAATTTACTGAATAATATACTGGGAATTTGCTGAGTAATTTACTCAGAATTTATTTATATTTACTGAGTAATTTACTTAGAATTTACGTTGAATTTACTAAGTAATTCAGTGGGAATTTACTAAGTAATTTATTGGGAATTTTTTGGGAATTTACTGAGCAGTTTACTAGGAATTTACTAAGTAATTTGTTGAGAATTTCATACGAATTTATTCAGTAATTTACTGACAATTTATAGGGAATTTACTGAGTAATTTACTGGGAATTTAGTGACTAATTTACTAGGAATTTTTTGAGTAATTTACTGAGAAGTTACTGGGAAGTTACTTAAAATTTGCTTTGAATTTACTAGGAATTTACTATGTAATTTAAAGAGAATTTATTGGTAATTTACAGAGTAATTTATAGAGAATTTAATGAGAATTTACTAAGTAATTTACTGAGAATTCACAAGTAATTTGCGAAATAATTTACTGGGAATTTAGTGAGTAACATACTGGAACTTTACTGAGAATTTACTGAGTAATTGACTGGGAATTTATAGAAAATGTACTATAAATTTTTTAAGTAAATTACTGAGAATTTACTTGCAATTTAATCAGTAATTTACTGAGAATTTACAGACAATTTACGAAGAATTTCCTGATTCCTGAGAATTTAATGGGAATTTACGGAGAATTTACTGGAAATTTACTGAGTAATTTATTGAGAATTTGTTAGGAATTTACTGAGTAATTTACTGGGATTTTACTGAGTAATTTATTTGGAATTTACTAAGCAATTTACTGAGAATTTATTGGGAATTTAATCGGTAATTTATTGAGAATTTATAGGTAATTTATTGGAATTTACTTGAAATTTACTGAGTATTTTACTGAGTAATTCACTGAAAATTTACAAGGAATTTCCTGAGAATTTTCTAGGAATTTACAGAGTAATTTACTGAGAATTTACTGCAAATTTACTAATAATTTACTGTAAATTTACAGATAATTTACTGAGTAATTTACTAGGAATTTACTAGGTAATTTACTGAGAATTTACTGGAAATTTAATGAGTAATTTACTGAGAATTTACAAGGAATATACTAAGTAATTTACTTTAAATTTACTGAGAATTTACTCGGAATTTATTGTGAATCTACTGAGTAATTTTCTGGGAAATTATTGAGTAATTTATGGAGAATTTGGTGAGAACTTTCTGAGTAATTTACTGAAAATTTACTGAGTAATTTACTGAGCATTTATTGAGAATTTACTCGGAATTTACTGAGTAATTTACAGGGAATTTACTATGAATTTACTGGAAATTTACTAAGTAATTTACAGTGAATTTACTGAGAATTTACAAGAAATTTCCTGAGAATTTATAGGAAGTTTACGGAGAATTTACTAAGTGTTTACTCATAAATGTATTGGAAATTTACTAATTAATTTACTGAGATTTTACGAGGAATTTACTAAGTAATTTATAGAGAATTTATTACGTAATTTACTGTGAATTTATTGAATAATTTACTGAAATTTTATAGGAATTTACTGAGAACTTACATAGTAATTTACTGAGAATATTCTGAGAATTTACTGAGTAATTTACTGGCAATTTACTAAGAATTTACTGAGAATTTAAAGAGAATTAACTAAGTAATTTACTGAGTAATTTACTGCGAATTTACGGAGTAATTTATTGAGAATTAACTAGAATTTACTAGGAATTTACTGAGAATTTTCTAGAAATTTACTGAGTAATTTACTTTTAATTTATTTTGAAATTACTAGTAATTTACTGAGAATTTACTGGGAATTTATTGAGAAATTTATAAGGAATTTACTGAGTAATTTACTGAGAATTAACGGGGAATTTACTGATTAATTTACAAGGAATTTACTGACTAATTTACTAAGAATTTAATAGGATTTTACCATGCTATTTACTGGCAATTTACTGAGTAATTTACTGAGAATTTACTGAGTAATTTACTGAGCAATTTACTGGGAATTTAGTGAGTAATTTACAGAAAACTTGCTGGGAATTTGCTGAGTAATTTATCGAGTAATTTATTGAGAATTTACTTATTAATTTACTTAGAATTTACTGATTAATTTACTAAAAATTTACAGAGTAATTTACTGAGAATTTATTTGGAAGTTACTAAGTAATTTACTTATAATTTATTTGGAATTTACTGAGTAATTTACTAGGAATTTACTAAGTAATTTACTGAGAATTTACAGGGAATTTACTAAGTAATTTACTGAGTAATTTAATGAGAATTTACTGAGAATTTACTAAGGAATTTACTTTTAATTTACTGCGAATTTACAGAGAATTTACTGGGAATTTATTCCGAATTTCCAAAGTAATTTACTGGGAATCTACCGAGAATTTACTGAGTAAGTTATTGAAAATTTACTGAGTAATTTACTTAGAATTTGCTGAGTAATTTACTGAGAATTTAATCAGCAATTTTTTGGGAAATTTACTGAGTAATTTATTGGGAATTTACTGAATAATTTTCTGAGATTTTACTAGGAATTCACTGAGTAATTTACTGGGGATTTGCTCAAAATTTACTGAGTAATTTACAGATAATTTACTGAAAATTTACTGCGTAATTCACAGAGAATTTACAAGGAATTTACTAAGTAATTTAATGAGAATTTACTAGGAATTTATCGAGTAATTTACTTAGAATTTACAGGAAATTAACTGAGTAATTTAGTGAGAATTTACTAGGAATTTACTGAGTAATTTACTTCAAAATTTACATGGAATTTACTGAGAATTTACTCAGAATTTACTGCATAATGAGAATCTATTTGGAATTTATTGAGTAATTTATTGGGAATTAACTGAGTAATTTACTGAGAATTTACTAGGAATTTACTAGGAATTTACTTGGAATTTACTGGGAATTTAATTAGAATTTACTAGAAATTTACTAAGTAATTTGCTGATAATTTACTGGGAGTTTACTGAAAATTTACTGTGAATTTACTTAGTAATTTAATGGAAATTTTTTTGGGAATTTACGGAGAATTTACTAGTAATTTATTGAGTAATTTACAATGAATTTACTGAGTTATTTACTGGGAATTTACCGTGTAATTTACTGAGAATTTATAGAGTAATTTCCTGGAAATTTACTGAGTAATTTATTGAGAGTTTATTGAGAATTTAGTGGAAATTTACTAAGTAATTTACTGAGAATTTACTAGGAATTTACTTAGAACTTATTGAGTAATTTACTGTGAATTTATTGAGTAATTTACTGAGAATTTAATTTGTAATTTATTGAGAATTTCCTGAGACTTTACTGAGTAATTTACTTAGAATTTAATGGTTAATTTACTGAGAATTTAGTGAGAATTTACTGGGAATTTATTGAGTAATTTACTAAGTAAATCACTGAAAAATTACAAGGAATTTACTGAGAATTTTTTGGGAATTTAATCAATAATTTACTAAGAATTTACTGCAAATTTACTGATAATTTACTGAGTATATTATTGAGAATTTACAAGGAATATACTAAGTAATTACTTTGAATTTACTGAGAATTTGGTGAGAATTTACAGAGAATTTACTGCTAATTTACTGAGTAATTTTCTTTGAATTTACTGAGTAATTTACTGAGAATTTTATGAGTAATTTACATAGAATTTACGGTGAATTTATTGAGTAATTTATCTGGAATTTGCTGAGAATTTACTGAGTAATTTACTGCGAGTTTACTTAATAAGTTACTTAGAATTTAATCAGTAATTTACAAAGAATTTGCTAAGAGTTTACTCATAAATTTACTAGGAATTTTCTGAGTAATTTACTAGAAATTTATTGGGAATTGATAGCGTAATTTCCTGAGAATTTACTGGGAATTTATTAAGTAATTTATTGAGTATTTTACTAGGAATTTATTGAGCAATTTATTGAGAATTTACTGGGAATTTACTGAGTAATTTACTAAGAATTTACAGGGAATTTATTGAGTAATTTACTGAAAATTTATTGAGAATTTATAATGAATTTACTAAGAATTTACTAGGAATTTACCGAGAATTTACTGAAAATATACTGAAAGTTTACTGGCAATTTACTAAGAATTTACAGAGTAATTTACTGAGAATTTAAAAAGACAAAGTAAATTGCTGGGAATTTCTTGGGAATTTACTAAGTAATTTACTGGGAATTTACTAAGTGATTTATTGAGTAATTTACTGCGAATTTACGGAGTAATTTGTTGAGAATTTACTGGAATTTACTGCGTAATTTATAGGGAATTTACTGAGAATTTTCAGGGAACATACTGAGTAATTTATTTTTAATTTATTGAGAATTTAATTAGTAATTTAGTGAGTAATTTACTAAAATTTACACGAAATTTACTGAAAATTTCTGGGGAGTTTACTAATTAATTTACATGGAATTTAATGAGTAATTTACAGAGAATTTACTGGGAATTTACTGAGTTATTTACTGATAATTTACTGAGTAATTTATTGAGAATTTACTAAGTAATTTACTATGAATTTACTGATTAATTTATTGGGAGTTTGTTGACAATTACCGAGAATTTATTGGGACTTTACTGAGTAATTTACTGAGTAATTTATTTAGAATTTATTTGGAATTTACTGAGTAATTTATTGAAAAATTACAAAGAATTTACTGAGTAATTTAATGAGAATTTACTTGGATTTTACTGAGAATTTACTGGGAATTTATTACGAATTTACTAAGTAATTTACTGAGAATTTACTGAGTAATTTACGGGGAATTTACTGAACAATTTACTCAAAATTTACGGAGTAATTTACTGGGAATTTGCTAATTAATTTACTGATAATTTACTTAACAATTTACATAGTAATTTATTGGGAATTTACTGAGTGATTTACTGAGATTTTACAGGGAATTTATTGAGTAATTTACTGGGAATTTGCAGAAAATTTATTGGGAATTTACTAAGTAATTTATAGAGAATTTCCTGGGAATTTGCTGCGTACTTTACAGAGAATTTACAAGGAATTTACTAAGTAATTTAATGAGAATTTACTGGGAATTTATTGAGTAATTTACTGAGAATTTACTAGGAATTTACTGTGTAATTTATAGAGAATTTACTGGGAATTTACTTCGTAATTTACAGGGAATTTACTAAGTAATTTAATGAGAATTTATTTGTATTTTATCGAGTAATTTACTAAGAATTTACCAGGAATTAACTGAGTAATTTAGTGAGAATTTACTTGGAATTTACTGAGTAATTTACTAAGAATTTACAGGGAATTTACTGAGTAATTTATTGAGAATTTACTGGGAATTTACTGAATAATTTGCAGAGAGTTTACTTGAAATTTACTAAGAATTTACTAGGAATTAACTGAAAATTTACTGCGAGTTTACTTAGTAATTTAATGGGAATTTACGAAAAATTTACTGGCAATTTACTAAGTAATTTACTTAGAATTTACTTGGAATTTACTTAGTAATTTACTCAGAATTTACTAGAAATTTACTGAGTAATTTAGTGAGAATTTACTGGGAATTTACTATATAATTTACTGGGAGTTTATAGAGTAATTTCCTGGAAATTTACTAAGTAACTTACTGAGAGTATACTGAGAATTTAATGGGACTTTACTGAGTAATTTACTGACAATTTACTGGGAATTTACTTGGCATTTACTAAGTAATTTACTGGGAATTTATTGAGTAATTTACTGATAATTTACTTGGAATTTAGTGAGTAATTTATTGAGAATTTACTGGACTTTATTGATTAATTTGCTGAGGATTTATTGGGAATTTAATCGGTAATTTGCTGAGAATTTATAGAAATTTACTAAGTAATTTACTGGGAATTTTGGAGTAATTTGCTTAAAATTTATAGGAAATTTACTGAGTAATTTACTGAAAATTTTCTGAGAATTTACTGAGAATTTACTGGAGAGTTACTGAGTAATTTACTGAGAATTTACTGAGTAATTTACTTAGAATTTACTAAGTAATTTACTGAGAATTTAAAGATTAATTTCCTGAGTAATTTACTGAGAATTTACTGGGAATTTACAAAGTAATTTACTGAGAATTTACTGGGAATTTTCTGAGTAATTTATTGAGAATTTTTTTAGAATTTACTAAGCAATTTACTGGGAATTTACTGAGTAATTTTTTGAAAATTTATAGGGAATTTATTAATTAATTTACTGAGAATTTACTGGGAATTTACTTCGTAATTTACTGAAAATTTACAGGGAATTTAATGAGAATTTACCAAGAAATATACTTTTAATGTACTGGAAATTTACTGTGAATTTATAGAGTAATTTACTTGGAATTTGTTGGGAATTTACTGAGTAATTTACTGGAAATTTATAGAGAATTTACTAGGTGATTTACTGACAATTTACTAAAAATTTACCGAGTAATTTACTGATAATTAACTGCGAATTTACCGAGTAATTTACTTAGAATTTGCTGAATAATTTACTGACAATTTACTGGGAATTTAATCAGCAATTTATTGGGAATTTACTGAATAATTTACAGATAATTTACACTGAATTTACTAAGTAATTTAATGAGAATTTACTGAAAATTTACTGAGTAATTTATTGAGAATTTTTATGGAATTAATTGAGTAATTTAGTGAGAATTTACTCGGAATTTACTTTGAAATTTACTGAGAATTTACATGGAATTTACTGAGTAATATAATGAGAATTTACTGGAAATTTAATGAGAATTTACAGGGAATTTACTTTATAATTTGCTGAAAATTTTTTGGGAATTAACCGAGAATTTACTTAGAATTTATTGAGTGATTTACTAGAATTTACAGGGAGTTTACTAAGTAATTTACTGAGAATTTACTGGGAATTTACCTGGAATTTATTGGGAATTTACTGAGTAATTTGTTGAGAATTTACTGATAACTTACTGGGAATTTACTGAGAATTTACGGGGAATTTTCTTAGTATTTTACTGCAAATTTAATGGGAATTTAATGAGAATTTACTTAGAATTTACTGAGTAATTTACTAGGAATTTACTAGGAATTTACAGAGTAATTTGCTTGGAATTTACTGAATAATTTACTGAAAATTTACTGAGACTTTACTAAATAATTTACAAGGAATTTACTAATTAATTTATTGAGAATTTACTTGAAATTTACTGAGTAATTTACAGGGAGTTAACTAAGTAATTTAGTGAGAATTTACTGGGAATTTATTGAGTAATGTACTGAGAATTTACAGGAAATTTACTGTGTAATTTACTGAGAATTTATTGGTAATTTAATGAGAATTTACTGGGTAATTTACTAAATAATTTACTGAGTAATTTACTGAAAATTTACTTGTAATTTTCTAAGTAATTTATTGCTAATTTAATTGGAATTTACTGAGCAATTTACTGGGAATTTACTGAGTAATTTTCTGAGAATTTATAGGGAGTTTACTAAATAATTTACTGAGAATTTACTGGGAATTTATTGAATAATTTACTTAAAATTTACAGAGAATTTACTAGGAATTTATTGAATAATTTACTTAAAATTTACAGAGAATTTACTGGGAATTTACTGAATAATTTATTTAAAATTTACTGGGAATTTATTGAGTAATTTACTGAGAATTTACTGAGAATGTAATAAGTAATTTAATTTTAATTTATTGTGAATTTACTGAGAATTTTCTGGGAATTTACTGAGTAATTTATTTGGAATTTAATGCGAATTTACTGAGTAATTTACTGAGAATTTACGAAGTAATTCACTGAGAATTTACTGGTAATTTACTGAGTAATTTCATGAGAATTTACTTGGAATTTTCTGAGCAATTTATTGTGAATTTATCTGGAATTTACTGATCAATTTACTGGTAATTTACTGATTAATTTATTGGGAATTTACTATGTAATTTTCTATGAATTTACGGGGAATTTACTAAGTAATTTTATGAGAATTTACTGGGAATTTACTGAGTAATTTACTGAAAACTTAAAGGGAATTTACTGAGAATTTACAATGAATTTACTGAGTAATTTACTAGGAATTTACTGAGTAATTTACACAGAATCTACTAAATAATTTACTCAGAATTTACTGGAAATTTACTAAGTAATTTACTGGAAATTTACTGAGTAATTTACTTAGAATTTGCCATTAATTTATTTAGAATTTACAGGGAATTTAATCAGCAATTTACTGGGAATTTACTGACTAATTTACTTGGATTTAATGGGATTTTACTTAGTAATTTACTGAGAATTTACAGAATAATTTACTCGGAATTTATTGAAAATTCATTGGGAATTTACTGAGTAATTTACAGATAATTTACTACGAATTTACTGAATAATTTACAGAGAATTTAAAGGGAATTTACTAAGTATTTTAATGAGAATTTACTGGGAATTTCCTTAGAATTTACATGGAATGAGGTGAGTAATTTAGTGAAAATTTACCTGGAATTTATAGAGTAACTTACTTCGAATTTACAGGTAATTTATTGAGCAATTTATTTAGAATTTGCTGGGAATTTATTGAGTAATTTACTGAGAATTTAATGGGAATTTACTAAGAATTTATGGGGAATTCACTAAGAATTTAATGGGAATTTACTGAGTAATTTCATAGAATTTATAGGGAATTTACTGAAAATTTAATGAGAATTTACCAAGAATTTACTGAAAAATTTGCTGTGAATTTATTGGGAATTCACTGAGAATTTACTAGGAATTTACTGAGTAATTTACTGACAATTTTTTGGGAATTAAATGAGAATTTACTTGGAATTAATTGGGAATTTACTGAGTAATTTGTTGAGAATTTACTGAAAATTTACAGCGAATTTACTTAGTAATTTAGTGGGAATTTACTAAGTAATTTCATAGAATTTATAGGGAATTTACTGAGAATTTATTGAAAATTTAATGAGAATTTACCAAGAATTTACTGAGAAATTTGCTGTGAATTTATTGGGAATTCACTGAGAATTTACTAGGAATTTACTGAGTAATTTACTGAGAATTTTTTGAGAATTAAATTAGAATTTACTTGGAATTAATTGGGAATTTACTGAGTAATTTGTTAAGAATTTATTGAAAATTTACTACGAATTTACTTTGTAATTTAGTGGGAATTTACTGAGTAATTTATTGACAATTTAAGAAGAATTTACAGTGAATTTACTGAATAATTTACTGAGAATTTACGGAAAATTTACTGAGTAATTTACTGAGAATTTACTGAGCAATTTACTTAGAATTTACTGGGAATTTTCTGAAAATTAACTGAGTAAATTAGTGTGAATTTACTGGGAATTTACTGAGAATTTATAGGGAATTTACTAAGTAATTTACTGAGAATTTAATTAGAATTTACTAGGAATTTATTGAGTAATTTGTTGGGAATTTTCTAGGAATTTATTGCGAATTTACTGAAAATTTATTGCGAATTTCTAGGAATTTACTTAGTAATTTACTGAGAATTTACTGGAAATTTATGAAAAATTTACTAAGTAATTTACTGAGAATTTACTGGAAATTTACTGAGTAATTTAATGAGAATTTATAGGAATTTACTGAGTAATTTACTGAGTACTTTACTGGGAATTTACTTAGAATTTACTTGGACTTTACTGAGTAATTTACATAGAATTTACTTGGAATTTACTGAGTAATTTACTGAGAATCTACTGGGAATTTACTGATTAATTTGTTGAGAATTTAATGGGGTTTTGTTGAGTAATTTACTGAGAATTTACTTGGAATTTTCTGAGTAATTTACTGAAAATTTACTGGGAATTTACTGAGTAATTTACTGAGAATTTATTGCGACTTTACTGTATAATTTACTGAGAATATACTGAGTAATTTATGTGGAATTTACTGGGAATTTACTGAGTAATTTACTGAGAATTTATTACGACTTTACTGTATAATTTACTGAGAATATACTGAATAATTTACGTGGAATTTACTGAGTAATTTACAGGGAATTTACTTTGTAATTTGTTGAGAATTTACTGGGAATTTACTAAATAATTTACTGAGAATTTAATGATTAATTTATAGCGAATTTATTGAGAATTACTAAGAATTTATTGGGAATTTACTAAGTAATGTACTAAGAATTTACTGAGAAATTTACTGAGATTTTCTTGAAAATTTACTGAGTAATTTTCTGAGAATTTACTAACAATTTACTGAGTAATTTACTTAGAATTTACCGAGAATTTGCTGAGAATTTACTAAGCAATTTACGTGGAATTTACTAGGAATTTACTTAGTAATTTTCAGAGAATTTACTTGCAAATTTCTGAGTAATTTATTGAGAATTTATTTGGAATTTACTGAGTAATTTACTAGGAATTTACTGAGTAATTTATTGGGAATTTACTGAGTACTTTTCTGAGAATTTATAGGGAATTTACTGAGTAATTTACTAAAAATTTACAAGGAATTTATTGAGTAATTTATTAAGAATTTACTTGAAATTTACTGAGAATTTAATAAGTAATTTAATTTTAATTTACTAGGAATTTATTGTGAATTCAATGAGCAATTTATTTGGAATTTAATGGGAATTTACTGAGTAATTTACTGGGAATTTACATTATAATTACAACGAATTTACTAAATAATTTACTGAGACTTTACAGAGTAATTTACTTGGAATTTACAGAGTAATTTACTTAGAATACGCTAAGTAATTTATTAAGAATTTATTTGGAATTTAATCAGCAATTTACTGGGAATTTAATGGAAATTTGCTGAGTAATTTACTGAGTATTTACTGGGAATTTACTGAGAATTTACTGAATAATTAACAAAGAATTTATAGGAAATTTACTAAGTAATTTACTAGGAATTTACAGAGTAATTTACTGAGATTTTACAGGGAATTTACTAAGCAATTTATTGAGAATTTACTTGGAATTTACTGAGAATTTACTGAGAATTTATTACGAATTTACTGAGAATTAACTGAGTAATTTACTGTGAATTGACAGCGAATTTACTTAGTAATTTACTGGGAATTTACTGAGTAATTTGCTTAGAATTTACTGAAAATTTACAGCGAATTTGCCTAGTAATTTACTGAGAATTTACTGAGTAATTTATTGGGAATTTACTGAATAATTTACTGCGTAATTTACCGAGAATTTAATGCGAATTTACTGGGAATATACGGAGAGTTTACTTGGAATTTACTGAGTAATTTACAGAGAATTCACTGGGAATTTTCTGAGTAATATACTGGGAATTTACTAAGAATTTACTAAATAATTTGCAGAGAATTTACAAGGAATTAGTATGTAATTTAATGACAATTTATTGGGAATTTACTGAGTAATTTACTAAGAATTTACTGAGCAATTTACTTGGAATTTACAGAGTAATTTACTGGGAACTTACTGAGAATTTGCTTGCAATTTTCTGAGTAATTTATTGAGAATTTATTTTGAATTTACTGAGCAATTTACTGAAAATTTACTGAGTACTTTTCTTAGAATTTACGCGAAATTTACTGAGTAATTTAAAGAAAATTTACTCGTAATTTACTGAGTAATTTATTAAGAATTTACTTGAAATTTACTGAGAATTTAATAAGTAATTTACTTTTAATTTATTGGAATTTACTACGAATTCACTGAGTAATTTACTGACTAATTTATTTGGAATTTAATGGGAATTTACTGGGTAATTTTTTGGAAATTTACTGAATAATTTACAGAGAATTTACTAATTAATTTACTGAGAATTTACTTGGAATTCGCTAAGTAATTTATTGAGAATTTACTAGGTATTTAATCAGCAATTTACTGGGAATTTACTGACTAATTTACAGGGAATTTAATGGAAATTTGTTGAGTAATTTACTGAGAATTTACTGGAAATTTACTGAGAATTTACTGAATAATTAACAGAGAATTTACAAGGAATTTACTAATTAATTTACTGGGAATTTACTGAGAATTTACATGCAATTAGCTGAGTAATTTAGTTAGAATTTACTTGAAATTTATTGAGTAATTTACAGGGAATTTACTGAGCAATTTATTGAGAATTTACTGGGAATTTAATTAGAATTTACTTGGAATTTAATATGTAATTTGCTGAGAATTTATTGTGAATTTACTGAGACTTAACTGAGTAATTTACTGTGAATTTACAGCGAATTTACTGAGAATTAAATGAGAATTTACTAGGAATTTACTAAGTAATTTGCTTAGAATTTACTGTGAATTTACTGAAAATTTATAGCGAATTTACTTAGTAATTTACTGAGAATTTACTGAGTAGTTTACTAGGAATTTACTGAGTAATTTACTGAGAATTTACTGAGAATTTACTGAGTAATTTATTGAAATATACTGCGAATTTACTCGGAATATACCGAGAATTTACTTGAAATTTACTGAGTAATTTACAGAGAATTCACTAGGAATTTTCTGAGTAATTTACTGGGAATTTACTGAAAATTTACTAGGAATTTACTGAGAATTTACTAAATAATTTGCAGAGAATTTACAAATAATTTACTAAGTAATTTAATGAGAATTTATTGGGAATTTACTGAGTAATTTACTAAGAATTTACTGAGGAATTTGATAGGAATTTACTGAGAATTTACTAATCAATTTACTTGGAATTTACAAAATAATTTATTGAGAATTTACTTGCAATTTTCTGAGTTATTTATTGAGAATTTATTTTGAATTTACTAAGCAATTTATTAGGAATTTACCGAGTAATTTATTAGGAATTTACTGAGTAATTTTCTGAGAATTTACAGGGAATTGACTGAGTAATTTACAGAAAATTTACAAGGAATTTATTAGGATTTTACTGAGAAATTTATTAAGCATTTATTTAAAATTTACTGAGAATTTAATAAGTAATTTACTTTTAATTTACTGGGAATTTGCTGAGAATTTACTGAGAATTTACTGCGAATTCACTAAGTAATTTACTAGAAATTTACTGAGTAATTTATTTGAAGTTTAATGGGAATTTACGGTTTAATTTACTGGAAATTTACTGAATAATTTACAGAGATTTTATTAAGTAATTTAATGAGTAATTTATAAAAAAATTATTAAATAATTTACTTGGAATTTAATGGAAATTTGCTGAGTAATTTACTGAGAATTTACATGCAATTAGCTGAGTAATTTAGTGAGAATTTACTAGGAATTTATTGAGTAATTTATTGAGAATTTACAGGGAATTTATTGAGCAATTTATTGAGAATTTAATGGGAATTTAATGGAAATTTGCTGAGTAATTTACAGAGAATTTACTGAAAATTTACTAAGTAATTTACTTGGAATTTACTGAGTAATTTACTTAGAATTCGCTAAGTAATTTATTGAGAATTTACTGGGAATTTAATCAGCAATTTACTGGGAATTTACTGACTAATTTACTGGCAATTTGTAGAGTAATTTACTGAGTATTTTCTGGGAATTTACTGAATAATTAACAGAGAATTTACAGAGAATTTACTAAGAAATTTACTGGGAATTTACTGAAAATTTACATGCAATTAGCTGAGTAATTTAGTGAGAATTTACTGGGAATTTATTGAATAATTTACCGAGAATTTACAGGGAATCTTCTGAGCAATTTATTAAAAATTTACTGGGAATTTAACGAGAATTTACTGGGAATTTAATGAAAATTTACATGGAATTTACTAACTAATTTGCTGAGAATTTATTGTGAATTTACTGAGAATTAAGTGAGTAATTTACTTTGAATTCACAGGGAATTTACTTAGTAATTTACTGAGAATTTACTGGGAATTTAATGAGAATTTATTGGGAATTTACTGAGTAATTTGCTTAGAATTTACTATGAATTTACTGAAAATTTACAACGAATTTACTTAGTAATTTACTGAGAATTTACTGAGTAATTTACTGGGAATTTACTGAATAATTTACTGAGAATTTACTGGGAATTTACTGAGTAATTTACCGAGAATTTATTGCGAATTTACTGGGAATATAAGGAGAATTTACTTGGAATTTATGAGTAATTTACAGAGAATTCACTGGGAATTTTCTAAGTAATTTACTGGGAATTTACTGAAAATTTACTAGGAATTTACTAAATAATTTGCAGAGAATTTACAAGGAAGTTACTAAGTAATTTAATGGGAATTTATTGGAATTTACTGTGTAATTTACTAAGAATTTATTGAGCAATTTACAGAGTAATTTACTGAGAATTTACTGGGAATTTACTGAGAATTTACCTGTAATTTTCTGAGTAATTTATTGAGAATTTATTTTGAATTTACTGAGCAATTTTTTTGGGAATTTTCTGAGTAATTTATTGGGAATTTACTAAGTACTTCTCTGAGAATTTAGAGGGAATTTACTGAGTAATTTATTAAGAATATACTTGAAATTTACTGAGAGTATAATAAGTAATTTACTGGGAATTTACTGCGAATTCACTAAGTAATTTACTAGGAATTTACTGAGTAATTTATTTGGAATTTAATGGGAATATACTGAGTAATCTACTGAGAATTTATTGAATAATTTATTTGGAATTTTCTGAGTAATTTACTTAGAATTCGCTATGTAATTTATTGAAAATTTACTGGGAATTTAAGCAGCAATTTACTAATAGTTTAATGGAAATTTGATGAGTAATTTACTGAGAATTTACTAGGAATTTACTGAGAATTTACTGAATAATTAATGGGAAATTTACTAAGTAATTTACTGGGAATTTACTGAATAATTTACTGAGAATTTACATGCAATTAGCTGAGTGATTTAGTGAGAATTTATTAGAATTTTACTGAGTAATTTACTAAGAATTTACAGGGAATTTAATGAGAATTTACTTGGAATTTACTAAGTAATTTGCTGAGAATTTATTGTGAATTTACTAAGAATTTACTGGGAATTTAATGAGAATTTACTGCAAATTTATAACGAATTTGCTTAGTAATTTACTGGGAATTTACTGAGTAATTTACCGAGAATTTACTGTGAATTTACTGGGAATATACCGAGAATTTACTTGGAATTTACTGAGTAATTTACAAAGAATTCACTGGGAATTTTCTCAGTAATTTACTGGGAATTTACTGAAAATTTACTAGGAATTTACTGAGAATTTACTAAATAATTTGTAGGGAATTTATAAGGAATTTAGAAAGTAATTTAACGAGAATTTATTGGGAATTTACTGAGTAATTTTACTAAGAATTTACTTAGGAATTTACTGAGCAATTTGCTTGGAATTTACCGAGTAATTTACTTTTAATTTACTGCGAATTCACTGAGTAATTTACTAGGAATTTACTAAGTAATTTATTTGGAATTTAATGGGAATTTACTGAGTAATTTACTGGAAATTTACTGAATAATTTATAAAGAATTTACTAAGTAATTTACTGGGAATTTACTGAGTAATTTACTGAAAATTTATTAAGTAATTTACTTGGAATTTACTGAGTAATTTACTTAGAATTCGCTAAGTAATTTATTGAGAATTTGCTGGGAATTTAATTAGCAATTTATAGGGAGTTTATAGACTAATTTACTAGAAATTGAATGGAAATTTACTGAGTAATTTACTGGGAATTTACTGAATAATTAACAGAGAATTTACAGGGAAGTTACTGGGAATTTACAGAGAATTTACACGGAATTAGCTGGGTAATTTAGTGAAAATTTACTTGGAATGTATTGAGTAATTTACTAAGAATTTACACGGAATTTATTGAGCAATTTACTGGGAATTTAATGAGATTTTACTTGCAATTTACTGTGTAATTTGCTAAGAATTTATTGTGACATTACTGAGAATTAACTAAGTAATTTACTGTGAATTTACAGGGAATTTACTTAGTAATTTACTGAGAATTTATTAGAAATTAAATGAAAATTTACTGGGAATTTTCTGAGTCATTTGCTTAGAATTTACTGAAAATTTACTGCGAATTTACTTAGTGATTTACTGAGTAATTTACTGGGAATTTATGGAGAATTTACTAGGAATTTACTGAGTAATTTACCGAGAATTTACTGCGAATTTACTGCGAATATACGGAGAATTTACTTGGAATTTACTGAGTAATTTACAAAGAATTCACCGGGAATTTTCTAAGTAATTTACTGGGAATTTACTGAGAATTTACTAAATAATTTGTCGAGAATTTATAAGGAATTTACTTAGTAATTTAATGAAAATTTATTGGGAATTTACTGAGGAATTTACTGAGAATTTACTTGCAATGTTCTAAGTAATATATTGAGAATTTATTTTTAATTTACGGAGCAATTTACTGGGAATTTTCTAAGTAATTTATTGGGAATTTACTGAGTACTTTTCTGAGAATTTACAGGTAATTTACTGAAAATTTACAAGGAATTTATTGAGTAATTTATTAAGAATTTTCTTGAAATTTACTGAGAATATAATAAGTAATTTACTTTTAATTTACTGAGAATTTACTGCGAATTCACTGAGTAATTTACTAGGAATTTACTGAGTAATTTATTTGGAATTTAATGGGAATTTACTGAGTAATTTACTGAAAATTTACTAAGTAATTAACTTAAAATTTACGGAGTAATTTACTTAGAATTTGCTAAGTAATTTATTGAGAATTTACTAGAAATTTAATCAGCAATTTACTGAAAATTTACTGACTAATTTACTGGGAATTTAATGAAAATTTGCTGAGTAATTTGCTAAGAATTTACTAGGAATTTACTGAATAATTAACAGAGAATTTACAGGAAATTTACTAAGTAATTTACTGAGAATTTATATGCAATTAGCTGAGTAATTTAGTGAGAATTTACTTGGAATTTATTGAGTAATTTACTGAGAATTTACAGGGAATTTACTAAGCAATTTATTGAGAATTTACTGGGAATTTAATTAGAATTCACTTGGAATATACTAAGTAATTTGCTGAGAATTTATTGTGAATTTACGGATAATTAACTGTGTAATTTACTGTGAATTTACAGCGAATTTACTTAGTAATTTACTGAGAATATTCTGGAAATTAAATGAAAATTTACTAGGAATTTACTGAGTAATTTGCTTAGAATTTATTATGATTTTACTGAAAATTTACAGCGAATTTACTTAGTAATTTACTGAGTAATTTACTGGGAATTTACGGGGAATTTATTGAGTAATTTACTGGGAATTTACTGAGTAATTTATCGAGAATTTACTGCGAATTTACTGGGAATATACGAAGAATTTACTTGGAATTTACTGAGTAATTTATAGAGAATTCACTGGGAATTTTCTGAGTAATTTACTTGGAATTTACTGAAAATTTACTAGGAATTTACTGAGAATTTACTAAATAATTTGCTGAGAATTTACAAGGAATTTATTATGTAATTTAATGAGAATTTATTGGGAATTTATTGAGTAATTTATTAAGAATTTACTGAGAAATTTACTGAGAATTTACTGAGCAATTTACTTGGAATTTACAGAGTAATTTACTGAGAATTTGCTTGCAATTTTTCTGAGATATTTATTGAGAATTTATTTTGAATTTACTGAGCAATTTACTGGGAATTTACTGAGTAATTTATTGGGAATTTACTTAGTACTTTTCTAAGAATTTACAGAGAATTTACTGAGTAATTTACTAAAAGTTTACAAAGAATTTACTGAGTAATTTATTCAGAATTTACTTGAAATTTACTCAGAATTTAATAAGTAATTTACTTTTAATTTACTGAAAATTTATTGAGAATTTACTGGGAATTTACTGCGAATTCACTGAGTAATTTACTAGGAATTTATAGAGTAATTTATTTGGAATTTAATAGGAATTTACTGAATAATTTACAAAGTAATTTACTTGGAATTTACAAAGTACTTTACTTAGAATTCGCTACGTAATTTATTGAGAATTTACTGGGGATTTAATCAGCAATTTACTGGGAATTTACTAACTAATTTACTGGAGAATTAATGGAAATTTGCTGAGTAATTTACTGAGAATTTACTAGGAATTTACTGAGAATTTAATGAATAATTAACAGGGAATTTACTAAGTAATTTACTGAGAATTTACTGAATAATTAACAGGGAATTTACTAAGTAATTTACTGAGTAATTTACTTAGAATTTACATGCAATTAGCTGAGTAATTTAGTGAGAATTTACTGGGATTTTACTAAGTAATTTACAGTGAATTTACATGGAATTTACTAAGCAATTTATTTGGAATTTACTTGGAATTTAGTGAGTAATTTGCTGAGAATTTATTGTGAATTTACTGAGAATTAACTGAGTAATTTACTGGGAATTTACTGAGTAATTTGTTTTATTTACTATGAGTTTACTGAAAATTTACAGTGAATTTACTTAGTAATTTACTGAGAATTTGCTGAGTAATTTACCGGGAATTTACGGAGAATTTACTGAATAATTTACTGAGAATTTATTAGGAATTTATAGAGTAATTTACCGAGAATTTACTGCGAATTTACTGGGAATATACAGAGAATTTACTTGGAATTTACTGAGTAATTTACAGAGAATTCACTAGAAATTTTCTAAGTAATTTACTTGGAATTTACTGCAAATTTAATAGGAATTTACTGAGAATTTACTAAATAATTTGCAGTGAATTTACATGGAATTTACTAAGTAATTTAATGAGAATTTATTGGGAATTTACTGAGTAATTTACTAAGAATTTACTGAGGAATTTACTAGAAATTTACTGAGAATTTATTGGGAATTTACTAGTAATTTATTAGGAATTTACTGAGAATTTACTAGGAATTTATTGGGAATTTATTGAGTACTTTACTGAGAATTTACTTGTAATTTATTGAGAATTTATTTTGAAGTTACTGAGCAATTTATTGGGAGTTTACTGAGTATTTTTTTGGGAATTTACTGAGTAATTTACTGGAAATTTACAAGGAATTTACTCGGAGTTTACTGAGCAATTTATTAAGAATTTACTTGAAATTTACTCAGAATTTAATAAGTAATTTCTTTTTAATTTACTGGAAATTTACTGCGAATTCACTGAGTAATTTACTAGTAATTTACTGAGTAATTTATTTTGAATTTAATGGGAATTTACTGAGTAATTTATTGGCATTTTACTGAATAATTTATAGAGAATTTACTAATTAATTCACTGAGAATTTACTAAGTAATTTACTGGGTAATTTACTTAGAATTCGCTAAGTAATTTATTGAGAATTTGCTGACAATTTACTGGGAATTTACTGAGAATTTACTGAATAATTAACAGAGAATTTAAAGGGAATTTACTAAGTAATTTACAGGGAATTTACTGAGTAATTTACTGAGAATTTACATGTAATTAGCTGAGTAATTTAGTGAGAATTTATTGAAAATTTATTGAGTAATTTACTGATAATTTACAGGGAATTTACTAAGCAATTTATTGAGAATGTAGTAGGAATTTAATGAGAATTTACTTGGAATTTACTGTGTAATTTACTGGGAATTTACTTAGTAATTTGCTTAGAATTTACTGAAAATTTACAGCGAATTTACTTAGTAATTTACTGAGAATTTATTGAGTAATTTACTGGGAATTTGTTGAGTAATTTACCGAGAATTTACTGGGAATATACAGAGAATTTACTTGGAATTTACTGAGTAATTTACAGAGAATTTACTAGGAATTTTCAGAGTAATTTACTGGGAATTTGCTGAAAATTTACTATAAATTTACTGAAAATTTACTAAATAATTTGTCGGGAATTTACAAGTAATTTACTAAGTAATTTAATGAGAATTTATTTGGAATTTATGGAGTAATTTACTAAGAATTTACTGAGAAATTTATTGAGCAATTTACAGAGTAATTTACTGACAATTTACTTGCAATTTTCTGAGTAATTTATTCAAAATTTATTTTGAATTTACTGAGCAATTTACTGGGAATTTACCGAGTAATTTATTGGGAATTTACTGAGTACTTTTCTGAGAATTTACAAGGAATTTACTGAAAATTTACAAGAAATTTACTCGGAATTTACTGAGTAATTTATAAAAAATTTACTTGAAATTTTTTGAGAATTTAATAAGTAATTTACTTTTAATTTACTGGGAATTTACTGAGAATTTACTGCGAATTCACTGAGTAATTTATTTGGAATTTACTGAGTAATTTACTGGGAATTTACGGAATAATTTATTGAGTAATTTACTGAAAATTTACTAAGTAATTTACTTAGAATTTACTCAGTAATTTATTTAGAATTCGCTAAGTAATTTATTGAGAATTTATTAGGAATTTAATCAACGATTTACAAGTAATTTACTGGCTAATTTATTAGGAATTTAATGGAAATTTGCTGAGTAATTTACTGAGAATTTACAGAATAATTAACAGGGAATTTACTAAGTAATTTATTGGGAATTTAGTAAGTACTTTATTGAGAATTTACATGCAATTAACTGAGTAATTTAGTGAGAATTTACTGAAAATTTATTAAGTAATTTACTAAGAATTTATAGGGAATTTACTGAGCAATTTATTAAGAATTTGCTGAAAATTTAATGAGAATTTACTTGGAATTTACTAAGTAATTTGCTGAGAATTTATTGTGAATTTACAGCGAATTTACTTAGTAATTTACATAGAATTTACTGGGAATTAAATGAAAATTTACTGAGAATTTACTGGGACTTTACTGAGTAATTTGCTTAGAATTTGCTGCGAATTTACTAAATATTTATATCGATTTTACTTAGTAATTTACTGAGAATTTACTGGGTAATTTTTTGAGAATTTATGGAGAATTTACTAGGAATTTACTGAATAATTTACTGAGAATTTATTGAGAATTTACTGAGAAATTTACCAAGAATTTACTGGGAATATACGGAGAATTTACTTGGAATTTACTGAGTAATTTACAGAGAATTCACTGGGAATTTTCTGAGTAATTTACTGAGAATTTAGTAAATAATTTGCAGAGAATTTACAAGTAATTTACTAAGTAATTTAATGAGAATTTATTGGGAATTTACTGAGTAATTTACTTAGAATTTACTGAGAAATTTACCGAGAATTTACTAAGTAATTTATTGAGAATTTACTTACAATTTTTTGAGTAATTTAGTGAGAATTTATTTTGAATTTACTGAGCAATTTACTGAAAATTTACTAAGTAATTTATTGGGAATTTACTGAGTACTTTTTTGAGAATTTACAGGGAATTTACTGAATAATTTTCAGTAAATTTACAATGAATTTACTGAGTAGTTTATTAAGAATTTACTTGAAATTTACTGAGAATTTAATAAGTAATTTACTTTTAATTTACTTGGAATTTACTTCGAATTCACTGAGTAATTTACTAGGAATTTACTGAGTAATTTATTTGGAATTTAATGGGAATTTACAGAGTAATTTACTGGGAATTTACTGAATAATTTACAGAGAATTTACTAATTAACTTACTGAGAATTTACTGAGTAATTTACTGAAAATTTACAAAATAATTTACTTGGAATTTACTGAGTAATTTACTTAGAATTCGCTAAGTAATTTATTGAGAATTTACTAGGAATTTAATCAGCAATTTACTGGGAATTTAATGGAAATTTGCTGAGTAATTTTCTTAGAATTTACTGGGAATTTACTGAATAATTAACAGAGAATTTATAGGGAATTTACTAAGTAATTTACTAGGAATTTACATGCAATTAGCTGAGTAATTTAGGTAGAATTTGCTGGGAATTTATTGAGTAATTTACTGAGAATTTACAGGGAATTTACTGAGCAATTTATTGGGAATTTACTGGGAATTTAATTAGAATTTACTTGGAATTTACTGTGTAATTTGCTGAGAATTTATTGTGAATTTACAGCGAATTTACTTAGTAATTTACTGAGAATTAAATGAGAATTTACTGGAAATTTACTGAGTAATTTGCTTAGAATTTATTGTGAATTTACTGAGTAATTTGCTTAGAATTTACTGTGAATTTACTGAATAGTTTACTAGGAATTTACTGGGAATTTACTGCGAATTTACTGGGAATATATGGAGAATTTACTTGAAATTTATTGAGTAATTTACAGAGAATTCACTGGGAATTTTCTGAGTAATTTACTGGGAATTTACTGAAAATTTACTAGGAATTTACTGAGAATTTACTAAATAATTTGCAGAGAATTTATAAGGAATTTACTAAGTAATTTAATGAGAATTTATTGGGAATTTACTGAGTAATTTACTAAGAATTTACTGAGGAATTTACTTGCAATTTTTTGAGTAATTCATTAAGAATTTATTTTGAATTTACTGAGCAATTTACTAGGAATTTACTGAGTAATTTATTGGAAATTTACTGAGCACTTTTCTGAGAATTTATAGGGAATTTACTGAAAATTTACTCGGAATTTACTCAGTAATTTATTAAGAATTACTTGAAATTTACTGAGAATTTAATAAGTAATTTACTTTTAATTTACTGGGAATTTACTGCGAATTCACTGAGTAATTTACTAGGAATTTACAGAGTAGTTTATTTGGAATTTAATAAGAATTTACTGAATAATTTATAGAGAATTTACTAATTAATTTACTGCGAATTTACTGAGTAATTTACTGAAAATTTACTAAGTAATTTACGGAGCAATTTACTTAGAATTCGCTAAGTAATTTATTGAGAATTTACTGGAAATTTAATCAGCAATTTACTGGGAATTTGCTGAGTAATTTTCTGAGAATTTACTAGGAATTTATTGAGAATTTAATAAATAATTAACAAGGAATTTATTGAGTAATTTACTGGGAATTTATTGAGTAATTTACTGAGAATTTACATGCAATTAGCTGAGTAATTTAGTGAGAATTTACTGGGATTTTACTGAGTAATTTACTGAGAATTTACAAGGAATTTACTGAGCAATTTATTCAGAATTTACTGGGAATTTAATGAGAATTTACTTGGAATTTACTAAGTAATTTGCTGAGAATTTATTGTGAATTTACTGAGAATTAACTGAGTAATTTACTGGGAATTAAATGAGAACTTACTGAGAATTTACTGAGTAATTTGCTTAGAATTTACTGTGAATTTATTGAAAATTTACAGCGAATTTACTTAGTAATTTCTGAGAATTTACTGAGCAATTTACTGGGAATTTACGGAGAATTTATTGGGAATTTGCTGAATAATTTAGTGAGAATTTACTCGGAATTTATTGAGTAATTTACAGAGAATTTACTGCGAATTTACTGGGAATATATGGAAAATTTAATTGGAATTTACTGAGTAATTTATAGAGAATTCACTTGGAATTTTCTAAGTAATTTATTGAAAATTTACTAGGAATTTACTAAGAATTTACTAAATAATTTGCAGAGAATTTATTGAGAATTTACTAAGTAATTTAATGAGAATTTATTGGGAATTTACTGAGTAATTTTGTAAGGCCCCGGTGTCTCACATCGGGAATGGAGGGGGAGTTTCTGGGCTATAAAAGTAAAAACCTAGACCCTTATATAGTGTCGAGGCCTTTTCCCGGGTGGTGAGATCCCTATTAGAACTCTCCAGTTAAGCGTGCTTAGGCTGGAGTAGTTCTAGGATGGGTGACCCACTGGGAAGAACAAATCCGTGCGGGAGTGGCCCAAAGCGGACAATATCGATGATATGTGAAGGGTTGGGGCGTTACAAATTTACTTGGAATTTACAGAGTAATTTACTGAGAATTTACATGCAATTTTATGAGTAATTTATTCAGAATTTATTTTCAATTTACTGAGCAATTTACTGGGAATTTACTGAGTACTTTTGTGAGAATTTACAGAGAATTTACTGAGTAATTTACTGAAAATTTACTGAGTAATTTATTAAGAATTTACTTGAAATTTACTGAGAATATAATAAGTAATTTACTTTTAATTTATTGGGAATTTACTGAGAATTTACTACGAATTCACAGAGTAATTTATTGAGTAATTTATTTGGAATTTAATGGGAATTTACTGAGTAATTTACTGGGAATTTACGGAGAATTTACAAAGTAATTTGCTGAGTAATTTACTGAAAATTTACAAAGTAATTTACTTGAAATTTACTGAGTAATTTACTTAGAATTCGCTAAGTAATTTATTGAGAATTTACTGGGAATTTAATCAGCAATTTACTAGGAAATTTACTAACTAATTTACTGGGAATTTAATGGAAATTTGCTGAGTAATTTATTAGGAATTTCCTGAATAATTAACAGAGAATTTACAAGGAATTTACTAAGTAATTTATTGGGAATTTACTGAGAATTTACATGCAATTAGATGAGTAATTTAGTGAGAATTTACTGGAAATTTATTGAGTAATTTACTGAGAATTTACTGGGAATTTAATGAGAATTTACTTGGAATTTACTGAGTAATTTGCTAAGAATTTATTGTGAATTTACTGAGAATTAACTGAGTAATTTACAGTGAATTTACTTAGTAATTTACTTAGAATTTACTGGAAATTAAATGAGAATTTATTGGGAATTTACTGAGTAATTTGCTTAGAATTTACTGTGAATTTACTAAAAATTTATAGCGAATTTACTTAGTAATTTATTGAGAATTTACTGAGTAATTTACTGGGAATTTACTGAATAATTTATTGAGAATTTACTGGGAATTTACTGAGTAATTTACCGAGAATTTACTGCGAATTTACTGGGAATATGCGGAGAATTTACTTGGAATTTGCTAAGTAATTTACAGAGAATTTACTGGGAATTTTCTAAGTAATTTATTGGGAATTTACTGAAAATTTACTAGGAATTTACTGAGAATTTACTAAATAATTTAATGAGAATTTATTGGGAATTTATTGAGTAATTTACTAAGAATTTACTAAGGAATTTACTAGGAATTTACTGAGAATTTACAGAGTAATTTACTCGGAATTTACAGAGTAATTTAATGAGAATTTACTGGGAATTTACAAAGTAATTTACTGAGAATTTACTTGCAATTTTCTGAGTAATTTATTGAGAATTTATTTTGAATTTATTGAGCAATTTACTGGTAATTTGCTGAGTAATTTATTGGGAATTTACTGAGTACTTTTCTGAGAATTTACAGGGAATTTACTAAGTAATTTACAAAAAATTTACAAGGAATTTACTGGGAATTTACTGAGTAATTTATTAAGAATTTACTTGAAATTTTCTGAGAATTTAATAAGTAATTTACTTTTAATTTACTGAGAATTTACTAAGAATTTATTGCGAATTCACTGAGTAATTTACTGGGAATTTACTAAGTAATTTATTTGGAATATAATGGAAATTTACTGAGTAATTTACTAGGAATTTACTGAATAATTTACAGAGAATTTACTAAGTAATTTATTGAGTAATTTATTGAAAATTTATTAAGTAATTTACTTGAAATTTACTGAGTAATTTACTTAGAATTCGCTAAGTAATTTATTGAGAATTTACTGGGAATTTAATCAGCAATTTACTGGGAACTTAATGGAAATTTGCTGAGTAATTTACTGAGAATTTACCAAAAAATTACTGAGAATTTACTGAATAATTAACAAGAAATTTACTAAGTAATTTACTGGGAATTTACTGAGTAATTTACTGAGAATTTACATGCAATTAGCTGAGTAATTTAGTGAGAATTTATTAGGAATTTATTGAGTAATTTACTGAGAATTTACAGGGAATTTAGTGAGTAATTTGCTGAGAATTTATTGTGAATTTACAAAAAATTAACTGAGTAATTTACTGTTAATTTACAGCGAATTTACTTAGTAATTTACTGAGAATTTACTGGAAATTAAATGTGTAATTTGCTTAGAATTTACTGTGAATTTACTGAAAATTTACAGCGAATTTACTTAGTAATTTACTGAGTAATTTACTGGGAATTTACGGGAAATTTACTGAATAATTTACTGAGAATTTGTTGGGAATATGCGGAGAATTTACTTGGAATTTACTGAGTAATTTTCAGAGAATTCACTGGGAATTTTCTGAGAAATTTACTAGGAATTTACTAAAAATTTACTAGGAATTTACTGAGAATTTACTAAATAATTTGCAGAGAATTTACATGGAATTTACTAAGTAATTTAATGAGAATTTATTGGGAATTTACTGAGTAATTTACTAAGAATTTACTGAGGAATTTACTGAGAATTTAGTAGGAATTTATTGAGAATTTACTGAGCAATTTACTCGGAATTTACTGAGTAATTTACTGAGAATTTACTTGCAATTTTCTGAGTAATTTATTGAGAATTTATTTTGAATGTACTGAGCAATTTACTGAGTAATTTATTGGGAATTTACTGAGTACTTTTCTGAGAATTTACATGGAATTTATTGAGTAATTTACTAAAAATTTACAAGGAATTTACTGGGAATTTAATGAGTAATTTATTAAGAATTTACTTGAAATTTAATGAGAATTTAATAAGTAATTTACTTTTAATTTACTGGGAATTTACTACGAATTCATTGAGTAATTTACTATGAATTTACTAAGTAATTTATTTGGAATTTATTGGGAATTTACTGAGTAATTTACTGAATAATTTACTGAGAATTTACTAATGATTTACTGAGTAATTTACTGGGAATTTAATCAGCAATTTATTGGGAACTTAATGGAAATTTGCTAAGTAATTTACTGAATAATTAATAAGGAATTTACTAAGTAATTTACTGGAAATTTATTGAGAATTTACATGCAATTTAGCTGAGTAATTTAGTGAGAATTTACTGGGAATTTACTGAGCAATTTATAGAGAATTTACTGGGAATTTAATGAGAATTTACTCGAAATTTAGTGAGTAATTTGCTGAGAATTTATTGTGAATTTACAGAGAATTAACTGATTAATTTACTGTGAATTTACAGCGAATTTACTTAGTAATTTACTGAGAATTTACTGGGAATTAAATGAGTAATTTGCTTAGAATTTACTAGGAATTTACTGAGTAATTTATCGAGAATTTACTGCGAATTTGTTGGGAATATATAGAGAATTTACTTGGAATTTATTGAGTAATTTACAGAGAATTCACGGGAAATTTTCTGAGTAATTTACTAGGAATTTACTGAAAATTTACTAGGAATTTACTGAGAATTTACTAAATAATTTGCAGAGAATTTAGAAGGAATTTACTAAGTAATTTAACGAGAATTTATTGGGAATTTACTGAATAATTTACTAAGAATTTGCTGATGAATTTACTGAGAATTTACTAGGAATTTACTGAGCAATTTACTTAGAATTTACAGAGTAATTTACTGAGAATTTACTGGGAATTTACTGAATAATTTACTGAGAATTTACTTGCAATTTTCTGAGTAATTTATTGAGAATTTATTTTGAATTTACTGAGCAATTTACTGAGTAATTTTTTGGGAATTTACTGAGTACTTTTCTGAGAATTCACGTGGAATTTACTGAGTAATTTACTAATAATTTACAAGGAATTTACTGGGAAATTATTGAGTAATTTGTTAAGAATTTACTTGAAATTTACTGAAAATTTAATAAGTAATTTACTTTTAATTTACTGAAAATTTTTTGCGAATTCACTGAGTAATTTAATAGGAATTTACTAAGTAATTTATTTGGAATTTAATGGGAATTTACTGAGTAATTTACTAGGAATTTACTGAATAATTTATAGAGAATTTACTAAGTAATTTACTGAGTAATTTACTTAGAATTCGCTAAGTAATTTATTGAGAATTTACTGTGAATTTAATCAGCAATTTACTGGGAAATTAATGGAAATTTGCGGAGTAATTTTGTCACGACCCCAAACCGCCCCTAGTAGTTTGGTGCCATGATGGCCAGTAATCCGTAATTACCGAAGGCCAACTTTTCAAACTTAACACAATCAGAGTATGGATATGGGGCTCACAAATGCGGAAGCGATAAATCAAATACAAGTGGTCCACAAGAGCAGTGCATGGATCAAAGAAATGCCAAACATTCCAATTAACTTTACAACTTAAATACAATAAGGCAAAAACACATGTTACATCTTGATCAAAAGGCTTCTCGAGCCGACATATACAAAATACAGCTAATACAAGTCAAGAAGCATGATTTTCAAGATTTGCCGACATGCAAGGCAGGGCACCGCCGACGTAAATACAAAAGTAAGCCGACGTAAGTACGAATCCAAAACAAGCATCCAAAACGATCTAGGCGTCGCCGCCGTCCTGCTCAACACCTACATATATATAGAGGGGTGAGTACAAAACTCAGTGAATGGTACCAGTAATAAAGGTTTTACATGAATATAGCCGAGGTCCTTCAAACAAACTCATCAACAATAGCAAGACGAGGGATGAACCGTATTCATCAATCAAATATTTCAAGTATTCAAAGATGTTTACTGACATAGGCAAAGCAAGAGATGAACCGTATTCATCATTCAAGTATCATAACATCGGCGAAGCAAGGGATGAACCGTATTCATCATTCAGGTATCATAACATCGGCGAAGCAAGGGATGAACCGTATTCATCATTCAGGTATCATAACATCGGCGAAGCAAGGGATGAACCGTATTCATCATTCAGGTATCATAACATCGGCGAAGCAAGGGATGAACCGTATTCATCATTCAAGTACTGTACGATCCGTAATTCGTTTGGTCAAAAGTATTGCGAAAGCTTAGAGTCCTCCAATACAAGGGACTTGTGTTACTTAGGCCCGTAGCCCGATTTAACAAGGACCGTATCCTCTTCAAAGATGGCATCAACAAGGAGTATACTTGACATATCAAAACAAGAGCTATTTATTCATGCTAACAAAATACTTTTGTCAAAACAAGGCAAGCAAGATTTATCCAAAACCAGTTTAACATAGCTTTATCAATAATACCACTCACCTAGTCCTTCAGGTGTAGACTCAAGCAAATATCGAGGACCTACAATCACATGGCAAGTCACATTCTCAAAGCAAGCTCTATATACGTGCAAATGATCTCGGCACTCTTGCCAGATCCAAGTCAAAGATAAAGCAAAACAAGCTGGGAGCTTAATCACTGCTCCCGTTCATGAAAACACACTGGGTACCGTCTAGGACTAAGCCGAGGTCCCGTTAAACATGGTCAGGAAAAACCTGGGTTTTCCTTTGAAGAATATGAAGAACATGATCATTTGAAAGATGGATGCAAGTTCACTACTTGTTATAAAATCTAAGTTTTCATGTCAAGAGTTCAAAAATATGGACCTGGGTACCCACTCAAGAAAGTCATGCAAGAACAAACACAAAACATGGTTTCTGTTCAAATTTTCGGATCAAAACGAGATTTCCTTCCAGAACACGTGAAAACCATTTTCTCTTTCCAAAACCAACTTCAAAACAATGCATGACATGCAACACAAATCCGATCATGCAATGCAGCTAGATAATCAACAACAACAACAAAAGTAGGTCAAGATTCTAACCTCAAAACTCGAATCCAACGGTTCAAACCACGAAGATCAAACTTGGAAGACTTCCTCTCACTCAAGGACTTCTCTAGAGTTTCTCTCTCTAAAACAAAGATTTGAGACAAGAAAATGATGTGTTCCAAGGTCTGCCGGCTGTCTTAACAACTAGCTCGGACACGTGGCATTAACGGGTTGGTTCAGCTCAAAAAGGTGATTGATAGATAAGACAGGTCTCTGACAAAGTGTATGCAGCAAGCTCGGGTAAGGCACATCGGCGATAAATGACATCGGCTCAATCAATGATCCGGTAACAGGGTAACAAAGACATCGGCTAGGGAGGACGACACTTGACTAAGCTGTGCCACACCTTGGCCGGGGTGTACCACATCTCGGCCTAGGCCATACCTGCCTGCAGACAAGGTTCAAGTGCAGAACATCTCGGCAAGGAATGCCCGAGGTGAAGATGGGGTTGAGCAAGATCTCAAGATAGTTCTAAGTACAAAGGGTCAAAGGCGGACTAAGCTCAAGATGACCTCGGCTACGCACATACACACTAAGCAAGGATCAAAGTCATGCAACAACTATAAGCAGATCAAGGAAAAACAAAACCTTCAAATTAGCATAACAAGCAAGATCATGCAAGTATGTATGCAAGCATGACAAGAGTAAGGTGAGGGTTGTTACATCCTACCCCCCTTAAGGAAGTTTGGTCCCCAAACTTAGATTACCTTGCTCTACGAACAACTCCGGGTAACGGATTCTCATATCCTCTTCCTTTTCCCACGTGGCTTCTGTGTCATAATGCTCCTTCCATTCGACTTTTACCATCGGTATCGATCTATTCCTCAATTGCCTCACTTGTCGGTCAATAATCTTCATTGGCTTCTCCTCGTAGCCCAAATCTTCATTAACTGTGATCTCAGAATGACCGATTATATGCAGTGGATCTCGGATGTACTTCCTTAACATCGAAACATGAAACACATTGTGGACTTGGCTCAAATCTGGCGGTAAAGCAAGTCTGTAGGCAACGGAATTAACTCTATCAAGGATTTCAAATGGTCCGATGTACCGAGGCGCTAACTTACCCTTCTTTCCAAATCTGGAAACCCCTTTCATTGGTGAGACCTTCAGGAATACATGATTCCCAACTTCGAATTCTAACTCATTCCTTCTCTGGTCGGCGTAGCTCTTTTGTTGGCTCTGGGCAGTTTTAATCCTCTGTTGGATAAGTTTAATCTTTTCTGTTGTTACTTGAATCAATTCGGGACCAAGCAGAGTTCTGTCTCCGACCTCGGTCCAACATATCGGCGACCTACATTTTCTTCCATACAAGGCTTCATACGACGCCATGCCAATGCTAGCTTGATAACTATTATTGTAAGCGAATTCCACTAAGGGCAAATGTGTTCCCCAACTTCCTTGGAAGTCCAACACACAAAGTCTAAGCATATCTTCAAGCGTCTGAATTGTCCTCTCAGTCTGCCCATCTGTCTGGGGATGAAAGGCTGTACTAAATCTCAGCTCTGCTCCGAAAGCCCTTTGTAGACTCTGCCAAAATCTAGAAACAAATTTAGGATCTCGGTCTGAAACAATTGACATCGGCACTCCATGAAGTCTGACAATCTCGTTCACGTATAGTGAGGCAAGTTGATTGGCGTTGAAGGCAGTCTTAACGGGTAAAAAGTGTGCTGACTTAGTTAACCTATCCACAACAACCCAAATTGAATCCATACCCCTTGGTGTTTTCGGCAACCCAATTACAAAATCCATGGAGATGTGCTCCCATTTCCACTCAGGAATCGGCAAAGGTTGAAGGAGTCCTGCTGGTCTTTGATGTTCTGCTTTCACTCGTTGACAATGTAAACACTGTGACACGAACTCTGTTATCTCTCTTTTCATACTTGGCCACCAGAAGGTCTGCTTCACATCTTGATACATTTTAGTGTTCCCTGGATGGATGGCAAACTTAGAACCGTGGGCTTCCTGCAAAATTTTCCTCTTTAACTCTGGGATGTCGGCCACGCATAACCTTCCTTCAAACCTGAGTACTTGGTTCTCGATGGTATACCCTGGTCTCGGCCTTGTGTCAATCTCCTCGGCTATTTCCTTGAGGAAGTTATCTTCCATCTGTCTTGTCTTTACTTCATTAACAAGAGTCGGCTCTGCTGACATCACGGTTAAACGTGCCAAATTTCCACCTGACTTCCTGCTCAAAGCGTCGGCTACACTGTTGGCTTTCCCGGGGTGATATTGAATCTGCATATCATAGTCCTTCAACAATTCAAGCCACCGTCTCTGTCTCAAATTCAATTCCTTCTGAGTGAATAGATACTTTAAGCTCTTATGATCTGTAAAAACCTGACAAGAAGCTCCATACAAATAGTGACGCCAAATCTTTAAAGCAAATACCACGGCCACCAATTCTAAGTCATGGGTAGGATAGTTTTTCTCATGAGGTTTCAACTGACGAGATGCATAAGCTATAACCTTACCCTTTTGCATTAATACACAACCCAAACCCTTATGCGATGCATCACTAAAGACATGAAATTCTTCATTACCTGATGGTAGCACAAGTACTGGTGCTGTAACTAACCTCGTCTTGAGTTCCTGGAAGGCTAACTCCCGATCTTTAGTCCATTCATACAGTGTTCCCTTCTTAGTCAGTTGCGTTAATGGAATTGCAATCCTTGAGAAATCCTTCACAAACTTCCTGTAATAACCTGCCAAACCCAGAAAGCTACGAATTTCGGACACGTTAGTCGGCCTCGGCCAATTTACTACGGCTTCAACTTTGCTAGGATCCACTGAAATACCCTCTTCATTAATCATATGTCCCAAAAATGAGATGGTAGAAAGCCAAAACTCGCACTTGTTAAATTTAGCATACAATTTCCGTTTTCTCAAAATCTGTAAGGCAAGTCTCAAATGGTTTTCATGTTCGATATCACTCTTGGAATAGATCAATATATCATCAATGAAAACAACTACAAATTCATCTAAGTATGGTTTGAAGACTCGGTTCATTAGATCCATAAATGCAGCAGGGGCATTGGTCATTCCAAAAGGCATTACTAAAAACTCGTAGTGGCCATATCTTGTCCGAAAAGCAGTCTTCTCAACATCTTCGGCTTTAACTTTAAGCTGATGGTAACCAGACCGAAGGTCGATCTTAGAAAAGACTCGTGCTCCTTGTAACTGATCAAGCAAATCGTCAATTCTAGGTAACGGGTATTTGTTCTTAATGGTGACTTTATTAAGTTCTCTATAGTCAATACAAAGACGGAGTGTGCCATCCTTCTTTTTAACAAATAAAACAGGTGCTCCCCATGGTGAAGTGCTCGGTCTAATGAATTCCTTATCTAACAAGTCTTGCAGTTGCAGTTTCAATTCTCTAAGTTCAGCTGGGGCCATCCTATAAGGTGTTTTGGAGATCGGCTGTGTTCCCGACATGATGTCAACAGTAAACTCTATTTCTCTATCGGTTAAGTGGCCAGGCAATTCGTCCGGAAAGACGTCGGGGAAATCATTAACGACTGGGATGTCGGCTAAACTAACATTTTCATTCTGATTGCTCAGTATACTACACAAGTAGCCTCGACACCCTTTCTGAATTAATTTACAGGCCTTAATGGACGAAATCAAGTACGGTGGGGGCACTATCCCTTTACCCTGGAAAATAACCTCGGCTAGGTGTGGGGGTCTCAGTGTAACACTTTTCGAAACACAATTAATAGATGCATCGTTTGCAACTAACCAGTCCATTCCCAGTATGATATCAAAATGAGCTAGGTCTAGGGGCATTAGATCTACTAGCAATTCAACATTCCCAATCACAACAACACATGCCCTGTAAATGGATGCAACAAACATGGATCTCCCAGATGGAGTAGATACAGACAACACATAATCAAGGGGCTCTAGTTCTCTATTAATTTTCTCGGCAAACTTAGTAGATATAAACGAATGAGTAGAACCCGAATCAATCAACACATAAGCATCTTGGGAGCAAATTAGAAGTATACCTGACACTACTGCCTCAGCATTCTGAGTATCTCCTGGTACCAACGCAAACACTCTGCCCTGTCTCATCTGTCCTTTCCCAGCATTTCCCTTCTGAACGAAACCCGAGGTATTCTCACCTTTCTTGTTGTTATCAGTCTTTGTCTTGGGGCAATCCCTCACATAATGGCCCATCTCGCCACATTCATAACAGGCTCCAGATGTTCGTCGGCAGATCCCGAAATGCTGTTCCCGCAATCCGAACACGTCGGTTTAGCACTCCCTTCCTGTCTTGGGTTACTAGTACTGCCCATGTTCGTTCTCTTCTTGGTACCCAGCTGTCCTCGGCGATTGTCATAGTTCTGCCTCTTTCGCTGGTTTTCTCCCGAGCTCTGGTATCGGTTCAAATTAGCTTCGGCCTGAATGGCTTTGTCCAATACTTCGGCATAAGTCGGCATATCGAGCAAGTTGACCCGGTCTTGAATCGGTCCACGAAGCCCACACTCGAACTTCCTGGCCTTCATATATTCATCGTCGGTCATGTGAGGTACAAACCTTACCAACTCAGTAAAAGCGCGGTCATATTCCGCCACTGTTCTGTTACCTTGCGTCAGAGTATGAAATTCGGTTGCTTTGCGGTTTCGAACACTTAGGGGAAAATGTTTCTTGTAGAACAGCTCTAAGAATCGGGTCCAGGTCAAATCTGGATTGCTCCCTCTAACCATCATCCACCACCTGCGGGCGTCATCGTCTAATGTGAATGCTGCCAACGTCACTTTCTGTGCGTCGGTGCTAGGGAAGATCTCAAATAACTTTTCCATCTCCAAAACCCATGCCTCAGCCTTCATCGGCTCTATTCCCCCAGAGAATCTCGGTGGCCTCATCTTCTTGAACTCCCTGATCAAAGCTATCGTGCCATCCCCATATAAGGCAGGCTGCGGGGGAACTTGCGGCACTGGCGGAGGTGGAACTACGTTTCGGCCATTGGTCTGCTCGGCCTGAGTCGACGTAGCACTAGCGAACTGCTGTCTGGTTTCCCTCAACTCGCGGGCCAAACCCTCAACTAATCTTTCCAATCTGTCCATTCTGTCTTCGGGCTGATCTCGGCCAAGCGGTGGTCTACCTCTCCTCATGACGCTATGAGTATGCAAAGTATGACTTTAAAACAATTAAGCACATAACCACATAGGCAAATAGCAAATAAGTATATCAAAACAATGCACACTTCACTCAAGCAACAAATACCATGATGCAACCCTAACATCTTTCTAAGGAAAACCCTATGCTCTTCAGGACTCAAAGTGTGTGAATAGCGTATACCGAGGAACTTGTGCTCTGATACCATTCTGTCACGACCCCAAACCGCCCCTAGTAGTTTGGTGCCGTGATGGCCAGTAATCCGTAATTATCGAAGGCCAACTTTTCAAACTTAACACAATCAGAGTATGGATATGGGGCTCACAAATGCGGAAGCGATAAATCAAATACAAGTGGTCCACAAGAGCAGTGCATGGATCAAAGAAATGCCAAACATTCCAATTAACTTTACAACTTAAATACAATAAGGCAAAAACACATGTTACATCTTGATCAAAAGGCTTCTCGAGCCGACATATACAAAATACAGCTAATACAAGTCAAGAAGCATGATTTTCAAGATTTGCCGACATGCAAGGCAGGGCACCGCCGACGTAAATACAAAAGTAAGCCGACGTAAGTACGAATCCAAAACAAGCATCCAAAACGATCTAGGCGTCGCCGCCGTCCTGCTCAACACCTACATATATATAGAGGGGTGAGTACAAAACTCAGTGAATGGTACCAGTAATAAAGGTTTTACATGAATATAGCCGAGGTCCTTCAAACAAACTCATCAACAATAGCAAGACGAGGGATGAACCGTATTCATCGATCAAATATTTCAAGTATTCAAAGATGTTTACTGACATAGGCAAAGCAAGAGATGAACCGTATTCATCATTCAGGTATCATAACATCGGCGAAGCAAGGGATGAACCGTATTCATCATTCAGGTATCATAACATCGGCGAAGCAAGGGATGAACCGTATTCATCATTCAGGTATCATAACATCGGCGAAGCAAGGGATGAACCGTATTCATCATTCAAGTACTGTACGATCCGTAATTCGTTTGGTCAAAAGTATTGCGAAAGCTTAGAGTCCTCCAATACAAGGGACTTGTGTTACTTAGGCCCGTAGCCCGATTTAACAAGGACCGTATCCTTTTATACTTAGTACTGCGAAAGTTTAGAGTCCTCTAGTACAAGGGACTTGTGTTACTTAGGCCCGTAGCCCGATTTAACAAGGACCGTATCCTCTTCAAAGATGGCATCAACAAGGAGTATACTTGACATATCAAAACAAGAGCTATTTATTCATGCTAACAAAATACTTTTGTCAAAACAAGGCAAGCAAGATTTATCCAAAACCAGTTTAACATAGCTTTATCAATAATACCACTCACCTAGTCCTTCAGGTGTAGACTCAAGCAAATATCGAGGACCTACAATCACATGGCAAGTCACATTCTCAAAGCAAGCTCTATATACGTGCAAATGATCTCGGCACTCTTGCCAGATCCAAGTCAAAGATAAAGCAAAACAAGCTGGGAGCTTAATCACTGCTCCCGTTCATGAAAACACACTGGGTACCGTCTAGGACTAAGCCGAGGTCCCGTTAAACATGGTCAGGAAAAACCTGGGTTTTCCTTTGAAGAATATGAAGAACATGATCATTTGAAAGATGGATGCAAGTTCACTACTTGTTATAAAATCTAAGTTTTCATGTCAAGAGTTCAAAAATATGGACCTGGGTACCCACTCAAGAAAGTCATGCAAGAACAAACACAAAACATGGTTTCTGTTCAAATTTTCGGATCAAAACGAGATTTCCTTCCAGAACACGTGAAAACCATTTTCTCTTTCCAAAACCAACTTCAAAACAATGCATGACATGCAACACAAATCCGATCATGCAATGCAGCTAGATAATCAACAACAACAACAAAAGTAGGTCAAGATTCTAACCTCAAAACTCGAATCCAACGGTTCAAACCACGAAGATCAAACTTGGAAGACTTCCTCTCACTCAAGGACTTCTCTAGAGTTTCTCTCTCTAAAACAAAGATTTGAGACAAGAAAATGATGTGTTCCAAGGTCTGCCGGCTGTCTTAACAACTAGCTCGGACACGTGGCATTAACGGGTTGGTTCAGCTCAAAAAGGTGATTGATAGATAAGACAGGTCTCTGACAAAGTGTATGCAGCAAGCTCGGGTAAGGCACATCGGCGATAAATGACATCGGCTCAATCAATGATCCGGTAACAGGGTAACAAAGACATCGGCTAGGGAGGACGACACTTGACTAAGCTGTGCCACACCTTGGCCGGGGTGTACCACATCTCGGCCTAGGCCATACCTGCCTGCAGACAAGGTTCAAGTGCAGAACATCTCGGCAAGGAATGCCCGAGGTGAAGATGGGGTTGAGCAAGATCTCAAGATAGTTCTAAGTACAAAGGGTCAAAGGCGGACTAAGCTCAAGATGACCTTGGCTACGCACATACACACTAAGCAAGGATCAAAGTCATGCAACAACTATAAGCAGATCAAGGAAAAACAAAACCTTCAAATTAGCATAACAAGCAAGATCATGCAAGTATGTATGCAAGCATGACAAGAGTAAGGTGAGGGTTGTTACATCCTACCCCCCTTAAGGAAGTTTGGTCCCCAAACTTAGATTACCTTGCTCTACGAACAACTCCGGGTAACGGATTCTCATATCCTCTTCCTTTTCCCACGTGGCTTCTGTGTCATAATGCTCCTTCCATTCGACTTTTACCATCGGTATCGATCTATTCCTCAATTGCCTCACTTGTCGGTCAATAATCTTCATTGGCTTCTCCTCGTAGCCCAAATCTTCATTAACTGTGATCTCAGAATGACCGATTATATGCAGTGGATCTCGGATGTACTTCCTTAACATCGAAACATGAAACACATTGTGGACTTGGCTCAAATCTGGCGGTAAAGCAAGTCTGTAGGCAACGGAATTAACTCTATCAAGGATTTCAAATGGTCCGATGTACCGAGGCGCTAACTTACCCTTCTTTCCAAATCTGGAAACCCCTTTCATTGGTGAGACCTTCAGGAATACATGATTCCCAACTTCGAATTCTAACTCATTCCTTCTCTGGTCGGCGTAGCTCTTTTGTCGGCTCTGGGCAGTTTTAATCCTCTGTTGGATAAGTTTAATCTTTTCTGTTGTTACTTGAATCAATTCGGGACCAAGCAGAGTTCTGTCTCCGACCTCGGTCCAACATATCGGCGACCTACATTTTCTTCCATACAAGGCTTCATACGACGCCATGCCAATGCTAGCTTGATAACTATTATTGTAAGCGAATTCCACTAAGGGCAAATGTGTTCCCCAACTTCCTTGGAAGTCCAACACACAAAGTCTAAGCATATCTTCAAGCGTCTGAATTGTCCTCTCAGTCTGCCCATCTGTCTGGGGATGAAAGGCTGTACTAAATCTCAGCTCTGCTCCGAAAGCCCTTTGTAGACTCTGCCAAAATCTAGAAACAAATTTAGGATCTCGGTCTGAAACAATTGACATCGGCACTCCATGAAGTCTGACAATCTCGTTCACGTATAGTGAGGCAAGTTGATTGGCGTTGAAGGAAGTCTTAACGGGTAAAAAGTGTGCTGACTTAGTTAACCTATCCACAACAACCCAAATTGAATCCATACCCCTTGGTGTTTTCGGCAACCCAATTACAAAATCCATGGAGATGTGCTCCCATTTCCACTCAGGAATCGGCAAAGGTTGAAGGAGTCCTGCTGGTCTTTGATGTTCTGCTTTCACTCGTTGACAATGTAAACACTGTGACACGAACTCTGTTATCTCTCTTTTCATACTTGGCCACCAGAAGGTCTGCTTCACATCTTGATACATTTTAGTGTTCCCTGGATGGACGGCAAACTTAGAACCGTGGGCTTCCTGCAAAATTTTCCTCTTTAACTCTGGGATGTCGGCCACGCATAACCTTCCTTCAAACCTGAGTACTTGGTTCTCGATGGTATACCCTGGTCTCGGCCTTGTGTCAATCTCCTCGGCTATTTCCTTGAGGAAGTTATCTTCCATCTGTCTTGTCTTTACTTCATTAACAAGAGTCGGCTCTGCTGACATCACGGTTAAACGTGCCAAATTTCCACCTGACTTCCTGCTCAAAGCGTCGGCTACACTGTTGGCTTTCCCGGGGTGATATTGAATCTGCATATCATAGTCCTTCAACAATTCAAGCCACCGTCTCTGTCTCAAATTCAATTCCTTCTGAGTGAATAGATACTTTAAGCTCTTATGATCTGTAAAAACCTGACAAGAAGCTCCATACAAATAGTGACGCCAAATCTTTAAAGCAAATACCACGGCCACCAATTCTAAGTCATGGGTAGGATAGTTTTTCTCATGAGGTTTCAACTGACGAGATGCATAAGCTATAACCTTACCCTTTTGCATTAATACACAACCCAAACCCTTATGCGATGCATCACTAAAGACATGAAATTCTTCATTACCTGATGGTAGCACAAGTACTGGTGCTGTAACTAACCTCGTCTTGAGTTCCTGGAAGGCTAACTCCCGATCTTTAGTCCATTCATACAGTGTTCCCTTCTTAGTCAGTTGCGTTAATGGAATTGCAATCCTTGAGAAATCCTTCACAAACTTCCTGTAATAACCTGCCAAACCCAGAAAGCTACGAATTTCGAACACGTTAGTCGGCCTCGGCCAATTTACTACGGCTTCAACTTTGCTAGGATCCACTGAAATACCCTCTTCATTAATCATATGTCCCAAAAATGAGATGGTAGAAAGCCAAAACTCGCACTTGTTAAATTTAGCATACAATTTCCGTTTTCTCAAAATCTGTAAGGCAAGTCTCAAATGGTTTTCATGTTCGATATCACTCTTGGAATAGATCAATATATCATCAATGAAAACAACTACAAATTCATCTAAGTATGGTTTGAAGACTCGGTTCATTAGATCCATAAATGCAGCAGGGGCATTGGTCATTCCAAAAGGCATTACTAAAAACTCGTAGTGGCCATATCTTGTCCGAAAAGCAGTCTTCTCAACATCTTCGGCTTTAACTTTAAGCTGATGGTAACCAGACCGAAGGTCGATCTTAGAAAAGACTCGTGCTCCTTGTAACTGATCAAGCAAATCGTCAATTCTAGGTAACGGGTATTTGTTCTTAATGGTGACTTTATTAAGTTCTTTATAGTCAATACAAAGACGGAGTGTGCCATCCTTCTTTTTAACAAATAAAACAGGTGCTCCCCATGGTGAAGTGCTCGGTCTAATGAATTCCTTATCTAACAAGTCTTGCAGTTGCAGTTTCAATTCTCTAAGTTCAGCTGGGGCCATCCTATAAGGTGTTTTGGAGATCGGCTGTGTTCCCGACATGATGTCAACAGTAAACTCTATTTCTCTATCGGTTAAGTGGCCAGGCAATTCGTCCGGAAAGACGTCGGGGAAATCATTAACGACTGGGATGTCGGCTAAACTAACATTTTCATTCTGATTGCTCAGTATACTACACAAGTAGCCTCGACACCCTTTCTGAATTAATTTACAGGCCTTAATGGACGAAATCAAGTACGGTGGGGGCACTATCCCTTTACCCTGGAAAATAACCTCGGCTAGGTGTGGGGGTCTCAGTGTAACACTTTTCGAAATACAATTAATAGATGCATCGTTTGCAACTAACCAGTCCATTCCCAGTATGATATCAAAATGAGCTAGGTCTAGGGGCATTAGATCTACTAGCAATTCAACATTCCCAATCACAACAACACATGCCCTGTAAATGGATGCAACAAACATGGATCTCCCAGATGGAGTAGATACAGACAACACATAATCAAGGGGCTCTAGTTCTCTATTAATTTTCTCGGCAAACTTAGTAGATATAAACGAATGAGTAGAACCCGAATCAATCAACACATAAGCATCTTGGGAGCAAATTAGAAGTATACCTGACACTACTGCCTCAGCATTCTGAGTATCTCCTGGTACCAACGCAAACACTCTGCCCTGTCTCATCTGTCCTTTCCCAGCATTTCCCTTCTGAACGAAACCCGAGGTATTCTCACCTTTCTTGTTGTTATCAGTCTTTGTCTTGGGGCAATCCCTCACATAATGGCCCATCTCGCCACATTCATAACAGGCTCCAGATGTTCGTCGGCAGATCCCGAAATGCTGTTTCCCGCAATCCGAACACGTCGGTTTAGCACTCCCTTCCTGTCTTGGGTTACTAGTACTGCCCATGTTCGTTCTCTTCTTGGTACCCAGCTGTCCTCGGCGATTGTCATAGTTCTGCCTCTTTCGCTGGTTTTCTCCCGAGCTCTGGTATCGGTTCAAATTAGCTTCGGCCTGAATGGCTTTGTCCAATACTTCGGCATAAGTCGGCATATCGAGCAAGTTGACCCGGTCTTGAATCGGTCCACGAAGCCCACACTCGAACTTCCTGGCCTTCATATATTCATCGTCGGTCATGTGAGGTACAAACCTTACCAACTCAGTAAAAGCGCGGTCATATTCCGCCACTGTTCTGTTACCTTGCGTCAGAGTATGAAATTCGGTTGCTTTGCGGTTTCGAACACTTAGGGGAAAATGTTTCTTGTAGAACAGCTCTAAGAATCGGGTCCAGGTCAAATCTGGATTGCTCCCTCTAACCATCATCCACCACCTGCGGGCGTCATCGTCTAATGTGAATGCTGCCAACGTCACTTTCTGTGCGTCGGTGCTAGGGAAGATCTCAAATAACTTTTCCATCTCCAAAACCCATGCCTCAGCCTTCATCGGCTCTATTCCCCCAGAGAATCTCGGTGGCCTCATCTTCTTGAACTCCCTGATCAAAGCTATCGTGCCATCCCCATATAAGGCAGGCTGCGGGGGAACTTGCGGCACTGGCGGAGGTGGAACTACGTTTCGGCCATTGGTCTGCTCGGCCTGAGTCGACGTAGCACTAGCGAACTGCTGTCTGGTTTGCCTCAACTCGCGGGCCAAACCCTCAACTAATCTTTCCAATCTGTCCATTCTGTCTTCGGGCTGATCTCGGCCAAGCGGTGGTCTACCTCTCCTCATGACGCTATGAGTATGCAAAGTATGACTTTAAAACAATTAAGCACATAACCACATAGGCAAATAGCAAATAAGTATATCAAAACAATGCACACTTCACTCAAGCAACAAATACCATGATGCAACCCTAACATCTTTCTAAGGAAAACCCTATGCTCTTCAGGACTCAAAGTGTGTGAATAGCGTATACCGAGGAACTTGTGCTCTGATACCATTCTGTCACGACCCCAAACCGCCCCTAGTAGTTTGGTGCCGTGATGGCCAGTAATCCGTAATTATCGAAGGCCAACTTTTCAAACTTAACACAATCAGAGTATGGATATGGGGCTCACAAATGCGGAAGCGATAAATCAAATACAAGTGGTCCACAAGAGCAGTGCATGGATCAAAGAAATGCCAAACATTCCAATTAACTTTACAACTTAAATACAATAAGGCAAAAACACATGTTACATCTTGATCAAAAGGCTTCTCGAGCCGACATATACAAAATACAGCTAATACAAGTCAAGAAGCATGATTTTCAAGATTTGCCGACATGCAAGGCAGGGCACCGCCGACGTAAATACAAAAGTAAGCCGACGTAAGTACGAATCCAAAACAAGCATCCAAAACGATCTAGGCGTCGCCGCCGTCCTGCTCAACACCTACATATATATAGAGGGGTGAGTACAAAACTCAGTGAATGGTACCAGTAATAAAGGTTTTACATGAATATAGCCGAGGTCCTTCAAACAAACTCATCAACAATAGCAAGACGAGGGATGAACCGTATTCATCGATCAAATATTTCAAGTATTCAAAGATGTTTACTGACATAGGCAAAGCAAGAGATGAACCGTATTCATCATTCAGGTATCATAACATCGGCGAAGCAAGGGATGAACCGTATTCATCATTCAGGTATCATAACATCGGCGAAGCAAGGGATGAACCGTATTCATCATTCAGGTATCATAACATCGGCGAAGCAAGGGATGAACCGTATTCATCATTCAAGTACTGTACGATCCGTAATTCGTTTGGTCAAAAGTATTGCGAAAGCTTAGAGTCCTCCAATACAAGGGACTTGTGTTACTTAGGCCCGTAGCCCGATTTAACAAGGACCGTATCCTTTTATACTTAGTACTGCGAAAGTTTAGAGTCCTCTAGTACAAGGGACTTGTGTTACTTAGGCCCGTAGCCCGATTTAACAAGGACCGTATCCTCTTCAAAGATGGCATCAACAAGGAGTATACTTGACATATCAAAACAAGAGCTATTTATTCATGCTAACAAAATACTTTTGTCAAAACAAGGCAAGCAAGATTTATCCAAAACCAGTTTAACATAGCTTTATCAATAATACCACTCACCTAGTCCTTCAGGTGTAGACTCAAGCAAATATCGAGGACCTACAATCACATGGCAAGTCACATTCTCAAAGCAAGCTCTATATACGTGCAAATGATCTCGGCACTCTTGCCAGATCCAAGTCAAAGATAAAGCAAAACAAGCTGGGAGCTTAATCACTGCTCCCGTTCATGAAAACACACTGGGTACCGTCTAGGACTAAGCCGAGGTCCCGTTAAACATGGTCAGGAAAAACCTGGGTTTTCCTTTGAAGAATATGAAGAACATGATCATTTGAAAGATGGATGCAAGTTCACTACTTGTTATAAAATCTAAGTTTTCATGTCAAGAGTTCAAAAATATGGACCTGGGTACCCACTCAAGAAAGTCATGCAAGAACAAACACAAAACATGGTTTCTGTTCAAATTTTCGGATCAAAACGAGATTTCCTTCCAGAACACGTGAAAACCATTTTCTCTTTCCAAAACCAACTTCAAAACAATGCATGACATGCAACACAAATCCGATCATGCAATGCAGCTAGATAATCAACAACAACAACAAAAGTAGGTCAAGATTCTAACCTCAAAACTCGAATCCAACGGTTCAAACCACGAAGATCAAACTTGGAAGACTTCCTCTCACTCAAGGACTTCTCTAGAGTTTCTCTCTCTAAAACAAAGATTTGAGACAAGAAAATGATGTGTTCCAAGGTCTGCCGGCTGTCTTAACAACTAGCTCGGACACGTGGCATTAACGGGTTGGTTCAGCTCAAAAAGGTGATTGATAGATAAGACAGGTCTCTGACAAAGTGTATGCAGCAAGCTCGGGTAAGGCACATCGGCGATAAATGACATCGGCTCAATCAATGATCCGGTAACAGGGTAACAAAGACATCGGCTAGGGAGGACGACACTTGACTAAGCTGTGCCACACCTTGGCCGGGGTGTACCACATCTCGGCCTAGGCCATACCTGCCTGCAGACAAGGTTCAAGTGCAGAACATCTCGGCAAGGAATGCCCGAGGTGAAGATGGGGTTGAGCAAGATCTCAAGATAGTTCTAAGTACAAAGGGTCAAAGGCGGACTAAGCTCAAGATGACCTCGGCTACGCACATACACACTAAGCAAGGATCAAAGTCATGCAACAACTATAAGCAGATCAAGGAAAAACAAAACCTTCAAATTAGCATAACAAGCAAGATCATGCAAGTATGTATGCAAGCATGACAAGAGTAAGGTGAGGGTTGTTACATCCTACCCCCCTTAAGGAAGTTTGGTCCCCAAACTTAGATTACCTTGCTCTACGAACAACTCCGGGTAACGGATTCTCATATCCTCTTCCTTTTCCCACGTGGCTTCTGTGTCATAATGCTCCTTCCATTCGACTTTTACCATCGGTATCGATCTATTCCTCAATTGCCTCACTTGTCGGTCAATAATCTTCATTGGCTTCTCCTCGTAGCCCAAATCTTCATTAACTGTGATCTCAGAATGACCGATTATATGCAGTGGATCTCGGATGTACTTCCTTAACATCGAAACATGAAACACATTGTGGACTTGGCTCAAATCTGGCGGTAAAGCAAGTCTGTAGGCAACGGAATTAACTCTATCAAGGATTTCAAATGGTCCGATGTACCGAGGCGCTAACTTACCCTTCTTTCCAAATCTGGAAACCCCTTTCATTGGTGAGACCTTCAGGAATACATGATTCCCAACTTCGAATTCTAACTCATTCCTTCTCTGGTCGGCGTAGCTCTTTTGTCGGCTCTGGGCAGTTTTAATCCTCTGTTGGATAAGTTTAATCTTTTCTGTTGTTACTTGAATCAATTCGGGACCAAGCAGAGTTCTGTCTCCGACCTCGGTCCAACATATCGGCGACCTACATTTTCTTCCATACAAGGCTTCATACGACGCCATGCCAATGCTAGCTTGATAACTATTATTGTAAGCGAATTCCACTAAGGGCAAATGTGTTCCCCAACTTCCTTGGAAGTCCAACACACAAAGTCTAAGCATATCTTCAAGCGTCTGAATTGTCCTCTCAGTCTGCCCATCTGTCTGGGGATGAAAGGCTGTACTAAATCTCAGCTCTGCTCCGAAAGCCCTTTGTAGACTCTGCCAAAATCTAGAAACAAATTTAGGATCTCGGTCTGAAACAATTGACATCGGCACTCCATGAAGTCTGACAATCTCGTTCACGTATAGTGAGGCAAGTTGATTGGCGTTGAAGGAAGTCTTAACGGGTAAAAAGTGTGCTGACTTAGTTAACCTATCCACAACAACCCAAATTGAATCCATACCCCTTGGTGTTTTCGGCAACCCAATTACAAAATCCATGGAGATGTGCTCCCATTTCCACTCAGGAATCGGCAAAGGTTGAAGGAGTCCTGCTGGTCTTTGATGTTCTGCTTTCACTCGTTGACAATGTAAACACTGTGACACGAACTCTGTTATCTCTCTTTTCATACTTGGCCACCAGAAGGTCTGCTTCACATCTTGATACATTTTAGTGTTCCCTGGATGGACGGCAAACTTAGAACCGTGGGCTTCCTGCAAAATTTTCCTCTTTAACTCTGGGATGTCGGCCACGCATAACCTTCCTTCAAACCTGAGTACTTGGTTCTCGATGGTATACCCTGGTCTCGGCCTTGTGTCAATCTCCTCGGCTATTTCCTTGAGGAAGTTATCTTCCATCTGTCTTGTCTTTACTTCATTAACAAGAGTCGGCTCTGCTGACATCACGGTTAAACGTGCCAAATTTCCACCTGACTTCCTGCTCAAAGCGTCGGCTACACTGTTGGCTTTCCCGGGGTGATATTGAATCTGCATATCATAGTCCTTCAACAATTCAAGCCACCGTCTCTGTCTCAAATTCAATTCCTTCTGAGTGAATAGATACTTTAAGCTCTTATGATCTGTAAAAACCTGACAAGAAGCTCCATACAAATAGTGACGCCAAATCTTTAAAGCAAATACCACGGCCACCAATTCTAAGTCATGGGTAGGATAGTTTTTCTCATGAGGTTTCAACTGACGAGATGCATAAGCTATAACCTTACCCTTTTGCATTAATACACAACCCAAACCCTTATGCGATGCATCACTAAAGACATGAAATTCTTCATTACCTGATGGTAGCACAAGTACTGGTGCTGTAACTAACCTCGTCTTGAGTTCCTGGAAGGCTAACTCCCGATCTTTAGTCCATTCATACAGTGTTCCCTTCTTAGTCAGTTGCGTTAATGGAATTGCAATCCTTGAGAAATCCTTCACAAACTTCCTGTAATAACCTGCCAAACCCAGAAAGCTACGAATTTCGAACACGTTAGTCGGCCTCGGCCAATTTACTACGGCTTCAACTTTGCTAGGATCCACTGAAATACCCTCTTCATTAATCATATGTCCCAAAAATGAGATGGTAGAAAGCCAAAACTCGCACTTGTTAAATTTAGCATACAATTTCCGTTTTCTCAAAATCTGTAAGGCAAGTCTCAAATGGTTTTCATGTTCGATATCACTCTTGGAATAGATCAATATATCATCAATGAAAACAACTACAAATTCATCTAAGTATGGTTTGAAGACTCGGTTCATTAGATCCATAAATGCAGCTGGGGCATTGGTCATTCCAAAAGGCATTACTAAAAACTCGTAGTGGCCATATCTTGTCCGAAAAGCAGTCTTCTCAACATCTTCGGCTTTAACTTTAAGCTGATGGTAACCAGACCGAAGGTCGATCTTAGAAAAGACTCGTGCTCCTTGTAACTGATCAAGCAAATCGTCAATTCTAGGTAACGGGTATTTGTTCTTAATGGTGACTTTATTAAGTTCTCTATAGTCAATACAAAGACGGAGTGTGCCATCCTTCTTTTTAACAAATAAAACAGGTGCTCCCCATGGTGAAGTGCTCGGTCTAATGAATTCCTTATCTAACAAGTCTTGCAGTTGCAGTTTCAATTCTCTAAGTTCAGCTGGGGCCATCCTATAAGGTGTTTTGGAGATCGGCTGTGTTCCCGACATGATGTCAACAGTAAACTCTATTTCTCTATCGGTTAAGTGGCCAGGCAATTCGTCCGGAAAGACGTCGGGGAAATCATTAACGACTGGGATGTCGGCTAAACTAACATTTTCATTCTGATTGCTCAGTATACTACACAAGTAGCCTCGACACCCTTTCTGAATTAATTTACAGGCCTTAATGGACGAAATCAAGTACGGTGGGGGCACTATCCCTTTACCCTGGAAAATAACCTCGGCTAGGTGTGGGGGTCTCAGTGTAACACTTTTCGAAACACAATTAATAGATGCATCGTTTGCAACTAACCAGTCCATTCCCAGTATGATATCAAAATGAGCTAGGTCTAGGGGCATTAGATCTACTAGCAATTCAACATTCCCAATCACAACAACACATGCCCTGTAAATGGATGCAACAAACATGGATCTCCCAGATGGAGTAGATACAGACAACACATAATCAAGGGGCTCTAGTTCTCTATTAATTTTCTCGGCAAACTTAGTAGATATAAACGAATGAGTAGAACCCGAATCAATCAACACATAAGCATCTTGGGAGCAAATTAGAAGTATACCTGACACTACTGCCTCAGCATTCTGAGTATCTCCTGGTACCAACGCAAACACTCTGCCCTGTCTCATCTGTCCTTTCCCAGCATTTCCCTTCTGAACGAAACCCGAGGTATTCTCACCTTTCTTGTTGTTATCAGTCTTTGTCTTGGGGCAATCCCTCACATAATGGCCCATCTCGCCACATTCATAACAGGCTCCAGATGTTCGTCGGCAGATCCCGAAATGCTGTTTCCCGCAATCCGAACACGTCGGTTTAGCACTCCCTTCCTGTCTTGGGTTACTAGTACTGCCCATGTTCGTTCTCTTCTTGGTACCCAGCTGTCCTCGGCGATTGTCATAGTTCTGCCTCTTTCGCTGGTTTTCTCCCGAGCTCTGGTATCGGTTCAAATTAGCTTCGGCCTGAATGGCTTTGTCCAATACTTCGGCATAAGTCGGCATATCGAGCAAGTTGACCCGGTCTTGAATCGGTCCACGAAGCCCACACTCGAACTTCCTGGCCTTCATATATTCATCGTCGGTCATGTGAGGTACAAACCTTACCAACTCAGTAAAAGCGCGGTCATATTCCGCCACTGTTCTGTTACCTTGCGTCAGAGTATGAAATTCGGTTGCTTTGCGGTTTCGAACACTTAGGGGAAAATGTTTCTTGTAGAACAGCTCTAAGAATCGGGTCCAGGTCAAATCTGGATTGCTCCCTCTAACCATCATCCACCACCTGCGGGCGTCATCGTCTAATGTGAATGCTGCCAACGTCACTTTCTGTGCGTCGGTGCTAGGGAAGATCTCAAATAACTTTTCCATCTCCAAAACCCATGCCTCAGCCTTCATCGGCTCTATTCCCCCAGAGAATCTCGGTGGCCTCATCTTCTTGAACTCCCTGATCAAAGCTATCGTGCCATCCCCATATAAGGCAGGCTGCGGGGGAACTTGCGGCACTGGCGGAGGTGGAACTACGTTTCGGCCATTGGTCTGCTCGGCCTGAGTCGACGTAGCACTAGCGAACTGCTGTCTGGTTTGCCTCAACTCGCGGGCCAAACCCTCAACTAATCTTTCCAATCTGTCCATTCTGTCTTCGGGCTGATCTCGGCCAAGCGGTGGTCTACCTCTCCTCATGACGCTATGAGTATGCAAAGTATGACTTTAAAACAATTAAGCACATAACCACATAGGCAAATAGCAAATAAGTATATCAAAACAATGCACACTTCACTCAAGCAACAAATACCATGATGCAACCCTAACATCTTTCTAAGGAAAACCCTATGCTCTTCAGGACTCAAAGTGTGTGAATAGCGTATACCGAGGAACTTGTGCTCTGATACCATTCTGTCACGACCCCAAACCGCCCCTAGTAGTTTGGTGCCGTGATGGCCAGTAATCCGTAATTATCGAAGGCCAACTTTTCAAACTTAACACAATCAGAGTATGGATATGGGGCTCACAAATGCGGAAGCGATAAATCAAATACAAGTGGTCCACAAGAGCAGTGCATGGATCAAAGAAATGCCAAACATTCCAATTAACTTTACAACTTAAATACAATAAGGCAAAAACACATGTTACATCTTGATCAAAAGGCTTCTCGAGCCGACATATACAAAATACAGCTAATACAAGTCAAGAAGCATGATTTTCAAGATTTGCCGACATGCAAGGCAGGGCACCGCCGACGTAAATACAAAAGTAAGCCGACGTAAGTACGAATCCAAAACAAGCATCCAAAACGATCTAGGCGTCGCCGCCGTCCTGCTCAACACCTACATATATATAGAGGGGTGAGTACAAAACTCAGTGAATGGTACCAGTAATAAAGGTTTTACATGAATATAGCCGAGGTCCTTCAAACAAACTCATCAACAATAGCAAGACGAGGGATGAACCGTATTCATCGATCAAATATTTCAAGTATTCAAAGATGTTTACTGACATAGGCAAAGCAAGAGATGAACCGTATTCATCATTCAGGTATCATAACATCGGCGAAGCAAGGGATGAACCGTATTCATCATTCAGGTATCATAACATCGGCGAAGCAAGGGATGAACCGTATTCATCATTCAGGTATCATAACATCGGCGAAGCAAGGGATGAACCGTATTCATCATTCAAGTACTGTACGATCCGTAATTCGTTTGGTCAAAAGTATTGCGAAAGCTTAGAGTCCTCCAATACAAGGGACTTGTGTTACTTAGGCCCGTAGCCCGATTTAACAAGGACCGTATCCTTTTATACTTAGTACTGCGAAAGTTTAGAGTCCTCTAGTACAAGGGACTTGTGTTACTTAGGCCCGTAGCCCGATTTAACAAGGACCGTATCCTCTTCAAAGATGGCATCAACAAGGAGTATACTTGACATATCAAAACAAGAGCTATTTATTCATGCTAACAAAATACTTTTGTCAAAACAAGGCAAGCAAGATTTATCCAAAACCAGTTTAACATAGCTTTATCAATAATACCACTCACCTAGTCCTTCAGGTGTAGACTCAAGCAAATATCGAGGACCTACAATCACATGGCAAGTCACATTCTCAAAGCAAGCTCTATATACGTGCAAATGATCTCGGCACTCTTGCCAGATCCAAGTCAAAGATAAAGCAAAACAAGCTGGGAGCTTAATCACTGCTCCCGTTCATGAAAACACACTGGGTACCGTCTAGGACTAAGCCGAGGTCCCGTTAAACATGGTCAGGAAAAACCTGGGTTTTCCTTTGAAGAATATGAAGAACATGATCATTTGAAAGATGGATGCAAGTTCACTACTTGTTATAAAATCTAAGTTTTCATGTCAAGAGTTCAAAAATATGGACCTGGGTACCCACTCAAGAAAGTCATGCAAGAACAAACACAAAACATGGTTTCTGTTCAAATTTTCGGATCAAAACGAGATTTCCTTCCAGAACACGTGAAAACCATTTTCTCTTTCCAAAACCAACTTCAAAACAATGCATGACATGCAACACAAATCCGATCATGCAATGCAGCTAGATAATCAACAACAACAACAAAAGTAGGTCAAGATTCTAACCTCAAAACTCGAATCCAACGGTTCAAACCACGAAGATCAAACTTGGAAGACTTCCTCTCACTCAAGGACTTCTCTAGAGTTTCTCTCTCTAAAACAAAGATTTGAGACAAGAAAATGATGTGTTCCAAGGTCTGCCGGCTGTCTTAACAACTAGCTCGGACACGTGGCATTAACGGGTTGGTTCAGCTCAAAAAGGTGATTGATAGATAAGACAGGTCTCTGACAAAGTGTATGCAGCAAGCTCGGGTAAGGCACATCGGCGATAAATGACATCGGCTCAATCAATGATCCGGTAACAGGGTAACAAAGACATCGGCTAGGGAGGACGACACTTGACTAAGCTGTGCCACACCTTGGCCGGGGTGTACCACATCTCGGCCTAGGCCATACCTGCCTGCAGACAAGGTTCAAGTGCAGAACATCTCGGCAAGGAATGCCCGAGGTGAAGATGGGGTTGAGCAAGATCTCAAGATAGTTCTAAGTACAAAGGGTCAAAGGCGGACTAAGCTCAAGATGACCTTGGCTACGCACATACACACTAAGCAAGGATCAAAGTCATGCAACAACTATAAGCAGATCAAGGAAAAACAAAACCTTCAAATTAGCATAACAAGCAAGATCATGCAAGTATGTATGCAAGCATGACAAGAGTAAGGTGAGGGTTGTTACATCCTACCCCCCTTAAGGAAGTTTGGTCCCCAAACTTAGATTACCTTGCTCTACGAACAACTCCGGGTAACGGATTCTCATATCCTCTTCCTTTTCCCACGTGGCTTCTGTGTCATAATGCTCCTTCCATTCGACTTTTACCATCGGTATCGATCTATTCCTCAATTGCCTCACTTGTCGGTCAATAATCTTCATTGGCTTCTCCTCGTAGCCCAAATCTTCATTAACTGTGATCTCAGAATGACCGATTATATGCAGTGGATCTCGGATGTACTTCCTTAACATCGAAACATGAAACACATTGTGGACTTGGCTCAAATCTGGCGGTAAAGCAAGTCTGTAGGCAACGGAATTAACTCTATCAAGGATTTCAAATGGTCCGATGTACCGAGGCGCTAACTTACCCTTCTTTCCAAATCTGGAAACCCCTTTCATTGGTGAGACCTTCAGGAATACATGATTCCCAACTTCGAATTCTAACTCATTCCTTCTCTGGTCGGCGTAGCTCTTTTGTCGGCTCTGGGCAGTTTTAATCCTCTGTTGGATAAGTTTAATCTTTTCTGTTGTTACTTGAATCAATTCGGGACCAAGCAGAGTTCTGTCTCCGACCTCGGTCCAACATATCGGCGACCTACATTTTCTTCCATACAAGGCTTCATACGACGCCATGCCAATGCTAGCTTGATAACTATTATTGTAAGCGAATTCCACTAAGGGCAAATGTGTTCCCCAACTTCCTTGGAAGTCCAACACACAAAGTCTAAGCATATCTTCAAGCGTCTGAATTGTCCTCTCAGTCTGCCCATCTGTCTGGGGATGAAAGGCTGTACTAAATCTCAGCTCTGCTCCGAAAGCCCTTTGTAGACTCTGCCAAAATCTAGAAACAAATTTAGGATCTCGGTCTGAAACAATTGACATCGGCACTCCATGAAGTCTGACAATCTCGTTCACGTATAGTGAGGCAAGTTGATTGGCGTTGAAGGAAGTCTTAACGGGTAAAAAGTGTGCTGACTTAGTTAACCTATCCACAACAACCCAAATTGAATCCATACCCCTTGGTGTTTTCGGCAACCCAATTACAAAATCCATGGAGATGTGCTCCCATTTCCACTCAGGAATCGGCAAAGGTTGAAGGAGTCCTGCTGGTCTTTGATGTTCTGCTTTCACTCGTTGACAATGTAAACACTGTGACACGAACTCTGTTATCTCTCTTTTCATACTTGGCCACCAGAAGGTCTGCTTCACATCTTGATACATTTTAGTGTTCCCTGGATGGACGGCAAACTTAGAACCGTGGGCTTCCTGCAAAATTTTCCTCTTTAACTCTGGGATGTCGGCCACGCATAACCTTCCTTCAAACCTGAGTACTTGGTTCTCGATGGTATACCCTGGTCTCGGCCTTGTGTCAATCTCCTCGGCTATTTCCTTGAGGAAGTTATCTTCCATCTGTCTTGTCTTTACTTCATTAACAAGAGTCGGCTCTGCTGACATCACGGTTAAACGTGCCAAATTTCCACCTGACTTCCTGCTCAAAGCGTCGGCTACACTGTTGGCTTTCCCGGGGTGATATTGAATCTGCATATCATAGTCCTTCAACAATTCAAGCCACCGTCTCTGTCTCAAATTCAATTCCTTCTGAGTGAATAGATACTTTAAGCTCTTATGATCTGTAAAAACCTGACAAGAAGCTCCATACAAATAGTGACGCCAAATCTTTAAAGCAAATACCACGGCCACCAATTCTAAGTCATGGGTAGGATAGTTTTTCTCATGAGGTTTCAACTGACGAGATGCATAAGCTATAACCTTACCCTTTTGCATTAATACACAACCCAAACCCTTATGCGATGCATCACTAAAGACATGAAATTCTTCATTACCTGATGGTAGCACAAGTACTGGTGCTGTAACTAACCTCGTCTTGAGTTCCTGGAAGGCTAACTCCCGATCTTTAGTCCATTCATACAGTGTTCCCTTCTTAGTCAGTTGCGTTAATGGAATTGCAATCCTTGAGAAATCCTTCACAAACTTCCTGTAATAACCTGCCAAACCCAGAAAGCTACGAATTTCGAACACGTTAGTCGGCCTCGGCCAATTTACTACGGCTTCAACTTTGCTAGGATCCACTGAAATACCCTCTTCATTAATCATATGTCCCAAAAATGAGATGGTAGAAAGCCAAAACTCGCACTTGTTAAATTTAGCATACAATTTCCGTTTTCTCAAAATCTGTAAGGCAAGTCTCAAATGGTTTTCATGTTCGATATCACTCTTGGAATAGATCAATATATCATCAATGAAAACAACTACAAATTCATCTAAGTATGGTTTGAAGACTCGGTTCATTAGATCCATAAATGCAGCAGGGGCATTGGTCATTCCAAAAGGCATTACTAAAAACTCGTAGTGGCCATATCTTGTCCGAAAAGCAGTCTTCTCAACATCTTCGGCTTTAACTTTAAGCTGATGGTAACCAGACCGAAGGTCGATCTTAGAAAAGACTCGTGCTCCTTGTAACTGATCAAGCAAATCGTCAATTCTAGGTAACGGGTATTTGTTCTTAATGGTGACTTTATTAAGTTCTCTATAGTCAATACAAAGACGGAGTGTGCCATCCTTCTTTTTAACAAATAAAACAGGTGCTCCCCATGGTGAAGTGCTCGGTCTAATGAATTCCTTATCTAACAAGTCTTGCAGTTGCAGTTTCAATTCTCTAAGTTCAGCTGGGGCCATCCTATAAGGTGTTTTGGAGATCGGCTGTGTTCCCGACATGATGTCAACAGTAAACTCTATTTCTCTATCGGTTAAGTGGCCAGGCAATTCGTCCGGAAAGACGTCGGGGAAATCATTAACGACTGGGATGTCGGCTAAACTAACATTTTCATTCTGATTGCTCAGTATACTACACAAGTAGCCTCGACACCCTTTCTGAATTAATTTACAGGCCTTAATGGACGAAATCAAGTACGGTGGGGGCACTATCCCTTTACCCTGGAAAATAACCTCGGCTAGGTGTGGGGGTCTCAGTGTAACACTTTTCGAAACACAATTAATAGATGCATCGTTTGCAACTAACCAGTCCATTCCCAGTATGATATCAAAATGAGCTAGGTCTAGGGGCATTAGATCTACTAGCAATTCAACATTCCCAATCACAACAACACATGCCCTGTAAATGGATGCAACAAACATGGATCTCCCAGATGGAGTAGATACAGACAACACATAATCAAGGGGCTCTAGTTCTCTATTAATTTTCTCGGCAAACTTAGTAGATATAAACGAATGAGTAGAACCCGAATCAATCAACACATAAGCATCTTGGGAGCAAATTAGAAGTATACCTGACACTACTGCCTCAGCATTCTGAGTATCTCCTGGTACCAACGCAAACACTCTGCCCTGTCTCATCTGTCCTTTCCCAGCATTTCCCTTCTGAACGAAACCCGAGGTATTCTCACCTTTCTTGTTGTTATCAGTCTTTGTCTTGGGGCAATCCCTCACATAATGGCCCATCTCGCCACATTCATAACAGGCTCCAGATGTTCGTCGGCAGATCCCGAAATGCTGTTTCCCGCAATCCGAACACGTCGGTTTAGCACTCCCTTCCTGTCTTGGGTTACTAGTACTGCCCATGTTCGTTCTCTTCTTGGTACCCAGCTGTCCTCGGCGATTGTCATAGTTCTGCCTCTTTCGCTGGTTTTCTCCCGAGCTCTGGTATCGGTTCAAATTAGCTTCGGCCTGAATGGCTTTGTCCAATACTTCGGCATAAGTCGGCATATCGAGCAAGTTGACCCGGTCTTGAATCGGTCCACGAAGCCCACACTCGAACTTCCTGGCCTTCATATATTCATCGTCGGTCATGTGAGGTACAAACCTTACCAACTCAGTAAAAGCGCGGTCATATTCCGCCACTGTTCTGTTACCTTGCGTCAGAGTATGAAATTCGGTTGCTTTGCGGTTTCGAACACTTAGGGGAAAATGTTTCTTGTAGAACAGCTCTAAGAATCGGGTCCAGGTCAAATCTGGATTGCTCCCTCTAACCATCATCCACCACCTGCGGGCGTCATCGTCTAATGTGAATGCTGCCAACGTCACTTTCTGTGCGTCGGTGCTAGGGAAGATCTCAAATAACTTTTCCATCTCCAAAACCCATGCCTCAGCCTTCATCGGCTCTATTCCCCCAGAGAATCTCGGTGGCCTCATCTTCTTGAACTCCCTGATCAAAGCTATCGTGCCATTCCCATATAAGGCAGGCTGCGGGGGAACTTGCGGCACTGGCGGAGGTGGAACTACGTTTCGGCCATTGGTCTGCTCGGCCTGAGTCGACGTAGCACTAGCGAACTGCTGTCTGGTTTGCCTCAACTCGCGGGCCAAACCCTCAACTAATCTTTCCAATCTGTCCATTCTGTCTTCGGGCTGATCTCGGCTAAGCGGTGGTCTACCTCTCCTCATGACGCTATGAGTATGCAAAGTATGACTTTAAAACAATTAAGCACATAACCACATAGGCAAATAGCAAATAAGTATATCAAAACAATGCACACTTCACTCAAGCAACAAATACCATGATGCAACCCTAACATCTTTCTAAGGAAAACCCTATGCTCTTCAGGACTCAAAGTGTGTGAATAGCGTATACCGAGGAACTTGTGCTCTGATACCATTCTGTCACGACCCCAAACCGCCCCTAGTAGTTTGGTGCCGTGATGGCCAGTAATCCGTAATTACCGAAGGCCAACTTTTCAAACTTAACACAATCAGAGTATGGATATGGGGCTCACAAATGCGGAAGCGATAAATCAAATACAAGTGGTCCACAAGAGCAGTGCATGGATCAAAGAAATGCCAAACATTCCAATTAACTTTACAACTTAAATACAATAAGGCAAAAACACATGTTACATCTTGATCAAAAGGCTTCTCGAGCCGACATATACAAAATACAGCTAATACAAGTCAAGAAGCATGATTTTCAAGATTTGCCGACATGCAAGGCAGGGCACCGCCGACGTAAATACAAAAGTAAGCCGACGTAAGTACGAATCCAAAACAAGCATCCAAAACGATCTAGGCGTCGCCGCCGTCCTGCTCAACACCTACATATATATAGAGGGGTGAGTACAAAACTCAGTGAATGGTACCAGTAATAAAGGTTTTACATGAATATAGCCGAGGTCCTTCAAACAAACTCATCAACAATAGCAAGACGAGGGATGAACCGTATTCATCGATCAAATATTTCAAGTATTCAAAGATGTTTACTGACATAGGCAAAGCAAGAGATGAACCGTATTCATCATTCAGGTATCATAACATCGGCGAAGCAAGGGATGAACCGTATTCATCATTCAGGTATCATAACATCGGCGAAGCAAGGGATGAACCGTATTCATCATTCAGGTATCATAACATCGGCGAAGCAAGGGATGACCCGTATTCATCATTCAAGTACTGTACGATCCGTAATTCGTTTGGTCAAAAGTATTGCGAAAGCTTAGAGTCCTCCAATACAAGGGACTTGTGTTACTTAGGCCCGTAGCCCGATTTAACAAGGACCGTATCCTTTTATACTTAGTACTGCGAAAGTTTAGAGTCCTCTAGTACAAGGGACTTGTGTTACTTAGGCCCGTAGCCCGATTTAACAAGGACCGTATCCTCTTCAAAGATGGCATCAACAAGGAGTATACTTGACATATCAAAACAAGAGCTATTTATTCATGCTAACAAAATACTTTTGTCAAAACAAGGCAAGCAAGATTTATCCAAAACCAGTTTAACATAGCTTTATCAATAATACCACTCACCTAGTCCTTCAGGTGTAGACTCAAGCAAATATCGAGGACCTACAATCACATGGCAAGTCACATTCTCAAAGCAAGCTCTATATACGTGCAAATGATCTCAGCACTCTTGCCAGATCCAAGTCAAAGATAAAGCAAAACAAGCTGGGAGCTTAATCACTGCTCCCGTTCATGAAAACACACTGGGTACCGTCTAGGACTAAGCCGAGGTCCCGTTAAACATGGTCAGGAAAAACCTGGGTTTTCCTTTGAAGAATATGAAGAACATGATCATTTGAAAGATGGATGCAAGTTCACTACTTGTTATAAAATCTAAGTTTTCATGTCAAGAGTTCAAAAATATGGACCTGGGTACCCACTCAAGAAAGTCATGCAAGAACAAACACAAAACATGGTTTCTGTTCAAATTTTCGGATCAAAACGAGATTTCCTTCCAGAACACGTGAAAACCATTTTCTCTTTCCAAAACCAACTTCAAAACAATGCATGACATGCAACACAAATCCGATCATGCAATGCAGCTAGATAATCAACAACAACAACAAAAGTAGGTCAAGATTCTAACCTCAAAACTCGAATCCAACGGTTCAAACCACGAAGATCAAACTTGGAAGACTTCCTCTCACTCAAGGACTTCTCTAGAGTTTCTCTCTCTAAAACAAAGATTTGAGACAAGAAAATGATGTGTTCCAAGGTCTGCCGGCTGTCTTAACAACTAGCTCGGACACGTGGCATTAACGGGTTGGTTCAGCTCAAAAAGGTGATTGATAGATAAGACAGGTCTCTGACAAAGTGTATGCAGCAAGCTCGGGTAAGGCACATCGGCGATAAATGACATCGGCTCAATCAATGATCCGGTAACAGGGTAACAAAGACATCGGCTAGGGAGGACGACACTTGACTAAGCTGTGCCACACCTTGGCCGGGGTGTACCACATCTCGGCCTAGGCCATACCTGCCTGCAGACAAGGTTCAAGTGCAGAACATCTCGGCAAGGAATGCCCGAGGTGAAGATGGGGTTGAGCAAGATCTCAAGATAGTTCTAAGTACAAAGGGTCAAAGGCGGACTAAGCTCAAGATGACCTCGGCTACGCACATACACACTAAGCAAGGATCAAAGTCATGCAACAACTATAAGCAGATCAAGGAAAAACAAAACCTTCAAATTAGCATAACAAGCAAGATCATGCAAGTATGTATGTAAGCATGACAAGAGTAAGGTGAGGGTTGTTACAAATTTACTGAGAATTACCGGGAAATTACTGAGAATTTACTGAATAATTAACAGGGAATTTACTAAGTAATTTAGTGGGAATTTACTGAGTAAATTACTGAGAATTTACATGCAATTAGCTGAGTAATTTAGTGAGAATTTACTGAGAATTTATTGAGTAATTACTGAGAATTTACAGGGAATTTACTGAGCAATTTATTGAGAATTTACTGGGAATTTAATTAGAATTTACTTGGAATTTAGTGAGTAATTTGCTGAGAATTTATTGCGAATTTACAGAGAATTAACTGAATAATTTACTGGGAACTAAATGAGTAATTTGCTTAGAATTTATTGTGAATTTACTGAAAATTTACAGCGAATTTACTGAGAATTTTCTGAGTAATTTACTGGGAATTTATGGAGAATTTACTGAATAATTTAATGAGAATTTACTGGAAATTTATTGAGTAATTTACTAAGAATTTACTGCGAATTTGCTGGGAATATACAGAGAATTTACTTGGAATTTATTGAGTAATTTACAGAGAATTCACTGGGAATTTTTTGAGTAATTTACTAGGAATTTACTGAAAATTTACTAGGAATTTACTGAGAATTTACTAAATAATTTGCAGAGAATTTACAAGGAATTTACTAAGAATTTGTTGAGGAATTTACTGAGAATTTACTAGGAATTTACTAAGCAATTTACTTGAAATTTACAGAGTAATTTACTGAAAATTTACTGAGAATTTACTGAGTAATTTACTAAGAATTTACTTGCAATTTTCTGAGTAATTTATTGGGAATTTGTTTTGAATTGACTGAGCAATTTATTGAGAATTTACTGAGTAATTTATTGGGAATTTACTGAGTACTTTTCTAAGAATTTACAGAGAATTTACTGAGTAATTTACAAAAAATTTACAAGGAATTTACTGGGAATTTACTAAGTAATTTATTAAGAATTTACTTGAAATTTACTGCGAATTCACTGAGTAATTTACAAGGAATTTACTAAGTAATTTATTTGGAATTTAATGGGAATTTACTGAGTAATTTACTGAACATTTATTAAGTAATTTACTCTGAATTTACTGAGTAATTTACTTAGAATTCGCTAAGTAATTTATTGAGAATTTACTGGGAATTTAATAGAAATTTGTTGAGTAATTTACTGAGAATTTACCGGAAAATTACTGAGAATTTACTGAATAATTAACAGGGAATTTACTAAGTAATTTACTGGAAATTTACTGAGTAATTTATTGAGAATTTACATGCAATTAGCTGAGTAATTTAGTGAGAATTTAGTGGGAATATATTCAGTAATTTACTGAGAATTTACAGGGAATTTACTGAGCAATTTATTGAGAATTTACTGGGAATTTAATGAGAATTTACTTGGAATTTAGTGAGTAATTTGCTGAGAATTTATTGTGAATTTACAGAGAATTAATTGAGAATTAACTGAGTAATTTACTGTGAATTTACAGCGAATTTACTTAGTAATTTACTTAGAATTTAATGGGAATTAAATTAGTAATTTGCTTATAATTTACTGTGAATTTATTGAAAATTTATAGCGAATTTACTTAGTAATTTACTGAGAATTTACTGAGTAATTTACTGGGAATTTACGGAGAATTTACTGGGAATTTACTGAATAATTTACTGAGAATTTACCGAGAATTTACTGCGAATTTGCTGGGAATATACGGAGAATTTACTTGGAATTTACTGAGTAATTTACAGAGAATTCATTGGGAATTTTTTGAGTAATTTACTGGGAATTTACTGAAAATTTACTAGGAATTTACTGAGAATTTACTAAATAATTTGCAGAGAATTTACAAGGAATTTACTAAGTAATTTAATGAGAATTTATTGGGAATTTACTGAGTAATTTACAAAGAATTTACTGAGGAATTTACTGGGAATTTACTGAGAATTTACTAGGAATTTACTGAGAATTTACTTAGCAATTTACTTGGAATTTGCAGAATAATTTACTGAGAATTTACTAGGAATTTACTAAGTAATTTACTGAGAATTTACTTGCAATTTTCTGAGTAATTTATTGAGAATTTATTTTGAATTTACTAAGCAATTTATTGGGAATTTACTGAGTACTTTTCTGAGAATTTACAGGGAATTTATTGAGTAATTTACTAAAAATTTACAAGGAATTTACTGGGAATTTACTGAGTAATTTATTAAGATTTGTTTTTTTTAAATTTACTAAGAATTTAATAAGTAATTTACTTTTAATTTACTGGGAATTAAATGAGAATTTACTTAGAATTTACTAGGAATTTACTGAGTAATTTGCTTAGAATTTACTTAGTAATTTACGGGGAATTTACGGAGAATTTACTGGAAATTTACTGAATAATTTACTGAGAATTTACTGGAAATTTACAGAGAATTTACTACGAATTTACTGGGAATATACGGAGAATTTACTTGGAATTTACTGAGTAATTTACAGAGAATTCATTGGGAATTTTCTGAGTAATTTACTGGGAATTTACTAAATAATTTGTAGAGAATTTACAATGAATTTACTAAGTAATTTAATGAGAAGTTATTGAGAATTTACTGAGTAATTTACTAAGATTTTACTGAGGAATTTACTTAGAATTTCCTTAGAATTTACTAGGAATTTACTGAGCAATTTACTTGAAATTTATAGAGTAATTTACTGAGAATTTATTAGAAATTTACTGAGTAATTTACTGAGAATTTACTTGCAATTTTCTGAGTAATTTATTGAGAATTTATTTTGAATTTACTGAGCAATTTTGTAATAACCCACATTCATGTCTTAGTCATGTTCATGTGCCTTTGCATGATTTCGTCTTGTTAAGCTTGCATTTGTAGACTTTGACTTGTTTTGTCTAAGTAAAGGTCCTTGTCTTGTTTTGTGCTTATGTGATTTGCCTAAGTGTTGTATGCATGCTTTGTTTCTTCCTTGTTGTCTCAAGCCTAGGTCATGTTAAGCCTAGGTCATACCTTTGAACCTCTTACACCTAGGACCATCTTGGAACCACTTTGGTTGACCTCCACCATCATCTAGGGATATTGGCCGAGATGTCATCATCTAGGCCGAGGTGAGCATCACCTAGGCCGAGATGTGTATCATCTAGGCCGAGATGTTATCATCTAGGCGTCCTAGTTCTTTGATCCTTGCATCTAGTGATCTTGTTCCTGGACTGGAATGATCTAGACCGAGGTGTGGCACATCTAGGCTAAGGTGTGGCACAGCTAGGCCAAGTGTTGTTCTTCCTAGCCAAGATCATTGTTCCCTTACTTGCTGAAGCCTATGTACTAGCCGAGATCATTACCTGCCGGAGTGCCCATGTCATCTTACTTGTTGTATACACTTTGTCTTACACATGTCTTGTCTTTCTATCACCTTTTGAGGAAGTCCAATCGGTAGTGCCACGTGTCCCAGCAGAGGGTTAAGTCAGCCGGCAGAGACAGAGAAAACATATCATTTGTCATATCCTTGTCTTTGAAAAGAGAGAAGCTCTAGGAAGAGGAGGAAGGGGCTCTTAGAGAGGGAATAGATTTCCAAGCTTGATCTTCACACCTTGAACTGTTAGATCCGTGTCTTGAGGTTAGATTCTTGGTCTACTGTTGTTGTTCTTTATATTTATCCAATCACATTGCATGATCTAGCATGATTTATGAGCCATGCATTGATTTAAAGTTTGTTTTAGAAAGAGAAAATGATGTTCTTGTGTTCTTGAAATAAAATCATATTTTGATCCGAAAGTTTGTATCAAGATCCATGTTTTTGTGTTTGTTTTATAAGATCTTCAAGTATGGGTACACAGGTCTATGTTTTCGAACTCATCTCATGAAATCTCAGATTTTGAATAAAGAAGTTATGATTTTAGCATTCATGTTCTTCATGTTCATGTCCTTTATGTTCATCAAGAGGGAAACCCAGATTTCCAGACCTCATTTCCCTAGGTGTGATCACTGAAACCACTCTTGCCTAGATCTCACACCTAGGCCAAGCATCGTATCTCACCTTGGCCTACCTTGCATGATCACTTGCACCTTAGTCTATCTTGCATGCACACCTAGGCCGATCACCACACACCTAGGCTAACCACTGCACACCTAGGCCGACCATGGTACACCCTTGCCGGCACCTTATAACACCTCGGCAGGCTGCACACCGAAGCCTAGGTAACCACACCTCGGCCAAGAGGTGTGGGACCTCGGCCAAGACCTCCCGAATTCACCTAGCTAGGTCATTTTTTCCTAGATCATCTTTGTGTATCCATTCCAAGACCTGGTTGGTACCCAGCATGTTTTCCCTAGATGAAAAACAGTGTTTTAAATCCCAGCATGTTTTACTTTGTCTTGACTTGGTTTTGGAAAGAAATGCCGAGATCATTTGCACTCATGTAAAACTTGTTTTGAGAATGCATTTCATATCCATCTTTGAGCATTCCTTCTTGTCTTCTTGAAATGTATTCAGTAGACTTTATTATGTATTTGTAGGTCATGGATTCTGGCCTTAATCCCTACACCCGAAGAGCTATGTGAGTGGTATTTTTAATAAAGCTATGTTATAAAGTTTTGATAAAGCTTTGCTTCATTTTGGAAAAGTATTTGATCAAGCATGAATGATTATCCCTAGTTTTTGTATCAAGTATTATCTTGTTTTGATGACATTCTTGGAAAGTCCTTCCATGCTAGGGGACTTTAAGCCCATGTAGCACCATGTTTGAGAGATCTCTGCCATCGACGGTCTTGTACGGATGGCCCCACCGACAGCCTTGTGCGGGTGGATTTGTCTAATTGATTCCAGGTCGATTATTCCCTTGTTTTGTCCGGAATGTCATCACCCCATGTATTATGTAGATGTTATTAAACATCCCAAGAAGATTTGAAAGACTATGATTGATGAACTTGATTAATCCCATGTTTTGTTACAAGCTATGATTATGTATTGTTTTGATAAAGATCTCGGATATCATTCATTTAAACCTTTATTACTAATATCATTCACTGAGTATCCAAGCTCACCCTCTCCTTATATATATATATATATGTAGGTGGCAAGCAAGAAGGCGGTGACGCCTAAGATGTTATGTGCAATATGTTTGATTCATGTTCTGTATCGTCTTGAAGATTATGCTTCTTAGTTTGTAATTCATGTCTTTTGTATACTTCGGCTTGAGAAGCCTTTTAATCAAGATGTAATATTTGTACTTTATTTTATTTGTACACAAGTTGTAAAGCCATGTTAAAATGCATGTCATTTCATTTGATCTATGCACAGCTCTTATGGACTACTTAGATTTAAATTTACTTCCGCACATGTAGGCCCCATATGTATACTCTGATTGTGTGTGAATCTTTGTAAGTTGGCCTTTGGTAATCTCGGATTACTGGCCATCACGGCACCATTCTACTAGGGGCGGGATGGGGTCGTGACAGATTGGTATCAGAGCACGAGTTCCTTATAATACGTTATTCACACACTTTGAGTCCTAAAGAGCATAGGATTTCCCTTAGAATGATATTAGGATTGCATCATATTGCTTGCTACTTGACAAGATGTGCATCATCTCGGCATGATCATATTTAATTGCATACATGTCTATTTGTTCATTTTGTTTTAAAAAAAAGTCACATTTTGCATACCCCTAGCATCATGAGAAGGGGTAGACCTCCAATTAGCCGAGATCAATCCGAGGACAGGTTAGACAGATTAGAAAGGATGGTAGAGGGTTTGGCCCATGAGTTGAGACAAGCAAGGCAACAAAACACTAGTACTACATCCACTCAGGCTGAGCAAATAGACGGCCGACATGCAGTTCCGCCTCCACCTCCTCCAGTGCCGCAAGTGCCTCCACAGCCAACTTTATTTGGGGATGGCACAATAACTTTGATCAAAGAATTCAAGAAGATGAATCCGTCGAAATTCCATGGGGGTATAGAGCCGATGAAGGCAGAAGCATGGATTCTTGAGATGGAGAAGTTGTTCGAGGTTTTTCCCAGCACCGACGCTCAGAAGGTGTCATTGACAGCATTCACATTGGACGACGACGCTCATAGGTGGTGGATGATGATCTGAGAAGGTAATCCAGACTTGACTTGGGCCAGATTTTTGGAGTTATTCTATGACAAGCATTTCCCTCTCAGCGTCCGAGATCGCAAGACCACAGAATTCTAGACTTTGACACAGGGTAACAAAACAGTGGCTGAATATGATCGTGTTTTCACCGAGTTGGCAAGGTATGCACCTCACATGGTCAATAATGAATACAGGAAAGCTAGGAAGTTTGAGAGTGGACTTCGAGGACCAATACAAGATCGGGTTAATATGCTCAACATGCCGACTTATGCCGGAGTGTTAGATAAAGCCATCATGGCAGAAGCTAACTTGATCAGAAGTTAGGGTTCAGGGGAGAATCAGAGAAAGAGGCAGGATTATGACAATCGCCAAGCACTGTCCGATGTTAATAAGAAGGTAAATGTGGGTAATTCAAGCAACTCAAATCAGGAAAATGGCACCAGGCCGACGTGTGCAAGTTGCGGGATGCGACATTTTGGAGTTTGTCATTGGGCATCTGGGGCATGCTTTGAATGCGGTGAGATGGGTCATCGTATTAAGGATTGTCCCAAGATAAAGACTGGGGATGGTAAGAAGAAATGAGAATATGACATCCGGAATTGTTTTTGCGGCAAGGTAACTTAAGTTTGGGGACCAAACTTCTTTAAGGAGGGTAGAATGTAATAACCCACATTCATGTCTTAGTCATGTTCATGTGCATTTGCATGATTTCGTCTTGTTAAGCTTGCATTTGTAGACTTTGAGTTGTTTTGCCTAAGTAAAGGTCCCTGTCTTGTTTTGTTCTTATGTGATTTGCCTAAGTGTTGTATGCATGCTTTGTTCCTTCCTTGTTGTCTCAAGCCTAGGTCATGTTAAGCCTAGGTCATGCCAAGCCTAGGTCATGTTAAGCCTAGGTCATGCCAAGCTTAGGTCATGTTAAGCCTAGGTCATGTCAAGCCTAGGTCACACCTTTGAACCTCTTACACCTAGGACCATCTTGGAACCACTTTGGTTGACCTCCACCATCATCTAGGCCAAGGTGAGCATCACCTAGGCCAAGATGTGTATCATCTAGGCCGAGATGTTATCATCTAGGCGTCCTAGATCTTTGATCCTTGCACCTAGTGATCTTGTTCCTGGACTAGAATGACCTAGACTGAGGTGTGGCACATCTAGGCCAAGGTGTGGCACAACTAGGCCAAGTGTTGTCCTTCCTAGCCGAGATCACTGTTCCCTTACTTGCCGAAGCCTATGTACTAGCCGAGATCATTACCTGCCGGAGTGCCCATGTCATCTTACTTGTTGTATACACTTTGTCTTACACATGTCTTGTCTTTCTATCACCTTTTGAGGAAGTCCAATCCGGTAGTGCCACGTGTCCCAGCAGAGGGTTAAGCCAGCCGACAGAGACAGAGAAAACATATCATTTGTCATATCCTTGTCTTTGAAGAGAGAGAAGCTCTAGGAAGAGGAGGAAGGGGTTCTTAGAGAGGAAATAGATTTCTAAGCTTGATCTCACACCTTGAACCGTTAGATCTGTGTCTAGAGGTTAGATTCTTGGTCTACTCTTGTTGTTCTTTATATTTATCCAATCACATTGCATGATCTAGCATGATTCATGAGCCATGCATTAATTTAAAGTTTGTTTTAGAAAGAGAAAATGATGTTCTTGTGTTCTTGAAATAAAACCATGTTTTGATCCAAAAGTTTGTATCAAGATCCATGTTTTTGTGTTTGTTTTCATAAGATCTTCAAGTATGGGTACCCAGGTCCATGTTTTTGAACTTATCTCATGAAATCTCAGATTTTGAATAAAGAAGTTATGATTTTAGCATTCATGTTCTTCATGTTCATGTCCTTCATGTTCTTCATGTTCATCAAGAGGGAAACCCAGATTTCCAGACCTCATTTCCCTAGGTGTGATCACTGAAACCACTCTTGCCTAGATCTCACACCTAGGCCAAGCATCGTATCTCACCTTGGCCTACCTTGCATGATCACTTGCACCTTAGTCTATCTTGCATGCACACTGTAGACGTCCCCGAACGCCCCGGGAGGCTGAGTCCCGTTCTGTTCATTTGGGGTCACTACAGCTCAGGACTCTCAAATTTGTCACGGTTCTTAATCTGAACCAAAGAGTCCAAATCCGGCAAATCGTTTTGAGAAAAATAGATTTTTGAAAGAAGTGCCAAACATGGACTGCTTTGCCAGATACAGAGTCGCCACCTAAATATTTTATTTTGGGAAATTTAGGAAACCCTGACTCGTTGCCTAAGGCCACGTGTCCGTCATCACCAAAGTTGCCTCGGCTCGGGAACTTGGGTACGATTGGGGAAGGTCACTCCGTGAGCACCCCCGCTCGCCCGATCAAAGATCGGCCTCTACTAACCATGATATCTAGTTTTGAAAACATTGTGTGTTCTTATTCCGGTTATTAGCCTAGATTTACTATGTGATGCGCGCAGCATACAAGTATAGACTGGGTCGCCCGAATTGGAAGAAAACATTTCATGTTTGTTTTTTTGAAAGTTGGTTTGCTACTCGCAAGTAGGCTTAAAATGCAGATTTTGCCACCCTCAGGTGGGCTTAGAAAAGATGATTTTGCCACTATCTAGTGGGCTTAAAACAAACAGTTAATGATTTATTCCAATCCAAGTAACCCAACCTTCACCTACAGGCACTCAGGCAGTTATATCACATAAGCAATTAGCCTCATGGTAAGCATGCTATTCATGGCAGTCACTCACACGCATGCAAGGATGCTAAAGCATAGAACTTACCGAGTACTCCAAGCCAAAACAGACATTCATTAGGAATCCATGCATGAATCCTAACTATACAGAAATGCCTAATGCAACACATGCAAAATGCAACTATAGCAGGCTCGGCTATTCTAAACATGGCATATGGAATGCTACAACTAACATGTGTTCAACTTGGAATTGAAAATACAATGCAGTTAGTATGATGCGCCGAGTCCGGTGCATGCAAAACAGATGGATGAATGCAAACATGCTATCATACTGTATGCTAATTGAAATATGCCCTAATCTAACCATCATAAGCGGATAAATAAAAGGGAGAAAGACGTGGGGTTGGAAGACATACAACACACACACGCACACTTATTACAGTTATACCCTCGCGCAGAGGGTCCGAATAAATATACAGTCCTGAATAAAAGAATATTACAGTCCAAATAAATATTACAGTCCAAATAATATACAAATTCCTAATTAATTAACAAATTAACTAAGAAAGCTGTAAAACTGGCGTGCAAGCCAGGGACTGCCTTGCTTCTGATGAATGATGCATGTCTGGGCTGCCTTGCGCGGAAATCCACTGGGATGCCCCAATTAGCCTCTGTTTGCACCTGTTCTTGAAATGCGTGCCAAGCCTCGGAAGACCGTTGATTCTTGATTTGCTGCAACAGAGAGCAGGAAAGGGGCATGGCAATGTATTTTCACAAATATATGCATGCCTCGATCCTCGTGCCACCAATCACGCATATCGATGCATGATGGCCGAGGAGTCGAATTGTGCAACTCAATATAGAATGAATGCACATGAAAGTAAAACTAAAACCTAACTCCATCATGGATAATCCGGAGTGTCAGTGACTGGGAATTGAGACACGTTCCGTCACTCGGAGTACGGAACGTACCTCGTTTCCCGTGCTCGGGCTAACTCCTATCCCGAACATGATGCAATATGCATGATATGCATGAAATGCAACTAAGATACAATCCTAACATACACAATGTCATGGAATGGCATACACGCTGCACCAGGTAGTACACAACCGAGCATACACAATGCTATGGATGAAATGGCATACACAATGCAATAATGGGCTTATACCAACATGAGAGAGCCTCAGCCACACTCACATAGGAGGCCATCAGATGAAAACAAGACAACTCGAAATGCGTGCACGCGTGCACGCAAACCGAGGACCGACCCTCAGGCACCGAAATGCCACTCTAATGAGACATGGCAAGGACATGGAATATGATATGCAAACATGCAAAAATCAGCAGCAAAATGAGGGGCAAAACAGCCCCGAATCATGGCAAACTGATACCCAATGCATGGAATTTCTCCTGAAATGCAAGATTAAGTACGTGAAATGGCTTACAGCTATACAAAGCTTGCATAATTGGTACATGGAATGAAAAGACAGAAGCAAGGCAGCCTCAAAATAAGCATTTTTACAGTTCAAAGCATGGCCAAAAAGCAAACACAAATAGGGAAAAAATAGCATGCAAAAATGGCCCTAAATATGAGATAATGAAGCAACTCATAGCTGCTGACCCCAAACAGATTAGGACCCTTCAACAAAGTTGAAGAGGGGACCAAAACATGATCTTTTACAGTTTATGGCAAACCACAAAAATCAGCACAGGTATGACTAAATTCTCATGCAAGAAATGGGCCAAAAGATGGCCAAAGAAGCAAGTAGTGGTTGCTGGCCTTAAACACAAAGGGGCCCTTCAACAACATTGAAGAGGGGCCAAAAATAAAGCACTTTACAGTTGAGGGCCGGACCCAAAACAGTATGCAAATATGTCCAAAATGCTATGCAAAAATGAGGCCCAAAAGAGAGATATAACATGAAGTGTATAAAAGAAGCCTCAAACCATGAAAGGCCCTTAATGAAACATGAATAATGGACCAAAATAAGACTATTTTCAGTTCTGTAAAAAGACCAAAAACAGAAGTACAATGGGCTGCATGAAGTGGCAGATGGAGGTCCTAAACAGTGATGAGCCCTTCTTCAATGTTGAAGAGGGGCTCAAAATAAGCCTATCTACAGTTTACATCATGCTCCAAAACAGATCACACACAGGCCAAAAATACTATGCAAGATAATGGCATTTAAGAAGGATAATGAAGCAAGTGTAAGGTAGGGACCTCAAATGACAAAAGTCCCTTAATGAAACATGAAATAGAGCTCAAATGAAGGGCACTTTCAGTTTTGGCTGGAGCTCAAAACAGTAAGCGTGTGTGGCTAAGAAATAACACAAAAATGAGCTCAAAAGAGGGGAAATAGGACTTACCCTTGAAGACAAGTCTTGGATGCTTCTTGGCTTGAGTTTGCAGTACCCTTAGGCCTAGGAGAACACCCTCAAACTTCTGGAGTGGAGTAGTGGTGGTGATGCTTGGTGGTGATGAAGAAATGAGGTAGGGTTTTAGGGTTTTAGAGCTTGGAGATGGAGATGGAGATGGATACTATGCAAGAGACTTTAGGGAATTTTTTGTAACCCTTCTCTCAATGCTGGAGGACAGTAATATGGACCAAAGAGAGGGAGGGCATGGAGGGAAAGAGTGGGGGAAAAAAGGACTAACCTCCCCCCACAAGCTGTCCCCTGGATACAGATATTTTTGGGGGAAAACAGCTATACAGCTATACAGCTATAAAGTACTCACCCTAACGATTATGGCCGGCCACTTTTTGGAGCTGCAAGTGGCCGGCCGACCACCTCCCATGGCCGGCCGACCAAGGGTCAAAAGGGTCAAGGTGAATTAGTGGCCGGCCACCACAAATTGCTGTCCTCCCAGGTCCCCTCATCACAACCCTGTGGTTCAAAATTGCAAACTGTAAAACAGGAGAGAGAATAGGCCATTTTTAGGAGGGGTTCAAAAGGGTCAAGAAACATTAGTGGCCGGCCACCAACTTTTAGGGTCCTCCCTTGTGTGTGCATCACAAATATGTGGTTAAAAGTTCAAGAAAATGGCCCAAGGGTGTTCAACATTGGCTCGGAAGTGAGAAAAACGGGCGTTGGAGGGCGCCGGAGGATATATAACTGGTTGCTGAAACAATTGCTGGCCTCCCACCCTTCTACGGCCTTCCTGGTGATGAAACAGAGGTACCTGCCAAAAATGAACGGAAACCGATGCAAAACGAATGTTCGGGGGCCAAAACGCGCAGTTCGGGGCCCCGAAAACTGCTTGTTAAACACCGAAAGTGGTACTCGACCACGAAGTGGGTCTCTCAGACGTCAGTGTCCCTCAAAAGGGAGTAAATATGATGCATGCCAAAAATCAGAGCAAAAGGAGGTGGTTAAGCGGTCCCGAACCGAGGCACACGGCCTGACGGCTCTGAAAACCGAGAACCGGGCTCCGAAATGGGAAAAATGGGCTACAGCCACAAAATGTAGCCCACGGCCACTGAGAGATGGTCTACGGGACCTCTCCCTCCCCTCAGGAAAAGAAACAGAGAAAACTGAGCCTGGTTCACAAACCGAGGCAAGGCACAGAAGAGGGTTCGGAAATCCGGAGGCAGGGCTCACGGCCAAGACTCTGAAACTTCTGAACGAGCACATTATGTAACATCACCAAGCGCTCAATCGGTGACGTCTGAGTCTTAAGGTCGGTCAAAAATGGGGTGTCTACACACACCTAGGCCGACCACCACACACCTAGGCTAACCACTGCACACCTAGGCCGACCATGGTACACCCTTGTCGGCACCTTGTAACACCTCGGCAGGCAGCTGCACACCGAAGCCTAGGTAACCACACCTCGGCCAAGAGGTGTGGGATCTCGGCCAAGACCTCCGGGATTCACCCAGTTAGGTCATTTTTGCCTAGATCATCTCTGTGTATCCATTCCAAGACCTGGTTGGTACCCAGCATGTTTTTCTTAGATGAAAAATAGTGTTTTAACTCCTAGCATGCTTTACTTTGTCTTGACTTGGTTTTGGAAAGAAATGCCTGGATCATTTGCACTCATGTAAAGCTTGTTTTGAGAATGCATTTCATATCCATCTTTGAGCATTCCTTCTTGTCTTCTTGAAATGTATTCAGTAGACTTTATTATGTATTTGTAGGTCATGGATTCTGGCCTTAATCCCTACACCTGAAGAGCTATGTGAGTGGTATTTTTAATAAAGCTATGTTATAAAGTTTTGATAAAGCTTTGCTTCATTTTGGAAAAGTATTTGATCAAGCATGAATGATTATCCCTAGTTTTTGTATCAAGTATTATCTTGTTTTGATGACATTCTTGGAAAGTCCTTCCATGCTAGGGGACTTTAAGCCCATGTAGCACCATGTTTGAGAGATCTCTGCCATCGACGGTCTTGTACGGATGGCCCCACTGACGGCCTTGTGCGGGTGGATTTGTCTAATCGATTCCAGGTCGATTATTTCCTTGTTTTGTCCGGAATGTCATCACCCCATGTATTATGTAGATGTTATTAAACATCCCAAGAAGATTTGAAAGACTATGATTGATGAACTTGATTAATCCCATGTTTTGTTACAAGCTATGATTATGTATTGTTTTGATAAAGATCTCAGATATCATTCATTTAAACCTTTATTACTAATATCATTCATTTAAACCTTTATTACTAATATCATTCACTGAGTATCCAAGCTCACCCTCTCCTTATATATATATATATATATATATGTAGGTGGCAAGCAAGAAGGCGGTGACGCCTAAGATGTTATGTGCAATATGTTTGATTCATGTTTTGTATCGTCTTGAAGATTATGCTTCTTAGTTTGTAATTCATGTCTTTTGTATACTTCGGCTTGAGAAGCCTTTTGATCAAGATGTAATATTTGTACTTTATTTTATTTGTACGCAAGTTGTAAAGCCATGTTAAAATGTATGTCATTTCATTTGATCTATGCACAGCTCTTATGGACTACTTAGATTTAAATTTACTTCCGCACATGTAGGCCCCATATGTATACTCTGATTATGTGTGAATCTTTGTAAGTTGGCCTTTGATAATCTCGGATTACTGGCCATCACGGCACCATTCTACTAGGGGCGGGATGGGGTCGTGACAAATTTACTGGAAATTTACTAAGTAATTTATTGGGAATTTACTGAGTAATTTTGTGATACCCCTCTCCCGTAATATGTTAATCGGTCCTTAATATGAGTATGATTATGTGTTTAGTATGATTTTGTGTGCCATTATGTGAAAATATGCGGCTTTGAACTTCTATCTGTTCACCGTAGGAATATCTATTTGAATAATCTGCTTTGGAAATTAAATTGGAGGCCTTATCGGCCACAGGACCCGAAATTGATTACGCTATTGTGATTGGCATAATTTTTAGAACCTACGGTGAAATTTAATTGAAAATTGATTCGGGTCAAATTAAATCGATTAAATTAATGAATTAGTGCCCAATTACTCTATATTATTATGTTATGACTTAGTGGGGCTCTATACACTCAAATACCCTCTTTGTTATTCTTCTTGGCTGAATTAAACACAAGAAATAGAGAAAGGAGTCGGCTAGAGAGAGGGAAAAGAGGAGAGTTGGGAGTTTGGCTCAAATTTATGAAGAATTGGAGGATTAAACTCAAGAAATTGCTATAGTTTGGAAGATTGAGCCTCTAGGTAAGCATTTGGTCTTGAATTCATAAGTTTGAAATTGTGATCTTGTAAGTTCAAGGGTTGTTTGTGATCAAGAGCATGTAATGAGTTGATTTTTGTTGAGTTTGAAGTCTTAGAACTCATGCATGTAAGAAATTACTTTGAATTTGCATGTTGAGCTTGAAACACATGATTCATGTAGAGTTTTGGTTAAAGCTCATGTTGTAATCACCATTTGTACCATCTAAGTTGAGAATGATGGGCATCTCCCACATGCATGTACAAATCATGGGAGTATAAGTCTTGAATGTTTGAATTTGGGCATGTTGGTGATGGGTTTGAGATATTTTGGGACATGCATGTAGATAAATCATGAAATTGAGCTTCCTAATGTTGTAATCTTGTATTGGTAGCATGTTAGCATGTGTAAATGTGTAATTTGAGCCATAACATGCATGAATTGTTAGTTGAAAGTCGAAATGAAGCTCAAGAACACAGTTCTGGGTTTTCCAGAATTTTGAGGTCCGCTCGAGCAGGGAACCTGACGCTCGAGCGGGAAATGCGTGCTCCCAGTACTTTTTGCAGACTTGATGTCCGCTCGAGCAGGGTAATTAACGCTCGAGCGTGGGAGCTATTTCGACAGGCCTTCCGCTCGAGCGTCCTATTTCACGCTCAAGCGTATTTTTGATGCAACCAGCGCTTTTGTAGGCCTATAGGGTTCGCTCGAGCAGGGAAGTCCACGCTCGAGCGGGGACCCTGTTTTCTGAAATTTTGTTCATGCGTTCTGTGTTTCGTTTTCCGTTCTCTTTCACTTGTAAGCACTCTTAGGCATATGTTAAGCATTGTAAATGAGTTGATGAGATAAGAATAAAGCCTAAAGAGGAATATGTGAATTAAAGAACGGATTGAACTGTTAGTGACCCTTTTGTGTTCATGAAATGTGTAGGGTCAAGTTCCAGGGCAAATCCACAGGCCGATCACTGTGAGTAATATCGATATTTGAAAGCTTATCAATGTCTAATTGTGTATTCCCTTATAAGCTTTATGAGTTGCTAACTGGGATTGTGGACAAAAGTCTGACATGAATGAGTAATTGGACCAAAGGTCGTTTTGATAATAATAAATGGACCAAAGGTCATTTTGATAATGATAAATGGACCGAAGGTCGTTTTGATAATAATAAATGGACCAAAGGTCGTTTTGATAATGATAAATGGACCGAAGGTCGTTTTGATAATGATAAATGGACCAAAGGTCGTTCTGATAGAAATGAATGGACCGAAGGTCATTTTGATAGAACTGAATGGACCGAAGGTCGTTTGATAGAAATGAGTGGACCAAAGATCGTTTGGACATGTATGAGTGGACCTAAGGTCGTTTTGACATGAATGAGTGGGCCGAAGGCCGTTTTGACACGAATGTATAGGCCAAAGGTCGTTTTGACGTAAACGAATGGGCCGAAGGCCATTTTGACAGAAATGTATGAGCCGAAGGCTGTTTTGACATAAATGAATGGGCCAAAGGCCGTTTTGACATGAATGGAGATCTGAATGGGCCAAAGGCCGTTTTGACATGAATGGAAATCTGAATGGGCCAAAGGCTAGAATGTTTGGAACTACAGTCACTTGATTTGAATTTCGTATAGTTATATATCTGTTAAATAGAAATATGAATTGGGCCCAAGGCCGTTTGGAACGTGTTGTTCTACATTGTTATGTAACTTCTGTATTTGATTTGATATTATTCACTGGGCTTTCGCTCACGCTCATTCATGTGTTTGTAGGTGAGCCAAGAGAAGTCCAGGCCCAGCCTCAGTGGAGTTGGTATGGAACAACTAAGGTTTTGAGAGAGTCAGCCCTTGTGTCTCACGCACGAGACCCGTCTTCACCCTTTTGTTATGTATTTATATTTTGTCAGGTTGGCGAAGTTTTGAATACGTCTGTATATAGTTTTCATGGGTTGGCTTAGTTTGGATGATCCTGTCTGTACAGAATCTTATGTCATTACACTTTCTATTGTGAGTTATTAACATATGTACATATGGATTGCTATGATGTGCCATGTAAGCACAGCTCTATGGACAAAGTTTAAAATTTGCTTCCATTTGGCCCCTTTACTCTGATGAGTTTTGTCTGGTTTAATTCGAGGCCGTAGGTAATCTCATGATTACTAGCCAGTTATGGCCTTAACCCATGGGGGCGGGTTCGGGTCGTGACAAATTTACTAAGAATTTACTTGAAATTTACTGAGAATTTAATAAGTAATATATTTTTAATTTACTGGAAATTTACTGAGAATTTACTGGGAATTTACTACGAATTCACTGAGTAATTTACTAGGAATTTACTGAATAATTTATTTGGAATTTAATGGGAATTTACTGAGTAATTTACTGGGAATTTACTGAATAATTTATAGAGAATTCACTAAGTAATTACTGAGTAATTTATTGAAAATTTATTAAGTAATTTACTTGGAATTTACTGAGTAATTTACTTAGAATTCGCTAAGTAATTTATTGAGAATTTACTGGGAATTTAATCAGCAATTTACTGGTAAATTACTAACTAATTTACTGGGAATTAAATGGAAATTTGCTGAGTAATTTACTGAGAATTTACTGAATAATTAATAGGGAATTTACTAAGTAATTTACTGAGAATTTACTGAGAATTTACATGCAATTAGCTGAGTAATTTAGTAAGAATTTGCTGAAAATTTATTGAGTAATTTACTGAGAATTTACAGGGAATTTACTGAGCAATTTACTAAGAATTTACTGGGAATTTAATTAGAATTTTCTTGGAATTTACTGAGTAATTTGCTGAGAATTTATTATGAATTTACTGAGAATTAACTGAGTAATTTACGGTGAATTTACAACGAATTTACTTAGTAATTTTCTGAGAATTTACTGGGAATTAAATGAGTAATTTGCTTAGAATTTACTGTGAATTTACTGAAAATTTGCAATGAATTTACTTAGTAATTTACTGAGAATTTACTGAGTAATTTACTAAAAATTTACGGAGAATTTACTGGGAATTTACTGACTAATTTACTGAGAATTTACTGGGAATTTACCGAGTAATTTACCGAGAATTTACTGCGAATTAACTGGGAATATACGGAGAATTTACTTGGAATTTACTGAGTAATTTATAGAGAATTCACAGGGAATTTTCTGAGTAATTTACTAGGAATTTACTGAAAATTTACAAAGAATTTACTAAGAATTTACTAAATAATTTGCAGAGAATTTACAAGGAATTTACTAAGTAATTTAATGAGAATTTATTGGGAATTTACTGAGTAATTTACTAAGAATTTACTGAGAATTTACTAGGAATTTACTGAGAATTTATTGAGCAATTTACTTGGAATTTACTGAGTAATTTACTGAGAATTTACTTGCAATTTTCTAAGTAATTTATTGACAATTTATTTTGAATTTACTGAGCAATTTACTGAGTAATTTATTGTGAATTTACTGAGTACTTTTCTTAGAATTTACAGGGAATTTACTGAGTAATTTACTGTAAATTTACAAGGAATTTACTGAGTAATTTATTAAGAATTTACTTGAAATTTACTGAGAATTTAATAAGTAATTTACTTTTAATTTACTGGGAATTTACTGGGAATTCACTGAGTAATTTACTAGGAATTTACTAAGTAATTTATTTGGAATTTAATGGGAATTTACTGAGTAATTTACTGAATAATTTACAGAGAATTTACTAAGTAATTTACTGAAAATTTATTAAGTAATTTACTTGGAATTTACTAAGTAATTTACTTAGAATTCGCTAAGTAATTTATTGAGAATTTACTGAGAATTTAATCAGCAATTTACTGGGAATTTAATGGAAATTTGCTGAGTAATTTGCTGAGAATTTACTGGGAATTCACTAAATAATTAATAGGGAATTTACTAAGTAATTTACTGAGAATTTACATGCAATTAGCTGAGTAATTTAGTGAGAATTTACTAGGAATTTATTGAGTAATTTTCTGAGAATTTAAAAGTAATTTACTGAGTAATTTATTGAAAATTTACTGGGAATTTAATGAGAATTTACTTGGAATTTACTTATTAATATGCTGAGAATTTATTGTGAATTTACAGAGAATTAACTGAGTAATTTACTGTGAATTTAAAGCGAATTTACTTAGTAATTTACTGAGAATTTACTGGTAATTTACTGAGTAATTTTCTTAGAATTTACTGTGAATTTATTGAAAATTTACAGCAAATTTACTTAGTAATTTACTGTGAATTTACTGAGTAATTTACTGGGAATTTACTGAATAATTGACTGAGAATTTACTGGGAATTTACTAAGTAATTTACTGAGAATTTACTGCGAATTTACTTGGAATATACGGAGAATTTATTAGGAATTTACTGAGTAATTTACAGAGAATTCACTAGGAATTTTCTGAGTAATTTACTAGGACTTTACGGAAAATTTACTAGGAATTTATTGAGAATTTACTAAATAATTTGCAGAGAATTTACAAGGAATTTACTAAGTAATTTAATGAGAATTTATCAAGAATTTACTGAGTAATTTACTAAGAATTTACTGAGGAATTTACTGAACAATTTACTTGGAATTTACAGAGTAATTTACTGAGAATTTACTTGCAATTTCCTGAGTAATTTATTGAGAATTTATTTTGAATTTACTGAGCAATTTATTGGGAATTTACTGAGTACTTTTTTGAGAATTTACAGGGAATTTACTGAGTAATTTACTGTAAATTTATAAGGAATTTACTCCGAATTTACTAAGTAATTTATTAAGAATTTACTTGAAATTTAATAAGAATTTAATAAGTAATTACTTTTAATTTACTGGGAATTTACTGCGAATTCACTGAGTAATTTACTAGAAATTTACTAAGTAATTTATTTGGAATTTACCGAGAATTTACTAAATAATTAACTGGGAATTTACTAAGTAACTTACTGAGTAATTTACTGAGAATTTACATGCAATTAGCTGAGTAATTTAGTGAGAATGTACTGGGATTTTACTGAGTAATTTACTGAGAATTTACAGGGAATTTACTGAGCAATTTATTGAGAATTTATTGTGAATTTAATGAGAATTTATTTGGAATTTACTGAGTAATTTGCTGAGAATTTATTGTGAATTTACTGAGAACTAACTGAGTAATTTACTGTGAATTTACAACGAATTTATTGAGAATTTACTAGGAATTAAATGAGAATTTACTGAGTAATTTGCTTAGAATTTATTGTGAATTTACTGAGAATTTACTAAGTAATTTACTGGGAATTTACGAAGAATTTACTGAATAATTTACAGAGAATTTACAGGAAATTTACCGAGAATTTACTACGAATTTACTAGGAATATATGGAGAATTTACTTGGAATTTACTGAGTAATTTACAAAGAATTCACTGGGAATTTTCTAAGTAATTTACTTGGAATTTACTAAAAATTTACTACGAATTTACTGGGAATTTACTAAATAATTTGTAGAGAATTTACAAGGAATTTACTAAGTAATTTAATGAGAATTTATTGGGAATTTACTGAGTAATTTACTAAGTAATTTAATGAGAATTTATTGGGAATTTACTGAGTAATTTACTAAGAATTTTTTGAGGAATTTACTGAGAATTTACTAGGAATTTACTGAGAATTTACTAAGCAATTTACTTAGATTTTACTGAGTAATTTACTGAGAATTTACTAGGAATTTACTGAGGAATTTACTGAGTAATTTACTTGCAATTTTCTGAGTAATTTATTGAGAATTTATTTTTAATTTACTGAGCAATTCATTGAGTAATTTATTGGGAATTTACTGAGTACTTTTCTGAGAATTTATAGCGAATTTACTGAGTAATTTACTGTAAATTTACAAGGAATTTATTGAGTAATTTATTAAGAATTTACTTGAAATTTACTGAGAATTTAATAAATAATTTACTTTTAATTTACTGGGAATTTACTCCGAATTCACTAAGGAATGTATTTAGTAATTTATTTGGAATTTAATGGGAATTTACTGAGAATTTACTGAATAATTAACAGGGAGTTTACGAAGTAATTTACTGAGTAATTTACTGAGAATTTACATACAATTAGCTGAGTAATTTAATGAGAATTTACTGGGATTTTACTGAGCAATTTATTGAGAATTTACTGGAAATTTAATGAGAATTTACTTGGAATTTACTAAGTAATTTGCTGAGAATTTATTGTGAATTTACTGAGAATTAATTGAGAAATTTACTGTGAATTTACAGCGAATTTACTTGGTAATTTATTGAGAATTGATTGGGAATTTACTGAGTACTTTGCTTAAAATTTACTGAAAATCCCAGTAAGTAATTTAATGAGAATTTACTGTGAATTTACTGTGAATTTAGAAGGAATTTACTAAGTAATTTAATGAGAATTTATTGGGAATTTACTGAGTAATTTACTAAGAATTTATTGAGGAATTTACTAAGAATTTACTGAGCAATTTACTTGGAATTTACAGAGTAATTTATTGGGAATTTACTGAGTAATTTACTGAGAATTTACTTGTAATTTTCTGAGTAATTTATTGAGAATTTATTTTGAATTTACTAAGCAGTTTACTGAGTAATTTATTGGAAATTTGCTGAGTACTTTTCTGAGAATTTACAGAGAATTTATTGAGTAATTTACTATAAATTTACAAGGAATTTACTGTGGAATTTATTAAGAATTTACTTGAAATTTACTGAGAATTTAATAAGTAATTTACTTTTATTTACTGTGAATTTACTGAGAATTTACCTGGAATTTACTGCGAATTCACTGAGTAATTTACTAGGAATTTACTGAGTAATTTATTTGGAATTTACTGAGCATTTACTGAATATTTACTGAAAATTTACTAGTAATTTACTAAGTAATTTACTTAGAATTCGGTAAGTAATTTATTGATAATTTACTAGGAATTTAATCAGCAATTTACTAGGAATTTACTGACTAATTTACTGGGAATTTAATAGAAATTTACTGAGTAATTTACTGGGAATATACTGAGTAATTTATTTAGAATTTACATGCAATTAGCTGAGTAATTTACTGAGAATTTACAGGGAATTTACTGAGCAATTTATTGAGAATTTACTTGGAATTTAATATAAATTTACTTGGAATTTACTGAGAATTTACTGGTGTAGACGTGCCCCCGGACTTCATGTTACAGTTTGGTCTCAAATTGTCACGGTTCTTAATTTGATCTCACAATGTGCAATGTGAGATTGATAAATCACCAAAGAGTCCAAATCCGGCAAATCGTTTTGGAAAACTGATTTTTAGAAAGAAGTGCCAAACATGGACTGCTTTGCCAGATATGGAGTCACCACCTAAATATTTTATTTTGGGAGAATTTAGGAAACGCTGACTCGTTGCCTAAGGCCACGTGTCCATCATCACCAAAGCTGTCTCGGCTCAGGAACTTGGATACGATTGGGGAAGGTCAGCTATGAGCACCCCCGCTCGCCCGATCAAAGATCGGCCACTACTAAACATGATATCTAGTTTTTGAAAACACGTGTTCTTATTCCAATTAATTAGCTAAAATTACTATGTGATGCGCACAACAAAACAAGTATAGACTAGATCGCCAAATTTGGAACAAAGCATCGCATATCCGTTTGTTTGGAAATGGTTTGAAGTTTGCTACTCGCAACCAGGCTAAAACACGGATTTAAATGAATTGTCCCAATTCAAGCAATCCAACCTTCACCCACGGGCATTCAGGCAGTTATACCACATAAGCAATTAACCTCATGGCAAGCATGCTGTCATGGCAACATATACACAGGCAGTATGCTAAAGCGTAAACACTCAAAGTGTACTCTGAGCCAAAACAAGAAACTAGTTAGAAATCATATATGATCCTAGTTCATGTTAAAATGGCTAATGCATCGCATGCAAAGTGCAACTAGAATAGGCTCGGCTAGTCTAAGAATGGCATGTGAAATGCGATAACTCGATACACATATTCAAGTTGGAATTGAAATACTATGCAATTAGTATGATGCGCCTAACCCGGTGCGTGCAATACGAATGAATGTATGCAAACATGCTAACATAAGTATGCTAATTAAAACATGACCTAAAATTAACCATCAAAGGCAGGTAAGTAAAAGGGTGAAAGACGTGGGGTTGGAAGACATTCACACACTCATGCACACTTATTACAAAATTTGCCCTCTCGACGGAGGGTCCGAAAGAATAATACAAATCAACTAACTAACAAGCTAATTAATTAATTGCAAAACCATTTAACTAATCAAACAAATTAATTAAGCTATGAAAACAGTAAATCAGCCTCGGAAAGAGGGACAAATGCATGCATGCTCGGCTTTGCTCGGAAATCGATTGCCATGCCACATATTGCCTCTGTTTGCACTGCTCTGCACCTCTGAAGACTGCAAAAGCCTCAAGGATGCTCCTGAACCACTCCCTGAGTGTTGTGGGAGGTCACCGGCCAAGACATAGGGCCACCGGTCATAGGCAACCGGTCATCGACCACAAATGAAGCCATCGGCCAACAATGCATAGCCGGCCGGCACTGAAGATGGCCGACCGACCATCTCTTATTGTAGAATCCTGTTTTTACTGCAGCAGAGGACAAACAGAGCATGTCAATGTATTTTCAAAGCAATGTTTGCACCACCACCCTCCTTAACATGTTTTAGACTCAAAAGAGTATGGTTGTCGACCCTTGGGCTACCAATCACGCATGATGGCCAAAGGAGTCAAGCGTGCAATTCAATATCAAATGAAATGCACAAAACACATACGGGTCCCAAACCTCTATCATGGTGGATCAAGAGGCAAGGGATGTATTCTTAATGTTATGCAACCTAGGTATGCAAGCTAGCTAATTTGACATGGGCATGCAAACAAGCAATATGCAATAGGCATACAACCTAAATAAATAAGCATGCAAGACACGTAGCAACAATGCCAATGACAAACATGCAACAACATGTGAGGTAAACATGCGACAACATGTTAAGCAACTTAACGAGAGATGCATGCCAAATGCAATACCACTTAAACATGTAACAACATGTTAAAAGGCCAAGTATGTAACAACATGCAAGGCAAGCATGCGACAACATGCAAAGGATGGACTTAAACCAATATGGACAACTCTCAAATAGGTCCAAATCAGTGACCAAAATGCAATAGAAAGAAGGACAAAAACACATACAAACATGCATGCCAATTGGCCTAACTCTTAAGCCTAGTAGAGAAACTCTTAAGAACACTTAAAAGAGGACAAACATGGACATGTGACAAACATGTTAAGCTCTGAAATCATGTTAGGAAAGGTGCCAAACCAATCAAACAAGGCAAGCAAAGCATGCAAGAAAGCTTAAAGCTTAAAGCTAGCCAAAGGGTTCAAACCATGGCCATACAAAACAAGCCCCAAAGGGCCAATAGGACCTAAAATAGTCCTAAGGCAGGTCCAAATGAGCCTAAAACATGCGAGGAATGAGGCCAAAACATGCTAGAACACAACTCCCAAAACATGAGGCATGCAAAGCCATAAAAGAGGCGTTACACTACACCTATCAAAACCAAACATGGTATGATTTAAGTGACCAAAATTAGAGTTATGGCATGCTAGAATGAGCCCAAAAAACCCGCTTAGATGGCATCCCAAAGGCCTAATCATGATGGCATACACAATGACACACTCATGAGGCATAACACACAAACTATCCAAAGCATGAAATAGGTGATAAATGCAAGTATTTGAGCATACTATATGGACTAAAATAACATAATAAGTGATGCCAAACCACTGAAATGGCCCAAGTAAAGCATGTCAAAGGATTCAATACTCAAAGCCTACAAGCTAGAGTACACGGTGGCTATACAAAGCAAGTCATGGACGACCAAAACAACCAAAATCAGAGCTTTAGCATGTTCAAACAAGGCTAGGAGCTTCATGAAGTTGAGCCAAAATCATGCTAAAAAGACATGTTACAACATGGTGCATGTTAAGGCAAATCATGGGATTACAAGACAAGTATACAAAGCATGCATGGTATGTCTAAACCAACTTGAAACAGAGATGTATCAAGGCAAAACAAGGCCTAATACACACTGAAATAAAGCCAAAACAAGCTAAGCATACAAGTTACAACATAAGCCACTTATGCAAGCATTTAAGACAACAAGAAGAGGGGATGGCCCTCTCCTATTTGAGACCTCAAAACCACCTCTCCACCACTGAAAATCCTCTGGATTTTAGTGGTAGTGTGACATCCCTGTTCTGTATTATGCTAATCAGTCTTTAATTTAAATATGATTATGTGTTTGATATAATTTTGTGTGCCAATTATGTGAATATATGTGATCTTGAAGTTCTATCTGTTCACCGTAGGGATATCTGTTGAATAATCTTTTTTTTTTGGAAATTAAATTGATGGCCTTACCGGCCACAGAACCCGGAATTGATTTCGCCATTGTGATTGGCATAATTTTTAGAGCCTACGGTGAAATTTAATTGAAAAATGATTCAGGCCAGATTAAATTGATTAATTAATGAATTGGTGCTCAAATATGTAATATTAAATTAATGAGGCTTAGTGGGGTTATATGGGACCCTTATGTATTCAACTCCCTCATTTTATTTCATTCTTGGCTGATTTAACTCTCTAGAGGAGGAGAGACCCGAATTAGAGAGAGAGAGAGGGGAGGAAATCAAAGTTTTGCTCTTGAATCTTGGAAGTCTTGAAGACAACTCTAGACTTGACCAAATTGGAAGAATTGAGCCCCTAGGTAAGCATTGATTCTTGAATTCATGAGTTTAATGTGTAATCTTGTGTGTTCAAGGGTTGTTTGTGATCAAGAGCATGATTTGAGTTGGTTTTATTGAAATTGAGGCTTGATATGTGCATGCATGTAAAGAACTCCTATGGAATCACAAAATCTAGCATGTAATTTGTGAAATTGTGAAAGATTGGTAGTGTAATCCCACATGCAAGCATGTCTTTGTTAAATTTTATGGGAATGAGCACTAATTACATTATTTGAAGTGAATATGAAGTCAAATGGGCATGCATGTCTGAATAATTGAAGAAGGGAGCTTTGAATGCATGAATATGTATGATAGAATTGAGTTTGGTGTCAATTTGAGACATGCAAGTGTTTAATCCTTGAAATTGAGCTCCATAATATGGTGTTTTGGTGTTTATACCTTGTTAGTATACTTATATGTGATATTTGAGCTACAACATGCATGATTTGTTGGTTAAAAGTCGGAATGGAGCTCAAGAACTCAACCTGGGATTCCCAGATTTTCGGCGTCTGCTCGAGCGGGTGAAGTGACGCTCGAGCGGAGAAATCGAGCTCCCAGCATTTTCTGCAGACATGGTTCCCGCTCGAGCGGGGAAGTTGACGCTCGAGCGGGGAGCTATGTAGACAGGCAGTCCGCTCGAGCGGCCGAGTTCACGCTCGAGCTGGAATTGAAGGCAACCAATACTTTCGTAGACCTAAGGGTCCGCTCGAGCGGGGAAGTCCACGCTCGAGCGGGGACCCTATTTTCTGAAATCCTGTTTTTGCATTTTGTGTTCTGTTTTCCGTTCTCTTTCACTTGCAAGCACTCTTAGGCATATGTTAAGCATTGTAAATGAGTTAATGAGATGATAATAAAGCCTAAAGAGGAATGTGTGAATTAAAGAACGGATTGAACTGTTAATGACCCTTTTGTGTTCATGAAACGTGTAGGGTCAAGCTCCAGGGCAAATCCACAAGCCGATCACTGTGAGTAATATCGATATTCGAATGCTTGTAAATGTCCAATTGTTTACTCCCTTTGAAGCTTTATGAATTGCTAATTGGGATTGTGGGATTGTGGACGTAAGTCTGATATGAACGCATAAATGGACCCAAGGTCGTTTCGATAAGCATAAATGGGCCAAAGGCCGTTTTGAAATGAATGAGTGGGCCAAAGGCCGTTTTGAAATGAATGAGTGGGCCAAAGGCCGCTTTGAAATGAATGAGTGGACCGAAGGTCGTTTGACATATATGAATGGACCTAAGGTCGTTTCGACGTGAACGAATGGACTGAAGGTCGTTTCGATATGAATAAATGGACCGAAGGTCGTTTTGATAGAAATAAATGGACTTAAGGTCGTTTTGACATGAATGAGTGGGCCGAAGGCCGTTTTGACACGAATGTATGGGCCGAAGGCCGTTTTGACGTAAACGAATGGGCCGAAGGCCATTTTGACATAAATGAACGGGCTGAAGGCCGTTTTGACATAAATGAATGGGCCGAAGGCCGTTTTGACATGAATGGAAATTTAAATGGGCCAAGGGCCAGAATGTTTAGAACTACAGTCACTTGGTTTGAATTTCGTATAGTTATATATCTGTTAAATGGAAATATGAATTGGGCCTAAGGCCGTTTGGAACATGTTGATCTACATCGTTATGTAACTTCTGTATTTGATTTGATATTATTCACTGGGCTTTCGCTCACGCTCATTCATGTGTTTGTAGGTGAGCCAAGAGAAGTCCAGACCCAGCCTCAGAGAAGTCTGTATGGAACCACTAAGGTTTTGAGAGAGTCAGCCCTTGTGTCTCACGCATGAGACCCGCCTTCGCCTTTTTGTTGTGTATTTGCATTTTGTCAGGTTGGCGAAGTTTTGTATATGTCTGCTTATAGTTTTTATGGGTTGACTTAGTTTTGGATGATCCTGTCTGTACAGAACCTATATCACTATGTTTCTGTTGTGAGTTATTAACGTACATATGCATGGTTTGTTTTGATGTGCCATGTAAGCACAGCTCTATGGACAAAGTTTTAAATTTTGCTTCCCTTTTGGCCCCCTTTACTCTGATGTATTAAGTTTGGTTTGGTTTGAGGCCGTAGGTAATCTCATGATTACTGGCCGGTTACGTCCTTAACCCATGGGGGCGGGTTCGGGTCGTGACAGGTAGAGAGGTCATGCAAAGCTAAGAACAAGGGCCAAAAGAGATGGCCTAAAACAAGGCCTAACAAGGCCTTGGAGGGGGGAGACAACCCCAAATCTCAAAGTGACCTTAAACAAAGTTCTAAAGCAAGTAAAAATAGAACTTTTATTAGTTTATAGCTGAGCCTAAAACAATAAGTAAGAGTGGTTAAAGGCTTATGCAAGAATGGGGTATATAAAGTAAGAATCTCATCCTTGAAGAACACCTTCAAGAACACAAGCTCCAGCAGTCTTTCTAAGCTTAAACCAACTCAAGAACTCTGAAATCAACCTCCTAGTCCCTCAATAACCAAGGATGGTGTTCTAGTGTGTGTTTGTGTACAATAGTAAGACAATACTACACCTTTGGATACAAAACAAGACTAAACAAGGAAGTATAGATACAATACTATATCTATCCTCTCAAGAACAAATTCTCTGAACCCTTGAGGAGGGAGGAGGAGCTCACTCTTTATAGAGGTTCAATTCCTAAAGCTTCCAAGAGAAGTTAAGCAAAGAAGCCAATCCCTCCATACACGTGTATGGAGGGGGTGAATTGTGCATGCCAGCTAATCCAGCTGGCATAAAATATCTGCATAAAGCAGATGAACAGGGTTCGGCCAACAAAAATGGCCGATCGACCAATACAAGGGCCGACCGACCACATAAAGTGCCGATCGGCCAATACATTTGGCCGGTGGAAAGAAATCATGGCCGATGGCCTCAAGCCTTGGCCGGTGGGTTGAGGGGATGGCAAACAAGCCACCCTCTTCCCTCAGAAGCAAAAACACAAGTGTTTGGTCCACAACCAAGCACAAAACAAACAAGTTGAGAGATCTTGAGGCAAGGCGCGCGGTCGAGACCTTCGGGAACTCAAAACGAACACGAGCATGGATGATCATCGAGTGTTCAAACGATGATGTCCAAGTCTTGAGGACGGTCAAAACTGGGGTGTCTACAGTTGCCCCTCTTTGACAGAGCTCGAAAGTTATAACAATGACGGGAGTGAATGTCAAAGCCCAGAGACGACCCATTTTTGACAAGGCCGAAGACTTAGACAAGCATACAAGATACAAATAAAGATATGTGCCCGTAGGCAGGGGCAAGATGCAAAGAACATGCACGATGCCGAGCATAACTTATGATCATGCAAACAAAGCTGTAACGAAGCATATCATGCAATAGTTTTAAGCAAACATATAAATCTAACTACATCACATGCCGAAAAGATGTAAGAGAATTGTTCAATTCTCGCTACGTCTCACGTGGAGAATACAATACCTGTCCAGTTCGTCTGGTCGCGCCAGCTTCAAATGAACCGTATATACAATATCGTGCCTGCAAAGGAAAGAAACCTAACAGGTGTAATATCGTTAGCAACATGCATAACAATGCATTTGAAAAGTGCGTGACAACGCGGGTAAAGGGGGTGCACGACAATGCAACCTAAGTGTGACGCATAACAATGCGAGCGAGATGTGCATAACAATGCAAGAAGAGTGCGTGACAATGCAGGTAGAGTGTGCATAACAATGCGACTGGAACGAGCATGACAATGCAAGTAAAACGTGCACGACAACGCAAGTGAGGAGTGCACAACAATGTCGTTGACACAAGCATAACAATGCAAGAAGAATGTGCGCGACAACGCAAGTGAGGGGTGCATAACAATGTGATAGAGGCATAAACACATGTAAGTAAAGCATGCGCAACAGCGCAAGCAATGTGTGTAACAATGCAGGAAAGGCATAAACACATGTAAGTAAAGCACACGCAACAACGCGTGCAATGTGTGAAGCAAGAATGAAATGTACACATGTAAGTAAAGTACACGCGACAACGCATACAATGTGTGAGGTAGGGAATAGAATATATACATATGTAAGTAAAGTACACGCAACAACGTGTACAATGTGTAAAGTAAAGAAATAGACACATGTAAGTAAAGTATACGTGACAACGCATACAATGTGCAAAGCAAGATGGAGATAAGCATGAACATATGTAAGTAAAGTACACGCGACAACATGTACAATGTGTAATGCAAAGAAATAGACACATGTAAGTAAAGTACACGCAACAACGCATACAGTGTGTAAAATAAGAGGAACTTGAACACATGTAAGTAAAGCACACGCGACAACGTGTACGATGTGTAAAGTAAAGAAATAGACATGTGTGTGTAACAACGTGGAGACAAGTATAAACACATGTAAGCAAAGCATGCACAACAATGCAAGCAATGGGTATGAAAAGGAAATGCATGAAGAAAGGGAAACCAAATGCGCGCCAAACGCGAAAGGAAAAAGGGAACCAAATGCGCGCCAAACGCGAAAGGAAAAGAGGGTACCAAACGCGCGCCAAACACGAAAGGAAAGAGGGGTAACCAAACACACGCCAAACGCGAAAGGAAAAGAGGGGTAAACAAAATGCGCGCCAAACGCGAAAGGAAAATAGGGGAACCAGATGCGCGCCAAACGCGAAAGGAAAAGAGGGGTAAACCAAACGCGCACCAAATGCGAAAGGAAAAGAGGGGAACCAGATGCGCGCCAAACACGAAAGGAAAAGAGGGGTAACCAAACGCGCGCCAAACGCGAAAGGAAAAGAGGGGTAAACCAAACGCGCGCCAAACGCGAAAGGAAAGAAGGGGAACCAAACGCGTGCCAAATGCGACAGGAAAAGAGGGGTAACCAAACGCGCGCCAAACGCGAAAGGAAAAGGGGGTAACCAAACATGCGCCAAACGCGAAAGGAAAGGAGGGGTAAACCAAATGCGCGCCAAACGCGAAAGGAAAAGAGGGGTAACCAAATGCGCGCCAAACGCAAAAGGAAAAGAGGGTACCAAACGCGCGCCAAACACAAAAGGAAAAGAGGGGTAACCAAATGCGCGCCAAACGCGAAAGGAAAAGAGGGTACCAAACGCGCGCCAAACACAAAAGGAAAAGAGGGGTAACCAAATGTGCGCCAAACGCGAAAGGAAAAGAGGGGAACCAAACGCGTGCCAAACACGAAAGGAAAAGAGGGGTAACCAAATGCGCGCCAAACGCAAAAGGAAAGAAGGGGAACCAAACGCGCGCCAAATGTGGAAGGAAAAGAAGGGAACCAGACGCGCGCTAAACACGAAAGGAAAGGAGGGGTAAACCAAACGCGCGCCAAATGCGAAAGGAAAAGAGGGGTAACCAAACGCGCGCCAAACGTGAAAGGAAAAGAGGGTACCAAACACGCGCCAAACGCGAAAGGAAAAGAGGGGTAACCAAACGCGCGCCAAACGCGAAAGGAAAAGAGGGGTAAACCAAACGTGCGCCAAACGCGAAAGGAAAAGAGGGGGAGGAATAAATACATGGGGGAATGCAAGACAATGCATGCAATGGGCATGACAATGCTCGAACTGAAATGCATGGCTATGCTCGAATGGGAATGCACGACAATGCATGTATTGGAATGAATGACAATGCAAATGAGACGTGCATGACAATGCATGAACTGAAATGCATGACGATGCATAAACTGAAATGCACGACAATGCATAAATTGAAATGCACGACAATGCATGAATTGAAATGCATGACAATGCAAATGAGACGTGCATGACAATGCATGAACTGAAATGCATGACGATGCATAAACTTAAATGCACGACGATGCATAAATTGAAATGCATGACAATGCAAATGAGACGTGCATGACAATGTATGTGAGGAATTGCATGACAATGCTAATGAGACGTGCATGACAATGCGTAAACGGAAATGCATGACAATGCAAATGACGTGCATGACAATGCGAATGAAATATGCATGACAATGCGAATTGTTGAAGTGCATGACAATGCAAATGAGACGTGCATGACAATGCACGTGAGGAGTTGTATGACAATGCAAGTGTGGTATGCGCTACAACGCGTAGAATTGTGCATAACAATGCAAGCGGTGGTGATTATCACAAGCAAGACAAAACATTGTAATGCAAGGTATTTAAAGCAATTTCCGAATCTCGCAAGATACAAAAGGATACATCTTGCGCGTACCGAGCATCGCACACAGAAGACATGATTCGAGGCGAACACGGAGGCCAGCTGAGCTTCAACAGTCCATTTTCTTGCACTGTCTTGAAGAATGGAGGTCCCAAACATCATATTTGACCCATACAAGGGTGTAATAGGTGCATCAGCCACAAGGGGAGGGCACCGGCCATCCATCGGCCACAAAATTAAACCATCGATCAACTATTTGGCCGATCGGCTAACAATTTGGCCGACCGGCCAACAATGGCAGTTTCAGGGCAGTTTTGACATTTGGCCACGGGTCTTTAAATATAGGGCCTCAAACCCTATATTTTCACTTCTCACAAGCTCAAAAATCCATTTTCTCTCTCTCTAGGTGATTTCCCAACCTTCGATCTGCACTATTCTCTTGTTTTCATCACCTTTTCGTTGTTCGATTCGTGAAACTCTCCCCGTTTCGCACACTTTGAACCAAACAAATCTTAGTTTTGGCGCCTTATCTTGGTTTCCACCATTTGGGGTTTGTTTTCCCTGAGTCATACCTCGATCTTCGTGCCTTTTCCACACCCTGACCTTTTCTCTCATTTTTCACCCTCTCGGGGTTGACTTTCGGGTTGACCTTTCGCATTCTAGCCCGTTTTTCACATTTTCGGCCATTTTTGCACCTTTCTTGAGATGGCAGACGACGTTCCAGGCGGTGGGGCTCCCCCGGAGATGGACGTGGACCCTGAGGTCGAGCTTCTACCTCTCCACATCCGGCCGTTCGATCTGGCGGCTTACAGGCCAGTGATACACGTGCTTCCTCCTGACAGCCTCCGTCATTTCAGGAGCTATGCGCAAGGTGCGCCACTGGAGCTTCTACTGCGCGAGCCAGAGTCACATCTGTCCAACGGCGCTTCTGAGGTACACCCTTCTCTGTTTCATTTTCTGCAATGTAGAACACATAACTGCGATAGCCGATTCTGTTCTTTAACTGCTTGACTTGGACACATCGATATATCACATGCCGTAATTCACTATGAGTACACCCACACTCGATATCTGTTTAAACTGGAACATATGCACGCACACTGCATTTTCAACTAAACAATTCAAACATACTGATACATCATATGTCGTAGTTCACTGTGAGCACACCCACACCCGCTATCGGTTTAAACTTGAACATATGCACACACACCGCACTCTCACTGAACAATTCAAACACCTGCACACGCACTCCAAACGTTGTATTTCTAACATTGCTTCGCAACTGTTTGTTGTTGTTGTTGTTGTTTTTTTTTTTTTTTTTATCACAAGGAGATTCCTATGTCTTTCGAGGGTATGGGAACATCGTGGCCTGAGGATGGTATATGGAGTTGCCCGACGCAGTCTGCCAGATTGTCGATCAGGGTGGCTTTGGGACCTTCTGCATGGGGCTCTCACGCCTTACTGTGAGCAGGCCCCTTCTTGCTGCTCTAGTGGAGAGGTGGTGGGACACCACCGACTCCTTCCACCTTCTGCCACCGGGGAGATGACGATGACTCCCTTTGATTTCTCGATGCTCACCGACATCGGGGTGGGGGGTGATCCGATCCCTTTTGATGCAGATATGGATGAGTGGGATGCTGCTCAGATGTACCTACTCGACGATCGGCCACCTCTTTCCCGTGCAGGATTTGTGAGGTACTCGTGGTTCGAGGACCACTTTCGTGTCTAGGCACCTACTACCCAGGAGGAGGAGGAGCAGTACGCCCGCGGTTTTATCATGTTTCTGCTAGGGACCACGCTTTTCGCCGACTGGGTGAACACCGTCGCCCTCTATCTGCTGAGTGCGCTTGTAGACGTGACGCGGATCCGCCTTTATGACTGGGGTGGCGCCGGCTTGGCCACTCTCTACGGTTATATGAGCTCATCGTCCCACCGCAGCGGGCAATTGCTTGGAGGCTATTGGCGAGCCTGGGAGGTACACGTTCCTTTTCTGCCTTTTCAATTCTACTTTTCATTATCTGTACACCATACACACTGCGTGCACGCAACTTGCTTTACATTGGCTGTACACTGCATACGTTGCATAATACACTGCACACAATACACTGCACACATTGCACAATACACTGCACCCTGTCTCCTGACTTCTACTTTATTCTACATACTGCTTTATTTGATAAGCCTACTCATGTCTGCTCTATTACACTCTACAGCTGTGGGTGTACGCCTACTTCCCTAGGCTTGCCCCAGTACCAGACGAGGAGATGTCCCCCATGGTCCCATTTTCCCACCGCTTTGACGTGAGATGCGAGCAGAGACCGCGGAAGTCCTTCATGTTCTTCCGCCGCTACTTTGACACCATCACTACGGCCGAGGTATGTTAAACTTTACAGTTTATTTAAACTTTGCTTTACAATGTACTTTCAATAACAGATAACAAACTGTATACCCTATCATTTGCAGATCACCTGGCAGCCGTGGGTAGTATTGCCTGATGCGGTGAGGGATCGATATGCGGGCGCTCAGGAGACTGCCCGATTCAGGATTCTGCTGGAGGGCCTGGTCTGTCGTGTTTGGTACTTCGGGGAGTGCTTCCTGCGGCAGACCTTGGGCGTGCCAGAGCAGCCAGTTCCAGGGCCTCCTCCTACCCACGCGAGGTACACCGAGAGGTATACCTTAGCGGAGATGATGGGTTACACTATCGGCTGGAAGCATAAGCGCTTTGTAGACGAGGGCGACTATATGGAGTACGTCCAGACCTATATTATGCGGCCTCTGACCGGTGCCGGCTGAGTTGAGAGAGAGAGAGACCAGCAACGCCAATGGCGAAAGCAGGAGCATCGCGAGCACCTCAAGCTCGAGGCATGAGTGGGTCTCGGAGAGGGCAGGGGGCTGGGTGGCCCAAACTACCTACCATGATGACATGCCGAGGGTAGGGTGGGGAGACTTACCAGATCCCCATTGCTCTCCCTCCAGCTGATCACGAGCTAGTCGGATTCTATGACTTGTCCCCAGTATGTACTACTACATTTTGCATCCTGTACAGTCATTTCATTTCATTTCTCTTGATGCTCCACAGAATACTGATGCTTCTAACACTCTTGTAGGCTTCCGCTGAGTACACTCACCAGTCCCTGGAGTTGACTGCCTCCGTGATGGGGATGCTACAGCGGAGCCTCGACCTGTTGGCTGTTTACAGTATCCCGGTAAGCTCTTCCAACCACAATCCCAAACTCTACATAATCTGATGCATTGCACTATCAACACAGCACTTGATACATGGCCCTCGTAGCATTGATACACTGTAACCCATAGATTGCTCACAGCATTGCTCACGACATTCATATACTGCACTCAGTCACTACATTCTGTATTGATACACTGCTCACAACATTCACACACTGTACTCATACACTGCATTTTGTACTGATACACTGCTCACAGCATTCATACATTGTACTCATACACTGCACTCGGTATTCATACTCTGCTTTGCGTAGCATAACTGATGCATTTATCATTTGCCCTTTTCAGGCCCCATTCCAGATACCGGCTGCAAGGGGTGCTCCAGGAGGACCATCTATATCTGCCCGAGGAGCAGGGAGAACAGGGCGAGGGACCACGGTACGCCCTCGTACCAAAGCTGGGCATACTCACGTTGGGAGCAGCTTATGGGCACTGGTTCCAGCTGACGACGAGTCTGATACAGAGGCAGAGTCATCTGAGGATGAGACTGGAGATGACTCAGGTTCGGGCTCAGATGGCGGAGCTGGCGATGATGCTCCTGGACCTTCGTCTAGGAAGAGGACGAGGATAGACTCTCGTGCTCGATATGATTGATGCCGATCTAGACACCCTGCTACTTTATTATTATTTTTTTTCTTTTTTCTTTTTGCTTTGGTTTTTCTTTTTGCTAGTAGTTGGAGCACATTGTATTGTCGCGGGCCGGTTTTATTTTCTTTAAAACTATGTACTTTTGAAAAGATGATGGAATGAAACTAGCTTTTTGCTGAAAAAGTGTTGCATTTGTACATTCTGAGCATCGCATCGCATCAAATTACACAACAATGTAAATGAGATTGAACTTTGTTTTGAAAACCAAACACTCGAATTGCAACTAACCAGGTGGTGAACCAACTAATTGACAAAACAACTCGATAAGCAAAACAAAGAAAAATCAACAAGCTAACCGAATGTTAATACAACTCGATAAGCAAAAGAAAAAACTTAAAGAGTACGAAACACAACTCGATAAACAAATGTACAACAACTCGGTAAGAAAATTGAGGTAACACAGGTGTGACTTTGCAAAATCAACATCGGAAGGCACTGGAAGTGGAACCAATCACAAGTTCCCAACATGCTCAACATATAGACTGTTCATTCTGAACACACAGCTCACTTTGAACACTGCTCATTCTGAACACACAGCCTATAACACAGTGCACTATTTATTCTGCACATGGCTCATACAACAAAGTGCTCATTCTGAACACACAGCCCAAAACACAGGCCCCGTTTGGTGTAGCTGTTAAAACAGCTTATAGATTATAGCTTAACAGATTATAGATTATGACTTTAATCAGAAGTTGTTAATCTGTTTGGTGTAGCTGTTGGATTATAGATTTAAGTTGCTGAGTAGTGTTTGTTAAAGAAGCTGTGAAATAGCTTTTTCAATTAATTTTTATTTTTTGTGTCTACATTTCTCATAAAAAAAATAATAATAATCTATAGTCCATTTGAGTCTTTTTCTATTTTTAAAAAAATAAAAAATAAAAAAATTTAAGAGTATAACCATAAATTAACATGTCCACAGCAGAAGCTGATAATCAGAAGCAAGGGGTGAGCAGCTTCTCAGAATCAGCTTTTTTGAGTTAAAATAAGCTGTTAGAATCAGAAACTGTTTGAAATAAGTTTAACCAAACAGTCTAAAATAACTTTTTCAAAGCTAAAAGTTATAAGTTGGCTCTGAAAAGCTGAAACAAACACCCCTACAGCATCCTGTTTATTCTGCACATAGCTCATACAACACACTGCTCTTTCTGAATACACGGCTCATAACACAGTGCTTGGTTTATTTGGCACACATCTCATACAACGTACTGCTCACTCTGAACACACGGCTCATAACACAGTACTCGATTTACTCTACACACAGCTCATTTTGAACAAACAGTTCGACCTGTACATACGGGTTGCAAAGATGGAACTTGCAGAAGTCGAAACACCCTCAGATGCTCCAAATCTTCCCTCTTCTCTTTTGCTTTGCTGCCTGGAACCCAAACAACTTTAGATAGGTCCTGTTTTTTTGCTGTTCTCACATGACCTGGGTTGAACCCTGCGGACAAATCTTTTTTTGCACAAATGTGGAGAATGGCACAGCGCTCCGAGCACAAAACGATTCATTTTGAAAATTGAGAGATGAGTTCTCGACCGGGTATTAAGCCTACAACTGACCATAGTCAAAACAACTCAACAAGGAAAAACAAAAGGTAAACAACCTAAACACAACGAGAAATGCTCGAAACGACTCAACACAAGAAACGAAACAAAACAAAAGACACGACACTCAGACGTGCACAGGGAGCCTGTTTCTCTGGGTATTGTTTCCCACCTGTTCTCATTTGTGATTCTCATATCACTCGGCCCTCAGGCTCTTTTTTTTTTTTTTTTTTTTTTTTTTTTTTTTTTTTTTTTGAAAAAGCCCTCTTCTTACTTTTTCTCTCCACGCATATCTCTCTATTCTTTAATCTCTCATTTTTTTACCCCTCCTCTGGGTGGTTGATGGATAAACGGGAAATTGTGGGTTCATGCCCAACATTATCAGCTCGCAGCCATTTCTTCTGGTGACGTCTAGTCGATGCCCTGGATGAGGGAGTGGAATATCTCGATCCATTCCAATTTGTGCTTCGCACTTGGCTTGATACCTCGCTGCTCGGAGGGTGAGGGAGCTTTCAGCCCTTTGTTGTTAGCTTCAGTTATGCCCTTTTCTGGCAGGTGGAGTGCCCTTTCTGGCAAGTATGTTTGAAAATGGGGAAGAGACAGAACACCTGACTCAACTGTGCCCCTAGTTCATCATTTTGACCATTTTGGTTTTAAAATACTTTTGACCAAAATGAGAGTTAGATTAACACGCTTGTTCGATTTTCTGATTTGAAATCATGCAAAGTTAGATTATGAGTACTGAAAATTTTCTTTTTTTTTTTTAGTCCAAGAAATGGTCCAGTTTTAGAAAAATGGAATAATTTTTGAGAGAATTTAGTCAACCTCAGTAAAAATTCTCAAAAACTATTTTTGCAAACGGCCACTGCTCAACGAGCATGGAACCTACCCTTGAGATGCACAACCTCAGATCCGTAACAAAGGGAAATCGCCCCTTGTCTGAAAGGCATTGTATGGCAATGGAAAATTGCCCCTTGCTTGACCGCAGCACATCGAATGGAAATGGAAAGTTGTCCCTTGTCCGAATGGCAACTCATGGCAACGAAAAGTTGCCCCTTGTCTGGATAGCGCCACAGCATATTGTAAATAGTTCTCATAGTGATAATCGCAACTGAACTCTCGGATTCGGAGAAGGCAAAAGATGATCAAAGCAATATATGGACACAGTCGCTTTGGAAGTGTTTATGGCTGGACTTCAGAATGAAGTTGCCTACGTATCCCAAACATGGGAATCAAGCCTTACGTAGTTCAGGTTAAGGTACACTCGGGTATTAACCTTTCCTTTTGCGCTCTAACTTTTGCCAAGGCCGCCCTTCCGGGTTCTCAACCTTGCGAGCTATGTTTTTCTTTTCTATTCATTTCTTTTCATTCTTTTTCTTTTTCTTTTCATTTTTTCATTCTTGGCATTTTTTTTTCTTTTTCTTGCTCTAACTTTTGCCTGGGTCGCCCTTTCAGGTTTTCGGCCCAGCGAGCCTCTCAAGGGTAAAAGTGTAGCTTTGTCCATGTCAAATGGTTTTGAGATCTTGAAGCCCTCTGAATCCAAGAGAGTGACTGTTGTCCGCTGATGATGCAGAAGTCTATCCAATGGAGGCTGAATTTGCCCCTAGTGTTGTGGATAGGAACTTGGTTGTCCTTTAGCAATACTTTCTTCTTTCCTCCCTTTTGGGATTTGGCATTCTTGCCGATCTTCGTTAGCTTGAGAAACATCCCAATTTGTGACTCTTCGAGCACATCTGACATTTTTGTCCCTAGTTCGAGGGGTGCTTCTGATCTAGCTTCGTAAGCTTCTTTTGACGACGTCTGACCTTCTTGATCCGACTTTCTTGCCTCTTGTTCGAGGGCTGCTTCAAATCTGGCTACACAGGCCTCACATTATGGTTGATCGTTGAATATTCTTAATTCAAGTTCAAGTTTTGAAACTGAGGGGTCGAGTCTCGAGACTGAGAGCGATCCTAAGCTGCACAATCTCAAGAGCGATTCCACACAGGTCTTTGCAGGACGGCGCAAAACATTTTTTGAAATCTTTTAAGAAAGCGACTAATCGCTCGCGCTGAAGACAATGTAGAACCAATCCGGATCAAGCTAGGATCCTTCTCAGTACTCACATTAACAAGCATGATCTCATTTATTAAGGGCTTAGCATGCCTCTCTTTCTCTTATTCGATCAAATTTTTACAAATCCCGAGGAATTCCTTCCTTTTCATTTTCGTCATAGTGTTCAAAAAGTTTTGAAAAACTTAGGTCAAATGCAATGATTTAAAAGCACAGAAGAAGTAGGTGAAATGCATCGCCATTTCATTTGAACTTCTGGCACACCTGGCGCAGGGCGGAAGCAAACACAAGAGTGTGAAAGTTACTGCTGTTCCATTCAAAATTTGTTGGCACAACTGGCTCCAAGACAGAAACAGACTCAAAAGAAAACGAAAAGACAAACACAAAATAAAAGGTGGTGTCCGAAGTAACACTCCTGGAATCACCTGACTTCTGTACAACAGGACTGACTCGATACAACAAGACAGACCTGAATAAAAAAGACTGACTCAAAACAACGAGACAAACTCAAAACAAAACCATAGAGCTGACTCACCACTCGAGTTAGAGAGTACAAAAAGTAGCATTCGCAAATGCTTGAAATAGTGCGTGCCAAACGCCACATCTGAAATAAACCGAGCGCCGCCCGTAGGTGGACCAAGCCCTGATCACATACTTGTATTATTCTCGAAGTCCAACAACTTAGTGGTGACAGACTTTGCCGAGCTAGGTGGGAGGATAACCTTGTTGTCAATCAAATCCTGTACTTCGTGGTGAAGACAGAAGCAATTGTCGGTACTATGGCCAATTTGTTGATGGTACGCACAGTATTGAGTAGCGTCATGATCAGCTGGAAGACAACTAGGGAGAGGCCGAGGCTCGAGGGTTTTGAGATGCCCCTTTTCGGCAAGGATTTGAAGAGCCTTAGACAAAGGCATGTAGAGGGCATGGAAGACTCTGCGACCTCAGGGTAAATACTTTGAGGTTTGTGGGGTTTTACCGGACGCACTAGCAAAGGGGTCAGCAGGCGCTGCCTTGGCCTTCTGATCTTTTCCAGGTGGAGGGTTAGGATTGGAACGAACTGTCCTGATATGACGGTCCCTATCCCGATTGTCCCTCTAGCTTGAACTGCTCTCGGTCTGAGTGGGAAAAGTGTCATCCACAGTCTTTGCGGCGACTGCGAGCACTTACTGTCTGTTCAATCCTCTGGCTTTCAAAGCCCCAATCGCCTGCAGAAGTTGTTCATAGGGGTCAGTGTCTGCCTCCACCTTGCCCTTACCCCTAGCCTCAGCTTGGCTGATGGTCTGGGTTGCTACATCGGAACGGAGCCCAGTTGTTGTCGACCTGTCATTGTCGGAACTTGGGATGGCTTCAGGTTGACTGAGTTCAATTACAATTCGCCCCAATAGCAGAGGCTCTTCCAGCATGAAGTTCCCGGCATACGATGTGGCCGATGGCAGAGCCGACATTCTGTAGGCTAGATTAGCCACGGATCTCTGAAGGTCGCCGATCATTCCCATTAGCTCAAAAGTCGTGGGCTCACGGGCTTGAAATAACTGGAGTTCCCAGATCGGATGTGCGGCAGGTGACCTGGGCGGGTGCTGTATATCAACATCGGTTTCACCCTGCATGGTGATTTCCTGGTTTAATGCGGCTGCCATAACCACAATTTCTTTTGAATTCTGTGCCATCATAAGTGTAACAACCCTCATACTGTTTACTGATTAATGACTGATTGATTACCGATAATCACTGATTACTGTTAAACGGAACTGATAATGACTGATAACTGACTGAGAATTGAACTGATTAAAGTACTGAACTGACTGACCGAAATTGAAACTGAATTGAGTGAATACATCTGTTTGAATTGCATTTTATCTGTTGACTGTTTGTTTGATCTGTTCGTGTTTTATGTTTAAACTATTAATTGAAGGCCTTATCGGCGGCCGAACCGGAAATGGGTTAGTGTATTATGATCGTCATATTTAATATGATTTTATGGTATAATTATCTGAAAACTGATTAGGTATGATTAAATTAGATTAAATATTGATCAATTGCAGAGTTGGCCTTATTTACCGAACTACCCCTAGTGGACCACTATCTCACACACACACTTGAGCCTTATACATTGAATCAAACATTTCTTTAGCCTATTTGTGAGACCCTTAGCCGACCATAGAGAGAGAGAGACTTGAGGAGTTGAGTTCATCTCAATATTGCTTAGAATTTGAAGAATTGTTGAAGGGTAGATTGCATATTTGAGCTCCCTTCTTGAACTACAAGACTAAAGGTAGCTCCATTGTCTTCTTGTTCATGTTTTAAGTTGATTCTTGCATGGTTCATGTCATATTGATGGAGTGTAGAGCCAAAACATGGTTTAGATGTTGAATTGTGGCTTAATTGTTGCATGCATGTACATATATTGAAGTTTTGAGGTTGTAGTCCACGTTTCCTCACATGCATGTCCATCTTTTGGTCATACTCCATGAGTTCATCTTGTTTTTGAAGGTTTGAGCTCTTTTGAAACAGCATTAAAGCTTTGAAAATGATTTAAGATCATGCATGTTTGCATGTTCTCCATGTTCTTGGAAAATGGTTTGAAATTGGATTTGAATTAAACACCCTTGGGCTTTGATTTCTCAAATTGAGCTTTGAACCATGTTATTCTATGTGTTTATAAATGTTTTCTGGAAATTCAGTCCAAGAGGATCGGTTTTGATGCATTTAAACTTGAGTTTGAGCTTGGAGGTGCAATCTGGGTTTTCCAGATTTCGCACTTCCGCTCGAGCGGGGAAGTTACGCTCGAGCGTGGAATCCGAGCAACCAACATCTCTCTGCACTGTTTTACAGTCCGCTCGAGCGGAGGATCGGGCGCTCGTGCGGAGTCATGTCTCAAGCTCGAGCGGGCGTCGAGCGGAGATTTCACCCATCCAGTACTTTTACAGTACGCTCGAGCGGGAAAGTTTACGCTCGAGCGTGTACCTTTATTGCATGACCGCTCGAGCGGGGAAACCTGCGCTCGAGCGGGACTCTATTTTTCTGAAAATGCTTTTAAGTGTGCCTCCTTGCATCCTCATCCCATCCTAGGCATTCTTAGGCCTAGTTTAAGACATCTTATTGAGGATATAGAGGTAGAACACACCGAGGCATTAGGGATTAAGTTGTTATATTTCCCAACTGCGTAGCTTAGTGTGTTCAATCTGTTAATTGTGTAGGGTTGGCGACTGGAGAGGCACGCTCTAGCATACTGTAGCCCGAACTCTGTGAGTAACAACTGTGTAAAGATATGTTCAAAATGATTATTTTCTGAACAATTGAACTGTACTGCTTTCTGAACTGTTACTGTTAATTGAATGAATGTATGTCCTCTATTCTGAACTGTATTGTGGCATCCTTAGCAACTACTGTTACTGACTGTTACTGTTACAGAGATCTCTGTCGGTTCCCTCGTGGAACCACTACTATTTACTGATTGATGGCCATCACTACTGTTCGGTCTTTAAGACCTACTGTTTACTGCTATGCTAATGGATGTACCACATATGATTGAATAACTGTTCTGACTGAAAGACTGAAGTATTGTTTAATGAACTGATTTCATTACTGTAAGGACATTCATTCTCAACCCCTTTACGCTTTATGTTATTCACTGGGCTTTAGCTCACTGCTCATATATATATGTAGGTGTACAGGCACCGGATTGAAGCTAGAGGTGTCAGGGTTACTCCAGTTTTGTCAAGCCAGCCTATGTGCCTCACTGCGAGGTTCCGAGCCTAACGTGTTAGGGCTTAGGGGTGTTTTACAATTCCCCCTTTTGTACTGTTTCACTGTTCTGTATAGACTGAATGTTTTCTGTACTGTTGTGTAGGGTTGAGTCCCTAGTTTGAATGAATGTAAATATTGTGCATACTGTTCTGTACTGTTTATGTATGAATGTATGAAAAATCTTTTGGCATACAGACTGTCACAGCTCATTGGGCATTGTTTCTTTACTGTTTTGGCTTCCGCCAGGCCCTGTACTCTGTTTTACTGTATTACTGTTCTGCAGGCCTTCGGTAATCTCGGATTACTGGCCGGTTACGGTACTAAACCCATAGGGCCGGGTTTGGGTCGTGACAATAAGTCTACTGAACTGGGCGGAGGCAATGTGCCTAGTGACTGGTGACTGACGGGTCTGATGAACCGGCAAGCCTTGACTGGCCTTTCTCTGCCTTACCTCAGCAAAGGGAACATTGATTGCTCTGAACTGAATCTCCTGAACCCTCCCTGAACCGAAAGAGAAAACAGGCAGCATCTCAGCCCAATTTTTACCAGAATAGATAAGCATAACTGAATAACTGTATTCGACCACTAATCACTGTTCCCCAAATTACTGCCCAAAAATTGAATCTGATACCCGCAGATATAACTGATTCTCAAAACACTGATGCTGATGCCCGCAGGCCTGATACCCAAACTTGCGGACTGATACGTGCATACCTGTAGAGGCCAGCTCTAAAAGCACATAACAAGCAAGTGAGAGCTAAAACACCCCTATGTTAGGGTAGGGTTTCCCTATCCTATTTTGTCAGGAACTAGGGTTTCACTACGCACACAGCGGTTTCAAACAACCTATAATCGGGTAAGCAACCTGTCCTAGTTTGGAATAGTAACTATGGATTCCGACATGCACTAGGTTAAATGATCAAGAAGGGTGCCCCGGTGAAAACTGGGGTTTGTGTTTCCATCATGGCAGAGCCCGCAACCGGTCAGCCTTATGGCATGCTTCTCAAAGCGGGCCTCCGGCAAACCGTTCAGGAATAGCATACGGCAAACATGGTGTCCTAGGCGCACCAATGCACATGCAATGAAAAAAGACACATAACTGAAATCAAAACAAGATATCATGAGTTCGAGTCAAGTTCTCTAACTCCCCAGCGGAGTCGCCAGAAACTGTAGACGCATCCCCGGGGCTTCATGCTACAGTTCGGACTCAAATTGTCACGGTTCTTAATCTGATCTCACAATATGCAATGTGAGATTGATAAATCACTAAAGAGTCCAAATTCGGCAAATCGTTTTGGAAAACTGATTTTTAGAAAGAAATGCCAAACATGGACTGCTTTGCCAGATACAGAGTCGCTACCTAAATATTTTATTTTGGGGGAATTTAGGAAACCCTGACTCGTTGCCTAAGGCCACGTGTCCGTCATCACCAAAGTTGCCTCGGCTCGGGAACTTGGGTACAATTGGGAAAGGTCAGCTATGAGCACCCCCACTTGCCCGATCAAAGATCGGCCACTACTAAACATGATATCTAGTTTTTGAAAACACATGTGTTCTTATTCCAATTAATTAGCTAGAATTACTATGTGATACACACAGCAAAACAAGTATAGACTAGATCGCCTAATTTGGAACAAAGCATCACATATCCATTTGTTTGGAAATGGTTTGAAGTTTGCTACTTGTAAGCAGGCTAAAACACGGATTTAAATGAATTGTCCCAATTCAAGCAATCCAACCTTCACCCACAGGCATTCAGGTAGTTGTACCACATAAGCAATTAACCTCATGGCAAGCATGCTGTCATGGCAACATATACACAGGCAGTATGCTAAAGCGTAAACACTCACAGTGTACTCTGAGCCAAAACAAGAAACTAGTTAGAAATCATGCATGATCCTAGTTCATGTTAAAATGGCTAATGTATCGCATGCAAAGTGCAACTAGAATAGGCTCGGCTAGTCTAAGAATGGCATGTGAAATGCGATAACTCGATACACATATTCAAGTTGGAATTGAAATACTATGCAATTAGTATGATGCGCCTAGCCCGGTGCGTGCAATACGAATGAATGTATGCAAACATGCTAACATAAGTATGCTAATTAAAACATGACCTAAAATTAACCATCAAAAGCAGGTAAGTAAAAGGGAGAAAGACGTGGGGTTGGAAGACATTCACACACTCACGCACACTTATTACAAAATTCGTCCTCTCGACGGAGGGTCCGAAAGAATAATACAAATCAACTAACTAACAAGCTAATCAATTAATTATAAAACCACTTAACTAATTAATCAAATTAATTAAGCTATGAAAACAGTAAATCAGCCTCGGAAAGAGGGACAAATGTATGCATGCTCGGCTTTGCTCGGAAATCGATTGCCATGCCACATATTGCCTCTGTCTGCACTGCTCTGCACCTCTGAAGATTGCAAAAGCCTTAAGGATGCTCCTGAACCACTCCCTGAGTGTTGTGGGAGGTCACCGGCCAAGACATAGGGCCACCGGCCATGGGTAACCGGTCATCGACCACAAATGAAGCCATCGGCCAACAATGCATAGCCGGCCGGCACTGAAGATGGCCGACCGACCATCTCTTCCTGCAAAATCCTGTTTTTGCTACAGTAGAGGACAAACAGAGCATGGCAATGTATTTTCAAAGCAATGTTTGCACCACCACCCTCCTTATCATGTTTTAGACTCAAAGGAGTATGGTTCTCGACCCTCGGGCCACCAATCATGCATTTCAATGCATGATGGCCAAAGGAGTCAAGCGTGCAATTCAATATCAAATGAAATGCACAAAACACATAAGGGTCCCAAACCTCTATCATGGTGGATCAAGAGGCAAGGGATGCATGCTTAATGTTATGCAACCTAGGTATGCAAGCTAGCTAATTTGACATGGGCATGCAAACAAGCAATATGCAATAGGCATACAACCTAAATAAATAAGCATGCAAGACACGTAGCAACAATGCCAATGACAAACATGCAACAACATGTGAGGTAAACATGCGACAACATGTTAAGCAACTTAACGAGAGAGGCATGCCAAATGCAATACCACTTAAACATGTAACAACATGTTAAAAGGCCAAGTATGTAACAACATGCAAGGCAAGCATGAGACAACATGCAAAGGATGGACTTAAACCAATATGGACAGCTCTCAAATAGGTCCAAATCAGTGGCCAAAATGCAATAGAAAGAAGGACAAAAACACATACAAACATGCATGCCAATTGGCCTAACTCTTAAGCCTAATAGAGAAACTCTTAAGCACACTTAAAAGAGGACAAACATGGACATGTGACAAATATGTTAAGCTCTGAAATCATGTTAGGAAAGGTGCCAAACCAATCAAACAAGGCAAGCAAAGCATGCAAGAAAGCTTAAAGCTTAAAGCTAGCCAAAGGGTTCAAACCATGGCCATACAAATGTAATACCCCTGTTCCGTAATATGCCAATTGGTCCTTAAACTGAGTATGATTATGTGTTTACCATGATTTTATGTGCCATTATGTGAATATACGTGATTTTGAAGTTTAATCTGTTCACCGTAGGAATATCTGTTTGAATAACCTGCTTTGGAAATTAAATTGAGGGCCTCATCGGCCACAGAACCCGAAATTGATTACGCCATTGTGGTTGGCATAATTTTTAGAGCCTACGATGAAGTTTAATTGAAAATTGATTTGGGCCAAATTAAATTGATTAAGTTGGTAAAATGAGTGCCTAATTACTCTATATTATTATTATATTGTGACTTAGTGAGGCTCTATACACTCAAATCCCTCTTTGTTATTCCTCTTGGCTGACTTAAACGTAAGAAAGAGAGAGGGGAGTCGGCTAGAGAGAGGGAAAAGAGGAGAGTTTGGTGTTTGGCTCAAATTTGTGAAGAATTGGAGGATTAAACTCAAGAAATTACTATAGTTTGGAAGATTGAGCCTCCAGGTAAGCATTTGGTCTTGAATTCATAAGTTTGAAATTGTGATCTTGTAAGTTCAAGGGTTGTTGTGATCAAGAGCATGTAATAAGTTGATTTTTGTTGAGTTTGGAGTCTTAGAACTCATGCATGTAAGAAATTACTTTGAATTTGCATGTTTGAGCTTGAAACACATGATTCATGTAGAGTTTTGGTTGAAACTCATGTTTTGATCACCATCTGCACCATCTAAGTTGAGAATGATGAGCATCTCCCACATGCATGTACAAATCATGGGAGTATAAGTCTTGAATGTTTGAAATTGAGCATGTTGATGATGGGTTTGAGATATTTTGGGACATGCATGTAGATAAATCAAGAAATTGAACTTCATAATGTTATGATCTTGCGAGGGAACCATGTTAGTATGATTATATTTGAGATTTGAGCCCTTGCATGCAAGAATGGTAGCTGGGAAATCGAGTTGAAGCTCAAGAACACAATCTGGAATTTCCAGAATTTCTGCTTCCGCTCGAGCGGGGAAGTACACGCTCGAGCGGAGAAAACGAGCTCCCAGCATCTTTTTGCAGACATGGTTCCCGCTCGAGCGGGGGATTTGACGCTCGAGCGGGTAGCTATGTAGACAGGCATTACGCTCGGGCGGCCGAGTTCACGCTCGAGCTGGGATTGAAGGCAACCAGTACTTTTGCAGACCTAAGGGTCCGCTCGAGCGGGGAAGTCTACGCTCGAGCGGAGACCCTATTTTCTGAAATCCTGTTTTTGCGTTTTGTGTTCTGTTTTCCGTTCTGTTTCACTTACAAGCACTCTTAGGCATATGTTAAGCATTGTAAATGAGTTAATGAGATAATAATAAAGCCTAAAGAGGAATATGTGAATTAAAGAACGGATTAAACTGTTAATGACCCCTTTTGTGTTCATGAAACGTGTAGGGTCAAGCTCCAGGGCAAATCAACAAGCCGATCACTGTGAGTAATATCAATGTTTGAAAGCTTGTCCAATGTCCAATTGTTATTTCCCTATAAACTCTATAAGTCGTTGATTGGGATTGTGGACAAAAGTCCGACAGGAGTAAATGAATGGACCGAAGGTCGTTTTGATATGAATGGACCGAAGGTCGTTTTGATATGAATGGACCGAAGGTCGTTTTGATAAGAACGAATGGACCAAAGTTCGTTTTGATGTAAATGAATGGACCAAGGGTCATTTCAATAAGGATGAATGGACCAAAGGTCGTTTTGATGGAAATGAATGGACCAAAGGTCGTTTTGACATGAATGAGTGGGCCGAAGGCTGTTTTGGTATGAAAGAGTGGGCCAAAGGCCGTTTTGACATAAAAGAGTGGGCCAAAGGCCGTTTTGACATAAGTGAATGGGCCGAAGGCCGTTTCGCCATGAATGGAAATCCGAATGGGCCGAAGGCCAGAATGTTTAGAACTACAGTTACTTGTTTTGAATTTCGTATAGTTATATATATTCGTTAAATAGAAGTGAGACTTGGGCCCAAGGCCGTTTAGAGCATGTTGTTCTACATATTGTTGTGTAACTGCTATATTTGATATTATTCACTGGGCTATCGCTCACGCTCATTCATGTGTTTGTAGGTGAGCCAAGGGAAGTCCAAACCTAGCCCCAGTGAAGTCTGCTAGGATAAATCCGAGTTTTGAGGAAGTCAGCCTTGCGTCTCACTCTTGAGACCTACCCTTGCCTTTAACTATGTATTTATGTTTTGTCTTGCCGGCAGGGACTTGATGTAATTATGTAAATAGTCCGTCATAGGTTGACTTGTTTTGGATGATCCTGTTTGTAATGAATTCTGTGAAGCTGTACTTTTGAACTGTGGGTTATTAACGTAACTAAATGTGGTCTGTTAATGTGCATATAAGCACGGCTCTATGGACAAAGTTTTATTTATTGCTTCCGTTTGGCCCCTTTTCTCTGACAAGATATGTCTGTTTTGGTCTGAGGCCGTAGGTAATCCCAGGATTACTGGCCGGTTATGTCCTTAACCCATAGGGGCGGGTTCGGGTCATGACAGAGTGGTATCAGAGCACAAGTTAATAACTCACACACTTGTCCAAAAAGAGCAATAAGCGTCTAGATAAGATCTAGGATGCATTCATGTGATAAGTTCGAGCTAGGAAGCATTGATTATATGCTTAAATGTTTTGTTATGAATACTTATATGCGTAAGCTGTGAACTACTTGTACTGCAAATTATCTGGAAATGTGTGTTCCTTAGTGTATGCGTACTTGTGTACCTTCTGTATGAACTATAATACAAGTTTAATCAGATGGTGAGAACCAGAGGTGATGAGTTAGAGGAATCCTCTACTGCCCGACTGGACAGAATGGAAAGACTGATCCAAGAAATGGCAGAAGCCTTGAGGCAGCAACAGGAGTGGCAACAACAGTGGCAGCAACCACATCCGCCACCTCCACCTCCGGCACCACCTGTGCCAGATAATCAAAATGATGATCGGATAATCGCTCTCACCAAGGAATTCAAGAAAATGAAACCACCACAGTTCCATGGTGGACTAGATCCCTTAAAAGCCGAAGCTTGGGTACTTGGGATTGAAAAACTGTTTGAGGTGTTTCCGTGCTCGGATACACAGAAAGTGCTTCTAGCCACCTTTATGCTAGAAGATGAAGCGAGAAGATGGTGGATGTTGATGAGGGAAAACCACAGAGATATTGATTGGGCGAAATTTTTGGAAATCTTCTATGACAAGTACTTCCCGCAGTGTGTCCGGAATAGGAAAGTGGCAGAGTTCATGGAACTCAAACAAGACAGTATGACTGTAGCTGAGTATGAGGCCAAATTTACTGAGTTGGCCAGGTTTGCACCACACGTAATTGACACTGATTATAAGAAGGCAAGGCATTTTGAAGGTGGGCTCCGAAGTGACATCCTAGAGCGAGTGAATGTCCTGAAGTTGGAAACCTATATCGGGGTGCTTGACCGGGCCATCATATCGGAGGCTAATATAGCTAGACAAGCTAAGCCAACAACCGAATGGAGAGGCAACAAAAGACAAGGCTTCTTTTCGAAGAAGAAATTTCTAAAAAAGCAAAACACGGGCTCCTCAACTACCTCAAGTTCTTCCCGAGACACGGCTCCCATGGGCAACACTTGTAGCAAAAGGCACCGGGGAGTCTGTTACCGTGCATCGGGAGCCTATTTTAAGTGTGGGAAACAAGGGCATATGGCTCGAGATTGTAATCAGGTAGCTGCTAGCTCCACTGCATCGATCCCAAAGCCGGGAAACATTTTGAGATCTGCTACTACTGGGGATACAGTGAGACAAGGGAGAGTTTTTGCACTCGTTCCGAGCGATACGCGGAATGCCAATACCGTTGTCTCAGGTACTATTTCAATATGTAATCAGGATGCCTTTGTATTAATTGATTCTGGATCGACGCACTCATTTGTGACATATGCATTTGCATCTAGACTGAAAAGACCCCTAGAATTGTTGCCATATTTGTTATGTGTGTCTGTTCCATCGGGGGAATCTGTGTTATGTGACTATATATATCGGTTTTGTGACATGCATATTGAGGATGCTACCCTATATGTAGATTTGTTGCCCTTAAACTTTAGACACTTCGATGTAATTTTGGGCATGGATTGGTTAACCAAATATTGTGCCACTATAGATTGTGTGACAAAGAGGGTCGTGTTTAGACCCCCAGAACAGAAAGAGATAGTGTTTGTGGGAAATGGGGTAGTGCCTCCACCATATTTGATATCTGCAATGAAAGCATGCAAATTGATCAGGAAAGGGTGCCAGGGTTATTTGTGTTATGTATTGACTGAACAATCCGTGAATGTTGAATTGAATAAAATTCCTATTGTTAGAGAATTTCCAGACGTGTTTTCGAATGAACTACCAGGGGAAGTGGTAGACAGAGAAATAGAATTTACTATTGAGACTGTACCAGGCACCCAGCCTATTTCTAAAACTCCCTACAGAATGGCTACTGCCGAAATGAAAGAATTAAAGGAACAGTTGCAAGACCTTCTTGATAAAGGGTTTATCCGGCCTAGCGCTTCGCCTTGGGGTGCACCAGTGTTATTTGTAAAGAAGAAGGATGGTACTCTGCGCCTGTGTATTGATTACCGGGAATTAAACAAGGTAACGGTAAAGAACAAATATCCCTTACCCCGTATTGATGACTTATTTGACCAGTTGCAGGGATCACAGGTGTTTTCTAAGATTGATTTGAGATCTGGGTATCATCAGCTGAAGGTTAAAGCAGAGGATGTTGAGAAAACCGCATTCAGAACGAGGTACGGTCATTTTGAGTTTCTTGTTATGCCATTTGGAGTGACTAATGCTCCGGCAGCATTTATGGACCTAATGAATAGAACTTTTAAAACCTACCTTGATGAGTTTGTTGTAGTCTTCATCGATGATATTTTGATATACTCTAAAGATAGGCTTGAACATGAACATCATTTGAGGACTGTTTTACAAATACTTCGGGAAAGGAAATTATTTGCTAAACTAAAGAAATGTGAGTTTTGGTTGGATGAGGTTGTTTTCTTAGGGCATGTGATCAACAAGGAAGGAATTTCAGTGGACCCGCAGAAAATAGAAGCAATTGTGAATTGGCCTACACCAACTAATGTGACAGAAGTTCGCAGTTTCATGGGTTTGGCAGGGTACTACAGGAGGTTTGTAAAGGACTTTTCGAAATTAGCCGTGCCTCTTACCCAATTGACACGTAAAGGACAACCATTTGAGTGGGATAGTGAAAGAGAATCAACCTTTCATGAATTGAAGACAAGATTGACCACTGCACCAATTTTGACACTACCTTCAGGTACGGAAAATTTTGTGATTTTCAGTGACGCATCTTATAAGGGTTTGGGTTGTGTGTTAATGCAGAACGGAAAGGTTATTGCTTACGCCTCCCGACAGTTGAAGCCACATGAGAAGAATTATCCAACACATGACCTAGAATTGGCCACGGTTGTTTTTGCTTTGAAAATCTGGCGGCATTACTTGTATGGGGCAAAGTGTGAAGTCTACACGGATCATAAGAGCTTGAAATACTTCTTCACGCAGAAAGAGTTGAATATGCGTCAGAGAAGATGGCTAGAGCTGATAAAAGACTGTGATCTGGAGATTCAGTATCATCCCGGAAAAGCTAATACAGTGGCGGATGCCTTGAGCAGAAAATCAACAGGGAGTATGGCTTGTTTGCTTACTGAACAAAGGGAGATTTTGCAAGACTTTGAAAAGTCTAAAATTGAAGTGGTGGTACGTGAGTAGGGCGGATTGATAGCCGCTATTACAGCCGAACCGGCAATTGTTGATGAGATCAAGCAGAAACAGAAAGAAGATGAGTTCCTCAGAAAGATAATTGATGAATTTGAAGTAAGCCCAAAGGCAGAGTTCAGAGTCGAGAATGGAATGTTGAAATTCCGAAACCGAATATGTGTCCCAGATATTCCGGAGCTAAGGAAGAGGGTTTTAGATGAAGCCCACAGATCTGTATTTGCTATGCATCCGGGTAATAATAAAATGTATCGGGATTTGAAACAAACCTACTGGTGGCCTAAAATGAAGAAAGAGATTGCAGAATATGTGTCCAAGTGCCTTCAGTGTCAGCAAGTTAAGGCTGAACATCAGAAACCAGGCGGCCTACTTCAACCTCTCCCTATTCCTGAATGGAATGTGACTATGGATTTCGTTGTTGGCCTACCTCGGACTTCCCGAGGTATGGATTCTGTTTGGGTTGTAGTTGATAGACTAACCAAATCCGCACATTTTCTGCCTGTCAAAACTACATTTACTGCTTATAGATTGGCTACCATTTACGTTGATGAAGTTGTCCGGTTACACGGAGTTCCGGTATCCATTGTGTCAGATAGGGACCCGAAATTTGTATCTAGATTGTGGAAGAGTTTGCAGGAAGCCATGGGAACAGAACTAAGGTTCAGTACTGCATTCCACCCGCAGACAGATGGGCAGTCAGAACGAACGATACGGACTTTGGAAGATATGCTTCGCATGTGTGCTTTGGATTTTCAGGGGAGTTAGGAAGATTATTTGCCGCTTGCAGAGTTTGCTTATAATAACAGCTTCCACTCCAGCATCGGTATGGCACCATACGAGGCTTTGTATGGTAGGAGGTGTAGATCACCTATTTGTTGGACAGAGGTCGGGGACAGAGCTTTGCTCGGGCCTGAAATTGTACAAGACACCTCTGAAAAGATCAAAACTATTCGGCAAAGGCTCAAAACAGCTCAAGACCGACAAAAGAGTTACGCAGACGATCGGAGAAGACCTCTTGAGTATGAGGTCGGTGACCATGTGTTCATTCGTGTTTCTCCAATGAAAGGTCAAGTCAGGTTTGGGAAAAAGGGGAAGTTGTCGCCCCGATACATTGGGCCGTTCCAGATTTTGGAAAGGCTTGGTCCAGTTGCCTACAGGGTTGCTTTGCCACCGGGATTTGAGCAAATCCACAATGTGTTTCATGTGTCAATGTTGAGGGGTTACCTCCGAGACCCGTTGCATGTGATTGACTATCACCGAGCCGCTATTGATGAAAATATGGAATATGCTGAATGGCCGGAAAGAGTTGTTGACCGACAAGTGAAAGAATTGAGAAACAAATCCATTCCAATGGTGAAAGTGGAATGGAAGGAACACTATGGGACAGATGCTACATGGGAAAGAGAGGAGGAAATGCGTCTACGCTATCCACACTTGTTTCCCGACGAAGGTAAATTAAGTTTGGAGGACCAAACTTCCTAAAGGGGGGAAGACTGTAATACCCCTGTTCCGTAATATGCCAATTGGTCCTTAAACTGAGTATGATTATGTGTTTACCATGATTTTATGTGCCATTATGTGAATATACGTGATTTTGAAGTTTAATCTGTTCACCGTAGGAATATCTGTTTGAATAACCTGCTTTGGAAATTAAATTGAGGGCCTCATCGGCCACAGAACCCGAAATTGATTACGCCATTGTGGTTGGCATAATTTTTAGAGCCTACGATGAAGTTTAATTGAAAATTGATTTGGGCCAAATTAAATTGATTAAGTTGGTAAAATGAGTGCCTAATTACTCTATATTATTATTATATTGTGACTTAGTGAGGCTCTATACACTCAAATCCCTCTTTGTTATTCCTCTTGGCTGACTTAAACGTAAGAAAGAGAGAGGGGAGTCGGCTAGAGAGAGGGAAAAGAGGAGAGTTTGGTGTTTGGCTCAAATTTGTGAAGAATTGGAGGATTAAACTCAAGAAATTACTATAGTTTGGAAGATTGAGCCTCTAGGTAAGCATTTGGTCTTGAATTCATAAGTTTGAAATTGTGATCTTGTAAGTTCAAGGGTTGTTGTGATCAAGAGCATGTAATAAGTTGATTTTTGTTGAGTTTGGAGTCTTAGAACTCATGCATGTAAGAAATTACTTTGAATTTGCATGTTTGAGCTTGAAACACATGATTCATGTAGAGTTTTGGTTGAAACTCATGTTTTGATCACCATCTGTACCATCTAAGTTGAGAATGATGAGCATCTCCCACATGCATGTACAAATCATGGGAGTATAAGTCTTGAATGTTTGAAATTGAGCATGTTGATGATGGGTTTGAGATATTTTGGGACATGCATGTAGATAAATCAAGAAATTGAACTTCATAATGTTATGATCTTGCGAGGGAACCATGTTAGTATGATTATATTTGAGATTTGAGCCCTTGCATGCAAGAATGGTAGCTGGGAAATCGAGTTGAAGCTCAAGAACACAATCTGGAATTTCCAGAATTTCTGCTTCCGCTCGAGCGGGGAAGTACACGCTTAAGCGGAGAAAACGAGCTCCCAGCATCTTTTTGCAGACATGGTTCCCGCTCGAGCGGGGGATTTGACGCTCGAGCGGGTAGCTATGTAGACAGGCATTACGCTCGAGCGGCCGAGTTCACGCTCGAGCTGGGATTGAAGGCAACCAGTACTTTTGCAGACCTAAGGGTCCGCTCGAGCGGGGAAGTCTACGCTCGAGCGGAGACCCTATTTTCTGAAATCCTGTTTTTGCGTTTTGTGTTCTGTTTTCCGTTCTGTTTCACTTACAAGCACTCTTAGGCATATGTTAAGCATTGTAAATGAGTTAATGAGATAATAATAAAGCCTAAAGAGGAATATGTGAATTAAAGAACGGATTAAACTGTTAATGACCCCTTTTGTGTTCATGAAACGTGTAGGGTCAAGCTCCAGGGCAAATCAACAAGCCGATCACTGTGAGTAATATCAATGTTTGAAAGCTTGTCCAATGTCCAATTGTTATTTCCCTATAAACTCTATAAGTCGTTGATTGGGATTGTGGACAAAAGTCCGACAGGAGTAAATGAATGGACCGAAGGTCGTTTTGATATGAATGGACCGAAGGTCGTTTTGATATGAATGGACCGAAGGTCGTTTTGATAAGAACGAATGGACCAAAGGTCGTTTTGATGTAAATGAATGGACCAAGGGTCATTTCAATAAGGATGAATGGACCAAAGGTCGTTTTGATGGAAATGAATGGACCAAAGGTCGTTTTGACATGAATGAGTGGGCCGAAGGCTGTTTTGGTATGAAAGAGTGGGCCAAAGGCCGTTTTGACATAAAAGAGTGGGCCAAAGGCCGTTTTGACATAAGTGAATGGGCCGAAGGCCGTTTCGCCATGAATGGAAATCCGAATGGGCCGAAGGCCAGAATGTTTAGAACTACAGTTACTTGTTTTGAATTTCGTATAGTTATATATATTCGTTAAATAGAAGTGAGACTTGGGCCCAAGGCCGTTTAGAGCATGTTGTTCTACATATTGTTGTGTAACTGCTATATTTGATATTATTCACTGGGCTATCGCTCACGCTCATTCATGTGTTTGTAGGTGAGCCAAGGGAAGTCCAAACCCAGCCCCAGTGAAGTCTGCTAGGATAAATCCGAGTTTTGAGGAAGTCAGCCTTGCGTCTCACTCTTGAGACCTACCCTTGCCTTTAACTATGTATTTATGTTTTGTCTTGCCGGCAGGGACTTGATGTAATTATGTAAATAGTCCGTCATAGGTTGACTTGTTTTGGATGATCCTGTTTGTAATGAATTCTGTGAAGCTGTACTTTTGAACTGTGGGTTATTAACGTAACTAAATGTGGTCTGTTAATGTGCATATAAGCACGGCTCTATGGACAAAGTTTTATTTATTGCTTCCGTTTGGCCCCTTTTCTCTGACAAGATATGTCTGTTTTGGTCTGAGGCCGTAGGTAATCCCAGGATTACTGGCCGGTTATGTCCTTAACCCATAGGGGCGGGTTCGGGTCATGACAACAAAGCAGGCCTCAAAGGGCCAATAGGACCTAAAACAGTCCTAAGGCAGGTCCAAATGAGCCTAAAACATGTGAGGAATGAGGCCAAAACATGCTAGAACACAACTCCCAAAACATGAGGCATGCAAAGCCGTAAATAGGCGTTACACTACACCTATCAAAACCAAACATGGTATGATTTAAGTGACCAAAATCAGAGTTATGGCATGCTAGAATGAGCCCAAAAAATCCGCTTAGATGGCATCCCAAAGGCCTAATCATGATGGCATACACAATGACACACTCATGAGGCATAACACACAAACTATCCAAAGCATGGAATAGGTGACAAATGCAAGTATTTGAGCATACTATATGGATTGAAATAACATAACAAGTGATGCCAAACCACTGAAATGGCCCAAGTAAAGCATGTCAAAGGATTCAATACTCAAAGCTTACAAGCTAGAGTACACGGTGGCTATACAAAGCAAGTCATGGCCGACCAAAACAACCAAAATCAGAGCTTTAGCATGTTCAAACAAGGCTAGGAGCTTCATGAAGTTGAGCCAAAATCATGCTAAAAAGACATGTTACAACATGGTGCATGTTAAGGCAAATCATGGGATTACAAGACAAGTATACAAAGCATGCATGGTATGTCTAAACCAACTTGAAACAGAGATGTATCAGAGCAAAACAAGGTCTAATACACACTGAAATAAAGCCAAAACAAGCTAAGTATACAAGCTACAACATAAGCCACTTATGCAAGCATTCAAGACAACAAGGAGAGGGGATGACCCTCTCCTATTTGAGACCTCAAAACCACCTCCCCACCACTGAAAATCCTCTGGATTTTAGTGGTAGAGAGGTCATGCAAAGCTAAGAACAAGGGCCAAAAGAGATGGCCTAAAACAAGGCCTTGGAGGGGGGAGACAACCTTAAACCTCAAAGTGACCTTAAACAAAGTTCTAAAGCAAGTAAAGATAGAACTTTTATTAGTTTATAGCTGAGCCTAAAACAATAAGTAAGAGTGGTTAAAGGCTTCTGCAAGAATGGGGTATATAAAGCAAGAATCTCACCCTTGAAGAACACCTTCAAGAACGCAAGCTCCAGTAGCCTTTCCAAGCTTAAACCAACTCAAGAACTCTGAAATCAACCTCCTAGTCCCTCAGCAACCAAGGATGGTGTTCTAGTGTGTGTTTGTGTACAATAGTAAGACAATACTACACCTTTGGATACAAAACAAGACTAAACAAGGAAGTATAGATACAACACTATATCTATCCTCTCAAGAACAAATTCTCTGAACCCTTGAGGAGGGAGGAGGAGCTCCCTCTTTACAGAGGTTCAATTCCTAAAGCTTCCAAGAGAAGCTAAGCAAAGAAGCCAATCCCTCCATGTGTATGGAGGGGGTGAATTGTGCATGCCAGCTAATCCAGCTGGCATAAAATATCTGCATAAAGCAGAAGAACAGGGTTCGGCCAGTAAAAATGGCCGATCGACCACATAAAGTGCCGATCGGCTAATACATTTGGCCGGTGGAAAGAAATCATGGCCGATGGCCTCAAGCCTTGGCCGGTGGGTTGAGGGGATGGTAAACAAGCCACCCTCTTCCCTCAGAAGCAAAAACACAAGTGTTTGGTCTACAACCAAGCACAAAAAAAACAAGTTGAGAGATCTTGAGGCAAGGCGTACGGCCGAGACCTCCGAGAACTCAAAACGAACAGGAGCATGGATGATCATCGAGTGTTCAAACGATGACGTCCAAGTCTTGAGGACGGTCAAAAATGGGGTGTCTACAACTGGAAATTAAATGAGAATTTACTGAGAATTTACTAGGAATTTACTGAGTAATTTGCTTAGAATTTACTAAAAATTTACAGCGAATTTACTTAGTAATTTACTAAGAATTTACTGAGTAATTTACTGGGAATTTACGGAGAATTTAAATGAGAATTTACTGGGAATTTACTGAGTAATTTTCTTAGAATTTACTGTGAATTTACTGTGAGGAATGAGGCCAAAACATGCTAGAACACAACTCCCAAAACATGAGGCATGCAAAGCCATAAAAGAGGCGTTACACTACACCTATCAAAACCAAACATGGTATGATTTAAGCGACCAAAATCAGAGTTATGGCATGCTAGAATGAGCCCAAAAAATCCGCTTAGATGGCATCCCAAAGGCCTAATCATGATGGCATACACATTGACACACTCATGAGGCATAACACACAAACTATCCAAAGCATGGAATAGGTGATAAATGCAAGTATTTGAGCATACTATATGGACTGAAATAACATAACAAGTGATGCCAAACCACTGAAGTGGCCCAAGTAAAGCATGTCAAAGGATTCAATACTCAAAGCTTACAAGCTAGAGTATACGGTGGCTACACAAAGCAAGTCATGGACGACCAAAACAACCAAAATTAGAGCTTTAGCATGTTCAAACAAGGCTAGGAGCTTCATGAAGTTGAGCCAAAATCATGCTAAAAAGACATGTTACAACATGGTGCATGTTAAGGCAAATCATGGGATTACAAGACAAGTATACAAAGCATGCATGGTATGTCTAAACCAACTTGAAACAGAGATGTATCAGGGCAAAACAAGGTCTAATACACACTAAAATAAATCCAAAACAAGCTAAGCATACAAGCTACAACATAAGCCACTTATGCAAGCATTCAAGACAACAAGGAGAGGGGATGACCCTCTCCTATTTGAGACCTCAAAACCACCTCCCCACCACTGAAAATCCTCTGGATTTTAGTGGTAGAGAGGTCATGCAAAGCTAAGAACAAGGGCCAAAAGAGATGGCCTAAAACAAGGCCTTGGAGGGGGGAGACAACCTTAAACCTCAAAGTGACCTTAAACAAAGTTCTAAAGCAAGTAAAGATAGAACTTTTATTAGTTTATAGCTGAGCCTAAAACAATAAGTAAGAGTGGTTAAAGGCTTATGCAAGAATGGGGTATATAAAGCAAGAATCTCACCCTTGAAGAACACCTTCAAGAACGCAAGCTCCAGCAGCCTTTCCAAGCTTAAACCAACTCAAGAACTCTGAAATCAACCTCCTAGTCCCTCAGCAACCAAGGATGGTGTTCTAGTGTGTGTTTGTGTACAATAGTAAGACAATACTACACCTTTGGATACAAAACAAGACTAAACAAGGAAGTATAGATACAACACTAAATCTATCCTCTCAAGAACAAATTCTCTGAACCCTTGAGGAGGGAGGAGGAGCTCCCTCTTTATAGAGGTTCAATTCCTAAAGCTTCCAAGAGAAGCTAAGCAAAGAAGCCAATCCCTCCATGCGTATGGAGGGGGTGAATTGTGCATGCCAGCTAATCCAGCTGGCATAAAATATCTGCATAAAGCAGAAGAACAGGGTTCGGCCAGCAAAAATGGCCGATCGACCACATAAAGTGCCGATCGGCTAATATATTTGGCCGGTGGAAAGAAATCATGGCCGATGGCCTCAAGCCTTGGCCGGTGGGTTGAGGGGATGGCAAACAAGCCACCCTCTTCCCTCAGAAGCAAAAACACAAGTGTTTAGTCCACAACCAAGCACAAAACAAACAAGTTGAGAGATCTTGAGGCAAGGCGTGCAGCCGAGACCTCCGAGAACTCAAAACGAACACGAGCATGGATGATCATCGAGTGTTCAAACGATGACGTCCAAGTCTTGAGGACGGTCAAAAATGGGGTGTCTACAACTGGCAATTAAATGAGAATTTACTGAGTAATTTGCTTAGAATTTACTGAAAATTTACAGCGAATTTACTAAGTAATTTACTGAGTAATTTACTGGGAATTTAAATGAGAATTTACTGAGAATTTATTGGGAATTTACTGAGTAATTTTCTTAGAATTTACTGTGAATTTACTGAAAATTTACAGCGAATTTACTGAGTAATTTACTAGGAATTTACGAAGAATTTACTGAGAATTTACTGAGTAATTTACCGAGAATTTACTACGAATTTACTGGGAATATACGGAGAATTTACTTGGAATTTACTGAGTAACTTACAGAGAATTCACTGGGAATTTTCTGAGTAATTTACTGGGAATTTACCGAAAATTTACTGAGAATTTACTAAATAATTTGCTGAGAATTTACAAGGAATTTACTAAGTAATTTAATGAGAATTTATTGGGAATTTACTGAGTAACTTACTAAGAATTTGTTGAGGAATTTACTGAGAATTTACTAGGAATTTGTTGAGAATTTACTAAGTAATTTACTTGGAATTTACAGAGTAATTTATTGAGAATTTACAAGTAATTTATTGAGAATTTATTTTGAATTTACTGAGCAATTTCTTGAGTAATTTATTGAGAATTTACTGAGTACTTTTTTGAGAATTTACAGGGAATTTACTGAGTAATTTACTGTAAATTTACAAGGAATTTACTCAGAATTTACTGAGTAATTTATTAAGAATTTACTTGAAATTTATTGAGAATTTAATAAGTAATTTACTTTTAATTTACTAGGAATTTATTGCGAATTCACTGAGTAATTTACTAGGAATTTACTGAATAATTTATTTGGAATTTAATAGGAATTTATAGAGAATTTACTAAATAATTAACAGGGAATTTACTAAGTAATTTACTGGGAATTTACTGAGAATTTACATGCAATTAGTTGAGTAATTTAGTGAAAATTTACTAGGATTTTACTGAGTAATTTACTGAGAATTTACGGGAAATTTACTGAGCAATTTATTGAGAATTTACTGGGAATTTAATGAGAATTTACTGAGTAATTTGCTGAGAATTTATTGTGAATTTACTTTGTAATTTACTGAGAATTTACTGGAAATTAAATGAGAATTTATTTAGAATTTATTGGGAATTACTGAGTAATTTGCTTAGAATTTACTTAGTAATTTACTGGGAATTTACTGAATAATTTATTGAGAATTTACTAGAAATTTATCGAGAATTTACTACGAATTTACTGGGAATATACGGAGAATTTACTTGGAATTTACTAAGTAATTTATAGAGAATTCACTGGGAATTTTCTGAGTAATTTACAGGGAATTTACTGAGAATTTACTAAATAATTTGCAGAGAATTTACAAGGAATTTACTAAGTAATTTAATGAGAATTTACGGAGTAATTTACTAAGAATTTACTGAGAATTTCCTGAGAATTTACTGAGCAATTTACTTGGAATTTACAGAGTAATTTACTGAGAATTTACTGATAATTTACTTGCAATTTTCTGAGTAATTTATTGAGAATTTATTTTGAATTTACTGAGCAGTTTACTGAGTAATTTATTGGGAATTTACTGAGTACTTTTCTGAGAATTTACAGGGAATTTACTAAGTAATTTACTGTAAATTTACAAGGAATTTCTCAGAATTTACTGAGTAATTTATTAAGAATTTACTTGAAATTTACTGAGAATTTAATAAGTAATTTACTTTTAATTTACTAGGAATTTACTGAGAATTTACTGCGAATTCACTAAGTAATTTACTAGGAATTTATTGAGTAATTTATTTAGAATTTAATGGGATTTTACTAAGTAATTTACTGAGTAATTTACTTAAAATTTACTAAGTAATTTACTTGAAATTTACTGAGTAATTTACTTAGAATTCGCTAAGTAATTTATTGAGAATTTACTGGGAATTTAATCTGTAATTTACTGGGAATTTACTGACTAATTTACTGGGAATTTAATGGAAATTTGCTGAGTAATTTACTGAAAATTTACTAAGTAATTTACTTAAAATTTACATGCAATTAGCTGAGTAATTTAGTGAGAATTTACTGGGATTTTACTGAGTAATTTACTGAGAATTTGCAGGGAATTTACTAGGCAATTTATTGAGAATTTACTGAGAATTTAATGTGAATTTACTTGGAATTTACTGACTAATTTACTGAGAATTTACTGGGAATTTATTGAGTAATTTGCTTAAAATTTACTTTGAATTTACTGAAAATTTACAGCGAATTTATTGAGTAATTTACTAAGAATTTACTAGGAATTAAATGAGAATTTACTAAGTAATTTGCTTAGAATTTACTGTGAATTTACTAAAAATTTATAGCGAATTTACTGAGTAATTTACTGGGAATTTACGAAGAATTTACTAGGAATTTAATGAATAATTTACTGAGAATTTACTGGAAATTTACCGACTAATTTACCGAGAATTTACTACAAATTTACTGGGAATATATGGAGAATTTACTTGGAATTTACTGAGTAATTTACAGAGAATTCACTGGGAATTTTTTGAGTAATTTACTGGGAATTTACTAAAAATTTACTGACAATTTACTAAATAATTTGCTGAGAATTTACAAAGAATTTACTAAGTAATTTAATGAGAATTTATTGAACAATTTACTTGGAATTTACAGAGAATTTACTGAGAATTTACTTGCAATTTTATGAGTAATTTATTGAGAATTTATTTTGAATTTTACTGAGCAATTTACTGAGTAATTTATTGGGAATTTACTGAGTACTTTTCTGAGAATTTACAGTGAATTTACTGAGTAATTTACTGTAAATTTACAAGGAATTTACTGAGTAATTTATTAAGAATTTACTTGAAATTTACTGGGAATTTACTGTGAATTTACTGCGAATTTATTGAGTAATTTATTTGGAATTTAATGGGAATTTACTGAGTAATTTACTGAATAATTTACAGAGAATTTACTAAGTAATTTACTGAGTAATTTACTTGGAATTTACAAAGTAATTTACTTAGAATTCGCTAAGTAATATATTGAGAAATTACTGGGAATTTAGTCAGCAATTTATTGGGAATTTACTGACTAATTTACTGGAAATTTAATGGAAATTTGCTGAGTAATTTACTAGGAATTTACTGAATAATTTACTGAGAATTTACATGCAATTAGCTGAGTAATTTAGTGAGAATTTACTGGGATTTTACTGAGTAATTTACTGAGAATTTATAGGGAATTTACTGAGCAAATTTATTGAGAATTTACTGGAAATTTAATGAGAATTTACTTGGAATTTACTGTGTAATTTCATAAGAATTTATTGTGAATTTACTGAGAATTAACTGAGTAATTTACTGTGAATTTACAGCGAATTTACTTAGTAATTTACTAAGAATTTACTGGGAATTAAATAAGAATTTACTGAGTAATTTGCTTAGAATTTACTGTGAGTTTACGAAAAATTTACAGCAAATTTACTTAGTAATTTACTAAGAATTTACTGAGTAATTTACTGGGATTTTACAAAGAATTTGTTGAGTGATTTGCTTAGAATTTACTGAAAATTTACAGCGAATTTACTGAGTAATTTACTGAGAATTTGCGGAGAATTTACTAGGAATTTACTGAATAATTTACTGGGAATTTACTGAGTAATTTACCGAGAATTTACTACGAATTTACTGGGAATATACGGAGAATTTACATGGAATTTACTGAGTAAATTACAGAGAATTCACTGGGAATTTTCTGAGTAATTTACTGCGATTTTACTGAAAATTTTACTAGGAATTTACTGAGAAATTACTAAATAATTTGCAAAGAATTTATAAGAAATTTACTAAGTAATTTAATGAGAATTTATTGAGAATTTACTGAGTAATTTACTAAGAATTCACTGAGAATTTATTAGAAATTTATTGAACAATTTACTTAGAATTTATAGAGAATTTACTGAGTAATTTACTGTGAATTTACTTGTAATTTTCAGAGTAATTTATTGAGAATTTACTGAGCAATTTACTGAGTAATTTATTTGGAATTTACTGAGTACTTTTCTGAGAATTTACAGGGAATTTACTGAGCAATTTACTGTAAATTTACAACGAATTTACTGAGTAATTTATTAAGAATTTACTTGAAATTTACTGAGAATTTAATAAGTAATTTACTTTTAATTTTCTGAGAATTTACTGAGAATTTACTGGGAATTTACTACTAATTCACTGAGTAATTTACTAGGAATTTACGGAGTAATTTATTTGGAATTTAATGAGAATTTACTGAAAATTTACTAAGTAATTTACTTGGAATTTACTGAGTAATTTACTTAGAATTCGCTAAGCAATTTATTGAGAATTTTCTAGAAATTTAATCAGCAATTTACTGGGAATTTACTGACTAATTTACTGAAAATTTAATGGAAATTTACTGAGTAATTTACTAGGAATTTACTGAGAATTTACTGAATAATTAACTGGAAATTTACTAAGTAGTTTACTGAGAATTTACTGAGTAATTTACTGAGAATTTACATGCAATTAGCTAAGTAATTTAGTGAGAATTTACATGCAATTAGCTGAGTAATTTAGTGAGAATTTACAGGAAATTTACTGAGCAAATTATTCAGAATTTACTGGGAATTTAATAAGAATTTACTTAGAATTTACTGAGTAATTTGCTGAGAATTTATTGTGAATTTACAGCGAATTTATTTAGTAATTTACTGAGAATTTACTAGGAATTAAATGAGAATTTACTGAGAATTTAGTGAAAGTTTACTGAGTAATTTGCTTAAAATTTACTATGAATTTACTTAGAATTTACAGCGAATTTACTTAGTAATTTACTAAGAATTTACTAGGAATTTACGGAGAATTTACTGAATAATTTACTGAGAATTTACTGAGAATTTACTAAGTAATTTACAGAGAATTTACTGCGAATTTACTAGGAATATACGGAGAATTTACTTAGAATTTACAGAGAATTCACTGGGAATTTTTTGAGTAATTTACGGGAAATTTACTGAAAATTTACTGAGAATTTACTAAATAATTTGCAGAGAATTTACAAGGAATTTACGAAGTAATTTAATGAGAATTTTTTGGGAATTTACTGAGTAATTTACTAAGAATTTATTGAGGAATTTACTAGGAAATTATTGAGAATTTACTGAGCAATTTATTTGGAATTTACAGAGTAATTTACTGAGAATTTACTAAGTAATTTACTGAGAATTTACTTGCAATTTTCTGAGTAATTTACTGAGAATTTATTTTGAATTTACTGAGCAATTTACTGGGAATTTACTAAGTAATTTATTGGGAATTTACTGAGTACTTTTTTGAGAATTTATAGGGAATTTACTGAAAATTTACACGGAATTTACTGAGAATTTACTGGAATTTACTAAGTAATTTATTTAGAATTTTCATGAAATTTACTAAGAATTTAATAAGTAATTTACTTTTTATTTACTAGGAATTTACTGAGAATTTACTGCGAATTTACTGTGTAATTTTTTTGGAATTATAGCAACCCTCACCTTACTCTTGTCATACTTGCATACATTCATGCATGATCTTGTCTTGATATGTTGTTTTGCAAGTTTTGCCTTGCCTTGTTTTGTTCAAGTATTGCTTGCATGATTTTGTTCCTTGCTTGGTGTGTAGCCGAGGTCATCTTGAGCTTAGTTCACCTCTGAACCTTTGTACTTAGAACTATTCTGGAACCACTTGGTCAATCCCATCTTCACCCCGGGCTTGTTGCCGAGATGTTTTGCACTTAGTGAACCTTTTCCTTGGGCAGGTATGGCCTAGACCGAGGTGTGGCACACCCCGGCCAAGGTGTGGCACAGCTTAGTCAAGTGTCGTCCTCCTTAGCCGATGTCTTTGTTAACCTGTTGCCGAAACTTTGACTTTAGCCGACGTCATTACTTGCCGATGTGTCTTGCCTTAGCTTGCTGCATACGCTTTGTCATAGACTTGTCTTATCAATCAATCACCTTTTGAGTTGAACCAACCCGATAGCGCCACGTGTCCGAGCTGATTGTTAAGACAGCTGGCAGACCTAGAAACAAATCATTTTTTTTTGTCTCAAATCTTTGCCTTTAGAGAGAGAAGCTCTAGAGAAGGGAGGAGAAGTTCTTGAGTGAGAATAGATCTTCCAAGCTTGATCTTCGAGGTTTGAACCGTTAGATTCGAGCTTTGGGGTAAGAATCTTAATCTACTCTGGTTGTTGTTATTGATCATCTAGCTGCATTGCATGATCGAATTTGTTTTGCATGTCATGCATCGATGTGAAGTTGGTTTTGGAAGAGGAAAAGAGTATTTATGTGTTCTTGAAGAAAAATCTCGTTTTGATCCGAAAGTTTGGAACAAGAACCGTGTTTTTTGTGTTTGTTCTTGCATAACCTTCTTGTATGGGTACCCAGGTCCATGTTTTGAACTCATGGCATGAAATCTCTGATTTTGTAACAAGTTACGATCTTGCATTCGTCTTCCTCATGATCATGTTCATCATGCTCTTCATGTTCTTCAAAGGGAAACCCAGGTTTTCCCGACTTTGCTTTTGAATGAGGCCATCGGGACCACACCTCGGCAAGGAGGTGTAGGACCTCGGCAAAGACCTGGTTGGTACCCAGTGTGTTTTCATGAGACGGGAGCAGTGTTTAAACTCCCAGCATGTTTTACTTTGCTATTTGACTTGGATCTGGTGAGAATGCCGGGATCATTTGCATGCATATAAAGCTTGTTTTGAGAATGTGATTGCCATGTGATTGTAGGACCTTGATCCTTACTTTGAGCCTACACCTGAAGAACTAGGTGAGTGGTGTTTTTAATAAAGCTATGTTATACTGTTTTGATAAATCTTGCTTTGCTTTGTTTTGACGAAAGTATTTGTTAAGCATGAATGAATAGCTCTGTTTTGATGTATCAAGTATAAGCCTTGTTTCGATGTCATTCTTGAAAAGTCCCTTGTGCTGGAGGACTCTAAACTTCCGCAGCACTAAGTATAAAAGGATACGGTCCTTTCTTGGAAAGACTATCGTGTTAAAGCAGGCTACGGGCCTAAGTAACACAAGACCATCGTGTTATAAGGAGCTACGGGCTTAAGTAACACAAGTCCCTTGTGCTGGAGGACTATAAACTTTCGCAGTACCTTTGACTAATCGATTACGGATCGTGTAGTCCTTGTCTTGCCACTGACGATTTACCGCGTGGATCTGTTTGTTCGGAAAGCTTGATTTGTGTTTTGTCGATGTCAGTAAGCATCCCTTGAGACTTGTAAGACTTGATAGATGAATGCGGTTCATCTCTTGTTTTGATAAAGTTTTGATGTGTTTTGTTCTGAAAGGATCTCGGCTAATATTCGTATGGTCTTGGCATGTTTTGTCTAAGAAAAGACTTCGGCTATATTCATGCAAAACCTTTATTATTTGCACCATTCACTGAGTATCCAAGCTCACCTTCTCTATATATATGTAGGTGACGAGCAGGACGTCGGCGACGCCTAGAATGTGTTTTTGAAAGCTTGTTTGGGATCCATGATTTTGTCGGCTTTATTTTGTATTCACGTCGGCGATGTCATTTTTCTTTATGTCGGAAATTCTTGAAAATTATGCTTCTTGGCTTGCATTCACTGTATTTTGTACATGTCGGCTCGAGAAGCCTTTTGATCAAGATATAATACGTATTTTGCTTTGTTGTATTCAAGTTTGTAAAGTTGTAAAGATATATACCATTTCATTTGATCTATGCACTGCTCTTATGGACCACTTGTATTTTGATTTATCGCTTCCGCATTTGTGAGCCCCGTTTATTATACTCTGATTGTGTTAAACTTTTGAAAGTTGGCCTTCGGTAATTACGGATTACTGGCCATCACGGCACCAAACTACTAGGGGCGGTTTGGGGTCGTGACAGAATGGTATCAAAGCACAAGTTCCTCAGTATACGCTATTCACACACTTTGAGTCCTAAAGAGCATAGGATTTCCCTTAGAAAGATGTTAGGATTTGCATCATGGTGCTTGCTACTTGAACGAGGTGTGCATTGTCTTGACATATCTATTTGTTACTTGCCTACGTGGTTATTTGCTTATTTGTTTTAAAGTCACACTTTACATTCTCATAGCATCATGAGGAGAGGTAGACCTCCAATTGGCCGGGATCAGCCCGAAGACAGAATGGACAGACTGGAAAGATTAGTTGAAGGTTTGGCCCGCGAGTTGAGGCAAACAAGACAGCAGTACGCTAGTGCTACGTCGACTCAGGCCGAGCAGACCAACGGCCGAAATGTAGTTCCGCCTCCACCTCCTCCAGTGCCGCAAGTACCTCCGCAGCCAGCCTTATATGGGGATGGCACAATAGCTTTGATCAGGGAATTCAAGAAAATGAAACCACCGAGATTCTCTAGGGGTATTGAGCCGATGAAGGCTGAGGCGTGGGTTTTGGAAATGGAAAAGTTGTTCGAGATCTTTCCTAGCACCGACGCTCAGAAGGTGACGTTGGCAGCATTCACCTTAGATGATGACGCTAGCAGATGGTGGATGATGGTCCGAGAGAGCAATCCAGATCTGACCTGGACCCGATTCTTACAGTTGTTCAACAACAAACACTTTTCCCTAAGTGTTCGAAACCGCAAGGCTACCGAATTTCAGACCTTGATGCAAGGCAACCAAACAGTGGCGGAATATGACTGCGCTTTTACAGAATTGGCGAGATTTGCACCTCACATGGCCAACGATGAATACATGAAGGCCAGGAAGTTCGAGAGTGGGCTTCGCGGACCGATTCAAGACCGGGTTAACTTGCACAATATGCCGACTTACGCCGAAGTGTTGGACAAAGCCATTCAGGCCGAAGCTAACCTGAATCAATACCAGAGCTCGGGGGAGAACCAGCGGAAGAGACAGAACTATGACAATCGCCGAGCACAGCTGGGCACCAAGAAGAAGACGAACATGGGCAGTGCTGGTAACCTAAGGCGAGAAGGTAGTGCTAAGCCGACGTGTTCGGATTGTGGGAAGCAACATTTCGGGGTCTGTCGTCGGACGTCTGGAGCTTGTTATGAATGTGGTGAAATGGGCCATTATGTGAAAGATTGCCCTAAGACAAAGGCTGATAACAACAAGAAGGGTGAGAATACCTCGGGTTCCGTCCAGAAGGGTAATGTTGGAAAAGGGCAGATGAGACAGGGCAGAGTATTTGCGCTAGTACCAGGGGACACTCAGAATGCTGAGATAGTGGTATCAGGTATACTCCTAATTTGCTCCCAAGATGCCTATGTGTTGATTGATTCGGGTTCTACGCATTCGTTTGTATCTGCTAAGTTTACCGAGAAAATTAATAGGGAACTAGAGCCCCTTGATTATGTATTATCTGTGTCTACTCCATCTGGGAAATCTATGATTGTTGCATCCATTTATAGAGCATGTGTTGTTGTGATTGAGAATATTGAATTGTTAGTAGATTCAATGCCTCTGGACATAACTCATTTTGATGTTATACTGGGAATGGATTGGTTAGTCGCAAATCAGGCATCTATTAATTGTGTTTCGAAAAGTGTCACACTGAGACCCCCAAACCTAGCCGAGGTTACCTTCCAGGGTAAAGGGGTAGTGCCCCCACCTTACTTGATTTCGTCCATTAAGGCCTATAAGTTAATTCAGAAAGGGTGTCGAGGCTACTTGTGTAGTATACTGGGCGATCAGAATGGAAATGTTAATTTAGCCGACATCCCAGTTGTTAATGAATTCCCTGATGTCTTCCCGAACGAATTACCTGGCCACTTAGCCGATAGAGAGATAGAGTTTACTGTTGATATCATGCCAGGAACCCAGCCGATCTCCAAAACACCCTACAGGATGGCCCCAGCTGAACTTAGGGAATTGAAACTACAATTACAAGAATTGTTGGATAAGGGATTTATTAGGTCGAGCACTTCACCATGGGGAGCACCTGTTTTATTTGTTAAGAAAAAGGATGGCACACTCCGTCTTTGTATCGATTATAGAGAACTTAATAAGGTCACTATTAAGAACAAGTACCCACTACCTAGGATTGACGATTTGCTTGATCAATTACAAGGAGCACGAGTCTTTTCTAAGATTGACCTTAGGTCTGGTTACCGCCAGCTTAAAGTTAAAGCCGAAGATGTTGAGAAGACTGCTTTTCGGACAAGGTATGGCCACTACGAGTTTTTAGTAATGACTTTTGGAATGACCAATGCCCCTGCTGTATTTATGGATTTAATGAATAGAGTCTTCAAGCCATATTTAGATGAATTTGTAGTTGTCTTCATTGATGATATATTGATCTATTCCAAGAGTAAAGCTGAACATGAAAATCATTTGAGACTTGCCTTACAGATTTTGAGAGACCGAAAATTGTATGCTAAGTTTAACAAGTGTGAGTTTTGGCTTCCTACTATCTCATTCTTTGGTCATGTGATTAATGAAGAGGGTATCTCGGTTGATCCTAGCAAAATTGAAGCCGTAGTAAATTGGCCGAGGCCGACTAATGTTTCCGAGATCCGTAGTTTTCTGGGTTTGGCAGGTTATTACAGGAAGTTCGTGAAGGATTTCTCAAGGATTGCAATTCCATTGACGCAATTGACTAAGAAGGGAACACTGTATGAATGGACTAAAGATCGGGAGTCAGCTTTCCAGGAACTGAAGACGAGGTTAGTTACAGCACCAGTACTCGTACTTCCATCAAGTAACGAAGAGTTTCATATCTATAGCGATGCTTCACATAAGGGCTTGGGTTGTGTGTTAATGCAAGGGGGTAAGGTTATAGCTTATGCATCTCATCAGTTGAAACCCCATGAGAAGAACTATCCTACCCATGATTTAGAATTAGCGGCCGTGGTATTTGCTTTGAAGATTTGGTGCCACTATTTATATGGAGCTTCTTGTCAGGTTTTTACAGATCATAAAAGTTTAAAGTACCTGTTCACTCAGAAGGAATTGAATTTGAGACAGAGAAGGTGGCTTGAGTTGTTAAAGGACTATGATATGCAAATTCAATATCACCCAGGTAAAGCTAACAGCGTGGCCGACGCTTTGAGTAGGAAGTCAGATGGAAATTTGGCGTGTTTGACCATGATAGCAGTGGAGCCGACTATTGTTGATGAGGTAAAGACAAGACAGATGGAAGATAAATTCTTCAAGAAAATAGCCGAGGAGATTGTCACAAGGCCGAGATCAGGTTATACCATCGAAAATCAAGTGCTCAAGTTTGAAGGAAGGTTATGTGTGGCCGACATCCCAGAGTTGAAAAGGAAGATTTTGCAAGAAGCCCACAACTCCAAATTTGCCGTCCATCCAGGAAGCACCAAGATGTATCAAGATGTGAAGCGGACCTTCTGGTGGCCAAATATGAAAAGAGAAATAGCTGAGTTCGTATTGCAGTGTCTGTGTTGTCAGCAAGTGAAGGCAGAACACCAGAGACCAGCAGGACTTCTGCAACCCTTGTCAATTCCTGAGTGGAAATGGGAACACATCTCCATGGATTTTGTGGTGGGCTTGCTGAGGACGCAAAGAGGTATGGATTCAATTTGGGTTATCGTTGACAGGTTAACTAAGTCAGCACACTTCTTGCCAGTTAAAACTACGTTCAATGCCGGCCGACTTGCCGAACTGTATATGAATGAGATTATTAGACTTCACGGTGTGCCGGTGTCCATTGTATCAGACCGAGATTCGAAATTCGTTTCTAGATTTTGGCAGAGCCTGCAAGGAGCCTTGGGAACTGAGTTGAGGTTTAGCACAGCTTTTCATCCCCAAACTGATGGACAAACAGAGAGAACCATTCAGACACTTGAGGACATGCTCAGAATGTGTGTATTGGATTTCAAAGGAAGTTGGGAATCGCATCTGCCATTAGTAGAATTCGCATACAACAACAGTTATCAAGCCAGCATTAGAATGGCGCCGTACGAAGCCTTGTATGGAAGGGAGTGCAGGTCACCGATATGTTGAACCGAGGTGGGAGATACAGCTTTGATTGGCCCCGAGTTAGTCTGAGGAACGACCGAAAAGATTAAGCTCATTCGGCAGAGGATTAGAACCGCGCAGAGTCGACAGAAGAGTTATGCCGACCAGAGGAGAAGGGAGCTAGAATTCGAGGTTGGGGATCACGTATTTTTGAGGATCTCGCCGATGACAGGAGTTTCAAGGTTTGGAAAGAAAGGTAAATTAGCACCCCGATATATTAGACCGTTTGAAATTCTTGAGAGAATTAACCCTGTTGCCTACAGACTTGCTTTGCCGCCGGATTTAAGCCAAGTCCATAATGTGTTTCATGTTTCGATGTTGAGGAAGTACATCCGAGATCCACTACATATAATTGATCATTCTGGGATTACGGTTAATGAGGATTTGGGCTACGAGGAGAAACCAATGAGGATTATTGACAGGCAAGTGAGGCAGTTGAGAAACAAATCGACACCAATGGTAAAGGTCGAATGGAAGGAGCATTATGGCACAGAAGCCACGTGGGAAAAGGAAGAGGATGTGAGAATCTGTCATCCGGAGTTGTTCATAGAGCAAGGTAATTTAAGTTTGGGGACCAAACTTCTTTAAGGGGGGTAGACTGTAGCAACCCTCACCTTACTCTTGTCATACTTGCATACATTCATGCATGATCTTGTCTTGATATGTTGTTTTGCAAGTTTTGCCTTGCCTTGTTTTGTTCAAGTATTGCTTGCATGATTTTGTTCCTTGCTTGGTGTGTAGCCGAGGTCATCTTGAGCTTAGTTCACCTCTGAACCTTTGTACTTAGAACTGTTCTGGAACCACTTGGTCAACCCCATCTTCACCCCGGGCTTGTTGCCAAGATGTTTTGCACTTAGTGAACCTTGTCCTTGGGCAGGTATGGCCTAGACTGAGGTGTGGCACACCCCGGCCAAGGTGTGGCACAGCTTAGTCAAGTGTCGTCCTCCTTAGCCGATGTCTTTGTTACCCTGTTGCCGAAACTTTGACTTTAGCCGACGTCATTACTTGCCGATGTGTCTTGCCTTAGCTTGCTGCATACGCTTTGTCATAGACTTATCTTATCAATCAATCACCTTTTGAGTTGAACCAACCCGGTAGCGCCACGTGTCCAAGCTGATTGTTAAGACAGCCGGCAGACCTAGAAACAAATCATTTTTTTTTGTCTCAAATCTTTGCCTTTAGAGAGAGAAGCTCTAGAGAAAGGAGGAGAAGTTCTTGAGTGAGAATAGATCTTCCAAGCTTGCTCTTCGAGGTTTGAACTGTTAGATTCGAGCTTTGGGGTAAGAATCTTAATCTACTCTGGTTGTTGTTATTGATCATCTAGCTGCATTGCATGATCAAATTTGTTTTGCATGTCATGCATCGATTTGAAGTTGGTTTTGGAAGAGGAAAAGAGTATTCATGTGTTCTTGAAGAAAAGTCTCGTTTTGATCCGAAAGTTTGGAACAAGAACCGTGTTTTTTGTGTTTGTTCTTGCATAACCTTCTTGTATGGGTACCCAGGTCCATGTTTTGAACTCATGGCATGAAATCTCTGATTTTGTAACAAGTTACAATCTTGCATTCGTCTTCCTCATGATCATGTTCATCATGCTCTTCATGTTCTTCAAAGGGAAACCCAGGTTTTCCCGACTTTGCTTTTGAATGAGGCCATCGGGACCACACCTCGGCAAGGAGGTGTAGGACCTCGGCAAAGACCTGGTTGGTACCCAGTGTGTTTTCATGAGACGGGAGCAGTGTTTAAACTCCCAACATGTTTTGCTTTGCTATTTGACTTGGGTCTGGTGAGAATGCCGGGATCATTTGCATGCATATAAAGCTTGTTTTGAGAATGTGATTGCCATGTGATTGTAGGACCTTGATCCTTGCTTTGAGCCTACACCTGAAGAACTAGGTGAGTGGTGTTTTTAATAAAGCTATGTTATACTGTTTTGATAAATCTTGCTTTGCTTTGTTTTGACGAAAGTATTTGTTAAGCATGAATGAATAGCTCTGTTTTGATGTATCAAGTATAAGCCTTGTTTCGATGTCATTCTTGAAAAGTCCCTTGTGCTGGAGGACTCTAAACTTCCGCAACACTAAGTATAAAAGGATACGGTCCTTTCTTGGAATGACTATCGTGTTAAAGCGGGCTACGGGCCTAAGTAACACAAGACCATCGTGTTAAAAGGAGCTACGGGCTTAAGTAACACAAGTCCCTTGTACTGGAGGACTATAAACTTTCACAGTACCTTTGACTAATCGATTACGGATCGTGCAGTCCTTGTCTTGCCACTGACGGTTTACCGCGTGGATCTGTTTGTTCGGAAAGCTTGATTTGTGTTTTGCCGATGTCAGTAAGCATCCCTTGAGACTTGTAAGACTTGATAGATGAATACGGTTCATCTCTTGTTTTGATAAAGTTTTGATGTGTTTTGTTCTGAAAGGATCTCGGCTAATATTCGCATGGTCTTGGCATGTTTTGTCTAAGAAAAGACTTCGGCTATATTCATGCAAAACCTTTATTATTTGCACCATTCACTGAGTATCCAAGCTCACCCTCTCTATATATATGTAGGTGACGAGCAGGACGTCGGCGACGCCTAGAATGTGTTTTTGAAAGCTTGTTTGGGATCCATGATTTTGTCGGCTTTATTTTGTATTCACGTCGGCGATGTCATTTTTCTTTATGTCGGCAATTCTTGAAAATTATGCTTCTTGGCTTGCATTCACTGTATTTTGTACATGTCGGCTAGAGAAGCCTTTTGATCAAGATGTAATACGTATTTTGCTGTGTTGTATTCAAGTTTGTAAAGTTGTAAAGATATATACCATTTCATTTGATCTATGCACTACTCTTATGGACCACTTGTATTTTGATTTATCGCTTCCGCATTTGTGAGCCCCGTTTATTATACTCTGATTGTGTTAAACTTTTGAAAGTTGGCCTTTGGTAATTACGGATTACTGGCCATCACGGCACCAAACTACTAGGGGCGGTTTGGGGTCGTGACAGGAATTCAATGAGAATTTACTGAGTAATTTACTGGGAATTTACTGAATAATTTACAGAGAATTTACTAAGTAATTTACTGGGAATTTACTAAGTAATTTACTGGCAATTTACTGAGTAATTGACTTAGAATTCGCTGAGTAATTTATTAAGAATTTACTGGGAATTTAGTCAGCAATTTACTGGGAATTTACTGACTAATTTATTGGGAATTAATGGGAATTTGTTGAGTTATTTGCTGACTAATTTAAAGAGAATTTACAGGGTGTTTACTAAGTAATTTACTGGGAATTTATTGTGTAATTTATTGAGAATTTGCATGCAATTAGCTGAGTAATTTAGTGAGAATTTAATAGGAGTTTACTGAGTAATTTTTTGAGAATTTATAGGGAATTTACTGAGTAATTTATTGAGAATTTACTGGGAATTTAATGAGTATTTACTCGGAATTTACTGAGTAATTTGCTTAGAATTTATTGGTAATTTACTTAGAATTAACTGAGTAATTTACTATGAATTTACAAGGAATTTACTTAGTAATTTACTGAGAATTTACTGGGAATTAAATGAGAATTTACTGAGAATTTACTGAGTAATTTGCTGAGAAATTACTGGAAATTTATTACAAATTTACTACGAATTTACTTAGTAATTTACAGAAAATTTACTAAGTAATTTATGGAGAATTTACTGAATAATTTACTGAGAATTTTTTGGGAATTTACTGAGTAATTTACTAAGAATTTACTGCGAATTTATTGGGAATTTACTAAGTAATTTATTGGGAATTTTCTGAGTAATTTACTGAGAATTTACTAAATAATTTGCATAGAATTTATAAGGAATTTACTTAGTAATTTAATAAGAATTTACTGGGAAATTACCAAGTAATTTAGATAGAATTTTTAGGGAATTAACTGAGTAATTTAGTTAGAATTTACTAGGAATTTACTGTGTAATTTTTTGAGAATTTACTGAGTAATTTAATGAGAATTTACATTGAATTTACTGAGTAATTTGCTAAGAATTTACTGGAAATTTACTGAGAATTTACTTGGAATTTACTAAAAATTTACTACTAATTTACTTATAAATTTACTAAGAATTTACTGAATAATTTACTAAGAATTTTCTCAAAATTTACAGGGAATTTACGGAGAATTTACTGGGAATTTGCTGAGTAATTTATTGAGAATTTGATTGAAATTTATAGAGTAATTTACTGAGAACTTAATGGTAATTTTTTGAGTAATTTACTAGGAATTTACTGAGTAATTTACTGAGAATTTACTGAAAATTTATTGAGTAATTTGCTGAGAATTTATTGGGAATTCACTGGGAATTTATTGGAAATTTACTGAATAATTTACTAAGAATTTACTGGGAATTAAATGAGAATTTACTGGAAATTTATTTGCAATTTACTGAGAATTTACTGCGAATTTAGTTAGTAATTTACTGAGAATTTACTGAGTAATTTATGTAGAATTTACTGGGAATTCACTGAATAATTTACTGAGAATTTAATGGGAATTTAGAGAGTAATTTACTGAGAATTTACTGGGAATTTACTGAGTAATATACTGAGAATTTACTAAATAATTTACTGAAAATTTAATGGGAATTTACTTAGTAATTTACTGAAAATTTACTGCAAATTTACCTAGTAATTTACTAAGAATTTACTGCGAATTTACTGAGTAATTTACAGGGAATTTACTGAGTAATATACTGAGAATTTAGTAAGTAATTTACTGAGAATTTTTTGGGAATTTATTGAGTAATTTATTGGGAATTTACTAAATAATTTACAAAGAATTTACAAGGAATTTACTAAATAATTTAATTAGAATTTACTGGAAATTTGTTGAGTAATTTACTGAGAATTTACAGGGAATTAACTAAGTAATTTAGTGAGAATTTACTAGAAATTTATTGAGAATTTACAAGGAATTTACTGAATAATTTACTGGGAATTTATTGAGTAATTTGCTGACAATTTACTGAGAATTTACTTAAAATTTACTTAGTAATTTAGTAGGAATTTACTGAATAATTTACTGAGAATTTACTAAGTAATTTGCAAAGAATTTAATGGGAATTTACTGAGTAATTTACTGCGAATTTACTCAGTAATTTACTAAGAATTTACTTGGAATTTACTAAGTAATTTACTGAGAATTTACTAGGACTTTACTGAGAATATATATGGATTTAGCTGAGTAATTTAGTTAGGATTTACTGGAAATTTACTGAGTAATTTACTTAGAATTTAATGAGAATTTATTGAGTAATTTACTGAGAATTTACAGGGAATTTACTGAAAATTTAGTGGGTAATTTACTGAGAATTTACTGGGACTTTGCTAAGTAATTTACTTAGAATTTACTGAGAATTTACTGAAAATGTACCGAGTTATTTACGGAGAATTTACTTGGAATTTACTAAGTAATTTATTGAGAATTTACGGAGTAATTTACTTGGAATTTACTAAGAATTTACTAGAAATTTGCTGAGAATTTACAGCGAATTTGCTGAGAATTTTTTGGGAATTTATTAAATAATTTACTAAGAATTTACTGATTAATTTATTGAGAATTTGTTGAGATTTACTGAGAATTTATTAAGAATTTACTAAGTGATTTATTGAGAATTTGCTGAGGAATTTGCTGAGAATTTATTGAGTAATTTTCTAAGAGTTGACTAAGAATTTTCTGAGTAATTTACTGAGAATTTGCTGGGAATTTACTGAGAAATTTACTGGGAATTTACAGAGTAATTTACTGAGAATTTAGTGAGTAATTTACTTAGAATTTACTGGGAATTTACCGAGTAATTTAATGAAAATTTACTTGGAATTTTTGGAGTAATTTATTGAGAATTTATTTGGAATTTACTGATCTATTTACTGGAATTTATTGATTTTATTGGGAATTTACTAAGTAATTTTTTGAGAATTTACAGGGAAATTATTATGTAATTTACTGAGAATTTACTAGGAACTTACTGAGTAATTTATAGAAAATTTACAGGGAATTTTCTGGGAGTTTATTGAGTAATTTACTTTTAATGTACAGGGAATTTACTGAGAATTTACTTGGAATTTACTGCGAATTTATTAAGTAATTTACTGGGAATTTACTGAGCAATTTGTTTGGAATTTACTGGGAATTTACTAATTAATTTTCTAGGAATTTACTGAGTAATTTACAGAGAATTTACTAAGCAATTTACTGAGAATTTATTAAGTAATTTTCTGGAAATTTACTATGTAATTTACTGGGAATTTATTTAGTAATTTACTTAGAATTTGCTGAGTAATTCATTGAGAATTTACTGAGAATTTAATCAGCAATTTACTAGGAATTTAATGGAAAATTTACTAAGTAATTTACTGAGAATTTACTAGGAATTTACTGAGTAATTTGCTGGGAATTTACTAAAAATTTACTGGGAATTTACTGAGTAATTTACTGAGAATATACTGGAAATTTACTAAATAATTTACAGAGAATTTACAGGGAATTTACTAAGTAATTTAATGAGAATTTTCTGGAAATTTACTAAGTAATTTACTGAGAATTTACATGGAATTAGCTGCGTATTTTAGTGAGAATTTACTAAGTAATTTACTGAGTAATTTAGTGAGAATTTACTTGGAATTCACTGAGTAATTTATTAAGAATTTAATGGGAATTTACTGAGTTATTTACTAGAATTTACTAGGGCTCTACTGAGTAATTTACTGGGAATTTACTGAGCAATTTATTGAGAATTTACTGGGACTTTGCTGAGTAATTTACTCAGAATTTACTTAGAATTTACTGAGTAACTTACTGGGAATTTACTGAGTAATTTACTGATAATTTACTGGGAATTTGCTGAGAATTTATTGCGAATTTATTGAGTAATTTATTGAGAATTTAATAAATAATTTACTGAAAATTTACTGATTAATTTATTGAGAATTTATTTAGAATTACTGAGAATTTACTGAGTAATTTTCTGAGAATTTACTAGGAATTTACTGAGTAATTTACTGAAAATTTAATGAGTAATTTACAAAGATTTTACCGAGAATTTGCTGGGAATTTACTTAGTAATTTACTAGGAATTTATAGAGTAATTTTCTGAGAATTTACTAAGTAATTTACTTAGAATTTACTAGGAATTTACTTAGTAGTTTAATGAGAATTTACTTGGAATTTTCTCAGTAATTTATTTTGAATTTGTTGGGAATTTTCTGAAAATTTACAGGGAATTTAGAAGTAATTTACAGAGATATTACTTGGAATTTACTAAGTAATTTACTGAAAAGTTACAGGCAATTTACTGAGTAATTTATTGGGAATTTACTAAGTAATTTAGTTTTAATTTACTGGGAATCTACTGAGAATTTTCATGGAATTTACTGAGAATTTACTGAATAATTTGATGGGAATTTAGTGAGTAATTTATTCGAAATTTACTTGTAATTTACTGAGTAATTTACAGAGAATTTACCTAGTAATTTACTGGGAATTTACTGAGTAATTTTACTTAGAATTTGCTAAGTAATTTCTTGAGAATTTAATGGGAATTTAATAAGCAATTTTCTGGGAATTTACTAACTAATTTACTAGGAATTTACTGAAAACTTACTTGGAATTTACTGAGTAATTTACTAAGACTTTACTGGAAATTTATTGAATAATTTACAGAGAATTTACAGGGAATTTACTAAGTAATTTAATTAGAATTTACTGAGTAATTTACTGACAATTTACATGGAATTAGCTGAGTAATTTAGTGAGAATTTTCTGAGAATTTACTACGTAATTTACTGAGAATTTATAGGGAATTTACTAAGTAATTTACTGAGAATTTACCGTGAATTTACTGGGAATTTACTAGGAATTTGCTGAGTAAGTTGCTGAGAATTTATTGGGAATTTACTAAGTAATTTACTATAAATTTACAGGGAATTTACTTAGTAATTTACTGAGAATTAAATGAGAATTTACTGGGAATTTACTACGTAATTTGCAGAGAATTTACTGAAAATTTGCTACGAATTTACTGGGAATTTACTTAGTAATTAATTGAGAATATATGCAGAATTTACTTGGAATTTATTGAGAATTTAATGGGAATTTGCTGAGTAATTTACTGAGAATTTTCTCAGTAATTTGCTGAGAATTTCTTGGCAATTTACGTAGAATTTACAGGGAATTTATTGAATAAATTAGTGGGAATTTACTGAGTAATTTTCTGGGAATTTACTGAAAATTTACTGAGTAATTTACTAAATAATTTACAGAGAATTTACAAGGAATTTACCAAGTAATTTAATGAGGATTTACTAGGAATTTACTGAATAATTTACTGAGAATTTACATGGAATTTAATGAGAATTTACTAGGAATTTACTGAGTAATTTGCTGAAAATTTACTACGAATTTACTTAGTAATTTACTAGGAATTTACGGAGAATTTACTAGGAATTTACTGAGTAATTTATTGAAAATTTACAGGAAATTTGCTGAGTAATTTACGGAGAATTTAATTGGAATTTACTGAGTAATTTACTGAAAATTTAATGAAAATTTACTTAGTAATTTACTGAGAATTTATTGAGTAATTTACTGGGAATTTACTGTGTAATTTACTGAGAATTTACTGGGACTTTACTGAGTAATTTACAGGGAATTTAGAAAGAATTTACTGAGTAATTACTAAGAATTTAATGGGAATTTACTGATAATTTACTATGAATTTAGTGAGTAATTTACTGAGAATTTACTAAGTATTTTACTGAGAATTTATTGAGTAATTTACTGAGAATTTAGTAGGACTTTACTGAGCAACTTCTTGAGAATTTACTGGGAATTTACTGAGAATTTATTGGAAATTTACTCAGTAATTTACTGGGACTTTGCTGAGTAATTTACTGAGAACTTACTGGTAATTTACTCAGAATTTACTAAGTAATTTACTGAAAATTTACTAAGAATTTATTGGAAATTTGCTGAGAATTTATTGCGAATTTATTGTGAATTTATTAGGAATTTATTGCGTAATTTCCTAATAATTTACTAGCAATTTGCTGTGTAATTTTCTGAGAATTTAAAGGGAATTTACTGAGTAATTTACTTAAAATTTCCTGAGAATTTACTGATAATTTACTTGCAATTTACCAAGTAATTTTCTTAGAATTTAATGGATATTTACTGAGTAATTTACTAAGAATCTTCTAGAAATTTTTAGAGTAATTTACTGGGAATTTACTAGCAATTTACTGAGAATTTACTTGGAACTTATTGAGTAATTTACTGGGAATTTACTGAGAATTTACATGATAATTTTCTGGGAATTTACTAGGACTTTGCTGAGTAATTTACTGAGAATTTACTTGAAATTTCCTGAGTAATTTACTGAGAATATACAAAGAATTTATAGAGTAATTTAATGAGAATTTATTGGGAATTTACTAAGTAATTCACAAAGAATTTACAGGGAATTTACTGAGTAATTTACTAGGAATTTACTAGATAATTTTTTGAAAATTAACTGGGGATTTAATGAGTGATTTACTGATGATTTACTGAGTAATTTATTGAGAATTTATAGGAAATTTTCTTAGTAATTTACTAGGAATTTACTGCGTAATTTATTGAGAATTTACTAGAATTTACGGAGATTTTACTGGGAATTTACTGAGACTTTACTAGGAATTTACTGAGTAATTTTCTGGGAATTTGCTGCGTAATTTACAGACAATTTACTGGGAATTTACAAAGTAATTTACTAGGAATTTACTGATAATTTACTGGGAATTTGCGGAGTAATTTACAGAGAATTTACTGAGAATTTATTACGTAATTTACTGAGAATTTAATGGGAATTTACTGATAATTTGCTGAGTAATTTACTGAGAATTTACAGAGTAATTTAATTAGAATTTACTGGTAATTTACTGAGTAATTTAAAGAGAATTTACTGAGAATTTTCTAGGAATTTACTGAGTAATTTACCGAAAATTTACAGGGAATTTATAGAGTAATTTTCTGAGAATTTATTGATAATTTACTGAGTAATTTACTGGGAATTTACTGAGAATTTACTTGGAATTTACTGCGAATTTACTGAGAATTTTTAGAGTAATTTACTAAGAATTTATTGATTAATTTACTGACAATTTACTGTGAATTTACTAAATAATTTTTTGATAATTTACTGGAAATTTACTGAGTAATTTACTTAGAATGTACTGGGAATTTACTTTGTAATTTATTGAGAATTTACAGGGAATTTACAGAGCAATTTAATGAGAATTTAATGGGAATTTACTGGAAATTTTCTTTGAATTTACTAAGTAATTTGTTGAAAATTTACAGGGAATTTACTGAGTAATTTTCTGAGAATTTGCTGGGAACTTATTTATAATTTACTAGGCAATTTCTGCGAATTTACTGAGTAATTTACTGGGAAGTTACGGAGTAATTTACTTTGAATTTATTGGAAATTTTCTTAGAATTTTATGGGAATTTACTGAGTAATTTATTTGGAATTTACTGTGTAATTTACTTGGAATTTTCTGAGAATTTTCAGGGTAATTTGCTAGGAATTTACAAAGTATTTTACTGAGAATTTGTTGTGAATTTACTTGGTAATTTTCTGTGAATTTATTGGGAATTTACTCTGTAATTTACTTAGAATTCACTGGCAATATCCAGAGTAATTTACTGAGAATTTACTGGGAATTTACTAAGTAATTTCCTGAGAATTTACTATGAATTTCCTGAGTAATTTACTGAGAATTTACTGGGAATTTACTGAGTAATTTCCTTTCAATTTACGGGGAATTTATAGACTAATTTATTGAGAATTTTCTTGGAATTCTCTAAGAATTTACTGGGAATTTACTGATTAATTAAGGTAGAATTTACTGGGAATTTTTCAAGAATTTACTGAGAATTTTTAGGAAATTTTTTGAGAATTTACTGGGAATTTACTAATTAATTAAGTCAGAATTTACTGGGAATTTACTGAGTAATTTAGTGAGAATTTATTGAGTATTTTACTGGAAATTTACTGGGAGTTTGCTGATTAATTTACTGAGAATTTACTGATTAATTTACTAAGAATTTACTGAGTTATTTAATGAGAATTTATTCATAATTTATTGAGTAATTTAATGAGAATTTATTAGGAATTTACTGAGTAACTTACTTACTGAGAATTTCTAAAGTAATTTACTGAGTATTTACCGAGTAATTTAATGAAAATTTAAATAGTAATTTACTGAGTAATTTGCTAGGAATTTGCCGAGGATTTACTGGAATTTACTAAGAATTTACAGCGGATTTACTAAATAATTTAATAAGAATTTACTTAGAATTTGCTGGTAATTTACTGAGAATTTACTGGGATTTTACTAAGTAATTTACTAGGAATTTATTGGAAATTTACTAAGTAATTTACGGAGAATTTACTCGGAATTCACTGAATTATTTACTGGGTAATTTACTTAGAATTTACTGAGTAAGTTACTGAGAATTTACTAGGAATTTACTGAGTAATTTACTAGGAATTTGCTGAGAATTTTCTACGAATTTACTGAGTAATTTATTTGGAATTTACTGTGTAATTTACAGAGAATTTAGAGGGAATTTTCTGAGTAATTTACTAAGAATTTTTTGAGTAATTTACTAGGAATTTACTAAGAATTTACTGCGAATTTACTGATTAATTTAATGAGAATTTACTGCAAATTTACTGATTAATGTACAGAGAATTTATAGAGTAATTTAATGAGAATTTACTGATAATTTATTGAGTAATTTACTGACAATTTATTGAGAATTTACTGAGTAATTTACTGAAAATTTACTGAGTAATTTAATGGGAAATTACTGGGAATTTACTAAGTAATTTACTGAGTATTTCTTTGGAATTTACAGAGAATATAATGGAATTTACTTAAAATTTACTGCGGATTTACTGAGTAATTTAATGAAAATTTATTGGAATTTACTGAGTAATTTACTAAGAATTTACTGAGAATTTACAGAGTTATTTACTGAGAATTTACTGGGAATTTTCTGAGAATTTACTGATTAATTACGTCAAAATTTACTAAATAATTTATTGAGTATTTATTCGCAATTTACTAAGTAATTTACTAAGAATTTACTGAGAATTTACTGAGTAATTTAGTGGGAATTTCCAGAGTAATTTACTTGGAATTTATTGAGAATTTTTTAGGAATTTACTGAGCAATTAACTTGGAATTTACTAATTAATTTACTGGAAATTTGCTGAGTAATTTACTGAGATTTTAATGGGAAGTCACTGATTAATTTACTGAGAATTTACTGAGTTATTTAATGGGAATTTACTGATAATTTATTAAGTAATTTACTGAAAATTTACTGAGTAACTTACTGAAAATTTACTGGGAATGCACTAGAATTTACTAAGTAATTTACTGAGTATTTACTAGGAATTTACTGAGAATTTACTTGGAATTTACTGAGAATTTCTTCGGAATTTACTAAGTAATTTTCTGGGAATTTACTAAGAATTTACTTTGGATTTACTAAGTAATTTAATGAGAATTTACTGAAAATTTACTTGGAATTTACTGGGAATTTTCTGAGTAATCTTCTTGGAATTTACTAAGTTATTTACTGGAATTTACTTAGAATTTATTGCGGATTTACGGAGCAAGTTACTGAGAATTTACTGGAAATTTTCTAAGTAATTTACTGGGAATTTATTGGCAATTTACTAAGTAAGTTACTGAAAATTTAATGAGAATTTTCGGAGAATTTACTAAGTAGTTTACTTGGAATTTTGGGAGTAATTTACTAGGAATTTACTAAAAATTTACTAGGAATTTACTGATTAATTTCCTAAGTAATTTACTAAGAATTTAATGAGAATTTACTGCTTAATTTACTGAAATTTACCGAGAATTTACTGAGTTATTTAATGAGAATTTACTGATAATTTATTGAGTAATTTACTGAAAATTTACTAAGTAATTTACTTAGAATTTTTTAGGAATTTACTAAGTAGTTTACAGAATATTTACTGGGAATTTACTGAGAATTTATTGATTAAAGTACCGAGAATTTCCTCAGAATTTACTGAGTAATTTACTTGGAATTTACAACGAATTTACTAATAATTTATTCCGGATTTACAAAGTAATTTAATGAGAATTTACCAGGAATTTATTGAATAATTTACTGATAATTTAATGGAATTTACTACGGATTTACTGAGTAATTTAATGAGAATTTACTAGGAATTTACTGTGAATTTGCTGAGTAATTTACTGAGAATTTACTAGGAATTTACAGAGTAATTTACTGAGAATTTACATGGAATTTTTTGAGAATTTACTGATTAATTAAGTTAGAATTTACTGGCAATTTACTGAGTATTTTTCTGAGAAGTTATTGGCAATTTACTAAGAATTTACAGAGTAATTTACTAAGTAATTTACTTAGAATTTTCTGGGTAATTTACTAAGAATTTTTTAGGAATTTACTAAGCTATTTTACTTGGAATTTACTTGGAATTTACTGATTAATTTACAGGAAATTTACTGAGTAATTTACTGAGAATTTAATGAGAATTTTCTGATTAATTTACTCGGAATTTACTGAGCAATTTACTGGGAATTCACTGATTAATTTACTGAGTTATTTAATGAGAATTTACTGATAATTTATTGAGTAATTTATTGAGAATTTACTGGGAATGCACTGGGAATTTACTAATTAATTTACTTAGAATTTATTGGGAATTTACTAAGTAATTTACTGAGTATTACTAGGAATTTACTGAGTAATTTACTGAGAATTTACTTGGAATTTACTGAGTAATTTACTAAGAATTTTCACGAAATTTACTAAGTAATTTTTTGGGAATTTACTGATAATGTATTGGAATTTATTAAGAATTTACTGAGTAATTTACTAAAAATTTAATGGGAATTTACTGAATAATTTTTAAAAAATTTTATTGGAATTTTCTGAGTAATTTACTGGAAATTTACTAAGGTTGTAACAACCCTCACCTTACTCTTGTCATACTTGTATACATTCATGCATGATCTTGCCTTGTTATATTGTTTTGAAGGTTTTGTCTTGCCTTGATTTGCTTAAAGTTACTTGCATGATTTTTGTTCCTTGTTCGGTGTGTGTGTGGCCGAGGTCATCTTGAGCTTAGTTCGCCTTTGAACCCTTGTACTTGGAACTGTTTGGAGACCTTGGTCGACCCCCCCCTCCCCCACCTTCACCTCGAGCATTTATTGCCGAGATGTTTTGTATTTAGTGAACCTTGTCCGCAGGCAGGTATGGCCTAGGTCGAGATGTGGCACACCCCGGCCAAGGTGTGGCACAGCTTAGTCAAGTGTCGACCTCCCTAGCCGATGTCTTTGTTACCCTGTTGCCGGATCCTTGATTTGACCCGATGTCATTTATTGCCGATGTGTCTTACCCGAGCTTGCTGCATACGCTTTGTCAGAAGACTTGTCTTATCTATCAATCACCTTTTTGAGTTGAACCAACCCGGCAGCGCCACGTGTCCGAGTTGATTGTTAAGACAGCTGGCAGACCTAGAAACAAATCATTTTTGTCTCAAATCCTTGCCTTTTAGAGAGAGAAGCTCTAGAGAGAAGGAGGAGAAGTTCTTGAGTGAGAGCTAGCCTTCCAAGCTTGATCTTCGTGGTTTGATCCGTTGGATTCGAGTTCTGAGGTTAGAATCTTGATCTACTTTGATTGTTGTTGTTGATCATCTAGCTGCATTGCATGATCGGATTCGTTTTGCATGTCATGCATTGCTTTGAAGTTGGTTTTGGAAAGAGAAAATGGTTTTCATGAGTTCTTACAGGAAAGTCTCATTTTGATCCGAAAGTTTGGAACGAAAACCATGTTTTCATGTTTGTTCTTGCATGACCTTCTTGTATGGGTACCCAGGTCCATGTTTTGAACTCTTGACATGAAACCTCAGATCTTTGTAACGAGTTTTGAACTTACATTCATATTCCTCATGATCATGTTCATCATGTTCTTCGCATGTTCTTCAAAGGGAAAACCCAGGTTTTCCCGACTTTGCTTTTGAATGAGGCCATCGGGACCGCACCTCGGCAAGGATGTGTGGGACCTCGGCAAAGACCTGGTTGGTACCCCATTGTGTTTTCATGAGACGGGAGCAGTGTGTAAACTCCCAGCATGTTTTGCTTTGTTATCGACTTGGGTCTGGCGAGAATGCCGAGATCATTCGCATGTGTATATGAGCTTGTTTTGAGAATGTGATTTGCCATGTGATTGTAGGTCCTTGATATTTGCTTTGAGCCTACACCCGTGGAAAACTATGTGAGTGGTATTTCTAGTAAAGCTATGTTACACTTGTTTTGATGAATCTTGCTTTGTTTTGTTTTGACGAAAGTATTTGCTAAGCATGAATGAATAGCTCTGTCTTGATGTATCAAGTATAAGCCTTGTTTTGATGTCATCCTTGAAAAGTCCCCTGTGCTGGAGGACTCTAAACTTTCGCAGCACTAAGTACAAAAGGATACGGTCCTTTCTTGGAAAGACTATGTTGTTAAATCGGGCTACGGGCCTAAGTAACACAAGTCCCTTGTGCTGGAGGACTCTAAACTTTCGCAGCACTAAGTACAAAAGGATACGATCCTTTCTTGGAAAGACTATGTTGTTAAATCGGGCTACGGGCCTAAGTAACACAAGTCCCTTGTGCTGGAGGACTCTAAACTTTCGCAGCACTAAGTACAAAAGGATACGGTCCTTTCTTGGAAAGACTATGTTGTTAAATCGGGCTACGGGCCTAAGTAACACAAGTCCCTTGTGCTGGAGGACTCAAAACTTTCGCAGCCCTAAGTATAAAAGGATACGGTCCTTTCTTGAAATGACTATATTGTTAAATCGGGCTACGGGCCTAAGTAACACAAGTCCCTTGTGCTGGAGGACTATAAACTTTCGCAGTACCTTTGACTAAACGATTACGGATCGTACAGCCCTTGTTTTGATGAGCTTGATGTGTTTTGCCGATGTCAGTAAGCATCCTTGAGACTTGTATGACTTGACAGATGAATACGGTTCATCCTTTGTTGTTCGGAAAGCTTGAGACTTGTAAGATTTGATTGATGAATACGGTTCATCCCTTGTTTCGCCGATGTCAGTAAGCATCCCTTGATACTTGTAATGTTTGATTGATGAATACGGTTCATCCCTTGTCTTGATAAAGTTTGATGCGTTTGTTTGAAAGACTCCGGCTAAATTCATGCAAACCTTTATTATTAGTATCATTCACTGAGTATCCAAGCTCACCCTCTCTATATATATGTAGGTGATGAGCAGGACGTCGGCGACGCCTAGACTGTTTTTGAAAGCTTATTTGGATTCATGATCATGTCGGCTTTGTTTTTTTGTATTCACGTCGGCGATGCCATTTATCTCATGTCGGCGAATCTTGAAAATCATGCTTCTTGGCTTGTAATTGCTGTATTTTGTATATGTCGGCTCAAGAAGCCTTTTGATCAAGATGTAATACGTATTTTGTTTTGTTGTATTCAAGTTGTAAGATGAATGACATTGCATTTGATCTATGCACAGCTCTTATGGACCACTCGTATTTTAGATTATTGCTTCCGCATTTGTGAGCCCTGTTTATTATACTCTGATTGTGTTGAGTTTTGAAAGTTGGCCTTCGGTAATCCCAGATTACTGGCCATCACGGCACCAAACTACTAGGGGCGGTTTGGGGTCGTGACAAAGGTATTTACTAGAATTTACTTAGAATTTGCTGTTGATTTACGCAGTAATTTACTTAAAATTTACTGCGAATTTACTGAGTAATTTACTGGGAATTTACTAAATAAGTTACTGAAAATTTACTGAGAATTTACGGGGAATTTACTGAATAATTTATTGAGTAGTTTACTTAGAATTTACTGGAAATTTACTGAGTAATTTACTGAGAATTTATTGAGAATTTACTTGGAATTTACTGATTAATTTACTGAGTAATTTACTGAGAATTTTATGGGAATTTAGTGCTTAAATTACTGAGAATTTACTGAGTTATTTAATGAGAATTTACTGATAATTTATTGAGTAATTTACTGAGAATTTATTGGAAATTTACTGAAAATTTACTGGAAATTTACTAAGTAATTTACTTAGAATTTTTTGAGAATTTACTAAGTAATTTATAGAGTATTTACTGGAAATTTACTGAGAATTTCCTCGGAATTTACTGAGTAATTTACTGAGAATTTACTGCTAATTTACTAAGAATTACTGCAGATTTACAAAGTAATTTAATGAGAATTTACTGGTAATTTACTGAGTAATTTACTGAGAATTTATGGAGTAGATTACTAAGAATTTGCTAGGAATTTACAAAGTAATTTTTTGAGAAATTAACTGAGTAATATACAAAGAATTTACTGAAAATTTATTGAGTAATTTCCTGAAAATTTACTCAGAATTTACTGAGAATTTAATGAAATTTACTGATTAATTAAATGAGAATTTACTGTAAATTTACTGAGTAATTTACGAAGATTTTAAGAGGAATTTACCGAGTAATTTACTAAAAATTAACTTGGAATTTACTTAGTAATTTACTGAGAATTTATCAGGAATTTTCTGTTAATTTACTGAGTGATTTACTTAAAATTACGGGGAATTTACTGAGCAATTTATTGGGAATTTACTATGTAATTTTCTGAGAATTTAATGGGAATTTTTGATAATTTACTGAGTAATTTACTTGGAATTTACGAAGAATTTACTGAGTAATTTACTTATAATTTATTGAATAATTTACTGAGAATTTTCTAAGGATTTACTCAGTAATTTACTGGGAATTTATTAAGAATTTATTGGAAATCTACTGAGTAATTTACTGAGAATTTATTGGAAATTTACTGAGTAATTTACTGGAATTTACTAAGTAATTTACTGGGAATTGACTCAGAATTTACTTTAAATTTATTGAGTAATTTACGGAGAATTTACTAGGAATTTCCTTAGTAATTTACTCAGAATTTACTTGGAATTTACTGAGTAATTTAATGAGAATTACTGGGAATTTATTGAGTAATTTACTGAGAATTCATTGAGAATTTATTGAGTATTTAATGGTAATTTACTGAGAATTTACTTGGAATTTACTGTGTAATTTACTAGGAATTTACTGGGAATTTACATAGTAATTTACTGAGAATTTACTGGGAATTTACCGAGTAATTTACTTAGAATTTACTGAGTAATTTATTGAAAATTTATAGATATTTTTACTGGGAATTTATTTTGAAATTACTAAGTAATTTACTGAGAATTTACTAAATAATTTACTGAGTATTTATTGGGAATTTACTGTGTAATTTAATGAGAACTAACTTAAAATTTACTGAGTAATTTAATTAGAATTTCCTCGGATTTCACTGAGTAATTTATTGGAAATTTATCGAGAATTTACTGGGAATATGCTGGGAATTTTCTGAGTAGTTTTCTGAGAATTTTATGAGAATTTTTTGAGTAATTTACTGAAATTTACTTAGAATTTACTGCAAATTTACTGAGTAATTTAGTGAGAATTTACTTGGAATTTATTGAGTAATTTACTTAGAATTTAGTGGGAATTTACTGAGAATTTAATGGGAATTTACTAAGCAATTTGCTAAGTAATTTACTGGAATTTATTGAGTAATTTACTTAAAATTTAATCAAAATTTACTGAGTAATTTACTGAGAGTTTACTAGGAATTTACTGAATAATTTACTGAGTAATTTATTGAAAATATACTGAGAATTTACTAGGAATTTATTGAAAATTTACTGGAATTTAATGAGTAATTTGAAGAGAATTTGCTAGTAATTTACTGAGAATTTAATGAGATTTTATTGGAAATTTACTGGTAATTTACAGAGTAATTTATTGAAAATTTACAAGGAATTTGTTGAGTAATTTACTGAGAATTTACAGGGAATTTACTAAGCAATTTTCAGAGAATTTACTGATAATTTACTGGGAATTTATTGAGTAATTTACTGAGAATTTACTGAGAATTTACTGATTAAATTACTTTGAATTTACTTGGAATTTGCTGAGTAATTTATTGGGAATTTATTGACTAATTTACTGAGAATTTTTTGGGTAATTTTCTGATAATTTACTGAGTAATTTTTTGAGAATTTACTGGGAATTTAATAAGTAATTTACTTAGAATTTACTGAGTAATTTACTAAGAATTCACTTGGAATTTATGGAGTAATTTCCTTGGAATTTACTGATTAATTTACTGAGAATTTACTAGGAATTGACTGAGTAATTTACTGGGAATTTTCTAAGAATTTACTGGGAATTTACTAATTAATTAAGTGAGAATTTACTAAGAATTTACTGAGAATTTACTGGGAATTTACTGAGTAATTTACTGAGAATTTACTAGAAATTTACTGAGTAATTTATTGAGTAATTTACTTGGAATTTAATGAATAATTTATTGAGTAATTTACTAGGAATGTAATGTGAACTTGCTGGAAATTTACTAAGTAATTTACTGAGAATTTACTTGGAATTTATTGAGTAATTTACTAAGAATTTACTTGGAATTTACTAAGTAATTTACTGTGAATTTACTGAGTAACATACTTAGAATTTACTGGGAATTTATCGTGTAATTAACTGAGAATTAACTGGAAATTTACTGAGAATTTACTTGGAATTTACTGAATAATTTACTGTGAATTTTCTAAGTAATTTATTGAGAATTTACAAGGAATTTACTGAGAATTAACGTGGAATTTACTAAGTAATTTATAGAGAATTTACTGGAAATTTACAGAGAAATTTATTGAGAATTTATAGGGAATTATTGAGTAATTTAATGAGAATTTACTGGGAATTTATTGTGTAATTTATTGAGAATTTACAAAGTAATTTTACTAAGTAATTTATTGGAAATTTACTGGAAATTTACTAAGTAATTTACTGAGAATTTACAAAGTAATTTACTTAGAATTTATATGGAGTTTACTACGTAATTTACTGAGAAGTTACTCAGAATTTACTGGAAACTTCCAAAGTAATTTCCTGAAAATTTATAGGGAATTTACTGGGAATCTACGGAGTAATTTTCTGAGAATTTATTGGGAATTTACTTATAATTTATTTCGAATTTACTGAGTAATTTACCGGAATTTGCTGAGTAATTCACTGTGAATTTACTGAGTAATTTACTAAGTAATTTACTGAGAATGTACTGGGAATATACTAAGTAATTTGCTGAGTAATTTACTAGGAATTTACTGAGAATTTAGTAAGTAATTTACAGGGAATTTACTAAGTAATCTATGGGGAATTTACTGTCAATTTACTGAGTAATTTATTAGGAATTTATTGAGAATTTACTGTAAATTTACTGATAATTTACTTCGAATTTACTGAGTAATTTACTTCGAATTTACTGACAATTTACTTGGAATTTAATGCGATTTTTTTGAGTAATTTACTGGAAATTTACTAAGTAATTTACTGAGAATTTGCGGGGAATTTACAAAGTAATTTACTTAGAATTTACTAAGTAATTTACTGTGAATTTGCTGAGTAATTTACTGGGAATTTAATTAGTAATTTACTAGGAATTTAATTAGTAATTTACGGGGAATTTACAGAGCAATTTACAGGAAATTTACTGAAGAATTTACTACGTAATTTAATGAAAATTTAAAGGGAATTTACTAAGTAATTTACTGAGAATTTACAGGAAATTTACTGAGTAAGTTACTGAGAATTTAATGAGAATTTACTGAGAATTTACTAAGAATTTACGGGGAATTTATTGAGAATTTACTCTGAACTTTCTGAGAATTTACTGGGAATTTGCTGAGTAATTTACTGAGAATTTATAAGGAATTTACTGAATAACTTACTAGGAATTTACTACGAATTTATTGGCAATTTACTGAGTAATTTATTAAGAATTTAATGAGAATTTACTGAGTAATTTACTGAGAATTTGTTATTAATTTTCTGAGTAATTTACAGAGAATTTACTTAGTAAATTAATGAGAATTTATTGGGAATTTTTTGTGTAATTTACTGGGAATTTACTGAGTAATTTACTGAGAATTTATGTGGAATTTACATAGTAATTTACTGGGAATTTGCTAAATAATATCTTGAGAATTTACTCGGAATTTTCTAAGTAATTTACTTAGAATTTACTAGGAATTTACACAGTAATTTACTAGGAATTTGCTGAGTAATTTAGTGAGAATTTACTGGGAATTTTCTGAGTAATTTACTGCGAATTTACAGGGTAATTTACTGAGAGTTTTTTGAGAATTTACTACGAATTTACTAAGTAATTTAATGAGAATTATTTGGAATTTACTGAGTAATTTACTAATAGTTCACTAGCAATTTACTGAGTAATTTTTTGACAGTTTAATGGGAATTTATTAAGTAATTCACTGAGAATTTACTGGGAATTTACTTAGTAATTTATTGAGAATTTACTGGGAATTTGTAGAGTAATTTACTGGGAATTTACTGAGTAATTTACTGAAAATTTGTAAAGTAATTGTGATAAGCCTATTCCGTATTATGCTAATTAATCTTAATTATGATTGTGATTATGTGTTTGATATGATTTTGAGTGCCATTTATATGAATATATGTGGTTTTGAATTTCTATTTGTTCACCGTAAGAAAATCTGTTTGATTCGCTGCTCTAGAATTTAAATTGAAGGCCCTATCGGCCACAGAAATCGAAATTGATCATGCCATTGTGATTAGCGTAATTTTTAGAGCCTATGATAAAATTTAATTGAAAATTGATTCGGATCAAATAATTAGATTTAGAACGATTAATTAAGCTCTATTATTTAACTATAATCAATTTGATTAAGAGAGAGACTATAAAAAGGGCCAATTTACTCTTATTTCATTTTGTTTGAGCTCAAATTGAAGTCACACTCTAGAGAGAGAGAGAGAGAGAGAGGGAGAGAGAGCTGGCTCTAGAGAGAGAAAGAGAGGGAGAATTGTGTATCTTAGCTCAAGTTTGGGAATTTGGAAGCTTAACTTCAAGAATTAACCATAAATTGGGAAGATTGAGCTTCTAGGTGAGTAATTGGTTATGAATTCATAAGTATGAATTTGTAATTTTGTGAATTCAAGGCTTGATGGTGATTAAGAACATGATTTGAATTGAAATTGTTGAATTTGGAGCTTGTGTGTACATGCATGTGCATAATTGCCATGATTTTGATGCATTCAAACATGAATCATGTTGAATAAGAAGAATTAAGCATTGAGGCATACATGCAAGCATGGTTTTGTTGAATTCCATGACTATAAGAGTCATTTGTGCCATTTGGAATGGAGCTGGAGCCAAGAGTGTACATGCATGCATGATTGATGAAGGTATGGAGTTGTAGGAAGTTGAATTTATGTGTTTTGAAACCCATGAAGAAAACTTCAAAAATGATTTTGGAAAGAGGGGCATGAATTTGAACAATTTGGGTTCATATACTCATATTCTCATATTATGTAATGTGTATCCATGTTTTGAGCCAAAATCATGAGTTTAGGGCCCTTGAATGTCAAGTTCGAAGTTCAAACAGCAAACTGAAATTTCCAAAATTTAGCATGTCCGCTCGAGCAGGGTAATGGCCGCTCGAGCGCAAAATGCTAGTTCCCAGCAGTTTTGCAGACTTTGTTGTCCGCTCGAGCGGGGGCAACCACGCTCGAGTGTCCAAGTCATATGTTTGACCTTCAGCTCGAGCGCCTGAATTCACACTCGAGCGTAGAAATGAGGCAACCAGTATTTTTGCAGACCACAGGGGTCCGCTCGAGCGGCAAAAGCCAAGCTCGAGCAGGGAGCCCTGTTCCTGAAATTTTGAAAAGTAGCTATATGTTTCATTTTTCCGTTCTCTTTTATTTCTAAGCACTTTTAGGCATACATTAAGCATTGTGAATGAGTTAAAAGGACAAGAAAGAAACCTAAGAGGGATGTATGAATTAAGAACGGATTGAATTGTTTGTGACCCATTATGTTCATGTAATGTATAGGGTCGAGCTCCAAGGCAAATCCACCGGCAGAACACTATGAGTAATATCTTAGTAAAGATATTCTGAAGTATGTTATTTGTCTAATTGCTTATTCCTATATAAGTCTTATAAGCTTGTTAATTTGAATTGCGGACAAATATTTGTTATACCATATGGTTGGGCCAAAGGCTGTTGGACACGATTGATTGGGCCAAAGGCCGTCGGATGTAAATGATTGGGCCGAAGGCCGTTTGACATAAATGATTGGGCCAAAGGCCGTCTGACATGAATGATAGTCTGACATGAACGATTGGGCCAAAGGCCGTTTGACATAAATGATTGGGCCAAAGGTCGTCTGACATGAATGATAGTCCGACATGAGTGATAGTCTGATATGAATGATTGGGCCAAAGGCCGTTTGACATAAACGATTGGGCCGAAGGCCGTTGGATGCAAATGATTGGGCCGAAGGCCGTTTGACATGAATGAAATGAGCCAGAGGCTGTTCGATATGCTCGGGCTTAAAGCCGTCTAACGTAGAAGAGAAAACCAAAGATGGGCCCAAGGTTGTTTGTTAATTGTATATCTATTTCGAACTTCATTCATGTATTCTCTTTATTTGATATTATTCACTGGGCTTTCGCTCACTCTCATTCATGTATATGTAGGTGAGCCAAGAGATGTCCAAACCTAGCCTCGGTGAAGTCATGTGAGAAATAGTCAAAATTTTGAAGAGTCAGCCCAAACGTCTCACGCATGAGACTTGTCTTCGCCTCTTTTGTTCTTTTGTTATAATTTTGCTATATTGGCGAAAACATCGGATCACTTTTGTATATACACTTTGGGTTTGATTGACTTGGACTTAAATGATCCTGTATGTATAGAACTTTCCTTTTTATGTGAGTTATTAATGAATGTATGTGAAATGTTATGTTGTGTTATGTAAGCACGGCTCTATGGACAAAATTTTTGGATTGCTTCCGTTCGGCCCCTTAACTCTGATGGAGTATAGTTTATTTGGTTTTAGGCCGCAGGTAATCCCTTGATTACTAGCCGGTTATGACCTTAATCCATAAGGGGCGGGTTCGGGTCATGACAGAGTTGTATCAGAGCACAAATTAATAGCTCACATACTTGTCCAAATGAGCAATAAGCGTCTAGAAAAGATCTAGGATGCATTCATGTGATAAGTAAGAATCTGAAAGCATCAAGAACATGCTTAAATGTTTCAAGTTGAACAATTATGTGTTATGAGTTTGTGATTTGCTTGCATTTCGAATTTAATATGTGTGCTCGTTAGTATATGCATCCTTGTGAATCTTTTGTATAAAGTATAATGCAAGTCTAATCAAATGGTGAGAACAAGAGGTGATGAAATAGAGGAGACTTCGACTGCTAGAATGGATAGAATGGAAAGATTGATACAGGAAATGGCAGAGACATTGAGACAACAATAGGGATGGCAATTTGAACCCAGCCCGACGAGGACCCGGACTGCCCCGTCCCGATAAGCCAGGTTTTCCCTGAAAATTATTCCCCATAGGGCCGGGGCTGGTATGGAAAAATAAATCCCCGATGATTTTCGGGCCGGGGACAGGGACAGATTTCCCAATCCCGGCCCTGCCCCGATTAATCCCCGAATAGCCCCATATATATATATATATATATATCTATTCTATTCATTCAGTTCACTATACAAACCCATTTCTCTCTCTCTCTCTCTCTCACACACACACACACACACACACAGTCTATGGTGTGACTTACTCTCTCTTTTCCCTCTACTCTCTCTTTCTCTCTTCTGCATCCGACATCACAACCACAGAAATTATTCCACCATCTCTCGGTCGAGCACGGCGAAGTCTTCCATGAACTCCACCATTTCAGATCAAGATCTAGTTTCTCTCTCTCTCTCTCTCTCTCTCTCTCTCTCTCTGTGTGCGTATGTGTCCATGTGTGTATATATCCATATATATATATATATATCTATTTGTGTGTGTTGTTAGATCTGCAAGTTAGGGTTATTTTCTCAGATGTTCTTAGTCTACATCTAGTTTGTTAAGTTGGGTTCTTGTTGAAGAGGGAGATCTATAATCTGGGTTGTGAATTATTAGTTCATATAACTAAAGAAAATGGTTTTGTTTGATGAGAACAATCACCTCTCTTTGATTAGACCCACAAACTTACAAGGTAAAAATTCAAAACTGGATCTGAAAAATTGAGCTGGGATTGTCTAATTTTTAAAATATTTGAGCTTGAATTCAACTGGAAAACCCCAATTTCTGAAATGGGTTTTTTGAATTGATCTTTTATTTATTTATTTATTTTGATGAAAAGGAGCTTCAAAAATAGCAAAAAGTTTGGGATACGAACAAACCCCAATTTCTGAAATGGGTTTTTTGAATTGATCTTTTATTTATTTATTTATTTATTTATTTTGATGAAAAGGAGTTCAGAAATAGCAGAAAGTTTGGGATAAGAACAATCTCATTGCTCCCAATCTTGCACATCGACCAAACTGTTACTGCTGTTTTGTGTTGCTGCACATTTTTTTTTTTTAGGCTGGGGAATGTTTGGGGTCGGGGAAACTCGATCCCCATTAGGGGGCGGGGCAGGGACGGTGATAGGTTCCCCGTCGGGGCCGGGGCTGGGGAGATTTCCACCATCAGGGATCGAGGACAGGGAGTGCGATCCCCGACCCCGTCCCGCCCAGTTGCCATTCCTAGGCAACAGCAATAGTGGCAACAACCACACCCTCCGCCTACCCCTCCAGTGCCACCTATGCCGGGTAATCAGAATGATGATCGAATAATAGCTCTCACTAAAGAGTTTAAGAAAATGAAACCATCATAGTTTCATGGGGGATTGGATCCGTTAAAAGCTGAAGCACGGGTTCTCAGCATTGAAAAGCTGTTTGAGGTATTTCCTTGTTCAGAGACACAGAAAATACTTCTAACCACCTTTATGCTAGAAGATAAAGCAAGAAGATGGTGGATGTTAATGCATGAGAATCATAAAGACATTGGCTGGGCAAAATTCCTGGAAGTTTTCTACGATAAGTACTTTCCTCAATGTGTCCGTGACAGGAAAGTATCGGAGTTCATGGAACTTAAACAAGACAGCATGACAGTAGCTGAGTATGAGGCCAAATTTACTGAGTTGGCCAGGTTTGCACCACATGTGATTGACATTGACTACAAGAAAGCAAGGCATTTTGAAGGTGGGCTTCGAAATGATATTTTAGAAAGGGTGAATGTCCCGAAGCTGGAAACCTATATTAGGGTGCTGGACCGGGCCATAATATCAGAGGCTAACCTAGTTAGATAGGCCAAATCAACAACTGACTGGAAAAGTAGTAAAAGACAGGGCTTCTTTTCAAAGAAGAAATTTTCAAAAAGGCAGAATACGGGTTCCTCAAGTATTTCTAATTCTTTCCGAGATACATCTCCTATGTGTAATATTTGTAGTAAAAGGCATCGTGGAGTTTGTAACCGTGTGTCAGGAGCCTGCTTTAAATGTGGTAAAACAGGGCACATGGCCAGAGAATGTAACCAGAACAGTGGGAAATTAGCTGCTAGCTCAACAACATCAATTCCAAAACCGGCGAATACTATGAGATCTACTACCACTGGGGATACCGTGAGGCAAGGAAGAGTGTTTGCGCTTGTTCTAGGTGATACACGGAGTGCTGCAGCCGTTGTCTGAGGTACTATTTCTATATGTAATTGTAGATGTCCCCGAACGTCCCGGGAGGGAATCCCGTTTTGTTCATTTGGGCTCACTATAGTTCAGGACTCAATGTCACGGTCCTGTATCTAATCTCGCAAAGTGCAATGCAAGACCGATGAATCATCAAAGAGTCCAAATCCGGCAAATCGCTTTGAAAAACAGATTTTTAGAAAGAAGTGCCAAACATGGACTGCTTTGCCAGATGCAGAGTCGCCACCTAAATATTTTGTTTTGGGGAAATTTAGGAAACCCTGGCGCGTGCTTAAGGCCATGTGTCCGTCATCACCAAAGTTGCCTCGGCTCGGGAACTTGGGTACGATTAGGGAAGGTCACTTCGTGAGCACCCCCGCTCGCCTGATCAAAGATCGACCACTACTAAATATGATATTTTGTTTTTGAAAACATATGCGCTCTTATTCCGATTAATTAGCTAGAATTACTATGTGATGCGCACAGCAAAACAAGTATAGACTAGATCGCCTAATTTGGAACAAAGCATTACATCTCCATGTGTTCGGAAAAATGGTTTGAGTTTTGCTACTCGCAAGTAGGCTAAAATACGGATTTCAATGAATTGCCCCAATTCAAGCAATCTAACCTTCACCCACAGGCATTCAGGCAGTCACATACACAAATAGCCTCATGGTAAGCATGCTGTCATGGCAACACTCACACACATGCAAGGATGCTACAGCGTAAATGCTTACCTAGTACTCCAAGCCAAAACAGAAACTAGTTAGTAATCAAATGCATAATCCTAGTTCATGTTAAGATGGCTAATGCAACACATGCAAAATGCAACTAGAAATAGGCTCGGCTATTCTAAGATGTCATGTGAAATACAACTTGATACATGTATTCAAAATGGAATTGAAATATAATGCAGTTAGCATGATGTGCCAAGCTCGGTGCATGTGATACGAATGAATGGATGCACGCATGCATATTATAAGGATGCTAATTGAAATACGCCCTAATACTAACCATCAAAGCAAGTAAGTAAAAGGGAGAAAGAAATGGGGGTTGGAAGACATGCATCACACACACGCACGCTTATTACAAATTCGCCCTCTCGAGGGAGGAACCGAAAGAATAATACAAATTTAACTAACTAACAAGCTAATTAAATAATTACAAAACCGCTTAACTAATTAACAAATTGATTAAGCTAAGAAATCAGTGAAGAGGCCTCGGGAAGAGGGATGAATGCATGTGTGCTTGGCTTTGCTCGGAAATCCGTCGCCATGCTCATGTTGCCTCTGGTTGTACTACTCTGCACATCTGAAGACTACACAAGTCCCAAGGATGCTTCAGAATCACTCCATGATCACTGTGGGATGTCACCGGCCAAGAGGAATGGTCACCGGCCATGGAAAAGTGGTCATCGACCAGAAGTGTGGCTCTCGGCCAGAGATTTGTAGTCGGCCGGCAATGAATGTGGTCGGTCGACCATTCATTCCTACAGAACCCTGTTTTGCAGCAGCAGAGGACAGACAAGGCATGGCAATGCATTTTTAAAGCAATGTATGCACAACCACCCTCCCTATCATGTTATGGACTCAAGGGAGTATGGCTCTCGACCCTTGGACCATCAATCACGCATTTCAATGCATGATGGCCAAAGAAGCCAAGTGTACAACTCAATATGGAATGAAATGCACAAAACACACAAAGGGCCCCAACCTTTATCATGATTGATCAAGAGGCAAGGGATGCACACACAATGCAATGCAACCTAGACAAGCAAGCAAGCATGCAAATAACTCAAGTGTACAACAAATCTAATGCAACATGAGCATGTTAACATGCAATATGCAATAGGCATACAACCTAAACATGTGGACATGTATAGCATGCAACAACTTGGTGAGATGGACTTACACTAACATGGGTAGCTCTCAAGTATGCCAAAATCAGTGGCCAAAAATGATGGAATCAAGGCACCAAAACTCATGCAAACATGCACAATGTAATGGCCCCATGACTAAGGCACAAAATGTAACTCTCCAAGAGCATGGCAAGGATGAAACATGAGGTACAATGGCATACACTCCAGCTCTGAAATAGCATACAAAATGACTCCAAAATGATGCAACGACTCGTGCAATGCATGTAGGAAGGCTCAAATACCGAAACTAGTGAAGCATATTACACTAGAGGTATGCAAAGCAATGCACAAATGATGAAACCAACTCCTAACAGACCTCATGCAGTCCCTAAACAGTGGCAAAATGAGCTAAAATGAGGGCTTGACATGCACCAAAATGAAGCTCATGCAAAGGCTCATAAACAAGGCATAATGATGCAACTCTCAAACGCATCAAAGGCATGCTAAACATGAGAATATGGCACACATATAAGCTCTGAAATAGCATTCCCTATGATACCAAAACATGCAAACACCTCAAGCAACGCATGCAAGGGGCTTCAAAACTCAAAGGTAAGCAAGGCTATTACACTACAACCATGCATGGCAAGCACCAATCAACCAAGAGGCCTAAAAACAGAGCTAAGGCAGCCCAAAATACGAATAAAACATGTTTGAAACATGGCCAAAATATGCTAGAATGGAGGGCCAAAACAACATGCAATGTGAGCTAGTAAGCATGGTTTACACTACAAGCATGTGAAGCAAATGAGGGACCACCAACCTAGCTAAAAATAGATTCATGGCATGCCAAAATATGACTAAAAACCCACTAAAACATAGTCAACACATGCTAGAATGAGGTGCTCCTTTGATAAGCCAAGAAAGGGGTTACTCTACACATGCAAGAAGCAAACAAAAGGGGACCAAACCAGCCATGGACAGAGGCTAGGAAGGTCTTAAGAGTCACCAAAAAGGGCCTGAACCAAGCTTAGGATGCATGCAAATATGGGCTCCTCTGTAAGGCCAAAAATGCAAGTAAACAAGACAATAAGGAGAGGGGATGGCCCTCTCCTTCTTAGGACCTCAAAACACCATCCCCACCACTGAAATCCCTCTAGATTTCAGTGGTGAGAAGACCAATACAAGGTGGTCCCGAAGCTCACAAAAAAGGTACAAAAAGGAGGCCAAACAAGGCCTAAGAGGGGGTAAACAACCCCAAACACAAAAGTGACCTTAAACAAAGATCAAAAGCATGAAAAATTAGAACTTTTATCAGTTATACACTAAGCTCAAAACAGCATGCAAGACAAGCTAAAAGCTTGTGCAAAAATGGGGAATAAAAGAGGGAAGAGGAGTTACCTTTGAAGCACAACAAAACCAGCAGGTTCTTGGACCAAAAATCAACTCTTTAACCTCTGAAATAAGCTCTAAGATGCTTAGATGGATGATGGAGAGGTTAGGTTAGGAGGTGTAGTGCAATGGGGCCAAGAACCTTACACTTTCAAGGTCAAATGGGAGAGATACAAAGGGAGAGTGTATGTATGCCTTGGCCAAAAATCTCAACCTTTGCTAATGAGGGAGAGGGTTTCTCTTATAGAAGAACAAAGGTCCAAGATTCTCTTAGAAGCTTGAGCAAAAGGGCCAAGCTTCTCTTAGAAGCTAAAGCAAAAAGGGTCAAGCTTCTTGAGGAAGCTAGAGCAAAGGGGTCAAGCTTCCTCAAGAAGCTAAGAAAGGTTCAAGCTTCTCTTAGAAGCTTGGAGCAAAGGGTCAAGCTTCTTGGAGAAGCTAAAAAGGGTTAAAAGGTTCAAGCTTCCTCAAGAAGCTAAAAAAAGTTCAAAAGGTTCAAGCTTCCTCAAGAAGCCAAAATAAGGGTTCAAAAGGTTCAAGTTTCCTCAAGAAGCTAAAACAAAGGGTGCAAATCCTCCATACACGTGTATGGAGGGCAGGGTCTGTGCCACCTGGCACTAAATATCTACATAAAGCAGATGAACAGGGTTCAGCCAGCAGAAAAGGCCGATTGACCAACACAAAGGGCCGGCCGACTAAAAACATTGCCGACCGGCCAACACTTTTGACCGGTAGCAAGAAAACAGGGCCGGTGGCCTCAGGCCATGGCCGGTGAGGTGTGGGGATGGCCAACAAGCCATTCCCTGCCCTTAGAAGCAATCACATAAGTGTTTGGTCTACAACCAAGCACAAAACAAACAAGTCGAGAGGTCTCGAGGCAAGGAGCGCGGCCGAAACCTCCGAGAACTCAAGACGAACCCGAACATGGATAACCATTGAGTGTTCAAACGATGACGTCCAAGTCTTGAGGACGGTCAAAAATGGGGTGTCTACAGTTGCCCCTCTTTGACAGAACTCGAAAGTCATAACAATGACGGGAGTGAATGTCAAAGCCCAGAGACGACCCATTTTTGACAAGGCCGAAGACTTAGACAAAGCATACAAGCTACAGACAAAGATATGCGCCCGAGGGCAGGGGTAAAATGCAAGACAATGCACAAAGCCGAGCATAACTCATGATCATGCAAAGAAAACTGTAACGAAGCATAACATGCGACAATTTTAAGCTAGCAGAAACCAAACTATATTACAATGCAGAAAGGATGTAAGAGAATTATGCAATTCTCGCTACGTCTCACACGGAGAATACAATACCTGTCCGGCTCGTCTGGTCACACCAGCCTCAAATGAACCGTACATACAATATCGTGCCTGTAAAAGAAAGAAACTTAACAGGTACAATATCGTTAGCAATATGCATAACAATGCAATCTAAAACTGCGTGACAACGCGAGTGAAGTGTGCATGACAATGCAACCTAAGGGCGACGCATAACAATGCGATATCAATGCAACCTAGGTGTGACGCATAACAATGCGGGTATAAGATGCAAAATGATATGCGATATTACAAAACAATGTAATAATATATAATGTATTGAAACAATGCAAATGATATGCAATGCATTTGAGATGATCAAACCACAGGCAGTACAAAGCCACACAAATATCATGAAAAGGATGGAGATACAACATAAAACTTCGTCTACCATAGAAAAGGTGCCGACACTCTGAAACCACAATCCTATCAGTGGAATAGGTGCGTACACATGCAGAACTATGTGTGTGTAGACGGAACACAAAATACAAGTAATTGGGTGGCATGATATAAGTGATGAATGACCTGCTGAGGAAAGATCGTGATCCTAAATGCTGGATGCAACACACTGCACTATAATGCAATGAATACAATGGATAAGGCGCGCGGCCAAACTATATCTTGCCTAGGAAAGGCATGGACACAAACAAACCACGTTTAACACGGAAATGGTGCTGTCACCCTCAACACTAGGTGCGTACACATAATATCATAACCATGCTTCAACGTGAAAAGTATGGGCACATACCAGACCAAGCTCAACATGGAAAGGCGCAAGCCATAGATGGATAATGCAGTAAATGCATGCAAATTACAATGCAATATATATTCTATATGCAATGCAATGTAATAGCTAAATGCGATGAATGGAATGGATAAGGCGCGCGGCCAAACTGTATCTTGCCTAGGAAAGGCATGGACACAAACAAACCACGTTTAACACGGAAATGGTGCCGTCACCCTCAACACTAGGTGCGTACACATAATATCATAACCATGCTTCAACGTGAAAAGTATGGGCACATTCCAGACCAAGCTCAACATGGAAAGGCGCAAGTGATAGATGGAGGTGATGCAGTAAATGCATACAATATGTGCTATGTACAATGCAATATACATGTTAACTAAAAATGCAATGGATGTAGTGGATAAGGCGCGCGGCCAAACCAAATCTTGCCTAGGAAAGGCATGGACACACACAAACCACGTTTAACACGGAAACGGTGCCATCACCCTCAACACTAGGTGCGTACACGTAATATCATAACCATGCTTCAACGTGAAAAGTATGGGCACATACCAGACCATGCTCAACATGGAAAGGCGCAAACCATAGATGGATAATGCAATAAATGCATGCAAACTACAATACAATAGATACAATGAATGTATGTAATGTATGCTATGTACAATGCAATATACATACTAGATGATGCAGTAGAGAAATGCATGACAATGCAAATGAGATATGCATAACAATGCAAGATAGAGAAATGCATGGCAATGCAAATGGAAGCGAAACATGCGTGTCGACACAAGTGAAGAGTGCATGACAATGCAAGTGGAGGCGAAACATGCGTGTCGACGCAAGTGAAGAGTGCATGACAATGCAGGTGGAAGTGAAACATGCATGTCGACGCAAGTGAAGAGTGCATGACAATGCAAGTGGAGGCGAAACGTGCATGTCGACGCAAGTGAAGAGTGCACGACAATGCAGGTGGAGGCGAAACATGCGTGTCGACGCAAGTGAAGAGTGCATGACAATGCAGGTGGAGGCGAAACGTGCGTGTCGACGCAAGTGAAGAGTGCACGACAATGTAGGTGGTATGCATGATAATGCATGTAAGGAAATGCATGGCAATGCACTAAAAAGTGCAGGTAGACTGCGCAGGACAGCACGAATGTAATACAATGCGATGTAAGTGCAGGTGGGATGCGCAAGATAGCGCAAATAAAACAATGTAATGCACAAAATAGTGCGATGCGCAAAACAGTGCGAATGAAAATGCAATGCACTAACAAGTGCAGATGAGATGCACAAGATAACGCGATGCGCAAAATAGCGCGATAATATGCATGCACGATGCAAGTAAGGTGCACAAAACAGTGCGATTGAGGTACGCAAAAAAGCGTGATTGAAATGTAATGCACAAAACAGTGCAATTGAGGTGCGCAAAATAGCGCGAATGATGCAATGCAATGTAAGGTGCACAAAACAGTGCGATGCGCAAGAGAGTGCGATGCGTTAGACAATGCGAGTGCACAAGACAGTGCGAATGCACAAGATAGTGCGATGCACTAGACAGCACGATACGTTAGACAACGCGAGTGCACAAGATAGTGCGAATGCACAACATAGTGCGATGCGCTAGACAGCGCGAGTGCACAAGACCGTGCGAATGCACAAGATAGTGCGATGCGCTAGACAGCGCGAGTGCACAAGACAGAGCGAATGCTATGAAATGTGAAAATGCACAAGACAGTGCGAGAGAGATACAATGCACTAGGAAGTGGGAGGAAGGTGCACAAAAGAAGTGCGATAAAATGCATCTTCTGTGCAAGTAAGGGGGCATTTTCTATGTGACATGGAAAGCATATTCTATTCAATATTGAAAGCAAAGCATATTCTATGCGGAATCGAAAGCAAGCATGTTCTATGCATGAATCATAACGATGCGTGGCACGCATGCAACAGAAGTGTATATAAAAGTGCACATTCTATGCAATAGAGGGGCATCATACATGTACTCTGGTGCCTCCGATTTATCTCTCAAAGGGCTTTGCAACACACTCTGCTCGGAAAGGGTACACCCTGTTTATATTGGCAAGAGATAACATCTGCATGTTAAAACCACATGTGCTGCTTGGACTGCCATTCTGACTTAAAGCAGGCTTAAGCTTGGGGTCAAGATACACTCATACTCCAGAGAAAGGCGAGGCCTGACAAGATGCACCTGGAATGCAGTCTCGGAATTTGCTGAAGTTGAAACATGCTAAGATGCTCCAAATTTTCCCTCTTTTCTCTTGCTTTGCAGCCCGGAACCTATATAGCTTCAGATGGGTCCTTGTTCTACCGTTCTCTCATGACCTAGGTTGAACCCTTGCGGTTTATGAAAGAAAGAATCTTGTTTTGCACAAATGTGGAGAATGGCATGGCACTCGGAGCACAAAACGATTTTATTTTTGAAATTGAGAGATGAGTTCTTAACCGAGTATTGAGCCTACGACTGAACACAGCGCACTACGACTCAACAACGAAAAACAAAAGGTAAACAACCTAAACACATCGAGTAACACTCGAGACGACTCAAAACAAGAATCGAGATAAAACAAAAAGACACGACACTCAGACGTGCACAGGGAGCCTGTTTCACCGGGTATTGTTTCCCACCCTTTCTCACTTGTGATTCTCACATCACTTGGCACTCAATCTCTAGTTTTCTGAAAAAGCCCTTTTCGCACTTTTTCTCTCAACGCACATCTCTCTATTCTTCAATCTCTCATTTTTTTCATCCCTCCCCTGGGTGGTTGGTGGATAAGCAGGAAGTTGTGGGCTCTTGCCCTTGGTATTCTACTAGATTCTTATTCTTGTTCACAACAGTGAGTTTCTCCCACAGAGAGGTTGTGCTACAACTGCGTGTGTAGCAAATCTACAACTGACATTGGTTGACGATGCTCCGTTGGGAAGTTTGGACGTGATCAGATCTGTCCAGATGAGGGAGTGGAATATCTTGATCCATTCCAATTCGTGCTTCTCACTTGGTTTGATACCTCGTTGTTTGGAGGATAAAAGAGCTTTCAACCCTTCATTGTTAGCTTCAATTGTGCCCTTTTCTGGCAGGTAGAGTGCCCTTCCTGGCAAGTGGAGCGCCCTTTCTGGCGAGTATGTTAACAATGGGGAAAAGACAGAACACCTAACTCAACTGTGCCCCTAGTTCATCATTTTGACCATTTTTTTGTTTTGGCTTTCTACTAAAACAATTTTGACCAACATGAGAGTTAAATTAACACACTTGTTTGATTTTTGATTTGAAATCATGCAAGTTAGGTTATGAGCACTGAAAATTTTCTTTTTTTGGGTCCAAGAAAAGGTCCAATTTTAGAAAAATAATTTTCGAGAGAATCAGTCAACCTCAGTAAAAATTCTCAAAAATTGTTTTTGCAAACGGCCACTGCTCAACGAGCTCGGAACCTACTCTTGAGATGCACAACCTCAGATCTGAAGGAAAATTGCCCCTTGCTCGAAGAGAGCTGCATTGCAACAGAAAGTTGCCCCTTATTTGAATGGCACCGCAGCGCACTGAATGGCAACGGAAAGTTGCCCCTTGTTTGAATGGTATTGCGGCGCATTGTATGGCAACGGAAAGTTGCCCCTTGCTCGAACAGCACCGCTGCGCATTGTAATAAGCCTTCAGAGTGACGATCACAACCAAACTCTCGGATACAGAGAAAACAAAGATAATCAAAACCATTACATGGACACAATCCATTTGGGAGTGTTTGTGGCTGGACTTCAGAATGAAGTTGCCTACATATCCCAAACATGGGAATCAAGCCTTACGTAGTTCCGGTTAGGTACACTCGGGTATTAACCTCTCCTTTTGCGCTCTAACTTTTGCCAAGGCCGCCTGTCACGACCCCAAACCGCCCCTAGTAGTTTGGTGCCATGATGGCCAGTAATCCGTAATTACCGAAGGCCAACTTTCAAAACTAACACAATCAGAGTAATAATAAACGGGGCTCACAATTGCGGAAGCGATAAACAAATACAAGTGGTCCATAAGAGCTGTGCGTAGATCAAAGCAATGCCAAACATTCCAATTAACTTTACAACTTGAGTACAAAAATGTAGAATTACATATTACATCTTGATCAAAAGGCTTCTAGAGCCGACATATACAAAATACAGCTAATACAATTCAAGAAGCATGATTTTCAAGATTTGCCGACATGCAAAGCAGAGCATCGCCGACGTAAATACAAAAGTAAAGCCGACATAAACACGTATCCAAAACAAGCGTCCAAAACGATCTAGGCGTCGCCGCCGTCCTGCTCATCACCTACATATATATAGAGGGGTGAGTACAAAACTCAGTGAATGATACTAATAATAAAGGTTTTGCATGAACATAGCCGGAGTCTTTCAAAACAGAGCATATCGAAACTTTAACAAGACAGAGGATGAACCGTATTCATCAATCAAATACTACAAGTATCCAAAGATGTTTACTGACATAGGCAAAACAAGGGATGAACCGTATTCATCGTTCAAGTATCATAACATCGGCAAAGCAAGGGATGAACCGTATTCATCAAACAAATATCATAACGTCGGCAAAGCAAGGGATGAACCGTATTCATCATCAAGTATCATAACGTCGGCAAAGCAAGGGATGAACCGTATTCATCATCAAGTATCATAACGTCGGCAAAGCAAGGGATGAACCGTATTCATCATCAAGTATCATAACGTCGGCAAAGCAAGGGATGAACCGTATTCATCATCAAATATCATAACATCGGCAAAGCAAGGGATGAACCGTATTCATCAAACAAATATCATAACGTCGGCAAAGCAAGGGATGAACCGTATTCATCAAACAAATATCATAACGTCGGCAAAGCAAGGGATGAACCGTATTCATCATCAAGTATCATAGGCTATACGATCCGTAATCGTTTAGTCAACAGTATTGCGAAAGTTTAGAGTCCTCCAGTACAAGGGACTTGTGTTACTTAGGCCCGTAGCCCGATTTAACAAGGACCGTATCCTTTTGTACTCAGTACTGCGAAAGTTTAGAGTCCTCCAGCACAAGGGACTTGTGTTACTTAGGCCCGTAGCCCGATTTAACAAGGACCGTATCCTTTTGTACTCAGTACTGCGAAAGTTTAGAGTCCTCCAGCATAAGGGACTTGTGTTACTTAGGCCCGTAGCCCGATTTAACAAGGACCGTATCCTTTTGTACTCAGTACTGCGAAAGTTTAGAGTCCTCCAGCACAAGGGACTTGTGTTACTTAGGCCCGTAGCCCGATTTAACAAGGACCGTATCCTTTTCAGAGATGGCATCAACAAGGAGTTTACTTGACTCATCAAACAAGAGCTTATTTATTCATGCTAACAAAATACTTTTGTCAAAACAAGCAAGCAAGATTTATCAAAACAAGTATAACATAGCTTTATTAGAAGCACCACTCACCTAGTTCTTCAGGTGCAAACTCAAAGCAATATCAAGGACCTACAATCACATGGCAAGTCACATACTCAAAGCAAGCTCTATACATACATGCAAATGATCTCGGCATTCATGCCAGATCTAAGTCAAGGACAAAACAAAACAAGCTGGGAGCTTACACACTGCTCCCGTTTCTCGAAAACACACTGGGTACAGCCCCGGGCTAAGCCGAGGTCCCGCTAAACAAGGTCAGGAAAAAATCTGGGTTTTCCTTTTCCTTTTCCTTTGAAGAATATGAAAACATGATCATTTGAAAGATGGATGCAAGTTCACAACTTGTTACAAAAATCTGAGTTTTCATGCCAAGGGTTCAAAATATATGGACCTGGGTACCCATTCAAGAAAGTCATGCAAGAACAAGCACAACATGGTTTTCGTTCCAAACTTTTCGATCAAAATGAGACCCTTTTTCAAGAACACATAGAAAACCGTTTTCTCTTTCCAAAACCAACTTCAAAACGATGCATGTCATGCCAAGCAAATCCGATCATGCAATGCAGCTAGATATTCAGCAAGAACAATCAAAGGAGATCAAGATTCTAACCTCAAAACTCGGATCTAATGGTTCAAGCCACAAAGATCAAGCTTGGAAGACAACTCTCACTCAAGAACTCTTCTTCCTCCTTTCTAGAGCTTCTCTCTCTAAAACAAAGATTGAGACAAGAAAATGATTTGTTTCAAGGTCTGCCGGCTGCCTTAACAAACAGCTCGGACACGTGGCATTAACGGGTTGGTTCAGCTCCAAAAAGGTGATTGATAGACAAGACAGCCTCTGACAAAACGTATGCAGCAAGCTCGGTTAAGACACATCGGCCAAGAGATGACATCGGCTCAAATCAAGGATCCAGCAACGGGAAAGAAAAACATCGGCTAGGGAGGACGACGCTTGACTAAGCTGTGCCACACCTTGGCCGGGGTGCGCCACATCTCGGCCTAGGCCATACCTGCCTGCGGACAAGGTTCAAGTGCGGAACATCTCGGCAAAGAATGCCCGAGGTGAAGATGGGGTTAAACAAGACCTCAAGATAGTTCTAAGTACAAAGGGTCAAAGGCGAACTAAGCTCAAGATGATCTCGGCTACGCACACGCACTAAGCAAGGAACAAAATCATGCAAGCAACTTAAGCGAACCAAGGCAAGATAAAACCTTTAAATTAACATGACAAGCAAGACCATGCAAGAATGTATGCAAGTATGGCAAGAGTAAGGTGAGGGTTGTTACATCCTACCCCCCTTAAAGAAGTTTGGTCCCCAAACTTGGATTACCTTGTTCCCAGAACAACTCCGGATAACGGATTCTCATATCCTCTTCCTTTTCCCACGTGGCTTCTGTGCCATAATGCTCCTTCCATTCGACCTTTACCATCGGTATCGATCTGTTCCTCAATTGTCTCACTTGTCTGTCAACAATCTTCATTGGCTTCTCCTCGTAGCCCAAATCTTCATTAATTGTGATCTTGGAATGATCAATTATATGCAGTGGATCTCGGATGTACTTCCTCAACATCGAGACATGAAACACATTGTGGGCTTGGCTCAAATCTGGCGGCAAAGCAAGTCTGTAGGCAACGGGGTTAATTCTCTCAAGAATCTCAAATGGCCCAATATAGCGGGGTGCTAACTTACCTTTCTTCCCAAATCTGGAAACTCCTTTCATTGGTGAAACCTTCAGGAATACGTGATTCCCAACTTCGAACTCAATCTCATTTCTTCTCTGATCGGCGTAGCTCTTTTGTCGGCTCTGGGCGGTTTTAATCCTCTATTGGATAAGTTTAATCTTCTCTGTTGTCACTTGAATCAATTCGGGACCAAGCAGAGCTCTGTCCCCGACTTCGGTCCAACATATCGGCGACTTACATTTTCTTCCGTACAAGGCCTCATAAGGCGCCATGCCAATGCTAGTGTGATAGCTATTGTTGTAGGTGAATTCCACTAAGGGCAAATGTGTTCCCCAACTCCCTTGGAAGTCCAATACACAAAGCCTCAGCATATCTTCAAGTGTCTGAATTGTCCTCTCTGTCTGCCCATCCGTTTGGAGATGAAAGGCTGTACTAAATCTCAGTTCGGCTCCGAAAGCTCTCTGAAGACTCTGCCAAAATCTGGAAACGAATTTAGGATCTCGGTCTGACACGATCGACATCGGCACTCCATGAAGTCTGACAATCTCGTTCACATATAACAAGGCAAGTTGATCGGCGTTGAAGGTAGTCTTAACAGGTAGAAAGTGTGCTGATTTAGTTAGTCTATCAACAACAACCCAAATCGAGTCCATACCTTTCGGTGTCTTCGGCAAGCCAATCACAAAGTCCATGGAGATGTGCTCCCATTTCCACTCAGGAATCGGCAAAGGTTGAAGAAGTCCTGCTGGTCTTTGATGTTCTGCTTTCACTTGTTGACAGTGTAAACACTGGGACACGAATTCGGCTATTTCTCTCTTCATATTTGGCCACCAGAAGGTCTGCTTCACATCTTGATACATCTTAGTGTTCCCTGGATGAACTGCAAACTTAGAACCGTGGGCTTCCTGCAAAATTTTCCTTCTCAGCTCTGGAATATCGGCTACGCATAGCCTTCCTTCAAACTTAAGCACTGGATCTTCGAAGGTATACCCTGATCTCGGCTTTGTGTCGATTTCCTCGGCTATTTTCTTGAGGAATTCGTCTTCCATCTGTCTTGTCTTTACCTCGTTAATAATCGTCGGCTCCACTGTCATCACGGTCAAATACGCCAAATTTCCATCTGACTTTCTGCTCAAAGCGTCGGCTACACTGTTAGCTTTACCGGGGTGATATTGAATTTGCATATCGTAGTCTTTTAACAACTCAAGCCACCTTCTCTGCCTCAAATTAAGTTCCTTCTGAGTGAATAGATACTTTAAGCTCTTATGATCTGTGAAAACCTGACAAGTAGCTCCGTACAAATAGTGACGCCAAGTCTTTAAAGCAAAAACCACGGCCGCTAATTCTAAATCATGGGTAGGATAGTTTTTCTCATGAGGTTTCAATTGACGAGATGCATAAGCTATAACCTTACCCTTTTGCATTAATACACAACCCAAACCCTTATGCGATGCATCACTATAGACATGAAATCCTTTGTTACCTGATGGAAGTACGAGTACTGGCGCTGTAACTAACCTCGTCTTCAGTTCCTGAAAGGCTGATTCCCGATCTTCAGTCCATTCATACAGTGTTCCCTTCTTAGTCAGTTGCGTTAACGGAATTGCAATCCTTGAGAAATCTTTCACAAACTTTCTGTAGTAACCTGCCAAACCCAGAAAACTACGAATCTCGGACACATTAGTCGGCCTCGGCCAATTTACTACGGCTTCAACTTTGCTAGGATCTACTGAGATACCCTCCTCATTAATCACATGACCCAAAAATGAGATGGTAGAAAGCCAAAACTCACACTTGTTAAACTTCGCATACAATTTCCGTCCTCTCAAAATCTATAAGGCAAGTCTCAAATGGTTTTCATGTTCAACATCACTCTTGGAATAGATCAGTATGTCATCAATGAAAACAACTACAAATTCATCTAAATACGGTTTGAAGACTCTGTTCATTAAATCCATAAATGCAGCAGGGGCATTGGTTACTCCAAAAGGCATCACTAAAAACTCGTAGTGGCCATATCTTGTTCGAAAGGCAGTCTTCTCAACATCTTCGGCCTTAACCTTAAGCTGATGGTAACCAGACCTAAGGTCGATCTTAGAAAAGACTCGTGCTCCTTGCAACTGATCAAGCAAATCATCAATTCTAGGTAACGGGTACTTGTTCTTGATGGTGACCTTATTAAGTTCTCTATAGTCGATACACAGACGGAGTGTGCCATCCTTCTTCTTAACAAATAGAACAGGTGCTCCCCATGGTGAAGTGCTCGGCCTAATAAATCCCTTATCTAACAACTCTTGCAATTGCAGTTTCAATTCTCTAAGTTCAGCTGGGGCCATCCTATAAGGCGTTTTAGAGATCGGCTGTGTTCCCGATATGATGTCAACAGTAAACTCTATTTCTCTATCGGTTAAGTGGCCAGGCAACTCGTCTGGAAAGACGTCGGAAAATTCATTCACAACTGGGATGTCGGCTAAACTAACGTTTCCATTCTGACCACTCAGTATGCTACACAAATAACCTCGGCACCCTTTCCGAATTAACTTACAGGCCTTAATGGACGAAATCAAGTATGGTGGGGGCACTATCCCTTTACCCTGGAAAATAACCTCGGCTAGGTTTGGGGGTCTCAGTGTGACACTTTTCGAAACACAATTGATAGATGCATTGTTCGCGACTAACCAGTCCATTCCCAGTATGATATCAAAATGAGCTAGGTCTAGAGGCATTAGATCTACTAGCAGTTCAACATTTTCAATCACAATAATACATGCTCGGTAAATGGATGCAACAATCATAGATTTCCCAGATGGAGTAGACACAGATAATACGAAATCAAGGGGCTCTAGTTCCCTATTAATTTTCTCGGCAAACTTAGTAGATATGAACGAATGAGTAGAACCCGAATCAATCAACACATAAGCATCTTGGGAGCAAATTAGAAGTGTACCTGACACTACTGTCTCAGCATTCTGAGTGTCTCCTGGTACTAATGCAAACACTCTGCCCTGTCTCATCTGTCCTTTCCCAGCATTTCCCTTCTGAACGGAACCCGAGGTATTCTCTCCTTTCTTGTCGTTATCAGCCTTTGCTTTGGGGCAATCCCTCACATAATGGCCCATCTCGCCACATTCATAACAAGCTCCAGACGTTCGTCGACAAATCCCGAAATGTTGTTTCCCACAATCCGAACACATCGGTTTAGCACTCCCTTCTTGCCTCACATTACTAGTACTGCCCATGTTCGTTCTCTTCTTGGTGCTTAGCTGTCCTCAGCGATTGTCATAATTCTGCCTCTTTCGCTGGTTTTCTCCCGAGCTCTGGTATCGGTTCAAATTAGCTTCGGCCTGAATGGCTTTGTCCAATACTTCGGCATAAGTCGGCATATCAAGCAAGTTGACCCGGTCTTGAATCGGTCCACGAAGCCCACACTCGAACTTCCTGGCCTTCATATATTCGTCGTTGGTCATGTGAGGTACAAACCTTACCAATTCAGTAAAAGTGCGGTCATATTCCGCCACTGTTCTGTTGCCTTGCGTCAGAGTATGAAATTCGGTAGCCTTGCGGTTTCGAACACTTAGGGGAAAATGTTTCTTGTAGAACAACTCTAAGAATCGGGTCCAGGTCAAATCTGGATTGCTCCCTCTAACCATCATCCACCACCTGCGGGCGTCATCATCTAATGTAAATGCTGCCAGCGTCACCTTCTGAGCGTCGGTGCTAGGGAAAATCTCAAATAACTTCTCTATTTCCAAAACCCATGCCTCAGCCTTCATCGGCTCTATACCCCCAGAGAATCTTGGTGGTCTCATTTTCTTGAACTCTCTGATCAAAGCTATCGTTCCATCCCCGTACAAAGCTGGTTGCGGGGGAACCTACGGCACTGGCGGAGGTGGAGGTGGAACTACGTTTCGGCCGTTGGTCTGCTCGGCCTGAGTCGACGTAGCACTCGCGAACTGCTGTCTGGTTTGCCTCAACTCACGGGCCAAACCTTCAACTAGTCTTTCCAATCTGCCCATTCTATCCTCGGGCTGATCTCGGCCAAGCGGTGGTCTACCTCTCCTCATGATGCTATGAGTATGCAAGGTATGACTTTAAAACAATTAAATAATAACCCCGTAGGCAAGCAACAATTAAGCATATCAAGACAATGCACATACCACTCAAACAACAAATACCATGATGCAACCCTAACATCTTTCTAAGGGAAATCCTATGCTCTTTAGGACTCAAAGTGTGTGAATAGCGTATACCGAGGAACTCGTGTGCTCTGATACCACTCTGTCACGACCCCAAACCGCCCCTAGTAGTTTGGTGCCATGATGGCCAGTAATCCGTAATTACCGAAGGCCAACTTTCAAAACTAACACAATCAGAGTAATAATAAACGGGGCTCACAATTGCGGAAGCGATAAACAAATACAAGTGGTCCATAAGAGCTGTGCGTAGATCAAAGCAATGCCAAACATTCCAATTAACTTTACAACTTGAGTACAAAAATGTAGAATTACATATTACATCTTGATCAAAAGGCTTCTAGAGCCGACATATACAAAATACAGCTAATACAATTCAAGAAGCATGATTTTCAAGATTTGCCGACATGCAAAGCAGAGCATCGCCGACGTAAATACAAAAGTAAAGCCGACATAAACACGTATCCAAAACAAGCGTCCAAAACGATCTAGGCGTCGCCGCCGTCCTGCTCATCACCTACATATATATAGAGGGGTGAGTACAAAACTCAGTGAATGATACTAATAATAAAGGTTTTGCATGAACATAGCCGGAGTCTTTCAAAACAGAGCATATCGAAACTTTAACAAGACAGAGGATGAACCGTATTCATCAATCAAATACTACAAGTATCCAAAGATGTTTACTGACATAGGCAAAACAAGGGATGAACCGTATTCATCGTTCAAGTATCATAACATCGGCAAAGCAAGGGATGAACCGTATTCATCAAACAAATATCATAACGTCGGCAAAGCAAGGGATGAACCGTATTCATCATCAAGTATCATAACGTCGGCAAAGCAAGGGATGAACCGTATTCATCATCAAGTATCATAACGTCGGCAAAGCAAGGGATGAACCGTATTCATCATCAAGTATCATAACGTCGGCAAAGCAAGGGATGAACCGTATTCATCATCAAATATCATAACATCGGCAAAGCAAGGGATGAACCGTATTCATCAAACAAATATCATAACGTCGGCAAAGCAAGGGATGAACCGTATTCATCATCAAGTATCATAGGCTATACGATCCGTAATCGTTTAGTCAACAGTATTGCGAAAGTTTAGAGTCCTCCAGTACAAGGGACTTGTGTTACTTAGGCCCGTAGCCCGATTTAACAAGGACCGTATCCTTTTGTACTCAGTACTGCGAAAGTTTAGAGTCCTCCAGCACAAGGGACTTGTGTTACTTAGGCCCGTAGCCCGATTTAACAACGACCGTATCCTTTTGTACTCAGTACTGCGAAAGTTTAGAGTCCTCCAGCACAAGGGACTTGCGTTACTTAGGCCCGTAGCCCGATTTAACAAGGACCGTATCCTTTTGTACTCAGTACTGCGAAAGTTTAGAGTCCTCCAGCACAAGGGACTTGTGTTACTTAGGCCCGTAGCCCGATTTAACAAGGACCGTATCCTTTTCAGAGATGGCATCAACAAGGAGTTTACTTGACTCATCAAACAAGAGCTTATTTATTCATGCTAACAAAATACTTTTGTCAAAACAAGCAAGCAAGATTTATCAAAACAAGTATAACATAGCTTTATTAGAAGCACCACTCACCTAGTTCTTCAGGTGCAAACTCAAAGCAATATCAAGGACCTACAATCACATGGCAAGTCACATACTCAAAGCAAGCTCTATACATACATGCAAATGATCTCGGCATTCATGCCAGATCTAAGTCAAGGACAAAACAAAACAAGCTGGGAGCTTACACACTACTCCCGTTTCTCGAAAACACACTGGGTACAGCCCCGGGCTAAGCCGAGGTCCCGCTAAACAAGGTCAGGAAAAAATCTGGGTTTTCCTTTTCCTTTTCCTTTGAAGAATATGAAAACATGATCATTTGAAAGATGGATGCAAGTTCACAACTTGTTACAAAAATCTGAGTTTTCATGCCAAGGGTTCAAAATATATGGACCTGGGTACCCATTCAAGAAAGTCATGCAAGAACAAGCACAACATGGTTTTCGTTCCAAACTTTTCGATCAAAATGAGACCCTTTTTCAAGAACACATAGAAAACCGTTTTCTCTTTCCAAAACCAACTTCAAAACGATGCATGTCATGCCAAGCAAATCCGATCATGCAATGCAGCTAGATATTCAGCAAGAACAATCAAAGGAGATCAAGATTCTAACCTCAAAACTCGGATCTAATGGTTCAAGCCACAAAGATCAAGCTTGGAAGACAACTCTCACTCAAGAACTCTTCTTCCTCCTTTCTAGAGCTTCTCTCTCTAAAACAAAGATTGAGACAAGAAAATGATTTGTTTCAAGGTCTGCCGGCTGCCTTAACAAACAGCTCGGACACGTGGCATTAACGGGTTGGTTCAGCTCCAAAAAGGTGATTGATAGACAAGACAGCCTCTGACAAAACGTATACAGCAAGCTCGGTTAAGACACATCGGCCAAGAGATGACATCGGCTCAAATCAAGGATCCAGCAACGGAATAGAAAAACATCGGCTAGGGAGGACGACGCTTGACTAAGCTGTGCCACACCTTGGCCGGGGTGCGCCACATCTCGGCCTAGGCCATACCTGCCTGCGGACAAGGTTCAAGTGCGGAACATCTCGGCAAAGAATGCCCGAGGTGAAGATGGGGTTAAACAAGACCTCAAGATAGTTCTAAGTACAAAGGGTCAAAGGCGAACTAAGCTCAAGATGATCTCGGCTACGCACACGCACTAAGCAAGGAACAAAATCATGCAAGCAACTTAAGCGAACCAAGGCAAGATAAAACCTTTAAATTAACATGACAAGCAAGACCATGCAAGAATGTATGCAAGTATGGCAAGAGTAAGGTGAGGGTTGTTACACCGCCCTTCCGGGTTTTCAACCTTGCGAGCTATGTTCTTCTTTTCTTTTCAATTCTTTTCATTTCTTTCTTCTTTTCTGTTTTTCATCTTTTCCTTTCATTTTCTTCATTTTTCATTTTCTTTTTTTTTTGTTCTTTTTGTTCTTTTTCTTGCTCTAACTTTTGCCTGGGTCGCCCTTCCAGGTTTTCGGCCCAGCGAGCCTCTCAAGGGTAAAAGTGTAGCTTTTTTCATGTCAAATGGTTTTGAGATCCTGAAGTCATCTGAATCCAGGCGAATGGCTGCTGTTCGCTAACGATGCAGGAGTCCATCCAATGGGGGCTGAATTTGCCCCTAGTGTTGTGGATAAGAACTCGGTTATCCTTCAGCAACAAACTTTTTTCTTTCTTCCCTTCTAGGATTTGGCATTCTTGCCGATCTTCGTTAATTTGCGAAATGATCCATCTTCAGCTCGTCGAGCACAATCTGACATCTTTTGCCCCTAGTTCGAGAGGTGTTCCTGATCTAGCTTCACAAGCTTCTTTTGATGAGATCTGATCTTCTTGATCTTTTCTTGCCCCTAGTTCGTGGGCTGCTTCAAATCTGGCCACGTAGGCCTCACATTACGTTTGGCCTTTGAACTTTCTGCGTCCGAGTTCGAGGTTTGAAAGCAAGGGGTCGAGTCTCGAGGCTGAGAGCGATCCTAAGTTGCACAATCTCAAGAGCGATTCCACACAGGTCTTCGCAAGACAGCGCAAAACATTTTTTTTGAAATCTTTTAAGAAAGCGACTAATCGCTCGCGCGGAAGACGATGTAGAACCAATCTGGATCAAGCCAGGATCCTTCTCAGTACTCATACTAACAAGCATGAGCTCATTCATTAAGGGCTTAGCACGCCTCTCTTTCTCTCATATGATCAAATTTTGCAAAACCCGAGGAATTCCTTCCTCTTCGTTTTCATCACAATGTTCAAAAAGTTTTGAAAAACTTAGGTCAATATAATGATTTCAAAGCACAGAAAAGACCCAATTTTTAACCAAATACTGCCATCTCATTCAGAACTCCTGGCACAACAGGCTCAAAGTAGAAATAAGCACGAAGTATGAAAGCCACTGCTGCTTCATTCAGATCTTTTGGTGTAACTGGCTCCATGGCAGAAACAGACTCAAAAAGAAAGCAAAGAGACAAACACAAAACAAAATAGTGACATCCGAGGTAACATCCCCGGAATCACCCGACTCTAACAAAATAGGACTGACTCGATACAACAAGACAGACCCAACTGACTCAATATGAAAAGACTGACTCTATACAACGGGACAGACTCAACAGGACTGCCTCGATACAACAAGACAGACTCAATACCCAAGTCAGAAAGTAGAATAAACAGCATTCGCAAATGCTCAAAATAGTGCGTGTCATCCATCACATCTGGAGTAAACTGAGCACCGACAGCACCTGGTTCATCCCCTGATCACATAACCGCACAGGTCCAGAGTACCCGAGGGATATCAGACCCTTCTGGAGCTATGGTTCCAAGACTACTTAGCAAGAGAGAAAACAGACATCACCGCAGCCTGATTTCACCAAAACAGATATGAGCAAAGCTGAATGACCGTGCTCTCTACTAAATTCTGCCCAAAATTTTGCCTATAAACTGATACCCTCAGGTAAAACTGATTCCACCAAATACTGATGCCCGCGGGCTTGATACTCAGACTTGCGAACTAATACATGTATTCCCTGTAGAGAAACACTCTAAAAGCACATAGCAAGCAAGTAAGAGCCAAAACACCCCTATGTTGGGGTAGGGTTTCCCTGTCCTATTTTGTCAGGAGCTAGGGTTTCACTACGCACGCAGCGGTTTCAAACAACCTAGAATCGGGTAAGCAACCTGTCCTAGTTTGGAATAGTCACTATGGATTCTAAATATGCACTAGGTCGAATGGTCAAAAAGGGTGCCCCGATAAAAACCGAGGTTTGTGTTCCCATCGTGGCAGAGCCCATAACCAGTCAGCCTTATGGCACGCTTCTCAATGCGAGCCTCCGGCAAACCGTTCAGGAATAGCAGACGGAAAACATGGTGTCCTAGGCGCACCGATGCAAATGCAATGCAAAGAAACACATAAGTGTAGTCAAAACAAGATATCATGAGTTCGAGTCAAGTTCTCTAAATCCCCAACAGAGTCACCAGAAATTGTAGACGTCCCCAAACGTCCCGGGAGGGGATCCCGTTTTGTTCATTTGGGCTCACTACAGTTCAGGACTCAATGTCACGGTCCTGTATCTAATCTCGCAAAGTGCAATGCAAGACCGATGAATCATCAAAGAGTCCAAATTCGGCAAATCGCTTTGAAAAATAGATTTTTAGAAAAAAAGTACCAAACATGGACTGCTTTGCCAGATAAAGAGTCGCCACCTAAATATTTTGTTTTGGGGAAATTTAGGAAACCCTGACTCGTGCCTAAGGCCACGTGTCCGTCGTCACCAAAGTTGCCTTGGCTCGGGAACTTGGGTATAATTGGGGAAGGTCACTTCGTGAGCACCCCCACTCGCCCGATCAAAGATCGGCCACTACTAAACATGATATCTTGTTTTTGAAAACATATGTGCTCTTATTCCGATTAATTAGCTAGAATTACTATGTGATGCGCACAGCAAAATAAGTATAGACTAGATCGCCTAATTTGGAACAAAGCATTACATCTCCGTTTGTTCGGAAAAATGGTTTGAGTTTTGCTACTCGCAAGTAGGCTAAAATACGGATTTCAATGAATTGTCCCAATTCAAGCAATCTAACCTTCACTCACAGGCATTCAAGCAGTTATATCATATACGCAAATAACCTCATGGTAAGCATGCTGTCATGGCAACACTCACACACATGCAAGGATGCTAAAGCGTAAATGCTTACTTAGTACTCCAAGCCAAAACAGAAACTAGTTAGTAATCAAATGCATGATCCTAGTTCATGTTAAGATGGCTAATGCAACACATGAAAAATGCAACTAGAAATAGGCTCGGCTATTCTAAGATGTCATGTGAAATGCAACTTGATACATGTATTCAAATTGGAATTGAAATACAATGCAGTTAGCATGATGTGCCGAGCTCGGTGCATGCGATACGAATTAATGGATGCATGCATGCATAGCATAAGAATGCTAATTGAAATATGCCCAAATTGAAATATGCCCTAATACTAACCATCAAAGCAGGTAAGTAAAAGGGAGAAAGAAATGGGGGTTGGAAGACATGCATCACACACACGCACGCTTATTACAAATTCGCCCTCTCGAAGGAGGGACCGAAAGAATAATACAAATTTAACTAACTAACAAGCTAATTAAATAATTACAAAACCGCTTAACTAATTAACAAATTGATTAAGCTAAGAAATCAGTGAAGAGGCCTCGGGAAGAGGGATGAATGCATGTGTGCTCGGCTTTGCTTAAAAATCCGTCGCCATGCTCATGTTGCCTCTGTTTGCACTGCTCTGCACATCTGAAGACTGTACAAGTCCCAAGGATGCTTCAGAATCACTCCATGATCATTGTGGGATGTCACCGGCCAAGAAGAATGGTCACCAGCCATGGAAAAGTGGTCATAGACCAGAAGTGTGGCTCTCGGCCAAAGATTTGTAGTCGGCTGGCACTGAGTGTGGTCGGTCGACCATTCATTCCTGCAGAACCCTGTTTTGTAGCAGCAGAGGACAGACAAGGCATGGCAATGCATTTTTAAAGCAATGTGTGCACAGCCACCCTCCCTATCATGTTATGGACTCAAGGGAGTATGGCTCTCGACCCTCGGACCATCAATCACGCATTTCGATGCATGATGGCCAAAGAAGCCAAGTGTACAACTCAATATGGAATGAAATGCACAAAACACACAAAGGGCCCCAACCTCTATCATGATTGATCAAGAGGCAAAGGATGCACACACAATGCAATGCAACCTAGACAAGCAAGCAAGCATGCAAATAACTCAAGTGTGCAACAAATCTAATGCAACATGAGCATGTTAACATCAATATGCAATAGGCATACAACCTAAACATGTGGACATGTATAGCATGCAACAACATGCAAAATGAAACAAGCATGCAACAACATGGTGAGATGGACTTACACTAACATGGGTAGCTCTCAAGTATGCCAAAATCAGTGGCCAAAAATGATGGAATCAAGGCACCAAAACTCATGCAAACATGCACAATGCAATGGCCCCGTGACTAAGGCACAAAATGTAACTCTCCAAGAGCATGGCAAGGATGAAACATGAGGTACAATGGCATACACTCCAGCTCTGAAATAGCATACAAAATGACTCCGAAATGATGCAACGACTCGTGCAATGCATGTAGGAAGGCTCAAATACCGAAACTAGTGAAGCACATTACACTAGAGGTATGCAAAGCAATGCACAAATGATGAAACCAACTCCTAATAGACCTCATGCAGTCCCTAAACAGTGGTAAAATGAGCTAAAATGAGGGCTTGGCATGCACCAAAATGAAACTCATGCAAAGGGTCGTAAACAAGGAATAATGATGCAACTCTCAAACGCATCGAAGGCATGCTAAACATGAGAATATGGCACACATATAATCTCTAAAATAGCATTCCCTATGATACCAAAACATGCAAACACCTCAAGCAACGCACGCAAGGGGCTTCAAAACTCAAAGGTAAGCAAGGCTATTACACTACAACCATGCATGGCAAGCACCAATCGACCAAGAGGCCTAAAAATAGAGCTAAGGCAGCCAAAAATATGAACAAAACATGTTTGAAACATGGCCAAAATATGCTAGAATGGAGGGCCAAAACAACATGCAATGTGAGCTAGTAAGCATAGTTTACACTACAAGCATGTGAAGCAAATGAGGGACCACCAAACCAGCTAAAAAAAGATTCATGGCATGCCAAAATATGACTAAAAACCCACTGAAACATAGTCAACACATGCTAGAATGGGGTGCTCCTTTGATAAGCCAAGAAAGGGGTTACTCTACACATGCAAGAAGCAAACAAAAGGGGACCAAACCAGCCATGTAAAGAGGCTAGGAAGGTCCTAAGAGTCACCAAAAAGGGCCTGAACCAAGCTTAGGATGCATGCAAATATGGCCTCCTTTGTAAGGCCAAAAATGCAAGTAAACAAGACAATAAGGAGAGGGGATGGCCCTCTCCTTCTTAGGACCTCAAAACACCATCCCCACCACTAAAATCCAAAGGGATTTCAGTGGTGAGAAGGCCAATACAAGGTGGTCCCGAAGCTCACAAAAAAGGTACAAAAAGGAGGCCAAACAAGGCCTAAGAGGGGGTAAACAACCCCAAACACAAAAGTGACCTCAAAGAAAGATCAAAAGCATGCAAAATCAGAACTTTTATTAGTTATACACTAAGCTCAAAACAGCATGCAAGATAGGCTAAAAGCTTGTGCAAAAATGGGGAATAAAAGAGAAAAGAGGAGTTACCTTTGAAGCACAGCAAAACCAGCAGGTTCTTGGACCAAAAACCAACTCTTTAACCTCTGAAAATAAGCTCCAAGATGCTTAGATGGATGATGGAGAGGTTAGGTTAGGAGGTGTAGTGCAATGGGGCCAAGAACCTTACACTTTCAAGGCCAAATGGGAGAGATACAAAGGGAGAGTGTATGTATGCCTTGGCCAAAAATCTCAACCTTTGCTAATGAGGGAGAGGGTTTCTCTTATAGAAGAACAAAGGTCCAAGCTTCTCTTAGAAACTTGAGCAAAAGGGCCAAGCTTCTCTTAGAAGCTAAAGCAAAAAGGTTGAAGCTAAAGCAAAAAGGGTCAAGCTTCTTGAGGAAGCTAGAGCAAAGGGGTCAAGCTTCCTCAAGAAGCTAAGAAAGGTTCAAGCTTCTCTTAGAAGCTTGGAGCAAAGGGTCAAGCTTCTTGGAGAAGCTAAAAAGGATCAAAAGGTTCAAGCTTCCTCAAGAAGCTAAAAAAAGTTCAAAAGGTTCAAGCTTCCTCAAGAAGCCAAAACAAGGGTTCAAAAGGTTCAAGCTTCCTCAAAAAGCTAAAACAAAGGGTGCAAATCCTCCATACACGTGTATGGAGGGCAGAGTCTGTGCCACCTGGCACTAAATATCTACATAAAGCAGATGAACAGGGTTCGGCCAGCAGAAAAGGCCGATCGACCAACACAAAGGGCCGGCCGACTAAAAACATTGCCGACCGGCCAACGCTTTTGGCCGGTAGCAAGAAAACAGGGCCCGTGGCCTCAGGCCATGGCCGGTGAGGTGTGGGGATGGCCAACAAGCCATTCCCTACCCTTAGAAGCAATCACACAAGTGTTTGGTCTACAACCAAGCACAAAACAAACAAGTCGAGAGGTCTCAAGGCAAGGCGCGCGGCCGAAACCTCTGAGAACTCAAGACGAACACAAACATGGATAATCATCAAGTGTTCAAATGATGACGTCCAAGTCTTGAGGACGGTCAAAAATGGGGTGCCTACAGTAATCAGGATGCATTTGTGTTAATTGATTCTGGATCAACACACTCTTTTGTAACCTGTGCGTTCGTATCTAGACTAAGTAGACCCCTAGAACCATTGCCATATTTGTTATGTGTGTGTGCTTCATCCGGGGAATCCGTGTTGTGTGCTTCTGTGTATCGATTTTGTGACATACGTGTTGGGAATGCTATTCTATATGTAGATTTATTGCCCTTGAACTTTAGACATTTCGATGTAATTTTGGGCATGGATTGGTTAACTAAATATTGTGCCACCATCGATTGTGTGACAAAATATGTTGTATTTAAACCTCTAGAACAGGAAGAAATTGAGTTTGTGGGTAACGGGGTAGTGCCTGCACCTTACTTAATATATGCAATGAAAGCATGTAAATTGATCAGGAAATGGTGCCAGGGTTACTTATGTTATGTGTTGTCTGAACAAATTGTGAATGTTGAATTGAACAATATCCCTATTGTTAGCGAATTTTCAGATGTGTTCCCAGATGAATTGCCAAGGGAATTAGTGGATAGGGAGATTGAATTTACTATTGAAGTTGTGTCAGGCACTCAGCCTATTTCTAAAACTCCCTACATAATGGCTACCACTGAAATGAAAGAACTGAAAGAACAGTTGCAAGATCTGCTTGATAAAGGATTTTCCGACCTAGTACTTCACCATGGGGTGCACCAGTGTTATTTGTGAAAAAGAAAGATGGAACCTTGCGCTTATGTATTGACTACCGAGAACTGAACAAGGTGTCAGTAAAGAATAAATACCCTTTACCTCGTATTGATGACTTGTTTGACCAGTTGCAGGGATCACAGATGTTTTCCAAAATTGATTTGAGATCCGGGTACCACCAGTTGAAAGTAAAAGCAGAAGATATTGAGAAAACAACATTAAGAACGAGGTATGATCATTATGAATTTCTTGTTATGCCATTTGGGGTGACTAATGCTCCTGCAGCATTTATGGACTTAATGAACCGAATTTTTAAGACCTACCTTGATGAATTTGTTGTAGTTTTTATTGATGACATTTTGATATACTCAAAGAATAGCCTTGAACATGAACACCACTTGAGAACTGTCTTGCAAACACTTAGAGAGAAGAAATTATTTGCTAAACTAAAGAAGTGTGAATTTTGGCTGGATGAAGTTATTTTCTTAGGGCATGTTATCAACAAGGAGGGAATTTCAGTGGACCCGCAAAAGAAAGAGGCAATTGTAAATTGGCCTACACCGACTAATGTAATAGAAGTCCGTAGTTTCATGGGCTTAGCTGAGTACTACAAGAGGTTTGTGCAAGACTTTTCAAAAATAGCTGTGCCTCTTACCCAACTGACACACAAAGAGCAATCGTTTGAATGGAATGTCGAAAGGGAAACTGCCTTTCATGAACTGAAAACAAGACTAACCACTGCACCAGTTTTGACACTACCATTAGGTACGAAAAACTTTGTGATTTTTAGTGATGCATCTTATAAAGGTTTGGGTTGTGTGTTAATGCAGAATGGGCGAGTAATTGTTTATGCCTCCCTACAGTTGAGACCACACGAGAAAAACTACCCAACACATGATTTAGAATTGGCCGCAGTTGTATTCGCTTTGAAAATCTGGCGGCATTATTTGTATAGGGCAAAGTGTGAAGTCTACACGGATCACAAAAGTCTGAAATACTTCTTTACGCAGAAGGAGTTGAACATGCGACAGAGGAGATGGCTTGAACTGATAAAAGACTATGATCTTAAGATTCAGTACCACCCCAGGAAAGCCAATATAGTTGATGATGCCTTGAGTAGAAAATCGATGGGAAATTTGGCTTGTCTTCTTACCGAACAAAAAGAAATCTTGCAAGATTTTGAGAAGTCTGAGATTAAAGTGGTATTGTGTGAGCAGGGCGGATTGATAGCCGCTATTTCAGCCGAACCAGTAATCATTGATGAGATTAAACAGAAACAGAAGGAGGATGAATTCCTTAAAAAGATAATTGATGAGATTGAAATGAGTCCTTGACCGGAATATAGTGTGGTAAATGATGTGCTGAAATTTCAAGACAGATTGTGTGTTCCGAACATTCCTAAGTTAAAGAAAAGAATTCTAGATGAAGCCCATAAATCAGTGTTTGCTATGCATTTGGGTAATAACAAAATGTATCGGGATTTGAAGAAAAGCTATTGGTGGCCCAAAATGAAGAAAGAGATCGTAGAGTATGTGTCCAAATGTCTTCAATGTCAGCAAGTTAAAGCTTAACATCAGAAACCAGGCGGTCTACTTCAACCTCTCCTTATTCCGGAATGGAAATGGGAACATGTGACTATGGATTTTATTGTTGGTCTACCCCGAACCCCTCGAGGTATGGATTCCATTTGGATTGTAGTTGATAGACTGACTAAATCTACACATTTTCTACCTGTTAGAACTACATTTGATACTTATAGACTGGCTACTATATATGTTGATGAGATTGTCCGTTTACACGGAGTTCCGGTGTCTATTGTGTCGGATAGAGATCCGAAATTTGTATCTAGATTGTGGAAGAGTTTGCAGAAAGCTATGGGGACAGAACTGAGGTTTAGTACTGCATTCCATCCACAGACAGATGGGCAATCAGAACGGACCATACAGACGTTAGAAGATATGCTAAGAATGTGTGCTTTGGATTTTCAAGGGAGTTGGGAAGATTATTTGCCACTAGCAGAGTTTGCATACAATAACAGCTGCCACTCCAGCATCGGTATGGCACCATACGAGGCTTTGTATGGTAGAAGGTGTAGATCACCAATTTGTTGGATAGAAGTCGGGGATAGGGCTTTACTTGGGCCTGAAATTGTGCAAGACACTTATGAGAAGATCAAAACAATCCAACAGAGGCTCAAAACAGCTCAGGATCGACAAAAGAATTATGCAAACGTTCGAAGAAGACCTTTTGAGTATGAGGTTGGTAACCATGTGTTTATTCGTGTGACTCCAATGAAAGGTCAAGTCAGGTTCAGAAAGAAGGGAAAGTTGTCGCCCCGTTACATAGGGCCGTTTCAAATTTTGGAAAGACTTGGTCCAGTTTGCTTATAGAGTTGCTTTGCCACCGGGATTTGAGCCAATCCATAATGTGTTTCATGTGTCAATGTTAAGGGGTTATCTCCGAGATCCCCTTCACGTAATTGATTACCACCAAATAGCTCTTGATGAGAATATGGAATACGCATAATTGCCGGAACGAATCATCAACCGGCAAGTGAAACAGTTAAGAAGCAAGTCCATTCCGATGGTGAAAGTAGCATGGAAAGAACACTATGGGACAGACGCCACATGGGAAAAAGAGGATGAAATGCGACTACGCTATCCACATTTGTTTCCCGACAAAGGTAAAATAAGTTTGGAGGACCAAACTTCCTAAAAGGGGGAAGACTGTGATAACCCTATTCTGTATTATGCTAATTAATCTTAATTATGATTGTGGTTATGTGTTTGATATGATTTTGAGTGCCATTTATATGAATATATGTGGTTTTGAATTTCTATCTGTTCACTGTAGGAAAATTTGTTTGATTCGCTGCTCTAGAATTTAAATTGAAGGCCCTATCGGCCACAGAAACCGAAATTGATCACGCCATTGTGATTAGCGTAATTTTTAGAGCCTATGATGAAATTTAATTGAAAATTGATTTGGATCAAATAATCAGATTCAGAATGATTAATTAAGCTCTATTATTTAACTTTAATCAATTTGATTAAGAGAGAGACTATAAAAGGGACCAATTTACTCTTATTTCATTTTGTTTGAGCTCAAATTGAAGTCACACTCTAGAGGGAGAGAGAGAGAGAGAGAGAGAGGCCGGCTCTAGAGAGAGAAAGAGGGAGAATTTTGTATCTTAGCTCAAGTTTGGGAATTTGGAAGCTTAACTTCAAGAATTAACCATAAATTGGGAAGATTGAGCTTCTATGTAAGTAATTGGTTATGAATTCATAAGTTTGAGTTTGTAATTTTGTGAATTCAAGGTTTGATGGTGATTAAGAACATGATTTGAATTGAAATTGTTGAATTTGGAGCTTGTGTGTACATGCATGTGCATAATTGCCATGATCTTGATGCATTCAAACATGAATCATGTTGAATAAGAAGAATTGAGCATTGAGGCATACATGCAAGCATGGTTTTGTTGAATTCCATGACTATAAGAGTCATTTGTGCCATTTGGGATGGAGTTGGAGCCAAGAGTGTGCATGCATGCATGATTGATGAAGTTGTGGAGTTGTAGGAAGTTGAATTTATGCATGAAAACCATGAAGAAAGCTTCAGAAATGATTTTGGAAAGAGGACCATGAATTTGAACAATTTGGGTTCATATACTTATATTCTCATATTATGTAATGTGTGTCCATGTTTTGAGCCAAAATCATGAGTTTAGGGCCCTTGAATGTCAAGTTCGAAGTTCAACCAGCAAACTGGAATTTCCAGAATTTAGCATGTCTGCTCGAGCGGGGTAATAGCCACTCGAGCGTGAAATGCTAGTTCCTAGCAGTTTTGCAGACTTTGTCGTCCGTTCGAGTGGGGGCAACCACGCTCGAGCGTCCAAGTCATATGTTTGACCTTCAGCTCAAGCGCCCGAATTTACGCTCGAGCGTAGAAATGAGGCAACCAGTATTTTTGCAGACCACAGGGGTCCGCTCGAGCGGCAAAAGCCACGCTCGAGCGGGGAGCCCTGTTCCTGAAATTTTGAAAAGTAGCTATATGTTTCATTTTTCCGTTCTCTTTCATTTCTAAGCACTCTTAGGCATACATTAAGCATTGTGAATGAGTTAAAAGGATAAGAAAGAAACCTAAGAGGGAAGTATGAATTAAGAACGGATTGAATTGTTTGTGACCCATTATGTTCATATAATGTGTAGGGTCGAGCTCCAGGGCAAATCCACCAACAGAACACTATGAGTAATATCTTAGTAAAGATATTCTGAAGTATGTTATTTGTCCAATTGCTTATTCCTATATAAGTCTTATGAGCTTATTAATTTGAATTGTGGACAAATATTTGTTATACCATATGGTTGGGCCAAAGGCCGTTGGACACGATTAATTGGGCCAAAGGCCGTCGGATATGAATGATTGGGCCGAAGGCCGTTTGACATAAATGATTGGGCCAAAGGCCATCTGACATGAATGATAGTCTAACATGAACGATTGGGCCAAAGGCTGTTTGACATAAATGATTGGGCCAAAGGCTGTCTGACATAAATGATAGTCCGACATGAGTGATAGTCTGACATGAATGTTTGGGCCAAAGGCCATTGGACGTAAATGATTGGGCCGGAGGCCATTTGACATGAATGAAATGGGCCAGAGGCCGTTCGATATGCTCAGGCTTAAAGCCGTCTAACGTAGTAGAGAAAACCAAAGATGGGCCCAAGGCCGTTTGTTAATTGTATATCTATTTCGAACTTCATTCATGTATTCTCTTTATTTGATATTATTCACTAGGCTTTCGCTCACTCTCATTCATGTATATGTAGGTGAGCCAAGAGATGTCCAAACCCAGCCTCGGTGAAGTCATGTGAGAAATAGTCAAGATTTTGAAGAGTCAGCCCAAACGTCTCACGCACAAGACTTGTCTTCGCCTCTTTTGTTCTTTTGTTATAATTTTGCTATATTGGTGAAAACGTCGGATCACTTTTGTATATACACTTTGGGTTTGACTGACTTGGACTTGAATGATCCTGTATGTATAGAACTTTCCTTGTTATGTGAGTTATTAATGAATGCATGTGAAATGTTATGTTGTGTCATATAAGCACGACTCTATGGACAAAAATTTTGGATTGCTTTCATTCGGCCCCTTAACTTTGATGGAGTATAGTTTATTTGGTTTGAGGCCGCAGGTAATACCTTGATTACTGGCTGGTTATGATCGTAATCCATAAAGGGTGGGTTCGGGTCATGACAGTAATTCGTTGGGAATTTACTGAGTAATTTACTGAGAATTTACGGGAAATTTACTAACAATTTACACTAGAATTTTCTAGGAATTTACTGGGTAATTTACTGAGAATTTACTGGGACTTTACTGAGTAATTTATTTAGAATTTACCGGGAATTTACAGAGTAATTTACTGGGAATTTACTGAGAATCTATTTGGAATTTAATGAGTAATTTACAGAGAATTTACAGAGTAATTTAATGATAATTTACTAGAAAATTACTAAGTAATTCACTGAGAATTTACAAGTAATTTACTGAGTAAGTTATTGATAATTCACAGGGAATTTATAGAGAATTTAATGAGTAATTTTCTGAAAATTAATTGGGGATTTACTGAGTAATTAATAGAGAATTTACTAAGTAATTTATTGGGAATTTACCAATTAATTTTCTGAAAATTTACTAAGTAATTTACTGGGTAATTTACTGGGAATTTATTGAGTAATTTACTGAGAATTTACTGGAATTTACTGAATAATTAACTGAGAATTCTCTGGGAATTTACTAAGTAATTTACAGAGAATTTATAGGGAATTTACTAAGTAATTTATTGTAAATATATTAGGAATTTACTGAGTAATTTACTGAGAATTTACTTAGTAATTTACTAAGAATTGACTGAGTAATTTACTGATAATTTACTGAGTAATTTACTGAGAAGTTACTGGCAATTTACTGGGAATTTGGTAGGAATTTACTGAGAATTTATTGAGAATTTACTTAGTAATTTACTGAATAATTTATTGAGAATTTACTGGAAATTTACTGAGAATTTATTAGGACTTTACTTAGTAATTTATGGAGAATTTATAGGCAATTTACTGAGAATATACTAAGAATTTACTGAGTAATTTATTAAATAATTTACTGAGAATTTACTAGGAATTTACTAAGTAATATACTGGGAATTTACTAAGTAATTTACTCAGAATTTACTAAGTAATTTACTGAGAATTCACGGGTAATTTACTAAGTAATTTACTGGGAATTTACTAAGTAATTTTTTGGGAATTTACTGAGCAATTTACTAAAAATTTGCTGGGAATTTTCTGAGTAATTTACCGAGAAGTTATTTGGAATTTACTGAGAAGTTACTTGGAATTTACTGGGTAATTTACTGAGAATTTACTGAGTATTTTAAAGAGAATTTTCTGGGAATTTACTAAGAATTTATTGGGAATTTAGTGAGTAATTTACAAAAAAATTAATGGAAATTTATTGAGTAATTTACTGAGAATTTAATGAGTAATTTACTGAGAATTTACTGCAAATTTACTGAGTAATTTACTTGGAATTTACTGAGAATTTACTGGGAATTTACAGAGTAATTTACTGAGAATTTACTGTAAATTTATAGAGTAAATTACTGAGAATTTAATAGGAATTTACTCAGTAATTTACTTAGTAATTTACCGAGCAATTTACTGAGAATTTTCTGGAAATTTATTGAGTAATTTACTGAGAATTAACTTAGAATTTAATAAGTAACTTACTGAGTAATTTACTTAGAATTTACTGCGAATTTACTGAGTAATTTATTGGGAATTTACTGAGTAATTTACTGAGAATTTTCTGGGAATTTACTGAGAATTTAGTGAAAATTTTCTGAGTAATTTATAGAGAATTTACTGAGGAATTTACTGAGTAATTTACAGAGAATTTAATTGGAATTTACTGAGTAATTTACTGAGAATTTACTGAAAATTTATTGAGTAATTTACTGGAAATTTACTGAGTAATTTACCGAAAATTTATTGAATAATTTACTGGGAATTTACTGAATAATTTATAGAGAATTTACTGATTAAATGACTAGGAATTTACTGAGAATTTATTGAAAATTTACTGAGTAAATTACTGAAAATTTGTTGAGTAATTTACTAGGAATTTATTGAGCAATTTACTGAGAATGTAACAACCCTCACTTTGTCTTAGACATGCTTGCATGCATTTACATGATTTTGCCTTGTTAAGTTGCATTCGTAGACCTTGATTTGTTTTGTCCAAGTGTTACTTGTATGTTTTTCTCTTTGCTTGGTGTGCAGAGCCGAGGTCATTTTAAGCCTAGGTCACACCCTTGAACATTTTTGCACCTAGGACCATCTTTGTGACACCCCTGTTCTGTATTATGCTAATTGGTCCCAAATGCCAATGTGATTATATGTTTTGATATGATTTTGTGTGCCATTATGCGAATATATATGATTTTGAAGTTTTATCTGTTCATCGTAGGAATATCTGTTTGAATAACCTGCTTTGGAAATTCAATTGAGGGCCTTATCGGCCACAGAACCCGAAATTGATTACGCTATTGCGATTGGCATAGTTTTTAGAACCTACGGTGAAATTTAATTGAAAATTGATTCAGGTCAGATTAAATCGATTAAATTAATGAATGAGTGCCCAATTACTCTATATTATTATATTATGACTTAGTGGGGCTCTATACACTCAAATACCCTCTTTGTTATTCTTCTTGGCTGAATTAAACGCAAGAAAGAGAGGAGGGAGTCGGCTAGAGAGAGGGAAAAGAGGAGAGTTGGGTGTTTGGCTCAAATTTGTGAAGAATTGGAGGATTAAACTCAAGAAATTGCTATAGTTTGGAAGATTGAGCCTCTAGGTAAGCATTTGGTCTTGAATTCATAAGTTTGAAATTGTGATCTTGTAAGTTCAAGGGTTGTTTGTGATCAAGAGCATGTAATGAGTTGATTTTTGTTGAGTTTGAAGTCTTAGAACTCATGCATGTAAGAAATTACTTTGAATTTGCATGTTTGAGCTTGAAACACATGATTCATGTAGAGTTTTGGTTAAAGCTCATGTTGTAATCACCATTTGTACCATCTAAGTTGAGAATGATGAGCATCTCCCACATGCATGTACAAATCATGGGAGTATAAGTCTTGAATGTTTGAATTTGAGCATGTTGGTGATGGGTTTGAGATATTTTGGGACATGCATGTAGATAAATCATGAAATTGAGCTTCCTAATGTTGTAATCTTGTATTAGTAGCATGTTAGCATGTGTAAATGTGTAATTTGAGCCATAACATGCATGAATTGTTGGTTAAAGTCGAAATGAAGCTCAAGAACACAGTTCTGGGTTTTCTAGAATTTTGAGGTCCGCTCGAGCGGGGAACCTGATGCTCGAGCGGGAAATGCGTGCTCTCAGTACTTTTTGCAGACTTGATGTTCGCTTGAGCGGGGTAATTAACGCTCGAGCGTGGGAGCTATTTTGACAGGCCTTCCGCTCGAGCGTCCTATTTCACGCTCGAGCGTATTTTTGATGCAACCAGCACTTTTGCAGGCCTATAGGGTCCGCTCGAGCGGGTAAGTCCACGCTCGAGCGTGGACCCTATTTTCTGAAATTTTGTTCATGCGTTCTGTGTTTCGTTTTCCATTCTGTTTCACTTGTAAACACTCTTAGGCATGTGTTAAACATCGTAAATGAGTTAATGAGATAGGAATAAAGCCTAAAGAGGAATATGTGAATTAAAGAACGGATTGAATTGTTAGTGAATGGATTGAACTGTTAGTGACCCTCTTGTGTTCATGCAATGTGTAGGGTCAAGCTCCAGGGCAAATCCGCAAGCCGATCACTGTGAGTAATATCAATATTTGAAAGCTTGTCAATGTCCAATTGTTTATTCCCTTATAAACTCTATGAGTTGTTAATTGGGATTGTGGACAAAGGTCTGACAGGAATGAATGAATGGACTAAAGGTCATTTTGATAGGAATGAATGGACCGAAGGTCGTTCTGACATGAATGAGTGGGCCGAAGGCCATTTTGACATAAATGAATGGGCCGAAGGCCGTTTTGACGTAAATGAATGGGCTAAAAGCCATTTTGACAGAAATGAATGAGCCGAAGGCCATTTTGACATAAATGAATGGGCCGAAGGCCGTTTTGACGTAAATGAATGGGCTAAAAGCCATTTTGACAGAAATGAATGAGCCGAAGGCCATTTTGACATAAATGAATGGGCCGAAGGCCGTTTTGACATAAATGGATGGGCCGAAGGCCGTTTTGACATAAATGAATGGGCCGAAGGCCGTTTTGACAGGAATGGAAACCTGAATGGGCCAAAGGCCAGTATGTTGGAACTACAGTCACTTGATCTAAATTTTGTATACGTATATATATGTTAAGTAGAAATGCGAATTGGGCCAAAGGCCGTTTGGAACATGTTGTTCTACATTGTTATGTAATTTCTGTATTTGATATTATTCGCTGGGCTATTGCTCACGCTCATTCATGTGTTTGTAGGTGAGCCAAGAGAAGTCCAAACCCAGCCCCAGTGAAGTCTGCCAGGAACAACATGAGTTTTGGAGAGTCAGCCTTGTGTCTCACGCACGAGACCCATCCTTGCCATTTTGTTATGCATTCATAGTTTGTCTTGTTGGCAAGGACTTTATGTATATCCGTATATAGTTTTGATATGGGTTGACTCAGTTTGAATGATCCTGTCTGTAAAGGATTTTATGGTACTGTATTTTGTTGTGGGTTATTAACATATACGTGTATGGTTTGTTTGTTGTGCATATAAGCACGGCTCTATGGACAAAGTTTTTAATTATTGTTTCCGTTTGGCCCCTTTACTCTGACGAGTTATGTCTATTTTGGTCTGAGGCCGTAGGTAATCTCAAGATTACTGGCCGGTTATGTCCTTAACCCATAGGGGCGGGTTCGGGTCATGACAATCTTGTAACCACTTTGGTTGACCTCCACCTTCACCCTGGCATATTGGCCGAAATGTCATCATCTAGGACGAAGTGTGCACCACCTAGGCCGAAATGTGTATCATCTAGGCTGAGATGTTGTCATCTAGGCAACCAACATCTTTGATCCTTGCACCTGGTGATCTTGTTCCTGGACTGGAATGACCTAGATTGAGGTGTGGTGCATCTAGGCCAAGGTGTGGCACAGCTAGGCCAAGTGTTGTCCTTCCTAGCCGAGATCATTGTTCCCTTACTTGCCGAAGCCTATGTCCTAGCCGAGATCATTACCTGCTGGAGTGCCCATGTCATCTTACTTGTTGTATACACTTTGTCTTACACATGTCTTGTCTTTCTATCACCTTTTGAGGAAGTCCAATCCGGTAGTACCACGTGTCCCAGCAGAGGGTTAAGTCAGCCGACAGAGAGAGAAAACATATCATTTGTCATATCCTTGTCTTTGAAGAGAGAGAGAAGCTCTAGGAAGAGAGGAGGAAGAGTTCTTAGAGTGAGAATAGATTTCCAAGCTTGATCTTCACACCTTGAACCGTTAGATCCGTGTTTTGAGGTTAGATTCTTGATCTACTCTTGTCGTTCTTTATGTTGATTTAATCGCATTGCATGATCTAGCATGATTCATAAGCCATGCATTGATTTAAAGCTTGTTTTATAAAGAGAAAATGATGTTCTTGTGTTCTTGAAATAAAACCATGTTTTGATCCGAAAGTTGGTATCAAGATCCATGTTTTGTGTTTGTTTCCATAAGATCTTCAACTACGGGTACCTAGGTCCATGTATTCGAATGCATCTCATGAAATCTCAGATTTTGGAATAAAAGTTATGATTTTAGCATTCATGTTCTTCAAAGGGGAACCCAAATATCTTTTGCAGACTTCATTTCCCTAAATGTGGTCGTCGAGAACACACCTCGGCCAGGACCTGGTTGGTACCCAACGTGTTTTCCCGAGATGAAAAGGCAGTGTTTTAACTTCCAGCATGTTTTGCTTTGTTTTGACTTGGTTTTGAAAGGAAATACCGGGATCATTTGCACTCATGTAAAGCTTGTTCTAGAGATGCATTTCATATCCATCTTTGAGTATTTCTTCTTGCCTCCTTGAAGTGCATTCAGTGGACTTTGCTATATATTTGTAGGTCTTGAATTCTTGCCTTAATCCCAGCGCCCGAAGAGCTATGTGAGTGGTATTTTTAATAAAGTTATGTTATAAAGTTTTGATAAAGCTTTGCTTCGTTTTGGAAAAGTATTTGATCAAGCATGAATGATTATTCCTAGTTTGTACAAGTACTATATTTGTTTTGATGACATTCTTGGAAAGTCCTTAGTGCTAGGGGACTATAATGCAACTAGTACCCTTGTTTTGAAAGTCCTTAGTGCTAGGGGACTATAATGCAACTAGCACCCTTGTTTAAAATATCTCCTTTGTTTTGCCACCGACGGTTTTCCGCGTGGGTTTGTCCGGAATGTCATCCCTTGTATTATATTGATGCTAGTAAGCATCCCTTGAAGCTTTGAAAGATTTGATTGATGAACTTGGTTCATTCTTTGATTTTGTATAGGATATGCTATGTATCGTTTTGATAAAGATCTTGAATATCAGTCATGCAAACCTTTATTTCTAATATCATTCACTGAGTATCCAAGCTCACCCTCTCCTTATATATATGTAGGTGCCGGGCAAGAAGGCAGTGACGCCTAGATGATTATTGCAACTTGTTTTGGATTTACATTTTTGTGGCATCTTGAAGATCATACTTCTTGGCTTGTAGTTATTTATTTTGTATATGTCAGCTTGAGAAGCCTTTTGATCAAGATGTATTTTGTACTTATTTTATTTATATTTCAGTTGTAAGACCATGATAAGGTGTATGTCATTTCATTTAATCTATGCACAGCTCTTATGGACTGATTAGATTTTAATTTATTGCTTCTGCACTTGTAAGCCCCATATGTATATTCTGATTGCGTGTGAATCTTTGTAAGTTGGCCTTCGGTAATCTCGGATTACTGGCCATCACGACACCATTCTACTAGGGGCGGAAAGGGGTCGTGACAGAGAATTTACTGAGAATTTACTACGTAATTTACTAAGAAATAACTGGAAATTTACTGAGTAATTTACTGGGAATTTACTGAGTAACTTATTCAGAATTTATTGGAAATTTACTGATTTACTCGGAATTTACTGAGTAAATTATTGGAAATTTACTAAGTAATTTACTTAGAATTTAATATGTAATTTACTGAGAATTTAATGAGAATTTACTGAGTAATTTACTGAGAATTTAGAGGGAATTTACTGAGAATTTACGAGGAATTTACTGAGTAATTTACTTAGAATTTACTGAGAATTTACTAGCAATTTGCTAGGAGTTTACTAAGTAATTTTTTGACAATTTACTGAGAATTTACAAGGAATTTACAGAGTAATTTATAGAGAATTTAATGGGAATTTATTACGAATTTACTGAGTAATATACGGGGAATTTGCTGAGTAATTTGCTAAGAATTTATTTAAATTTAACGAGTAATTTGCTTAGAATTTATTGAGAATTTACTGAGTAATTTATTGAGTAATTTACTAGGAATTTACTGAGTAATTTACTGGGAATTTAATGAGTAGTTTACTGAGAATTTAATGTTAGTTTACTAAGTAATTTACTAACAATTTACAGGAAATTTACTGAGTAATTTACTGGGAATTTAGTGAGTAATTTATTGAGAATTTACTAGGAATTTTTTGAGTAATTTACTGAGAAGTTACTGGAAATTTACTAAGAATTTATATGGAATTTACTAGGAATTTACTAAGTAATTTATAGAGAATTTATTGGGAATTTACGGAGTAATTTACAAAGAATTTAATGAGAACTTACCGAGTAATTTACTAAGAATTTAATGAGTAATTTACTGAGTAACTTACAGAAATTTTCTGAGTAATTTTTTTGGAATTTACTGAGTAATTTACTGAGAATTTATTGGGAATTTATTGAGAATTTACTGGGAATTTGCCAGGAATTTACTGAGTAATTGACTGGAAATTTATAGGGAATTTACAAGGAATTTACTGAGTAATTTACGGAGAATTTACTGAGTAATTTATTGAGAATTTGTTGCAAATTTACTGTGAATTTACAGAGTAATTTAATTGGATTTTACTAAGTAATTTACTGAGAATTTATTGGGAATTTAATCGGTAATTTACTAAGAATTTACAAGAAATTTACTAAGTAATTTACTGGGAATTTTGTTGAGAATTTACTGGTAATTTACTAAGTAATTCACTGAAAATTTAAAGGGAATTTACTGAGTAATTTACTGAGAATTTACTGCAAATTTACTAATAATTTACTAAGTAATTTCCTGGGAATTTACTGAGTAATTTATTGAGAATTTGCAAAAAATATACTAAGTAATTTACTTTGAATTTACTGTGAATTTACTTAGAAATTTTCTAGGAATTTACTGAGAATTTGGTGAGAATTTTCTGAGAATTTTCTGAGTAATTTACAAGGAATTTACCGAGTAATTTACTGAGAATTTACTAGGAATTTACTAAGTAATTTACAGTGAATTTACTGAGTAATTTACTGAGAATTTACTGAGTAATTTACTGCAAATTTATTAATAATTTACTAAGTAATTTCCTGGGAATTTACTGAATAATTTACTGAGAATTTACTGGGAATTTACTGAGTAATTTATTGAGAATTTGCAAAAAATATACTAAGTAATTTACTTTGAATTTATTGAGTAATTTTCTAGGAATTTACTGAGAATTTTCTGAGTAATTTACAAGAAATTTACCGAGTAATTTACAAGGAATTTACCGAGTAATTTACTGAGAATTTACTAGGAATTTACTAAGTAATTTACAGTGAATTTACTGAGTAATTTACAGGGAATTTACATAGTAATTTACTAAGTAATTTACTGAGAATTTACTAAGAATTTACTAGGAGTTTACTCATGAATTTGTTGGTAATTTGCTGAGAATTTACTAGAAATTTACTTAGTAATTTACAGAGAATTTACTACGTAATTTACTGAGAATTTACTGGGAATTTATTGAGTAATTTATTGAGAATTTAATGAGAATTTACTGAGTAATTTACTAGAAATTTATTGAGTAATTTACTGAGAATTTACTGGGAATTTACTAAGTAATTTGCTTAGTAATTTACTAAGAATTTAATGAGTAACTTACTGAGAATTTCATGGCAATTTACTGAGTAATTTACTAAGTAATTTACTGAGAATTTACTGAGTAATTTACTGAGAATCTACTAGGAATTTACTAAGAATTTATTGATAATTTACTTGGAATTTACTGAGTAATATATTGAGAATTTACTAGGAATTTACTAAGTAATTTACTAAAAGTTTACTGGGAATTTACCAAGTAATTTACTTAGAATTTACACAGTAATTTAATGAGAATTTACTGGGAATTTTCTCAGTAATTTACTGAAAATATACAGGCAATTTACTGAGAATTTACAGCGAATTTACAGAGTAATTTTATGGGAATTTACTGGAAATTTGTTGATAATTTACTAAGTAATTTGCTGGAAATTTGCTGAGTAATTTACTGGGAATTTACTGAGAATTTACTTGGAATTTTGTACGTAATTTACTTTGAATTTGCTGGAAATTTACACGAAATTTTCTGAGTAATTTATTAGGAAATTACTGAGTAATTTACTAGGAATTTACTCAGAATTTACTGGGAATTTACTGAGTAATTGACTTAGAATTTACCGGGAATTTATTGAGTAATTTATAGAGAATTTAATGAGAATTTAGTGAGTAATTTAATGAGAATTCACTTGGAATTTAGTGAGTAATTTAATGAGAAATTACTAGAAATTTACTGAGTAATTTACAATGAATTTACTAGGAATTTTCTTGAAATTTACTTAGTAATTTGCTGAAAATTTACAGAGAATTTGCAGGGAATTTACTAAGTAATTTTTTTGAGAATTTACTGGGTACTTAATTATAATTTACTAAGTAATTTTCTAAAAATTTACTGAGTAATTTACTGGGAATTTACTAAGTAATTTACTTTCAATTTACTAGGAATTTACTGGGAATTTGCAGAGTAATTTATTGTGTAATTTACAGGGAATTTACTGAGAATTTTCAGAGCAATTTACTAGGAATTTATAGAGAATTTTCTGAGAATTCGCTATGAATTTATTGAGTAATTTTCTGAGAATTTACTGGAAATTTACTCAGTAATTTACTTAGAATTTACTGGGAATATCCATAGTAATTTACTGAGAATTTACTGGGAATTTACTGAGTAATTTACTTAGAATTTACAGGGAATTTACTTAGTAATTTACTGAGTATGTACTGAGAATTTACTTGGAATTTACAGAGTAATTTCCTTTGAATTTTCTGAGTGATTTACTGAGAATTTACTGGGAATTTGCAGAGTAATTTACTGAGAGTTTTCTTGGAATTTTCTGAGAGTTTTCTGGGAATTTGCTGATTAATTAAGTCAGAATTTACTAGGAATTTACCGAGAGTTTACTGGGAATTTACTGAATAATTTATTGAGAATTTACCTAGAATTTACTAAGTAATTTATGAGTAATTTACTGGGAAGTTTTTAAGTAATTTACTTAGAATTTACTAGGAAGTTACTGAGTAATTTTACTGAGAATTTATTGGGAATTTACAGGGAGTTTGCTGATTAATTTTCTGAGAATTTACTGGGAATTTACAAAGTTATTTATTGAGAATTTAATGAGAATTTACTGATTAATTTACAGAGAATTTACTAAGAATTTACTGAGTTATTTATTGAGAATTCACTGATAATTTATTAAGTAATTTAATTAGAATTTACTGGGAATTTACTCAGTAATTTACTGAAAATTTATTGAGAATTTACTGGGAATTTTCTAAGTAATTTACTTAGAATTTACTGAGAATTTACAAAGTAATTTACTGAGTATTTATTGAGTAATTTAATAAGAATTTACTGAGTATTTCCTTGGAATTTACTAAGTAATTTCTTGGGAATTTTCTGAGAATTTACTGGAATTTATAGCAGATTTACCAAGTAATTTAATGAGAATTTACTGAGAATTTGCTGGGAATGTACTGAGAATTTATTAGGAATTTACTGGGTAATTTACTGAGAATTTATTGAAAATTTACTGAGTAATTTATTGAGAATTTGCTAGAAATTTACTGAGTAATTTAATGGGAATCTACTGAGTAATTTACGGATAATTTACTCGGAATTCACTGAGTAATTTACTGGGAATTTACTAAGTAATTTACTGAGAATTTACTGAGTAATTTGCTGAGAATTTATTAGGAATTTACTCAGTAATTTACTTGGAATTTACTGTGTAATTTATAGAGAATTTAGAGGGAATTTACTGAGTAATTTATTGAGAAGTTTCTAGGAATTTACTTAGAATTTACTAAGTAATTTACTAGGAATTTTATGAGTAATATACTGGGAATTTACTGATTAATTTAATGAGAATTTAGTGATTAATGTACTAAGAATTTACAGAGTAATTTAATGAGACTTTACTGATAAATTATTGAGTAATTTACTGAGAATTTACTGAGTAATTTACTGAAAATTTACTGCGTAATTTACTGGGAAATTACAGAGAATTTACTAAGTTATTTACTGAGAATTTACTGGGAATTTACTAAGCATTTTTTGGGAATTTGCTGAGTAATTTACGGGAATTTACTTAGAATTTATTGAAGATTTACTGAGTAATTTAATGAGAATTTATTGAAAATTTTAGAATTTATTGAGTTATTTACTGAGAATTTGCTGAGAATTTACTGAGAATTTTCTGAAAATTTACTGATTAATTAAGTCATAATTTACTGGGAATTTATTAACAATTTACTAAGTAATTTACTGAGAATTTACTGAGTAATTTTCTGAGAATTTATTGGGAATTTACTGAGTAGTTTACTTGCAATTTACTAAGAATTTACAAATAAATTTACTGAGTAATTTACTGAGAATTTAATGGGAATTTACTGATTAATTTACTAAGTAATTTATTGAGAATTTAATGAGAATTTACTGAAAATTTACTAACTTACTTAATGAGAATTTACTGAAAATTTACTAACTTACTTAATGAGAATTTACTATTAATTTATTGAGTAATTTACTGAGAATTTACTAGGGGTGAGCATGGTCCGGATTGGGGTAAAACCGGGACCAATCCGTTATCTACGGTTCTTGAAAAATTGGAACCAATCCAATCCGTTTAAATCATGGAACCAATCCAAACCAATCCATTTAAATACGGATTGGATCGGTTTAGGACTACGGATTCACATAATTAAATAACAAATATATATATATATATAACACTTTAATTTCATAAAAATATAAACATAGCGCTATATTAGTTCCACAATAGCAACATCTATTTCTATAATAGCGACGTATTGTTCTAGAATTTAAACAACCATAAGAAAACTGGTTTCACCATAAGTATTTAAACCATTACAAATTAAAACTAAAAACTAACAAACAAAAGTAATAAAAGAAGATATTATACGGTTTTAGGTTTGAGTTTAGATTTTATATAAAATAAGAGAAGATACTATGGGGGAGGATGTATAATAAAAATATATACTATTTGTACACGGTCTCGATCGGTTCCAATCCGGAACCGTGGGGTTCAATCCAGAACCAATCCGTGTACTACGGATTTTTAATTTTTCAATCCGGAACCGAACCGCGGATTTTAAAAACCAATCCAAACCTATTGGATTGGACTGGACTGGATCGGATTACAGATTTTATGGATTCCTTGCTCAGCCCTAGAATTTACTGAGTAATTTACTAAAAATTTACTGGGAATGCACTGGGAATTTACTTAGAATGTACTGGGAATTTACTTAGAATGTACTGGGAATTAATAGAAATTTACTGAGTAATTTGCTGATAATTTACTTGGAATTTACTGAGTAATTTACTGATAATTTATTGGAATTTACTAAGAATTTGCCGCGGATTTACTAAGTAATTTAATGAGAATTTACTGTGAATTTACTGAGTAATTTACTAGGAATTTATTGGGAATTTACTGAGTAATTTTCTAAAAATTTTATGGAAATTTTCTGAGTAATTTACTGAGAATTTACGAAGTTATTTACTGCAATTTACTTAGAATTTACTGCGGATTTACGAAGTAATTTACTGAGAATTTATTGGGAATTTACTGAGAAATTTACTAAGAATTTATTGGCAATTTACTAAGTACGTTACTGAAAATTTACTGAACATTTATGAGGAATTTACTGAGTAATTTACTTAGAATTTATTAGGAATTTAGTGAGTAATTTACTAAGAATTTGTTGGGAATTTACTAAAAATTTACTGGGAATTTAATGATTAATTTACTAAGAATTTACTTGGAATTTACTAAGTAATTTACTGAGAATTTAATGGGATTTACTGATTAATTTACTGAGAATTTACTAAGAATTTACTGAGTTATTTTATGAGAATTTACTGGTAATTTATTGAGTAATTTACTGACAATTTACTGGGAATTTGCTGAGTAATTTACTGAGAATTTATTGGGAATTTACTGAGTAATTTACTGAGAATTTACTGGAAATTTACTGAGTAATTTACTGAGAATTTACTAAGTAATTTACTTAGAATTTACTGAGAATTTATGGGGAATTTACTGAGTAATTTGCTGAGAATTTACTAGGAATTTATTGAGTAAATTACTTGGAATTTACTGTGTAATTTACAGAGAATTTAGTGGGAATTTATTGAGAATTTGCTGGGAATTTACTGAGTAATTTACTGAGAATTTACTAGAAATTTACTGAGTAATTTACTAAGAATTTATTGGGAATTTACTAAGTAATTCACTGGGAATTTACTAAGTAATTTATTGAGAATTTACTGAAAATTTACTAAGTAATTTAATGGGAATCTACTGAGTAATTTACGGAGAATTTACTCGGAATTCACTGAGTAATTTACTGGGAATTTACTGAGTAATTTACTGGGAATTTATTGAGTAATTTGCTGAGAATTTATTAGGAATTTACTGAGTAATTTACTTGGAATTTGTTGTGTAATTTACAGAGAATTTAGAGGGAATTTACTGAGTAATTTATTAAGAAGTTTCTGGGAATTTGCTAAGTAATTTACTTAGAATTTGCTGAGTAATTTACTGAGAATTTACTGGGAATTTTATGAGTAATATACTGGGAATTTACTGATTAATTTAATGAGAATTTAGTGATTAATGTACAAAGAATTTACAGAGTAATTTAATGAGAATTTATTGATAAATTATTGAGTAATTTACTGAGTAATTTACTGAAAATTTACTGCGTAATTTACTGAGAAATCACAGGGAATTTACTAAGTTGTTTACTGAGAATTTATTGAGAATTTACTAAGCATTTATTGGGAATTTACTAAGTAATTTACGGGAATTTACTTAGAATTTACTGAAGATTTACTGAGTAATTTAATGAGAATTTACTGGGAATTTACTGTGAATTTACTGAGTAATTTATTGAAAATTTACTGAGTGGAATTTACTGAGTTATTTACTGAGAATTTGCTGAGAATTTACTGGAAATTTTCTAAGAATTTACTGATTAATTTACTGAGAATTTATTGAGAATTTACTGAGTAATTTATTGAGATTTTATTGGCAATTTACTAAGTAATTTACTGAGAATTTACTGAGTAATTTTCTAAGAATTTACTGAGAATTTACTGAGTAATTTACTTGCAATTTACTAAAAATTTACTAATTAATGTACTGGAAATTTACTGAGAATTTAATGGAAATTTACTGATTAATTTACTGAAAATTTAATGAGAATTTACTGAAAATTTACTAACTTACTTAATGAGAATTTACTATTAATTTATTGAGTAATTTACTGAAAATTTACTGGGAATGCACTGGGAATTTACTAAGTAATTTACTTAGAATGTACTGGGAATTTACGAAATAATTTACTGAGTATTAATAGGAATTTACTGAGTAATTTACTGAGAATTTCCTCAAAATTAACTAAGTAATTTTTTGAAAATTTACTGATAATTTACTGGAATTTACTGGGGATTTACTAAGTAATTTAATGAGAATTTACTAAGTAATTTACTGGAAATTTACTGAGTAATTTTCTGAAAATTTTATGAATTTTTTTTGAGTAATTTACTAAGTTATTTACCGCAATTTACTTAGAATTTACTGCGGATTTACGAAGTAATTTACTGAGAATTTATTGGGAATTTACTGAGAAATTTACTAAGAATTTATTGGCAATTTACTAAGTAAGTTACTGAAAATTTACTGAGCATTTACGGGAAATTTATTGAGTAATTTACTTAGAATTTACTAGGAATTTAGTGAGTAATTTACTAAGAATTTGCTGAGAATTTACTAAAAATTTACTGAGAATTTATTGAATAATTAACTAAGAATTTACTTGGAATTTACTAAGTAATTTACTGAGAATTTAATGGTATTTACTGATTAATTTACTGAGAATTTACTAAGAATTTACTGAGTTATTTTATGAGAATTTACTGATAATTTATTGAGTAATTTACTGACAATTTACTAGGAATTTGCTGAGTAATTTACTGAGAATTTACTGGGAATTTACTGAGTAATTTACTGAGAATTTACTTGGAATTCACTGAGTAATTTACTGAGAATTTACTGAGTAATTTACTTAGAATATACTGAGAATTTACGGGGAATTTACTGAGTAATTTGCTGGGAATTTACTAGGAATTTACTATGTAATTTACTTGTAATTTACTATGTAATTTACAGAGAATTTAGAGGGAATTTACTGAGTAATTTACTGAGAATTTTCTGGGAATTAACTAAGTAATTTACTTAGAATTTACTGAGTAATTTACTAGGAATTTTATGAGTAATTCACTGAAAATTTACTGAGAGTTTACTTGGAATTTACTGATTAATTTAAAGAGAATTTACAGGGAATTTATTGATTAATGTATTGAGAATTTACTGAGTAATTTAATGAGAATTTACTGATAATTTATTGAGTAATTTATTGAAAATTTACTGGGAATTTACTGAGTAATTTACTGAAAATTTACTAAGTAATTTATTGGGAAATTACTGTGAATTTACTAAGTTATTTACTGACAATTTACTGGAAATTGACTGAGTATTTATTGGAAATTTACTGAGAATTTACTGAGTAATTTACTGAGAATTTACTGGAATTTTCTTAGAATTTACTACTTATTTATTGAGTAATTTAATGAGAATTTACTGTAAATTTACTGAGTAATTTTCTAAGAATTTACTGGCAATTTACAGAGTAATTTCCTTAGAATTTGCCGAGTTATTTACTGAGAATTTACTAAGTAATTTACTGAGAATTTTTTGAAAATTTATTGATTAATTAAGTAAAATTTATTGTGAATTTACTAGGAATTTATTGAGTAATTTAGTGAGTAATTTATTGAGAATATACTGAGAATTTACAAGGAATTTACTAAGAATTTACTGTGAATTTACTGAGAAATTTGCTGAGAATTTTTGGTAATTTACTTCGCATTTACTGGGAATTTACTGAGAATTTAATGGGAATTTCCTTGGAATTTACTAAGTAATTTATTGAAAATTTACAGGAAATTTACTGAGTAATTTACAGGGAATTTACTTATAATTTACAGGTAATTTGCTGATTAATTTACTTTGAATTTACTGGGAATTTACTAAGAATTTTCTGAATAATTCTTTCAGAATTTACCGGGAATTTACTAAGTAATTTACTTAGAATTTACGTAGAATTTGTTGAGTAATTTACTAAGTAATTTACAGAAAATTTACTGAGAATTTACTTGAAATCTACTAAGTAATTTACTGAGTAATTTATTTAGTAATTTACTGGGAATTTACAAAGTAATTTACTTAGAATTTATTGGAAATTTACTGAGTAATTTGCTGAGAATTTACTAGAAATTTACTGAGTAATTTACTGAAAATTTACTTGGAATTTATGGAGTAATTTACTGAGAATTTACTAAAAATTTTCTGGGAATTTATTGCGAATTTACTAAGTTATATACTTAGAATTTACTGGGAATTTATTGAGTAATTTACTGAGAATTGACTGGGAATTTATAGAGTAATTTACTAAGAATTTACTCAAATTTTAATGAGAATTTAGAAAGTAATTTACTGAGAATTTACTTGGAATGTACTGCGAATTTAGAGGGAATTTACTGAGTAATTTATGGAGAATTAACTTGGAATTAACGGAGTAATTTACTGAGAATTTACTGGGTAGTTTACTAGGAATTTACTGAGTAATTTACAGAGAATTTACAGGGAATTTACTGGTAATTTATTGAGTAATTTAATGAGAATTTACTGGGAATTTACTGTGTAACTAACTCTGAATTTACGAGGAATTTACTAAGTAATTTGTTGGAAATTAACTAGGAAATTTACTAAATAATTTACTTAGAATTTACAAAGTAATTTACTGAGAATTTATATGGAATTTACTAAGTAATTTACTGAGAATTTACTCAGAATTTACTTGCAATTTACTGAGTAATTTACTGAAAATTCCTATCGAATTTACTGAGAATTTATTGGGAATCTACGGAGTAATTTACTGAGAATTTACTGGGAATTTACTGAGTAACTTACTGAAAATTTACTGAAATTTACTAAGTAATGTACTTGGAATTTCCAGAAGATTTACTTATTAATTTACTGAGAAATTACAGGAAATTTACTGAGTATTTTACTGGGAATTTACTGTGTAGTTTACTGGGAATTTTCTGAGAATTTACTAGGAATATACTGAGTAATTTACTGGGAATGTACTATGTAATTTACTGAGAATGTACTGAGAATTTAGTAAGGAATTTAATGAGAATTTACGGGAATTTGCTGGGAAATTTACTACGAATTTTATAAGTAATTTATCGAGACTAAATTGAGAATTTATTGGGAATTTACTGAATAATTTACTTAGAGAATTTACTGGGAATTTACTGAGTAATTTTTTGAAAATTTACTGGGAATTTACTAAGTAATTTACTGAGAATTTACTGTCAAATTACTGAGTAATTTACTTAAATTTTACATGAAATTTACTGAGTAATTTACTGATAATTTACTGAGTAATTTATTTTGAATCTACTGACAATTTAGTGGGAATTTCCTAAGTAATTTATTGGGAATTGGCTTAGTAATTTACTGGGAATTTACGCGGAATTTACTGAGTAGTTTACTAGGAATTTACAGAGTAATTTACTGAGAATTTATTGAGTAATTTACTGGGAATTTAATGAGTAATTCACGGGGAATTTACTGAGAATTTACAAAGTAATTTACAGGGAATTCACTAAGTAATTTAATTAGGATTTACAAGGAATTTACTAAGTAATTTACTGAGAATTTAAAGGAAATTTACTGAGAATTTACTCTGAACTTTCTTAGAATTTACCGAGAATTTACTAAGTAATTTACTGAGAATTTATAGGGAATTTACAGAGTATTTTACTGGGAATTTACTCGGAATTTACTGAGAATTTACTGGGTACTTTATTGAGAATTTACTGGCAATTTACTGAGAATTTAATGGGAATTCACTGAGAATTTGCTATGAATTTACTAAGTAATTTTCTCAGAATTTAATTAGTAATTTACTGAGAATTTACTAGGAATTTTCTGTGTGATTTACTGAGAATTTACTAGGAATTTGTAGAGTAATTTACTGAAAATTTACAGAGTAATTTACTGGGAATTTGCTAAGTAATTTACTGAGAATTTACTGGGAATTGTTTGAGTAATTTACTGGGAATTTGCTGAGTAATTTATTGAGAATTTACTGGGAATTTTCGGGGTAATTTACTGAATAATTTACAGAGTAATTTACTAAGAATTTACTGAGAATTTACTGACAATTTAATGGGAATTTATTGACAATTTACAGGGAATTTACTGAGTAATTTACTCCTAATTTACTGAGTAATTTACTAGCAATTTATCGAGTAATTTTCTGACAATTTAGTGAGAATTTACTGAGTAATTTACAGAGAATTTACTGAGGATTTACTTAGTAATTTACAGAGAATTTACTACTGGCATTTTCTGAGAATTTACTAGGAATTTACTGAGTAATTTACTTGGAATTTATTAAGTAATTTACTAAGTAATTTATTGGGAATTTACTAAGAATTTACTGGGAATTTACTAAGTAATTTGCTGAGAATTTACTAGAAATTTGCTAAGTAATTTGCTGAGATTTTTTTGCAGAGTTTATAGGGTAATTTACTGAGAATTTACTGAAAATTCACATGAGAAATTTCGGGAAATTTCCTGAAAATTTACTAGGACTTTACTGAGTAATTTACTCAGAATTTACTGAGAATTAACTGAGAATCTATTTGGAATTTACTGAGTAATTTGCAGAGAATTTATATAGAATTTATTGAGTAATTTAATGATAATTTACTATTAATTAACGAAGAATTTATAGGTAATTTACTGAGCAATTTTATGAGTAATTTACTGATAATTTACTAGGAATTTACTAAGAATTTAATAGGAATTTACTGAGTAATTTTCTAAAAACTGATTGGGGATTTACTTAGTAATTTACTGAGAATTTACTAAGTAATTTGCTGAGAGTTTACTAAGTAATTTACTGAGAATTTACAGGAACTTTACGTTGTAATTTACTGAGTAATTTACTAAGAATTTGCAGGGAATTTACTGAGTAATTTATTTTAAATTTATTAGGAATTTACTGAGTAATTTACTGGGAATTTACTGATACTTAGAATTTACTGAGTAATTTACCTAGAATTTACTTACTAATTATTAGGGATTTACTGAGTAATTTACTGAGAATTTATTGAGAATTTACTGAGTAATTTACTGGGAATTTACTAAGCAATTTACTCAGATTTTACTGAGTAATTTACTGAGAAGTTACTGGCAATTTACTGAGTAATTTACTAGGAATTTATTGAGAATTTATTGGGAATTACTAAGTAATTTATTAAGTAAATTACTGGGAATTTACTCAGTAATTTACTGAGAATTTATTGGGAATTTACCGAGTAATATTTTCGGAATTTACTTAGTAATTTACTAAGTAATTTACTAAGAATTTACTGAGAAGTTACTGGCAAATTAATGAGTAATTTACTGATAATTTACTCAGTAATTTACTGAGAATTTATTGGGAATTTGCTAAGTAATTTACTGAGAATTTACTAAGTAATTTTCTGAGAATTTAGTGAGTAATTTATTAAGAATTTACTGAGAATTTATTGCGAATTTACTGAGTACTGGTAATTGACTAAGTAATTTATTGAGAATTTACTATGTAATTTACTGAGAATTTATTGAGTAATTCACTTTGAATTTATTGGGAATTTACTAAGTAGTTTTCTGAGAATTTATTGGGAATTTACTTAGAATTTACTAGGAATTTACTGAGTAATTTACTGAGAATTTATAAGAAATTTATTGATTAATTTACTGAGAATTTTTTGAGTAATTTACTGAATAATATATCGGGAATTTACTCAAAATTTACTGAGTAATTTACTGAGAATTCCCTGGTAATTTACGGAGTAATTTACTGAGAATTTACAGGGGATTTTTTGAGTAATTTTCAGAGAAGTTATTTGGAATTTACTGAGCAACTTACTGAGAAGTTATTTGGAATTTACTGAGTAATTTACTGAGAATTTACGGAGTAATTTAATGAGAATTTTATGGGAATTAACTAAGGGAATTAACTAAGTAATTTACTAAGAATTTATTGTGAATTTACTGAGTAATTTACAGAAAATTTAATGGGAATTTACTGGGAATTTACTTGAGATTTACTGAGTAATTTACTGAGAATTCACTCAGAATTTACTAGGAATTTACTGAGTTATTTACTGAGAATTTATTGAAAATTTATAGAGTGAATTACTGAGTAATTTACTGAGATTTTACTGACTAATTTACTAAGAATTTACTGGGAATTTATTGAGTAATTTACTGAGAATTAATTTGGAATTTACTAAAAAACTTATTGAGAATTTATTGAGAATTTATTAATTTACTGAGAATTTATCGAGTAATTTATTTGGAATTTACTAAGTAATTTACGGAGAATTTAATGAGTAATTTACTGAGAATTTAATTAGTAATTTACTGAGAATTTACAGGCAATTTACTGGTAATTAACTTAGAATTTACTGGGAATTTACTCAAGAATTTATTGGGAAATTACTGAGTAATTTACTTGCAATTTACTGAGAATTTAGTGAAAATTTACTGAGTAATTTACGGAGAATTTAATGGAAATTTACTGAGTAATTTACTGGGAATTTGCTAAGTAATTTACTGAGAATTTATTAGAAATTTATAGAGTAATTTACTGGGAATTTACTAAGAATTTACTGAGTAATTTATCGAGAGTTTACTAAGTAAATGACTGGGAATTGACTGAGAATTTACTGGAAATTTTTTGAGTGAATTACTGAGAATTTACTGAGTAATTACTTGAAATTTACTGAGTAATATACTGAGAATTTACTGAGTAATTTATGGAGGATTTACTGGGAATTTATTGAGTAATTTACTAAGAAATAACTGAAAATTTACAGATTAATTTCCTGAGAATTTACTGGGAATTTAGTGAGTAACTTATTGAGAATTTATTGGGAATTTACTGAGTAATTTATTGGGAATTTACTAAGTAATTTACTGAGAATTTGACGAGAATTTACTAAGTAATTTACTGAGAATTTATAGGGAATTTACTAAGAATTTACAGGGAATTTACTGAGTAATTTGCTCAGAATTTTGGTAATTTACTTTGAATTTACTAGGAATTTACTGGGAATTTACTGAGTAATTTACGAAAATTTTTTGGTAATTTACTTCGAATTTATTGAGAATTTACTAGGAGTTTTCTTGGAATTTACTAAGTAATTTACTGAAAATTTATAGGAAATTTGCTGAGTAATTTACTGGGAATTTACTTATAATTTACTGAGTAATTTACTATGAATTTACTAAGTAGTTTACTGTGAATTTACTGGTAATTTGCTGATTAATTTACTTTGAATTTATAGGAAATTTACTGAGTAATTTACTGAAAATTTACTGAGAATTTTCTGAGTAATTTTTTGAAAATTTACTGAGTAATTTTTTGAGAATTTACTAGGAATTTACTAAGTAATTTACTTAGAATTTACTGGGAATTTGCTGAGTAATTCACTAAGAATTCGCTGGGAATTTACAGAGTAATTTCCTTGGAATTTATTGAGTAATTTACTGTGAATTTATTGGGAATTGATTGAGTAATTTAATGAGAATTTACTGGTAATTTTCTGTGAATTTATTGGGAATTTACTGATTAATTAAGTGAGAATTTATTAGAAATTTAGTAGGAATTTACTGAGTAATTTACTAAGAATTTATTGGCTATTTACTAAGTAATTTACAGAAAATTTACTGAAAATTTACTTGAAATTTACTGAGTAATTTACGTAGAATTTACTGAGTAGTTTGCTGAAAATTTACTGGAAATTTACTGAAAATTCATTTGGAATTTATTGAGTAATTTACTGAGAATTTACTGAAAATTTACTGCGAATTTACTGAGTAATATACTTAGAATTTACTGAGAATTTATTGAGTAATTTACTGAGAATTGACTGGGAATTTATAGAGTAATTTACTGAGAATTTACGAAGGAATTTATTGAGAATTTAGTAAGGAATTTACTGAGAATTTATGGGGAATTTGCTGAATAATTTACTAAGAATTTTCTAAGTAATTTATCAAGAATTTACAGGGAATTTACTAAGTAATTTACTGGGAAATTACTGCCAATTTACTGAGTAATTTACATAAAATTTATATGGAATTTACTAAGAATTTACTACGAATTTACTGAGTAATTTACTTTGAATTTACTGACAATTTAGTGGGAATTTCCTGAGTAATTTACTGGGAATTGACTTAGTAATTTACTGGGAATTTATGCGGAATTTACTGAGTAGTTTACTAGGAATTTACAAAGTAATTTACTAAGAATTTACTTGAAATTTACTGGGAATTTAATCAGTAATTTTCTAGAAATTTAATGAGTAATTCACGAGAAATTTACTGAGCAACTTACTGAGAATTTACAGAGTAATTTACAAAGAATTTGTAGGGAATTTACTTAGTAATTTAATTAGAATTTACAAGTAATTTACTGCGAATTTACTGAGAATTTACTCCGAACTTTCTTAGAATTTACCGGGAATTTACTAAGTAATTTACTGAGAATTTACAGGAAATTTACAGAGTAATTTACTGGAAATTTACTCAGAATTTACTGGGTACTTTACTGAGAATTTACTGGCAATTTACTGAGAATTTAATGGGAATTTACTGAGAATTTGCTATGAATTTACTGAGTAATTTTCTCAGAATTTACTTAGTAATTTACTGGGAATTTACTAGGAATGTTCTGTGTGATTTACTAAGAATTTACTAGGAATTTACTGAGAATTTACTAGGAATTTACAGAGTAATTTACTGGGAATTTTCTGAGTAATTTACTGGGAATTTGCTAAGTAATTTACTAAGAATTTATTGGGAATTTTTTGAGTAATTTACTGGGAATTTGTTGAGTAATTTACTGAGAATTTACTGGAAATTTTTTGAGTAATTTACTGCAAATTTACTTAATAATTTATAGAGTAATTTACTAGGAATTTACTGAGAATTTACTGGGAATTTACTGACAATTTAATGGGAGTTTACTGATAATTTACAGGGAATTTACTAAGTAATTTACTGCGAATTTACTGAGCAATTTACTAGCAATTTACCAAGTAATTTTCTGAAAATTTAGGGGGAATTTACTGAGAATTTACTTAGTAATTTACTGAGATTTTATTGAGTAATTTACTTGAAATTTACTGAATAATTTACTAGGAATTTACTGAGTAATATACTGAGAATTTACTGGGAATTTACTAAGTAATTTGCTGAGAATTTTTTCAGAATTTATAGAGTAATTTACTGAGAATTTACGGAAAATTTACACGAGAAATTTCGGGGAATTTTTTGAGTAATTTACTAGGACTTTATTAAGTAATTTACTGAGAATTTACTGGGAATTTACAGAGTAATTTACTGGAAATTTACTGAGAATTAACTGAGAATCTATTTGGAATTTACTGAGTAATTTACAGAGAATTTATATAGAATTTATTAAGTAATTTAATGATAATTTACTGGGAATTTACTGAGTAATTCACGGAGAATGTACAGGTAATTACTGAGCAATTTAATGAGTAATTTACTGATAATTTATTGGGAATTTACTGAGAATTTAATGGGAATTTACTGAGTAATTTTCTAAAAATTGACTGGGGATTTACTTAGTAATTTACTGAAAATTTATTGGGAAGTTACTAAGTAATTTGCTGAAAGTTTACTAAGTAATTTACTGAGAATTTACAGGAACTTTACCTTGTAATTTACTGGGTAATTTACTGAGTAATTTACTGAGAATTTATAGAGTAATTTATTGGGAATTTACTGAGTAATTTACTGGGAATTTACTGAGTAATTTGCCTAGAATTTACTTACTAATTATTAGGAATTTACTGAGTAATTTACTGGCAATTTATTGAGAATTTACTGAGTAATTTACAGAGAATTTGCTACGTAATTTACTGGGAATTTACTAAGTAATTTACTCAGATTTTACTGAGCAATTTACTGAGTAATTTACTGGGAATTTACTCAGTAATTTACTGTGAATATAGTGGGAATTTACTGAGTAAATTAATTTACTCAGTAATTTACTGAAAATTTACTATGTAATTTACTAGGAATTTATTAAGTAATTTACTCTGAATTTACTGGGAATTTACTGAGTAATTAACTGGGAAATTTATCGAGTAATTTTCTGGGAATTTACTGAGTAATTTACTGAGAATTTACTAAGGATTTACTGAGAAGTTACTGGAAAATTACTGAGTAAATTACTAATAATTTACTCATTAATTTACTGAGAATTTATTGAGAATTTGCTGAGTAATTTACTAAGAATTTTCTGTGTAATTTTCTAAGAATTTAGTGAGTAATTTATAAGAATTACTGAGAATTTATTGCGAATTTACTGAGTACTGGTAATTGACTAAGTAATTTATTGAGTAATTTACATAAATTTTACAGAGAATTTACAAAGTAACTTACTGAGAATTTACTGTGAATTTACTAAGTAATTTATTGAGAATTTACTGAGTAATTCACTTTGAATTTATTAAGAATTTACTGAGTAATTTTCTGAGAATTTACTGCGAATTTACTTAGAATTTACTAGGAATTTACTGAGTAATTTACTAAGAATTTATAAGAAATTTACTGAGTAATTTACTAAGTAATTTATTGAGAATTTTCTGAGTAATTTACTGAGAATTTACTTGGAATTTACTGAGTAATATATTGGGAATTTACTCAGAATTTACTTAGTAATTTACTGAGAATTCCTTGGTAATTTACTGAGTAATTTACTGAGAATTTACTGGGAATTTTTTGTGTAATTTTCAGAGAAGTTATTTGGAATTTACTGAGCAACTTACTGAGAAGTTATTTGGAATTTATTGAGTAATTTACTGAGGATTTACGGAGTAATTTAATGAGAATTTTCTAGGAATTTACTAAGTAATTTATTGAAAATTTATTGTGAATTTACTGAGTAATTTATAGAAAATTTAATAGGAATATACTGGGTAATTTACTGAGTAATTTACTGGGAATTTACTTGAAATTTACTGAGTAATTTATTGAGAATTTAATGAGAATTTATTGAAAATTTATAGAGTGAATTACTGAGTATTTACTGAGTAATTTACTGAGAATTTACTGACTAATTTACTAAGAATTTGCTAGGGATTTACTGCGTAATTTACTGAGAATTAATTTGGAATTTACTAAAAAACTTATTGAGAATTTATTGGGAATTTACTGATTTATTGGGAATTTACTGAGTAATTTATTTGGAATTTACTAAGTAATTTACGGAGAATTTACTGAGAATTTACTGAGTAATTTACTGAGAATTTAATTAGTAATTTACTGAGAATTTACAGGCAATTTACTGGTAATTAACTTAGAATTTACTAGGAATTTATTCAAGAATTTACTAGGAAATTACCGAGTAATTTACTGAGAATTTAGTGGCAATTTACTGAGTATTTTACGAAGAATTTAATGGGAATTTACTGAGTAATTTACTAAGAATTTACTGGAAATTTATTGAGTAATTTACTGGAAATTTACTGAGTAATTTACTGAGAATTTACTGAGTAAATGACTAGGAATTGATTAGAAATTTTTTGAGTGAATTACTGAGAATTTACTGAGTAATTACTGGAAATTTACAGAGTAATATATTGAGAATTTACTGAGTAATTTATGGAAGATTTACTGGGAATTTACTGAGTAATTTACTAAGAAATAACTGAAAATTTGTAGAGTAATTTACTGAGAATTTACTTGGAATTTAGTGAGTAATTTATTGGGAATTTACTGAGTAATTTATTGGAAATTTACTAAGTAATTTATTGAGAATTTAATGTGTAATTTAGTGAGAATTTAATGAGAATTTACTGAGTAATTTACTGAGAATTTACAAGGAATTTACTTAGAATTTACAGGGAATTTACTGGGAACTCACTGAAAGTAATTTACTGAGAATTTACAAATTAATTTATTGGGAATTTACTTAGTAATTTATTGTGAATTTACTGAGTAATTTGCTAAGAATTTAATGGAATTTACTGAGTAATTTGCTGAGAATTTACTGGGAATTTACTAAGTAATTTACTAAGTAATTTTCTTTGAATTTACTGAGAATTTACTGAGTAATTTTCTTTGAATTTAATGGGAATTTACTTAGAATTTACTGAGAATTTACAGAGAATTTACTGAGTACTTTACTGAGAATTTATTGAGTAATTTACTAAGAATTTACTGAGAATTTATTGAGTAATTAGCTAAGAATTTGCTGGGAATTTACTGAGTAATTTACTTAGAATTTACAAGGAATTTACTGAGTAATTTAATGAGAATTTACTAAGTACTTTACTAAGAATTTACTGGGAATTTACTGAGTAATTTACTGAAAATTTTCTGGGAATTTACTGAGAAATTTACTAAGAATTTACAAATTAATTTATTGGGAATTTACTTAATAATTTACTGTGAATTTATTGAGTAATTTGCTGAAAATTTAATGGAATTTACTGAGTAATTTACTAGGAATTTACTAAGTAATTTACTGAGAATTTACAGAGTAGTTTTCTTTGAATTTACTAAGTAATTTACTGAGAATTTACTGAGTAATTTTCTTTGAATTTACTGGGAATTTGCTGAGTTATTTACAGAGAATTTACTAAGTAATTTACTAAGAATTCATTGAGTAATTAACTAAGAATTTATTGGGAATTTACTGAGTAATTTACTTAAAATTTATAAGGAATTTATTGAATAATTTACTAATAATTTACTGAGTAATTTACTAAGAATTTACTGGAAATTTACTGAGTATTTACAAGGAATTTACTGAGTAATTTGATGAGAATTTGCTGGGAATTTTTTGGGAATTTACTGAGAAATTTACTGAGAATTTACTAAGAATTTAATGTGAATTTGTTGAATAATTTAATGACAATTTGCCGAGAATTTACTGGGTAATTTACTGTGAGTTTAGTGAGTAATTTACTGAGAATTTATTGAGAATTTTCTAAGTAATTTATTGAGAAGTTACTTGGAATTTACTAAGTAATTTACTGAGAATTTATTAAGTAATTTACATAGAACTTATCTGGAATTTACGGAGTAATTTACAAAGAATTTAATGAGAATTTTTTGAGTAATTTACTGAGAATATACATGCAATTTATTGGCAATTTACTGAGTAATTTACTGGAAATTTACTGAGTAACTTACTGACAATTACTGAGTAATTTATTGAGAATTTACTGAGTAATTTATTTAGAATATACTGAGAATTTACTGAGTAATTGACTGAGAATTTACAAAGAGGCTTCTTGAAATTTACTAAGTAATTTACTGAGAATTTACTGAGTAATATACTGAGACTTTATTGGGAATTTACTGAGTAATTTACGTTGAATTTACAGAGAATTTACTGAGTAATTGTTTGGGAATTTACTGAGTAATTTACTGGGAATTTACGGAGTAATTTATTTGGAATTTACTAAATAATTTACTGGGAATTTAGACGGTAATTTACTGAGAATTTATAGGTAATTTACTAAGTAATTTACTATTTAATTCACTGAAAATTTACAGTGAATTTACTAAGTAATTTTCTAAGAATTATTGCAAATTCTCTGATAATTTACTAAGTAATTTACTGGAAATTTGCTGAATAATTTACTGAGAATTTATTGAGAATTTACTGAGTAATTTATTGAGATTTTACAAGGAATATGCTAAGTAATTTACTTTGAATTTACTGGGAATTTACTGAGAATTTTCTCGAAATTTACTGCGAATTTACTAAGTAATTTTTTTGGAATTTATTGAGTAATTTACTAAAAATTTGGTGAGAATTTACAGAAAATTTTCTGAGTAATTTACAAGAAAATTTCTAAGAATTTACTGACTAATTTTCTGAGAATTTACTGAGTAATTTACTTCGAATTTACTGTGTAATTTACTGAGAATTTCCTTAGTAATTTAATTAGAAGTTATTAAGTAATTTACTGAGAATTTAATGAAAATTTACTAGGAGTTTACCCATAAATTTATTGGGAATTTACTGCGTAATTTACTGAGAATTTACTGGGAATTTATTGAGTAATGTACTGAGGATTTACTGAGTAATTTACTCGGAATTTATTGAGTAATTTACTGAGAATTTACTAGGAATTTACTGAGTAATTTACTGAGAATTTCCAGAGAATTTACTAAGTAATTTACTGAGAGTTTAATGAGAATTTACTAGGAGTTTGCTCATAAATTTACTGGAAATTTACTGAGTAATTTAATGATAATTTAATGGGAATTTATTGAGTAATTTATAGAGAATTTACTGAGAATTTACTACATAATTTACTGAGAATTTACTGGGATTTTATTGAGTAATTTACTGAGGATTTACTAGGAATTTACTTAGTAATTTACTCAGAATTTATTGAGTAATTTACTGAGAATTTATTAGGAATTTATTGAGAATTTACTGAGAATTTATATAGTAATTTACTGATAATTTACTGGGAATTTACTGAGTAATTTACTAAGAATTTGCAAGGAATTTACTGAGAATTTACTGAGAATTTATCGAGAATTTATTGGAAATTTACTTAGTAATTTACTGAGAATTTTCAGGAAATTTACTGAGTAATTTACTTTGAATTTATTGGGAATTTACTGCGAATTTACTAAGTAATTTACTGATAATTTACAGGGAATTTACCTAGTAATTTCCTGAGAATTTACGGGGAATTTACTGATTAATTTACAGGGAATTTACTAAGTAATTTACTGAGATTTACTGAGTTATTTACTGAGTAATTTACTGAAAATTTATTGAGAATTTTCTAGGAATTTACTGAGAATTTACTAATTAATTTATTGAGGATTACTGAGAATTTACTAGGAATTTACTAAGTAATTTATTGTGAATTTACTGAGCAATTTACTGAGAATTTATTGGAAATTTACTGAGTAATTTATTGAGCAATTTACCGGGAGTTTACAATGTAAATTACTGAGAATTTAATGAGTAATTTATTGGGAATTTACTGAGTAATTTAATGTGTAATTTACTAAGAATTTACTGGGTAATTTATTGAGAATTTACTGAGTAATTTACAGGGAATCTACTGAGTAATTTTCTAAGAATTTACTGAGTAATTTACAGAAAATTTACAGGTAATTTACTAAAAATTTACTTGGAATTTATTGAGAACTTACAAGGAATTGACAAAGTAATTTACTTTTAATTTATTAAGAATTTATTGGGAATTTACTAAGTAATTTACAGAGAATTTGCTGAGTAATTTACTAAGAATTCACTGGTAATTTACTGAGTAATTTTCTGAAAATTTCCTGAGTAATTTTCTAATAATTTACTGAGAATTTCTTCAGTAATTTACTGAGAATTTACAAAGTAAATGACTGGGAATTTACTAGGAACTTACTTAGTAATTTACTGGGAATTTACTTAGTAATTTACTGACAATTTACAGAGTAGTTTACTCAGAATTTACTGATTCATTTACTGAGAATTAATTGGAATTTACTAAGTAACTTATTGAGAATTTATTGGAAATTTACTAATTAATTTACTGATAATTTATTAAGAATTTAATGAGTAATTTACTGAGAATTTAATTTCTAATTTACTGAGAATTTACTTATAGTTTACTGGCAATTTACTGAGTAATTTACTTAGAATTTACTAAGAATTTACTGGGAATTTACTGAATAATTTACTTTTAATTTACTGAGAATTTTTTGGCAATATACTGAGTAATTTTCTGAGAATTTAGTGGCAATTTTCTGAGTAATTTACAGAGAATTTAATGAGAATTTACTGAGTAATTTACTAGGAATTTACTGGGAATTTATTGAGTAATTTACTGGGAATTTACTAAGTAATTTACTAGCAATTTAATGAGTGATTTACTGAGAATTTAGTGGGAATTTATTAAGTAATTTAAAGAGAATTTAATGGGAATTTACTGAGAATTTAATGAGTAATTTACTGAATAATTTACTGGTAATTTACAGGAAGTCCCGTGCTAGTTCCGTAAGTTTTCACAATTCACGTAGATCACTTATGAGGTGTTTTAGGTGTTCCCGGCCCTTCTTGCGACCTTTACATGTTTTTGGCCCCCGATGACCTACTTTCAAGCTTAAGTGTTAGAAAAGTGTATTTTTCAACTTAGTTTTCAAATCGGGAGTCCCGTGCTTGTTCGTTAAGTTTTCACAACTCAAATTGGTCTCTCCTGAGATGTTTGAGGTGTTCCCCGGGACTTCTCGTGATTGTTACATGATTTCGGCCCGCCGAGGCCTATTTTCAAGCTTAGGTGTGAAAAAAGTATATTTTTCGACCTAGTTTTCAAACCGGAAGTCCCACGCTAGTTCCGTAAGTTTCCACAACTTACATTGGTTTCTCCCGAGGTGTTGGAGGTGTTCCACGGGCCTTCTCAGGACTATTACAGGATTTTTGGCCCCCGATGGCCTATTTTCAAACTTAAGTGTTTAGGAAGTGCATTTTTTACTTAGTTTTAAAACCGGGAGTCCCATGCAAGTTTCGTAAGTTTCCACAACTCACGTTGGTCCCTCCCTAGGTGTTTGAGATGTTCCCCGGACTGTCTCTTGACTGTTACATGATTTTGGCCCCCCGATGGACTATTTTCAAGCTTAAGTGAGAGAAAAGTGCCGTTTCGGACTTAGTTTTCAAACCGGGAGTCCCGTGCTAGTTCCGTAAGTTTTCACAACTTACATTGGTCCCTCCCGAGGTGTTTGATGTGTTCCCTGGGCCTTGTCGTGATTGTTACACGATTTTGGCCCCCAACCGCTTATTTTCGAGCTTAAGTGTGAAAAAAGTGCATTTTTTGATTTAGTTCTCAAACCGAGAGTCCCGTGCTAGTTCCGTAAGTCTCCACAACTTACCTTGGACCCTCCCGAGGTGTTTGGGGGCATTTCCTAGTCCTTCTCATGACTGTTATACAGTTTTGGCGCCCGATGTCATATTTCCAAGCTTAAGTGTGAAAAAAGTGTCTTTTTCCAACTTAGTTTTCAAACTGGAAGTCCCGTGCTAGTTCCGTAAGTTTTCACAACTCACGTTGGTCACTCTCGAGGTGTTTGAGGTGTTCACGGCCCTTCTTGCGACTGTTACATGATTTTGGCACCCGATGGCCTACTTTCAAGCTTAAGCGTTAGAAAAATGTATTTTTCGACTTTGTTTTCAAATCGGGAGTCCCGTGCCTGTTCGTTAAGTTTTCACAACTCAAATTGGTCCCTCCGGAGATGTTTGACGTTTTCCCGGGCCTTCTCGTGATTGTTACACGATTTCGGCCCCCTGAGGCCTATTTTCAAGCTTAAGTGTGAAAAAAGTACATTTTTTGACCTAGTTTTCAAACCGGAAGTCCCGCGCTAGTTCCGTAAGTTTCCACAACTTACATTAGTTTCTCCCGAGGTGTTGGAGGTGTTCCACGGGTCTTCTCGGGACTGTTATAGGATTTTTGGCCCCCGATGGCCTATTCTCAAACTTAAGTGTTTAGCAAGTGCATTTTTTGACTTAGTTTTCAAACCAGGAGTCCCATACAAGTTCCATAAGTTTCCACAACTCACGTTGGTCCCTCTTTAGGTGTTTGATGTGTTCCCCGGACCTTCTTTTGACTATTACGTGATTTTGGCTCCCCGATGGACTATTTTTAAGCTTAAGTGCGAGAAAAGTATCGTTTCGGACTTAGTTTTCAAACCGAGAGTCCCGTGCTGTAGGCGTGCCCGAACGTCCCGGGGCCATGCCGCGAAATATCAGCTTGAGATCCTATTCTGTTCATTGGGCTTACTACAGTTCGGACTCAATGTCACGGTTCTGAATTTAATCTCGCAAAGTGCAATGCAAGACCGATAAATCACCAAAGAGTCCAAATCCGACAAATTATTTTGGAAAACTGATTTTATAAAGAAGTGCCAAACATGGACTGCTTTGCCAGATACAGAGTTGCCACCTAAATGTTTTATTTTGGGAAATTTAGGAAACCTTGACTCGTGCCTAAGGCTACGTGTCCGTCATCACCAAAGTTGCCTCGGCTTGGGAACTTGGGTACGAGAGGGGAAGGTCATGCAATGAGCACCCCCGCTCACCCGATCAAAGATCGGCCCATACTAAGCATGATATCTCGTTTTTGAAAACACATGTGTTCCTATTCCGGTTAATTAGCTAATCTTACTACGTGATGTGCACAGCAAACGAGTATAGACTAGATCACTTAATTTGGAACAAAACATTGCATGTTTATTTGTTTGAAAACGGTTTGAAGTTTGCTACTCGCAGGTAGGCTAAATCACAAATTTCGATGAATTGTTCCAATTCAAGCAATCCAACCTTCACCAACAAGCATTCAGGCAGTTATATCAAATAAGCAATTAGCCTCATGGCAAGATGCTTTCATGGCAACATTAACATACATGCAGTATGCTAAAGCATAAATACTCACCGAGTACTCCAAGCCAAAATAAAAACTAGTTAGTAATCCATGCATGATCCTAGTTCATGTTAAGATGGCTAATGCAACACAGGCAAAAATGCAACTAAGATAGGCTCGGCTATTTTAAAATGGCATATGAGATGCAACAATTGATACATGTATTCAACTTGAAATTAAGATACGATGCAGTTAGTATGATGCGCTGAGCCTAGTGCATGCAATACAGATGAATGATGCAAACATGAAAGCATAAGTATGCTAATTGAAACATGCCCTAAAACTAACCATTGAAAGCAGTTAAGTAAAAGGGAGAAAGACGCGGGGTTGGAAGACATTCACACACTCACGCACACTTATTACAAAGTTCGCCCTCTCAATGGAGGGTCCGAATAAATAATACATGCCAACTAATTAATTATTACATAACCGAATGAATAAATAGCTACAACTAATTATTACAAAACTTAATTAATTAACAAATTAATTAACTAACTACAAATGAAAAGCAACAAACAGTGCTACTCCAGCTCTGTTCGCAGAAGCAGAAGGTGCATGCTCGGTTCTTGTCCCGAAAGCTCTCCGAATGCTCTTTAGAGGCTCTGTCTGCAGGGTGTCCTTGAGAACTAGCTGCTGGGTCTTACCAAAAACATGCTGGGGGAGTGCATCAGTGGCCTGCCGGCCATGGAGAGCTGCTGTCGACGATCATGCTGGCCAAGAATGCACACTGCCGGCCATCAACAAGAGGGTGCCGGCCACTGATGTGCTAGGACACCAAGCTACAGTAGAGCACAAAACAGAGGAAGTGGAGGGTCTCCCAACGGTATGTACGCACTATGCCACCCCATATCAACTCAAAACATCAAGGGGGAGGCATAATTGGATCCACGACCATCAATCACGCATCTCGATGCATGATGGCCAAAGATCCAACTTGTGCAAATCAGTGTGAAATGAATGCACAAATAAACACATAAAGCCTAAAACTCTATCATGTGTGATCAAGAGTGTCGGCGACCGAGAATTGAGACACGTTTCATCACTTGAAGTATGAAACGTCCCTCGTTTCTCGTGCTCGGATTAAGACTTAATCCAAACAACGATGCAATACAAGGTGTGCCAAACATGATGCTAATGCAATATGAACAACCTAGCAAGGCTAATGGCATGCACAATGCTAATGCATGCAACAACTAAGCATTCACAATGCAAAGTATAAGGCATACACAATGCGATGTAATGCAAGCATGCAAACAACATGTAATCAAGCATGCTCAATGGGCTTAAACCAAAATGGACAGACCTCAGTTGTGCCCAAATCAGTGGCCAAAATGCTGAGATGAAGGCACCGAAAACACAAACAAGCATGCATACCAATTGGCACACCAGTTAAGGCACTAAGGTGCAACTCACAAGAACACCTAAAAAGTGAAGAGCATGGAAGTGTAACAACACTAAGTGCACTGAAATGAGGTAAGAAATGATGCCAAATCAAATAAACAACACAAGTGAAGCATGCAAAGGTCCTTAAGCATGAAGGCTAATAAAGAGGACCACAAAGGAGGCATGCAACACATGGCACAAATGCATGAACTAAGCATGGACAGAGCTCAAATAGGTCAAACTAAGGACCTAAACATGCTGAGATGAGGGCCCAAAGACCTAGGCATGCAAGCACACAAGCTAAGCCATAAACTAGGCAACAATATACAACACTCAAAGGCACTTAAAGCATGATTGAAGTGGGAATATGGCAATGCTATAGGCTCTGAAATGTCATGTTAAGTGATGCCAAATCATGTACACAACACAAATGAAGCATGCAATAGTGCTCAAAGCTTGAGGCAAGCGAGAGCATTTGTACTACAAGTACACGAAACATGAAGCATGTGATTAAGGCAACCCAAAACTGTAAGAACCCACATTTTTCATCTTAATCATGTTCATGAGCATTTGTATGATTATGGTTTGTTAAGCTTGCATGTGTGTTTCGTGACTTGTCCTACCCAAGTAAGCGAGATCCATGTCTTGATTTCATACCTTTGTGATTTGTCTAAGTGTTATGTGCTTGTCTAAGTTATGTTCAGCCGACGTTATGCCTAGATCAATCCAAGCCGAGGTCATCCTTAGTCTAGTGGTAGTATCTTGGAACCCCTTGTTGACCTCCGTTCTTGCCTTGAACACATTAGCCGAGATGTTACCTTGCACCCCAGTGAACTCGTCCTGGAGTGGTATGACCTAGACCGAGGTGTGGCGCATCTAGGCCAAGATGTGGCACAGCTTAGCCAAGTGTTGTCCTTCCTAGCCGAGGTCATTGTCACCTTAGTTGCCGAGGTCTTTTGTTAGCCGATGTCACCCCCTTGCCGGAGTGCCATTCCGTATAGCGTGTTAGATGCGCCTTGTTGTTAGCCGATGTCATTGCCCCGTCAGAGAGCCCATACCGTTTTGCTTGTTGAACACCCTTCCACCATGCTTTGTCGGGTCTGTCAGCCACCTTTTCAGGAAGAACCCAACCAGTCGCCGCCACGTGTCCCAGCAGAGGGTTAACCCCAGAATCGGGTATAGGAAACTATCATTTAGTATCATAACCTTGTCTTGTAGAGAGAGAAACTCTAGGAGGAAGAAGGAGTTTTAGAGTGAGGAGGTAGATCTTGAAGCTCGATTCCTAGAGATCCAACCGTTAGATCCGCGTTCTAAGGTTAGATTCTTGATTCGCTCATGATGTTCTTTATGTTTATGTTATTGCATTGCATGATTGAAAATGATTTGTAAGCCATGCATCGTTTTGAAGCTCGATTCTAGAAAGAGAAAATGACATTCATGTGTTCTTCAAGAAAGTCTTGTTTTGATCCGAAAGCTTTTCGCCTAGACTCAAGTTTTGTGTTTGTTCTTGCATGATTTTCAACTACGGGTACCCAGGTCCATGTTTTCAAACTCATAGCACGAAAATCCCAGATTTGTGATGGCAGATTATGATCAAACATTCGTATTTTTCATGTTTTCACACTCACGTTCTTCATGTTCATCAACAGAGGGAAACCCAGAGTTTCCCGACCTCTTTCCTTGCATGTGGCCCTCGGGAACACACCTCGGCAAGGAGGTGTGGAACCTCGGCCTAGACCTGGTTGGTGCCCAGCATGTTTTCCGAAAACATTTGTGTACATGAGAGACTTGTTTGAAAGCGCATTCAATAGGCTTTGCCATGTGTTGTAGGACTTGGGCTTGTCTCGACCCCGACGTGTGAAGAAACGATGTGAGTGGTATTTTTAATAAAGCTATGTTACACTTGCTTTCATAAATCTCGTCTTGCCTTGTTTCGAAAAGTACTCGATCTAGCATGAATGACTATCCCTATTTTGTATATCAAATGCTATCGTGTTTTGATGACTTGCCTTGACAGTCCTTAGTGCTAGAGGACTCTAAACTTTTGCAGCACAGCTTGTCTTGACAGTCCTTAGTGCTAGAGGACTCTAAACTTTTGCAGCACAGCTTGTCTTGACAGTCCTTAGTGCTAGAGGACTCTAAACTTTTGCAGCACAGCTTGTCTTGACAGTCCTTAGTGCTAGAGGACTCTAAACTTTCGCAGCACAGCTTGTCTTGAAACTCTTGTCTTGATATGTCATCACCCCTTGAAATAAGTAGATGTTATTAACATCCAAGGAACTTGAACGCCGGCAAATGAACTTGATTTCCCTCTTGATCGAAAAGTATACTATGTATTGTTTTGAAGAAATCTTGGATATCAATCATGCAAAACCTTTATTTCTGATATCATTCACTGAGTATCCAAGCTCACCCTCTCTATATATATGTAGGTGATGAACAAGAAGGCATTAAGGCCTAGACGTGATTGCCGATGTGTTTTGGGTGCTTTGCCGGCATGTTTTGGATTTGCGTTTTGCATCGTCTTGAAGATTATGCTTCTCGGCTTATGCTTTCTTTGTTTGTTTTGGCATATGTCGGCTTGAGAAGCCTTTTGGTCAGGATGTATTTTGTGTTCCATTTTGTTGTATCTAAAATTGTAAGACTTGTAAAGATGTTTGATGTATGACATTCCATTGGACTTATGCACGGCTCTCATGGACAACTCGGTTTATATGTATATTTTGCTTCCGCTCTTGTAAGCCCCATATTTCATACTCTGATTGTGTGTGATTTTTTTTGTAAGACGGCCTTCGGTAACCTCGGGTTACTGGCCATCACGGCACCAAACTACTAGGGGCGGTTTGGGGTCGTGACAGATGAACAAGAAGGCATTAAGGCCTAGACGTGATTGCCGATGTGTTTTGGGTGCTTTGCCGGCATGTTTTGGATTTGCGTTTTGCATCGTCTTGAAGATTATGCTTCTCGGCTTATGCTTTCTTTGTTTGTTTTGGCATATGTCGGCTTGAGAAGCCTTTTGGTCAGGATGTATTTTGTGTTCCATTTTGTTGTATCTAAAATTGTAAGACTTGTAAAGATGTTTGATGTATGACATTCCATTGGACTTATGCACGGCTCTCATGGACAACTCGGTTTATATGTATATTTTGCTTCCGCTCTTGTAAGCCCCATATTTCATACTCTGATTGTGTGTGATTTTTTTTGTAAGACGGCCTTCGGTAACCTCGGGTTACTGGCCATCACGGCACCAAACTACTAGGGGCGGTTTGGGGTCGTGACAGATTGGTATCAGAGCACAAGATCCTTGTAGTACGTTAATCACACACCTTGAGTTCTAGAGAGCCTAGGATTTCCCTTAGAAGAAAGTTAAGATTGCATCATATTGCTTGCTACTTGACTATGTGTGCATCGTTTTGGCTTAGACGCTCGTTACTTGCATATGTGTTATCTGTTTAGTTATTTTAAAGTCTCATCTTGCATCCCCCCCCCCCTAGCATCATGAGGAGAGGTAGACCCCCGGTTGGCCGAGATCGATCGGAAGACAGGTTGGAGAGATTGGAAAGGTTAGTCGAAGGCTTGGTTCGTGAGCAGAGGCAATCTAGGCCGCAGGATACTGGTACCACTTCTATGCATGCCGAACAGACGAATGGCCGATATGCAGCTCCACCCCCTCCGGTGCCACAAGTGCCTCCGCAGCAAGCTTTGTATGGGAACGACACGATAACCCTAATCAGAGAGTTCAAGAAGATGAAACCGCCGAGATTTCAGGGAGGCATAGAACCAATGAAAGCCGAGGCATGGGTTTTAGAGATGGAGAAGTTGTTTGAAGTTTTCCCCAGTACAGACGCTCAGAAGGTATCTCTGGCAGCATTCACGTTAGACGACGATGCTCGTAGGTGGTGGATGATGGTCCGAGAAAGCAATCCGGGTTTGACTTGGGCAAAATTTTTGGAGTTGTTCTACAACAAGCATTTCCCCCTCAGCGTCCGAGACCGAAAGACCACGGAGTTTCAGAATCTGGTCCAAGGGAACAAGACGGTCGCAGAATACGATCGTGCCTTTACTGAACTAGCGAGATATGCGCCTCATATGGTTGATGACGAGTATCGAAAGGCGAGGAAGTTCGAAAGTGGGTTGCGTGGGCCGATACAAGATCGGGTCAATATGCTCAATATGCCGACGTACGCCGGAGTACTGGACAAGGCCATCCTGGCTGAAGCTAATTTAAACCGATACCAGAGTTCAAGTGAGGGTCAGAGGAAGAGACAGAATTATGATAGTCGCCGAGTTCCGTTCAATGCCAAGAAGAGAATGAGCACAGACAGTTCCAGCAACTCAAATCAGGAAGGTAACGCCAAGCCGATGTGCGCGAGTTGTGGAAAGCAACATTTCGGGGTTTGTCGTTGGGCAACGGGAGCTTGTTATGAGTGTGGCGAGATAGGCCATCGCGTGAAGGACTGCCCGAAAGCAAGGACCGATGATGGGAAGAGGAATGGAAGCACCTCGGGCTCTGCACAGAAGAATAACATCGGGGGAATACAGGCGAGGCAGGGCAGAGTTTTTGCATTAGTACCAGGAGACGCCCAGAATGCCGAGGCGGTAGTGTCAGGTACCCTCTCAATTTGTTCTCAAGATGCATACGTACTGATTGATTCGGGTTCTACGCATTCATTTGTGTCCACTATATTCGCCGAGAAGTTGGATAGAGAATTAGAACCCCTTGATTATGTATTATCTGTGTCTACCCCATCTGGGAGAAATATGATTGTTACATCCATTTATAGGGCGTGTATTGCTATGATTGAGAGTGAAGAATTGTTAGTTGATTTGATGCCATTAAACATGACTCACTTCGATGTTATATTGGGAATGGACTGGTTAGCGGCGAATCATGCATCCATTAATTGTGTTACTAAGAACGTCACATTGAAGACCCCAAGCCAAGCCGAGGTCATTTTCCAGGGTAAAGGAGTTGTACCCCCACCTTACTTAATCTCATCCATGAAGGCCTACAAGTTGATCCAAAAAGGATGTAAGGGTTACTTATGCAGTATACTAAGTGATCTGAATGGAAATGTTGAGTTAGCCGACATACCCGTTGTTGAGGAATTCTCCGACGTCTTTCCGACTGAGTTGCCTGGCCACCTTGTCGATAGAGAAATAGAGTTTACTGTGGACGTCTTGCCAGGAACACAACCTATCTCCAAAACACCCTACAGAATGGCTCCAGCTGAACTTAGAGAACTGAAATCGCAATTACAGGAATTGTTGGATAAGGGATTCGTCAGGCCGAGCACTTCACCGTGGGGAGCACCCGTTTTATTTGTTAAGAAAAAGGACGGCACCCTTCGTCTTTGCATTGACTACAGAGAACTTAATAAGGTGACCATTAAGAACAAATACCCATTGCCAAGAATCGATGATTTGCTTGATCAGCTACGAGGAGCACGAGTCTTTTCCAAGATTGACCTTAGGTCGGGCTACCACCAGTTGAAGGTTAAAGCCGAGGATATCGAGAAGACTGCTTTTCGGACAAGATATGGCCACTACGAATTTTTGGTGATGCCCTTTAGAGTAACCAACGCCCCAGCAGCATTCATGGACTTGATGAACAGAGTCTTTAAGCCGTACCTAGATGAGTTTGTCATTATTTTTATCGACGACATATTGATTTATTCCGGGAGTACGAGCCAGCACGAGGATCATCTGAGACTTGCCCTGCAGACCTTGAGGGATAAGAAGTTGTACGCCAAGTTGAGTAAATGTGAGTTTTGGCTTTCCAGCATTTCATTCCTAGGGCATGTAATTAATGAAGATGGTATATCAGTTGACCCCAGCAAGATTGAAGCTGTTGTAAATTGGCCGACACCGACCAACGTGTCCGAGATCCGTAGTTTCCTGGGTTTGGCAGGTTATTACAGAAAGTTTGTGAAGGATTTCTCGAGGATTGCAGTGCCGCTGACACAACTAACTAAGAAGGGAGTAGCTTATGAATGGACCCATGAAAGAGAATCAGCCTTCCAGGAGCTGAAGACGAGGCTAGTTACAGCACCAGTTCTTATACTACCATCGGCTAATGAGGAATTTCAGATTTACAGTGATGCTTCACATAAGGGTTTGGGTTGCGTATTAATGCAAGAAGGTAAAGTCATAGCGTACGCGTCTCGTCAGTTGAAGCCCAATGAAGAGAATTATCCTACCCATGATCTGGAGTTAGCTGCCGTGGTTTTTGCCTTGAAGATATGGCGTCATTACTTGTATGGAACATCGTGCCAAGTTTTCACCGACCACAAGAGCCTGAAGTACTTATTCACCCAGAAAGAGTTAAATATGAGGCAGAGAAGATGGCTCGAGCTGTTGAAGGACTACGACATGCAGATTCAGTATCACCCAGGTAAGGCAAACACCGTAGCCGACGCATTAAGCAGGAAACTAGTCGGAAGTTTGGCGTGTCTGGCAACGGTCTCAGCGGAACCGACCATCGTTGAGGAAGTGAAGAACAGGCAGATGGAAGATAAGTTCCTAAGAAGGGTAGTTGATGAATTCGTCTCCAAGCAGAGGCCAGGTTACACAGTGGAAAATCAAGTGCTTAGGTTCGAAGGAAGATTGTGTGTGGCCGACGTACCAGAGTTAAAAAGGAAGATTTTGCAAGAGGCCCATAGATCCAAATTTTCCATTCATCCAGGGAGCACCAAGATGTATCGGGACGTAAAACGGACCTTTTGGTGGCCAAACATGAAAAGAGAGATAGCCGAGTTTGTATTTCAGTGCCTGAGTTGTCAGCAAGTGAAGGCAGAACACCAGAGACCGGCAGGACTTCTCCAACCCTTGTCAATTCCTGAGTGGAAATGGGAGCACATCTCCATGGATTTCGTAGTGGGCTTGCCGAGAACGCAAAGAGGTATGGATTCCATTTGGGTTGTAGTCGACAGGTTTACTAAGTCAGCTCACTTCTTGCCTGTCAAGACTACATTCAATGCCGACCGACTTGTCGAATTGTATGTGAATGAGATCGTTAGGCTTCATGGTGTGCCGATGTCCATTGTGTCAGACCGAGATCCGAAGTTCGTTTCTAGATTTTGGCAGAGTCTACAAGGAGCCTTGGGAACAGAGTTGAGATTCAGCACAGCCTTTCACCCCCAGACCGACGGACAGACAGAAAGAATGATTCAGACACTCGAAGACATGCTCAGGTTGTGCGTGTTGGATTTTCAGGGAAGCTGGGAATCGCATTTGCCATTGGTGGAATTCGCGTACAACAACAGTTATCAAGCCAGCATAGGCATGGCGCCGTATGAAGCCTTGTATGGGAGGGAGTGCAGGTCGCCGATATGTTGGACTGAAGTGGGAGACAAAGCTCTAATTGGCCCCGAATTGGTTCGAATGACAACTGAAAAGATCAAACTCATTCAGCAAAGGATTAAGACTGCACAGAGTCGACAGAAGTGTTATGCCGATCAAAGAAGGAGGGAGTTAGAATTTGAAATTGGGGACCATGTATTTTTGAAGGTCTCGCCGATGACAGGAGTTACGAGATTTGGGAAGAAGGGCAAACTTGCACCCCGATACGTTGGGCCATTTGAAATTCTTGAGAGGATTAACACCGTTGCTTACAGGCTTGCCTTGCCACCAGATTTGAATCGAGTCCACAGTGTGTTCCATGTTTCGATGCTGAGAAAATATATCCGAGACCCACTGCATGTAATAGATCACTCCGGGGTTGTGGTTAATGAAGACTTGGGCTACGAAGAGAAGCCGATGAGAATTATAGACAGACAAGTGAGACAGCTGAGAAACAAATCGATATCAATGGTGAAAATCGAATGGGAGAGGCATTATGGCGGGGAGGCCACATGGGAAAAGGAAGAGGAGATGAAAATCTGTTACCCGGAGTTATTCGTAGGTCAAGGTAACTTAAGTTTGGGGACCAAACTTCCTTAAGGAGGGTAGACTGTAAGAACCCACATTTTTCATCTTAATCATGTTCATGAGCATTTGTATGATTATGGTTTGTTAAGCTTGCATGTGTGTTTCGTGACTTGTCCTACCCAAGTAAGCGAGATCCATGTCTTGATTTCATACCTTTGTGATTTGTCTAAGTGTTATGTGCTTGTCTAAGTTATGTTCAGCCGACGTTATGCCTAGATCAATCCAAGCCGAGGTCATCCTTAGTCTAGTGGTAGTATCTTGGAACCCCTTGTTGACCTCCGTTCTTGCCTTGAACACATTAGCCGAGATGTTACCTTGCACCCCAGTGAACTCGTCCTGGAGTGGTATGACCTAGACCGAGGTGTGGCGCATCTAGGCCAAGATGTGGCACAGCTTAGCCAAGTGTTGTCCTTCCTAGCCGAGGTCATTGTCACCTTAGTTGCCGAGGTCTTTTGTTAGCCGATGTCACCCCCTTGCCGGAGTGCCATTCCGTATAGCGTGTTAGATGCGCCTTGTTGTTAGCCGATGTCATTGCCCCGTCAGAGAGCCCATACCGTTTTGCTTGTTGAACACCCTTCCACCATGCTTTGTCGGGTCTGTCAGCCACCTTTTCAGGAAGAACCCAACCAGTCGCCGCCACGTGTCCCAGCAGAGGGTTAACCCCAGAATCGGGTATAGGAAACTATCATTTAGTATCATAACCTTGTCTTGTAGAGAGAGAAACTCTAGGAGGAAGAAGGAGTTTTAGAGTGAGGAGGTAGATCTTGAAGCTCGATTCCTAGAGATCCAACCGTTAGATCCGCGTTCTAAGGTTAGATTCTTGATTCGCTCATGATGTTCTTTATGTTTATGTTATTGCATTGCATGATTGAAAATGATTTGTAAGCCATGCATCGTTTTGAAGCTCGATTCTAGAAAGAGAAAATGACATTCATGTGTTCTTCAAGAAAGTCTTGTTTTGATCCGAAAGCTTTTCGCCTAGACTCAAGTTTTGTGTTTGTTCTTGCATGATTTTCAACTACGGGTACCCAGGTCCATGTTTTCAAACTCATAGCACGAAAATCCCAGATTTGTGATGGCAGATTATGATCAAACATTCGTATTTTTCATGTTTTCACACTCACGTTCTTCATGTTCATCAACAGAGGGAAACCCAGAGTTTCCCGACCTCTTTCCTTGCATGTGGCCCTCGGGAACACACCTCGGCAAGGAGGTGTGGAACCTCGGCCTAGACCTGGTTGGTGCCCAGCATGTTTTCCGAAAACATTTGTGTACATGAGAGACTTGTTTGAAAGCGCATTCAATAGGCTTTGCCATGTGTTGTAGGACTTGGGCTTGTCTCGACCCCGACGTGTGAAGAAACGATGTGAGTGGTATTTTTAATAAAGCTATGTTACACTTGCTTTCATAAATCTCGTCTTGCCTTGTTTCGAAAAGTACTCGATCTAGCATGAATGACTATCCCTATTTTGTATATCAAATGCTATCGTGTTTTGATGACTTGCCTTGACAGTCCTTAGTGCTAGAGGACTCTAAACTTTTGCAGCACAGCTTGTCTTGACAGTCCTTAGTGCTAGAGGACTCTAAACTTTTGCAGCACAGCTTGTCTTGACAGTCCTTAGTGCTAGAGGACTCTAAACTTTTGCAGCACAGCTTGTCTTGACAGTCCTTAGTGCTAGAGGACTCTAAACTTTCGCAGCACAGCTTGTCTTGAAACTCTTGTCTTGATATGTCATCACCCCTTGAAATAAGTAGATGTTATTAACATCCAAGGAACTTGAACGCCGGCAAATGAACTTGATTTCCCTCTTGATCGAAAAGTATACTATGTATTGTTTTGAAGAAATCTTGGATATCAATCATGCAAAACCTTTATTTCTGATATCATTCACTGAGTATCCAAGCTCACCCTCTCTATATATATGTAGGTGATGAACAAGAAGGCATTAAGGCCTAGACGTGATTGCCGATGTGTTTTGGGTGCTTTGCCGGCATGTTTTGGATTTGCGTTTTGCATCGTCTTGAAGATTATGCTTCTCGGCTTATGCTTTCTTTGTTTGTTTTGGCATATGTCGGCTTGAGAAGCCTTTTGGTCAGGATGTATTTTGTGTTCCATTTTGTTGTATCTAAAATTGTAAGACTTGTAAAGATGTTTGATGTATGACATTCCATTGGACTTATGCACGGCTCTCATGGACAACTCGGTTTATATGTATATTTTGCTTCCGCTCTTGTAAGCCCCATATTTCATACTCTGATTGTGTGTGATTTTTTTTGTAAGACGGCCTTCGGTAACCTCGGGTTACTGGCCATCACGGCACCAAACTACTAGGGGCGGTTTGAGGTCGTGACAAAAACAGTCCTAGAACATGTTAAAATGAGACTAAAACATGTATGGAAGTAAGTCAAAACAAGATAGCATGGTGAGCATGAGGCATGATGCATACAAGGCAAAAAAGGTGGATTACACTACACCTATTAAGACCAAGCATGGGATGACTCAACCAACAAAAATCAGAGTTATATCATGGCATAATAACCCCAAAAACACACTAAAGTGGTGGCTCGCAAGCTATGGCATGAAGGCATACGCAATGATTCATGTTAAGGCATAAAGGGTTAAACCCTCCAACGCATTGAAAGCATGTCAAAAGCAAGTGTATGATCACATTACATGGACTGAAATAACATAACAAGTGATGCCAAATCATTGAAATAGGCCAAGTAACACATGCTAGTGGACTCAATACACAAAGCCAACAAGCTAGATTGAACCAAGGCTATACAAAGTAAGTCATGTATGACCAAAACAACACAAATCAGACCTTAAACATGCTAAAACATGAACAAAGTCTCCTCAGAGCTAAGCCAAAAGCATGCTAGAATGATATGTTAAAGCATGACGCATGTTAAGGCAATAGAGAGGATTACACTACAAGTGCATGGAGCATGCAAGAGGTGACCAAACCGAACCCTAACAGAGGTATGACATGGCAAAACATCACCAAAACCCCACATAAATGGCCCCAAAACAAGCTAGAAAGACATGCTCAAACATGAGGCATATAAGACTAGTTTGTGAGATTTGCACCACAAGTGTATTAGGCATGCATGGAGTGACCAAATCACGTAAAAATAGTGGCATGCCATGCTAAAATAAGTCCAAATATAAGCTAAGATATGGCTAACATAAACTTACCAAAGGTGTTCACACATGAGGCATTCAAAGCAAGTAAACAAGACACAAAGGAGAGGGGATGACCCTCTCCTATTCAGGACACCAAAACCACCTTTCTACCACTGAAAATCCTTTGGATTTCAGTGGTAGAAAGGTCATGCAAAGGCTTCAACAAAAGCCTAAAGGGATGGCTCAAAATAAGGCCTAATAAGGCCTAAGAGGGGGTAAACAACCCCCAACGAAAAAATGACCTTAAACAAAGATCTAAAGCACTTAAAAACAAAACTTTTTTCAGTTGAAAGAAAGGCCCAAAACAATATGCAAGGATAGCCAAAATGAGGTGCAAATAAATGCTAAAAAGGGGAATATACTCACCCTTGAAGTTTAACTTCGAAACCAGCAAACTCTAAGGCTAAAAACCAACTTTCAGAGCTCAAGTAACACTCCCAAGAACCTCAGCCCAAAGATTGTGGTGTATCTCTATGTGTTGTAGTGCAAAAGTGCAAGAAAAATGGACTTTAGAGCACTATTCTATGCAATATAGAGAGAGAGAATGATAAATAGAGAGAGAGAGAGAGAGAGAGAGAGAGAGAGAGAGATATCTTCTCTAAAAAATGGCTGAACTTCTGATGGAGAGGAAAGGCCTCTCCTTATATGGAAGAAAAACAATGCAAAGCTTGTTAAACAAGCTTGGAAAGGGGCTCATCCCTCCATACGTGTATGGAGGAGAGATGAGTGAAAACCAGCTGGCTCAAAAGATCTGGCGTGAAACCTGCTGAGACAAGGGTTCTGCCGGCCATCAGTGGTGGCCGGCAGTGCCTCATTGATGGCCGGTAGGCACAAATGCATGGCCGGCAGTGGCAGAGGGTGGCCGGCAGTGCACCATGAGGAGCATGCTGGAAAGACCAACACATGGTCCAAGAATGGGGCAGAAAGGAAATAGGGTTTGGAAAGCTCAAACCTGTGACATTCCGCCACAAAAGTCGAGTACCCAATGAGCAATCCAACTAGTGGCTTGATGTATCTGCAAGCACAACCAAGTCTCGAGGATGGTAAAAAATGGGGTGTCTACACGTGCTAGTTTCGTAAGTTTTCACAACTTACATTGGTCCCTCCGAAGGTGTTTGATGTGTTCCCCGGGCCTTCTTGTGACTATTACACGATTTTGGCCCCCGACGGCTTATTTTCGAGCTTAAGTGTGAAAAAAGTGTATATTTTGATTTAGTTCTCAAATCGAGGGTCCCGTGCTAGTTCCGTAAGTCACCACAACTTACCTTGGACCCTCTCGAGGTGTTTAGGGCATTTCTCGGTCCTTCTCGTGACTGTTACACGGTTTTGGCCCCCGATGTCCTATTTCCAAGCTTAAGTGTGAAAAAGTGTCTTTTTCCAACTTAGTTTTCAAACTGGATGTCACACCCCTAACTTGCCCCTAAAAGTTCGGGCATGATCTATTCACAACCAGACATAAAACCTGGTATATATAGCATATGGGGCCTTGTCGAAAGCACAAAACATTAAAAGAACACTAAACCAACAAACTCCATTGAGCTACTTCTAACATGCCAGGATCTCATACATCACATGCATCATAATAAGTCGATAGAGTCCAAAATAAATATTTCTTAGCAGTACTTATATACAAGCACATATACAGACCCAGCCCTAGCATCGGGCATGTAACAAAAACTGTTGAAGTTATATACATTCAACCTTGGAAGGATAACCAAGAAGTAAGCCAATTATCTCAATAAACTTCACAAAATAAGTGGCCTCAAAAGTGCTTGGGTACGCGAAGGTTGACAAAGGAAACCGGGCGTCATGGTTTAGGATTGACCACCTGGTTGAGTGCCTACAGAAACAGACATAACAGATAGTGAGTCGGGCTCAGTGAATAGTAATACATGAATGAAACAATGCTCGACTTGAAACATGACATATATCAATACATATGGAAGTGCAGGGATTACAAAGTTAGCCTGATTCTGTATTCATCTTATAATGGCCTTAGGCCCAATCTTGAACATACAGCTTGACATATCACATTCTTAATTCATAATGGCTTGAAGCCCTTGAGCATGGTGGCATAATGCCCTTGAACATGGTGGCAAGGTGCCCTTAAACATGGTGGCACAAGGCCCTTAAACATGATGGCATGACGCCCTTAAACATGGTGGCACAAGGCCCTTAAACATGGTGGCACAAGGCCCTTAAACATAGTGGCACAAAGCCCATGAATATGCTTATACGAACTCAAGAGGTGTCTCACACAGATTCTAGAGGTGGCTCACGTCGTAGCACTTAGTTCCGTGTAGCACTTTGTTTCGTATCATAATAACTTATATTGGATGGCCATAGGCCCAGAGTCTTATAGCATGAAGGTATTTTATCTCTCCCATTTCTTTCTTACATACTTGGAACAACATCTTTGAACATTAACATACATACTTGAAACATTAACATAGTTGCGTAAACGAAATGCTAAGGAAGAGCATTAGGCCTATGTAAAGCAGATAATGATATTACTACTCACAGTGTTGCGATGATGTGCTTGTTCCTCCCGGAGTGTGCCCTGCACACATTCAACCTTTACAATTTAGTTTCCTTTTCATATCAAATCATTTTCTGTTTCGTTTCACTTCGAAGGAATTCATACATATTAAAAGGCATCAAAGACATATTCCGACAACATTAAAGGGTTCTACACGCAAAACGAAGCAATCCATGTTTTTCAGCATGGGCCGCACGTGCGGCTGTGAGCCCCGCACGTGCGGCAAAATGCCCCGCACGTGCCTTTTTGACAGTGGCCGAGCCCCTGTTTTTCACCATTTCCCGCACGTGCGGCCATGACTCCCGCACGTGCGGCAGCACCTCCCGCACGTGCGGCCATGACCCCCGCACGTGCGGCGATTCTGCTCAAAATTGTCCGAAATTCTTACAAAATCCCAATCTTTTGGTACATCCTCACAAGGCTCATTTTAACATTTTTAGTTGACAATACATAGCCTAAAATTCATGTTACAAAGGCTTCAAATACATACATTAAACTAGATAAACACTAATTCTTGAACCCTTAACTATAATCAAATTTCCTTTTTCATCAACATCACATATACCATCACACACACATATATATATATATATATATATAAGGTAAGTTCTTCATGATCTTTCATGAGAAAGTAAGAAATCAAAGCTAGTTCTCCACATACATACATAAGCAACTTAGTTCAACTCATCCAATGGATAAAACATGATCCAATTATACCTTGAGTTCAATTATCATGGTTGTATCACCCTCAAATTCAAGAGAGGAATTATGAAAGTTAGACAAACTTACCTTGAGTTGAGATCTCCCAAAGTCTCTCTAGGTTATTCAACCTCTAGCCTTTATTGAAACTCCCTTCTCATTTCTCTCTATTCTTACTCTCTCTATCCTTTTCCATGAAATGTGTTGAACTTGGTCCAAGACTCCAAGAACACACATATATATATATGAGCTAATAAGACAAAAGTCAATCGTTTAAACATCCGAAATTGAAATTTCCCAAACATGCTTAATATTACCTAAAAATTATGCTGATTACATATCTAAAATCAATTTCAGATAATTAAGCCTTGAAGGCCACCAATTTCGATTCAAACCTTCTAATGTAACAGATACTTTTCTTGTTGAACAGATAGACATTCTTAAACATATGCTTTAAACATGGAGTTAACTTTCTTATCCCTAATTTCTCATGGACTTACACAGTAAGCATCCAAAATCACAAAATAGGATCCGAAAATATAACAAGGAACATGTACGAGGGTCGGGTTATTACACTAGAAGTCCCGTTCTAGTTTCGTAAGTTTTCACAACTCACGTTGGTCACTACCGAGGTGCTTGAGGTGTTCTCGGCCCTTCTTGTGACTATTACATGATTTTGGCCCCCGATGGCCTACTTTCAAGCTTAAGTGTTAGAAAAGTGTATTTCTTCACTTAGTTTTCAAATCGGGAGTCCCGTGCCTGTTCGTTAAGTTTTCAAAACACAAATTGATCCCTCCCAAGATGTTTGAGGTTTTCCCCGGGCCTTCTCGTGATTGTTACACGATTTCGGCCCGCCGAGGCCTATTTTCAAGCTTAAGTGTGAAAAAAGTACCTTTTTCGACCTAGTTTTCAAACCGGAAGACCCGCACTAGTTTCGTAAGTTTTCACAACTTACATTGGTTTCTCCCGAGGTGTTAGAGGCATTCCACGGGCTTCTCGGGACTGTTACAGGATTTTTGGCCCCCGATGGCCTATTTTCAAACTTAAGCGTTTAGGAAGTGCATTTTTTGACTTAGTTTTCAAACCGGGAGTGCCATGCAAGTTCCGTAAGTTTCCACAACTCACGTTGGTCCCTCCCTAGGTGTTTGAGGTGTTCCCCGGACCTTCTCATGACTGTTACACGATTTTGGCCCCCCGATGGACTATTTTCAAGCTTAAGTGCGAGATAAGTGCCGTTTCGGACTTAGTTTTCAAACCGGTAGTCCCGTGCTAGTTCCGTAAGTTTTCACAACTTCCATTGGTCCCTCCCGAGGTGTTTGATGTGTTCCCCAGGACTTGTCGTGACTATTACACGATTTTGGCCCCCGACGACTTATTTTCGAGCTTAAGTGTGAAAAAGTGCATTTTTTGATTTAGTTCTCAAACCGAGAGTCCCGTGCTAGTTTCGTAAGTCTCCACAACTTACCTTGGACCCTCCCGAGGTGTTTGGGGCATTTCCCAGTCCTTCTCGTGACTGTTACACGGTTTTGAGCCCTGATGTCCTATTTCCAAGCTTAAGTTTGAAAAAAGTGTCTTTTTCCAACTTAGTTTTCAAATCGGAAGTCCCGTGCTAGTTCCGTAAGTTTTCACAACTCACGTTGGTCACTACCGAGGTGTTTGAGGTGTTCCTGACCCTTCTTGTGATTGCTACATGATTTTGGCCCCCGATGGTGTCACGCCCCAAACTCGCCCCTAAAAGTTTGGGCATGACCACCTCAGAAAACAGACATAAAACCTGATGAATATAATCTACGGGGCCTGAACGGAAGCATTTAATAGTATATAATAGCAAACAAAAAAAATAATAATAATAACAATATATCCATTGAGCTACTACTACCATGCCAGGATCACAAACAGAACATAATGCAGATAAATATACGGTGACGTGCACCTGAAGATAGCTATGTACATATACATATACGCCGATCTTAACAGACATTTAAGGTACAAATTAAAACTTAGTAAGACTCCATAACTTGAACGATCAACAGCTAAGAGCTTAGATACTCAGGGTTTGACAACTGGGTAACAAAAGCCACAGGTGAAGGTTGATCTCCAGGTTGAGTGCCTACAGAAACAAACATGAAATAGAGTGAGTCAAGCTCAGTGAATAATAACACATAACAATTCAATGCTCAACGTGAATTATAATCCATATCCGTGTGTTTATCAATAAAGAGGACATATGGTTTATTTGTTTCTGTATGCATAGCTAAGTATCTTTTTCAGAAAACTTGTCATATCTTGAACATTCGGGGTTTCATAGTGCATCTAGGCATTTTGGGGAAAATTATCCAGCAAGCATATCATATTATAACATATCATAAGTTCATAGCATTTTTCTCATTTCAGAAATTACTTACCATATGAAACATTTCGTAACTCCAAATATGGATTTCATCAAAGTCATTTATATTTTAAGTATCTTTTACGGAACGGCCTTGAGCCTAATCTTAAACACAATGGCATTAAGCCCTTAACAGAACGGCTTGAAATCCTTAACAAAATGGCATGAAGCTCTTATCGAAACGGCATAAAGCCCTTGAAACACATTGGTATTAAAGCCCTGAAACATATGGCATAAAAGCCCTTGGAACATCTGGCACAATAGCCCCTTGAACATATGGCATAAAAGCCCTTGAAAGATGGCATGTAGCCCTTGAACATAGATTGGCATTAAGCCCTTGAACATGTAGATATATGAACCCAAGAGGTGTCTCACACGGATTCTAGAGGTGACTCACGTCGTAGCACTTAGTTCCGTGTAGCACTTTGTTTCATACCAGAACGGCATAAGCCCTTATCAGATTGGCATAAAGCCCATGTAATGGCATAAAGCCCGTGTAATGGCATAAAGCCCGTGTAATGGCATAAAGCCCTTGTCTTACATGTATGAACTCAAGAGGTGGCTCGTACGGATTCTAGCGGTAACTCGCATTGCAGCACTTAGTTCCGTATAGCACTTTGTTTCATACTTCATACAAAATGGCCATTGGCCTCATGACTTTCACATATGTATGGACTCAAGAGGTGGCTCGTACGGATTCTAGAGGTAACTCGCATTGTAGTACTTAGTTCCGTACGGCACTTTGCTCCATACCAGAATTTCATAAGTCTTAAAGACCGAATCATCATATCATGTCTTAGCATAACATAATTGGAGCAGTAATAGAAATAATTCCAGTTTTCGTAGAATACCTTTATGTAATAATGCCCATAAGTTTCCCATAGCTGGGTTACAAATTAATACAGGTGTCTCGCAGACAACTGAATAATAATAATAACAACTGTTAACTGAGGCCACATATATCATTACCATATGCTTAATAAGGACAGAATAACCCACATCCTAACGTGAGTCCCATAAGAATGTTACACATTTGCATGTTTGTCATAGGTTCTTAACGACCTTAGGTCCATATGTATCACAATGGAATAATCTTAGTTTCATACAGATACTTGGTTTGAAGATGAACATAATTCCATATATTCATTCAGAAACGACGTGGTTTGCTTATAAATAACAGAGAATTATTATTCGTTATTAACAGAACATAGTCATTTCAAAGTCATACCGATATATGCCAATCTTTCAACGTTCACATTGACTTTCACTCATCATAATTGTTCATGTAACATGTTCGTGTAACACTTACAAGAAACAGAGCGTTAGTGATAATAATCATCAATAATAAATAAAATGTACATCTCCGTACTATTACTCACAGTGCATTGGTGGAGCATCTATTCCTCCCGAAGCGTGTCCTACACACATATGAAGTCACACATTAATTCTTTAAATCATTTCCCCTAATTTCCTTTCTCAATTTAACATGATTTATAATGCCCATAACAAGGTTCATTCGTAAATTTTTAACAGTATTTCAAAACATCTCAAAAATCCAACTCAACTTGTACATGCATAATTTAACCCACCAATTCCATGATTCTATTGTCAATTTGGGCAAAATCATTATTTATCATCACAAATTAACCTAGGGTTTCAAGAAAATATAGGGTTTTCCATAAAAAAATACAAACTTCTCATACCATGACCTTACATCCCAATTTTCTCCTTAATTATACATCTATGGGTCATATCTCACCACCTTAACTCATCAATTGAACCTTCCATGCTTCAAACCCGAAATTCCCAAATCTCATAATTTCCTCCATATGCTCAAAATGAAAGTTTGTACATTTATACAATGAAAATACCTCAAATCTAACCATGGATGTAAGTATTGAAGAGAAATAGAACCCCTACCTCAATAATCAAGCAAAAGAGTGAGCTTGGAAAGAAGCCTTCGCAAATCCAAGTTCCAATCGGGTAAAAACATTAATCCTCCCTTGTTCTTCATCCTTGATGCCAAAAACCATGGTGGATCGTGATCAAAGTAAAGGAATTCAAGGGTTTGGGGGCTAGGGTTTCGGACATGGAAGAGAGGAAGGAAGAGGAAAGAAGAAAAACATCTAAAATGATCCAAAATCCCGTTTTTAAAGCTGCTGGTCCGAAAAACCCGCTCGAGCGCACATCTTCACGCTCGAGCGTACATGCATTCAGCACAGATGTCAAAACTTCAAATAGGCATAACTCTCCCATCCGGACTCCGTTTTAAGTCGTTCTTGTGCTCAAATTGAAGCCCCGAAAATAAGCTTTCCAATGGTTCCAACCTCACATCCAAATTCAAAGTGTGGAAAAAGAAAAGGGCAAAAGAGTGACGGCTGATCGTAGACAAAATATTCAAACTAAAGTTTTTGATCCAATCTTACTCTACCATCATATTACCACCACAATCAAGACCCCAAAATAAAATAACGAGGTTCCAAATACACCACTACAATGTCAAGGGAAATCTTACTTCTTACGCTCGAGCGTCGCTTCAACTGCTCGAGCGTGCACAGACCAATAAAGTAGTCCGCTCGAGCGTCAACTTCTCCGCTCGAGCAGAGATTCACAACTCCCAGAATTTCAGGCCGTCTGCAAAATTGCTGAGAACCCCAAAAGTCCGCTCGAGCGTCAAATCCTCTGCTCGAGCAAAGGGAAAAATTCTGGGTCGTCACATCCTTCCCTCCTTAAGAAATTTCGTCCTCGAAATTGAAGAAACCAAATAGAAGACAATTCAAACATAAACGGAAACACACTCTGTAATGTTCCAAAACTAGATCCACATTTGGGATAGGAAAGGATCACCAATACTTTCGATCGACACACACACATCAGAATTTCAACGGGTAAGGAGCAACACTAACCATTTATAATCCTAAAGTCCATAACAACTTCTCAATTAACAACAAATTTTCAATTACACTTCACTTAGCGGCATCACCAATTCTTTATTCCACTTGACATTTAAAAGAACAACAGTGAAGACCATCATACAATTACTCCTTAAAGACAATTACATAGAGGAGTTCCTACTTAACTTCCAGAGAGGCCAAACAAACATACCTTAAGCTTTAGGATTTCTATACCCTTTTCACTTTCTCATTTGCTCCCTAGAAGATCTATGTTCTTCTTTTCAACCCTTATTTCTTCCATACATAAGAAGACTAAAGCATATAGGACAAAATCCAATCGTTAAATCATTCTGAAATTGAAATCTCATAAACATACTTAAGATTACATAAAAATTATGCTGATCACAGATACATAATCAATTTCAGATAATTAAACCGTTAAGGCTTCCAATTTCTTATTCAATTATTCCAAGTGTAACAGATATGTTTCTTGTTAAACAGATAGGCATGCTTAAACATGGTTTCACTACTTAACCTTAATTGCTTAGGGGATTTCACCGTAAACATTTAAAAGTACAAAACAAGGACTGAAAAACATGATTCATAAATTCCTCCAGCATGCATTAATTTCAATCATAATGAAAGTACTCTCCACTAAGTCTCTAACTAGATCGGCCCAACGTTAATAGTTCATAGGTACTTTTCATTAGAGAGTACACGTTCAAACTTATCCTGTTAAGTAATTCCTTAGGTGAATCTTATAATGCAATTTACTCGGTGGTACATAATCATTACGGTTACATATAGTTCCCAAAATAACTTAATTACATGGTTAGATTAAAATCCGATTATGCATCATTGAATCAGGTCTTAGAACCTGCCAAATAAGGTTCTGTCTAAGAGGCACGATATATTCCATTCCAACAGTCACCAATACAGTGACAAGATTCAAGTCATATTCCATTTACGAAAACATATCAAAATCATATCGTTATGTGGATTCAAAACCACATATACTAGTCCTTGACAAGATCTGAATGATGGGAAGAAGAATCCCCAGTATAGATACCTGATTATGCCGTCATAAGTTCAAATCTGAATAATAAATACAACTATCAAAAACAAGACCAAAGATCGAATTCAAAGGCATACTTGACTAATCATTCATAACCGTAAGGTATAACATTTTCCTTGGCTAGCTCTTTTTCTTGTCATATACTTATAGTGGGTCAGCAAACGGTCATACAGAATTAGAGACCAGTCATCTGGCTCAATCAGTTAACATAAATAGAGTTTTCAGTTATTCCGCGTACATAGATTCTATCAAATCCATTCATAGGAGTATAAATCTCATTAAGGATACAGTAACCATAAGAATCACATCCTTCCAGAGTCCATATTATCAAACAACATATGCAATAGTATAACAAAGGAGTAATTCGATCTCGTAACATCAAAGTTCGTAATTCTTGGTAAGACGTAATTCTTGGTAAGATTAATTCAATATAGTCATAAATCGATTTGTAATCACATAGTGAGTATTGTACAAAGTTGTCTAAACATGCAAGAGATGGTAAATGCCCAATACGTATCGCTAACCCATTTGCAAAATGGATTATTCCCATGTCCATTTGTTTTCACCGAAATCCACGATATTGTGCAGAACAGTTCACATCATAACTTCCTTATAGGTGATATAGGACAATGTCACAATATCTAACATTTGCATAGGTACACAGAAATATTTCACAGAAATGATTTCTCAATCTTAAGTCACTTAATATACAAAGGCAGGATTTGAATTCTTGCAGTAGCTTATCTATTTACCAATTATTTAGTTTGACTTCGACGTAGTCAATAGCTGCCCCCCTTTTCTTTTTTTTTTTCGTGTAAGTAGACACGTGATGTGGGTGAGGTCCTTTATATCATTCAATCATTTCTTACAAGAAATCCTGATCGCAAATTACAGAATACACGTAAACAAACCAGATTACAGACTTCAGATCACATATCACGGATTCCATAATCAAATCCCGATTACACATAAACGAAACAGATAAATAGAAACATATTCACACATATTTTTAATTATCCTTGAATCAGAAACAGAAATTAGAGTTTATGCTTGATCATAATCCACCCGTACAAGACCGTCGGTGGCACCATCCGTACAAGACCGTCGATGGCAAAACACATCTTGTAACATACTGAAACCACGGTATTCTTACCCCCGGGCAAGGGCCTTATACTAAGGATGCCATGAATATTTTTACATACATGGATCATCATTCCTTAATTCGTAACTTAACATATCAGAAAATAAAGCATTGCTTGTCATATCATGTCATTGTCATGTGCTTAACAAAATAGGACAATTCACTTCTTATGTAGGTCACTGTATACATAACTTTCTCTTACAGTTGGTCATACGTAACATGATTCAACTATTATACCAAGACACAACTTATCAAAGTACGTATCACAATATTTTATTTTTTTCTATCATTGGTCCAAACAGTACCATGACAAGGAAGACATAACTGTATCATAAATATTCCATACTTAGTGTTTAGGCAATTTGCAAGTCATCTAAATAAATGATAGATAACTATCAGTTCAAAATAACAACCAAAAATTGCATGTGCCTTACTTACCAATCTCTTTCCCTTTTCATTTTGTCTAACCAACCCGAGGTGATCCTGTATCCTTATTTCCGCCATGCTCTACACAACAATCAATCACAATATATACACAAGGAATGTACAATAAACATGGCTCATAATCGTTAACGTGAACAAATTACATTTACCGTTGCTATCAGTCTTTTCGTATGTACTAAGGATGTCATTCATGAAGCCTACGTCTTTTCTAGACATCCTACAGCTCAATGGATCCGTGTGTGAGATAGCAACTCGTGCTCTGATACCACTTGTCACGCCCCAAACTCGCCCCTAAAAGTTTGGGCATGACCACCTCAGAAAACAGACATAAAACCTGATGAATATAATCTACGGGGCCTGAACGGAAGCATTTAATAGTATATAATAGCAAACAAAAAAAATAATAATAATAACAATATATCCATTGAGCTACTACTACCATGCCAGGATCACAAACAGAACATAATGCAGATAAATATACGGTGACGTGCACCTGAAGATAGCTATGTACATATACATATACGCCGATCTTAACAGACATTTAAGGTACAAATTAAAACTTAGTAAGACTCCATAACTTGAACGATCAACAGCTAAGAGCTTAGATACTCAGGGTTTGACAACTGGGTAACAAAAGCCACAGGTGAAGGTTGATCTCCAGGTTGAGTGCCTACAGAAACAAACATGAAATAGAGTGAGTCAAGCTCAGTGAATAATAACACATAACAATTCAATGCTCAACGTGAATTATAATCCATATCCGTGTGTTTATCAATAAAGAGGACATATGGTTTATTTGTTTCTGTATGCATAGCTAAGTATCTTTTTCAGAAAACTTGTCATATCTTGAACATTCGGGGTTTCATAGTGCATCTAGGCATTTTGGGGAAAATTATCCAGCAAGCATATCATATTATAACATATCATAAGTTCATAGCATTTTTCTCATTTCAGAAATTACTTACCATATGAAACATTTCGTAACTCCAAATATGGATTTCATCAAAGTCATTTATATTTTAAGTATCTTTTACGGAACGGCCTTGAGCCTAATCTTAAACACAATGGCATTAAGCCCTTAACAGAACGGCTTGAAATCCTTAACAAAATGGCATGAAGCTCTTATCGAAACGGCATAAAGCCCTTGAAACACATTGGTATTAAAGCCCTGAAACATATGGCATAAAAGCCCTTGGAACATCTGGCACAATAGCCCCTTGAACATATGGCATAAAAGCCCTTGAAAGATGGCATGTAGCCCTTGAACATAGATTGGCATTAAGCCCTTGAACATGTAGATATATGAACCCAAGAGGTGTCTCACACGGATTCTAGAGGTGACTCACGTCGTAGCACTTAGTTCCGTGTAGCACTTTGTTTCATACCAGAACGGCATAAGCCCTTATCAGATTGGCATAAAGCCCATGTAATGGCATAAAGCCCGTGTAATGGCATAAAGCCCGTGTAATGGCATAAAGCCCTTGTCTTACATGTATGAACTCAAGAGGTGGCTCGTACGGATTCTAGCGGTAACTCGCATTGCAGCACTTAGTTCCGTATAGCACTTTGTTTCATACTTCATACAAAATGGCCATTGGCCTCATGACTTTCACATATGTATGGACTCAAGAGGTGGCTCGTACGGATTCTAGAGGTAACTCGCATTGTAGTACTTAGTTCCGTACGGCACTTTGCTCCATACCAGAATTTCATAAGTCTTAAAGACCGAATCATCATATCATGTCTTAGCATAACATAATTGGAGCAGTAATAGAAATAATTCCAGTTTTCGTAGAATACCTTTATGTAATAATGCCCATAAGTTTCCCATAGCTGGGTTACAAATTAATACAGGTGTCTCGCAGACAACTGAATAATAATAATAACAACTGTTAACTGAGGCCACATATATCATTACCATATGCTTAATAAGGACAGAATAACCCACATCCTAACGTGAGTCCCATAAGAATGTTACACATTTGCATGTTTGTCATAGGTTCTTAACGACCTTAGGTCCATATGTATCACAATGGAATAATCTTAGTTTCATACAGATACTTGGTTTGAAGATGAACATAATTCCATATATTCATTCAGAAACGACGTGGTTTGCTTATAAATAACAGAGAATTATTATTCGTTATTAACAGAACATAGTCATTTCAAAGTCATACCGATATATGCCAATCTTTCAACGTTCACATTGACTTTCACTCATCATAATTGTTCATGTAACATGTTCGTGTAACACTTACAAGAAACAGAGCGTTAGTGATAATAATCATCAATAATAAATAAAATGTACATCTCCGTACTATTACTCACAGTGCATTGGTGGAGCATCTATTCCTCCCGAAGCGTGTCCTACACACATATGAAGTCACACATTAATTCTTTAAATCATTTCCCCTAATTTCCTTTCTCAATTTAACATGATTTATAATGCCCATAACAAGGTTCATTCGTAAATTTTTAACAGTATTTCAAAACATCTCAAAAATCCAACTCAACTTGTACATGCATAATTTAACCCACCAATTCCATGATTCTATTGTCAATTTGGGCAAAATCATTATTTATCATCACAAATTAACCTAGGGTTTCAAGAAAATATAGGGTTTTCCATAAAAAAATACAAACTTCTCATACCATGACCTTACATCCCAATTTTCTCCTTAATTATACATCTATGGGTCATATCTCACCACCTTAACTCATCAATTGAACCTTCCATGCTTCAAACCCGAAATTCCCAAATCTCATAATTTCCTCCATATGCTCAAAATGAAAGTTTGTACATTTATACAATGAAAATACCTCAAATCTAACCATGGATGTAAGTATTGAAGAGAAATAGAACCCCTACCTCAATAATCAAGCAAAAGAGTGAGCTTGGAAAGAAGCCTTCGCAAATCCAAGTTCCAATCGGGTAAAAACATTAATCCTCCCTTGTTCTTCATCCTTGATGCCAAAAACCATGGTGGATCGTGATCAAAGTAAAGGAATTCAAGGGTTTGGGGGCTAGGGTTTCGGACATGGAAGAGAGGAAGGAAGAGGAAAGAAGAAAAACATCTAAAATGATCCAAAATCCCGTTTTTAAAGCTGCTGGTCCGAAAAACCCGCTCGAGCGCACATCTTCACGCTCGAGCGTACATGCATTCAGCACAGATGTCAAAACTTCAAATAGGCATAACTCTCCCATCCGGACTCCGTTTTAAGTCGTTCTTGTGCTCAAATTGAAGCCCCGAAAATAAGCTTTCCAATGGTTCCAACCTCACATCCAAATTCAAAGTGTGGAAAAAGAAAAGGGCAAAAGAGTGACGGCTGATCGTAGACAAAATATTCAAACTAAAGTTTTTGATCCAATCTTACTCTACCATCATATTACCACCACAATCAAGACCCCAAAATAAAATAACGAGGTTCCAAATACACCACTACAATGTCAAGGGAAATCTTACTTCTTACGCTCGAGCGTCGCTTCAACTGCTCGAGCGTGCACAGACCAATAAAGTAGTCCGCTCGAGCGTCAACTTCTCCGCTCGAGCAGAGATTCACAACTCCCAGAATTTCAGGCCGTCTGCAAAATTGCTGAGAACCCCAAAAGTCCGCTCGAGCGTCAAATCCTCCGCTCGAGCAAAGGGAAAAATTCTGGGTCGTCACATCCTTCCCTCCTTAAGAAATTTCGTCCTCGAAATTGAAGAAACCAAATAGAAGACAATTCAAACATAAACGGAAACACACTCTGTAATGTTCCAAAACTAGATCCACATTTGGGATAGGAAAGGATCACCAATACTTTCGATCGACACACACACATCAGAATTTCAACGGGTAAGGAGCAACACTAACCATTTATAATCCTAAAGTCCATAACAACTTCTCAATTAACAACAAATTTTCAATTACACTTCACTTAGCGGCATCACCAATTCTTTATTCCACTTGACATTTAAAAGAACAACAGTGAAGACCATCATACAATTACTCCTTAAAGACAATTACATAGAGGAGTTCCTACTTAACTTCCAGAGAGGCCAAACAAACATACCTTAAGCTTTAGGATTTCTATACCCTTTTCACTTTCTCATTTGCTCCCTAGAAGATCTATGTTCTTCTTTTCAACCCTTATTTCTTCCATACATAAGAAGACTAAAGCATATAGGACAAAATCCAATCGTTAAATCATTCTGAAATTGAAATCTCATAAACATACTTAAGATTACATAAAAATTATGCTGATCACAGATACATAATCAATTTCAGATAATTAAACCTTTAAGGCTTCCAATTTCTTATTCAATTATTCCAAGTGTAACAGATATGTTTCTTGTTAAACAGATAGGCATGCTTAAACATGGTTTCACTACTTAACCTTAATTGCTCAGGGGATTTCACCGTAAACATTTAAAAGTACAAAACAAGGACTGAAAAACATGATTCATAAATTCCTCCAGCATGCATTAATTTCAATCATAATGAAAGTACTCTCCACTAAGTCTCTAACTAGATCGGCCCAACGTTAATAGTTCATAGGTACTTTTCATTAGAGAGTACACGTTCAAACTTATCCTGTTAAGTAATTCCTTAGGTGAATCTTATAATGCAATTTACTCGGTGGTACATAATCATTACGGTTACATATAGTTCCCAAAATAACTTAATTACATGGTTAGATTAAAATCCGATTATGCATCATTGAATCAGGTCTTAGAACCTGCCAAATAAGGTTCTGTCTAAGAGGCACGATATATTCCATTCCAACAGTCACCAATACAGTGACAAGATTCAAGTCATATTCCATTTACGAAAACATATCAAAATCATATCGTTATGTGGATTCAAAACCACATATACTAGTCCTTGACAAGATCTGAATGATGGGAAGAAGAATCCCCAGTATAGATACCTGATTATGCCGTCATAAGTTCAAATCTGAATAATAAATACAACTATCAAAAACAAGACCAAAGATCGAATTCAAAGGCATACTTGACTAATCATTCATAACCGTAAGGTATAACATTTTCCTTGGCTAGCTCTTTTTCTTGTCATATACTTATAGTGGGTCAGCAAACGGTCATACAGAATTAGAGACCAGTCATCTGGCTCAATCAGTTAACATAAATAGAGTTTTCAGTTATTCCGCGTACATAGATTCTATCAAATCCATTCATAGGAGTATAAATCTCATTAAGGATACAGTAACCATAAGAATCACATCCTTCCAGAGTCCATATTATCAAACAACATATGCAATAGTATAACAAAGGAGTAATTCGATCTCGTAACATCAAAGTTCGTAATTCTTGGTAAGACGTAATTCTTGGTAAGATTAATTCAATATAGTCATAAATCGATTTGTAATCACATAGTGAGTATTGTACAAAGTTGTCTAAACATGCAAGAGATGGTAAATGCCCAATACGTATCGCTAACCCATTTGCAAAATGGATTATTCCCATGTCCATTTGTTTTCACCGAAATCCACGATATTGTGCAGAACAGTTCACATCATAACTTCCTTATAGGTGATATAGGACAATGTCACAATATCTAACATTTGCATAGGTACACAGAAATATTTCACAGAAATGATTTCTCAATCTTAAGTCACTTAATATACAAAGGCAGGATTTGAATTCTTGCAGTAGCTTATCTATTTACCAATTATTTAGTTTGACTTCGACGTAGTCAATAGCTGCCCCCCTTTTCTTTTTTTTTTTCGTGTAAGTAGACACGTGATGTGGGTGAGGTCCTTTATATCATTCAATCATTTCTTACAAGAAATCCTGATCGCAAATTACAGAATACACGTAAACAAACCAGATTACAGACTTCAGATCACATATCACGGATTCCATAATCAAATCCCGATTACACATAAACGAAACAGATAAATAGAAACATATTCACACATATTTTTAATTATCCTTGAATCAGAAACAGAAATTAGAGTTTATGCTTGATCATAATCCACCCGTACAAGACCGTCGGTGGCACCATCCGTACAAGACCGTCGATGGCAAAACACATCTTGTAACATACTGAAACCACGGTATTCTTACCCCCGGGCAAGGGCCTTATACTAAGGATGCCATGAATATTTTTACATATATGGATCATCATTCCTTAATTCGTAACTTAACATATCAGAAAATAAAGCATTGCTTGTCATATCATGTCATTGTCATGTGCTTAACAAAATAGGACAATTCACTTCTTATGTAGGTCACTGTATACATAACTTTCTCTTACAGTTGGTCATACGTAACATGATTCAACTATTATACCAAGACACAACTTATCAAAGTACGTATCACAATATTTTATTTTTTTCTATCATTGGTCCAAACAGTACCATGACAAGGAAGACATAACTGTATCATAAATATTCCATACTTAGTGTTTAGGCAATTTGCAAGTCATCTAAATAAATGATAGATAACTATCAGTTCAAAATAACAACCAAAAATTGCATGTGCCTTACTTACCAATCTCTTTCCCTTTTCATTTTGTCTAACCAACCCGAGGTGATCCTGTATCCTTATTTCCGCCATGCTCTACACAACAATCAATCACAATATATACACAAGGAATGTACAATAAACATGGCTCATAATCGTTAACGTGAACAAATTACATTTACCGTTGCTATCAGTCTTTTCGTATGTACTAAGGATGTCATTCATGAAGCCTACGTCTTTTCTAGACATCCTACAGCTCAATGGATCCGTGTGTGAGATAGCAACTCGTGCTCTGATACCACTTGTCACGCCCCAAACTCGCCCCTAAAAGTTTGGGCATGACCACCTCAGAAAACAGACATAAAACCTGATGAATATAATCTACGGGGCCTGAACGGAAGCATTTAATAGTATATAATAGCAAACAAAAAAAATAATAATAATAACAATATATCCATTGAGCTACTACTACCATGCCAGGATCACAAACAGAACATAATGCAGATAAATATACGGTGACGTGCACCTGAAGATAGCTATGTACATATACATATACGCCGATCTTAACAGACATTTAAGGTACAAATTAAAACTTAGTAAGACTCCATAACTTGAACGATCAACAGCTAAGAGCTTAGATACTCAGGGTTTGACAACTGGGTAACAAAAGCCACAGGTGAAGGTTGATCTCCAGGTTGAGTGCCTACAGAAACAAACATGAAATAGAGTGAGTCAAGCTCAGTGAATAATAACACATAACAATTCAATGCTCAACGTGAATTATAATCCATATCCGTGTGTTTATCAATAAAGAGGACATATGGTTTATTTGTTTCTGTATGCATAGCTAAGTATCTTTTTCAGAAAACTTGTCATATCTTGAACATTCGGGGTTTCATAGTGCATCTAGGCATTTTGGGGAAAATTATCCAGCAAGCATATCATATTATAACATATCATAAGTTCATAGCATTTTTCTCATTTCAGAAATTACTTACCATATGAAACATTTCGTAACTCCAAATATGGATTTCATCAAAGTCATTTATATTTTAAGTATCTTTTACGGAACGGCCTTGAGCCTAATCTTAAACACAATGGCATTAAGCCCTTAACAGAACGGCTTGAAATCCTTAACAAAATGGCATGAAGCTCTTATCGAAACGGCATAAAGCCCTTGAAACACATTGGTATTAAAGCCCTGAAACATATGGCATAAAAGCCCTTGGAACATCTGGCACAATAGCCCCTTGAACATATGGCATAAAAGCCCTTGAAAGATGGCATGTAGCCCTTGAACATAGATTGGCATTAAGCCCTTGAACATGTAGATATATGAACCCAAGAGGTGTCTCACACGGATTCTAGAGGTGACTCACGTCGTAGCACTTAGTTCCGTGTAGCACTTTGTTTCATACCAGAACGGCATAAGCCCTTATCAGATTGGCATAAAGCCCATGTAATGGCATAAAGCCCGTGTAATGGCATAAAGCCCGTGTAATGGCATAAAGCCCTTGTCTTACATGTATGAACTCAAGAGGTGGCTCGTACGGATTCTAGCGGTAACTCGCATTGCAGCACTTAGTTCCGTATAGCACTTTGTTTCATACTTCATACAAAATGGCCATTGGCCTCATGACTTTCACATATGTATGGACTCAAGAGGTGGCTCGTACGGATTCTAGAGGTAACTCGCATTGCAGTACTTAGTTCCGTACGGCACTTTGCTCCATACCAGAATTTCATAAGTCTTAAAGACCGAATCATCATATCATGTCTTAGCATAACATAATTGGAGCAGTAATAGAAATAATTCCAGTTTTCGTAGAATACCTTTATGTAATAATGCCCATAAGTTTCCCATAGCTGGGTTACAAATTAATACAGGTGTCTCGCAGACAACTGAATAATAATAATAACAACTGTTAACTGAGGCCACATATATCATTACCATATGCTTAATAAGGACAGAATAACCCACATCCTAACGTGAGTCCCATAAGAATGTTACACATTTGCATGTTTGTCATAGGTTCTTAACGACCTTAGGTCCATATGTATCACAATGGAATAATCTTAGTTTCATACAGATACTTGGTTTGAAGATGAACATAATTCCATATATTCATTCAGAAACGACGTGGTTTGCTTATAAATAACAGAGAATTATTATTCGTTATTAACAGAACATAGTCATTTCAAAGTCATACCGATATATGCCAATCTTTCAACGTTCACATTGACTTTCACTCATCATAATTGTTCATGTAACATGTTCGTGTAACACTTACAAGAAACAGAGCGTTAGTGATAATAATCATCAATAATAAATAAAATGTACATCTCCGTACTATTACTCACAGTGCATTGGTGGAGCATCTATTCCTCCCGAAGCGTGTCCTACACACATATGAAGTCACACATTAATTCTTTAAATCATTTCCCCTAATTTCCTTTCTCAATTTAACATGATTTATAATGCCCATAACAAGGTTCATTCGTAAATTTTTAACAGTATTTCAAAACATCTCAAAAATCCAACTCAACTTGTACATGCATAATTTAACCCACCAATTCCATGATTCTATTGTCAATTTGGGCAAAATCATTATTTATCATCACAAATTAACCTAGGGTTTCAAGAAAATATAGGGTTTTCCATAAAAAAATACAAACTTCTCATACCATGACCTTACATCCCAATTTTCTCCTTAATTATACATCTATGGGTCATATCTCACCACCTTAACTCATCAATTGAACCTTCCATGCTTCAAACCCGAAATTCCCAAATCTCATAATTTCCTCCATATGCTCAAAATGAAAGTTTGTACATTTATACAATGAAAATACCTCAAATCTAACCATGGATGTAAGTATTGAAGAGAAATAGAACCCCTACCTCAATAATCAAGCAAAAGAGTGAGCTTGGAAAGAAGCCTTCGCAAATCCAAGTTCCAATCGGGTAAAAACATTAATCCTCCCTTGTTCTTCATCCTTGATGCCAAAAACCATGGTGGATCGTGATCAAAGTAAAGGAATTCAAGGGTTTGGGGGCTAGGGTTTCGGACATGGAAGAGAGGAAGGAAGAGGAAAGAAGAAAAACATCTAAAATGATCCAAAATCCCGTTTTTAAAGCTGCTGGTCCGAAAAACCCGCTCGAGCGCACATCTTCACGCTCGAGCGTACATGCATTCAGCACAGATGTCAAAACTTCAAATAGGCATAACTCTCCCATCCGGACTCCGTTTTAAGTCGTTCTTGTGCTCAAATTGAAGCCCCGAAAATAAGCTTTCCAATGGTTCCAACCTCACATCCAAATTCAAAGTGTGGAAAAAGAAAAGGGCAAAAGAGTGACGGCTGATCGTAGACAAAATATTCAAACTAAAGTTTTTGATCCAATCTTACTCTACCATCATATTACCACCACAATCAAGACCCCAAAATAAAATAACGAGGTTCCAAATACACCACTACAATGTCAAGGGAAATCTTACTTCTTACGCTCGAGCGTCGCTTCAACTGCTCGAGCGTGCACAGACCAATAAAGCAGTCTGCTCGAGCGTCAACTTCTCCGCTCGAGCAGAGATTCACAACTCCCAGAATTTCAGGCCGTCTGCAAAATTGCTGAGAACCCCAAAAGTCCGCTCGAGCGTCAAATCCTCCGCTCGAGCAAAGGGAAAAATTCTGGGTCGTCACAGATGGCCTACTTTCAAGCTTAAGTGTTAGAAAAGTGTATTTTTCGACTTAGTTTTCAAATCGGGAGTCCCGTGCCTGTTCGTTAAGTTTTCAAAACTCAAATTGGTCCCTCTTGAGATGTTTGACGTTTTCCCCTGGCCTTCTCATGATTGTTACACGATTTCGGCCCGCCGAGGCCTATTTTCAAGCTTACGTGTGAAAAAAGTACATTTTTCGACCTAGTTTTCAAACCATAAGTCCTGCGCTAGTTCCGTAAGTTTTCACAACTTACGTTGGTTTCTCCCGAGGTGTTGGAGGCATTCCATGGGGCTTCTCAGGACTATTACAGGATTTTTGGCCCTCGATGGCCTATTTTCAAACTTAAGTGTTTAGGAAGTGCATTTTTTGACTTAGTTTTCAAACTGGGAGTCCCATGCAAGTTCCGTAAGTTTCCATAACTCACGTTGGTCCCTCCTTAGGTGTTTGAGGTGTTCCTCAGACCTTCGCTTGGCTGTTACACGATTTTGGCCCCCCGATGGACTATTTTCAAGCTTAAGTGCGAGATAAGTGCCGTTCCGGACTTAGTTTTCAAACCGGGAGTCTCATGCTAGTTTCGTAAGTTTTCAAAACTTACATTGGTCCCTCCCGAGCTGTTTGATGTGGTCCTCAGGCCTTCTCGTGACATTTACACGATTTTGGCCCCCAACGGCTTATTTTCGAGCTTAAGTGTGAAAAAAGTGAATTTTTTTATTTAGTTCTCAAACCGAGAGTCCCGTGCTAGTTTCGTAAGTCTCTATAACTTACCTTGGACCCTCCCGAGGTGTTTGGGGCATTTCCTGGTCCTTCTCGTGACTGTTACACGATTTTGGCCCCCGATGTCCTATTTCCAAGCTTAAGTGTGAAAAAAGTGTTTTTTTTCCAACTTAGTTTTCAAACCGGAAGTCCCGTGCTAGTTCCGTAAGTTTTCACAACTCACGTTGGTCACTCCTGAGGTGTTTGAGGTGTTCACGGCCCTTCTTGCGACCGTTACATGATTTTGGCCCCCGATGGTCTACTTTCAAGCTTAAGTGTTAGAAAAGTGTATTTTTCGACTTAGTTTTCAAATCGGGAGTCCCGTGCCTGTTCGTTAAATTTTCACAACTCAAATTGGTCCCTCCTAAGATGTTTGAGGTGTTCCCCAGGCCTTCTCATGATTGCTAAACAATTTTGGCCCCCGGAGGCCTATTTTCAAGCTTAGTTGTGAAAAAAGTACCTTTTTCGACCTAGTTTTTGAACCGGAAGTCCCGCGCTAGTTCCGTAAGTTTCCATAACTTACATGGGTTTCTCCCGAGGTGTTGGAGGTGTTCCATGGGCCTTCTCGGAACTGTTACAGGATTTTTGGCCCCTGATGGCCTATTTTCAAACTTAAGTGTTTAGGAAGTGCATTTTTTGACTTAGTTTTCAAACTGGGAGTCCCATGCAAGTTCCGTAAGTTTCCACAACTCACGTTGGTCCCTCCCTAGGTGTTTGAGGTGTTCCCCGGACCCTCTCTAGACTGTTACACAATTTTGGTCCCCTGAAGGACTATTTTCAAGCTTAAGTGCGAGAAAAGTGTCGTTTCGGACTTAGTTCTCAAACCTGGAGTCCCGTGCTAGTTCCGTAAGTTTTCACAACTTACATTGGTCTCTCCAAAGGTGTTTGATGTGTTCCCCAGGCTTTGTCATGACTGTTACACGATTTTGGCCCCCGACGGCTTATTTTCGAGCTTAAGTGTAAAAAAAGTGCATTTTTTGATTTAGTTCTCAAACCAAGAGTCCCGTGCTAGTTTTGTAAGTCTCCACAACTTACCTTGGACCCTCCTGAGGTGTTTGGGGCATTTCCCGGTCCTTCTCGTGACTGTTACACTGTTTTGGCCCACGATGTCCTATTTCCAAGCTTAAGTGTGAAAAAAAGTGTCTTTTTCTAACTTAGTTTTCAAATCGGAAGCCCCATGCTAGTTCTGTATGTTTTCACAACTCACGTTGGTCATTCCCGAGGTGTTTGAGGTGTTCCCGGCCCTTCTTTTGACTGTTACATGATTTTGGCCCCCGATGGCCTACTTTCGAGCTTAAATGTTAGAAAAGTGTATTTTTTGACTTAGTTTTAAAATCGGGAGTCCCATGCCTGTTCTTTAAGTTTTCACAACTCAAATTGGTCTCTCCTGAGATGTTTGAGGTGTTTCCCGGGCCTTCTCGTGATTGTGACACAATTTAGGCCCGCCGTGGCCTATTTTAAAGCTTAGGTGTGAAAAAAGAACCATTTTTCGACCTAGTTTTCAAACCGGAAGTCCCGTGCTAGTTCCGTAGTTTCCACAACTTACATTGGTTTCTCCCGAGGGGTTGGAGGTGTTCTACAGGCCTTCTCGGGTCTGTTACAGGATTTTTGGCCCCCGATGGCTTATTTTCAAACCTATGTGTTTAGGAAGTGTATTTTTTGACTTAGTTTTCAAACCGGGAGTCCCATGCAAGTTCCGTAAGTTTCCATAACTCACGTTGGTCCCTCCCTAGGTGTTTGAGGTGTTTCCCAGACCGTCACTTGACTGTTACACAATTTTGGCCTCCCGATGGACTATTTTCAAGCTTAAATGCGAGAAAAGTGCCGTTTCAGACTTAGTTTTCAAACCGGGAGTCCCATGCTAGTTCCGTAAGTTTTCACAACTTACACTGGTCTCTCCTGAGGTGTTTGATGTGTTCCCTAGGCCTTGTCGTGACTGTTACACGATTTTGGCCCCCGACGACTTATTTTCGAGCTTAAGTGTGAAAAAAGTGCATTTTTTGATTTGGTTCTCAAACCGAGAGTTCCATGCTAGTTCCGTAAGTCTCCACAACTTACTTTGGACCCTCCCGAGGTGTTTGGGGCATTTCCCGATCCTTCTCGTGACTGTTACATGGTTTTGGCCCCTGATGTCCTATTTCAAAGCTTAAGTGTGAAAAAAGTGTCTTTTTCCAACTTAATTTTCAAATCGGAAGTCCCGTGCTAATTCCATAAGTTTTCACAACTCACGTTGGTCACTCCCGAGGTGTTTGAGGTGTTCCCTGGGCCTTCTCATGATTGTTACACGATTTCGGCCCGCCGAGGCCTATTTTCAAGCTTAGGTTTGAAAAAAGTACCTTTTTCGACCTAGTTTCAAATCGGAAGTCCCGCGCTAGTTCCGTAAGTTTCCATAACTTACATTGGTTTCTCTCGAGGTGTTGGAAGCGTTCCACGGGCTTTCTCGGGACTGTTACAGGATTTTTGGCCCTCGATGGCCTATTTTCAAAATTAAGTGTTTAGGAAGTGCATTTTTTGACTTAGTTTTCAAGTCGGGAGTCCCATGCTAGTTCCGTAAGTTTTCACAACTCACGTTGGTCCCTCCCTAGGTGTTTGAGGTGTTGCCTGGACGTTCTCTTGACTGTTACACGATTTTGGCCCCTCGATGGACTATTTTCAAGCTTAAGTGAGAGATAAGTGCCGTTTCAGACTTAGTTTTCAAACCGGCAGTCCTGTGCTAGTTCCGTAAGTTATCACAACTTACATTGGTCCCTCCCGAGGTGTTTGATGTGTTCCCCGGACCTTCTCGTGATTGTTACACGATTTTGGCCCCCGACGACTTATTTTCGAGCTTAAGTGTGAAAAAAGTGCATTTTTTGATTTAGTTCTCAAACCGAGAGTCCCGTGCTAGTTCTGTAAGTCTCCAAAACTTACCTTGGACCCGTGTAGACCGCCCCGAGGGCTCCCAGTGCTTCGCTCTGTGAGGGCGCAAAATTTCGGTTTTGCTCTCTAGCTACTACAAGTTCGGACTCATGTCACGGTTCTGAATCTAATCTCGCAAAGTGCAATGCAAGACCGATAAATCACCAAAGAGTCCAAATCCGACAAATCGTTTTGGAAAATTGATTTTAATAAAAAAGTGCCAAAGATGGACTATTTTGCCAGATATTGAGTCGCCACCTAAATATTTTATTTTGGGGGAAATTTAGGAAACCCTGACTCATGCCTAAGGCCACGTGTCCGTCATCACCAAAGTTGGCTCAGCTCGGGAACTTGGGTGCGGGAGGGGAAGGTCATGCAATGAGCACCCCTGCTCGCCCGATCAAAAGATCGGCCTTTACTAACATGATATGTTGTTTTTGAAAACACATGTGTTCTTATTCCGATTATTAACCTAGAATTACTATGTGATGCGCACAACATACAGGTATAGACTAGATCGCCTAAGTTGGAACAAAACATTGCATATTCGTTTGTGAAAATGATTTGAAGTTTGCTACTCGTAAGTAGGGTAAATCGAGGATTTGATGAATTGTTCCAATTCAAGTAATCCAACCTTCACCCACAGGCATTCAAGTAGTTATATCAAACAAGCAGTTAGCCTCATGGCAAGCATGCTATACATGGCAATCAATAACACACATGCAGTATGTTAAAGCGTAAACACTCACAGTGTACTCCGAGCCAAAATAGAGAACTAGTTAGAAATCATGTATGATCCTAGTTCATGCTAAGATGGCTAATGCAACACATGCGAAAATGTGTCTAAAATAGGCTCGGCTATCTAGAATGGCATATGAAATGCAACTTGATAACATGCTGTTTGAACACGTATTCAAGTAGATGTATTGAAAGTACAATGTGGTTAGTATGATGCGCCGAGCCCGGTGTATGCAAGACAGATGAATGGATGCACGCATTCTAGCATAAGGTATGCTAATGAAATATACCCTAAAACTAACCATCGTAAGCGGTTAAGTAAAAGGGAGAAAGAAATGGGGATTGGAAGACATGTATCACACATACGCACGATTATTACAACAATTGGCCCTCTCGAGGGAGAGTTTGAATAAGAAGCTAACTAGCTAATCTAAACTAATTAAACTAATTATTACAAGCCAACTAATTAACTAATCCTAGTTAACTAATTAAGCTATTACAACACGAATAAGCAGCTAAACGCATTAACTACTTAATTACAAAACCAAAGCATAAACTAGCTAAGGAAATTAGCTATGTAAAGCAGTAAAATAGGAGCTTCACAGGGAGAAAACTGCATGCATGCCCGGTCGCCTCGTTCGGAAATCCGTCGCGATGCCCCAACTTGCCTCTATTTGCAATTGTTCTCAGAACCTTGCACCAAGCTCCAGAAAGCTTAAACTCCACCATGGGAACCTGTGGGAGGGTGGCAGACCACCTAAGGGTGTCACCAGCCATGGCCGACCACTTATCTTTGCTGTGAACCAGAAAAAGTGGTCGGCCAGCTAGTTTTTCTGGCTGGCCGACTAGTTGTTGTTGCCAAACTCAAATTTTCTGCAACAGAGAGCAAGAAAGGGCATAGCAATATATTTGCAAGATATGTGTGCACGACCACCCTCCCTATCATTTCATGAGTTCAAGGAAGTGTGGTTCTCGACTCTCCGGCCATCAATCACGCATCTCGATGCATGATGGCCAAGAAGCCAAATTGCATAATTTAATATGAAATGAATGCATACATAAACACATAAGGCCTAAAACTCTATCATCTATGATCAAGAGCGTCGGTGACCGAGAATTGAGGCACGTTTCATCACTTCAAGTATGAAACGTCCCTCGTTCCTCGTGTTTGGATTAACACCTATTCCAAACAACAATGCAAAGCAAGCATGCAAACATGCAATGGACAAGCATGCAAACAACAATGCAACTACATGGCATACTCAATGCAATGAGACATGATCGACTTAACAAAGCTAATGACATGCGAAGCAACATAAGCATGTAACAACATGGCATATACAATGCTAAATGCTAAGAACATGGCGTACTCAATGCAATGGACAACATAGCATACACAATGCGATGTAACCTAAGCATACACAACATGTCACACAATGCTAAGTATATGGCATACACAATGCGATATAACATGAGCATGCAAACAACATGCAAACAAACATGCTCAATGGACTTAAACCAAGATGGACAGACCTCAACCATGCCCAAATCAGTGGCCATAATGATGAAACTAAGGCACAAAAGGGCAAGACAAACATGCACATGCATTGGCCCATCCACTAGGCCTAAGAGCACAACTCTTGAGAGTGCTCAAGGAGTGACAAATATGGAAGTGTAACAACACTATATGCACTGAAATAAGGTATAAAATGATGCCAAATCATTCAAATAACACAAGTATAGCATGCAAAGGTCCTTAAAGCATAAAGCTAGTGAAGCGGACTACAAAGGGAGCATGCAATACATGGCACAAATGCAAGAACCAATCATGGACAGAGCTCAAATAGGTCTAAACAAAGACCAAAACATGCTGAGATGGGAGCTCAAGGACCTAGGCAAGATGGCATACATGCTAGGCCACAAACAAGGCAACAATGCACAACCCTTGAACCACAATTAAAGAGTGATATGCATGAGAATATGACAATGTTACATGTTCTAAAATCAAGTATTAAATGATGCCAAATCATCCAAATAGCTCAAAGATAGCATGCAAGAGGTATCAAAACACAAGGCTAGCAAGGCCAATTGCACTATAGCTATGCAACACATGAAGCATATGGCCAAGGCAACCCAAAACAATCCTAGAGCATGTCAAAATGATCCTAAAACATGTATGGAAGGAAGCCAAAATGAGCTAACATGAAGGCATGAAGCATGGAATATGTAAGGCCAAAAGGGAGAAATACACTACACCTATTAAGACCATGCATGAGGTGGCTTCGCCAACAAAAATCAGAGTTATATTATGGCAAAATAACCCCAAATACATACTGAAATGATAGCTCGCAAGCTTAGGCATGAAGGCATGCACAATGGCTCATTCCTAGGCATAAAGGACCAACCCTTCAAAGCATGGAATAAGTGAAAGATGTGAGTGTAGGACCACACTACATGGACTGAAATCCCATAACAAATGATGCCAAATCATTCAAATAGTCCAAGCAATGCATACTAGCGGACTTGATACACAAAGCTAACAAGCTAAAATGCACTATAGCTATACAAAGCATGGCATGCATGACCAAGACAACACAAATTAGAGCTAGAGCATGCTAAAAGATGGACAAAAGCTTCTTAGAGTTAAGCCCAAATCATGCTAGAATGATGGTCTAAAGCATTGTTCACATTAAGCTAGTTCATGGAATTGCACTACAAGTGCATGGAGCATGCAAGGAGCCATTAAACCAAACCTTAACAGAGGTATATCATGGCAAAACAACACCAAGAACATGCTGAAATGAACTCAAAATAAGCTAGAAAGACATACTACTTCATGAAGCATACAAGACTAGTTTGTGAGATTTACACTACAAGTGTATGAACCATGCAAGGGATGACAAAACTAAGTAAAAATAGTGGTATGCCATGTCAAAATAAGGCCTAAAATAGGCTAAGATGTGGCCAACACAAGCTTAACAAACATGCTCAAACATGAGGCATTCAAAGTAAGTATTCAAGACACAAGGAGAGGGGATGTCCCTCTCCTATTTGGTACCTTAAAACACCATTTCCACCACTAAAATTTCTCTGAGTTTCAATGGTGAGAAGGCCAAAACAAGGTGATCCCAATAGCTTAAAAAGAAGGCACAAGAACAACGCCAAACAAGGCCTAAGAGGAGGTAGACCACCCCCAACACAAAAGTGACCTTAAACAAACATGTTAAGGACTGAAAAACAGAACTTTTTGCAGTAAGAAATTAAGTCTAAAACACCATGCAAGTAGGACCAAAAGCTTAAGAAAAAATAAGGGTTTAAGAGGATAGCTTCTCACCCTTGTAGAACAACTCTAGAGCAACAACTCCAGCAGCTTTTTCTGACCAAAACCAGTCCAAAAACTTCAAAAACAACCTCAAGGGACCTCAGCTCCAAGAGTATGGTGTTTCACTATGTGTTTGTGTGTTAAAGTGTGATGAAAATGCACTTTAAGGCACAAAACAAGAGAGAAATGGAGGATTATAGATATAGATGATATGTATAGCTCAAGCAAGATTTTCTAAACCTAGAAGAGGGAGGAGGAGGTTCTCTTATAAAGAGAACAAAAGGTTAAGCTTCTTGAGGAAGCTAAGGGTTCAAGGCCATCCCTCCATACATGTGTATGGATGATGGTTTCAGTGACTTCCAGCTGTGCCAGCTGGAAGAAAATATCTCTAGGAATGAGCTGGAAAGTGGCTGACCAGTTGAAGTGGTCGGCCAGCTACTTCTAGTGGTCGACCGACCAGTGTAAGTTGTCGGCCAGAAGAAAAAGTGGTCGGTCACTGTGCAAAGGTGGTCTACACACTGAAAACAAGGTGGTGGTGTGGTGGCCGACCAAAAAAGGTGGCCCAAAGACCAAGAAAACCAATTGTCCAACTAGAAAACTAGCTGGCGGGAAGAAAAGTGGTCTCCAAGGGGGAAAATTGGTCTCCCACCCTTGTACCACCTTCCAAACAATGAAAGCAAGGTTTGTGCCAAAAACAAACCAAAAAGGATGCAAGACGAGAGATAGGGAGGCAAAGTGCGCGGCCGGGAGCCTCGAAAACTGGTCTACGAGCATCAAAAGTAGTCTACGACCACAAAAGTGGTCTCCCAGACCATAGTGTCCCTCTAAATAGAGGTAATAAGACATGGTTCAAAAACCAAGCCAAACGGAGAACGTTAAGCGGTCCCGAGACAAAGTACGCGGCTGAAGATTCCGATAATCGGAAACTAGTCTACAAGCGAGAAAAGTGGTCTACGACCACAAAGAGGTGGTCTATAGACCACTCCTTCCCTCTAGGGAAGAGAAACAAGGCTTGGTCCAAAAATCAAGCCAAAGCACAAAGAGTTCGAAGGTCCGGAGACAAGACTTTCAGCCAAAACTCTAGAAACTCGAAACGAGCTCCACATGCACTATCACCGAGCGCTCAATCGATGACGTCTTAGTCTTAAGGTCGGTCAAAAATGGGGTGTCTATAGCCCTCCCGAGGTGTTTGGGGCATTTCTCGGTCCTTCTCGTGACTGTTACACGGTTTTGGCCCCCGATGTCCTATTTCCAAGCTTAAGTGTGAAAAAAGTGTCTTTTTCCAACTTAGTTTACAAACCGGAAGTCTTGTGCTAGTTTCGTATGTTTTCACAACTCACGTTGGTCACTCCTGAGGTGTTTGAGGTATTCCCGGCCCTTCTTGCGACTGTTACATGATTTTGGCCCCCGATGGCTACTCTCAAGCTTAAGTGTTAGAAAAGTGTATTTTTCGACTTAGTTTTCAAATAGGGAGTCCCGTGCCTGTTCATTAAGTTTTCAAAACTCAAATTGGTCCCTCCTAAGATGTTTGAGGTGTTCCCCAGGCCTTCTCGTGATTGTTACACGATTCCGGCCCGCCGAGGCCTATTTTCAAGCTTAGGTGTGAAAAAAGTACCTTTTTCGACCTAGTTTTCAAACCGGAAGTCCCGCGCTAGTTCCGTAAGTTTCCAACACTTACATTGGTTTCTCCTGAGGTGTTGGAGGTGTTCCACGGGTCTTCTCGGGACTGTTACAGGATTTTTGGCCCCCCGATTGCTTATTTTCAAACTTAAGTGTTTAGGAAGTGCATTTTTTGACTTAGTTTTCAAACCGGGAGTTCCATGCAAGTTCCGTAAGTTTCCACAACTCACGTTGGTCCCTCCCTATGTGTTTGAGGTGTTTCCTGGACCGTCTCTTGACTGTTACACGATTTTGGCCCCCCGATGGACTATTTTCAAGCTTAAGTGCGAGATAAGTGCCGTTCCGGACTTAGTTTTCAAACCAGGAGTCTCATGCTAGTTTCGTAAGTTTTCACAACTTACATTGGTCCCTCCCGAGCTGTTTGATGTGGTCCGCGGGCCTTCTCGTGACATTTACACGATTTTGGCCCCCAACGGCTTATTTTCGAGCTTAAGTGTGAAAAAAGTGCATTTTTTGATTTAGTTCTCAAATCGAGAGTCCCGTGCTAGTTCCGTAAGTCTCCACAACTTACCTTGGACCCTCCCGAGGTGTTTGGGGCATTTCTTGGTCCTTCTCATGACTGTTACACAGTTTTGGCCCTCGATGTCCTATTTCCAAGCTTAAGTGTGAAAAAAGTGTCTTTTTCCAACTTAGTTTTCAAACCAGAAGTCCCGTGCTAGTTCCATAAGTTTTCACAACTCAGGTTGGTCACTCTCGAGGTGTTTGAGGTGTTCCCGGCCCTTCTTGCGACCTTTACATGATTTTGGCCCCTGATGGCCTACTTTTAAGCTTAAGTGTTAGAAAAGTGTATTTTTGATGTAGTTTTCAAATCGGGAGTCCCGTCCCTGTTCGTTAAGTTTTGACAACTCAAATTGGCCCCTCCTGAGATGTTCGAGGTGTTCCTAGGGCCTTCTCGTGATGGTTACACGATTTCGGCCTGCCGAGGCCTATTTTCAAGCTTAAGTGTGAAAAAAGTACATTTTTCGACCTAGTTTTCAAATCGAAAGTCCCACGCTAGTTCCATAAGTTTTCACAACTTACATTGGTTTCTCCCGAGGTGTTGGAGGTGTTCCATGGGCCTTCTCGGGACTGTTATAGGATTTTTGGCCCCAGATGGCCTATTTTCAAACTTAAGTGTTTAGGAAGTGAATTTTTTGACTTAGTTTTCAAGCCGGGAGTCCCATGCAAGTTCCGTAATTTTTCACAACTCATGTTGGTCCCTCCCTAGGTGTTTGAGGTGTTCCCCAGACCGTCTCTTGACTGTTACACGATTGTGGCCCCCTGATGGACTATTTTCAAGCTTAAGTGCGAGAAAAGTGCCGTTTCGGACTTAGTTTTCAAACCGGGAGTCCCATGCTAGCTCCGTAAGTTTTCACAACTTACATTGGTCCCTCCCGAGGTGTTTGATGTGTTCCCTGGGCCTTCTCGTGACTGTTACACAATTTTGACCCCCCGACGGCTTATTTTCGAGCTTAAGTGTGAAAAAAGTACATTTTTTGATTTAGTTCTCAAACCGAGAGTCCCGTGCTAATTCTGTAAGTCTCCACAACTTACCTTGGACCCTTCCGAGGTGTTTGGGGCATTTCCCAGTCCTTCTCGTGACTGTTACACGGTTTTGGCCCCCGATGTCTTATTTCCAAGCTTAAGTGTGAAAAAAGTGTCTTTTTCCAACTTAGTTTTCATACCGGAAGTCCCGTGCTAGTTCCGTAAGTTTTTACAACTCACGTCGGTCACTCCCAAGGTGTTTGAGGTGTTCCTAGCCCTTCTTGCGACTGTTACATGATTTTGGCCCCCGATGGCCTACTTTCAAGCTTAAGTGTTAGAAAAGTGTATTTTTCGACTTAGGCTTGGTTTGGGGTACACTAAATAATACAAAGAGTCAAAAAGTCACTATCCTATTTAAGTCACATCATCTTATTTAAATCACATCACCTCTCTAACACATTACATCAAACCCAACCCAAACCCAACCCATATAAGCCAATAAGTCAAAAAGTGCAATTTTTTAGAACATCCCAAACCAATCCTTAGTTTTGAAATCGGGAGTCCCGTGCCGGTTTGTTAAGTTGTCACAACTCAAATTGGTCCCTCCTGAGATGTTTGAGGTGTTCCCAAGGCCTTCTCATGATGGTTACACGATTTCGGCCCGTCGAGGCCTATTTTCAAGCTTAGGTGTGAAAAAGTACCTTTTTTCGACCTAGTTTTCAAACCGAAAGTCCCGCGCTAGTTCCGTAAGTTTCCACAACCTACATTGGTTTCTCCCAAGGTGTTGGAGGTGTTCCACGGGTCTTCTCGGGACTGTTACAGGATATTTGGCCCCCTATGGCCTATTTTCGAACTTAAGTGTTTAGGAAGTGTATTTTTTGACTTAGTTTTCAAACCGGGAGTCCTATGAAAGTTCCATAAGTTTTCACAACTCACGTTGGTCCCTCCCTAGGTGTTTGAGGTGTTCCCCAGACCGTCTCTTGACTGTTACACGATTTTAGCCCCCCGATGGACTATTTTCAAGCTTAGGTGCAAGAAAAGTGCCGTTTCGGACTTAGTTTTCAAACCGGGAGTCCCGTGCTAGTTCCGTAAGTTTTCACAACTTACATTGGTCCCTCCCGAGGTGTTTGATGTGTTCCCCAGGCCTTCTCATGACTGTTACACGATTTTGGCCCCTGACGGCTTATTTTCGAGCTTAAGTGTGAAAAAAGTGCATTTTTTGATTTAGTTCTCAAGCCGAGAGTCCCGTGCTAGTTCCGTAAGTCTCCACAACTTACCTTGGACCCTCCCGAGGTGTTTGGGCCATTTCCCGGTCCTTCTCGTGACTGTTACACAGTTTTGGCCCCCGATGTCCTATTTCCAAGCTTAAGTGTGAAAAAGTGTCTTTTTCCAACTTGGTTTTCAAACCAGAAGTCCCGTGCTAGTTCTGTAAGTTTTCAAAACTCACGTTGGTCACTCCCGAGGTGTTTTAGGTGCTCCCGGTCCTTCTTGCGACCTTTACGTGATTTTGGCCCCCGATGGCCTACTTTCAAGCTTAAGTGTTAGAAAAGTGTATTTTTCGACTTCGTTTTTAAATCGGGAGTCCCATACCCATTCTGTAATAACCCGACCCTCGTACATGTTCTTTATAAAATTTTCAGATCCTATTTCATGATTTCGAATGCTTATTGTGGAATCCTATGGGAAACGTAAATTAAGTAATTAAACCATTTGATTAAGGATGTCTATCTGTTCAATAAGGAAAGTATCTGTTACATGAGAATGCTTAGATCAGGAATTGGAAGCCTTAGAGGCTTAATTATCTGCAACTGATTTCATATCTATAATCAGCATAAGTTTTAGGTAATATTAAGCACTTCTGTGAAATTTCAATTTGGGGATGCTTAAACGATTCATTTTTGTCCCTATTCAAGCTTTCTATATATATATAGACATGCTTATAAGAGTCTTGTGACTCATAAGACTTAGGAATCATATTTTCTCCTAAGGGAAGATGAGGAGTGAGAGAACTTGAAGGGTAGAGGGAGGAGATCATCAAGAAGGTTGGGAAATTGTGGAAGATTAAGTATAAGGTATGTATAAGACTATCTCAATTGACTTCCATAACCCTTCTCCTTAAGATGTGTAAAATACCCTTATGATCATGTCACTTAGGGGTTGAATTGAGAATTCCATATGTATGTAAGAAGTTAAAGAACAAGATAACCTTGCTTAGTTGCTTGAATTAACCATGGAGAAATTGTATTTGAGCTTTTAATTTGAATTCAAATATGTGGATACATGTGTTTATGGATGTGTAAAGCTAGAATTCTCATGAATATGTGTATGTTGTGAGCCTAAGAATGATGAACTGAATTAAATTGATGTAATTGCCATCATCTTGACATGATTTTGGACCATGTATTACCAAGTAAAAATGTTGATTTGAGCCTTGTAAATATGTGCCAAAAGATGGGACTTTGTAAGAAATTTTCGGACATTTTGGGCAGAATCGCCGCACGTGCGGGGGTCATGGCCGCACGTGCGGGAGGTGCTGCCGCACGTGCGGGAGTCATGGCCGCACGTGCGGGAAATGGTGAAAAACAGGGGCTTCTGTTCTGCTAAAAAGGCACGTGCGGGACCTCAGGGCCGCACGTGCGGGGCCAACTGCCGCACGTGCGGGGCTCACAGCCGCACGTGCGGCTCATGCTGAAAAATGCTGTCTGCTCCGTTTTGCGTGTAGAACCCTCTAATGTTGTCGGAATATGTATTTGATGCCTTTTAACATGTATAAATTTCTTCGAAGTAAAACGAAACAGAAAATGATTTGAAATGAAGAGAAACTAAATTGTCAAGGTTGAATGTGTGCAGGGCACACTCCGGGAGGAACAAGCACATCATCACAACACTGTGAGTAGTAATATCACTATCCGTTTTGCATATGGCTAATGATCTTCGTTAGTATTCCGTTCACGCAATTATGTTAATGTCTTAAGTATGCAACTATGCTTATAATTCAAGTGTTATGCTAATGTTTAGGTATGTATGAAATTATGTTAATGTTCAAGCATGTTCAAGTATGTAAGGAAAGGAATGGGAAAGATGAAAGACCTTTATTCTATAAGATTCTGGGCCTACGGCCACTCAATATAAGCTATTATATGATATGAAACAAAGTGCTACACGGAACTAAGTGCTACGATTTGAGCCACCTCTAGAATCCGTGTGAGACACCTCTTGAGTTCGTATAAACATGTTTCAAGGGCTTTATGCCACTTTCAAGGGCTTTATGCCACTTTCAAGGGCTTCAATGCCAACAAGTTACAAGGGCCTTGTGCCACACGTTTCAAGGGCCTTAGTGCCATCTGTATAAGGGCCTTGTGCCACTATGTTCAAGGGCATTATGCCACCATGTTTAAGGGCTTTAAGCCGTTACGAATTAAGAATGTGATATATTAAGCTTTTATGTTCAAAGTTGGGCCCAAGGCCGTTAAAAGATGCATACAGAATCAGGCTAACTTTGTAATCTCTGCATTTACACATATATTGATATATGTCATGTTTTAAGTTGAGCATTGTTTTTTTTTATGTATTACTATTCACTGAGCCCGGCTCACTCTCTGTTATGTCTGTTTCTATAGGCAACCAACCAGGTGGTCAATCCTAACCTATGATGCCTGGTTCCTTTTGACAACCTTCGCGTATCCAAGCACTCACGAGGCCACCCATTTTGTAAAGTCTACTAAGATATTTAGCTTATGTCTTGGCTACCCTTCTAAGGTTGAATGTGTATAACTCCGCTAGTTTTGTTCATGCCCGACTACAGGGCTGAGTCTGTATATGTTCTTGTGTATGTGTGTACTGCCAAGAATATTTTTGGATTCTATCAACCTCTTATGGTGCATGTAATGCATGAGATCCTGGCATGTTAGAAATAGCTCAATGGGATTTGCTTAATTTTGTATTCTTGTATGTTTTATGCTTCCGTCAAGGCCCCATATGATATATATATATATACCAGGTTATCTGTCTGTTTCTGAATGGGTCATGCCCGAACTTTTAGGGGCAAGTTAGGGGCGTGACAAGTGGTATCAGAGCACGAGTTGCTATCTCACACACGAATCCATTGAGCTTTAGGGTGTCTAGAAAAACTTTAGGCATCTTGCATGACATCCTAAAAATATATGAAAGAGCGATGGCAACGTTAAGTCTACTCTGATAATGCTAACACTTTTGAAATATGTCTATTATGTATAAATGCTTATTGTGTAGGCAATGGTGAGGACAAGGACAGAAGAGACAGAAGATGCTACGTCTGCACGGCTGGATAGAATGGAGAGAATGATTATGGAAATGGCAGAGACCCTACGGCAACAACAGCAACAGCCACAACAACCACCCCCACCACCGGTACCTCCACCGGCAGTACAAGATTTCCATGTTGAAGACCGAACTATCACTCTTACTAAGGAGTTTAAAAAGATGCAACCGCCATCCTTCAAAGGAGGAATAGAACCAATGAAAGCTGAGGCGTGGGTGTTGGGAATAGAGAAGTTATTTGAGGTCTTTCCCTGCACAGAAGCTCAGAAGGTGCAATTGGCTGCCTTTACTCTCGAGGATGAGGCACGCAGATGGTGGATGCTTACGAGAACTGTACACCAAGGGTTGACATGGGACAGATTCTTAGAATTGTTTTATGACAAGTACTTCCCTCAAAGTATGCGGGATAAGAAGGTAACCGAATTTGAAACTCTCAGGCAAGGGAACAAAACCGTCGCCGAATATGAAGCCCAATTTGCGGAGTTAGCTCGGTTCGCACCTCATATGGTGGACACGGATTATAAGAAGGCGCGTAAATTTGAAGGGGGATTGCGGAGCGCTATCCTGGATAAGGTCAATATGTTGAAGTTACCTACTTACGTTGATGTATTGGAGAGAGCCGTTATAGCGGAAGGGAATCTCGCTACTCAGAGTCGAATCTCAGAATGGAAAGGGAAGAGGCAAAATGCTCAATGGTCGAAGGGATCATCTGCTCCACCAAACAAGAAGCAGACTTTAGGGAGTTCAAATACTTCTACCCTTAGCCAGGATTCAATACCGACTTGTCCGGAATGTGGGAAGAAGCATCGTGCAACGTGCTATCGGAAGTCTGGAGCCTGTTTTCAGTGTGGTAAGACGGGTTATTTGATCAAGGATTGCCCTCAAAGAAATCAAGCAAGTAACAATAGAACCACTACGAGTTCAGCGGGGTCTGCACCAACTTCCAACACCAAGGCAACTGTTAAACCTACTAATAATAAAGACACTGCGAGACAAGGCAGAGTGTTCGCATTGGTCCCGGGAGATGTGCAAAACGCGGCAACGGTGGTGTCAGGTACATTTATCGTTCATGGCCATTTTGCTCACGTATTATTTGATTCTGGCTCCACCCACTCTTTTGTGTCGAAACTATTTGCTCCTAAATTAGATAAAACTGAAGAAAAACTGTCTTACATGTTGTGTGTATCTTCACCTTTGGGAGGCCCTATGATTTGTACTTCTATCTATGTTGCTTGTGAGCTCCAACTTGGAGATATCCGGGTATATGCCAATTTATTGCCTCTTGATATGGCCTATTTTGATATTATTCTGGGAATGGACTGGTTAGGTGAATATGGTGCAACTATAGATTGTTTGACTAAACAAATCAGTTTCCACCCTCCGGGGCAATCAGGGTCTACCTTTCAGGGATATGGAGTAACTTCACCACCTTATTTAATTTCCGCAGTAAGGGCTTGCAAATTAATTCAGAAAGGGTGTCAGGGGTATTTATGCAGTGTTCTAGAGGGGCAAGTGGAGAATGGGAATACCGATACGATCCCAGTTGTCTGTGAATTTCCGGACGTTTTTCCAGAAGAATTACCAGGGCAGTTAATAGACCGTGAAATTGAGTTTACAATTGAAGTAGCGCCGGGAACTCAACCCATTTCTAAGACTCCGTATAGAATGTCGCCAGTTGAGATGAAAGAATTGAAAATACAGTTGCAAGATTTACTGGACAAAGGATTTATCCGTCCGAGTGTATCTCCGTGGGGTGCGCCCGTTTTGTTCGTGAAGAAGAAGGATGGAACACTCCGGCTTTGTATCGATTACAGAGAACTCAACAAAGTCACTATCAAGAATAAGTATCCATTACCAAGAATCGATGACCTATTTGATCAGCTTCAAGGGGCACAGGTCTTTTCTAAGATTGATCTACGGTCTGGATACCATCAATTGAAAGTCAAGGCTGATGATGTTGAGAAGACAGCCTTCCGAACCCGGTACGGTCACTATGAATTTTTGGTTATGCCCTTTGGAGTTACTAACGCCCCAGCAGCCTTTATGGATCTGATGAACCGCGTCTTCAAGTCCTATTTAGATGAATTTGTGGTGGTCTTTATTGATGATATCCTCATTTATTCAAAGAATGTGGAAGCTCATGAAACCCATCTTCGCTTAATTCTTCAAATCCTTCGGGAAAGGAAATTGTATGCAAAGCTTAAGAAATGTGAATTTTGGCTATTCGAGGTGGCATTCCTGGGGCATATTATCACAAAGGAAGGAGTTTCCGTTGATCCACACAAAATTGAGGCGATTGTGAAATGGCCGACTCCTACCAATGTGACCGAAGTGCGTAGCTTTATGGGATTAGCTGGCTATTACAGGAGATTCGTTCAAGATTTTTCTAGAATTGCTGGACCACTAACACAATTGACTCGAAAGGGAGTTGCATTTGAATGGTCAAAAGAGCGGGAGTCTGCTTTCCAGGAATTGAAGATGAAATTAACCACAGCTCCAGTTCTGGCCTTACCGTCTGGCACCGAAGGGTTTGTAATTTATAGTGATGCGTCCCATAAAGGGTTAGGGTGTGTGCTTATGCAAGGTGGAAGGGTTATCGCCTATGCTTCACGACAACTTAAACCCCATGAAAAGAATTACCCCACGCATGATCTCGAGCTCGCGGCGGTGGTTTTTGCTCTAAAGATATGGCGGCACTATTTGTATGGTACTACCTGTGAAGTTTACACCGACCACAAAAGCCTTAAGTACCTTTTTACCCAGAAGGAATTGAACATGCGGCAGCGTCGGTGGTTAGAATTAATTAAAGACTATGATTTACAGATCCATTATCACCCTGGTAAGGCCAACATGGTTGCAGATGCTCTTAGTCGGAAGAATATGGGAGATTTGGCCAACCTGTTTACGGAGCAAAGGGAATTGGTAAATGAACTAGATAAAATGAGTATGGAGTTTAAGATACATGGACAGGAAATAGTACTAGCAGCAATAATGGCTCAACCGACCTTACTTGAAGATATCAAGTCACATCAAATGGAGGATGACATTCTAAAGAAGGTGTGTGATGAGTTAGAGACAAAACCAAAATCGGGGTTCAGTTTAGTGGATTCGGTACTCAAATTTCAAAATCGGATATGTGTCCCTAATGTGTTGGAACTCAAACGGAAATTGATGGAAGAAGCACACGCCTCGAGATTTTCTATGCACCCGGGAAGTACTAAAATGTACCGGGATTTGAAGCAAAATTTTTGGTGGCCAAGCATGAAAAAGGAGATTGCAGAATTCGTTTCTAAATGTTTGCAATGTCAGCAAGTAAAAGCGGAGCATCAAAGGCCAGCAGGATTACTATAGCCCCTCCCAATTCCAGAGTGGAAGTGGGAACACCTAACCATGGATTTTGTTGTAGGATTACCACGGACACCTCGGGGTATGAATTCTATATGGGTCATTGTCGACCGATTGACTAAGTCCGCCCACTTTCTACCAGTAAAGACTCAGTACAATGCAGATAAACTGGCGGTCCTTTATGTGAATGAAATTGTAAGACTGCATGGTGTACCAGTCTCCATTGTATCGGATAGGGATCCGAAATTCGTTTCCAGATTTTGGCAAAGTTTACAAGAAGCCATGGGTACAGAACTGAAGTTCAGCACAGCTTTCCATCCTCAAACTGACGGTCAATCCGAGAGAACGATACAAACTCTGGAAGACATGCTCCGGATGTGTGTGCTAGAGTTTCAAGAAAGTTGGGAAACCCATTTACCACTGGTAGAGTTCGCATATAACAATAGTTACCACTCAAGTATTGCAATGGCACCCTATGAAGCTTTGTATGGAAGACCGTGTCGTTCTCCCGTATGTTGGGCTGAAGTTGGAGACAAATCCTTGTTAGGACCTGAAATTGTTCAGCTGACCACTGAAAAAGTTAAAATTATTCGGGAAAGATTAAAAACGGCTCAAAGTAGACAAAAAAGTTATGCGGATAACCGATGGAGGAATTTGGAATTTGAAGTGGACAACCATGTTTTTATAAAAGTTACTCCGATGAAAGGCCATCCAAGATTCGGGAAAAGGAGTAAGTTAACACCCCGTTATGTTGGTCCCTTTCAAATTCTGGAAAGAGTCGGTCCGGTGGCTTACCGGGTTGCCCTTCCGCCACACATGAGTCAAGTGCATAATGTGTTTCATGTCTCTATGCTTCGGGGGTATCTTGCAGATTCGTCTCATGTTATTGATCACCACCAAATCGAACTTGATGATAAGTTAACTTATGAAGAGAAACCAATCCGTATATTGGATCGGCAGGTGAAACAATTACGAAATCGAGAAATTCCAATGGTAAAAGTAGAATGGCAGGAACATTACGGAACTGACGCAACTTGGGAAAGAGAGGAGGAAATGCAACTTCAGTATCCCCATCTGTTCCTACCCTAAGGTAAAATAAGTTTGGAGGACCAAACTTATTTAAGGGGGGGGGGGGAGAGTGTAATAACCCGACCCTCGTACATGTTCTTTATAAAATTTTCAGATCCTATTTCATGATTTCGAATGCTTATTGTGGAATCCTATGGGAAACGTAAATTAAGTAAGTAAACCATTTGATTAAGGATGTCTATCTGTTCAATAAGGAAAGTATCTGTTACATGAGAATGCTTAGATCAGGAATTGGAAGCCTTAGAGGCTTAATTATCTGCAACTGATTTCATATCTATAATCAGCATAATTTTTAGGTAATATTAAGCACTTTTGTGAAATTTCAATTTGGGGATGCTTAAACGATTCATTTTTGTCCCTATTCAAGCTTTCTATATATATATAGACATGCTTATAAGAGTCTTGTGACTCATAAGACTTAGGAATCATATTTTCTCCTAAGGGAAGATGAGGAGTGAGAGAACTTGAAGGGTAGAGGGAGGAGATCATCAAGAAGGTTGGGAAATTGTGGAAGATTAAGTATAAGGTATGTATAAGACTATCTCAATTGACTTCCATAACCCTTCTCCTTAAGATGTGTAAAATACCCTTATGATCATGTCACTTAGGGGTTGAATTGAGAATTCCATATGTATGTAAGAAGTTAAAGAACAAGATAACCTTGCTTAGTTGCTTGAATTAACCATGGAGAAATTGTATTTGAGCTTTTAATTTGAATTCAAATATGTGGATACATGTGTTTATGGATGTGTAAAGCTAGAATTCTCATGAATATGTGTATGTTGTGAGCCTAAGAATGATGAACTGAATTAAATTGATGTAATTGCCATCATCTTGACATGATTTTGGACCATGTATTACCAAGTAAAAATGTTGATTTGAGCCTTGTAAATATGTGCCAAAAGATGGGACTTTGTAAGAAATTTTCGGACATTTTGGGCAGAATCGCCGCACGTGCGGGGGTCATGGCCGCACGTGCGGGAGGTGCTGCCGCACGTGCGGGAGTCATGGCCGCACGTGCGGGAAATGGTGAAAAACAGGGGCTTCTGTTCTGCTAAAAAGGCACGTGCGGGACCTCAGGGCCGCACGTGCGGGGCCAACTGCCGCACGTGCGGGGCTCACAGCCGCACGTGCGGCTCATGCTGAAAAATGCTGTCTGCTCCGTTTTGCGTGTAGAACCCTCTAATGTTGTCGGAATATGTATTTGATGCCTTTTAACATGTATAAATTTCTTCGAAGTAAAACGAAACAGAAAATGATTTGAAATGAAGAGAAACTAAATTGTCAAGGTTGAATGTGTGCAGGGCACACTCCGGGAGGAACAAGCACATCATCACAACACTGTGAGTAGTAATATCACTATCCGTTTTGCATATGGCTAATGATCTTCGTTAGTATTCCGTTCACGCAATTATGTTAATGTCTTAAGTATGCAACTATGCTTATAATTCAAGTGTTATGCTAATGTTTAGGTATGTATGAAATTATGTTAATGTTCAAGCATGTTCAAGTATGTAAGGAAAGGAATGGGAAAGATGAAAGACCTTTATTCTATAAGATTCTGGGCCTACGGCCACTCAATATAAGCTATTATATGATATGAAACAAAGTGCTACACGGAACTAAGTGCTACGATTTGAGCCACCTCTAGAATCCGTGTGAGACACCTCTTGAGTTCGTATAAACATGTTTCAAGGGCTTTATGCCACTTTCAAGGGCTTCAATGCCAACAAGTTACAAGGGCCTTGTGCCACACGTTTCAAGGGCCTTAGTGCCATCTGTATAAGGGCCTTGTGCCACTATGTTCAAGGGCATTATGCCACCATGTTTAAGGGCTTTAAGCCGTTACGAATTAAGAATGTGATATATTAAGCTTTTATGTTCAAAGTTGGGCCCAAGGCCGTTAAAAGATGCATACAGAATCAGGCTAACTTTGTAATCTCTGCATTTACACATATATTGATATATGTCATGTTTTAAGTTGAGCATTGTTTTTTTTTATGTATTACTATTCACTGAGCCCGGCTCACTCTCTGTTATGTCTGTTTCTGTAGGCAACCAACCAGGTGGTCAATCCTAACCTATGATGCCTGGTTCCTTTTGACAACCTTCGCGTATCCAAGCACTCACGAGGCCACCCATTTTGTAAAGTCTACTAAGATATTTAGCTTATGTCTTGGCTACCCTTCTAAGGTTGAATGTGTATAACTCCGCTAGTTTTGTTCATGCCCGACTACAGGGCTGAGTCTGTATATGTTCTTGTGTATGTGTGTACTGCCAAGAATATTTTTGGATTCTATCAACCTCTTATGGTGCATGTAATGCATGAGATCCTGGCATGTTAGAAATAGCTCAATGGGATTTGCTTAATTTTGTATTCTTGTATGTTTTATGCTTCCGTCAAGGCCCCATATGATATATATATATACCAGGTTATCTGTCTGTTTCTGAATGGGTCATGCCCGAACTTTTAGGGGCAAGTTAGGGGCGTGACAAGTGGTATCAGAGCACGAGTTGCTATCTCACACACGAATCCATTGAGCTTTAGGGTGTCTAGAAAAACTTTAGGCATCTTGCATGACATCCTAAAAATATATGAAAGAGCGATGGCAACGTTAAGTCTACTCTGATAATGCTAACACTTTTGAAATATGTCTATTATGTATAAATGCTTATTGTGTAGGCAATGGTGAGGACAAGGACAGAAGAGACAGAAGATGCTACGTCTGCACGGCTGGATAGAATGGAGAGAATGATTATGGAAATGGCAGAGACCCTACGGCAACAACAGCAACAGCCACAACAACCACCCCCACCACCGGTACCTCCACCGGCAGTACAAGATTTCCATGTTGAAGACCGAACTATCACTCTTACTAAGGAGTTTAAAAAGATGCAACCGCCATCCTTCAAAGGAGGAATAGAACCAATGAAAGCTGAGGCGTGGGTGTTGGGAATAGAGAAGTTATTTGAGGTCTTTCCCTGCACAGAAGCTCAGAAGGTGCAATTGGCTGCCTTTACTCTCGAGGATGAGGCACGCAGATGGTGGATGCTTACGAGAACTGTACACCAAGGGTTGACATGGGACAGATTCTTAGAATTGTTTTATGACAAGTACTTCCCTCAAAGTATGCGGGATAAGAAGGTAACCGAATTTGAAACTCTCAGGCAAGGGAACAAAACCGTCGCCGAATATGAAGCCCAATTTGCGGAGTTAGCTCGGTTCGCACCTCATATGGTGGACACGGATTATAAGAAGGCGCGTAAATTTGAAGGGGGATTGCGGAGCGCTATCCTGGATAAGGTCAATATGTTGAAGTTACCTACTTACGTTGATGTATTGGAGAGAGCCGTTATAGCGGAAGGGAATCTCGCTACTCAGAGTCGAATCTCAGAATGGAAAGGGAAGAGGCAAAATGCTCAATGGTCGAAGGGATCATCTGCTCCACCAAACAAGAAGCAGACTTTAGGGAGTTCAAATACTTCTACCCTTAGCCAGGATTCAATACCGACTTGTCCGGAATGTGGGAAGAAGCATCGTGCAACGTGCTATCGGAAGTCTGGAGCCTGTTTTCAGTGTGGTAAGACGGGTTATTTGATCAAGGATTGCCCTCAAAGAAATCAAGCAAGTAACAATAGAACCACTACGAGTTCAGCGGGGTCTGCACCAACTTCCAACACCAAGGCAACTGTTAAACCTACTAATAATAAAGACACTGCGAGACAAGGCAGAGTGTTCGCATTGGTCCCGGGAGATGTGCAAAACGCGGCAACGGTGGTGTCAGGTACATTTATCGTTCATGGCCATTTTGCTCACGTATTATTTGATTCTGGCTCCACCCACTCTTTTGTGTCGAAACTATTTGCTCCTAAATTAGATAAAACTGAAGAAAAACTGTCTTACATGTTGTGTGTATCTTCACCTTTGGGAGGCCCTATGATTTGTACTTCTATCTATGTTGCTTGTGAGCTCCAACTTGGAGATATCCGGGTATATGCCAATTTATTGCCTCTTGATATGGCCTATTTTGATATTATTCTGGGAATGGACTGGTTAGGTGAATATGGTGCAACTATAGATTGTTTGACTAAACAAATCAGTTTCCACCCTCCGGGGCAATCAGGGTCTACCTTTCAGGGATATGGAGTAACTTCACCACCTTATTTAATTTCCGCAGTAAGGGCTTGCAAATTAATTCAGAAAGGGTGTCAGGGGTATTTATGCAGTGTTCTAGAGGGGCAAGTGGAGAATGGGAATACCGATACGATCCCAGTTGTCTGTGAATTTCCGGACGTTTTTCCAGAAGAATTACCAGGGCAGTTAATAGACCGTGAAATTGAGTTTACAATTGAAGTAGCGCCGGGAACTCAACCCATTTCTAAGACTCCGTATAGAATGTCGCCAGTTGAGATGAAAGAATTGAAAATACAGTTGCAAGATTTACTGGACAAAGGATTTATCCGTCCGAGTGTATCTCCGTGGGGTGCGCCCGTTTTGTTCGTGAAGAAGAAGGATGGAACACTCCGGCTTTGTATCGATTACAGAGAACTCAACAAAGTCACTATCAAGAATAAGTATCCATTACCAAGAATCGATGACCTATTTGATCAGCTTCAAGGGGCACAGGTCTTTTCTAAGATTGATCTACGGTCTGGATACCATCAATTGAAAGTCAAGGCTGATGATGTTGAGAAGACAGCCTTCCGAACCCGGTACGGTCACTATGAATTTTTGGTTATGCCCTTTGGAGTTACTAACGCCCCAGCAGCCTTTATGGATCTGATGAACCGCGTCTTCAAGTCCTATTTAGATGAATTTGTGGTGGTCTTTATTGATGATATCCTCATTTATTCAAAGAATGTGGAAGCTCATGAAACCCATCTTCGCTTAATTCTTCAAATCCTTCGGGAAAGGAAATTGTATGCAAAGCTTAAGAAATGTGAATTTTGGCTATTCGAGGTGGCATTCCTGGGGCATATTATCACAAAGGAAGGAGTTTCCGTTGATCCACACAAAATTGAGGCGATTGTGAAATGGCCGACTCCTACCAATGTGACCGAAGTGCGTAGCTTTATGGGATTAGCTGGCTATTACAGGAGATTCGTTCAAGATTTTTCTAGAATTGCTGGACCACTAACACAATTGACTCGAAAGGGAGTTGCATTTGAATGGTCAAAAGAGCGGGAGTCTGCTTTCCAGGAATTGAAGATGAAATTAACCACAGCTCCAGTTCTGGCCTTACCGTCTGGCACCGAAGGGTTTGTAATTTATAGTGATGCGTCCCATAAAGGGTTAGGGTGTGTGCTTATGCAAGGTGGAAGGGTTATCGCCTATGCTTCACGACAACTTAAACCCCATGAAAAGAATTACCCCACGCATGATCTCGAGCTCGCGGCGGTGGTTTTTGCTCTAAAGATATGGCGGCACTATTTGTATGGTACTACCTGTGAAGTTTACACCGACCACAAAAGCCTTAAGTACCTTTTTACCCAGAAGGAATTGAACATGCGGCAGCGTCGGTGGTTAGAATTAATTAAAGACTATGATTTACAGATCCATTATCACCCTGGTAAGGCCAACATGGTTGCAGATGCTCTTAGTCGGAAGAATATGGGAGATTTGGCCAACCTGTTTACGGAGCAAAGGGAATTGGTAAATGAACTAGATAAAATGAGTATGGAGTTTAAGATACATGGACAGGAAATAGTACTAGCAGCAATAATGGCTCAACCGACCTTACTTGAAGATATCAAGTCACATCAAATGGAGGATGACATTCTAAAGAAGGTGTGTGATGAGTTAGAGACAAAACCAAAATCGGGGTTCAGTTTAGTGGATTCGGTACTCAAATTTCAAAATCGGATATGTGTCCCTAATGTGTTGGAACTCAAACGGAAATTGATGGAAGAAGCACACGCCTCGAGATTTTCTATGCACCCGGGAAGTACTAAAATGTACCGGGATTTGAAGCAAAATTTTTGGTGGCCAAGCATGAAAAAGGAGATTGCAGAATTCGTTTCTAAATGTTTGCAATGTCAGCAAGTAAAAGCGGAGCATCAAAGGCCAGCAGGATTACTATAGCCCCTCCCAATTCCAGAGTGGAAGTGGGAACACCTAACCATGGATTTTGTTGTAGGATTACCACGGACACCTCGGGGTATGAATTCTATATGGGTCATTGTCGACCGATTGACTAAGTCCGCCCACTTTCTACCAGTAAAGACTCAGTACAATGCAGATAAACTGGCGGTCCTTTATGTGAATGAAATTGTAAGACTGCATGGTGTACCAGTCTCCATTGTATCGGATAGGGATCCGAAATTCGTTTCCAGATTTTGGCAAAGTTTACAAGAAGCCATGGGTACAGAACTGAAGTTCAGCACAGCTTTCCATCCTCAAACTGACGGTCAATCCGAGAGAACGATACAAACTCTGGAAGACATGCTCCGGATGTGTGTGCTAGAGTTTCAAGAAAGTTGGGAAACCCATTTACCACTGGTAGAGTTCGCATATAACAATAGTTACCACTCAAGTATTGCAATGGCACCCTATGAAGCTTTGTATGGAAGACCGTGTCGTTCTCCCGTATGTTGGGCTGAAGTTGGAGACAAATCCTTGTTAGGACCTGAAATTGTTCAGCTGACCACTGAAAAAGTTAAAATTATTCGGGAAAGATTAAAAACGGCTCAAAGTAGACAAAAAAGTTATGCGGATAACCGATGGAGGAATTTGGAATTTGAAGTGGACAGCCATGTTTTTATAAAAGTTACTCCGATGAAAGGCCATCCAAGATTCGGGAAAAGGAGTAAGTTAACACCCCGTTATGTTGGTCCCTTTCAAATTCTGGAAAGAGTCGGTCCGGTGGCTTACCGGGTTGCCCTTCCGCCACACATGAGTCAAGTGCATAATGTGTTTCATGTCTCTATGCTTCGGGGGTATCTTGCAGATTCGTCTCATGTTATTGATCACCACCAAATCGAACTTGATGATAAGTTAACTTATGAAGAGAAACCAATCCGTATATTGGATCGGCAGGTGAAACAATTACGAAATCGAGAAATTCCAATGGTAAAAGTAGAATGGCAGGAACATTACGGAACTGACGCAACTTGGGAAAGAGAGGAGGAAATGCAACTTCAGTATCCCCATCTGTTCCTACCCTAAGGTAAAATAAGTTTGGAGGACCAAACTTATTTAAGGGGGGGGGGGGGAGAGTGTAATAACCCGACCCTCGTACATGTTCTTTATAAAATTTTCAGATCCTATTTCATGATTTCGAATGCTTATTGTGGAATCCTATGGGAAACGTAAATTAAGTAAGTAAACCATTTGATTAAGGATGTCTATCTGTTCAATAAGGAAAGTATCTGTTACATGAGAATGCTTAGATCAGGAATTGGAAGCCTTAGAGGCTTAATTATCTGCAACTGATTTCATATCTATAATCAGCATAATTTTTAGGTAATATTAAGCACTTTTGTGAAATTTCAATTTGGGGATGCTTAAACGATTCATTTTTGTCCCTATTCAAGCTTTCTATATATATATAGACATGCTTATAAGAGTCTTGTGACTCATAAGACTTAGGAATCATATTTTCTCCTAAGGGAAGATGAGGAGTGAGAGAACTTGAAGGGTAGAGGGAGGAGATCATCAAGAAGGTTGGGAAATTGTGGAAGATTAAGTATAAGGTATGTATAAGACTATCTCAATTGACTTCCATAACCCTTCTCCTTAAGATGTGTAAAATACCCTTATGATCATGTCACTTAGGGGTTGAATTGAGAATTCCATATGTATGTAAGAAGTTAAAGAACAAGATAACCTTGCTTAGTTGCTTGAATTAACCATGGAGAAATTGTATTTGAGCTTTTAATTTGAATTCAAATATGTGGATACATGTGTTTATGGATGTGTAAAGCTAGAATTCTCATGAATATGTGTATGTTGTGAGCCTAAGAATGATGAACTGAATTAAATTGATGTAATTGCCATCATCTTGACATGATTTTGGACCATGTATTACCAAGTAAAAATGTTGATTTGAGCCTTGTAAATATGTGCCAAAAGATGGGACTTTGTAAGAAATTTTCGGACATTTTGGGCAGAATCGCCGCACGTGCGGGGGTCATGGCCGCACGTGCGGGAGGTGCTGCCGCACGTGCGGGAGTCATGGCCGCACGTGCGGGAAATGGTGAAAAACAGGGGCTTCTGTTCTGCTAAAAAGGCACGTGCGGGACCTCAGGGCCGCACGTGCGGGGCCAACTGCCGCACGTGCGGGGCTCACAGCCGCACGTGCGGCTCATGCTGAAAAATGCTGTCTGCTCCGTTTTGCGTGTAGAACCCTCTAATGTTGTCGGAATATGTATTTGATGCCTTTTAACATGTATAAATTTCTTCGAAGTAAAACGAAACAGAAAATGATTTGAAATGAAGAGAAACTAAATTGTCAAGGTTGAATGTGTGCAGGGCACACTCCGGGAGGAACAAGCACATCATCACAACACTGTGAGTAGTAATATCACTATCCGTTTTGCATATGGCTAATGATCTTCGTTAGTATTCCGTTCACGCAATTATGTTAATGTCTTAAGTATGCAACTATGCTTATAATTCAAGTGTTATGCTAATGTTTAGGTATGTATGAAATTATGTTAATGTTCAAGCATGTTCAAGTATGTAAGGAAAGGAATGGGAAAGATGAAAGACCTTTATTCTATAAGATTCTGGGCCTACGGCCACTCAATATAAGCTATTATATGATATGAAACAAAGTGCTACACGGAACTAAGTGCTACGATTTGAGCCACCTCTAGAATCCGTGTGAGACACCTCTTGAGTTCGTATAAACATGTTTCAAGGGCTTTATGCCACTTTCAAGGGCTTTATGCCACTTTCAAGGGCTTCAATGCCAACAAGTTACAAGGGCCTTGTGCCACACGTTTCAAGGGCCTTAGTGCCATCTGTATAAGGGCCTTGTGCCACTATGTTCAAGGGCATTATGCCACCATGTTTAAGGGCTTTAAGCCGTTACGAATTAAGAATGTGATATATTAAGCTTTTATGTTCAAAGTTGGGCCCAAGGCCGTTAAAAGATGCATACAGAATCAGGCTAACTTTGTAATCTCTGCATTTACACATATATTGATATATGTCATGTTTTAAGTTGAGCATTGTTTTTTTTTATGTATTACTATTCACTGAGCCCGGCTCACTCTCTGTTATGTCTGTTTCTGTAGGCAACCAACCAGGTGGTCAATCCTAACCTATGATGCCTGGTTCCTTTTGACAACCTTCGCGTATCCAAGCACTCACGAGGCCACCCATTTTGTAAAGTCTACTAAGATATTTAGCTTATGTCTTGGCTACCCTTCTAAGGTTGAATGTGTATAACTCCGCTAGTTTTGTTCATGCCCGACTACAGGGCTGAGTCTGTATATGTTCTTGTGTATGTGTGTACTGCCAAGAATATTTTTGGATTCTATCAACCTCTTATGGTGCATGTAATGCATGAGATCCTGGCATGTTAGAAATAGCTCAATGGGATTTGCTTAATTTTGTATTCTTGTATGTTTTATGCTTCCGTCAAGGCCCCATATGATATATATATATACCAGGTTATCTGTCTGTTTCTGAATGGGTCATGCCCGAACTTTTAGGGGCAAGTTAGGGGTCTGACACATTCGTTAAGTTTTCACGACTCAAATTGGTCCCTCTTGAGATGTTTGAGGTGTTCCTCAGGCCTTCTCATGATTGTTACACGATTTCGGCCCGCCGAGGCCTATTTTTAAGCTTAAGTGTGAAAAAAGTACTTTTTTCGACCTAGTTTTCAAATCGGAAGTCCCGCGCTAGTTCCGTAAGTTTCCCCAGCTTACATTGATTTCTCCCGAGGTGTTGGAGGTGTTCCACGAGCTTTCTCGGGATTGTTACAGGATTTTTGGCCCCTGATGGCCTATTTTCAAACTTAAGTGTTTAGGAAGTGCATTTTTTGACTTAGTTTTCAAACCGGGAGTCCCATGCAAGTTCCGTAAGTTTCCGCAACTCACGTTGGTCCCTCCCTAGGTGTTTGAGGTGTTTCGGGATGTTCTCTTGACTGTTACACGATTTTGGACCCCCGATGGACTATTTTCAGGTTTAAGTGAGAGAAAAGTGCCGTTTCGGACTTAGTTTTCAAATCGGGAGTCCTGTACTTGTTCTGCAAGTTTTCACAAATTACATTGGTCTCTCCCGAGGTGTTTGATGTGTTCCCCAGGCCTTGTCATGACTGTTACATGATTTTGGCCCCCGACGGCTTATTTTCGAGCTTAAGTGTGAAAAAAACGCATTTTTTGATTTAGTTCTCAAACCGAGAGTCCCGTGCTAGTTCTGTAAGTCTCCACAACTTACCTTGGACCCTCCCAAGATGTTTGGGGCATTTCTCGGTCCTTCTTGTGACTGTTACATGGTTTTGGCCCCCGATGTCCTATTTCTAAGCTTAAGTGTGAAAAAAGTGTCTTTTTCCAACTTTGTTTTCAAATCGGATGTCTCCTGCTAGTTCCGTAAGTTTTTACAACTCACGTTGGTCACTCCGGAGGTGTTTGATGTGTTCCCGGCCCTTCTGGTGACCTTTACATGATTTTGGACCCCGATAGCCTACTTTCAAGCTTAAGTGTTAGAAAAGTGTATTTTTCATAGAATTTTTTAACTTGGCCACCTAGGGGAAGAAAGCAGAGCTCCTCTCTCTAGATTCTAAAGAGAGAAAGCTCCCCCCGGTGGTGTATCATGGTGGTGAAGGACTGGTGCTGTTCCGGCCAGCTTGTTTAGCTCCTTTACCCAAATTCTGCGGGTGAGTGAGTTTGATTCAGATCTATTAAGCCCTAGTTTTGGGTGTTGATGGACTTTGTTCATGTTTTTTAATTTTGTTTGGAGTTCTTCGGTTGTTTCTAGAGGTATTCTTGTCCCAGCTAACTTTGGCCTCCATGGTTTATATTAAGTTACGGTTGGCCTCATCTGTCAACCCTCGTTGGGCAATTGTTCGTGGGCCAGTGCCTGAGACGGAGTTTGGTCATTGTTGGTGGGTTCCTTGTTGTGATGGTGGCTTTTTGTGCTTGTGTAATCTGGTAGCTGAAAGGAGGGTCCTTGTAATGCCAACGGACTGCTAGACGTCTCTCCGTGGGTTTGGTGTGTTTATAGGTGTGTGCTTTAGTTGCAGAGTTTTGGTTATGAGCACTGGTCTGGGTTTTGGTTCTAGATTAACGTACAAACTAAGCTCTGTTCCAGACGGTTCTATGTCCACTGGCATTGGGTTGATGTCCAACGTTTTTGGTAATGAAGATTTGTGGTGGTTATACGCCGTTGTAACAACGCCGTTTATTGCATTTTTCTACCGTGAGTTGCCTTGTGTTCTGGCGCTGTGTTTTAAAGGGGTTTTATTTTAGTCTCTCTCTAGGTCTAGAGTGAGAAATGTTTTGTAAATGGGTATACATGGAGTTCCAGGCTGGTATACATGGAGTTTTGGGTTCCATGCTGTTGATTTTTGTTCCAGCACGACGTCGGCGCTGAGTTCTCCGGCTGTTTTGTTGTTGGCCTTTCCATCACCAACGTTTGGAAGATGGAGCTGCATGTTGAGGTGAGTTACACGCTCTACTTGGTGTGTGGTCTATTCTGAGTTGCCTAAAATTGGTTGGTGTGCAGCATGGGTCGTCTATTCCTACCTATGCTAGCTGGTTGATGGTTTGGTACATGGGGAAGTGTAATACACGTGGGTGGTTTATCAACCTACTGTTTTTGGTAGCGTGCTTGGGACGGTGTGTTATAGGTTGTCTACTTATATATATATACATAAATAGTTGATGTGATTATTTATATATATATATATATATTTGGTAGTGGTCCACTGAGTCGGTAATCGTGCAGGAAGTTGTGGGCTTTCTCTTGGCTCCAACTTTAGGAGGGAAAAGTTTATATTTCTTGAAGAGGTTGACTAGTAAACTTGTTGAAGTGGTTATGTGGGGGACCCACGGGTTTTGGGCACGTGTAGGCTTTTTGCCGATTGCCTCGTGTTTGAACCAGCTAATGGTTTTGGTTTTGTGGTTGGAGTGGGGCCCATCCACTTTTCAACTTTTTGGTGGTGGGGCTTTTGTGTAGCTCATTTACTGGGCTGTTGCCCTTTAAAAATTCGGTTCTATTGTTGTTCCGCCATGGGTATGAGCTGACGTGGTAAATTGTTGAATCTTGCCCATATATTCTTTCCCGAGTTTTCATTTATTATTCTGGATGGTAAGGATTACTCGGAGATAAAAAAGAATATATGGGCAATTTGCAATCTTTTTATGCTTTATTCTGTAGGTACCCTGCTGGTTTGGGGATTGTGATTATTAATTTTTTTTATATATATTTGTTTTATTAGTACTAGTTCCCCCTTCTTTAGGGGGTAGCGTGAGATTCTATGTATTACCTGGGGTATGCCCCTTGTAAATGTGTAAACTTTTGTCTTTAATTTATGACTTACCCACCCAAAAAAAAAGTGTATTTTTCGACTTAGTTTTCAAATCGGGAGTCCCGTGCCTGTTTGTTAACTTTTCACAACTTAAATTGGTCCCTCCTAAGGTGTTTGAGGTATTCCCCAGGCCTTCTCGTGATTGAAGGCCCAGGGAACTCATCAAACGCCTTAGGATAGGCAAATTTTATTTTTGGAAACTTACTGTACAAGCACGGGACTCCTCGTTTGAAAATCGGCCATCGGGGGCCAAAATTATGTAACAGTCATGAGAAGGCCCTTGCAACACCTTAAACATGTTGAGAGAGACCTATTTAAGTCGTGAAACCTTACAGAACCAGCACGGGAATCCCGGTTTGAAAACTAAGTAAAAAAAGGCACTTTTTTCACTTTTTCAGCTTGAAAATAAGTCTTTGGGAGCCAAAATCGTGAAACAGTCATGAGAAGGCCAGGGGAACACCTAAAACACCTCGAGAGGGACCAATGTAAGTTGTGGAAACTTACGGAAATGGCACAGGACTCTCAGTTCAAAAACTAATTCAAAAAATGCATTTTTTTCACACATAAAGGTTGAAAATTGGCCATCAGGGACCAAAATTGTGTAACAGTCTCAAGAAGGGCTAGGGAAACCTCAAGAACCTCAAGATGGACCAATGTAAGTTGTGGAAACTTACAGAACTAGCGCGGGACACCTTGTTTGAAAACTAAGTCAAAAAATGAACTTTTTTCACACTTAAACTTGAAAATAGGCCATCGGGTGCCTAAATAGATTAACTGTCATGACAAGGTCTAGGGAACACCTCAAACACCTCTGAAGGGACCAATGTAAGTTGTGAAATCTTACGGAACTGGCACGGGATTCCTGATATGAAAACTAAGTCAAAAAATGCACTTTTTTTACATTTAAGGTTGAAAATAGGCCATCGGGGGCCAAAATCGTGTAACAGTCATGAGAAGGCCTGGGGAACACCTCAAATACCTCCGGAGGCACCAATGTAAGTTGTGGAAACTTACGGAACTAGCACGGGACTCCCGATTTGAAAACTAAGTAAAAAAATACACTTTTTTCACATTTAAGGTTGAAAATAGGCCATCGGGTGCCAAAATCATGTAACAGTCACGAGAAGGCCTGGGGAACACCTTAAACACCTCGAGAGGGGCTAATGTATGTTGTGGAAACTTACAGAACTAGCACGAGACACCCGGTTCGAAAACTAAGTCAAAAAAATTACTTTTTTCCACACTTAAGCTTGAAAATAGGCCATAAGGGGCCAAAATCGTGTAACAGTTATGAGAAGGCCTAGGGAGCACCTTAAACACCTCAGGAAGGACCAATGTAAGTTCTGAAAACTTACGAAACTGGTATGGGACTCCCGGTTTGAAAACTAAGTTAAAAAATACACTTTTTAACACTTAAGGTTGAAAATAGGCCATTGGGGGTGAAAATCGTGTAATAGTCACGAGTCATCCCGGGGAACAACACAAACACCTCGGGAGGAACCAATGTAAGTCGTGGAAAATTACGGAACTAGCACGGGACTCCCGGTTTGAAAACTAAGTCCAAATGGGCACTTTTTTCACACATAAGATTGAAAATAGGCCATCAAGGGCCAAAATCATGTAATAGTCATGAGAAGGCCTAGGGAACACATAAAACACCTCGGAATAGGCCAATTTGATTTTTCGAAACTTACTGTACTAGCACGGGACTCCCTATTTGAAAACTATGTCAAAAAATTCAATTTTTTCACACTTAAGCTTGAAAATCGGCAATCGGGGGGCCAAAATTGTGTAACATTCATGAGAAGCCCCGTGAAACACCTCAAACATGTTGAGAGGGACCTATCTAAGTTGTGAAATCTTACAGAACTAGCATGGGAATCCCGGTTTGAAAACTAAGTCGAAAAAGACACTTTTTTCACACTTTAGCTTGAAAATAGGCCTTTCGGGAGCCAAAATCGTGAAATAGTCATGAGAAGGCCTGGGGATCACCTAAAACACCTTGGGGGGGGGACCAATGTAAGTTGTGAAAACTTACGGAACTGGCACGAGACTACCGGTTTGAAAACTATGTCAAAAAATGCATTTTTTCCACACTTAAGGTTGAAAATAGGCCACCGGTGGCCAAAATCTTGTAACAGTCACAAGAAGGCCTGCACAACACCTCAAACACTTTAGGAGGGACCAATGTAAGTTGTGGAAACTTACAGAATTAGCACGGAACTCCCGGTTTGAAAACTACATCCAAAAATGCACTTTCTCACACTTAAGCATGAAAGTAGGCAATCGAGGGCAAAATCATGTAATTGTCACGAGAAAGCCCCGAGAACACATCAAACACCCCGAGAGGGACCAATGTAAGTTGTTGAAACTTACGAAATTAGCATGGGACTCTCGGTATGAAAACTAAGTCAAAAAATGCACTTTTATCGCACTTAAGATTGAAAATAGGCCATCGGAGGCCAAAATTGTATAACAGTCACGAGAAGGCCCGAGGAACACTTCAAACACCTTGGGAGGGAGCAATGTAAGTTGTGGAAACTTACGGAACTAACACGGGACTCCCGATTTTAAAACTAAGTCGAAAAGGCACTTTTTTCAAACTTAAGCTTCAAATAAGCCATTAGAGGCCAAAATCGTGTAGCAGTCACGAGAAGGCCCAGGGAACAACTCAAACATATCGGTATGGAGCAATGTAAGGCTTGGAAACTTACGGAACTAGCACGGGACCCCTAGTTTGAAAACTAACTCAAAAATGCACTTTTTATACACTTAAGATTGAGAATAGGTCATCAGGGGCCAAAATTGTGTAACAATGACGAGAAGGCCTGTGAAACACCTTAAACACCTTGAGAGGGACCAATGTAAGCTGTAAAAACTTACAGAACCAGGACAGGACTCCCGGCTCGAAAACTAAGTCGAAAAAGGCACTTTTTTCAAACTTAAGCTTTAAAATAGGAAATCGGAGGCCAAAATCATGTAACGGTCATGAGAAGACCTGGGGAACAACTCAAACACCTCGAGAGAGAGAAATGTAAGTTGTGAAACCTTACGGAATTGGCATGGGACTCCCGGTTTGAAAACTATGTCAAAAAATACACTTTTTTCACACTTAAGCTTGAGAATAGGCCTGGGAAACACCTCGAACACCTCAGAAGGGACCAACGTAAGTTTTGAATACTTACAGAACTTGCATGGGACTTCCGGTTTGAAAACTAAGTCGAAAAGGGCACTTTTTTCACACTTAAGTTTGAAAATAGGCTGTCGGGGGCCAAAATCGCGTAACAGTCACGAGAAGGCACGAGTAACACCTTAAACACCTCGGGAGGGACCAATGTAAGTTTTGGAAACTAATGGAACTAGCACAGGGCTCCCGGTTTGAAAACTAAGTCAAAAAAGGAGCTTTTCTCACACTTAAGCTTGAAAATAGGCCATCGGGAAACAAAATCGTGTAACAGTCACCAGAAGGCCTAAGAAATACATCAAACACCTCAGGCGAGACCAATATAAGTTGTGAAAACTTGCACAACTAACACGGGGCTCCCGGTTCTAAAACTAAGTTAAAAAATGTACTTTTTTCACACTTAGGGTTAAAAATAGGTCATCGGGGGCCAAAATCGTGTAATTGTCACGAGAAGGCCCGGGGAACACCTCAAACACTTCAAAAGGGACCAATGTAAGTTGTGAAAACTTACGGAACTACCACGGGACTCCCGGTCTGAAAACTAAGTCCAAAACGGAACATTTCTCACAGTTAAAATCGTGTAACTATCACGAGAAGGCCCAGGGAACACATCAAACATCTCTTGAGGGACTAATGTAAGTTGTTGAAACTTACGGAATTAGTATGGGACTTCCAGTTTGAAAACAATGTCAAAAAAGGCACTTTGTTCACACTTAAGGTTGAAAATAGGCCATCGGGGGCCAAAATCGTGTAAAAGTCATGAGAAGGGCCAAGGAACACCTCAAACACCTCGGGAGGGACCAATGTAAGTTGTTGAAACTTATGGAACTAGCACGGGACTCCCGGTTTAAAAACTATGTCCAAAAAGGCACTTTTTTCACACTTAAACTTTAAAATAGGCCATCAGGGGCCAAAATCGGGTAACAGTCATGAGAAGGATTAGGGAACACCTCAAACACCTCGAGAGGAACCAATGTGAATCATAGAAACTTACAGAAATAGCACAGGACTCCCAGTTTGAAAAGTAAGTTGAAAAAGGCACTTTTTTCACACTTAAGCTTGAAAATAGGCCATCGGGTGCCAAAATCGTTTAACAGTCATGTGAATTCTTGAGGAACACCTCAAACACCTCGGAAGGGACCAATGTTAGTTGTGGAAACTTACGAAACTAGCACGAGACTTCCAGTTTGAAAACTAAGTCCAAAAAGGCACTTTTCTCACACTTAAGCTCGAAAATAGGCCATCGAAGGGCCAAAATCATTTAACAGTCATGAGAAAGCCCTGGGAAGTAATCAAACACCTCGAAATGGACCAATGTAAGTTGTGGAAACTTATGGAACTAGCACGGGACTCCCGGTTTGAAAACTAAGTCAAAAAATACACTTTTATCACACTTAAGATTGAAAATTGGCCATCGAGGGGCCAAAATTGTGTAACAATCACGAGAGGGCCCGGGGAACACCTCAAATGCCTCGAGAGGGACCAATGTGAGTTGTGAAAACTTACAGGACTAGCACGGGTGTCACACCCTAAACTCGCCCCTAGAAGTTTGGGCATGACCACTTCAGTAACGGACACTTAACCTGTTATATATATATCATATGGGGCCTGAACGGAAGCATTAAATATCAAAATTTGACAATAGAGACAAACTCCATTGAGCTACTATTATCATGCCAGGATCATAAACTTTTAAGAGACAAATAAAATCTAAAACATACACCTGAACATCGGTTATATACATACATATATACAGGCCCAGCCCTGTAATTGGGCATATATCAAAAACATTAGAGAACGAAGTGTTGCACACATGTTAACTTTAGGCCAACAACTAGAGTGCAAAACCAAAGTTCGTCAAAACTTCATGAAAATAAGAGCAGCTTCTATTAGGCTTGGACATGGAAAGGTTGACCAAAGAGGACAAGCGTCATGGCTTAGGACTGACCACTTGGTTGGTTACCTACAGAAACAGACATAACATAGGGTGAGCCAAGCTCAGTGAATAGTATGATACATAAATGCACAATTTAAACATAATACATAACAATGCATAAATAAATGCAAAGATCATGTAGTTAATCTGTTCCTGTTTTCATTTCAAATGGCCTTAGGCCCCAATCGTGAGTCATAATGGTTTTAAGCCCTTGAACACATTAACATTAAGCTTTTAAACATAATGGCATATAGCCCCTGTATACATGGCATGAAGCCCTTATCAGAATGGCATAAAGCCCTTATCAGAATGGCATAAAGCCCTTGAAAGATTTGCATGAAAGCCCTTGAAACATATTGGCATTTAAGCCCTTGAAACATTTTGGCATTAAAGCCCTTGAAAGATTGGCATGAAGCCCTTGGACATGCATATATGAACCCAAGAGGTGTCTCACACGGACTCTAGAGGTAACTCACAATATAGCACTTAGTTCCGTGTAGCACTTTGTTTCATTTCATAACAACTTATACGGATGGCTATAAGCCTCATAACTTTCACAGAATGGCTTTCAGCCTCATAACTTTCACATATGTATGGACTCAAGAGGTGTCTCACATGGACTCTAGCGGTGGCTCACAATATAGCACTTAGTTCCAAGTAGCACTTTGTTCCATACCAATAATCATTAGGTCTTACAGACCAAACCATACATGTAATGTCATACCCTGGAAATAAATTCATACATATGCATTATGCTTGAATCATAAATAGAAATCAGAATTCATACTTGCTTATACTTGGCACTGCAATAGTGCTAGCAAATCAATAATAAGTTTTTTTTTTTGTCCGTTCCATAAAGGAATCCCCCAACATTGTGAACTTGTAGTATACTTGAACATGTACATACATAAACTGGTAACATACGTAAACTTGTATCATACTTAACCTTGTAACATACTTAAGCTTGTAACATACTTTAAACTTGTAACATACTTAAACTTGAACATACTTAAACTTGTATCATATTTAAACTTGAACATACTTAAACTTGTAACATATTTAAACTTGAACATACTTAAACTTGTAACATATTTAAACTTGAACATACTTAAACTTGTAACATATTTAAACTTGAACATACTTAAACTTGTAACATATTTAAACTTGAACATACTTAAACTTGTAACATATTTAAACTTGTAACTTAATTATTTGAACCACGGTATTATTACCCCTGGGTAAGGGCCGTGTGCTACGGATGTCATGAATACTTTACATTTATGGACAACTGTTCATTAATTCAAAACGTAACATATCAGAACATAGAGCATTTCTTGTTATATCATGTCATCGTAATACACTTAGCAAAGACAGAACAGTTTACATTCTAACGTGGGTTACATAATGGTATTAAACCTTTGTTTTCATGTCGTAGATTCTAACCGACCTCGGGTCCATACGTAACACAACAAGATAATCTTGGACTCATATAGATATCATTGTTTAAGAATGAACATAAGCTCCATTTATTCTTTAAGAAGAACGTAACATGCTGATAAATAACAGAGGGTTAATACTTGTTATTGATAGAACAAAAGGGTTCCAAAGTCATACCGATGTACGCAAATCTTTCCATAATCATAGAAATTCATATTGATTTTCACTTGTCATAAACGTTGATAACACTTACAAAGAACAGAGTGTTAGTGACAATAATTATCAACGATAATAAGATGTACATTTCTATACTACTACTCACAGTGTTCAGGTGCTTGATCCGCCCCTGTAGCTGACCCTACACAATTCACGTAATTCAAACATAATTCATCATAGTACAACACCATTCAATTCACTATGAGTCAACACAACATAATCCAACAAAGTCAATATCACTTAGTTCATCAACACCAATTGTAATTTAACATAATTCAAAATAAATCTTTGAATTCCATTTCAACATTCCAAAACCGAGTTCATATCATCCATATCATTAATAGATTATTTCCCTAATTTTCTCTTCACATTACAGCATGAATTACAATGTTCATAACATAGTTCATTCGCAAATTTTAAACATAATTTTCAAACATTTCCAAATTCCAATTAAACTTGAACACATATAATTCAATACCTCAATTTCATTAAACTACTTTCAATTTGGGCCAATTCATTAGTTATCATCATTAATCAACCTAGGGTTTCAAGAAAAACCATGAAATTTCAAGAAAAATCCAAATGTCTTAACCCATTATTTTTTTGTTCCAATTTCCTCATTGATTACAAGTCTAAAGTTCATAATCCATCACCTTAACCTAGCAACTACATCCCCAACATTATAAACCCGAAATCCCTCAATCTCAAGTTGGACATAATATGTTCAAAACTATAGATTTTGTATTTATATACTCAAAATACCATAAATCCATCCATGAATGCAAATATTGAAAGGGAATAAGGACTCCTACCTCAAGATTCAAGAAAGAAAAGCAAGCTTTGAGAAGAATCCTCCACAAATTCAAATTTCAATCGGTTGAAAATGTTGACCCTTTCTTGTTCTCAATCCTTGATGCAAGATCCATGGTGGATTTGTTCAGAAAAATAGAGGAAATCAAGGTTTTGGGAGCTAGGGTTTCGGACATGGAAGAGGGGAGAAGAAGAGAGGAAAAGAAAATGTAAGAAATGGGCCAAAAATCTCGTTTTTGAGCTGCTGTCCCGCACAGCCCGCACGTGCGGCTCTGCTTCCAACACAGATGTGAAAACTTCAAACGGGTATAACTCTCTCATCGGGACTCTGTTCTAGGTCGTTCTTGTGTCCAAATTGAAGCCCCAGAAATAAGCTTTCCAATCGTTCTAACCTCACATTCAAATTCAAAGTGTCGAAAAAGAAAAGGGCAAATGAGTGACGGATGATCGCAGAATAACTATCCGAATTAAATTCTTTGGTCCAATCTTACTTTACCATCATACCACCACCTCAAACAATACCCCAAAATAGATAAAAACATTCTCAATTCAAATAGATATAGTTGAATTAAAACACATTAACCCCTAATTAAATAAGGATGACTTTTGGGGTCATTACAACGGGACTCCCAATTTGAAAACTAAGTCGAAAAAGGCACTTTTTTCACACTTAAGCTTGAAATAGGCCATTGAGGCCAAAATCATGTAATAGTCATGAGATGGCCTGGGGAAAACCTTAAACACCTCAAGAGGGACCAATGCAAGTTGTGGAACTTTACAGACGGGACTCCCGGTTTGAAAACTAAGTCAAAAAATACACTTTTTTCACACTTAAGGATTAAAATAATCCATCGGGTGCCAAAATCGTGTAATAGTCACGAGAAGTTCGGGTGAACACCTCAAACGGCTTAGAAGGGACCAATGTAAGTTATCAGAATTTACGGAACTTACGGAACTGGCACGGGACCCCCGGCTTGAAAACTAACTCAAAAAATGCACATTTTACACACTTGAGATTGAAAATAGGCCACGAGGGCCAAAATTGTGTAACAATCACGAGAAAGCCTTTGAAACACCTCAAACACCTTGATAGGGACCAATGTAAGTTGTGAAAACTTACAGAACCAGGACGAGACTCCCAGCTTGAAAACTAAGTCGAAAAAGGCACTTTTTTCACACTTAAGCTTTAAAATAGGAAATCGTAGGCCAAAATCATGTAACAGTCATGAGTAGGCCCAGGGAATAACTCAAACACCTCGGGAGATAGCAATGTAAGTTGTGAATACTTACAGAACTGGCACGGGACTCCCGGTTTGAAAACTACGTCAAAAAATGTAATTTTTTCACACTTAAGGTTGAAAATAGGCCATCGGGGGGCAAAAATCGTGTAACAGTCACGAAAAGGCTCAGGGAAGACCTCAAACACCTCGGGAGGGACCAATATAAGTTAAGGAAACTTACAAAAGTAGCACAGGGCTCCCGACTTGAAAATAGGCCATAGAGGGACAAAATCGTTAAACAATCACGAGAAGGCCCAAGGAACACATCAAATACATCGGGTGGGACCAATTTATGTTGTGAAAACTTATGAAAATAGCACGGGACTCCCGGTTCTAATACTAAGTTAAAAAATGTAGTTTTTTCACACTTAAGGTTGAAAATAGCTCATCGGGGGCCAAAATCGTGTAACTGTCACGAGAAGGCATGGGGAACACCTTAAACACCTCGAGAGGGACGAATGTATGTTGTGTAAACTTACAGAACTAGCACGAGACTCCCAGCTTGAAAACTAAGTCGAAAAAGGCACTTTTTTTCCACACTTAAGCTTGAAAATAGGCCATCAGGGGCCAAAATCGTGTTACAGTTACGAGAAGGCCCGGGGAAAACCTTAAACACCTCGGGAAGGACCAATGTAAGTTCTGAAAACTTACGAAACTGGTACGGGACTCTCGGTTTGAAAACTAAGTCAAAAAATGCATTTTTTCACATTTAAGGTTGAAAATAGGCCATCGGGGGCGAAAATCGTGTAACAGTCATGAGTCGTCCCAGGGAACAGCACAAATACATCGGGAGGAACCAATGTAAGTTGTGAAAACTCACGGAACCAGCATGGGACTCATGGTTTGAAAACTAGGTCAAAAATTGAACGATTCTGACACTTAAGCTTGAAAATAGGCCATAGGGGGACAAAATCGTTTAACAGTCACGAGAAGGCCCAAGGAACACATCAAATACCTTGGGCGGGACCAATTTATTTTGTGAAAACTTACGGAAATAGCACAGGACTCTCAGTTCTAAAACTAAGTTAAAAAATGTAGTTTTTTCACACTTAAGGTAGAAGATAGGTCATCGGGGGCCAAAATCGTGTAATTGTCATGAGAAGGCACATGGAACAATTCAAACACCTCGAGACGGACCAATGTAAGTTGTGGAAACTTACAAAACTAGCACGGGACTCCCTGTTTGAAAACTAAGTCAAAAAGGCACATTTTTCACACTTAAGCTTGAAAATAGGCCATCAGGGGCCAAAATCGGTTAACTATCACGAGAAGACCTAGGGAACACTTCAAACACCTCAAGAGGGACCAATGTAAGTTGTGGAAACTTACAGAACTAGGGCGGGACCCCCGGTTTGAAAACTAAGTGGCAAAAGGCATTTTTTTCACACTTTAGCATGAAAATAAGCTAATGGGGGCCAAAATCGGTTAACAATCATGAGAAGGCCTGGGGAACACCTCAAATACCTCAAGAGGGACCAATGTAAGTTGTGGAAACTTATAGAACTAGCGCGGGACCCCCAGTTTGAAAACTAAATAGAAAAAGACACTTTTTCACATTTAAGCATGAAAATAGTCCATCGGGGTCCAAAATCATGTAACAGTCACGAGAAGGCTTGGGGAACACCTTGGGAGGGAGCATTGTAAGTTGTGGATACTTACAAAACTAGCACGGGACTCCCGTTTTGAAAACTAAGTCAAAAAATGTACTTTTTTCAGCCTTAAGGTTGAAAATAGGCCATCGGGGGCCAAAATCTTGTAACAGGCATGAGAAGGCCCGGGGAACAACTCAAACACCTTGGGATGGACCAATGTAAGTTGTCTAAACTTACGGAACTAGCACGGGACTCTCGGTGTCACAACCCAAACTTACCCCTAAAAGTTCGGGCATGACCCATTCAGAAACAGACATATAACCTGGTATATATAGCATATGGGGCCTTGACGGAAGCACAAAGTATTAGAAGAATACAGAACCAACAAACTCCATTGAGCTATTTCTAACATGCCAGGATCTCATACATTACATGCACCATGATAGGTTGATAGAGTCCAAAAATATTCCTTAGCAGTACTTATACACTAACACATATACAGACCCAGCCCTGTAGTCGGGCATGTAATAAAAAAAAACTGTTGAAGTTATATACATTCAACCTTGGAAAGATAGCCAAGAAGTAAGTTAATTATCTTAATAAACTTCATAAAATAAGTGGCCTCGTAAGTGCTTGGATACACGAAGGTTGACAAAAGAAACCGGGCGTCACAGGTTAGGATTGACCACCGGGTTGGTTGCCTACAGAAACAGACATAACAGAAAGTGAGCCGGGCTCCGTGAATAGTAATACATAATGAAACAATGTTCAACTTGAAACATGACATATATCAATGCCTATGGAATTGCGGAGGTTACAAAGTTAATCTGATTCTGTATTCATCTTATAACGGCCTTAGGCCCAATCTTGAACATAACAGCTTGACATAACACATCCTTAAATCATAATGGCTTGAAGCCCTTGAACATGGTGGCGTAATGCCCTTGAACATAGTGGCACAAGGCCCTTAAACATGGTGGCACAAAGCCCTTGTAACATATGGCACTAAGGCCCTTGAAAGTGTGGCACAAGGCCCTTGTAACTTGTTGGCATTGAAGCCCTTGAAAGTGGCATAAAGCCGTTGAAACCATACTTATACGAACTCAAGAGGTGTCTCACACGGATTCTAGAGGTGGCTCACGTCGTAGCACTTAGTTCTGTGTAGCACTTTGTTTCATATCATGTTAACTTATATTGAATGGCCGTAGGCCCAGAGTCTTATAGAACAAAGGTATTTTATCTTTCCCATTTCATTCTTTACATACTTGGAACATACTTGAGCATTAACATACATACTTGAAACATTAATCATAGTTGCGTACTTGAGACATTAACATAGTCGCGTAAACGAAATGCTAATGAAAATCATTAGTCATATGTAAAGAAGATAATGATACTACTACTCACAGTGTTGCGATGATGTGCTTGTTCCTCTCGGAGTGTGCCCTGCACACATTCAACCCTTACAATTTAGTTTCCTTTTCATATCAAATTACTTTCTATTTTGTTTTACTTCGAAGGAATTTATACATATTAAAAGGCATCAAATACATATTCCGACAACATTAGAGGGTTCTACACGCAAAACGGAGCAAACAATAGTTTTCAGCATGAGCCACACGTGTGGCTGTGAGCCCCGCACGTGCGGCAGTTGGTCCCGCACGTGCGGCCCTGAGGTCCCGCACGTGCCTTTTAGGCAGAACAAAAGCCCCAAAATTGCCTTTCTCCCGCACGTGCGGCCACAACCCCCGCACGTGCTGCAGTACTTCCCGCACGTGCGGCCATGACTCCCGCACGTGCGGCGATTCTGCACTTCCAGTCCGAAATTTACTATAAAAATTCCATTCTTTTAGGAGTGTTTTCAAGACTCTAAATTGAAACTTCTAGGTGCTAAATCAAGGCTAAAAACATATAAATTATAAATACAACACACCAAAATTCATCTAACTTGAATTGGGCTCATGAATATAACTCAATTGATTTGGAGCAAACATAGAAGTTCATCCACATATCATCATTCTTGAAGCTCCTAACTTTATACACACATACATAACACACAAAACATGGCATAAACATGGATATCAATTGATAAATAAGGAGCAAGAGGATGGTCTTAATCAAATAACTTGAATTGGTCCAACATGCACAAATAGTAGGATTATCATATCAAGTCTTCAACATACACATGTTTCCAAACTTTTATCACACTTAGCTCATACCATAGCCAAATCTTACTACTTCAAATTGAGGAGGAGAATTAGACTAGGGAAGTTGAATTCACCTTAGCTTCAATCTCAATTCCTCCTTGCTCTTATCCCCTTTTCCCTTTTCTTCCCAAGAAGATGCTATGGAAATTTGCTAAGTCTTACTCAATGAGGGCTTTATAAGCATATATGTATGTATAGGTTGACGAAGGACAAAAATTTAATCGTTTAAACATCCGAAATTGAAATTGCACAGAAGCGCTTAATATTACTTAAAAATTATGCTGATTACATATGTGAAATCAATTTTAGATAATTAAGCCTCTAAGGCTTCAAATTTCTGATCTAAGCGTTCTCATGTAACAGATACTTTTCTTGTTGAACAGATAGACATCCATAATCATATGGTTTACTTAATTTAAATTTCCCATAGGATTCCACAGTAAGCATTCAAAATCACAAAATAGGATCCGAAAATATAATAAAGAACATGTACGAGGGTCGGGTTATTACACTCTCCCCCCCTTAAATAAGTTTGGTCCTCCAAACTTGTTTTACCTCAGGGTAGAAACAAATGTGGATACTGATGTTGCATTTCTTCTTCTCTTTCCCAAGTTGCGTCGGTTCCGTAATGTTCTTGCCATTCCACTTTTACCATTGGAATTTCTCGGTTTCGTAATTGTTTCACTTGCCGATCCAAAATGCGGATTGGTTTCTCCTCATAAGTTAACTTATCATCGAGTTCAATTTGGTGATGATCAATAACATGAGACGGATCCGCAAGATACCCCCGAAGCATAGAGACATGAAACACATTATGCACTTGACTCATATATGGCGGAAGGGCAACCAGGTAAGCTACCAGACCTACCCTTTCCAAAATTTGAAAGGGACCGACGTAGCGGGGCGTTAACTTCCCCCTTTTCCCGAATCTTGGGTGGCCTTTCATCGGAGTAACTCTTATAAAGACGTGACTGTCCACTTCAAATTCCAAATCTCTCCGTCGGTTACCCGCATAACTTTTTTGTCTACTTTGAGCCATTTTTAATCTTTCCCGAATAACTTTGACTTTTTCAGTTGTCAACTGAACAATTTCAGGCCCTAGCAAGGATTTATCTCCAACTTCAGCCCAACATACGGGAGAACGACACGGTCTTCCATACAAAGCTTCATAGGGTGCCATTGCAATACTTGAGTGGTAACTATTGTTGTATGCGAACTCTACCAGCGGTAAATGGGTTTCCCAACTTTCTTGAAACTCTAGCACACACATCTGTAGCATATCTTCCAGAGTTTGTATCGTTCTCTCGGATTGACCGTAAGTCTGAGGATGGAAAGCTGTGCTGAACTTTAATTCTGTACCCATGGCTTCTTGTAAACTTTGCCAGAATCTGGAAACGAACTTCGGATCCCTATCCGATATAGTCGAGACCGGTACACCATGCAGTCTTACAATTTCATTCACATAAATGACCGCCAGCTTATCTGCATTGTACTGAGTCTTCACTGGTAGAAAGTGGGCGGACTTAGTCAATCGATCGACAATGACCCATATAGAATTCATACCCCGAGGTGTCCGTGGTAATCCCACAACAAAATCCATGGTTAGATGTTCCCACTTCCATTCCGGGATTGGAAGGGGTTGTAATAATCCTGCTGGTCTTTGATGCTCCGCTTTCACTTGCTGACACTGCAAACACTTAGAGACGAACTCTGCAATCTCCTTTTTCATGCTTGGCCACCAAAAATTTTGTTTCAAATCCCAGTACATTTTAGTACTTCCCGGATGCATGGAAAATCTTGAGGCGTGTGCTTCTTCCATTAATTTCCGTTTAAGTTCCAACACATTAGGGACACATACTCGATTTTGAAACTTGAATACCGAATCCACTAAACTGAACCCCGATTGTGGTTTTGTCTCTAACTCATCACATACCTTCTTTAGAATGTCATCCTCCATTTGATGTAACCTAATCTCTTCAAGTAAAGTCGGTTGAGCCATTACTGCTGCTAGGACTGTCTCCTGCCCATGTATCTTGAATTCCACCCTCATTTTATCCAATTCATTTACCAATTCCCTTTGCTCCGTAAACAGGTTGGCCAAATCTCCCATATTTTTCCAACTAAGAGCATCTGCAACCGTGTTGGCCTTACCAGGATGATAATGGATCTGTAAATCATAGTCTTTAATTAACTCTAACCACCGACGCTGCCGCATGTTCAATTCCTTCTGGGTAAAAAGGTACTTAAGGCTTTTGTGGTCGGTGTAAACTTCGCAGGTAGTACCATACAAATAGTGCCGCCATATCTTTAAAGCAAAAACCACCGCCGTGAGCTCAAGATCATGCGTGGGATAATTCTTTTCATGGGGTTTAAGTTGTCGTGAAGCATAGGCGATAACCCTTCCACCTTGCATAAGCACACACCCTAATCCTTTATGGGACGCATCACTGTAAATTACAAACCCTTTGGTGCCAGACGGTAAAGCCAGAACTGGAGCTGAGGTTAATTTCATCTTCAATTCCTGGAAAGCAGATTCCCGCTCTTTTGACCATTCAAATGTAACTCCCTTTTGAGTCAATTGTGTAAGTGGCACAGCAATTTTGGAAAAATCTTGAACAAATCTCCGGTAATAGCCCGCTAACCCCATAAAGCTACGCACTTCGGTCACATTGGTAGGAGTCGGCCATTTCACAATCGCCTCAATTTTGTGTGGATCAACAGAAACTCCTTCCTTTGTGATAACATGCCCAGAAATGCCACCTCGAGTAGCCAGAATTCACATTTCTTTAGCTTTGCATACAATTTCTTTTCCCGGAGGGTTTGGAGAATTAAGCGAAGATGGGTCTCATGAGCTTCCGCATCCTTTGAATAAATGAGGATATCGTCAATAAAGACCACCACAAATTCATCCAAATAGGACTTAAAGACACAGTTCATCAAATCCATAAAAGCTGCTGGGGCGTTAGTAACTCCAAAGGGCATAACCAAAAATTCATAATGACCGTACCGAGTTCGAAAAGCTGTCTTCTCAACATCATCAGCCTTGACTTTTAATTGATGGTATCCAGACCGTAGATCAATCTTAGAAAAGACCTGTGCCCCTTGAAGCTGATCAAATAGGTCATCGATTCTTGGCAATGGATACTTATTCTTGATTGTAACTTTGTTAAGTTCTCTGTAATCGATACAAAGCCGGAGTGTTCCATCCTTCTTCTTTACAAACAAAACTGGTGCACCCCACGGAGATACACTCGGACGAATAAATCCTTTGTCCAATAAATCTTGCAACTGCATTTTCAATTCTTTCATCTCAACTGGTGACATTCTATACGGAGTCTTAGAAATGGGTTGAGTTCCCGGTGCTACTTCAATTGTAAACTCAATTTCACGGTCTATTAACTGCCCTGGTAATTCTTCTGGAATGACGTTCGGAAATTCACAGACAACTGGGATCATGTCGGTATTCCCACTCACCACTTGCCCCTCTAGAACACTGCATAAGTACCCCTGACACCCTTTCTGAATTAATTTACAAGCCCTTGTTGCGGAAATTAAATAAGGTGGAGGAGTCACTCCATGTCCCTGGAAGGTAGACTCTGATTGTCCCGGAGGGTAGAAACTGATTTGTTTAGTCAAACAATCTATAGTTGCACCATATTCACCTAACTAGTCCATTCCCAGAATAATATCAAAATAGGCCATATCAAGAGGTAACAGATTGGCATACACCCGGATATCCCCAAGTTGGAGTTCACAAGTAGCATATATAGAAGTACAAATCATAGGACCTCCCAAAGGTGAAGATACACACAACATATAAGATAGTTTTTCTTCAGTTTTATCTAAATTAGGAGCAAATAGTTTCGACACAAAAGAGTGGGTGGAGCCAGAATCAAATAATACATGAGCGAAATGACCGTGAACGATAAATGTACCTGACACCACTGTTGCCGCATTTTGCACATCTCCCGGAACCAATGCGAACACCCTACCTTGTCTCGCAGTGTCTTTATTATTAGTAGGTTTAACAGTTGTCTTGGTGTTGGAAGTTGGCGCAGACCCCGCAGAACTTGTAGTGGTTCTATTATTACTTTGTTGATTTCTTTGAGGGCAATCCTTGATCAAATGACCCGTCTTACCACACTGAAAACAGGCTCTAGACTTCCGATAGCACGTTCCACGATGCTTCTTCCCACATTCCAGACAAGTCGGTATTGAATCCTGACTAAGGGTAGAAGTATTTGAACTCCCTAAAGTCTGCTTCTTGTTTGGTGGAGTGGGTGATCCCTTCGACCATTGAGTATTTTGCCTCTTCCCTTTCCATTCTGAGATTCGACTCTGAGTAGCGAGATTCCCTTCCGCTATAACGGCTCTCTCCAACACATCAACGTAAGTAGGTAACTTCAACATGTTGACCTTATCCAGGATAGCACTCCGCAATCCCCCTTCAAATTTACGCGCCTTCTTATAATCCGTGTCCACCATATGAGGTGCAAACCGAGCTAATTCCGCAAATTGGGCTTCATATTCGGCGACGATTTTGTTCCCTTGCCTGAGAGTTTCGAATTCTATTACCTTCTTATCCCGCATGCTTTGAGGGAAGTACTTGTCATAAAACAATTCTAAGAATCTGTCCCATGTCAATCCTTGGTGTACAGTTCTCGTAAGCATCCACCATCTGCGTGCCTCATCCTCAAGAGTAAAGGCAGCCAGTTGCACCTTTTGAGCTTCTGTGCAGGGAAAGACTTCGAATAACTTCTCTATTCCCAACACCCACGCCTCAGCTTTCATTGGTTCTATTCCTCCTTTAAAGGATGGTGGTTTCATCTTTTTAAATTCCTTAGTAAGGGTGATAGTCCGATCTTCAGCATGGAAATCTTGTACTGCCGGTGGAGGTACCGGTGGTGGGGGTGGTTGTTGTGGCTGTTGCTGTTGTTGCCGTAGGGTCTCCGCCATTTCCATAATCATTCTCTCCATTCTATCCAGCCGTGCAGAAGTAGCATCTTCCGTATCTTCTGTCCTTGTTCTCACCATAGCCTACACAATAATCATTTATACATAATAGACATATTTCAAAAGTGTTAGCATTATCAGAGTAGACTTAATGTTGCCATCGCTCTTTCATATATTTTTAGGATGTCATGCAAGATGCCTAAAACTTTTCTAGACATCCTAAAGCTCAATGGTTCCGTGGGTGAGATAGCAACTCGTGCTCTGATACCACTTGTCACAACCCAAACTTGCCCCTAAAAGTTCGGGCATGACCCATTCAAAAACAGACATATAACCTGGTATATATAGCATATGGGGCCTTGACGGAAGCACAAAGTATTAGAAGAATACAAAACCAACAAACTCTATTGAGCTATTTCTAACATGCCAGGATCTCATACATTACATGCACCATGATAGGTTGATAGAGTCCAAAAATATTCCTTAGCAGTACTTATACACAAACACATATACAGACCCAGCCCTGTAGTCGGGCATGCAATAAAAAAAAACTGTTGAAGTTATATACATTCAACCTTGGAAAGATAGCCAAGAAGTAAGCTAATTATCTTAATAAACTTCATAAAATAAGTGGCCTCGTAAGTGCTTGGATACACGAAGGTTGACAAAAGAAACCGGGCGTCACAGGCTAGGATTGACCACCGGGTTGGTTGCCTACAGAAACAGACATAACAGAAAGTGAGCCGGGCTCCGTGAATAGTAATACATAATGAAACAATGTTCAACTTGAAACATGACATATATCAATGCCTATGGAATTGCGGAGGTTACAAAGTTAATCTGATTCTGTATTCATCTTATAACGGCCTTAGGCCCAATCTTGAACATAACAGCTTGACATAACACATTCTTAAATCATAATGGCTTGAAGCCCTTGAACATGGTGGCGTAATGCCCTTGAACATAGTGGCACAAGGCCCTTAAACATGGTGGCACAAAGCCCTTGTAACATATGGTACTAAGGCCCTTGAAAGTGTGGCACAAGGCCCTTGTAACTTGTTGGCATTGAAGCCCTTGAAAGTGGCATAAAGCCCTTGAAACCATACTTATATGAACTCAAGAGGTGTCTCACACGGATTCTAGAGGTGGCTCACGTCGTAGCACTTAGTTCCGTGTAGCACTTTGTTTCATATCATGTTAACTTATATTGAATGGCCGTAGGCCCAGAGTCTTATAGAACAAAGGTATTTTATCTTTCCCATTTCAGTCTTTACATACTTGGAACATACTTGAGCATTAACATACATACTTGAAACATTAATCATAGTTGCGTACTTGAGACATTAACATAGTCGCGTAAACGAAATGCTAATGAAAATCATTAGTCATATGTAAAGAAGATAATGATACTACTACTCACAGTGTTGCGATGATGTGCTTGTTCCTCTCGGAGTGTGCCCTGCACACATTCAACCCTTACAATTTAGTTTCCTTTTCATATCAAATTACTTTCTGTTTTGTTTTACTTCGAAGGAATTTATACATATTAAAAGGCATCAAATACATATTCTGACAACATTAGAGGGTTCTACACGCAAAACGGAGCAAACAGTATTTTTCAGCATAAGCTGCACGTGCGGCTGTGAGCCCCGCACGTGCGGCAATTGGCCCCGCACGTGCGGCCCTGAGGTCCCGCACGTGCCTTTTAGGCAGAACAAAAGCCCCAAAATTGCCTTTCTCCCGCACATGCGGCCACAACCCCCGCACGTGCGATAGCACTTCCCGCACGTGCGGCCATGACTCCCGCACGTGCGGCGATTTTGCACTTCCAGTCCGAAATTTGCTATAAAAATTCCATTCTTTTAGGAGTGTTTTCAAGACTCTAAATTGAAACTTCTAGGTGCTAAATCAAGGCTAAAAACATATAAATTATAAATACAACACACCAAAATTCATCTAACTTGAATTGGGCTCATGAATATAACTCAATTGATTTGGAGCAAACATAGAAGTTCATCCACATATCATCATTCTTGAAGCTCCTAACTTTATACACACATACATAACACACAAAACATGGCATAAACATGGATATCAATTGATAAATAAGGAGCAAGAGGATGGTCTTAATCAAATAACTTGAATTGGTCCAACATGCACAAATAGTAGGATTATCATATCAAGTCTTCAACATACACATGTTTCCAAACTTTTATCACACTTAGCTCATACCATAGCCAAATCTTACTACTTCAAATTGAGGAGGAGAATTAGACTAGGGAAGTTGAATTCACCTTAGCTTCAACCTCAATTCCTCCTTGCTCTTATCCCCTTTTCCCTTTTCTTCCCAAGAAGATGCTATGGAAATTTGCTAAGTCTTACTCAATGAGGGCTTTATAAGCATATATGTATGTATAGGTTGACTAAGGACAAAAATTTAATCATTTAAACATCCGAAATTGAAATTGCACAGAAGCGCTTAATATTACTTAAAAATTATGCTGATTACATATGTGAAATCAATTTCAGATAATTAAGCCTCTAAGGCTTCAAATTTCTGATCTAAGGGTTCTCATGTAACAGATACTTTTCTTGTTGAACAGATAGACATCCATAATCATATGGTTTACTTAATTTAAATTTCCCATAGGATTCCACAGTAAGCATTCAAAATCACAAAATAGGATCCGAAAATATAATAAAGAACATGTACGAGGGTCGGGTTATTACACTCGGTTTGAAAACTAAGTCAAAAAATGCATTTTTTTCACACTTAAGGTTGAAAATAGGCCATCGGGGGCCAATATCGTGTAACAGTCACGAGAAGGCCCGATGAACACCTCAAACACCTCAGGAGGGAGCAATGTGAGTTGTCCAAATTTACAGAATTGGCACGGGACTCCCGGTTTGAAAACTAAGTCAAAAAATGGACTTTTTTCACACTTAAGGTTGAAAATATGCCATTGGGGGCCAAAATTGTGTAACAGTCACGAGAAGGCCCAGGGAACACTTCAAAAACCTTGGAAGGGAGCAATGTAAGTTGGGAAAACTTATGGAACAAATATGGGACACCCGGTTTTAAAACTAAGTCGAAAAATGCACTTTTTTTAAGACTTAAGCTTGAAAATATGCCATCGGCATCCAAAATAGTGTAACAGTCACGAGAAGGCCGGGGAACACCTCAAACACCTCGGGAAGGACCAATGTAAGTTGTAAAAACTTACAGAACTAGCATGGGACTCCCGATTTGAAAACTAAGTCAAAAAATACACTTTTTTCACACTTAAGTTTGAAAAAAGGCCATCGGTGGCCAAAATCGTGTAATAGTCACGAGAAGTGCCGGGGAACACTCAAACACCTCGGGAGGTACCAATGTAAGTTGCTGAAACTTACGGAACAAGCACAAGACTGCCGGTTTAAAAACTAAGTCCAAAAAGGCACTTTTCTCACATTTAAGCTTGAAAATAGGCCATCGGGGTCCCAAAATCGTGTAATAGTCACGAGAAAGCCCCGAGAACACATCAAATACCCCGGGAGGGACCAATGTAAGTTGTTGAAACTTACGGAATTAGCATGGGATTCCCAGTTTGAAAACTAAGTCAAAAAATGCACTTTTATCACACTTAAGATTGAAAATAGGCCATCGGGGGCCAAAATTGTGTAACAGTCACGAGAAGACCCGGGGAACACTTCAAACATCTCGGGAGGGAGCAATATAAGTTGTGGAAACTTACGAAAGTAGCACGAGTGTCACACCCCAAACTCGCCCCTAAAAGTTCGGGCATGACCCATACAGAAACGGACACTTAACCTGATATACATATCATATGGGGCCTGAACGGAAGCATTTAATATAATAAAATAACACAGAAAAGCATCCATTGAGCTAAACCTAACATGCCAGGATCACATTCGTGAGAGTCATTTATTTTTAGACATACCCATACACATACATGACCGCATGAACAAACATTGGTATAGAAAGGGATCATATACATACATTTTAACCTTAGGTAAATAATTAAAGTGCAAGCCAAAATCTTAACAAACTTGACATAAATGCATAGACTTGGTCTGGGAGCCTGGGCATACTGAGGTTGACAACTGAAGGGTGAGCTTCAAGGGTTAAGACGGACTCCGAAAGTGATTACCTACAGAACATACATAATATAAAGTGAGAGAAGCTCAGTGAATAATAGTACATAAACGATTCAATGCTCAACTTGAATTATAATACATATAAATGCATATATAAATAATGAGGCATAAGGTTAATTGATTCTATATTAATTCTTGAATGGCCTAAGGCCCAGTCTTGAAACATATTGACTTGAAACATAACATCTTGGAACATAATGGCTTTAAGCCCTTGAAAAAAGTGGCGATAGCCCTTGAACATATTAGCATTAAACTTTAAACATGGTGGCATATAGCCCTTGTACATATTAGCATTAAACTTTTAAACATGGTGGCATATAGCCCTTGTACATATGGCATGAAGCCCTTGAAAAGTTGGCATAAAGCCCTTGAAAAGTTTGGCACGAGGCCCTTGAACATGTGGCACGAGGCCCTTGAAACATGTGTGTATGAATTCAAGAGGTGTCTCACACAGACTCTAGAGGTGACTCACTCCGTAGTACTTAGTTCCGTGTAGCACTTTGTTTCATATTAATAATAACTTATCCGGAATGGCCATAGGCCTCATAACTTGCACAAATGTATGGACTCAAGAGGTGGCTCGTACGGATTCTAGAGGTGACTCGCATTGCAGCACTTAGTTCCGTACAGCACTTTGCTCCATACCGAAAATACATAATGGCCTCTGGCCTCATAGATCATATAGAATGGCCATAGGCCCAGATTGGCTATAAGCCTCATTCATATATGTATGGACTCAAGAGGTGGCTCACATGGACTCTAGAGGTGGCTCACAATGTAGCACTTAGTTCCAAGTAGCACTTTGTTTCATACCAGTAATTAACAGGTTTTACAGACCAACCATACATATCATGTTATATCATAAACGGAAACAAATTCATACATATGCATTATGCTTAATTCATGAACAAAAATTAGAATTCTAACTTAATTATACCTGGCTCTTCAATAGTGCTAACAAGTCCATATAAAGCATCCTTGTTCCTCGGTACTAAAAACTTGTAATATCCTAGAACTTATAACATACGTAAACTTGTAACAGGCTTAAACTTGTAAACTTGTAACAGGCTTAAACTTGTAAACTTGTAACATACGTAAACTTGTACCATACTTAAACTTGGAACATATATAAACTTGTACCATACTTGAACTTGTAACATGCGTATACTTGTAACATACATGAGCTTATAACATACTTGGACTTGTAACATACATGAACTTATAACATACTTGGACTTGTAACTTTCACAAACTTGTAACCTTCTTGAGCTTGTAACATTCTTGACTTATAGCATACGTAAACTTGTAACTTAATTATTTGAACCACGGTATTATTACCCCCGGGTAAGGGCCTTGTGCTAAAGATGATGTGAATACTTCTACATATATGAATAATCGTTCATTAAGTTATAACGTAACATATCAGAAAACAGAGCATTTCTTGTTATGTTGCGTCATTATTGTGCGCTTAACAAAATAGAATAATTCATATTCTTATGTGGGTCACATAATGATGTTAAACTTTTGCATTCATGTCGTAGATTCCGAATAACTTCGAATTCATATGTAACACAACAAAATAACTACAAATTCGTATGGATTCACATAACTTTCCAATTATTCTGATTCTTCAAAGATGAACATAAGTTCCACTAATTCTTTAAGAAATAACATAGTATGCTTATAAATAACAAAGGGTTAATATTCGTCATTAACAGAACAAGGATTCCAAAATCATACCGACGTACGCGAATCTTTCAGCATTCATGTAAGTTCACATTGATTTCCAATTGTCATAAATGTTCGTATAATACTTACAAAGAACAGAGCATTAGTGACAATAATTATCAACAATAGATAAAATGTACATTTTTTTTGTACTACTACTCACAGTGCTACAACGGAGTGCTTGTCCCTCCTGAAGTGTGCCCTGTACACATATATAACTTAGTCATTAGTTCTTTTTTCTTTCCTTCATTATTCTTCACAAGCCCACCATTAAGCATCCATTTATACTACAATTTCCTCCATCTCAATATATATATATCTATAAATAGAAGATTACCATTCTTGCAAACACAGTATGGAACTTATAATCAATCACTTTGATTTCAAGATAGAAAAGAATTGTATGGACATCCTCCACATTTTTCCAAAAATCCCTGAATGTCTAGGGTTTTCACCCAAAAACCAAACATTTCCTATCTACATAAAGAAACTCCATTAAATCATTCTCTTGATTTTAATAACTAAGCAAGCCCACAAGTATTTAGCAAAATAATTTGGGATGAAACCCATTTCGGAAAACTCCACATTTTAGGTCACAAAAATTAAAATCAACATAGTCAATACCATCTCACATAATCAACACAATTCAACATAAACAACATGATTCAACTCAACATCATTAAATATAATTCAACATAATTCAAACTAAATCCTTGAATCCCATTTCGACATTCCACAACCAAGTTCATGTCATCCCTATCCTTAATAAATTATTTCCCCAATTTTTTCCTTTACATTAAAGCATGAATTACAACATTCATAACAAAGTTCATTCGCAAATTTTAAACATAATTTTCAAACATTTCCAAATTCTAATTAAACTTGAACACATATAATTCAATACCTCAATTTCATTATTCTACTTTCGATTTGGGCCAAATCATTGGGTATCATCATTAATCAACCTAGGGTTTCAAGAAAAATGAGGATTTTTAACAAAAATTCACACTTCTTAAATCACCACTTTTAATTCCAATTTTCCCAATGATTCTACATCTAGGATTCACAATTCATCATTTTAACCCATCAATTTAACTTCCAACATCTCAAACTCTAAATCCCCAAATCTCATAATATGCCTTAGATGATAAAAATGAAGATTTTTGCATTAATATAATGAAGTTACCATAAATCTATCCATAGATGTAAGTATTGAGGAGATTTAGAACCCCTACCTCGAAGAACAAACAAAGGAGCGAGCTTGGATGAGATTCCACCTCAATTTCGAAATTCAATCGGTTGGAAATGTTGACCCTTTCTTGTTCTCCATCCTTGATACAAGATCCATGGAGGATTTGTTGATAAAAGTGGTGGAAATTAAGGTTTTGGAAGCTAGGGTTTCGGACATGGAAGAAGGGAGAAGAAGAGAGGAAAAGAAATTGCAAGAAATGGTCCAAAAATCCCGTTTTTAGAGCTGCTGTCCCGCACAGACCGCACGTGCGGCGCTATTCCCCGCACGTGCGGCTCTGCTTTCAGCACAGATGTGAAAACTTCAAACGGGTATAACTTTCTCATCGGGACTCCGTTCTAGGTCGTTCTTGTGTCCAAATCGAAGCCCCGGAAATAATCTTTCCAATGGTTCTAACCTCACATTCAAATTCAAAGTGTGGAAAAAGAAAAGGACAAATGAATGACGGCTGATCGTAAGTTAACTATTCGAATTAAAGTTTTTGGTCCAATCTTACTTTACCATCATATTACCACCTCAAGCAACACCCCAAAATAAAATGAGGGGGTTCCAAACATACCAATAAAAATGTCAAAAATGAACCCACGTGTCTCCTTATTCAACAGATATGAATCCATAGTTATAAGGTTCACTTACTTAAATTTAATTCCACGTGACATTTCATAATAAGCATATAAATACACATAATGAGGGACTGAAAATATATCGGGAACACATACGAGGGTTGGGTTATTACAACGAGACTCCCAATTTTAAAACTAAGTCGAAAAAGGTACTTTTTCATACTTAAACTTCAAATAAGCCATCGGAGGCCAAAATCGTGTAACAGTCACGAGAAGGCCCGGAGAACAACTAAAACATATCGGGAGGGAGCAATGTAAGGTTTGAAAACTTACGGAACTAGCACGGGACCCCCGGCTTGAAAATTAACTCAAAAAATGCACTTTTTACACACTTAGGTCACGTTTGTTTGGCGGATTAGGTTGGATGGGATTGTTAGTGAAAGGATTGTTAGTGAAGGGATTGTTAATGTGGGGATTGATAGTGAGGGGATTAAGTAAAAGTGTGTTTATTTTGATGATAGTGTGAGAGATAATTAGTGATGGGATTGTTAAATTATTTTTGTATAAAATAAATAAATAAATTATTTATATATTAAAAAAAATTAAAACAAATATTAAAGTAAACAAGCGCACTTAGTAAAAAAAATGAAATTAAAAAAACAATTTTTTTATATAAAATAGATTCAACCCCCTCACTATTTTCCTAATCCCACCCAAAATCTACTCAAACTAATCCCCCTGTGTGAGGGTATTCATAGTCTCATGGGACTACTAGTCCTCTCCTATTTTTTCCAACCAAACATGGGCTACGTAGGGCCCACAGGATTGGTAGTCCAATCCCCCCACCTATGGAGCCAAACAAACATGGCCTTAAGATTAAAAATAGGCCGTCGAGGGCCAAAATTGTGTAACAATCACGAGAAGGCTTGTGAAACACCTCAAACACCTTGAGAGGGACCGATTTAAGTTGTGGAAACTTACCGAACCAGGACGGGACTCCCGACTTGAAAACTAAGTCGAAAAAGACACTTTTTTCACACTTAAGCTTTAAAATAGGAAATTGGGGGCCAAAATCATGTAACAGTCCCGAGAAGGCCCGGGGAACAACTCAAACACCTCGGGAGGGAGAAATGTAAGTTGTGAAAACTTACGGAATTGGCACGGGACTCCCGGTTTGAAAACTATGTCAAAAATGCAATTTTTTCACACTTAAGCTTGAAAATAGGCCATCGGGGGAAAAAATTGTGTAAAAGCCAAGAAAAGGCCCGTGGCACACCTCAAACACCTCGGGAGGGACTAATGTAGGTTGTGGAAACTTACGGAACTGGCACGGGACTCCCGATTTGAAACTAAGTCAAAAAATGCACTTTTTTCAAACTTAAGCTTGAAAAATAGGCCATCGGGGGCCAAAATTCGGTAACAGTCATGTGAAGGCTCAAGGAACACCTCAAACACCTCGAGGGGGGCCAATATAAGTTGTGGAAACTTACCGAACTAGCACGGGACTCCCGATATGAAAACTAAGTCAAAAAAAGATAATTTTTCAAACTTAAGGTTGAAAATAGGCTATCGGGGGCCAAAATCGTGTAACAGTCATGAGAAGGCCCGGGAACAACTCAAACACCTTGGGAGAGACCAATATAGGTTTTGGAAACATACAGAACTGCCACGGGATTCCCGGTTTGAAAACTAAGTTCAAAAAGGCATTTTCTTCACACTTAAGCTTGAAAATAGGACATCAGGGCCAAAATCGTGTAACAGTCACGAGAAGGCCCCGGGAACACATCAATCACCTCTGGAGGGACCAATGTAAGTTGTGTGTAATAACCCGGCCCTCATCTATGATTCTGGTATACTTTCAGTTCCCTTATTCTGTATATTTATATGCTTATTGTGAAATTCCATGTGGAATTACGGTTACGTAAGTGAATCCCATGTTTAAGGATGTCTATCTGTTGAACAAGAAAAGTATCTGTTACATGTAGAATGTTTGAAGCAGAAATTGGAAGCCTTAGGGGCTTAATTATCTGAAATTGATTTTATATATGTGCTCAGCATATTTTTTTTAAGTAATATTAAATGTTTCTGTGAAATTTCAATTTGGGATGCTTAAACGATTGATTTTCGTCCTATTCAACTTTTTATTTTATATTATATATATGTATGCATATGCTAGCTCTTTGACTTGGGACCCTTATATCAATATTTCCTGAGAGAGAGAGAGAGTTAGAGAGGAGGAGGGTTTGTGAGGGAGATCATCAAGGAAGAAGATTGAGGAATTAAAGGGGTTATAAAGATTTTAATGTAAGGTATGTGTAATTCATTCTAATTGGTTCCTCTATTTGATAATTAAGTAGGAAGTTCTTTATGTTGTACAAGTTAGGGTTTATGTTATGGAACAAGTATGTGGTGAATGATTAATTAGAATCATGTTTCTTGAGCTCATGTAGCTAAATGATCATGTGTGTATATATGTCTATGTATGTGAAGATGGGAATGTTATGAAGTTAAGTTGTGTTTGTGAGTTAAGATCAAAGCAAATTGTATGAAGATTGATTTATGTTATAGCTCCTATTTACATGATGGTAAAGTAAGATTGGACCAAAAACTTTAATTCGAACATTTCGCCTACGATCAGCCGTCACTCTTTTGCCTTTTTCTTTTTCCACACTTTTAATTTAGATGTGAAACTAGAACCATTGGAAAGATTATTTATGGGGCTTCAATTTGGACATAAGAACGACTTAAAACAGAGTCCAGATGACAGAGTTACACCCGTTTGAAGTTTTCACATCTGTGCTGGAAGCAGGTCCGCACGTGCGGGGATAACGGCGCACGTGCGGGACTGTGCGGGATAGCAGCTCAAAAACGTGATTTTTGGACCATTTCTTACATTTTCTTTTCCTCTCTTCTTCTCCCCTCCTCCATGTCCGAAACCCTAGCCCCCAAAACCTTGATTTCCTCCACTTTTATTGACAATCCACCATGGTTCTTGCATCAAGGATGGAGAACAAGAGAAGATCAACATTTTCTACCGATTGTATTTCGAAATTTTGGAGGAATCTCATCAAGCTTGCTCCTTTGTTTGATTCTTGAGGTAGGGGTTCTATTATTGGGTTTAGATTATGGTTTATGGATGATGGACCTAGGGTGTATAATAAATGGGAAGATTGGAACAAAAAGTAATGGGTTAAGAAATTTGGATTGTTCTTGAAATTTCTAGATTTTTCTTGAAACCCTAGGTTGATTTTTGATGATAATCAATGATTTAGCCCAAATTGAGAGTTGAATCATGAAATTGGTAGGTTGAATTATATATGTACAAGTTTAATTGGAATTTGGTTTTGTTTGGAAATCATGTTTAAAATTTGCGAATGAACTTTGTTATGAGCAATGTAAATCATGTTATAATGAGAAAGGAAATTGGGGGAATTGATTTGTTAATGATATAAATGACATAAACTCGGCTATGGAATGTGGAAATGGGATTTAAGAATTCCTCTTGAATTATGTTGAATTATATTTAATGATGTTGAGTTGAATCATGTTGTTTATGTTGAATTGTGGTGATTATGTCGGATGGTATTGACTATGTTGATTTTGATTTTTGTGACCTAAAATGTGGAGTTTTCCGGAATGGGTTTAATCCCAAATTATTTTGCTAAATACTTGTGGGCTTGCTTAGTTATTAAAATCAAAAGAATGATTTAATGGAGTTTCTTTATGGAGATAGGAAATGTTTGGTTTTTGCTGAAAACCCTGGACATTCAGGGATTTTTGGAAAAATGTGGAAGATGTCCATACAATTCATTTCTATCTTGAAATCGAAGTGATTGATTATAAATTCCATAATGTGTTTGCAAGAATGGTAATCTTCTATTTATATATATATTGAGATGGAGGAAATTGTAGTATAAATGGATGCTTAATGGTGGGCTTGTGAAGAATAATAAAGGAAAGAAAAAAAAAAAAAAGAACTAATGACTAAGTTATATATGTGTACAGGGCACACTTCAGGAGGGGCAAGCACTAAGTTGTAGCACTGTCAGTAGTAGTACTATAGTCGTACGTTCAATTATCGTTAATGATTTTCATTGTTAAGATTATGTTCCTTGCAAGTAATTAAGTTAACATTATGTTGATTGGGAAATCTAGAGGCATTGGTGAGCAGTACATTCTGTTTACTGATGACGATGAATACTAACATTCTGCTATTTACAAGATAGCTTACGAACAAATGGAACGTATAAGCAATATGGAACTATGGTATCCATGTATCTCTGAACCCATTCAATCGGTAAAATGTGCTTACCTTTTTGTTAATAATTATCAGGAATGTCCTGTTAAACTTAAGTCAACTATGTTAACATATATAAATGATCAAACAAAAGTGTATGCTTCTATATGCTACCGATGAATAGATCAAGTGAACTACGCCATTCTTAATGAATAATTAGCTAAGACCACAGATTGTTTTATACGTTAATACTAGCTAAGTATTATGATGAACAACGGATTGACTAACGGATGGCTCAACCTAAAGACAAAATTAAATATCGATGACCTTGTCATGTAACCCACATTATGATGTAACCTGTTCTGTCTTTGCTAAGTGTACTGTAATGACATGATATAACAAGAAATGTTCTATGTTCTAATATGTTACGTTTTGAATTAATGAACAGTTGGCCATATATGTAAAGTATTCATGACATCCGTAGCACACGACCCTTACCCGGGGGTAATAATACCGTGTTTTCAAGTATGATTTCAAGTATGTTACAAGTTTACATATGTTATAAGTTCTCAGTATCGGGGGATTCCTCTCATGGAACTAACAAATATGCTTTATATTGATTTGTTAGCGCTATCGAAGTGCCAAGTATAATCAAGTATGAATTCCGATTTCTGTTTATGATTCAGGTATAATGCATATGTATGAATTTGTTTCTGTTTATGGTATGACATGATATGAATGGTTTGGTTTGTAAGACCTATTAATTACTGGTATGGAACAAAGTGCTACTTGGAACTAAGTGCTACATTGTGAGCCACCTCTAGAGTCCATGTGAGACACCTCTTAAATTCATACAATCTTTCAAGGGATTTATGCCAACTTTTCAAGGGCTTAATGCCAATCCTTCAAGGGCTTCATGCCAACATTTCAAGGGCTTTATGCCAACCTTTCAAGGGTTTCATGCCAACTTTTCAAGGGCTTTATGCCAACCTTTCAAGGGCTTATTGCTAATATATTTAAAGGCTTAATGTCGATACGTTCAAGGGCTCAATGCCAACATGTTTAAGGGCTTCTGCCATAAGTTCAAGGGCTATATGCCATGCTACTACATTCAAGGGCTTATGCCACTCTGTACAAGGGCTTCAAGCCGCTATGTTTCAAGATATTATGTTTGAAGCCATTATTTTTCAACACTGGGCCTAAGGCCGTTATGAAATTAGTACAAAATCAATTAACCTTATGTCCTCTTATTTATGTATGCATTGAAATGTTTTATAATTGAAGTTGGGTATTGAATTGTTATGTACTATTATTCACTGAGCTTCGCTCACTTTGTGTTATGTCTATTCTGTAGGTAATCACTTGGGAGTCCATCTTAACCCTTAATGCTCACCTTTCAGTTGTCAACCTCAGTATGCCCAGGCTCCCAAACCAAGCTCATGCATTTATGTGAAGTTTTGTTAAAAAATTTAGTTTGCACTTTAATTATTTATCTAAGGTGAAGATGTATGTATGTAACCCCTTTCTTTACCAATGTTCGGTTATACACTCAATTATGTATATGGGTATGTATTTAGATAAATAACTCTCATGTATGTGATCCTGGCATGTTAGTTTTAGCTCAATGGATGTTATTCTATGTTACTTTGTACTATTAAATGCTTCCGTTCAGGCCCCATATAGTATGTGTATCAGGTTAAGTGTCCATTTCTGCATAGGTTATGCCCGAACTTTTAGGAGCGAGTTTGGGATGTGACATTGTGGAACCATACGGAACTAGCACGGGACTAGCGGTATGAAAACTAAGTCAAAAAATGCACTTTTTTCACATTTAAGGTTGAAAATAGGCCATCGGGGGCCAAAATTGTGTAACAGTCCCAAGAAGGCCCAAGGAACACCTCAAACACCTCGAGAGGGACCTATCTAAGTTGTGGAAACTTACAGAATTAGCACTGGACTTCCGATTATAAAACTAAGTCGAAAAAGGAACTTTTTTCACACTTTAGCTTGAAAATAGGCATTCGGATGCCAAAATCATGTAACAATCATGAGAATGCTCGGGGAACACCTTAAACACCTCAGGAGGGAACAATGTAAGTTATGGAAACTTACGGAATTGGCACGTGACTCCTAGTTTGAAAACTAAGTCAAAAAATGCACTTTTTTTTCACACTTAAGGTTGAAAATAGGTTATCGGCGGCCAAAATAGTGTAACAGTCACGAGAAGGCCTGGGGAACACCTCAATCACCATGGGAGGGACTAATGTAAGTTGTGGAAACTTACGGAACTGGCACAGGACTCTCGGTTTGAAAACTATGTAAAAAAATGCACTTTTTTCACACTTAAGGTTGAAAAAAAGCCATCGAGGGCCAAAATCGTGTAACAGACACGAGAAGGCCCGAGGAACACCTCAAACAGCTCAGGAGGGAAGAATGTATGTTGTGGAAACTTACGGAACTAGCACGGGAATCCCGGTTTGAAAACTAAGTCCAAAAAGGCACTTTTTATACACTTAAGTATGAAAATAGGCCATCGGGGGTCAAAATCGTGTAACAGTAACGAGAAGGCCCAGGGAATACATAAAACACCTTGGGAGGGACCAACATAAGTTGTGGAAACTTACGAAACTAGCACGAGACTCCTGGCTTGAAAACTAATTCAGAAAATACACTTTTTTCACACTTAAGCGTGGAAATAGGCCATCGGGGGCCAAAATTATGTAACAGTAATGAGAATGCCCATGGAAAACCTCAAACACCTCGACAGGCAGACGCAAAATTATTCTTTTATTTTATTCACCCAAAAAAGAGAACAATGTAGGTTTTGAAAACTTACAGAACTTGCACGAGACTTCTGGTTTGAAAACTATGTCCAAAAAGGCACTTTCCCCACACTTAAGCTTGAAAATAGGCCATCGGGGGCCAAAACAGTGTAACAGTCATGAGAAGGCCCCGGGAACATATCAAACACCTCATTAGGGAGTTCCAGTTTTGAAAACTAAGTTAAAAAATGTAATTTTTATCACACTTGTGCTTGAAAATTGTCCATCTGGGGCCAAAATAGTGTAGCAGTCTCGAGAAGGCAAGGGAAATGCCTGAAACACCTCGGGAGGGACCAACGTAAGTTTTGAAAACTTACAGAACTAGCACGGGACTCCCCGTTCGAAATCTATGTCAAAAATTGCACTTTTTTCAAACTTAAGCTTGAAAATAGGCCATCGGCGGCCAAAATGGTGTAACAGTCAGGAGAAGGCCCGGGGAACACCTCAAACACCTCAGGAGGGACCAATGTAAGTTGTGGAATCTTACACAACTAGCACGGCACCCCCAGCTTGAATAGTAACTCAAAAAATGCACTTTTTACACACTTAAGATAGAAAATAGGCCATTGAGGGCCAAAACTGTATAAAAGTCACGAGAAGGCCCAGGGAACAACTCAAACACCTTGGGAGAGAGCAATGTAAGTTGTGAATACTTACGGAACTGGCACGGGACTCCCGGTTTGAAAAGTACGTCAAAAAATGCAATTTTTTCACACTTAAGGTTGAAAATAGGTCATTGGGGGCAAAAATCATGTAAAAGTCACGAAAAGGCCCGGGGAAGACCTCAAACACCTCGGGAGGGACCAATGCAAGTTGGGGAAACTTCCGAAAGTAGCACCGGACTCCTGGTTTGAAAACTGAGTAAAAAAAGGAACGTTTCTGACACTTAAGCTTGAAAATAGGCGATAGGGGAACACAATCGTTTAACAGTCACGAGAAGGCCCAAGGAACACATCAAACACCTCGGGCGGGACCAATTTATGTTGTGAAACTTATAGAACTAGCACGAGACTCCCGGTTCTAAAACTAAGTTAAAAAATATACATTTTTCACACTTAAGGTTAAAAATATGTCATCGGGGGCCAAAATTGTGTAACTGTCACGAGAAGGCACATGGAACACCTCAAACACCTTGAGATGGACCAATGTAAGTTGTGGAAACTTAAAAAACTAGCACAAGACTCCCTATTTGAAAAGTAAGTCAAAAAGGCACATTTTTCACACTTAAACTTGAAAATAGGCCATCGGGGGCCAAAATTGGTTAACTGTCATGAGAAAACTCGGGGAACACCTCAAACACCTCGAGAGGTACCAATGTAAGTTATGAAAACTTACAAAACTAGCGCGGGACCCCCGATTTGAAACCTAAGTCGAAAAAGGCTTTTTTTTCATACTTAAGCTTGAAAATAGGCCATCGGGGGCCAAAATAGGTTAACAGTCACGAGAAGGCTTGGGGAAGACATCAAACACCTCGAGAGGGACCAATGTAAGTTGTGGAAACTTACAGAACTAGCGCGGGAGCCCCAGTTTTAAAACTAAGTAGAAAAAGTCACTTTTTTACACTTAAGCATGAAAATAGTCCATCGGGATCCAAAATTGTGTAACAGTCACGAGAAGGCTCGGGGAACACCCCAAAAACCTCGGAAGGGAGCATTGTAAGTTGTGGATACTTACGGAACTGGCATGGGACTTTCGGTTTGAAAACTACGTCAAAAAATATACTTTTTTCACACTTAAGGTTGAAAATAGGCCATCAGGGGCTAAAATCTTGCAACAGTCACGAGAAGGCCTGGGGAACAACTCTAACACCTTGGGATGGACCAATGTAAGTTGTTGAAACTTACGGAACTGGCACGAGACTCCTGGTTTGAAAACTAAGTCAAAAAATGTATTTTTTTCACACTTAAGGTTGAAAGTAGGCCATCGGGGGCCAAAATTGTGTAACAGTCCCGAGAAAACTTGGGGAACACCTCAAGCACCTCGAGATGGACCAATGTAAGTTGTGGAAACTTACAGAACTAGTGTGGGGCACCCTATTTGAAAACTAAGTCGAAAAATGAACTTTTTTCACACTTAAGCTTGAAAATAGGCCATCGGGTGCCTAAATCGATTAACTGACACGACAAGGTCCAGGGAACATCTCAAACACCTCCGGAGGGACCAATGTAAGTTGTGGAAACTTACGGAACTGGCACGGTACTTCAGATTTGAAAACTAAGTCAAAAAATACACTTTTTCCATACTTAAGGTTTGAAATCGGCCATTGGGGGCCAAAATCGTGTAACAGTGATGAGAAGGCCCGGGGAACACCTCAAAAACCTCTGGAGGTACCAATGTAAGTTGTGGAAACTTTCGGAACTAGCACGGGACTCCCGATTTGAAAACTAAGTCAAAAAATGCACTTTTTTCACACTTAAGGTTGAAAATAGGCCATCGGGTGCCAAAATCGTGTAACAGTCACGAGAAGGCCCGAGGAACACCTTAAACACCTCGAGAGGGACTAATGTACATTGTGGAAACTTACAGAACTAGCACGAGACACCCGGTTTGAAAACTAAGTCGAAAAAGCACTTTTTTCCATACTTAAGCTTGAAAATAGGTCATCGGGGGTCCAAAATCGTGTAACAGTTATGATAAGGCCTAGGGAATACCTTAAACACCTCGGGAAGGACCAATGTAAGTTCTGAAAATTTACGAAACTAGTACGGGACTCCCGGTTTGAAAACTAACTCAAAAAATGCAGTTTTTCACACTTCAGGTTGAAAATAGGCCATTGGGGGCGAAAATCGTGTAACAGTCACGAGTCATCCCGGGGAACACCACAAACACCTCGGGAGGGACCAATGTAAGTGTGGAAACTTACGGAACTAGCACGTGACTCCCGGTTTAAAAACTAAGTCCAAATGGGCACTTTTTCACACTTAAGCTTGAAAATAGGCTAGCAAGGGCCAAAATCGTGTAACAGTCACGAGAAGGCCCAGGGAACACATTAAACACCTCAGATAGGCCAATTTATTTGCGAAAACTTACTATACTAGCACGGGACTCCCCGTTTGAAAACTATGTCAAAAAATTCAATTTATTCACACTTAAGCTTGAAAATCGGCCATCGTGGGCCAAAATTGTGTAACAGTCACGAGAAGGCCCTTGAAACACCTCAAACATGTTGAGAGGGACCTATCTAAGTCGTGAAAACTTACAGAACTAGCATGGGAATCCCGGTTTGAAAACTATGTCGAAAAAGGCACTTTTTTCACACTTCAACTTGAAAATAGGCCTTCGGGAGCCAAAATCGTGAAACAGTCACGAGAAGGCCCGGGGAACACCTAAAACACCTCAGGGGGGACCAATGTAAGTGATGGAAACTTACGGAACTGGCATGGGACTACCGGTTTGAAAACTATGTCAAAAAATGTATTTTTTTCAAACTTAAGGTTGAAAATAGGCCATCAGAAGCAAAAATCGTGTAATAGTCATGGGAAGGCCTCGGGAACACCTCAAACACCTCGGGAGGGACCAAAGTATGTTGTGGAAACTTATGGAACCAGCACGGGACTCCCGATTTGAAAACTAAGTCCAAAAAGGTAGTTTTCTCACACTTAAGTTTGAAAATAGGCCCATGGCGGCCAAAATTGTGTAACATTCACAAGAAGGCACCTGAGAACACATCAAACACTTCGAGAGGAACCAATGTAAGTTTTGGAAATTTACAGAACTAGCACGGGACTTTCGATTTGAAAACTAAGTCGAAAAAGACACTTTTTTCACAATGAAGCTTGAAAATCAGCCATCAGGGGCCAAAATCGCGTAACAGGCACAAGTATGCCTAGGGAATGCATCAAACACCTCGGCAGGGACCAATGGAAGTTTTAAAAACTTACGGAACTAGCGCGGTACTCCCCGATTGAAATCTATGTCAAAAAATGCACTTTTTCACACTTAAGCCTGAAAATAGGCCATCGGGATCTAAAATCGTGTAACAGTCACGACAAGGCCCAGGGAACACCTCAAGCACCTCAGGAGGACCAATGTAAGTTGTGAAAACTTACAGAACTAGCACGGGACTCCGGATTTGAAAACTAAGTAAAAAAATTCACTTTTCTCACACTTAAGCTTGATAATTGGCTATCGGGGGCAAAAATTGTGTAAAAATCACGAGAAGGCCTGGGGAACACCTCCAACACCTCGGGAGGGACCAATGTAAGTTGTGGAAACTTACAGAACTAGCACGGGACTCCCGGTTTGAAAACAAAATCAAAAAAATGCACTTTTCAAGCACTTAAACTTGAAAATAGGACATCGGCGGCCAAAATTGTGTAAAAGTCACTAGAAGACCTGGGGAACACATCCAACACCTTGGGAGGGACCAACGTAATTTGTGAAAACTTACAGAATCAACACGGGACTTCCGGTTTGAAAACTAATTCGAAAAGGTCCCTTTTTTTCAAATTTAAACTTGAAAATTAGTCATAGGGGGCCAAAATCGTGTAATAGTCTGGAGAAGGCCTGGGGAACACCTCAAACACATCGGGAGGGACCAATGTAAGTTGTGAAAACTTACGGAATTAATACAGGACTCCCACTTTGAAAACTACGTCAAAAAATGTAATTTTTTCACACTTAAGCTTGAAAATTGGCATTGGGGGCCAAAATCATCTAACAGTCACTAGAAGGCCTAGGGAAAATCTCAAACACCTCGGGAGGGACCAATGTAAATTGTGGAAACTTACGGAACTAGCACGGGACTCTTGGTTTGAAAACTAAGTCGAAAAAGGCACTTTTTTCACACTTATACTTGAAAATCATCTAACAGTCACAAAAAGGCCCAGGAGACAACTAACATACCTTAGGAGGGACCAATATAAGTTGTTGAAACTTACGAAACTAGCACTGGACTCCCGGTTTGAAAACTTTGTAAAAAAATGTACTTTTCTAACACTTAAGCTTAAAAATAAGCCATTGGGGGGCTAAACTCGTGTAACAGTCACGAGAAGGCCTGGGGAACACCTCGGGAGGGAACAATGTAAGTTGTGGAAACTTACGAAACTATCACGGGACTCCCGGTTTGCAAACTACGTTAAAAAATGCACTTTTCTAACATTTAAGCTTGAAAATAGGCCATCGGGGGCCAAAATCGTGTAACAGCGTTGAAAAGGCCGGGGGAACACCTCTAACACTTTGGGAGGGACCAATGTAAGTTGTTGAAACTTACGGAACTAACACGGGACTCCCGGTTTGAAAATTAAGCCAAACAATGCACTTTACTAATAGTTAAATATGAAAATTGACCATCGAGGGCAAAAATTGTGTAATAGTCACGAGAAGCCCGAGGAACACCTCAAACACCTCGAGTGGGACCAATGTCAGTTTTGGAAACTTACAGAACTAGCACGGGACTCCTGGTTTGAAAATTAAGTCCAAAAAGGCACTTTTCTCACACTTAAGCTTGAAAATAGGCCATCGGGGGCCAAAATCGTGTAACAGCCATGAGAAGGCCTAGGGAACACATCAAACACCTTGGGAGGGACCAATGTAAGTTGTGGAAAGTTACGGAACTAGCACGAGACTTCCAGTTTGAAAACTAACTCGAAAAGGCATTTTTTTCACACTTAAGCTTGAAAATAGGCCATTGGGGGCCAAAATCGTGTAACAGTCAAGAGAAGGCCCGGGAACACCTCAAACACCTCAGAAGGGACCAATGTAAGTTGTGGAAAGTTACGGGAATAGGACGGGACTCCCAGTTTGAAAACTAAGTTAAAAAATACACTTTTCTAATACTTAAGCCTGAAAATAGGCCATCGGGGGGCCAAAATCGTGTTACAGTCACGAGAAGCCCCGGGGAACACCTCAAACACCTTAGGAGGGACTAATATAAGTTGTGAAAACTTACAAAACTAGCACGGGACTCCTGGTTTGAAAACTATGTAAAGAAATGCACTTTTCTAACTGTTAAGCTTGAAAATAGGCCATCCGGGGCCAAACTCGTGTAACAGTTACAACAAGTCCTGGGGATACCTCAAACACCTCTGGAGGGACCAATGTAAGTTGTGGAAACTTACGGAACTAGCACGGGACTCCCAGTTTGAAAACTATGTGAAAAATGCACTTTTCTAACACTTAAGCTTGAAAATAGACCATCGGGAGCAAAAATCGTGTAACAGTGATGAGAAGGCCTGGGGAACCCGTAGAACACCTCATAAGGGACCAACGTAAGTTTTGAATACTTATAGAACTAGCATGGGACTTTTGGTTTGAAAACTAAGTCAAAAAAGACACTTTTTTCACACTTAAGCTTGAAAATAAGCCATCGAGGGCCAAATCTTATAACAGTCAGGAGAAGGCATAGGAAACACCTCAAGCAACTCAGGAGGAACCAATGTAAGTGATAGAATCATACGGAACTAGTACAGGATTCTCGGTTTGAAAACTAAGTGCCAAACTCACTTTTCTCACACTTAAGTTTGAAAATACGCTATCAGAGGCCAACATCCCAAGGAACACACCAAACATCTTGGGAGGGAACAATGCAAGTTTTGGCAACTTACTGAACTGGCACAGGACTCCCGGTTTGAAAACTATGTCAAAAAATGACCTTTTTTTACACTTAAGCTTGAAAATAGGCCATCGGGAACAGAATTGTGTAACAGTCACGAGAAGGCCCGAGAACACCTCGACCACCTCGAGAGGGACCTATCTAAGTTGTGATAGAACTAGCACTGGACTTCCTGTTTGAAAACTAAGTCGAAAAAGGCACTTTTTTTCGCACTTATGCTTGAAAATAGGCCTTCAGGTCCCAAAATATGTGTAACAGTAACGAGAATGCACGGGGAACACCTCAAACACCTCGGGAGGGACCAATATAAGTTGTGAAAACTTACGAAACTGGCACGAGACTCCCAGTTTAAAAACTAAGTCAAAAAATACACTTTTTTCACACTTGAGGTTGAAAATAGGCCATCGGGGGCGAAATTGTGTAAAAGTCACGAGAAGGCTCGGGGAATACCTCAAACACCTCAAAAGGGACCTATCTAAGTTGTGGAAACTTACAGAACTAGCACTGGACTTCCGGTTTGAAAACTAAGTCGAAAAAGACACTTTTTTTTTCACAATTAAGCTTGAAAATAGCCCTTCGGAGGCTAAAATCGTGTAACATTCATGAGAATGCCTGGGGAACACCTTAAACACCTCGAGAGGGACCAATTTAAGTTGTGGAACCTTACGGAATTGGCACGGGACTCTCGGTTTGAAGACTAAGTCAAAAATGCACTTTTTTCACACTTAAGGTTGAAAATAGGTCATCGGGGGCCAAAATCGTGTAACAATCACGAGAAGGCCCGGGGAACACCTTAAACACCTCGGGAGGGACCAATTTAAGTTGTGAAAAATTACGGAACTGGCACGGGACTCTTGGTTTTAAAACTATGTCAAAAAATGCACTTTTTCACACTTAAGGTTGAAAATAGGCCATCGGGTGCCAAAATCATGTAACAGACACAAGAAGGCCCGTGGAGCACCTCAAACAGGTCAGGAGGGACCAATGTAAGTTGTGGAAACTTATGGAACTAGCATGGGAATCCCGGTTTGAAAACTAAGTCCAAAAAGGCACTTGTTTCACACTTAAGTGTGAAAATAGGCCATCGGGGGCCAAAATCATGTAACAGAAACGAGAAGGCCCAGGGAACACATCAAACACCTCGGGAGGGACCAATATAAATTGTGGAAACTTACGGAACTAGAACGGGACTCCCGGCTTGAATACTAATTAAAAAAATGCACTTTTTTCACACTTAAACTGGAAAATAGGCCATTGGGGGCCAAAATTGTGTAACAGTGACGAGAAGGCCTGCGAAAAATCTCAAACACCTCGAGAGGGACCAATGTAAGTTTTGGAAACTTATAGAACTAACATGAGACTCTCAGTTTGAAAACTAAGTCCAAATAGGCACTTTTCTAACACTTCATCTTGAAAATAGGCCATCGGAAGCCAAAATAGTGAAAGAGTCACAAGAGGGCCGCGAGAACACATCAAACACCTCGGTAGGGGCTTCCAGTTTTGAAAACTAAGTCGAAAAATGTATTTTTTTCACACTTATGCTTGGAAATTGGCCATCAAGGGCCAAAATCGTGTAACAGTCACGAGAAGTCCCAGGGAATGCCTGAAACACCTTTGGAGGGACCAGTGTAATTTGTGGAAACTGACGGAACTAGCACGGACTCCCCATTTGAAATCTATGTCAAAAAATGCACTTTTTTCACACTTAAGCTTGAAAATAGGCCATCGGTGGCCAAAATTGTGTAACAGTCAGGAGAAGGCCCGGGGAACACCTCAAACACCTCGGGAGGGACCAATGTAAGCTGTGAAATCTTACGGAACTAGCACGAGACTCCGAGTTTGAAAACTAAGTCAAAAAATACACCTTTTTCAAACTTAAGCTTGAAAATAGGCCATTGAGGGCCAAAATTGTGTAAAAGTCAAGAGAAGGCACGGGGAAGACCTCAAACACCTCCAGAGGGACCAATGTAAGTTGTGGAAACTTATAGAACTAGCGCTGGACCCCCGGTTTGAAATCTAAGTGGAAAAAGGCACTATTTTCACACTTAAGGTTGAAAATAGGCCATCAGATTGCAAAATCATCTAACAGTCATGAGAAGGCCTGGGAAACACATCCAACACCTTGGGAGGGACCAATGTAATTTGTGAAAACTTACGGAACTAGCACGGGACTTCCGGTTTGAAAACTAAGTCGAAAAAGTCACTTTTTTCACACTTAACCTTTAAAATTGGCCATCGGGGGCCAAAATAATGTAACAGTCTGGAGAAGGCCCGGGGAACACCTCAAACACCTCGGGAGGGGCCAATGTAAGTTGTGGAAACTTACAGAACTTACACCGGATTCCCACTTTGAAAACTACGTCAAAAAATGCACTTTATTCACACTTAAGCTTGAAAATAGGCCACCGGGGGCAAAAATAGTCTAACAGCCACTAGAAGGCCCGGGGGAACACCTCAAAAACCACGGGAGGGACCAATGTAAGTTGTGAAAACTTACGGAACTAGCACGGGACTCCCGGTTTGAACACTAAATCAAAAAATGCACTTTTTTCACACTTAAGCTTGAAAATAGGCCAACGGGGCCCAAAATCATCTAACAGTGACAAGAAGGCCCGGGGGACAGCATAAATACCTCAAGAGGGACCAATATAAGTTGTGAAAAGTTACGGAACTAGCACGGGACTCCCGGTTTGAAAACTATGTAAAGAAATGCACTTTTCTAACACTTAAGCTTGAAAATAGGCCATTGGGCGGGCCAAACTCGTGTAATAGTCACGAGAAGGCCCGGGAAACACCTCGGGAGGGACCAATGTAAGTTTTAGAAACTTACAGAACTATCACAGGACTCCCGGTTTGAAAGTGATGTAAAAAAATGCACTTTTCTAACACTTAAGCTTGAAAATAGGTCATCGGGGGCGAAAAATGGTGTAACAGTCATGAAAAGGCCCTCAAACACCTCAAACACCTCAGGAGGGAACAATGTAAGTTTTGGAAACTTATGGAACTAGCACATGACTTCCGGTTTGAAAATTAAATCCAAAAAGACACTTTTCTCACACTTAAGCTTGAAAATAGGCCATCGGAGGCCAAAATAGTGTAACAGTCAGGTGAAGGCCCCGAGAACACATCAAACATCTGTGGAGGGACCAGCGTAAGTTGTTGAAACTTGCTGAGCTAGCACGGGACTTCCAGTTTGAAAACTAAGTCGAAAAAGCATTTTTTTCACACTTAAGCTTGAAAATAGGCCATCGGGGGCCAAAATCGTGTAACAGTCACGAGAAGGCCTAGGAACACCTCATACACCATAGGAGGGACCAATGTAAGTTGTGGAAACTTACGGAAATAGTACGGGACTCCCGGTTTGAAAACTAAGTGAAAAAATGCACTTTTCTAACACTTAAGCCTGAAAATAGGCCATCGCGAGCCAAAATTGTGTAACAGTCACGAGAAGCCGAGGAGCACCTCAAACACCTCAGGAGAGACCAATATAAGTTGTGGAAACTTACGGACCTAGCGCGAGACTCCTGGTTTGAAAACTATCTAAAAAAATGCACTTTTCTAACACTTGAGCATGAAAATAGGCCATCGGTGGCCAAAATCATGTAACAGTCACGAGAAGTCTCGAGAAACACCTCCAACACCTCAGGAGGGACCAATGTAAGTTTTGAATACTTACGGAACTAGAATGGGACTTTCGGTTTCAAAACGAAGTCGAAAAATGCATTTTTTTCACACTTAAGCTTGAAGATAGGCCATCGATGGCCAAAATTGTGTAACAGTAATGAGAAGGCATGGATAACACCTTAAACACCTCGGGAGGGACCAATGTATGTTTTGGAAACTTATGGAACTAGCACAGGACGCCCGGTTTGAAAACGAAGTCGAAAAAGGCATTTTTTTCACACTTAAGCTTGAAAATAGGCCATCGGGGGCCGTAATCGTGTAACAGTCACGAGAAGGCCCAAAGAATACCTCAAAAACCACAAGTGGGACCAATGTAACTTGTGGAAACTTATAGAACTAGCACGGGACTTCTGGTTTGAATACTAAGTCGAAAAAGGCACTTTTTTCACACTTAACCTTTACAATTGGCCATCGGAGCCCAAAATCGTGTAACAGTCATGAGAAGGCGTAGGGAAGACCTCAAACACCTCGGGAGGGACCAATGTAAGTTTTGGAAACTTACGGAACTAGTACAAGACTCGCGGTTAGAAAATGAAGTCAAAAAAGGAACTTTTTTCACACTTAAGCTTGAAAATAGGCCATCGGTGGACAAAATCGTGTAACAGTCATGAGAAGGCCCAAGGAACACATCAAACACCTTGGACAGGACCAATGTAAGTTGGGAAAACTTATAGAACTAGCACGGGACTCCCGACTCTAAAATTAAGTTAAAAAATGTACTTTTTCACACTTAAGGTTGAAAATAGGTCATCTGTGGCCAAAATCGTATAACTGTCATGAGAAGGCCCGGGAAACACCTCAAATACCTCAGGAGGGACCAATTTAAGTTGTGAAAACTTACGGAACTAGCACTAGACTCTCGGTTTGAAAACTATGTCAAAAAATATATTTTTTTCACACTTAAGGTTGAAAATAGGCTATTGGGGGCCAAAATCGTGTAACAGACAGGAGAAGGCTTGGGGAACACCTCAAACAGCTCGGGAGGGGTCAATGTAAGTTGTGCAAACTTACGGAACTAGCATGAAAATTCCGGTTTGAAAACTAAGTCCAAAAAGGCACTTTTCTCACATTTAAGCTTGAAAATAGGCCATGGGGGGCCATAATCATGTAACAGTAACGAGAATGCCCAGGGAACATATCAAACACCTTGCGAGGGACCAAATATAAGTTGTGGAAACATACGGAATTGGCACGGGACTCCTGGTTTGAAAATTAAGTCAAAAATGCACTTTTTTCACAATTAAGGTTGAAAATAGGTTATCGGGGGCCAAAATCGTGTAACAGTGACGAGAAGGCCCCTGGAACACATCAAACACCTCGGTACGGACTTCTAGTTTTGAAAACTTTGTTGAAAAATGCACTTTTTTTTTTACATTTATGCTTGAAAATTAGCCATCAGGGGCGAAAATCGTGTAACAGTCACAAGAAGTCCCAGGGAACACTTGAAACACCTTTGGAGGGACCAATGTAAGTTGTGAAAACTGACGGAACTAGCACGGGACTCCCCATTTGCAATCTACGTCAAAAAATGTACTTTTTTCACACTTAAGCTTGAAAATAGGCCATCGGTGGCCAAAATCGTGTAACAATCAAGAGAAGGCCCGGAGAACACCTCAACCACCTAGGGAGTGACCAATGTAAGTTGTGTAATCTTACGGAACCAGCACGGGACCCCCAGTTTGAAAACTAAGTAAAAAAATGCAGTTTTTTCAAACTTAAGCTTGAAAATAAGCCATTGGGGGCCAAAATTGTGTAAAAGTCACGAGAAGGCACGGGGAACACCTCAAACACCTCGAGATGGACCAATGTAAGTTGTAGAAACTTACAGAACTAGCACGGGACTCCCTGTTTGAAAGCTAAGTAAAAAAGGCACAGTTTACACACTTAAGCTTGAAAATCGGCCATCGGGGGTTGAAATCGGTTAACAGTCACGAGAAGACTTGGGGAATATCTCAAACACTTCGAGAGGGACCAATGTAAGTTGTGGAAACTTATAGAACTAGCGTGGGACCCCCGGTTTGAAATCTAAGTGGAAAAAGGCACTATTTTCACACTAAATCTTGAAAGTAGGCCATCGTGGGCCAAAATCGGTTAACAGTCATGAGAAGGCCCGGGGAACACCTCCAACACCTCAGGAGGGACCAATGTATGTTGTGGAAATTTACGAAACTAGCACGGGACTCCCGGTTTGAAAACAAAGTCAAAAAATGCACTTTCCAATCACTTAAGCTTGAAAATAGGCCATCGGGGGCCAAAATCATGTAACATTCACGAGAAGGCTCGGGGAACACATCTAACATCTTGGGAGGGACCAACGTAATTTGTGAAAACTTACAGAAGTAGCACGGGACTTCCGGTTTGAAAAATAAGTCGAAGACGTCACTTTTTTTTCACACTTAACCTGGAAAATTGGCCATCGGGGGCCAAAATCATGTAACAGTCAGGAGAAGGCCCAGGGAATACCTCAAACACCTCATGAGGGACCAATGTAAGTTGTGAAAAGTTACGGAACCAACACAGGACTCCCACTTTGAAAACTAAGTCAAAAAATGCATTTTATTCACACTTAAGCTTGAAAATAGGCTATTGGGGGCCAAAATCGTCTAACAGTAACTAGAAGGCCTGGGGAACACCTCAAAAATCTTAGGAGGGACAAATGTAAGTTGTGGAAACTTACAAAACTAGCACGGGACTCCCGGTTTGAAAACTAAGTGGAAAAAGACACTTTTTTCACTCTTAAGCTTGAAAATAGGCCATCAAGGTCCAAAATCGTCTAACAGTCACAAGACGGCCCAGAGGACACCTGAAATACCTCAAGAGAGACCAGTATAAGTTCTGAAAACTTACGGAACTAGCACGAGACTCCCGGTTTGAAAACTATGTAAAGAAATGCACTTTTCTAACACTTAAGCTTGAAAATAGGCCATCGGTCGGGCCAAACTCGTGTAACAGTCACGTGAAGGCCCAGAGAACATCTCGGGAGGGACCAATTTAAGTTTTGGAAAATTACGGAACTAGCTCGGGACTCCCGGTTTGAAAACTATATCAAAAAATACACTTTTCTAACACTTAAGCTGAAAAATAGGCCATCGGGGGCCAAAATCGTGTAACAGTGTTGAGAAGGCTAGGGGAACACCTCCAACACCTCGGGAGGGACCAATGTAAATTGTGAAAACTTATGGAACTAGCACGAGACTCCCGGTTTGAAAACTAAGTCAAAAAATGTACTTTTCTAATAGTCAAGCATGAAAATTGGCCATCGGGGGCTAAAATTGTGTAATAGTCATGAGAAGGCTTGATGAACTCCTCATATACCTTGGGAAGGACCAATGTAAGTTTTGGAAAGTTACAGAATTAGCACGGGACTCCCGGTTTGAAAATTAAGTCCAAAAGGCACTTTTCTCACACTTAAGCTTGAAAATAGGCCATCGGCGCCCAAAATCGTGTAACAATCATGAGAAGGCTTGGGGAATACATCAAACACCTTGAGAGGGACCAATGTAAGTTGTGGAAAGTTACAAAACTAGCACGAGACTTCCAGTTTAAAAACTAAGTCGAAAAGACATTTTTTTCATACTTAAGCTTGAAAATAGGCTATCAGGAGCCAAAATCGTGTAATAGTCATGAGAAGGCACGTGAACACCACAAACACCTCGGGAGGGACCAATGTAAGTTTTGAAAACTTATAGAAATAGCACGGGACTCCCAGTTTGAAAACTATGTAAAGAAATGCACTTTTCTCACACTTAAGCTTGAAAATAGGCTATCGGGGGCCAAAATTGTGTAACAATCATGAGAAGTCCCAAGGAATTCCTCCAATAACTCGGGAGGGACCAATGTAAGTTTTGAATACTTATAGAACTAGCATGGGACTTCCGGTTTGAAAACTAAGTCGAAAAATGCACTTTTTTTCACACTTAAGCTTGAAAATAGGCCATCGGGGGCCAAGATCGTGTAACAGTCACGAGAAGGCATGGGTAACACCTCAAGCACCTCGAGAGGGACCAATGTATGTTTTGGAAACTTATGGAACTAGCACGGGACTCCCGGTTTGAAATCGAAGTCGAAAAAGGTACTTTTTTTTATACTTAAGCTTGAAAATACGCCATCGGGGGCCATAATCGTGTAATAGTCACGAGTTGGCCTAGGGAATACCTCAAACACATCAGGAGGGACCAATGTAAGTTGTGGAAACTTACGGAATTAGCACAGGACTTCCGGTTTGAATACAAAGTCGAAAAAGACACTTTTTTCATATTTAACCTTTAAAATAAGCTATCGGAGGCCAAAATTGTGTAACAGTCACGAGAAGGCCCAGGGCAAACCTCAAACACCTTGGGAGGAACTAATGTAAGTTTTGGAAACTTATGGAACTAGCACAGGACTCCCGGTTGGAAAACTAAGTCAAAAAATGAACTTTTCTCATACTTAAGCTTGAAAATAGGCCATCGTAGGACAAAATCGTGTAACAGTCACGAGTAGGCCCAATGAACAAATCAAACACCTTGGGCAGGACCAATGTAAGTTATGAAAACTTACGGAACTAGCACAGCACTCCCGGTTCTAAAACTAAGTTAAAAAATGTACTTTTTTCACACTTAAGGTTGAAAATAAGTCATCGGGGGCCAAAATTGTGTAACTGTCCCGAGAAGGCCTCAGAAACACCCTAAACACCTCAAGAGGGACCGATGTAAGTTGTGAAAACTTTCGGAACAACCACGGGACTCCCGGTCTATAAACTAAGGGCAAAAAGGCACTTTTCTCACACTTAAGCTTGAAAATAGGCCATCGGAGGCCAAAATAGTGTAACAGTCAGGTGAAGGCCCAGAGAACACATCAAACATCTCTGGAGGGACCAGCGTAAGTTGTTGAAACTTGCTGAGCTAGCACGGGACTTCCGGTTTGGAAACTATGTCGAAAAAGACACTTTGTCCACACTTAAGCATGAAAATAGGCCATTGCGGCCCAAAATTGTGTAACAGTCACAAGAAGGCCCAAGGAACACCTCAAACACCACGGAAGGGACCAATGTAAGTTGTGAAAACTTACAGAAATAGCACGGGACTCCCTGTTTGAAAACTATGTCAAAAAATGCACTTTTCGAACACTTAAGCCTGAAAATAGGCCATTGGGGCCAAAATCATGTAACAGTCTTGAGAAGCACTGGGGAACATCTCAAACACCTCAGAAGGGACCAATATTAGTTGTGGAAACTTACAGGACTATCACGGGACTCCTGGTTTGAAAATTATGTAAAGAAATGCATTTTTCTAACACTTAAGCTTGAAAATAGGTCATCGGCGTCCAAAACCATGTAACAGTCTTGAGAAATCCCGGGGAACACCTCAAACACGTCAGGAGGGACCAGTGTAAGTTGTGGAAACATACGAAACTAGCGTGGAACTCCCGGTTTGAAAACTATGCAAGAAAAAGCACTTTTCTAACACTTAAGCTTGAAAATAAACCATCGGGAGCAAAAATCATGTAATCGTGATGAGAAGGCCTGGGGAACACCTCCAACACCTAGGGGCGACCAACGTAAGTTTTGAATAATTACAGAACAAGCATGGGACTTCCGGTTTGAAAACTAAGTCGAAAAGGCATTTTTTTCACACTTAAGCTTAAAAATAGGCCATCGGGGACCATAATCGTGTAACAGTCACGAGAAGGCCCAAAGAATACCTCAAACACCTCAGGTGGGACCAATGTAACTTGTGAAAACTTACAGAACTAGCATGGGACTTCCGGTTTGAATACTAAGTCGAAAAAGGCACTTTTTTCACACGTAACCTTTACAATAAGCCATCGGAGCCCAAAATCGTGTAACAATCATGAGAAGGCCCGGGGAAGACCTCAAACAGCTCGGGAGGGACCAATGTAAGTTTTGGAAACTTACGGAACTAGCACAGGACTCGCAGTTAGAAAACGAAGCCAAAAAAGGAACTTTTTTCACACTTAAGCTTGAAAATAGGCCATCGGTGGACAAAATCGTGTAACAGTCATGAGAAGGCCCAAGGAACACATCAAACACCTCGGACAGGACCAATGTAAGTTGGGAAAACTTACGGAACTAGCACGGGACTCTCGGTTCTAAAATTAAGTTAAAAAATGTACTTTTTCACACTTAAGGTTGAAAATAGGTCATCTGAGCCAAAATCGTATAACTGTCACGAGAAGGCCCGGGAAATATCTCAAATACCTCAGGAGGGACCAATTTAAGTTGTGAAAACTTACGAAACTGGCACGGAACTCCCGGTTTGAAAACCATGTCAAAAAATGTATTTTTTTCACACTTAAGGTTGAAAATAGGCCATCGGGGGCCAAAATCGTGCAACAGATAGGAGAAGGCCAAGGGAACACCTCAAACAGCTCGGGAGGGGCCAATGTAAGTTGTGCAAACTTACGAAACTAGCATGGAAATCCCAGTTTGAAAACTAAGTCCAAAAAGGCACTTTTCTCACACTTAAGCTTGAAAATAGGCCATGGGGAGCCATAATCGTGTAACAGTAACGAGAATGCCCAGGGAACATATCAAACACCTCGCGAGGGACCAATATAAGTTACGGAAACTTACGGAATTGGCACGGGACTCCTGGTTTGAAAACTAAGTCAAAAATGCACTTTTTTTTCACTTAAGGTTGAAAATAGGTCATCGGGAGCCAAAATCGTGTAACAGTGACGAGAAGGCCCCTGGAACACATCAAACACCTCGGTAGGGAATTTCGGTTTTGAAAACTTAGTTGAAAAATGCACTTTTTTTTTTTTACATTTATGCTTGAAAATTAGCCATTAGGGGCCAAAATCGTGTAACCGTCACGAGAAGTCCCAGGGAATGCCTGAAACACCTCTAGAGGGACCACTGTAAGTTGTGGAAACTGACGGAACTAGCACGGGACTCCCCATTGGAAATCTACGTCAAAAAATGTACTTTTTTCACACTTAAGCTTGAAAATAGGCCATCGGCGGCCAAAATCGTGTAACAATCAAGAGAAGGCCCGGAGAACACCTCAACCACCTAGGGAGTGACCAATTTAAGTTGTGTAATCTTACGGAACCAGCACGGGACCCCCAGTTTGAAAATAAGTAAAAAATGCAGTTTTTTCAAACTTAAGCTTGAAAATAAGCCATTGGGGGCCAAAATTGTGTAAATGTCACGAGAAGGCACGGGGAACACCTCAAACACCTCGAGATGGACCAATGTAAGTTGTAGAAACTTACAGAACTAGCACGGGACTCCCTATTTGAAAACTAAGTAAAAAAGGCACAGTTTACACACTTAAGCTTGAAAATTGGCCATCGGGGGCTGAAATCGGTTAACAGTCACAAGAAGACTCGGGGAATATCTCAAAAACTTCGAGAGGGACCAATGTAAGTTGTGGAAACTTATAGAACTAGCGTGGGACCCCCGGTTTGAAATCTAAGTGGAAAAAGGCACTATTTTCACACTAAATCTTGAAAATAGGCCATCGTGGGCCAAAATCGGTTAACAGTCATGAGAAGGCCTGGGGAACACCTCCAACACCTCGGGAGGGACCAATGTATGTTGTGAAAACTTACGAAACTAGCAAATGACTCCCAGTTTGAAAACAAAGTCAAAAAATGCACTTTTCAATCACTTAAGCTTGAAAATAGGCCATCGGGGGCCAAAATCATGTAACAGTCACGAAAAGGCTCGGGGAACACATCCAACACCTTGGGAGGGACCAACGTAATTTTTGAAAACTTACGGAAGTAGCACGGGATCTCCGGTTTGAAAAATAAGTCGAAAACGTCACATTTTTCACACTTAACCTGGAAAATTGGGCATCGGGGGCCAAAATCGTGTAACAGTCAGGAGAAGGCCCGGGGAACACCTCAAACACCTCGTGAGGGACCAATGTAAGTTGTGAAAATTTACGGAACCAACACAGGTGTAGTGACCCTCATTCCCCACCTCAGCCTCGGGCATGAGCATTTGTATAATCTTGTTTTTTTTTTTTTCTCTAAGTTGCAGTAGTGAATTTTCTTGACTTGTCTTAACTAGAATGAGGTTTTGTCTTGGTTTGTACTTATGTGAATTTACTTGTTGAGTCTTGTTCTTTCCTAGCGAGTCTAGCTGAGGTCACCTTAAAGCCAGAACCACCTTGAAACCACTTTGGTTGACCCCTACCTTCGTCCTGGCATATTGGCCGAGATGTCATTTTCTAGGCCGAGGTGTATTGTCAAGGCCGAGAGGTGTATCATCTAGGTTGAGATGTTATCCTTGAACCCAAGTGATTTTGTTCCGGTGTGGCACATCCAGGCCGAGGTGTGGCATATCCAGGCCGAGGTGTGGCACAGCTAGGCCAAGTGTTGTCCGTCCTAGCCGGGATCATAGATACCGCACCTACCGGAGCTGATGTTCTCACCCGATGTCAGTACCTTGTCAGAGTGCCATGCCGCTTTACTTGTTAAACACCCTTTCGCCATACTTTGTCTGGTCTGTCAGCCACCTTTTCGGGGAGAACCAACCAGCCGTTGCCACGTGTCCGAGCTGAATGTTAAATCAGCCGGTAGTGGGTAGAACCGATCATTTTGTATCATATCTTTGCCTTAAGAGAGAGAAGCTCTAGAAGGAGTTTTAGAGTGCAGAAGTGGATCTTGGAGCTTGATTCCTAGAGATCTAACCACTATATTCGTGTATTAAGGTTAGATTCTTGACCTACCATTGTTGTTCTTGTTAATCATCTAGCTGCATTGCATGATCGAACCTGATTTGCAAGCCATGCATTGATTGAAAGTTTGGTTTTAGAAAAAGAAAGTGGTGTTCATGTGTTCTTGAATGAAAGCCTTGTTTGATCCGAAAGTTTGCATTAAGATTCATGCTTTTGTGTTTGTTTTCATAGGATCTTCGAGTATGGGCACCCAGGTCCATGTTTTGAATTCATAGCATGAATTCTCAGCTTTTGTAATAGCAAGTTTTGATCTTTGCATTCATCTTCCTCATGTCCATGTTCTTCATGTTCGTCATGTCCTTCAAGGGAGGGAAACCCAGGTTTTCCCGACCTCATTTCCTTGAATGTGGCCATCGAGGCAACACCTCGGTAAGGAGGTGTGGGACCTCGGCCTAGACCTGGTAATCGCCCAGCATGTTTTTCCCGAGATGAGAAACAGTGCCTTGTTTTGACTTAGCTTGGTTTTGAAAGATGCAGAGATCATCTGTATGCATGTGAATTTGTTTGAAAGTGCATTCAACAGACTTTGCCAAGTGTTTGTAGGACTTGGACTTGCCTTGGCCCCGACGTCTGAAGAGCCATGTGAGTGGTATTTTTAATAAAGTTATGTTATTAAGTTTTGATAAAGTTTTGCCTTGCTTGTTCTGGAAAAGTATTTTGTGAAGCATGAATGATGATCCCTATTTTGTATACCAAGTACTAGCCTTGTTTTGAATGACGATCTTTGAAAGTCCGTACGTGCTAGGGGACTATAAGCATTTGTAGCACAATCTTTGAAAGTCTGTACGTGCTAGGGGACTATAAGCATTTGTAGCACAATCTTGACGAGTCCGTACGTGCTAGGGGACTATAAGCATTTGTAGCACAACCTTTGTTAATGTCATCCCTTGGAACTTGAAAGCCTTGAAAGACTTTAATCGTCGAGACTTGAAAGATTTGTTAGATAAACTTGATTTGCCCTTGGATTTTGTACAAGATGTGTTATGCTTTGATTTGATAAAGATTTCAGATATCATTCATGTAAACCCCTTTATTATTTATACCATTCATTGAGTATCCAAGCTCACCCCTCTCTATATATATGTAGGTGACGAGCAGGACGGCGGTGACGCCTAGATGTACTTGCTACTTGTTTTGGATTTTGCACTTTTGCAGCATCTTGAAGATAATGCTTCTTAGTTGTATTTCATTGTATTTTGTATTTGATGGCTGAGAAGCCTTTTGGTCAAGATGTACTTTTGTACTTCATTGTTGTATTAAAGCTATGTAAAGATGTATGCCATTCTTTTTTAACTTATGCACAACTCTTAGGGACTAATTAAATTTATATATATTGCTTCTGCACATGTTAGCCCCATATGTAATACTCTGATTGTGTGTGAAATTTGAGAATTGGCCTTCGGTAATCTCGGATTACTGGCCATCATGGCACCATTCTACTAGGGGCGGAATGGGGTCGTGACAGATTGGTATCAGAGCACAAGTTCCTTATAGTACGTTATTCACACACCTTGAGTCCTAATGAGCATAGGATTTCCCTTAGAAAGATGTTAGAATTGCATCATGTTGCTTGCTATTTGACGAAGTGTGCATCATCTTGGCTTGACTGTTTGTTACTTGCATACATGTCTATTTGATTGTTTTGTTTTAAAGTCACGTTTTGCATACTCTTAGCATCATGAGAAGGGGTAGACCACCGGTTGGCCGAGATCACCCCGAAGACAGATTGGACAGATTAGAGAGATTGGTCGAAGGTTTGGTCCGTGAGTTAAGACAACCTGGGCCACAAGACACTAGTACCACTTCTACCCAGGCTGAGTAGACAAACGGCCGACATGCAGTTCCACCTCCGCCTCCTCCAGTGCCGCAAGTGCCTCCACAGCAAGCTTTATATGGGGATGGCACCATAGCCTTGATTAGAGAGTTCAAAAAGATGAAACCATCGAGGTTCTCTGGGGGTATTGAACCGATGAAGGCCGAAGCGTGGGTCTTGGAAATGGAGAAGCTGTTTGAGATCTTTCCCAGTACCGACGCCCAAAAGGTGTCATTGGCAACATTCACACTAGATGACGATGCACGAAGATGGTGGATGATGACCCGAGAAAGCAACCCAGGTCTGACTTGGGCCAGGTTTTTGGAATTATTTTACAACAAGCATTTCCCCCTTAGTGTTTGAGATCGTAAGACCACAGAGTTTCAGACTCTGACACAAGGTAACAAGACAGTCACAGAATACGACCGCGCTTTTACCGAGTTGGCGAGATATGCGCCTCACATGGTCGATGATGAATACAGAAAAGCTAGAAAGTTCGAAAGTGGACTGTGCGGACCAATTCAGGATCGAGTTAACATGCTCAACATGCCGACTTACGCCGGAGTGTTAGACAAGGCCATCCTTGCAGAAGCTAACCTAAACCGGTATCAGAATTCAGGAGAGAAACAGAGGAAGAGGCAGAACAATGATAGCCGCCGAGTTCCGTTTTAGTGCCAAGAAAAAGACGAATGTGGGCAGCTCCAGCAGCTCGAATCAGGAAAGTAGCGCTAAGCCGACGTGTGCAAGTTGTGGGAAGCCACATTCTGGAGTTTGCCGTTGGGCATCAGGAGCCTGTTTTGAATGTGGAGAAATGGGTCATCGCGTGAAAGACTGTCCGAAGACAAGAACTGACGATGGTAAGAAGGATGCGAGCACCTCGGGCTCTGCGCAAAGAAATAGTATCAGGAGGGCCCAAATGAGACAGGGCAGAGTTTTTGCGTTGGTACCAGGAGACACTACGAATGCTGAGACAGTGGTGTCAGGTACACTCTCAATTTGCTCTTAAGATGCATACACATTAATTGATTCGGGATCTACACATTCATTCATATCTGTTAAGTTTGCCGAGAATTAAATAGAGAACAAGAACCTCTTGATTATATGTTGCATGTGGCTACTCCATCTGGGAGGACTATGATTGTTGCATCCATTTATAGGGCGTGTATTGTTGTGATCGAGGGTGTAGAATTATTAGTTGATTTGATGCCGTTAAGCATGACCCACTTTGATGTCATATTGGGGATGGACTGGTTAGTAGCGAATCACGCATCTATTAATTGTGTTTCAAAGAATGTCACATTGAAACCCCCAAACCAAGCCGAGGTTATTTTCCAGGGTAAAGGAGTAGTACCCCCACCTTACTTAATCTCATCTATGAAAGCCTATAAATTGATCCGAAAAGGGTGTCGAGGTTACCTGTGTAGTATACTGAGTAATCCGAATGGAAGCGTTGAGCTAGCCGACATCCCAGTTGTCAAGAAATTCCCTGACGTCTTTCCAGATGACTTGCCTGGCTGCTTGGTCAATAGAGAAATAGAATTTACGATTGATATTACGCCGGGAACCCAACCTATCTCCAAAACACCCTACAGAATGGCCCCAGCCGAACTTAAGGAACTGAAACTGCAATTACAAGAATTGTTGGGTAAGGGATTTATTAGGTCGAGTACTTCACCATGGGGAGCACCCGTTTTGTTTGTTAAGAAAAAGGATGGCACACTTCGTCTTTGTATCGACTACCGAGAACTGAATAAGGTAACCATTAAGAACAAGTATCCGTTGCCGAGGATCGATGATTTGCTTGACCAACTACAAGGGGAACGTGTCTTTTCTAAGATTGACCTTAGGTCGGGCTACCACCAGCTGAAGGTTAAGGCCGAGGATGTCGAGAAGACTGCTTTCCGGACAAGGTATGGCCACTACGAATTTTTGGTAATGCCTTTCGGAGTGACCAATGTTCCTGCAGCATTCATGGATTTAATGAATAGGGTCTTCAAGCCGTACCTAGACGAGTTCGTGGTTGTTTTCATCGACGACATATTGATCAATTCCAAGAATGAAGTTAAGCATGAGAAGCACTTGGGGCTAGCCTTACAAGTCCTAAGAGACAAGAAATTATATGCCAAGCTTAGCAAGTGTGAATTTTGGCTCTCCAGTATCTCGTTCCTAGGGCATGTGATTAACGAAGAAGGTATTTCAGTCGACCCAAGTAAGATTGAAGCCCTTGTTTTGAGAGTCCTTAGTGCCAGGGGACTATATGCAACTGCACATCTTGTTTTGAGAGTCCTTAGTGCCAGGGGACTATAATGCAACTGCACATCTTGTTTTGAGGGTCCTTAGTGCCAGGGGACTATAATGCAACTGCACATCTTGTTTTGAGAGTCCTTAGTGCCAGGGGACTATAATGGAACTGCACATCTTGTTTTGAGGGTCCTTCCGTGCTAGGGGACTTTAAGCCTAGGTAGCACCGTCCTTTCGTACTAGGGGACGTTAAGCCTAAGTAGCACCCTGGTTAAGATATCGGCCACCGACGGACTATGAACGGGTGTGCTCGATGCCGAGGTTATGCTTTTGTTTTGAAGGACCAAGGTTATGCCGAGGTTATGCTTTTGTTTTGCCGGAATGTCAGCACCCCATGTTTTAAGTTGACGTATGTTAAGTAAGTAAGTAAGTTTTGAAAGACCAAGGTTCAAATGATGTTTTATTTCAAGCCAAGCTAAGCTATGTTATGTATGGTTTTGACAAGGATATACTATGTATTGTTTGAAAAGATCTCGGGTGTCATTCATTTAACCCCTTTATTACTTGTACCATTCATTGAGTATCCAAGCTCACCCTCCCTATGTATATATGTAGGTAACAAGCAAGAAGTCGGCTACGCCGAGATGTGTGTTTTGCATGTGTGTTATGTCGGCAATAGGGATGTCAGCAATCTTGAAGATTAAGCTTCTTAGTTGTATTTCAGGTATTTTGTATATGTCGGCTTGAGAAGCCCTTTTGTTAAGATGTAATATGTATTTTTGTACTTTACTTTAATTGTATTCAAGTTTTAAAGCTATGTAAAGATGTATGCCATTCCATTTGACTTATGCACTGCTCTTATGGACCACTTGTATTTTAAATTATTGCTTCCGCACTTGTGAGCCCCATATATTTATACTCTGATTTGTGTTTGAATTTTGAAAGTTGGCCTTCGGTAATCTCGGATTACTGGCCATCACGGCACCAAACTACTAGGGGCAGTTTGGGGTCGTGACAGAATGGTATTAGAGCACAAGTTCCTTATAGTACGTTATTCACACACTTTGAGTCCTAAATAGCATAGGATGTCCCTTAGAATGATTTTAGGATTGCATCATATTGCTTGCTACTTGACAAGGTGTGCATCATCTCGGCATGAGCATTTTGTTACATCGGCATGATCATGTTCACTTGCATACATGTTCATTTGTTCATTTGTTCTAAGAGTCACATCCTGCATACTCCTAGCATCATGAGAAGAGGTAGACCCCTAGTTGGCCGAGATCAGTCCGAAGACAGGTTGGACAGATTAGAAAGGATTGTTGAAAGTTTGGCCGATGAGTTAAGGCAAGCAAGACAGCAGAACACCGGTACCACCTCCGCCTAAGCCAAGCAGACAGATGGCTGACATGCAGTTCCGCCTCCTCCAGTACCACAAGTGCCTCCGCAGCCAGCTTTGTATGGAGATGACACACTGACCCTGATCAGAGAATTCAAGAAGATGAAACCGCCGAAGTTCCTTGGAGGTATAGAGCCGATGAAAGCAGAAGCATGGGTTCTTGAAATGGAGAAGTTGTTCGAGGTTTTTCCTAGCACCGACGCTCAGAAGGTGTCATTGGTAGCCTTCACATTGGAAGACAACGCTCGTAGATGGTGGATGATGATCCGAGAGGGTAACCCAGACTTGACATTGGCCAGATTTTTGGAGCTGTTCTATGACAAACACTTTCCCCACAGTGTCCGAGATCGCAAGACCACAGAATTCCGATAGAACGCATGCAAAATGCAAGTAATGGTCACAGCGCAAAATAGCGCGATGCGCAAAATAGCACGATAAAATGCATGCAAAATGCAAGTAATGGGCACAAAATAGTGCGATGAGGTGTGCAAGATAGCGCGATAAAAAGCATGCAAAATGCAAGTAATGGTCACAGCGCAAAATAGCGCAATGCGTAAAATAGCATGATAAAATGCATGCAAAATGCAAGTAATGTGCACAAAATAATGCGATGAGGTGCGCAAGATAGCGCGATAAAATGCATGAAGAACGCAAGTAACGGTCACAGCGCAAAATAGCGCGATGCGCAAAATAACGCGGTAAAATGCATGCAAAATGCAAGTAATGTGCACAAAACAGTGCGATGAGGTGCGCAAGATAGCGCGATTAAAATGTAATGAACAAACAGTGCGATCCGCAAAATAGCGCGATTGAAATGCATGCAAAATGCAAGTAATGTGCACAAACCAGTGCAATGCGTAAAATAGTGCGATTGAAATGCATGCAAATTGCAAGTAGGGCGCACAAAACAGCGCGATGCGCAAAATAGCGCGATTGAAATGTCTGCAAAATGCAAGTAATGTGCACAAAACAGTGCGATCCGCGAAATAGCGCGATTGAAATGCATGCAAAATGCAAGTGGGCTGCAAAAAATAGTGCGATGCGCAAAACTGCGCGATTGAAATGCATGCAAAATGCAAGTAGGGTGCACAAAACAATGCGATGAGGTGCAGAAGATAGCGCGATAAAATGCATGCAAAATGCAAGTAATGGTCACAGCGCAAAATAGTGCGATAAAATGCATGCAAAATGCAAGTAATGTCCACAAAATAGTGCGATGAGGTGCGCAAGATAGCGCGATAAAATGCATGCAAAATGCAAGTAATGGTCACAGCGCAAAATAGTGTGATAAAATGCATGCAAAATGCAAGTACTGTGCACAAAACAGTGCGATGAAGTGCGCAAGATAGCGCGATTGAAATGTAATGCACAAAACAGTGCGATGCGCAAAATATCGCGATTGAAATGCATGCAAAGTGCAAATAGGGAGCACAAAACAGTGCGATGAGGTGCGCAAGGTAGCGTGATAGAATGCATGGAAAATGCAAGTAATGGTCACAGCGCAAAATAGCGCGATGCGCAAAACAGCGCGATAAAATGCATGCAAAATGCAAGTAATTTGCACAAAATAGTGCGATGAGGTGCGCAAGATAGCGCGATAAAATGCATGCAAAATGCAAGTGATGGTCACAGCGCAAAATAGCGGGATGCGCAAAATAGGACGACAAAATGCATGCAAAATGCAAGTAATGTGCACAAAATAGTGCGATGAGGTGCGCAAGATAGCGCGATTGAAATGTAATGCACAAAACTGTTCGATGCGTAAAATAGCGCGATTGAAATGCATGCAAAATGCAAGTAATGTGCACAAATTAGTGCGATGAGGTGTGCAAGATAGCGCGATAAAATGCATGCAAAATGCAAGTGATTGTCACTGCGCAAAATAGCGTGATACGCAAAATAGCACGATAAAATGCATGCAAAATGCAAGTAATGTGCACAAAACAGTGCGATGAGGTGTGCAAGATAGCGCAATAGAAATGTAATGCACAATACAGTGCGATGCGCAAAATATCGCGATTGAAATGCCTGCAAAATGCAAGTAGGGTGCACAAAATAGTGCGATGACGTGCGCAAGATAGCGCGATAGAATGCATGCAAAATGCAAGTAATGGTCACGGTGCAAAATAGCGCGATGCGCAAAACAGCGCGATAAAATGCATGCAAAATGTAAGTAATGTGCACAAAATAGTGTGATGAGGTGCGCAAGATAGCGCGATAAAATGCATGCAAAATGCCAGTGGTGGTCACAACGCAAAATAGCGCGATGCGCAAAATAGCACGATAAAATGCATGCAAAATGCAAGTAATGTCCACAAAACAGTGCGATGAGGTGCGGAAGATAGCGCGATTGAAATGTAATCCACAAAACAGTGCGATGCACAAAATAGCGCGATTGAAATGCATGCAAAATGCAAGTAGGGTGCACAAAACAGTGCGATGAGGTGCGCAAGATAGTGCGATAGAACGCATGCAAAATGGAAGTAATGGTCACAGCGCAAAATAGCACGATGCGCAAAACAACGCAATAAAATGCATGTAAAATGCAAGTAATGTGCACAAAATAGTGCGATGAGGTGTGCAAGATAGGGGGATAAAATGCATGCAAAATGCAAGTAATGGTCACAGCGCAAAATAGCGTGATAAAATGCATGCAAAATACAAGTAATGTGCACAAAATAGTGCGATGAGGTGCGCAAGATAGCGCGATTGAAATGTAATGCACAAAACAATGCGATGTGCAAAATAGCGCGATTGAAATGCATGCAAAATGCAAGTAGGGCGCACAAAACAGTGTGATGAGGTGCGCAAGATAGCGCGATAGAATGCATACAAAATGCAAGTAATGGTCACGGTGAAAAATATCGCGATGCGCAAAACAATGCGATAAAATGCATGCAAAATGCAAGTAATGTGCACAAAATAGTGCGATGAGGTGCGCAAGATAACGCGATAAAATGCATGCAAAATGCAAATGGTGGTCACAGCACAAAATAGCGCGATGCGCAAAATAGCACGATAAAATGCATGCAAAATGCAAGTAATGTCCACAAAACAGTGCGATAAGGTGCGCAAGATAGCGCGATTGAAATGTAATGCACAAAGCAGCGCGATGCACAAAATAGCGCGATTGAAATGCATGCAAAATGTAATGTGCACAAAATAGTGCGATGAGGTGCGCAAGATACCGCGATAAAATGCATGCAAAATGCAAGTGGTGGTCACAGCGCAAAATAGCGCGATGCGCAAAATAGCACGATAAAATTCATGCAAAATGCAAGTAATGTCCACAAAACAGTGCGATGAGGTGCGCAAGATAGCGCGATTGAAATGCATGGAAAATGCATGTTGGGTGCTCAAAACAATGCGATGAGGTGCGCAAGATAGCGCGATAAAATGCATGCAAAATGCAAGTAATGGTCACAGCGCAAAATAGCTCGATGCGCAAAATAGGTCGATAAAATGCAAGTAATGTGCACAAAACAATGCGATGAGTTGCGCAAGATAGTGCGATAAAATGCATGAAGAATGCTAGTAATGGTCACAGCGCAAAATAGCGCGATGCGCAAAATAGCGCGGTAAAATGCATGCAAAATGCAAGTAATGTGCACAAAACAGTGCGATGAGGTGTGCAAGATAGCGCGATAGAAATGTAATGAACAAACAGTGCGATGCGCAAAATATCGCGATTGAAATGTATGCAAAATGCAAGTAATGTGCACAAAACAGTGCAATGCGTAAAATAGTGCGATTGTAATGCATGCAAATTGCAAGTAGGGCGCAGAAAATAGCGCGATGCGCAAAATAGCGCGATTGAAATGCGTGCAAAATGCAAGTAGGGTGCACAAAATAGTGTGATCCGCAAAATAGCGCGATTGAAATGCATGAAAAATGCAAGTGGGGTGCACAAAACAGTGCGATGCGCAAAATTGCGAGATTGAAATGCATGCAAAATGCAAGTAGGATGCACAAAATAGTGCGATGAGGTGCCCAAGATAGCGCGATAAAATGGATGCAAAATGCAAGTAATGGTTATAGCACAAAATAGCGCGATAAAATGCATGCAAAATGCAAGTAATGTGCACAAAATAGTGCGATGAGGTGTGTAAGATAGCGCGATAAAATGCATGCAAAATGCAAGTGGGGTGCATAAAACAGTGCGATGCGAAATTGCGCAATTGAAATGCATGCAAAATGCAAGTAGGGTGCACAAAACTGTGCGATGAGGTGCGCAAGATAGCGCGATAAAATGAATGCAAAATGCAAGTAATGGTCACAGTGCAAAATAGTGCGATACAATGCATGCAAAATGCAAGTAATGTGCACAAAATAGTGCGATGAGGTGCGCAAGATAGCGCGATAAAATGCATGCAAAATGCAAGTGGTGGTCACAGCGCAAAATAGCACGATGCGCAAAATAGCACGATAAAATACATGCAGAATGCAAGTAATGTCCACAAAACAGTGTGATGAGGTGCGCAAGATAGCGCGATTGAAATGTAATGCACAAAGCAGTGCGATGCACAAAATAGCGCGATTGAAATGCATGCAAAATGCAAGTAGGGTGCACAAAATAGTGCGATGAGGTGCACAAAATAGCGCGATAGAACGCATGCAATATGCAAGTAATGGTCACAGCGCAAAATAGCGCGATGCGCAAAATAACGCGATAAAATGCATGTAAAATGCAAGTAATGTGCACAAAATAGTGCGATGAGGTGTGCAAGATAGCGGGATAAAATGCATGCAAAATGCAAGTAATGGTCACAGCGCAAAATATCGTGATAAAATGCATGCAAAATGCAAGGAATGTGCACAAAACAGTGCGATGAGGTTCGCAAGATAGCGCGAGTGAAATGTAATGCACAAAACAGTGCGATGTGCAAAATAGCGCGATTGAAATGCATGCAAAATGCAAGTAGGGTGCACAAAACAGTCCGATGAGGTGCGCAAGATAGCGCGATAGAATGCATACAAAATGCAAGTAATGGTCACGGTGAAAAATAGCGCGATGCGTAAAACAGCGCGATAAAATACATGCAAAATGCAAGTAATGTGCACAAAATAGTGCGATGAGGTGCGCAAGATAGCGCGATAAAATGCATGCAAAATGCAAGTGGTGGTCACAGCACAAAATAGCGCGATGCGCAAAATTGCACGATGAAATGCATGCAAAATGAGAGTAATGTCCACAAAACAGTGCGATGAGGTGCGCAAGATAGCGCGATTGAAATGTAATGCACAAAGCAGTGCGATGCACAAAATAGCGCGATTGAAATGCATGCAAAATGCAAGTAGGGTGCACAAAACAGTGCGATGAGGTGCGCAAGATAGTGCGATAGAACGCATGCAAAATGCAAGTAATGGTCACAGCGCAAAATAGCGAGATGCGCAAAATAACAAGATAAAATACATGCAAAATGCAAGTAATGTGCACAAAATAGTGCGATGAGGCGTGCAAGATAGCGGGATAAAATGCATGCAAAATGCAAGTAATGGTCACAGCGCAAAATAGCGTGATAAAATGCATGCTAAATGCAAGTAATGTGCACAAAACCGTGCGATGAGGTGCGCAAGACAGCGCGATTGAAATGTAATGCACAAAACAGTGCGATGTGCAAAATAGCGCGATTGAAATGCATGCAAAATGCAAGTAGCACGAAACAGTGCGATGAGGGGCGCAAGATAGCGCGATAGAACGCATGCAAAATGCAAGTAATGGTCACAGCGCAAAATAGCGCGATGCGCAAAATAGCGCGATAATATGCATGCAAAATGCAAGTAATGTGCACAAAACAATGTGATGAGGTGCGCAAGATAGCGCGATAAAATGTTTGCAGAATGCAAGTAATGGTCACAGCGCGATAAAATGCATGCAAAATGCAAGTAATGTGCACAAAATAGTGCGAAGAGGTGCGCAAGATAGCACGATAAAATGCATGGAAAATGCAAGTGGGGTGCACAAAATAGTGCGGTGCGAAAAATTGCGCGATTGAAATGCATGCAAAATGCAAGTAGGGTGCACAAAACTGTGTGATGAGGTGCGCAAGATAGCGCGATAAAATGAATGCAAAATGCAAGTAATAGTCACAGTGCAAAATAGTGCGATATAATGCATGCAAAATGCAAGTAATGTGCACAAAATAGTGCAATGAGGTGCGCAAGATAGCGCGATAAAATGCATGCAAAATGCAAAGGGTGGTCACAGTGCAAAATAGCGCGATGCGTAAAATAGCTCGATAAAATGCATGCAAAATGGAAGTAATGTGCACAAAACCGTGCGATGAAGTGCGCAAGATAGCGCGATAAAATGCATGCGAAATGCAAGTAATGGTCTCAGCGCAAAATAGCGCGATGCACAAAATAGCGTGATAAAATGCATGCAAAATGCAAGTAATGTGCACAAAACAGTGCGATGAGGTGCGCAAGATAGCGCAATTGAAATGTAATGCACAAAACAGTGGGATGCGCAAAATAGCGCGATTGAAATGCATGCAAAATGCAAGTAGGGTGCACAAAATAGTGTGATGAGGTGCGCAAGATAGCGCGATAGAAAGCATGCAAAATGCAAGTAATGGTCACAGTGCAAAATAGCACGATGCGCAAAATAGTACGATAAAATGCATGCAAAATGCAAGTAATGTGCACAAAATAGTGTGATGAGGTGCGTAAGACAGCGCGATAAAATGTATGCAAAATGCCAGTAATGGTCACAACGCAAAATGGCGCGGTAAAATGCATGCAAAATGCAAGTAATGTGCACAAAACAGTGCGACAAGGTGCGCAAGATAGCGCGATTGAAATGTAATGCACAAAACAGTGTGATGCGCAAAATAACGCGATTGAAATGCATGCAAAATGCAAGTAGGGTGCACAGAACAGTGCGATGAGGTGCGCAAGATAGCGCGATAAAATGCATGCAAAATGCAAGTAATGGTCACAATGCAAAATAGCGCGATATATTGCACGCAAAATGCAAGGAATGTGCAGAAAATAGTGCGATAAGGTGCGCAAGATAGCGCGATAAAATGCATGCAAAATGGAAGTAATGGCCAGAATGCAAAATAGCGCGATGCGCAAAATAGCGCGATAAAATGCATGCAAAATGGAAGTAATGTGCACAAAACAGTGTGATGAAGTGCACAAGATAGCGCGATAAAATGCATGAGAAATGAAAGTAATGGTCACAGCGCAAAATGGCGCGATAAAATGCATGCAAAATGCAAGTAATGGTCACAGAGCAAAATAGCTCGACAAAATGCATGCAAAATGCAAGTAATGTGCACAAAACAGTGCGATAAGGTGTGCAAAATAGCGCGATTGAAATGTAATGCACAAAACAGTGCGATGCGCAAAATAGCGCGATTGAAATGCATGCAAAATGCTAGTAGGGTGCACAAAACAACACAATGCGTAAAACAGCACGATGCACAAGGTTGCGCGATTGAAATGTAATGCACAAAACAGTGTGATGCGCAAAATAGTGCGATTGAAATGCGTGCAAAATGCAAGTAGGGTGCACAAAACAGTGCGATGAGGTGCGCAATATAGCGCGATAGAACGCATGCAAAATGCAAGTAATGGTCATAGCGCAAAATAGCGTGAAGCGCAAAATAGCGCGATAAAATGAATGGAAAATGCAAATAATGTGCACAAAACAAGGCGATGAGGTGCGCAAGACAACGCGATAAAACGCATACGGAATATGAATAATGGTCACAGTGCAAAATATCGCGATGCGCAAAATAGCGCGGCAAAATGCATGCAAAATGCAGGTAATGTGCACAAAACAGTGCGATGAGGTGCGCAAGATAGCGCGATTGAAATGTAATGAACAAAACAGTGCGATGCGCAAAATAGCGCGATTGAAATGCATGCAAAATGCAAGTAATATGCACAAAACAGAGCAATGCGTAAAATAGTGCGATTAAAATGCATGCAAAATGCAAGTAGCGTGCACAAAACAGTGCGATGAGGTGCACAAGATAGCGCGATAAATTGCAGGCAAAATGCAAGTAATGGTCACAGCGCAGAATAGCGCGATATAATGCATGCAAAATGCAAGAAATGTGCACAAAATAGTGCGATGAGGTGCGCAAGATGACGCGATAAAATGCATGCAAAATGCAAGTAATGGTCACAGCGCAAAATAGCGCGATATAATGCTTGTAAAATGTAAGTAATGTGCACAAAATAGTGCGATGAAGTGCCCAAGATAGCGCGATAAAATGCATGCAAAATGCAAGTAATGGTTACAGCGCAAAATAGCGCGATGCGCAAAATAGCGCGATAAAATGCATGGAAAATGCATGTTGGGTGCTCAAAACAATGCGATGAGGTGCGCAAGATAGCGCGATAAAATGCATGCAAAATGCAAGTAATGGTCACAGCGCAAAATGCAAGTAATGTGCCCAAAATAGTGCGATGAGGTGCGCAAGATAGCGCGATTGAAATGTAATGCACAAAACAGTGCGACGCGCAAAATAGCGCGATTGAAATGCGTACAAAGTGCTAGTAGGGTGCACAAAACAGTGCGAAGAGGTGCGCAAGATAACGCGATAGAACGCATGCAAAATGCAAGTAATGGTCACAACGCAAAATAGCACGATAAAATTCATGCAAAATGTAAGTAATGTGCACTAAATAGTGCGATGAGGTGCGCAAGATAGCGCGATAAAATGCATGCAAAAATGCAAGTAACGGTCACAGCGTAAAATAGCGCGATGCGCAGAATAACGCGATAAAATGCAAGCAAAATGCAAGTAGTGTGCACAAAACGGTGCGATAAGGTGCGTAAGATAGCGCGGTTGAAATGTAATGCACAAAACAGTGCGATGCGCAAAATAGCGCGATTGAAATGAATGCAAAATGCAAGTACGGTGTACAAAACAGTGCGATGAGGTGCAAAATATAGCACGATAGAATCCACGCAAAATGCAAGCAAATGTTACAGCGCAAAATAGCGCGATGCGCAAAATAGCGCGATAAAATGCATGCAAAATGCAAGTAATGTGCACAAAATAGTACGATGAGGCGCGTAAGATAGCGCGATAAAATGCATGCAAAAAGCAAGTAATGGTCACAGCGCAAAATCGCGCGATGCGCAGAATAGCACAAAAAAATGCAAGAAAAATGGAAGTAATGTGTACAAAACAGGGCGATAAGATACGCAAGATAGCGCGATTGAAATGTAATGCACAAAACTGTGCGATGCGCAAAATAGCGCGATTGACATGCATGGAAAATGCAAGTAGGGTGCACAAAACAGCATGATGCGTAAAATAGCGCGATTGAAACGAAATGCACAAAACAGTGCGTTGCGCAAAATAGCACGATTGAAATGCATAAAAAGTGCTAGTAGGGTGCACAAAACAGTGCGATGAGGTGCGCAAGATAGCGCGATAGAACGCATGCAAAATGCAAGTAATGGTCACAGCGCAAAATAGCGCGATAAAAAGCATGCAAAATGCAGGTAATGTGCACAAAATAGTGCGATGTGGTGCGCAAGATAGCGCGATTAAATGCATGCAAAATGCAAGTAATGGTCACAGCGCAAAATAGCGCGATGCACAGAATAGCACAATAAAATGCAAGCAAAATGCAAGTAGTGTGCACAAAACCATGCGATAAGGTGCGCAAGATAGCGCGGTTGAAATGTAATACACAAAACAGTGCAAAGCGCAAAATAGCGCGATTGAAATGCATGCAAAATGCAAGTACGGTGCACAAAGCAGTGCGATCGGGTGCGCAAGATAGCGCGATAGAGCGCATGCAAAATGCAGGTAATTGTCACAGCGCAAAATAGCGCGATGCGCAAAATAGCGCGATAAAATGCATGCGAAATGCAAGCAATGTGCACAAAACAGTGCGATAAGGTGCGCAAGATAGCGCAATTGAAATGTAATGCACAAAACAGTGCGATGCGCAAAATAGTGCGATTGAAATGCATGCAAAATGCAAGTACGGTGCACAAAACAGTGTGATCTTGTGCGCAAGATAGCGCGATAGAGCGCATGCAAAATGCAAGTAATTGTCACAGCTCAAAATAGCGCGATGCGCAAAATAGCGCGATAAAATGCATGTAAAATGCAAGTAATGTGCACAAAATAGTGCGATGTGGTGTGCAAGATAGCGCGATAAAATGCATGCAAAATGCAAGTAATGGTCACAGCGCAAAATAGCGCGATGCACAGAATAGCGCGATGAAATACAAGCAAAATGCATGTAGTGTGCACATAACAGTGCGATAAGGTGCGCAAGATAGCGCGATTGAAATGTAATGCACAAAACGGTGCGATGCGCTACATAGCGCGATTGAAATGCATGGAAAATGCAAGTACGACACACAAAACAGTGCGATGAGGTGCGCAGGATAGCGCGATAGAACGCATGCAAAATGCAAGTAATTGTCACAGCGCAAAATAGCACAATGCGCAAAATAGCGCGATAAAATGCATGCAAAATGCAAGCAATGTGCACAAAATAGTGCGATGAGGTGCGCAAGATAGCGCGATAAAATGCATGCAAAATGCAAGTAATAGTCACAGCACAAAATAGCGCGATGCGCAGAATAGCACGAAAAAATGCAAGCAAAATGGAAGTAATGTGTACAAAACAGGGCGATAAGATACGCAAGATAGCGCGATTGAAATGTAATGCACAAAACAGTGCGATGCACAAAATAGCGCGATTGACATGCATGGAAAATGCAAGTAGGGTGCACAAAACCGCACGATGGGTAAAATAGCGCGATTGAAATGCGTGCAAAATGCAAGTAGGGTGCAAAAAACAGTGCGATGAGGTGCGCAAGATAGCGCGATTGAAATGTATTGCACAAAACAGTGCGATGCGCAAAATATCGCGACTGAAATGCTTGCAAAATGCAAATTGGGTGCACAAAACAGTGCGATGAGGTGCGCAAGATAGCGCGATAGAATGCACGCAAAATGCAAGTAATGGACACAGCGCAAAATAGCGCGATATGCAAAACAGCGCGATAAAATTGATGCAAAATGCAAGTAATGTGCACAAAATATTGCGATGAGGTGCGCAAGATAGCGCGATTGAAATGTAATGCACAAAGTAGTGCGTTGCGCAAAATAGCGCAATTGAAATGCATAAAAAGTGCTAGTAGGGTGCACAAAACAGTGCGATGAGGTGCACAAGATAGCGCGATAAAACGCATGCAAAATGCAAATAATGGTCACAGTGCAAAATAGCGCGATAAAATGCATGCAAAATGCAAGTAATGTGCACAAAATAGTGCGATGTGGAGCGCAAGATAGCGCGATAAAATGCATGCAAAATGCAAGTAATGGTCACAGCGCAAAATAGCACGATGCGCAGAATAGGACTATAAAATGCAAGCAAAATTCAAGCAGTGTGCACAAAACAGTGCGATAAGGTGCGCAAGATAGCGCGGTTGAAATGTAATGCACAAAACAGTGCGATGCGCAAAATAGCGCGATTGAAATGCATGCAAAATGCAAGTACGGTGGACAAAGCAGTGCGATGGGGTGCGCAAGATAGCGCGATAGAACGCATGAAAAATGCAGGTAATTGTCACAGCGCAAAATAGCGCGATGCGCAAAATAGCGCGATAAAATGCGTGCGAAATGCAAGCAATGTGCACAAAACAGTGCGATAAGGTGCGCAAGATAGCGTAATGGAAATGTAATGCACAAAACAGTGCGATGCGCAAAATAGTGCGATTGAAATGCATGCAAAATGCAAGTACGGTGCACAAAACAGTGCGATCATGTGCGCAAGATAGCGCGATAGAGTGCATGCAAAATGCAAGTAATTGTCACAGCTCAAAATAGCGCGATGCGCAAAATAGCGCGATAAAATGCATGTAAAATGCAAGTAATGTGCACAAAATAGTACGATGTGGTGTGCAAGATAGTGCGATAAAATGCATGCAAAATGCAAGTAATGGTCACAGCGTAAAATAGCGCGATGCGCAGAATAGCGCGATAAAATGCAAGCAAAATGCAAGTAGTGTGCACAAAACAGTGCGATAAGGTGCGCAAGATAGCGCGGTTGAAATGTAAGACACAAAACAGTGCGATGCGCAAAATAGCGCGATTGAAATGCCTACAAAATGCAAGTACGGTGCACAGAACAGTGCGATGAGTTACAAAATATAGCGCGATAGAACGCACGCAAAATGCGAGTAATTGTCACAGCGCAAAATAGCGCGATGCGCAAAATAGCACGTTAAAATGCATGCAAAATGCAAGTAATGTGCACAAAACAGTGCGATAAGGGGCGCAAGATAGCGCGATTGAAATGTAATGCATAAAACAGTGCGATGAGCAAAATAGCGTGATTGAAATGCAAGCAAAATGCAAGTACGGTACACAAAACAGTGCGATGAGGTGCGCAAGATAGCGCGATTGAAATGTAATGCACAAAATAGTGAAATGCGCAAAATAGCGCGATTGAAATGCATGCAAAATGCAAGTACGGTGCACAAAACAATGCGATGAGGTGCGCAAGATAGCGCGATAGAGCGCATGCAAAATGCAAGTAATTGTGACAGCGCAAAATAGCGCGATAAAATGCATGCAAAATGCAAGTAATGTGCACAAAATAGTGCGATAAGGTGCGCAAGATAGCGCGATTGAAATGTAATGCACAAAACAGTGCGATGCGCTAAATAGCGCGATTGAAATGCATGCAAAATGCAAGTACGGCACACAAAACAGTGCGATGAGGTGCAAAATATAGCGCGATAAAACGCACGCAAAATGCAAGTAATTGTCACAGCGCAAAATAGCGCGATAAAATGCATGCAAAATGCAAGTAATGTGCACAAAATAGTGCGATGAGGTGCGCAAGACAGCGCGATAAAATGCATGCAAAATGCAAGTAATGGACACAGCGCAAAATAGCGCGATGCGCAGAATAGCACGATAAAATGCAAACAAAATGGAAGTAATGCGTACAAAACAGGGCGATAAGGTACGCAAGATAGCGCGATTGAAATGTAATGCACAAAACAGTGCGATGCGCGAAATTGCGCGATTGACATGCATGGAAAATGCAAGTAGGGTGCAATAAACTGCACAATGCGTAAAATAGCGCGATTAAAATGCGTGGAAAATGCAAGTAGGGTGCAGAAAACAGTGCGATGAGGTGCGCAAGATAGCGCGATTGAAATGTAATGCACAAAACAGTGCGATGCGCAAAATATCGCGATTGAAATGCATGCAAAAAGTAAATTGGGTGCACAAAACATTGCGATGAGGTGCGCAAGATAGCGCGATGGAATGCATGCAAAATGCAAGTAATGGTCGGAGCGTAAAATAGCGCGATGTGCATAACAGCGCGATAAAATGCATGCAAAATGCAAGTAATGTTTACAAAATAGTGCGATGAGGTGCGCAAGATAGCGCGATTGAAATGTAATGCACAAAACAGTGCGTTGCGCAAAATAGCCCGATTGAAATGCATAAAAACTGCTAGTAGGGTGCACAAAATAGTGCGATGAGGTGCGCAAGATAGCGCGATAGAACGCATGCAAAATGCAAGTAATGGTCACAGCGCAAAATAGCGCGACAAAATGCATGCAAAATGCAAGTAATGTGCACAAAATAATGCAATGTGGTGCGCAAGATAGCGCGATAAAATGCATTCAAAATGCAAGTAATGGTCACAGCGCAAAATAGCGCGATGCGCAGAATAGCACGATAAAATGCAAGTAGTGTGCACAAAACAGTGCGATAAGGTGCGCAAGATAGCGCAATTGAAATTTAATGCACAAAACAGTGCGATGCGCAAAATAGTGCGATTGAAATGCATGCAAAATGCAAGTATGGTGCACAAAACAGTGCGATCAGGTGCGCAAGATAGCGCGATAGAGCGCATGCAAAATGCAAGTAATTGTCACAGTTCAAAATAGCGCGATGCGCAAAATATCGCGATAAAATGCATGCAAAATGCAAGTAATGTGCACAAAATAGTGCGATGTGGTGTGCAAGATAGCGCGATAAAATGCATGCGAAATGCAAGTAATGGTCAAAGCGCAAAATAGCGCGATGCGCAGAATAGCGCGATAAAATGCAAGCAAAATGCAAGTAGTGTGCACAAAACAGTGCGATAAGGTGCGCAAGATAGCGCAGTTGAAATGTAATGCACAAAACAGTGCGATGTGCAAAATAGCGGGAGTGAAATGCATGCAAAATGCAAGTATGGTGCACAAAACAGTGCGATGAGGTGCAAAATATAGCGCGATAGAACGCACGCAAAATTCAAGTAATTGTCACAACGCAAAATAGCACGATGCACAAAATAGCGCGATAAAATGCATGCAAAATGCAAGTAATGTGCACAAAACAGTGCGATACGGTGCGCAAGATAGCGCGATTTAATGTAATGCACAAAACAGTGTGATGAGCAAAATAGCGCGATTGAAATGCAAGCAAAATGCAAGTACGGTGCACAAAACTGTGCGATGAGGTGCGCAAGATAGCGCGATTGAAATGTAATGCAGAAAACAGTGCGATGCGCAAAATAGCGCGATTGACATGCTTGTAAATTGCAAGTACGGAGCACAAAACTGTGCGATGAGGTGCGCAAGATAGCGCGATAGAGCGCATGCAAAATGCAAGTAATTGTAACAGCGCAAAATAGCGCGATAAAATGCATGCAAAATGCAAGTAATGTGCATAAAACAGTGCGATAAGGTGCGCAAGATAGCGCGATTGAAATGTAATGCACAAAACAGTGCGATGCGCTAAATAGCGCGATTGCAATGCATGCAAAATGCAAGTACGGCACACAAAACAGTGCGATGAGGTGCGCAAGATAGCGTGATAGAACGCATGCAAAATGCAAGTAATTGTCACAGCGCAATATAGCGCGATGCGCAGAATAGCGCGATAAAATGCATGCAAAATGTAAGTAATGTGCACAAAATAGTGCGATGAGGTGCGCAAGATAGCGCGATAAAATGCATGCAAAATGCAAGTAATGGTCACAGCGCAAAATAGCGCGATGCGCAGAATAGGACGAAAAAATGCAAGCAAAATGGAAGTAATGTGTACAAAACAGGGCGATAAGGTACGCAAGATAGCGCGATTGAAATGTAATGCACAAAACAGTGCGATACGCAAAATAGCGCGATTGACATGCATGGAAAATGCAAGTAGGGTGCACAAAACAGCACGATGCGTAAAATAGCGCGATTGAAATACGTGCAAAATGCAAGTAGGGTGCAGAAACCAGTGCGATGAGGTGCGCAAGATAGCGCGATTGAAATGTAATGCAGAAAACAGTGCGATGCGTAAAATATCGCGATTGAAATGCATGCAAAATGCAAATTGGGGGCACAAAACAGTGTGGTGAGGTGCGCAAGATAGCGCGATAGAATGCACGCAAAATGAAAGTAATGGTCACAGCGCAAAATAGCGCGATGTGCAAAAGAGCGCGATAAAAGGGATGCAAAATGCAAGCAATGTGCACAAAATAGTGCGATGAGGTGCGCAAGATAGCGCGATTGAAATGTAATGCACAAAACAGTGCGTTGCGCAAAATAGCGCGATTGAAATGCAGAAAAAGTGCTAGTAGGGTGTACAAAACAGTGCGATGAGGTGTGCAAGATAGCGCGATAGAACGCATGCAAAATGCAAGTAATGGTCACAGCACAAAATAGCGTGATAAAATGCATGCAAAATGCAAGTAATGTGCACAAAATAGTGCAATGTTGTGCGCAAGATAACGCGATAAAATGCATGCAAAATTCAAGTAATGGTCACAGCGCAAAATAGCGCGATGCGCAGAATAGCACGATAAAATGCAAGCAAAATGCAAGTAGTGTGCACAAAACAGTGCGATAAGGTGCGCAAGATAGCGCGGTTGAAATGTAATGCACAAAACAGTGCCATGCACAAAATAGCGCGATTGAAATGCATGCAAAATGCAAGTACGGTGCAGAAAGCAGTGTAATGGGGTGCGCAAGATAGCGCGATAGAACGCATGCAAAATGTAGGTAATTGTCATAGCGCAAAATAGCGCGATGAGCAAAATAGCGCGATAAAATGCATGCGAAATACAAGCAATGTGCACAAAACAGTGCGATAAGGTGCGCAAGATAGCGCAATTGAAATGTAATACACAAAACAGTGCGATGCGCAAAATAGTGCGATTGAAATGCATGCAAAATGCAAGTACGGTGCACAAAACAGTGCGATCAGGTGCGCAAGATAGCGCGATAGAGCGCATGCAAAATACAAGTAATTGTCACAGCGTAAAGTAGCGCGATGCGCAAAATAGCGCGATAAAATGCATGCAAAACGCAAGTAATGTGCACAAAATAGTGCGATGTGGTGTGCAAAAGAGCGCGATAAAATGCATGCAAAATGCAAGTAATGGTCATAGCGCAAAATAGCGCGATGCGCAGAATAGCGCGATAAAATGCAAACAAAATGCAAGTAGTTTGCACAAAACACTGTGATAAGGTGCGCAAGATAGCGCGGTTGAAATGTAATGCACAAAACTGTGCGATGCGCAAAATAGCGCGATTGAAATGCATGCAAAATGCAAGTACGGTGCACAAAATAGTGCGATGAGGTGCAAAATATAGCGCGATAGAACGCACGCAAAATGCAAGTAATTGTCACAGCGCAAAATAGCGCGATACGCAAAATAGCGCGATAAAATGCATGCAAAATGCAAGTAATGTGCACAAAACAGTGCGATAATGTGCGCAAGATAGCGCGATTGAAATTTAATGCACAAAACGGTGTGATGAGCAAAATAGCGCGATCGAAATGCAAGCAAAATGCAAGTACGGTGCACAAAACAGTGCGATGAGGTGCGCAAGATAGCGCGATTGAAATGTAATGCACAAAACAGTACGATACGCAAAATAGCGCGATTGAAATGCATGCAAAATGTAAGTATGGTGCACAAAACAGTGCAATGAGGTGCGCTAGATAGCGTGATAGAGCGCATGCAAAATGCAAGTAATTATGACAGCGCAAAATAGCGCGATAAAATGCATGCAAAATGCAAGTAATGTGCACAAAATAGAGCGATAAGGTGCGCAAGATAGCGCGATTGAAATGTAATGCACAAAACAGTGCGATGCGCTAAATAGCGTGATTGAAATGCATGCAAAATGCAAGAACGGCACACAAAATAGTGCGATGAGGTGCGCAAGATAGCGCGATAGAACGCATGCAAAATGCAAGTAATTGTCACAGCGCAAAATCGCGCAATGAGCAAAATAGCGCGATAAAATGCATGCAAAATGCAAGTAATGTGCACAAAATAGTGCGATGAGGTGCGCAAGATAGCGCAATAAAATGCATGCAAAATGCAACTAATGGACACAGCGCAAAATAGCGCGATGCGCAGAATAGCACGATAAAATGCAAGCAAAATGCAAGTAGTGTGCACAAAACAGTGCGATAAGGTGCGCAAGATAGCGCGGTTGAAATGTAATGCACAAAACAGTGCGATGCGTAAAATAGTGCGATTGAAATCCATGCAAAATGCAAGTATGGTGCACAAAATCGTGCGATCAGGTGCGCAAGATAGCGCGATAGAGCGCATGCAAAATGCAAGTAATTGTCACAGCGCAAAGTAGCACGATGCACAAAATAGCGCGATAAAATGCATGCAAAATGCAAGTAATGTGCAAAAAATAGTGCGATGTGGTGTGCAAAAGAGCGCGATAAAATGCATGCAAAATGCAAGTAATGGTCACAGCGCAAAATAGCGCGATGCGCAGAATAGCGCGATAAAATGCAAGCAAAATGCAAGTAGTGTGCACAAAACCGTGCGATAAGGTGCGATAGATAGCACGGTTGAAATGTAATACACAAAACAGTGCGATGCGCAAAATATCGCGATTGAAATGCATGCAAAATGCAAGTACGGTGCACAAAACAGTGCGATGAGATGCAAAATATAGCGCGATAGAACGCACGCAAAATGCAAGTAATTGTCACAGCGCAAAATAGCACGATAAAATGCATGCAAAATGCAAGTAATGTGCACAAAACAATGCGATAAGTTGCGCAAGATAGCGCGAATTAAATGTAATGCACAAAACAGTGCGACGAGCAAAATAGCGCGATTGAAATGCAGGCAAAATGCAAGTACGGTGCACAAAACAGTGCGATGAGGTGCGCAAGATAGCGCGATTGAAATGTAATGCAGAAAACAGTGCGATGCGCAGAATAGCACGATTGAAATGCATGCAAGATGCAAGTACGGTGCACAAAACAGTGCGATGAGGTGCGCAAGATAGCGCGATAGAGCGCATGCAAAATGCAAGTAATTATGACAGCGCAAAATAGCACGATGCGCAGAATAGCGCGATAAAATGCATGCAAAATGTAAGTAATGTGCACAAAATAATGCGATGAGGTGCGCAAGGTAGCGCGATAGAACGCATGCAAAATGCAAGTAATTGTCACAGCGCAAAATAGCGCGATGCGCAGAATAGCACGAAAAAATGCAAGCAAAATGGAAGTAATGTATACAAAACAGGGCGATAAGGTACGCAAGATAGCGCCATTGAAATGTAATGCCCAAAACAGTGTGATGCGCGAAATAGCGCGATTGACATGCATAGAAAATGCAAGTAGGGTGCACAAAACAGCACGATGCGTAAAATAGCGCGATTGAAATGCGTGCAAAATGCAAGTAGTGTACAGAAAACAGTGCGATGAGGTGCGCAAAGTAGCGTGATTGAAATGTAATGCACAAAACAGGGCGATGCGCAAAATATCGCGATTGAAATGCATGCAAAATGGAAATTGGGTGCACAAAACAGTGCGATGAGGTGCGCAAGATAGCGCGATAGAATGCACGCAAAATGCAAGTAATGGTCACAGCGCAAAATAGCGCGATGCACAGAATAGCGCGATGAAATACAAGCAAAATGCATGTAGTGTGCACATAACAGTGCGATAAGGTGCGCAAGATAGCGCGATTGAAATGTAATGCACAAAACGGTGCGATGCGCTACATAGCGCGATTGAAATGCATGCAAAATGCAAGTACGACACACAAAACAGTGCGATGAGGTGCGCAAGATAGCGCGATAGAACGCATGCAAAATGCAAGTAATGGTCACAGTGCAAAATAGCACGATAAAATGCATGCAAAATGCAAGTAATGTGCACAAAATAGTGCGATGTGGTGTGCAAGATAGCGCGATAAAATGCATGCAAAATGCAAGTAATGGTTACAGCGCAAAATAGCGCGATGCGGAGAATAGCACGATAAAATGCAAGCAAAATGCAAGTAGTGTACACAAAATAGTGCGATAAGGTGCACAAGATAGCGCGGTTGAAATGTAATGCACAAAACAATGCGATGCGCAAAGTAGCGCGATTGAAATGCATGCAAGCTGCAAGTTCGGTGCACAAAGCAGTGCGATGGGGTGCGCAAGATAGCACGATAGAAAGCATGCAAAATGCAGGTAATTGTCACAGCGCAAAATAGCGCGATACGGAAAATAGCGCGATAAAATGCATGCGAAATACAAGTAATGTGCACAAAATAGTGCCATAAGGTGCGCAAGATAGCGCAATAGAAATGTAATGCACAAAACAGTGCGATGCGCAAAATAGAGCGATTGAAATGCATGCAAAATGCAAGTAGGGTGCACAAAACAGTGCGATGAGGTGCGCAAGATAGTGCGATAGAATGCATGCAAAATGCAAGTAATGGTCACGGTGAAAAATATCGCGATGCGCAAAACAATGCGATAAAATGCATGCAAAATGCAAGTAATGTGCACAAAATAGTGCGATGTGGTGTGCAAAAGAGCGCGATAAAATGCATGCAAAATGCATGTAATGGTCACAGAGCAAAATAGCGCGATAAAATGCAAGCAAAATGCAAGTAGTGTGGACAAAACAGTGCGATAAGGTACGCAAGATAGCGCTGTTGAAATGTAATGTACAAAACAGTGCGATGCGCAAAATAGCGCGACTGAAATGCATGCAAAATGCAAGTACGGTGCACAAAACAGTGCGATGAGGTGCAAAATATAGCGCGATAGAATGCACGCAAAATGCAAGTAATTCTCAAAGCGCAAAATAGCGCGATGCGCAAAATAGCGCGATAAAATGCATGCAAAATGCAAGTAATGTGCAAAAAACAGTGCGATAAGGTGCGCAAGATAGCGCGATTGAAATGTAATGCACAAAACAGTGCGATGAGCAAAATAGCGCGATTGAAATGCAAGCAAAATGCAAGTACGGTGCACAAAACAGTGCGAGGAGGTGCGGAAGATAGCGCGATTGAAATGTAATGCACAAAACAGTGCGATGCGCAAAATAGCGCGGTTGAAATGCATGCAAAATGAAAGTACGGTGCACAAAACAGTGCGATGAGGTGCGCAAGATAGCGCGATAGAGCGCATGCAAAATGCAAGTAATTGTGACAGCGCAAAATAGCGCGATGCGCAAAATAGCGCGATAAAATGCATGCAAAATGCAAGTAATGTGCACAACACAGTGTGACAAGGTGCGCAAGATAGAGCGATTGAAATGTAATGCACAAAACAGTGCGATGCGCTAAATAGCGCGATTAAAATGCATGCAAAATGCAAGTACGACACACAAAATAGTGCGATGAGGTGCGCAAGATAGCGCGATAGAACGCATGCAAAATGCAAGTAATTGTCACAGCGTAAAATAGCGCGATGCGCAAAATAGCGCGATAAAACGCATGCAAAATGCAAGTAATGTGCACAAAATAGTGTGATGAGGTGCGTAAGATAGCGCGATAAAATGCATGCAAAATGCAAGTAATGGTCACAGCGCAAAATAGCGCAATGCGCAGAATTGCACGATAAAATGCAAGCAAAATGCAAGTAGTGTGCACAAAATAGTGCGATAAGGTGCGCAAGATAGCGCGGTTGAAATGTAATGCACAAAACAGTACGATGCGCAAAATAGCGCGATTGAAATGCATGCAAAATGCAAGTACGGTGCACAAAGCAGTACGATGGGGTGCGAAAGATAGCGCGATAGAACGCATGCAAAATGCAGGTAATTGTCACAGTGCAACAATGCGCGATGCGCAAAATAGCTCGATAAAATGCATGCGAAGTGCAAGCAATGTGCACAAAACAGTGCGATAAGGTGCGCAAGATAGCGCAATTGAACTGTAATGCACAAAACAGTGCGATGCGCAAAATAGTGCGATTGAAATCCATGCAAAATGCAAGTACGGTGCACAAAACAGTGCGATCAGCTGCGCAAGATAGCGCGATAGGGCGCATGCAAAATGCAAGTAATTGTCACAGCGCAAAGTAACGCGATGCACAAAATAGCGCGATAAAATGCATGCAAAATGCAAGTAATGTGCAAAAAATAGTGCGATGTGGTGTGCAAAAGAGCGCGATAAAATGCATGCAAAATGCAAGTAATGGTCACAGGGCAAAATAGCGCGATGCGCAGAATAGCACTAAAAAATGCAAGCAAAATGGAAGTACTGTGTACAAAACAGGGCGAGAAGGTACGCAAGATAGCGTGATTGAAATGTAATGCACAAAACAGTACGATGCACAAAATAGCGCGGTTGACATGCCTGGAAATTGCAAGTAGGGTGCACAAAACAGCACGATGCGTAAAATAGCGCGATTGAAATGCGTGCAAAATACAAGTAGGGTGCAGAAAACAGTGCGATGAGGTGCGCAAGATAGCGCGATTGAAATGTAATGCACAAAACAGTGCGATGAGCAAAATAGCGAGATTGAAATGCAAGCAAAATGCAAGTACGGTGCACAAAACAGTGCGATGAGGTGCAAAATATAGCGTGATAGAACGCACGCAAAATGCAAGTAATTGTGACAGCGCAAAATAGCGCGATTGGAATGCAATGCACAAAACAGTGCGATGCGCAAAATAGCGCGAATGAAATGCATGCAAAATGCAAGTACGGTGCACAAAATAGTGCGATGAGGTGCGCAAGATAGCGCATGCAATAGCGCGATAAAATGCATGCAAAATGCAAGTAATGTGCAGAAAATAGTGCGATAAGGTGCACAAGATAGCGCGATTGAAATGTAATGCACAAAACAGTGCGATGCGCTAAATAGCGCGATTGAAATGCATGCAAAATGCAAGTACGGCACACAAAACAGTGCGATGAGGTGCGCAAGATAGCGCGATAGAACGCATGCAAAATGCAAGTAATTGTCACAGCGCAAAATAGCGCGATGCGCAAAATAGCGCGATAAAATGCATGCAAAATGCAAGTAATGTGCACAAACTAGTGCGATGAGGTGTGCAAGATAGCGCGATAAAATGCATGCAAAATGCAAGTGATGGTCACTGCGCAAAATAGCATGATGCGCAAAATAGCACGATAAAATGCATGCAAAATACAAGTAATGTGCACAAAACAGTGCGATGAGGTGCGCAAGATAGGGCGATAGAAATGTAATGTACAAAATAGTGCGATGCGCAAAATATCGCGATTGAAATGCATGCAAAATGCAAGTAGGGTGCACAAAATAGTGCGATGACGTGCGCAAGATAGCGCGATAGAATGCATGCAAAATTCAAGTAATGGTCACGGTGCAAAATAGCGCGATGCGCAAAACAGCGCGATAAAATGCATGCAAAATGCAAGTAATGTGCACAAAATAGTGCGATGAGGTGCGCAAGATAGCGCGATAAAATGCATGCAAAATGCAAGTGGTGGTCACAGCGCAAAATAGCGCGATGCGCAAAATAGCACGATAAAATGCATGCAAAATGCAAGTAATGTCCACAAAACAGTGCGATGAGGTGTGCAAGATAGCGCGATTGAAATGTAATGCACAAAACAGTGCGATGCGCAAAGTAGTGCGATTGAAATGCATACAAAATGCAAGTAGGGTGCACAAAACAGTGCGATGAGGTGCGCAAGATAGCGCGATAGAACGCATGCAAAATGCAAGTAATACTCACAGCGCAAAATAGCGCGATGCGCAAAACAACGTGATAAAATGCATGTAAAATGCAAGTAATGTGCACAAAATAGTGCGATGAGGTGTGCAAGATAGCGGGATAAAATGCATGAAAAATGCAAGTAATGGTCACAGCGCAAAATAGCGTGATAAAATGCATGCAAAATGCAAGTAATGTGCACAAAATAGTGCGATGAGGTGCGCAAGATAGTGCGATTGAAATGAAATGCACAAAACAGTGCGATGTGCAAAATAGCGCAATTGAAATGCATTCAAAATGCAAGTAGGGTGCACAAAACAGTGCGATGAGATGCGCAAGATAGCGCGATAGAATGCATGCAAAATGCAAGTAATGGTCACGGTGAAAAATAGCGCGATGCGCAAAACAGCGGGATAAAATGCATGCAAAATGCAAGTAATGTGCACAAAATAGTGCGATGAGGTGCGCAAGATAACGCGATAAAATGTATGCAAAATGCAAGTGGTGGTCACAGCACAAAATAGCGCGATGCGCAAAATAGCACGATAAAATGCATGCAAAATGCAAGTAATGTCCACAAAACAGTGTGATGAGGCGCGCAATATAGCGCGATTGAAATGTAATGCACAATGCAGTGCGATGCACAAAATAGCGCGATTGAAATGCATGCAAAATGCAAGTAGAGTGCACAAAACAGTGCGATGAGGCGCGCAAGATAGCGCGATTGAAATGTAATGCACAATGCAGTGCGATGCACAAAATAGCGCGATTGAAATGCATGCAAAATGCAAGTAGAGTGCACAAAACAGTGCGATGAGGTGCGCAAGATAGTGCGATAGAACGCATGCAAAATGCAAGTAATGGTCACAGCGCAAAATAGCGTGATGCGCAAAATAACGCTATAAAATACATGCAAAATGCAAGTAATGTGCACAAAATAGTGCGATGAGGTGTGCAAGATAGCGGGATAAAATGCATGCAAAATACAAGTAATGGTCACAGCGCAAAATAGCGTGATAAAATTCATGCCAAATGCAAGTAATGCGCACAAAACCGTGCGATGAGGTGCGCAAGATAGCGCGATTGAAATGTAATGCACAAAACAGTGCGATGTGCAAAATAGCGCGATTGAAATGCATGCAAAATGCAAGTAGGGTGCACGAAACTGTGCGATGAGGTGCGCAAGATAGCGCGATAGAACGTATGCAAAATGCAAGTAATGGTCACAGCGCAAAATAGCGTGATGCGCAAAATAGCGCGATAATATGCATGAAAAATGCAAGTAATGTGCACAAAACAATGTGATGAGGTGCGCAAGATAGCGCGATAAAATGCGTGCAGAATGCAAGTAATGGTCACAGCGCGATAAAATGCATGCAAAATGCAAGTAATGTGCACAAAATAGTGCAAAGAGGTGCGCAAGATAGCACGATAAAATGCATGGAAAATGCAAGTGGGGTGCACAAAATAGTGCGATGCGCAAAATTGCGCGATTGAAATGCATGAAAAATGCAAGTAGGGTGCACAAAACTGTGCGATGAGGTGCACAAGATAGCGCGATAAAATGAATGCAAAATGCAAGTAATGGTCACAGTGCAAAATAGTACGATATAATGCATGCAAAATGCAAGTAATGTGCACAAAATAGTGCGATGAGGTGCGCAAGATAGCGCAATAAAATGCATGCAAAATGCAAGTGGTGGTCACAGCGCAAAATAGCGCGATTCGCAAAATAGCACGATAAAATGCATGCAAAATGCAAGTAATGTCCACAAAACAGTGCGATGAGGTGCGCAAGATAGCGCGATTGAAATGCATGGAAAATGCATGTTGGGTGCTCAAAACAATGCGATGAGGTGCGCAAGATAGCGCGATAAAACGCATGCAAAATGCAAGTAATGGTCACAGCGCAAAATAGCGTGATGCGCAAAATAGCGCGATAAAATGCATGCAAAAGGCAAGTAATGTGCACAAAACAATGCGATGAGTTGCGCAAGATAGTGCGATAAAATGCATGAAGAATGCTAGTAATGGTCTCAGCGCAAAATAGCGCGATGCGCAAAATAGCGCGGTAAAATGCATGCAAAATGCAAGTAATGTGCACAAAACAGTGCGATGAGGTGTTCAAGATAACGCGATTGGAATGTAATGAACAAACAGTGCGATGCGCAAAATATCGCGATTGAAATGTATGCAAAATGCAAGTAATGTGCACAAAACAGTGCAATGCGTAAAATAGTGCGATTGAAATGCATGCAAATTGCAAGTAGGGCGCAGAAAATAGCGCGATGCGCAAAATAGCGCGATTGAAATGCGTGCAAAATGCAAGTAGGGTGCACAAAATAGTGTGATCCGCAAAATAGCGCGATTGAAATGCACGAAAAATGCAAGTGGGGTGCACAAAACAGTGCGATGCGCAAAATTGCGAGATTGAAATGCATGCAAAATGCAAGTAGGGTGCACAAAATAGTGCGATGAGGTGCCCAAGATAGCGCGATAAAATGCATGCAAAATGCAAGTAATGGTCATAGCACAAAATAGCGCGATAAAATGCATGCTAAATGCAAGTAATGTGCACAAAATAGTGCGTTGAGGTGTGCAAGATAGCGCGATAAAATGCACGCAAAATGCAAGTGGGGTGCACAAAATAGTGCGATACGAAAAATTGCGCGATTGAAATGCATGCAAAATGCAAGTAGGGTGCACAAAACTGTGCGATGAGGTGCGCAAGATAGCGCGATAAAATGAATGCAAAATGCAAGTAATGGTCACAGTGAAAAATAGTGCGATATAATGCATGCAAAATGCAAGTAATGTGCACAAAATAGTGCAATGAGGTGCGCAAGATAGCGCGATAAAATGCATGCAAAATGCAAATGGTGGTCACAGCGCAAAATAGCGCGATGCGTAAAATAGCTCGATAAAATGCATGCAAAATGGAAGTAATGTGCACAAAACCGTGCGATGAAGTGCGCAAGATAGCGCGATAAAATGCATGCGAAATGCAAGTAATGGTCTCAGCGCAAAATAGCGCGATGCGCAAAATAGCGTGACAAAATGCATGCAAAATGCAAGTAATGTGCACAAAACAGTGCGATGAGGTGCGCAAGATAGCGCAATTGAAATGTAATGCACAAAACAGTGGGATGCGCAAAATAACGCGATTGAAATGCATGCAAAATGCAAGTAGTTTGCACAAAATAGTGCGATGAGGTGCGCAAGATAGCGTGATAGAAAGCATGCAAAATGTAAGTAATGGTCACAGCGCAAAATAGCACGATGCGCAAAATAGTACGATAAAATGCATGCAAAATGCAAGTAATGTGCACAAAATAGTGTGGTGAGGTGCGCAAGACAGCGCAATAAAATGTATGCAAAATGCCAGTAATGGTCACAGCGCAAAATGGCGCGGTAAAATGCATGCAAAATGCAAGTAATGTGCACAAAACAGTGCGACATGGTGCGCAAGATAGCGCGATTGAAATGTAATGCACAAAACAGTGTGGTGTGCAAAATAACGCGATTGAAATGCATGCAAAATGCAAGTAGGGTGCATAGAACAGTGCGATGAGGTGCGCAAGATAGCGCGATAAAATGCATGCAAAATGGAAGTAATGGTCACAACGTAAAATAGCGCGATATATTGCACGCAAAATGCAAGGAATGTGCACAAAATAGTGCGATAAGGTGCGCAAGATAGCGCGATAAAATGCATGCAAAATGCAAGTAATGGCCAGAACGTAAAATAGCGCGATGCGCAAAATGGCGCGATAAAATGCATGCAATATGGAAGTAATGTGCACAAAACAGTGCGATGAAGTGCACAAGATAGCGCGATAAAATGCATGAAAAATGAAAGTAATGGTCACAGCGCAAAATAGCGTGATGCGCAAAATAGCGCGATAAAATGCATGGAAAATGCAAGTAATGGTCACAGCACAAAATAGCTCGACAAAATGCATGCAAAATGCAAGTAATGTGCACAAAACAGTGCGATGCGCAAAATAGCGCGATTGAAATGCATGCAAAATGCTAGTAGGGTGCACAAAACAACACGATGCGTAAAACAGCACGATGCACAAGGTTGCGCGATTGAAATGTAATGCACAAAATAGTGCGATGCGCAAAATAGTGCGATTGAAATGCATGCAAAATGCAAGTAGGGTGCACAAAACAGTGCGATGAGGTGCGCAAGATAGCACGATAGAACGCATGCAAGTAATGGTCACAGCGCAAAATAGCGTGAAGCGCAAAATAGCACGATAAAATGAATGCAAAATGCAAATAATGTGCACAAAACAAGGCGATGAGGTGCGCAAGACAACGCGATAAAACGCATGCGGAATATGAATAATGGCCACAGTGCAAAATATCGCGATGCGCAAAATAGCGCGGCAAAATGCATGCAAAATGCAGGTAATGTGCACAAAACAGTGCGATGAGGTGCGCAAGATAGTGCGATTGAAATGTAATGAACAAAACAGTGCGATGCGCAAAATAGCGCGATTGAAATGCATGCAAAATGCAAGTAATGTGCACAAAACAGAGCAATGCGTAAAATAGTGCGATTGAAATGCATGCAAAATGCAAGTAGCGTGCACAAAACAGTGCGATGAGGTGCACAAGATAGCGCGATAAAATGCATGCAAAATGCAAGTAATGGTCACAGCGCAGAATAGCGCGATATAATGCATGCAAAATGCAAGAAATGTGCACAAAATAGTGCGATGAGGTGCGCAAGATGGCGCGATAAAATGCATGCAAAATGCAAGTAATGGTCACAGCGCAAAATAGCGCGATATAATGCTTGTAAAATGTAAGTAATGTGCACAAAATAGTGCGATGAAGTGCCCAAGATAGCGCGATCAAATGCATGCAAAATGCCAGTAATGGTTACAGCGCAAAATAGCGCGATGCGCAAAATAGCACGATAAAATGCATGGAAAATGCATGTTGGGTGCTCAAAACAATGCGATGAGGTGCGCAAGATAGCGCGATAAAATGCATGCAAAATGCAAGTAATGGTTACAGCGCAAAATGCAAGTAATGTGCCCAAAATAGTGCGATGAGGTGCGCAAGATAGCGCATTTGAAATGTAATGCACAAAACAGTGCGACGCGCAAAATAGCGCGATTGAAATGCATACAAAGTGCTAGTAGGGTGCAGAAAACAGTGCGAAGAGGTGCGCAAGATAGCCTGATAGAACGCATGCAAAATGCAAGTAATGGTCATAACGCAAAATAGCACGATAAAATTCATGCAAAATGCAAGTAATGTGCACAAAATAGTGCGATGAGGTGCGCAAGATAGCGCGATAAAATGCATGCAAAAATGCAAGTAATGGTCACAGCGTAAAATAGCGCGATGCGCAGAATAGCGCGATAAAATGCAAGCAAAATGCAAGTAGTGTGCACAAAATAGTGCGATAAGGTGCGCAAGATAGCGCGGTTGAAATGTAAGACACAAAACAGTGCGATGCGCAAAATAGCGCGATTGAAATGCATGCAAAATGCAAGTACGGTGCACAGAACAGTGCGATGAGTTGCAAAATATAGCGCGATAGAACGCACGCAAAATGCGAGTAATTGTCACAGCGCAAAATAGTTCGATGCGCAAAATAGCGCGTTAAAATGCATGCAAAATGCAAGTAATGTGCACAAAACAGTGCGATAAGGGGCGCAAGATATCGCGATTGAAATGTAATGCATAAAACAGTGCGATGAGCAAAATAGCGCGATTGAAATGCAAGCAAAATGCAAGTACGGTACACAAAACAGTGCGATGAGGTGCGCAAGATACCGCGATTGAAATGTAATGCACAAAATAGTGCAATGCGCAAAATAGCGCGATTGAAATGCATGAAAAATGCAAGTACGGTGCACAAAACAATGCGATGAGGTGCTCAAGATAGCGCGATAGAGCGCATGCAAAATGCAAGTAATTGTGACAGCGCAAAATAGCGCGATAAAATGCATGCAAAATGCAAGTAATGTGCACAAAACAGTGCGATAAGGTGCGCAAGATAGTGCGATTGAAATGTAATGCACAAAACAGTGCGATGCGCTAAATAGTGCGATTGAAATGCATGCAAAATGCAAGTACGGCACACAAAACAGTGCGATGAGGTGCAAAATATAGCGCGATAAAACGCACGCAAAATGAAAGTAATTGTCACAGCGCAAAATAGCGCGATGCGCAAAATAGCGCGATAAAATGCATGCAAAATGCAAGTAATGTGCACAAAATAGTGCGATGAGGAGCGCAAGATAGCGCGATAAAATGCATGCAAAATGCAAGTAATGGTCACAGCGCAAAATAGCGCGATGCGCAGAATAGCACGATAAAATGCAAGCAAAATGGAAGTAATGTGTACAAAACAGGGCGATAAGGGTACGCAAGATAGCGCGATTGAAATGTAATGCACCAAACAATGCGATGCGCGAAATAGCGCGATTGACATGCATGGAAAATGCAAGTAGGGTGCAGAAAACAGCACAATGCGTAAAATAGCGTGATTGAAATGCGTGGAAAATGCAAGAAGGGTGCAGAAAACAGTGCGATGAGGTGCGCAAGATAGCGCAATTGAAATGTAATGCACAAAATAGTGCGATGCGCAAAATATCGCGACTGAAATGCAATCAAAAAGTAAATTGGGTGCACAAAACAGAGCGATGTGGTGCGGAAGATAGCGCGATAGAATGCATGCAAAATGCAAGTAATGGTCGGAACGCAAAATAGCGCAATGTGCATAACAGCGCGATAAAATGTATGCAAAATGCAAGTAATGTGCACAAAATAGTGCGATGAGGTGCGCAAGATAGGGCGATTGAAATGTAATGCACAAAACAGTGTGTTGTGCAAAATAGCGCGATTGAAATGCATAAAAAGTGCTAGTAGGGTTCACAAAATAGTGCGATGAGGTGCGCAAGATAGCGCGATAGAACGCATGCAAAATGCATGTAATGGTCACAGTGCAAAATAGCGCGATAAAATGCATGCAAAATGCAAGTAATGTGCACAAAATAATGCGATGTGGTGCGCAAGATAGCGCGATAAAATGCATGCAAAATGCAAGTAATGGTCACAGCGCAAAATAGCGCGATGCGCAGAATAGCACGATAAAATGCAAGCAAAATGCAAGTAGTGTGCACAAAACAGTGCGATAAGGTGCGCAAGATAGCGCAATTGAAATGTAATGCACAAAACAGTGCGATGCGCAAAATAGTGCGATTGAAATGCATGCAAAATGCAAGTACGGTGCACAAAACAGTGCGATCAGGTGCGCAAGATAGCGCGATAGAGCGCATGCAAAATGCAAGTAATTGTCACAGTTCAAAATAGCGCGATGCGCAAAATAGCGCGATAAAATGCTTGCAAAATGCAAGTAATGTGCACAAAATAGTGCGATGTGGTGTGCAAGATAGCGCGATAAAATGCATGCAAAATGCAAGTAATGGTCAAAGCGCAATATAGCGCGATGCGCAGAATAGCGCGATAAAATGCAAGCAAAATGCAAGTAGTGTGCACAAAACAGTGCGATAAGGAGCGCAAGATAGCGCAGTTGAAATGTAATGCACAAAATAGTGCGATGCGCAAAATAGCGGGATTGAAATGCATGCAAAATGCAAGTATAGTGCACAAAACGGTGCGATGAGGTGCAAAATATAGCGCGATAGAACGCACGCAAAATGCAAGTAATTGTCACAGCGCAAAATAGCGCGATGCGCAAAATAGCGCGATAAAATGCATGCAAAATGCAAGTAATGTGCACAAAACAGTGCGATAAGGTGCGCAAGATAGCGCGATTGAAATGTAATGCACAAAACAGTGTGATGAGCAAAATAGCGTGATTGAAATGCAAGCAAAATGCAAGTACGGTGCACAAAACAGTGCGATGAGGTGCGCAAGATAGTGCGATTGAAATGTAACGCAGAAAATAGTGCAATGCGCAAAATAGCGCGATTGAAATGCTTGCAAACTGCAAGTACGGTGCACAAAACAGTGCGATGAGGTGCGCAAGATAGCGCGATAGAGCGCATGCAAAATGCAAGTAATTGTAACAGCGCAAAATAGCATGATGCGCAAAATAGCGCGATAAAATGCATGCAAAATGAAAGTAATGTGCACAAAACAATGCGGTAAGGTGCGCAAGATAGCACGATTGAAATGTAATGCACAAAACAGTGCGATGCGCTAAATAGCACGATTGAAATGCATGCAAAATGCAAGTACGGCACACAAAACAGTGCGATGATATGCGCAAGATAGCGTGATAGAACGCATGCAAAATGCAATTAATTGTCAAAGCGCAAAATAGCGCGATGCGCAGAATAGCGCGATAAAATGCATGCAAAATGCAAGTAATGGTCACAGTGCAAAATAGGGCGATGCGCAGAATAGGACGAAAAAATGCAAGCAAAATGGAAGTAATGTGTACAAAACAGGGTGATAAGGTACGCAAGATAGCGCGATTGAAATGTAATGCACAAAACAGTGCGATGCGCAAAATAGCGCGATTGACTTGCATGGAAAATGCAAGTAGGGTGCACAAAACAGCACGATGCGTAAAAGTGCGCGATTGAAATGCGTGCAAAATGAAAGTAGGGTGCAGAAAACTGTGCGATGAGGTGCGCAAGATAGCGCGATTGAAATGAAATGCACAAAACAGTGCGATGCGCAAAATATCGCGATTGAAATGCATGCAAAATGCAAATTGGGTGCACAAAACAGTGCAGTGAGGTGCGCAAGATAGCGCGATAGAATGCACGCAAAATGCAAGTAACGGTCACAGCGTAAAATAGCGCGATAAAATGGACGCAAAATGCAAGCAATGTGCACAAAATAGTGCGATGAGGTGCGCAAGATAGCGCGATTGAAATGTAATGCACAAAACAGTGCGTTGCGCAAAATAGCGCGATTGAAATGCAGAAAAAGTGCTAGTAGGGTGTATAAAACAGTGCGATGAGGTGCGCAAGATAGCGCGATTGAACGCATGCAAAATGCAAGTAATGGTCACAGCACAAAATAGCGCGATAAAATGCATGAAAAATGCAAGTAATGTGCACAAAATAGTGCAATGTGGTGCGCAAGAGTAGCACGATAAAATGCAAGCAAAATGCAAGTAGTATGCACAAAACAGTGCGATAAGGTGCGCAAGATAGCGTGGTTGAAATGTAATGCAGAAAAGAGTGCCATGGGCAAAATAGCGCGATTGAAATGCATGCAAAATGCAAGTACGGTGCACAAAGCAGTGTAATGGGGTGCGCAAGATAGCGCGATAGAACGAATGCAAAATGTAGGTAATTGTCATAGCGCAAAATAGCGCGATGTGCAAAATAGCGCGATAAAATGCATGGGAAATACAAGCAATGTGCACAAAACAGTGCGATAAGGTGCGCAAGATAGCGCAATTGAAATGTAATGCACAAAACAGTGCGATGCGCAAAATAGTGCGATTGAAATGCATGCAAAATGTAAGTACGGTGCACAAAACAGTGCGATCAGGTGCGCAAGATAGCGCGATAGAGCGCATGCAAAATGCAAGTAATTGTCACAGCGCAAAGTAGCGCGATGCGCAAAATAGCGCGATAAAATGCATGCAAAACGCAAGTAATGTGCACAAAATAGTGCGATGTGGTGTGCAAAAGAGCGCGATAAAATGCATGCAAAATGCAAGTAATGGTCACAGCGCAAAATAGCGCGATGCGCAGAATAGCGCGATAAAATGCAAGCAAAATGCAAGTAGTGTGCACAAAACAGTGCGATAAGGTGCGCAAGATAGCGCGGTTGAAATGTAATGTACAAAACTGTGCGATGCGCAAAATAGCGCGATTGAAATGCATGCAAAATGCAAGTACGGTGCACAGAACAGTGCGATGAGGTGTAAAATATAGCGCGATAGAACGCACGCAAAATGCAAGTAATTGTCACAGCGCAAAATAGCGCGATAAAATGCATGCAAAATGCAAGTAATGTGCACAAAACAGTGCGATAAGGTGCGCAAGATAGCGCGATTGAAATGTAATGCACAAAACGGTGGGATGAGCAAAATAGCGCGATTGAAATGCAAGCAAAATGCAAGTACGGTGCACAAAACAGTGCGATGAGGTGCGCAAGATAGCGCGATTGAAATGTAATGCACAAAACAGTGCGATGCGCAAAATAGCGCGATTGAAATGCATGCAAAATGCAAGTACGGTGCACAAAACAGTGCGATGAGGTGCGCTAGATAGCGCGATAGAGCGCATGCAAAATGCAAGTAATTGTGACAGCGCAAAATAGCGCGATGCGCAAAATAGCGCGATAAAATGCATGCAAAATGCAAGTAATGTGCACAAAATAGTGCGATGAGGTGCGTAAGATAGCGCGGTGAAATGCATGCAAATTGCAAGTAATGGTCACAGCGCAAAATAGCGCGATGCGCAGAATAGCATGATAAAATGCAAGCAAAATGCAAGTAGTGTGCACAAAACAGTGCGATAAGGTGCGCAAGATAGCGCGGTTGAAATGTAATGCACAAAACAGTGCGATGTGCCAAATAGCGTGATTGAAATGCATGCAAAATGCAAGTACGGTGCACAAAGCAGTGCGATGGGGTGCGAAAGATAGTGCGATAGAACGCATGCAAAATGCAGGTAATTGTCACAGCGCTAAATAGCACGATGCGCAAAATAGCGCGATAAAATGCATGCGAAATGCAAGCAATGTGCACAAAACAGTGCGATAAGGTGCGAAAGATAGCGCAATTGAACTGTAATGCACAAAACAGTGCGATGCGCAAAATAGTGCGATTGAAATCCATGCAAAATGCAAGTACGGTGCACAAAACAGTGCGATCAGCTGCGCAAGATAGCGCGATAGGGCGTATGCAAAATGCAAGTAATTGTCACAGCGCAAAGTAGCGCGATGCACAAAAATGGCGTGATAAAATGCATGCAAAATGCAAGTAATGTGCAAAAAATAGTGCGATGTGGTGTGCAAAAGAGCGCGATAAAATGCATGCAAAATGCAAGTAATGGTCACAGCGCAAAATAGCGCGATGCGCAGAATAGCGCGATAAAATGCAAGCAAAATGCAAGTAGTGTGCACAAAACAGTGCGATAAGGTGCGCAAGATAGCGTGGTTGAAATGTAATGCACAAAACTGTGCGATGCGCAAAATAGCGCGATTGAAATGAATGCAAAATGCAAGTACGGTGCACAAAACAGTGCGATGAGGTGCAAAATATAGCGCGATAGAACGCATGGAAAATGCAAGTAACGGTCACAGCGCAAAATAGGGCGATGCGCAAAATAGCGCGATAAAATGCATGCAAAATGCAAGCAATGTGCACAAAACAGTGCGATAAGGTGCGCAAGATAGCGCGATTGAAATGTAATGCACAAAACAGTGCGATGAGCAAAATAGCGCGATTCAAATGGAAGCAAAATACAAGTACGGTGCACAAAACAAGGCGATGATGTGCGCAAGATAGCGCGATTGAAATGTAATGCACAAAAAAGTGCGATGCGCAAAATAGCGCGATTGAAACGCATGCAAAACGCAAGTACGGTGCACAAAACAGTGCGATGAGGTGCGCAAGATAGCGCGATAGAGCACATGCAAAATGCAAGTAATTGTGATAGCGCAAAATAGCGCAATGCGCAAAATAGCGCGATAAAATGCATGCAAAATGTAAGTAATGTGCACAAAATAGTGCGATGAGGTGCGCAATGTAAAATGCAAGTAATGGTCACAGCGCAAAATAGCGCGATGCGCAGAATAGCACGAAAAAATGTAGGCAAAATGGAAGTAATGTGTACAAAACAGGGCGATAAGGTACGCAAGATAGCGCGATTGAAATGTAATGCACAAAACAGTGCGATGCGCAAAATAGCGCGGTTGACATGCATGGAAAATGCAAGTAGGGTGCACAAAACAGCACGATGCGTAAAATAGCGCGATTGAAATGCGTGCCAAATGCAAGTAGGGTGCAGAAAACAGTGCGATGAGGTGCGCAAGATAGCGCGATTGAAATGTAATGCACAAAACAGTGCGATGAGCAAAATAGCGAGATTGAAATGCAAGCAAAATGCAAGTACGGTACACAAAACAGTGCGATGAGGTGCGCAAGATAGCGCGATTGGAATGCAATGCACAAAACAGTGCGATGCGCAAAATAGCACGAATGAAATGCATGTAAAATGCAAGTACGGTGCACAAAACAGTGGGATGAGGTGCGCAAGATAGCGCATGCAAAATGCAAGTAATTGTGACAGCGCAAAATAGCACGATGCGCGAAATAGCGCGATAAAATGCATGCAAAATGCAAGCAATGTGCACAAAATAGTGCGATAAGGTGCAAAAGATAGCGCGATTGAAATGTAATGCACAAAACAGTGCGATGCGCTAAATAGCGCGATTTAAATGCATGCAAAATGCAAGTACGGCACACAAAACAGTGCGATGAGGTGCGCAAGATAGCGCGATAGAACGCATGCAAAATGCAAGTAATTGTCACAGCGCAAAATAGCGCGATAAAATGCATGCAAAATGCAAGTATTGTGCACAAAATAGTGCGATGTGGTGTGCAAAATAGCGCGATAAAATGCGTGCAAAATGCAGGTAATGGTCACAGCGCAAAATAGCGCGATGTGCAGAATAGCGTGATAAAATGCAAGCAAAATGCAAGTAGTGTGCACAAAACAGTGCGATAAGGTGCGACAGATAGCGCGGTTGAAATGTAATGCACAAAACAGTGCGATGCGCAAAATAGCGCGATTGAAATGCATGCAAAATGCAAGTACGGTGCACAAAACAGTGAGATGAGGTGCAAAATATAGCGTGATAGAATGCACGCAAAATGCAAGTAATTGTCACAGCGCAAAATAGCGCGATGCGCAAAATAGCGCGATAAAATGCATGCAGAATGCAAGTAATGTGCACAAAACAGTGCGATAAGATGCACAAGATAGCGCGATTGAAATGTAATGCACAAAACAGTGCGATGAGCAAAATAGCGCAATTGAAAAGCAAGCAAAATGCAAGTACTGTGCACAAAACAGTGCGATGCGCAAAATAGCGCGATTGAAATGCATGCAAAATGCAAGTACGGTGCACAAAGCAGTGCGATGAGGTGCGCAAGATAGCGAGATAGAGCGCATGCAAAATGCAAGTAATTGTGACAACGCAAAATAGCGCGATGCACAAAATAGCACGATAAAATGCACGCAAAATGCAACTAATGTGCACAAAACAGTGCGATAAGGTGCGCAAGATAGCGCGATTGAAATGTAATGCAGAAAACAGTGCGATGCGCTAAATAGCGCGATTGAAATGCATGCAAAATGCAAGTACGGCACGCAAAACAGCGCGATGAGGTGCACAAGATAGCGCGATAGAACGCATGCAAAACGCAAGTAATTGTCAACGCGCTAAATAGCGCGATAAAATGCATGCAAAATGCAAGTAATGTGCACAAAATTGTGCGATGAGGTGCGCAAGACAGCGCGATAAAATGCATGCAAAATGCAAGTAATGGTCACAGTGCAAAATAGCGCGATGCGCAGAATAGCACGACAAAATGCAAGCAAAATGGAAGTAATGTGTACAAAACAGGGCGATAAGGTACGCAAGATAGCGTGATTGAAAAGTAATGCACAAAACAGTGCGATGCGCAAAATAGCGCGATTGAAATGCATAGAAAATGCAAGTAGGGTGAAATAAACAACACGATGCATAAAATTGCGCGATTGAAATGCGTGCAAAATGCAAGTAGGGTGCAGAAAACAGTGCGATGAGGTGCGCAAGATAGCGCGATTGAAATGTAATGCACAAAACAGTGCGATGCGCAAAATATCGCGATTGAAATGCATGTAAAATGCAAATTGGGAGCACAAAATAGTGCGATGAGGTGCGCATGATAGCGCGATAGAATGCACGCAAAATGCAAGTAATGGTCACAGTGCAAAATAGCGCGATGTGCAAAACAGCGCGATAAAATGCATGCAAAATGCAAGTAATGTGCACAAAATAGTGCGATGACGTGCGCAAAATAGCGCGATTGAAATGCATAAAACTGCTAGTAGGGTGCACAAAACAGTGCGATGAGGTGCGCAAGATAGCGCGATAGAACGCATGCAAAATGCAAGTAATGGTCACAACGCAAAATAGCACGATAAAATGCATGCAAAATGCAAGTAATGTGCACAAAATAGTGCGATGTGGTGCTCAAGATACCGCGATAAAATGCATGCAAAATGCAAGTAATGGTCACAGCGCAAAATTGCGTTATGCGCATAATAGTACGATAAAATGCAAGCAAAATGCAAGTTGTGTGCACAAAACAGTGCGATAAGGTGCGGAAGATAGCGCGGTTGAAACGTAATGCACAAAACAGTGCGATGCGCAAAATAGCGCGATTGAAATGCATGCAAAATGTAAGTACGGTGCACAAAGCAGTGCGATGGGGTGCGCAAGATAGTGCGATAGAACGCATGCAAAATGCAGGTAATTGTCGCAGCGCAAAACGGTGCGATGAGCAAAATAGCGCGATTGAAATGCAAGTATGGTGCACAAAACAGTGCGATAAGGTGCGCAAGATAGCGCGATTAAAATGTAATGCACAAAACGGTGCGATGTGCAAAATAGCGCGATTGAAATACATGCAAAATGCAAGTACGGTGCACAAAACAATGCGATGAGGTGCGCAAGATAGCGCGATAGAGCGCATGCAAAATGCAAGTAATTGTGACAGCGCAAAATAGCGCGATAAAATGCATGCAAAATGCAAGTAATGTGCACAAAACAGTGCGATAAGGTGCGCAAGATAGCGCGACTGAAATGTAATGCACAAAACAGTGCGACGCGCTAAATAGCGCGATTGAAATGCATGCAAAATGCAAGTACGGCACACAAAACAGTGCGATGAGGTGCGCAAGATAGCGCGATAGAACGCATGCAAAATGCAAGTAATTGTCACAGCGCAAAATAGCGCGATGCGCAAAATAGCGCGATAAAGTCCATGCGAAATGCAAGTTATGTGCACAAAATAGTGCGATGAGGTGCGCAGGACAGCGCGATAAAATGCATGCAAAATGCAAGTAATGGTCACAGCGCAAAATAGCGCGATGCGTAGAATAGCGCGATAAAATGCAAGCAAAATGCAAGTAGTGTGCACAAAATAGTGCGATAAGGTGCGCAAGATAGCGCGGTTGAAATGTAATGCACAAAACAGTGCGATGTGCAAAATAGCGCGATTGAAATGCATGCAAAATGCCAGTACGGTGCACAAAATAGTGCGATGAGGTGCAAAATGTAGCGCGATAGAACGCACGCAAAATGCGAGTAATTGTCACAGCACAAAATAGCGCGATAAAATGCATGCAAAATGCAAGTAATGTGCACAAAACAGTGCGATAAGGGGCGCAAGATAGTGCGATTGAAATGCATGCAAAATGCAAGTACAGTGCACAAAACAGTGCGATGAGGTGCAAAATATAGCGCGATAGAACGCACGCAAAATGCAAGTAATTGTCACAGCGCAAAATAGCGCGATACGCAAAATAGCGCGATAAAATGCATGCAGAATGCAAGTAATGTGCACAAAACAGTGCGATAAGGTGCGCAAGATAGCGCGACTGAAATGTAATGCACAAAACTGTGTGATGCGCTAAATAGCGCGATTGAAATGCATGCAAAATGCAAGTACGACAGACAAAACAGTGCGATGAGGTGCGCAAGATAACGCGATAGAACGCATGCAAAATGCAAGTAATTGTCACAGCGCAAAATAGTGCGATGCGCAAAATAGCGCAATAAAATGCATGCAAAATGCAAGTAATGTGCACAAAATAGTGCGATGAGGTGCGCAAGATAGCGCGATAAAATGCATGCAAAATGCAAGTAATGGTCACAGCGCAAAACAGCGCGATACGCAGAATAGCACGAAAAAATGCAAGCAAAATGGAAGTAATGTGTACAAAACAGGGCGATAAGGTACGGAAGATAGCGCGATTGAAATGTAATGCACAAAACAGTGCGATGCGCAAAATAGCGCGGTTGACATGCATGGAAAATGCAAGTAGGGTGCACAAACAGCACGATGCGTAAAATAGCACGATTGAAATGCGTGCAAAATGCAACTAGGGTGCAGAAAACAGTGCGATGAGGTGCGCGAGATAGCGCGATTGAAATGTAACGCACAAAACAGTGCGATGAGCAAAATAGCGAGATTGAAATGCAAGCAAAATGCAAGTACGGTGCACAAAACAGTGCAATGAGGTGCGCAAGATTGCGCGATTGGAATGTAATGCACAAAACAATGCGATGCGCAAAATAGCGCGAATGAAATGCCTGTAAAATGCAAGTACGGTGCACGAAACAGTGCGATCAGGTGCGCAAGATAGCGCGATAGAGCGCATGCAAAATGCAAGTAATTGTCACAGCGCAAAGTAGCGCGATGCACAAAATAGCGCGATAAAATGCATGCAAAATTCAAGTAATGTGCCAAAAATAGTGCGATGTGGTGTGCAAAAGAGCGCGATAAAATGCATACAAAATGCAAGTAATGGTCACAGCGCAAAATAGCGCGATGCGCAGAATAGCGCGATAAAATGCAAGCAAAATGCAAGTAGTGTGCACAAAACAGTGCGATAAGGTGCGCAAGATAGCGCGGTTGAAATGTAATGCACAAAACAGTGCGATGCGCAAAATAGCGCGATTGAAATGCATGCAAAATGCAAGTACGGTGCCCGAAACAGTGCGATGAGGTGCAAAATATAGCGCTATTGAACGCACGCAAAATGCAAATAATTGTCACAGCGCAAAATAGCACGATGCGCAAAATAACGCGATGAAATGCATGCAAAATGCAAGTAATGTGCACAAAACAGTGCGGTAAGGTGCGCAAGATAGCGCGAATTAAATGTAATGCACAAAACAGTGCGATGAGCAAAATAGTGCGATTGAAATGCAAGCAAAATGCAAGTACGGTGCACAAAATAGTGCGATGAGGTGCGCAAGATAGCCCGATTGAAATGTAATGCAGAAAACAGTGCGATGCGCAAAATAGCACGATTGAAATGCATGCAAAATGCAAGTACAGTGCACAAACCAGTGCGATGAGGTGCGCAAGATAGCGCGATAGAGCGCATGTAAAATGCAAGTAATTGTGACAGTGCAAAATAGCGCGATAAAATGCATGCAAAATGCAAGTAATGTGGACAAAACAGTGCATTAAGGTGCGCAAGATAGCGCGATTGAAATGTAATGCACAAAACAGTGCGATGCGCAAAATAGCGCGATTGAAATGCATGCAAAATGCAAGTACGGCACACAAAACAGTGCGATGAGGTGCGCAAGATAGCGCGATAGAACGCATGGAAAATGCAAGTAATTGTCACAGCGCAAAATAGCATGATGTGCAGAATAGCGCGATAAAATGCATGCAAAATGGAAGTAATGTGCACAAAATAGTGCGATGAGGTGCGCAAGATAGCGCGATAAAATGCATGCAAAATGCAAGTAATGGCCACAGAGGAAAATAGCGCGATGCGCAGAATAGCACGATAAAATGCAAGCAAAATGCAAGTAGTGTGCACAAAACAGTGCGATAAGGTGCGCAAGATAGCGCGGTTGAAATGTAATGCACAAAACAGTGCGATGCGCAAAATAGCGCGATTGACATGCATGAAAATGCAAGTACGGTGCACGAAACAGTGCGATCAGGGGCGCAAGATAGCGCGATATTGCGCATGCAAAATGCAAGTAATCGTCACAGCGCAAAGTAGCGCGATGCACAAAATAGCGCGATAAAATGCATGCAAAATTCAAGTAATGTGCCAAAAATAGTGCGATGTGGTGTGCAAAAGAGCGCGATAAAATGCATGCAAAATGCAAGTAATGGTCACAGCGCAAAATAGCGCGATGCGCAGAATAGCGCGATAAAATGCAAGCAAAATGCAAGTAGTGTGCACAAAACAGTGCGATAAGGTGCGCAAGGTAGCGCGGTTGAAATGTAATGCACAAAACAGTGCGATGCGCAAAATAGCGCGATTGAAATGCATGCAAAATGCAAGTACGGTGCACAAAACAGTGCGATGAGGTGCAAAATATGGCGCTATTGAACGCACGCAAAATGCAAATAATTGTCACAGCGCAAAATAGCACGATGCGCAAAATAATGCGATGAAATGCATGCAAAATGCAAGTAATGTGCACAAAACAGTGCGGTAAGATGCGCAAGATAGCGCGAATTAAATGTAATGCACAAAACAGTGCGATGAGCAAAATAGCGCGATTGAAATGCAAGCAAAATGCAAGTACGGTGCACAAAATAGTGCGATGAGGTGCGCAAGATAGCCCGATTGAAATGTAATGCAGAAAACAGTGCGATGCGCAAAATAGCACGATTGAAATGCATGCAAAATGCAAGTACAGTGCACAAACCAGTGCGATGAGGTGCGCAAGATAGCGCGATAGAGCGCATGCAAAATGCAAGTAATTGTGACAGCGCAAAATAGCGCGATAAAATGCATGCAAAATGCAAGTAATGTGCACAAAACAGTGCATTAAGGTGCGCAAGATAGCGCGATTGAATTGTAATGCACAAAACAGTGCGATGCACAAAATAGCGCGATTGAAATGCATGCAAAATGAAAGTACGGCACACAAAACAGTGCGATGAGGTGCGCAAGACAGCGCGATAGATCGCATGCAAAATGCAAGTAATTGTCACAGCGCAAAATAGCACGATGTGCATAATAGCGCGATAAAATGCATGCAAAATGGAAGTAATGTGCACAAAATAGTGCGATGAGGTGCGCAAGATAGCGCGATAAAATGCATGCAAAATGCAAGTAATGGTCACAGAGCAAAATAGCGCGATGCGCAGAATAGCACGATAAATTGCAAGCAAAATGCAAGTAGTGTGCACAAAACAGTGCGATAACGTGCGCAAGATAGCGCGGTTGAAATGTAATGCACAAAAGAGTGCGATGCGCGAAATAGCGCGATTGAAATGCATGCAAAATGCAAGTACGGTGCACAAAGCCGTGCGATGGGGTGCGCAAGATAGCGCGATAGAACGCAAGCCAAATGCAGGTAATTGTCACAGCGCAAAATAGCGTTATAAAATGCATGCGAAATGCAAGCAATGTGCACAAAACAGTGCGATAAGGTGCGCAAGATAGTGCAATTGAAATGTAATGCACAAAACAGTGTGATGTGCAAAATAGTGCGACTGAAATGCTTGCAACATGCAAGTACGGTGCACGAAACTGTGCGATCAGGTGCGCAAGATAGCGCGATAGAGCGCATGCAAAATGCAAGTAATTGTCACAGCGCAAAGTAGCGCGATGCACAAAATAGCGCGACAAAATGTATGCGAAATGCAAGTAATGTGCCAAAAATAGTGCAATGTGGTGCGCAAAGGAGCACGATAAAATGCATGCAAAATGCAAGTAATGGTCACTACGCAAAATAGCGCGATGCGCAGAATAGCGCGATAAAATGCAAGCAAAATGCAAGTAGTGTGCACAAAACAGTGCGATAAGGTGCGCAAGATAGCGCGGTTGAAATGTAATGCACAAAACAGTGCGATGCGCAAAATAGCGCGATTGAAATGCATGAAAATGCAAGTACGGTGCACAAAACACTGCGATCAGGTGCGCAAGATAGCGCGATAGTGCGCATGCAAAATGCAAGTAATTGTCACAGCGCAAAGTAGCGCGATGCACAAAATAGCGCGATAAAATGCATGCAAAATTCAAGTAATGTGCCAAAAATAGTGCGATGTGGTGTGCAAAAGGGTGCGATAAAATGCATGAAAAATGCAAGTAATGGTCACAGCGCAAAATAGCGCGATGCGCAGAATAGCGAGATAAAATGCAAGCAAAATGCAAGTAGTGTGCACAAAACAGTGCGATAAGGTGCGCAAGATAGTGCAATTGAAATGTAATGCACAAAACAGTGCGATGCGCAAAATAGTGCGACTGAAATGCATGCAAAATGCAAGTACGGTGCACGAAAGAGTGCGATCAGGTGCGCAAGATAGCGCGATAGAGCGCATGCAAAATGCAAGTAATTGTCACAGCGCAAAGTAGCGCGATGCACAAAATAGCGCGATAAAATGCATGCAAAATTCAAGTAATTTGCCAAAAATAGTGCGATGTGGTGTGCAAAAGAGCGTGATAAAATGCATGCAAAATGCAAGTAATGGTCATAGTGCAAAATAGCGCGATGCGCAGAATAGCGCGATAAAATGCAAGCAGTGTGCACAAAACAGTGTGATAAGGTGCGCAAGATAGCGCGGTTGAAATGTAATGCACAAAACAGTGCGATGCTCAAAATATCGCGATTGAAATGCATGCAAAATGCAAGTACGGTGCACAAAACAGTGCGATGAGGTGCAAAATATAGCGCGATAGAACGCACGCAAAATGCAAGTAATTGTCACAGCGCAAAATAGCGCGATAAAATGCATGCAAAATGCAAGTAATGTGCACAAAACAGTGCGATAAGGTGCGCAAGATAGCGCGATTGAAATGTAATGCACAAAACAGTGCGATGAGCAATTTAGCGCGATTGAAATGCAAGCAAAATGCAAGTACGGTGCACAAAATAGTGTGATGAGGTGCGCAAGATAGCGCGATTGAAATGTAATGCACAAAACAGTGCGATGCGCAAAATAGGGCGATTGAAATGCATGCAAAATGCAAGTACGGTGCACAAAATAGTGCGATGAGGTGCAAAATATAGCGCGATAGAACGTACGCAAAATGCAAATAATTGTGACAGCGCAAGATAGCGCGATGCGCAAAATAGCGCGATAACATGCATGCAAAATGCAAGTAATGTGCACAAAACAGTGCGATAAGGTGCGCAAGATAGCGCGATTGAAATGTAATGCACAAAACTGTGCGATGAGCAAAATAGCGCGATTGAAATGCAAGCAAAATGCAAGTACGGTGCACAAAACAATGCGATGAGGTGCGCAAGATAGCGCGATTGAAATGTAATGCACAAAACAGTGCGATGCGCAAAATAGCGGCATTGAAATGCATGCAAAATGCAAGTACGGTGCACAAAACAGTGCGATGAGGTGCGTAAGATAGCGCGATAGAGTGCATGCAAAATGCATGTAATTGTGACAGCGCAAAATAGCGCGATGCGCAAAATAGCGCGATAAAATGCATGCAAAATGCAAGTAATGTGCACAAAACAGTGCGATAAGGTGCGCAAGATAGCGCGATTGAAATGTAATCCACAAAACAGTGCGATGCGCAAAATAACGCGATTGAAATGCATGCAAAATGAAAATACGGCACACAAAACAGTGCGATGAGGTGTGCAAGATAGCGCGATAGAACGCATGCAAAATGCAAGTAATTGTCACAGCGCAAAATAGCGCGATAAAATGCATGCAAAATGCAAGTAATGGTCACAGCGCAAAATAGCGCGATGCGCAAAATAGCGCGATAAAATGCAAGCAGTGTGCACAAAAGAGTGCGATAAGGTGCGCAAGATAGCGCGGTTGAAATGTAATGCACAAAACAGTGCGATGCGCAAAATAGCGCGATTGAAATGCATGCAAAATGCAAGTACGGTGCATAAAACAGTGCGATGAGGAGCAAAATATAGCGCGATAGAACACACGCAAAATGCAAATAATTGTGACAGCGCAAAATAGCGCGATTCGCAAAATAGCGCGATAAAATGCATGCAAAATGCAAGTAATGTGCACAAAACAGTGCGATAAGGTGCACAAGATAGCGCGATTGAAATGTAATGCAGAAAACAGTGCGATGAGCAAAATAGCGCGATTGAAATACAAGCAAAATGCAAGTACGGTGCACAAAACAGTGCGATGAGGTGCGCAAGATAGCGCGATTGAAATGTAACGCACAAAACAGTGCGATGCGCAAAATAGCGGCATTGAAATGCATGCAAAATGCAAGTACGGTGCACAGAACAGTGCGATGAGGTGCGTAAGATAGTGCGATAGAGTGCATGCAAAATGCAAGTAATTATGACAGCGCAAAATAGCGCGATGCGCAAAATAGCGCGATAAAATGCATGAAAAATGCAAGTAATGTGCACAAAACAGTGCGATAAGGTGCGCAAGATAGCGCGATTGAAATGTAATCCACAAAACAGTGCGATGCGCAAAATAGCGCGATTGAAATGCATGCAAAATGAAAGTACGGCACACAAAATAGTGCGATGAGGTGTGCAAGATAGCGCGATAGAACGCATGCAAAATGCAAGTAATTGTCACGGCGCAAAATAGCGCGATGCGCAAAATTGCGGGATAAAATGCATGCAAAATGCAAGTAATGGTCACAGCGCAAAATAGCGCGATAAAATGCAAGCAGTGTGCACAAAAGAGTGCGATAAGGTGCGCAAGATAGCGCGGTTGAAATGTAATGCACAAAACAGTGCGATGCGCAAAATAGCGCGATTGAAATGCTTGCAAAATGCAAGTACGGTGCACAAAACAGTGCGATGAGGTGCAAAATATAGCGCGATAGAACGCACGCAAAATGCAAGTAATTGCCACAGCGCAAAATAGCGCGATAAAATGCATGCAAAATGCAAGTAATGTGCACAAAACAGTGCGATAAGGTGCGCAAGATAGCGCGATTGAAATGTAAAGCACAAAACAGTGCGATGAGGAATTTAGCGCGATTGAAATGCAAGCAAAATGCAAGTACGGTGCACAAAATAGTGCGATGAGGTGCGCAAGATAGCGCAATTGAAATGTAATGCACAAAACAGTGCGATGCGCAAAATTGCGCGATTGAAATGCATGCAAAATGCAAATACGGTGCACAAAACAGTGCGATGAGGTGCAAAATATAGCGCGATAGAACGCACGCAAAATGCAAATAATTGTGACAGCGCAAAATAGCGCGATAAAACGCATGCAAAATGCAAGTAATGTGCACAAAACAGTGCGATAAGGTGCGCAATATAGCGCGATTGAAATGTAATGCACAAAACAGTGCGATGAGCAAAATAGCGCGATTGAAATGCAAGCAAAATGCAAGTACGGTGCACAAAACAGTGCGATGACGTGCGCAAGATAGCGCGATTGAAATGTAATGCACAAAACAGTGCGATGCGCAAAATAGCGGCATTGAAATGCATGCAAAATGCAAGTACGGTGCACAAAACAGTGCGATGAGGTGCGTAAGATAGAGCGATGGAGTGCATGCAAAATGCAAGTAATTGTGACAGCGCAAAATAGCGCGATGCGCAAAATAGCGCGATAAAATGCATGCAAAATGCAAGTAATGTGCACAAAACAGTGCGATGAGGTGCGCAAGATAGCGCGATTGAAATGTAATCCACAAAACAGAGCGATGCGCAAAATAGCGCGATTAAAATGCATGCAAAATGAAAGTACGGCACACAAAACAGTGCGATGAGGTGTGCAAGATAGCGCGATAGAACCCATGCAAAATGCAAGTAATTGTCACAGCGCAAAATAGCGCGATGCGCAAAATAGCGCGATAAAATGGATGCAAAATGCAAGTAATGTGCACAAAATAGTGCGATGAGGTGCACAAGATAGCGCGATAAAATGCATGCAAAATGCAAGTAATGGTCACAGCACAAAATAGCGCGATGCGCAGAATAGCACGATAAAACGCAAGTAAAATGCATGTAGTGTGCACAAAACATTGCGATAAGGCGCGCAAGATAGCGCGATTGAAATGTAATGCACAAAAGAGTGCGATGCGCAAAATAGCGCGATTCAAATGCATTCAAAATGCAAGTACGGTGCACAAAGCAGTGCGATGGGGTGAGCAAGATAGCGCGATAGAACGCAAACAAAATGCAGGTAATTGTCACAGCGCAAAATAGCGCGATGCGCAAAATAGCGCGATAAAATGCATGCGAAATGCAAGCATTGTGCACAAAATAGTGCGATAAGGTGCGCAAGATAGTGCAATTGAAATGTAATGCACAAAGCAGTGCGATGCGCAAAATAGTGCGACTGAAATGCTTGCAAAATGCAAGTACGGTGCACGAAACAATGCGATCAGGTGCGCAAGATAGCGCGATAGAGCGCATGCAAAATGCAAGTAATTGTCACAGCGCAAAGTAGCGTGACGCACAAAATAGCGCGATAAAATGCATGCAAAATGCAAGTAATGGTCACAACGCAAAATAGCGCGATGCGCAGAATAGCGCGATAAAATGCAAGCAAAATGCAAGTAGTGTGACGACCCAGAATTTTTCCCTCCGCTCGAGCGGAAGAGTTAATGCTCGAGCGGACTTTTGGGGGTTCCCAGTAATTGTGCAGACGGCTTGAGATTCTGGGAGTTGTGATTTCCCGCTCGAGCGAGGGAGTAGACGCTCGAGCGGATTGCTTTGTTGGTTTGTACGCTCGAGCGCAAGGTTGGGCGCTCGAGCGGAAGGTTGGGCGCTCGAGCGGGTCGTCTGGTTAAGTTTGCTTTTGAGGCATGTGGGCTCATTTTTGATGTTCTTCTTCGTGTATTTGGAATGTTTTTACCTTATTTTGGGGTATTGATTGAGATGATAATATGATGGTAAAGTAAGATTGGACCAAAAACTTTAATTTGAATAATTCATTTACGACCAACCTTCACTCATTTGCCCTTTTATTTTTCCACACTTTGAATTTGGATGTGAGGTTAGAACCATTGGAAAGCTTATTTCCGGGGCTTCAATTTGGACACAAGAACGACCTAAAACGGAGTCCGGATGGGAGAGTTACGCATGTTTGAAGTTTCAGAATCTGTGCTGGGAGCAGGTCCGCTCGAGCGGGAATAGGGACGCTCGAGCGGAAATAGCGGGTACAGCAGCTTAAAAACGGGATTTTGAGATCATTTCTTATGTTTTCCTTTCCTCTCTTGATCCCTCTTGCCCTATGTCCGAAAACCCTAGGGTTTTGATCCCCAAATACCTCCATTTCCCTTAGGTTTGAGCAAGATCTTCCACCAAGAAGTGAAGAAGGCAAGAAGATGAACATTTTCAACCGATTGGAATTTCGAGATTTTGGTGGATTTTTCTCAAAGCTTTGCTCCCTGCTTGGTTCTTGAGGTAGGGGTCCTTGTTCTCTTACAATACTTGCATTCATGGATGGATTTGTGGTATTTTGAGTATATAAATACAAAATCTATGGTTTTGAGCATTTTGTGTCAACTAGAGATTTGGGGTTTTATGGTTTGTGATGTTGGGAGTTAATTGTTGGGTTTAAATGATGGATTGTGAATCCTAGGTGTAGAATTATTGGGAAAATTGGAATTAAAAGTGGTGATTTAAGAAGTTTGAATTTTTGCTAAAAATCATCATTTTCCTTGAAACCCTAGGTTGATTAATGATGAAAACCAATGAATTGGTCCAAATTGAAAGTAGAGTAATGAAATTGAGATATTGAATTAGATGTGTTCAAGTTTAATTGGAATTTGGAAATGTTTGGAAATTATGTTTTAAATTTGCGAATGAACTTTGTTATAAATGTTGGAATTCATGCTATCATGTAAAGGAAAAATTAGAGAAATAATCTATTAAGGATATGGATAACATAAACTCGATTTTGGAATGTTAAAATGAGATTCAAGGGTTTATTTTGAATTATGTTGAATTGTAAATGGTGTTAATGAACTAAATGATGTTGTACTATGATGGATTATGTTTGGATTACGTGGTTTGTGTAGGGTTAGATTCAAGGGCGGACCACGGACCTGAATACTGTGAGTAATAGTACTTTGATGTACCCTTAACCATTTATCGTTATTGATGTTAAATATTCGTCGTAAGAATTATGTTGACATAAATGTTATAAATGCTATGTGAGAAACACTGTGATATTATGGAAACTTCAAAAGAGTTTATGAAGTTATGTATGTTATATGAGAAACATTATGGAATTATGAAAACATCAAAGGAACTTGTGAATGTGTGAACCCCTCAGGCCAAGGGCCGAACTGTGAAATTGTGAAACCAATAAAGTCATCTATAATCTAACGAAAATGTACTTACTTTTCGTTACTAATTATCAGGAATGTCCTGTTAACCTTACGTTAATTATGTCAACTCATGGGAATGATGTAACAGTTACCATTAGGACTATGTTAATTACAAGGCAAGGCAACTATGTTAACAAATAAGAATGATTAAACAAGGGTGTATGCTATTGATAAGAGAGCACGTAAAGTAAGTCATTTACCCAAAAGAATTTATGTTCATTCTTGAAGAATGGATTCTGAGTAAATATAAGAGTAGCTGCATGTATCCAGATGAATTGAAGTTAATTTGATATGTTGCTTATGAATTGGAAGTGATCCGGAATCTACGATATAAGTGCAAAGTTTAGCATCATTATGTGACTCTCATGAGAATGTGAATTAGTCTCTCATTGTTAAGCGTACGATAATGACACGACACAACAAGAAATCCTCTAGTTATGATATGTTCCGTTTGAATTAATGAATGATGTTGAAGTATGTTTCAGGCATGTTTCCAGTATGTTACAAGTTCAAGTATGTTCAGGTATGTTTCAAGTATATGTTACAAGTTTAAGTCTGTCACAAGTTGATGTATGTTACGAGTTTATGTTGTTACAAGTTGATGTATGTTACAAGTTTATGTATGTTACAAGTTTATGTTGTTACAAGTTTATGTATGTTACAAGTTCTTTGTTTTAAGGGCTTTCATGCCAACTTTTTAAGGGCTTCATGCCAATCTTTCAAGGGCTTCATGCCATATGTTACAAGGGCTTTATGTCATATGTTTCAAGGGCCTTAGTGCCATATGTTACAAGGGCTTTATGCCATATGTTTCAAGGGCCTTAGTGCCACAAGTTTTAAGGACTATAGCCACCATGTTTCAAGGGCCTCGTGCCACCATGTTTCAAGGGCTTATAGCCACCATGTTTCAAGGGCCTCGTGCCACCATGTTTCAAGAGCTTATAGCCACCATGTTTATGTTGCAAGATTGAACTTAAGGCTGTTCTATATATATATTTCTAGGCCAAAAGGCTGTTCTGTTATATATATATATATATATATGCATTTCTGGGCCTATGGCCATTTTGTATCTGCAGACCTATGGAAGTTCTGTACATACTGGGTTTAAAACTACTCTGTTAAGAAAACTGAATTCATGGCTGTTTTGAAATGATTATGGAATGAAGTTAATCATATGTCTCTGCAGTCTTATGCCTTACTATTCATGTTACACTTTACATTATTTATGTACTATTATTCATTGAGTTTCACTCATTCTGTATTTTGTCTGTTTCTGTTGGTGATCAACTAGGAAGCCAGGCCTAACCCTTAACACTCGTCTCTCTCTTGTCAACCTCGATGTGTCCAGGCACTAACCGAAGCCCGTGTATTTGTTATTGAGTTTTTGGGGTTTATGCTTCGGTTGTCTTTCATTAATATGCTTTGTTATATGCCCAATTATGGGCTGAGTCAATGTATGTGTATGTATGTTTCTGTATATTATTTACTTTTATGATACTGTGATCCTGGCATGATAGTGGTAGCTCAATGGAATAGATTTTTGTTTATCAGGTGCTTCCGTTCAGGCCCCATAGGTTATATTTATCAGGTTTTATGTCAATTTTTTTGAGGTGGTCTTGCACAAACTTTTATGTCCATTTTTTTGAGGTGGTCATGCGCAAGATAGCGCGATTGAAATGTAATCCACAAAATAGTGCGATGCGCTAAATAGCGCGATTGAAATGCATGCAAAATGCAAGTATGGCACACAAAACAGTGCGATGAGGTGCGCAAGATAGCGCGATAGAACGCATGCAAAATGCAAGTAATTGTCACAACGCAAAATAGCGCGATAAAATGCATGCAAAATGCAAGTAATGTACACAAAATAGTGCGATGAGGTGCGCAAGATAGCGCGATAAAATGCATGCAAAATGCAAGTAATGGTCACAGCGCAAAATAGCGCGATGCGCAGAATAGCACGATAAAATGCAAGTAAAATGCAAGTAGTGTGCACAAAACAGTGAGATAAGGTGCACAAGATAGCGCGGTTGAAATGTAATGCACAAAAGAGGGCGATGCGCAAAATAGCGCGATTGAAATGCATGCAAAATGCAAGTACGGCGCACAAAGCTGTGCGATGGGGTGCGCAAGATAGCACGATAGAACGCAAGCAAAATGCAGGTAATTGTCACAGCGCAAAATAGCGCGATGCGCAAAATAGCGCGATAAAATGCATGCGAAATGCAAGCAATGTGCACAGAACAGTGCGATAAGGTGCGCAAGATAGTGCAATTGAAATGTAATGCACAAAACAGTGCGATGAGCAAAATAGTGCGACTGAAATGCATGCAAAATGCAAGTACGGTGCACGAAACAGTGCGATCAGTTGCGCAAGATAGCGCGATAGAGCGCATGCAAAATGCAAGTAATTGTCACAGCGCAAAGTAGCGCGATGCACAAAATAGCGCGATAAAATGCATGCAAAATGCAAGTAATGGTCACAACGCAAAATAGCGCGATGCGCAGAATAGCGCGATAAAATGCAAGCAAAATGCAAGTAGTGTGCACAAAACAGTGCGATAAGGTGCACAAGATAGCGCGGTTGAAATGTAATGCATAAAACAGTGCGATGCGCAAAATAGCGCGATTGAAATGCATGCAAAATGCAAGTACGGTGCACAAAACAGTGCGATGAGGTGCAAAATATAGCGCGATAGAACGCACACAAAATGCAAGTAATTGTCACAGCGCAAAATAGCGCGATGCGCAAAATAGCGCGATAAAATGCATGCAAAATGCAAGTAATGTGCACAAAACAGTGCGATAAGGTGCGCAAGATAGCGCGATTGAAATGTAATGGACAAAACAGTGCGATGAGCAAAATAGCGCGATTGAAATGCAAGCAAAATGCAAGTACGGTGCACAAAATAGTGCGATGAGGTGCGCAAGATAGCGCGATTGAAATGTAATGCACAAAACAGTGCGATGTGCAAAATAGCGCGATTGAAATGCATGCAAAATGGAAGTACGGTGCAAAAAGCAGTGCGATGGGGTGCGCAAGATAGCGCGATAGAATGCATGCAAAATGCAGGTAATTGTCACAGTGCAAAATAGCGCGATGCGCAAAATAGCGCGATAAAATGCATGCGAAATACAAGCAATGTGCCCAAAACAATGCGATAAGGTGCGCCAGATAGCGCAATTGAAATGTATTGCACAAATCAGTGCGATGCGCAAAATAGTGCGATTGAAATGCATACAAAATGCAAGTAAGGTGCACAAAACAGTGTGGTCAGGTGCGCAAGATAGCGCGATAGAGCGCATGCGAAATGCAAGTAATTGTCACAGTGGAAAATAGCGCGATGCGCAAAATAGCACGATAAAATGCATGCAAAATGCAAGTAATGTGCACAAAATAGTGCGATGTGGTGTGCAAGACAGCGCGATAAAATGCATGCAAAATGCAAGTAATGGTCACAGCGCAAAATAGCGCGATGCGCAGAATTGCGCGATAAAATGCTGGCAAAATGCAAGTAGTGTGCACAAAACAGTGCGATAAGGTGCGCAAGATAGCGCGGTTGAAATGTAATGCACAAAACAGTGCGATGCGCAAAATAGCGTGATTGAAATGCATGCAAAATGCAAGTACGGTGCACAAAACAGTGCGATGAGGTGCAAAATATAGCGCGATAGAACGCACGCAAAATGGAAGTAATTGTCACAGCGCAAAATAGCGCGATGTGCAAAAAAGCGCGATAAAATGCATGCAAAATGGAAGTAATGTTCACAAAACAGTGCGATAAGGTGCGCAAGATAGTGCGGATTAAATGTAATGCACAAAACAGTGCGATGAGCAAAATAGCGCGATTGAAATGCATGCAAAATGCAAGTACGGTGCACAAAACAGTGCGATGAGGTGCGCAAGATAGCGCGATTGAAATGTAATGCAGAAAACAGTGCGATGCGCAAAATAGCACGATTGAAATGCATGCAAAATGCAAGTACGGTGCCCAAAACAGTGTGATGAGGTGCGCAAGATAGCGCGATAGAGTGCATGCAAAATGCAAGTAATTGTGACAGCGCAAAATAGCGCGATAAAATGCAAGTAATGTGCACAAAACAGTGCGATAAGGTGCGCAAGATAGCGCGATTGAAATGTAATGCACAAAACAGTGCGATGCGCTAAATAGCGCGATTGAAATGCATGCAAAATGCAAGTACGGCACACAAAACAGTGCGATGAGGTGCGCAAGATAGCGCGATAGAACGCATGCAAAATGCAAGTAATTGTCACAGCGCAAAATAGCGCGATGCGCAGAATAGCGTGATAAAATGCATGCAAAATAGAAGTAATGTGCACAAAATAGTGCGATGAGGTGCACAAGATAGCGCGATAAAATGCATGCAAAATGCAAGTAATGGTTACAGCGCAAAATAGCGCGAAGCGCAGAATAGCACGATAAAATGCGAGCAAAATGCAAGTAGTGTGCACAAAACAGTGCGATAAGGTGCGCAAGATAGCGCGGTTGAAATGTAATGCACAAAAGAATGCGATGCGCAAAATAGCGCGATTGAAATTGCATGCAAAATGCAAGTACGGTGCACAAAGCAGTACGATGGGGTGCGCAAGATAGCGCGATAGAACGCAAGCAAAATGCAGGTAATTGTCACAGCGCAAAATAGCGCGATGCGCACAATAGCGCGATAAAATGCATGCGAAATGCAAGCAATGTGCACAAAACAGTGCGATAAGGTGCGCAAGATAGCGCAATTGAAATGTAATGCACAAAACAGTGCGATGCGCAAAATAGTGCGATTGAAATGCCTGCAAAATGCAAGTACGGTGCACGAAACAGTGCGATCAGGTGCGCAAGATAGCGCGATAGAGCGCATGCAAAATGCAAGTAATTGTCACAGTGCAAGTAGCGCGATGCGCAACATAGCGCGATAAAATGCATGCAAAATTCAAGTAATGTGCCAAAAATAGTGCGATGTGGTGTGCAAAAGAGCGCGACAAAATGCATGCAAAATGCAAGTAATTGTCACAGCGCAAAATAGCGCGATGCGCAGAATAGCGCGATAAAATGCAAGCAAAATGCAAGTAGTGTGCACAAAACAGTGCGATAAGGTGCGCAAGATAGCGCGGTTGAAATGTAATGCACAAAACAGTGCGATGCTCAAAATAGCGCGATTGAAATGCATGCAAAATGCAAGTACGGTGCACAAAACAGTGCGATGAGGTGCAAAATATAGCGCGATAGAACGCACGCAAAATGCAAGTAATTATCACAGCGCAATATAGCGCGATGCGCAAAATAGCGCGATAAAATGCATGCAAAATGGAAGTAATGTGCACAAAACAGTGCGATAAGGTGCGCAAGATAGCGCGATTGAAATGTAATGGACAAAACAGTGCGATGAGCAAAATAGCGCGATTGAAATGCAAGCAAAATGCAAGTACGGTGCACAAAATAGTGCGATGAGGTGCGCAAGATAGCGCGATTGAAATGTAATGCACTAAACAGTGCGATGTGCAAAATAGCGCGATTGAAATGTAATGCACTAAACAGTGCGATGTGCAAAATAGCGCGATTGAAATGCATGCAAAATGCAAGTACGGTGCAAAAAGCAGTGCGATGGGGTGCGCAAGATAGTGCGATAGAACGCATGCAAAATGCAGGTAATTGTCACAGTGCAAAATAGCTCGATGCGCAAAATAGCGCGATAAAATGCATGCGAAATACAAGCAATGTGCCCAAAACAATGCGATATGGTGCGCCAGATAGCGCAATTGAAATGTATTGCACAAATCAGTGCGATGCGCAAAATAGTGCGATTGAAATGCATGCAAAATGCAAGTAAGGTGCACAAAACAGTGTGGTCAGGTGCGCAAGATAGCGCGATAGAGCGCATGCAAAATGCAAGTAATTGTCACAGTGGAAAATAGCGCGATGCGCAAAATAGCACGATTAAATGCATGCAAAATGCAAGTAATGTGCACAAAATAGTGCGATGTGGTGTGCAAGATAGCGCGATAAAATGCATGCAAAATGCAAGTAATGGTCACAGCGCAAAATAGCGCGATGCGCAGAATTGCACGATAAAATGCTAGCAAAATGCAAGTAGTGTACACAAAACAGTGCGATAAGGTGCGCAAGATAGCGCGGTTGAAATGTAATGCACAAAACAGTGCGATGCGCTAAATAGCGCGATTGAAATGCATGCAAAATGCAAGTACGGCACACAAAACAGTGCGATGAGGTGCGCAAGATAGCGCGATAGAACGCATGCAAAATGCAAGTAATTGTCACAGCGCAAAATAGCGCGATGCGCAGAATAGCGTGATAAAATGCATGCAAAATAGAAGTAATGTGCACAAAATAGTGCGATGAGGTGCACAAGATAGCGCGATAAAATGCATGCAAAATGCAAGTAATGGTTACAGCGCAAAATAGCGCGAAGCGCAGAATAGCACGACAAAATGCGAGCAAAATGCAAGTAGTGTGCACAAAACAGTGCGATAAGGTGCGCAAGATAGCGCGGTTGAAATGTAATGCACAAAAGAATGCGATGCGCAAAATAGCGCGATTGAAATTGCATGCAAAATGCAAGTACGGTGCACAAAGCAGTACGATGGGGTGCGCAAGATAGCGCGATAGAACGCAAGCAAAATGCAGGTAATTGTCACAGCGCAAAATAGCGCGATGCGCACAATAGCGCGATAAAATGCATGCGAAATGCAAGCAATGTGCACAAAACAGTGCGATAAGGTGCGCAAGATAGCGCAATTGAAATGTAATGCACAAAACAGTGCGATGCGCAAAATAGTGCGATTGAAATGCCTGCAAAATGCAAGTACGGTGCACGAAACAGTGCGATCAGGTGCGCAAGATAGCGCGATAGAGCGCATGCAAAATGCAAGTAATTGTCACAGTGCAAGTAGCGCGATGCGCAACATAGCGCGATAAAATGCATGCAAAATTCAAGTAATGTGCCAAAAATAGTGCGATGTGGTGTGCAAAAGAGCGCGACAAAATGCATGCAAAATGCAAGTAATTGTCACAGCGCAAAATAGCGCGATGCGCAGAATAGCGCGATAAAATGCAAGCAAAATGCAAGTAGTGTGCACAAAACAGTGCGATAAGGTGCGCAAGATAGCGCGGTTGAAATGTAATGCACAAAACAGTGCGATGCTCAAAATAGCGCGATTGAAATGCATGCAAAATGCAAGTACGGTGCACAAAACAGTGCGATGAGGTGCAAAATATAGCGCGATAGAACGCACGCAAAATGCAAGTAATTATCACAGCGCAATATAGCGCGATGCGCAAAATAGCGCGATAAAATGCATGCAAAATGGAAGTAATGTGCACAAAACAGTGCGATAAGGTGCGCAAGATAGCGCGATTGAAATGTAATGGACAAAACAGTGCGATGAGCAAAATAGCGCGATTGAAATGCAAGCAAAATGCAAGTACGGTGCACAAAATAGTGCGATGAGGTGCGCAAGATAGCGCGATTGAAATGTAATGCACTAAACAGTGCGATGTGCAAAATAGCGCGATTGAAATGTAATGCACTAAACAGTGCGATGTGCAAAATAGCGCGATTGAAATGCATGCAAAATGCAAGTACGGTGCAAAAAGCAGTGCGATGGGGTGCGCAAGATAGTGCGATAGAACGCATGCAAAATGCAGGTAATTGTCACAGTGCAAAATAGCTCGATGCGCAAAATAGCGCGATAAAATGCATGCGAAATACAAGCAATGTGCCCAAAACAATGCGATATGGTGCGCCAGATAGCGCAATTGAAATGTATTGCACAAATCAGTGCGATGCGCAAAATAGTGCGATTGAAATGCATGCAAAATGCAAGTAAGGTGCACAAAACAGTGTGGTCAGGTGCGCAAGATAGCGCGATAGAGCGCATGCAAAATGCAAGTAATTGTCACAGTGGAAAATAGCGCGATGCGCAAAATAGCACGATTAAATGCATGCAAAATGCAAGTAATGTGCACAAAATAGTGCGATGTGGTGTGCAAGATAGAGCGATAAAATGAATGCAAAATGCAAGTAATGGTCACAGCGCAAAATAGCGCGATGCGCAGAATTGCACGATAAAATGCTAGCAAAATGCAAGTAGTGTACACAAAACAGTGCGATAAGGTGCGCAAGATAGCGCGGTTGAAATGTAATGCACAAAACAGTGCGATGCGCTAAATAGCGCGATTGAAATGCATGCAAAATGCAAGTACGGCACACAAAACAGTGCGATGAGGTGCGCAAGATAGCGCGATAGAACGCATGCAAAATGCAAGTAATTGTCACAGCGCAAAATAGCGCGATGCGCAGAATAGCGTGATAAAATGCATGCAAAATAGAAGTAATGTGCACAAAATAGTGCGATGAGGTGCACAAGATAGCGCGATAAAATGCATGCAAAATGCAAGTAATGGTTACAGCGCAAAATAGCGCGAAGCGCAGAATAGCACGATAAAATGCGAGCAAAATGCAAGTAGTGTGCACAAAACAGTGCGATAAGGTGCGCAAGATAGCGCGGTTGAAATGTAATGCACAAAAGAATGCGATGCGCAAAATAGCGCGATTGAAATTGCATGCAAAATGCAAGTACGGTGCACAAAGCAGTACGATGGGGTGCGCAAGATAGCGCGATAGAACGCAAGCAAAATGCAGGTAATTGTCACAGCGCAAAATAGCGCGATGCGCACAATAGCGCGATAAAATGCATGCGAAATGCAAGCAATGTGCACAAAACAGTGCGATAAGGTGCGCAAGATAGCGCAATTGAAATGTAATGCACAAAACAGTGCGATGCGCAAAATAGTGCGATTGAAATGCCTGCAAAATGCAAGTACGGTGCACGAAACAGTGCGATCAGGTGCGCAAGATAGCGCGATAGAGCGCATGCAAAATGCAAGTAATTGTCACAGTGCAAGTAGCGCGATGCGCAACATAGCGCGATAAAATGCATGCAAAATTCAAGTAATGTGCCAAAAATAGTGCGATGTGGTGTGCAAAAGAGCGCGACAAAATGCATGCAAAATGCAAGTAATTGTCACAGCGCAAAATAGCGCGATGCGCAGAATAGCGCGATAAAATGCAAGCAAAATGCAAGTAGTGTGCACAAAACAGTGCGATAAGGTGCGCAAGATAGCGCGGTTGAAATGTAATGCACAAAACAGTGCGATGCTCAAAATAGCGCGATTGAAATGCATGCAAAATGCAAGTACGGTGCACAAAACAGTGCGATGAGGTGCAAAATATAGCGCGATAGAACGCACGCAAAATGCAAGTAATTATCACAGCGCAATATAGCGCGATGCGCAAAATAGCGCGATAAAATGCATGCAAAATGGAAGTAATGTGCACAAAACAGTGCGATAAGGTGCGCAAGATAGCGCGATTGAAATGTAATGGACAAAACAGTGCGATGAGCAAAATAGCGCGATTGAAATGCAAGCAAAATGCAAGTACGGTGCACAAAATAGTGCGATGAGGTGCGCAAGATAGCGCGATTGAAATGTAATGCACTAAACAGTGCGATGTGCAAAATAGCGCGATTGAAATGTAATGCACTAAACAGTGCGATGTGCAAAATAGCGCGATTGAAATGCATGCAAAATGCAAGTACGGTGCAAAAAGCAGTGCGATGGGGTGCGCAAGATAGTGCGATAGAACGCATGCAAAATGCAGGTAATTGTCACAGTGCAAAATAGCTCGATGCGCAAAATAGCGCGATAAAATGCATGCGAAATACAAGCAATGTGCCCAAAACAATGCGATATGGTGCGCCAGATAGCGCAATTGAAATGTATTGCACAAATCAGTGCGATGCGCAAAATAGTGCGATTGAAATGCATGCAAAATGCAAGTAAGGTGCACAAAACAGTGTGGTCAGGTGCGCAAGATAGCGCGATAGAGCGCATGCAAAATGCAAGTAATTGTCACAGTGGAAAATAGCGCGATGCGCAAAATAGCACGATTAAATGCATGCAAAATGCAAGTAATGTGCACAAAATAGTGCGATGTGGTGTGCAAGATAGCGCGATAAAATGCATGCAAAATGCAAGTAATGGTCACAGCGCAAAATAGCGCGATGCGCAGAATTGCACGATAAAATGCTAGCAAAATGCAAGTAGTGTACACAAAACAGTGCGATAAGGTGCGCAAGATAGCGCGGTTGAAATGTAATGCACAAAACAGTGCGATGCGCTAAATAGCGCGATTGAAATGCATGCAAAATGCAAGTACGGCACACAAAACAGTGCGATGAGGTGCGCAAGATAGCGCGATAGAACGCATGCAAAATGCAAGTAATTGTCACAGCGCAAAATAGCGCGATGCGCAGAATAGCGTGATAAAATGCATGCAAAATAGAAGTAATGTGCACAAAATAGTGCGATGAGGTGCACAAGATAGCGCGATAAAATGCATGCAAAATGCAAGTAATGGTTACAGCGCAAAATAGCGCGAAGCACAGAATAGCACGATAAAATGCGAGCAAAATGCAAGTAGTGTGCACAAAACAGTGCGATAAGGTGCGCAAGATAGCGCGGTTGAAATGTAATGCACAAAAGAATGCGATGCGCAAAATAGCGCGATTGAAATTGCATGCAAAATGCAAGTACGGTGCACAAAGCAGTACGATGGGGTGCGCAAGATAGCGCGATAGAACGCAAGCAAAATGCAGGTAATTGTCACAGCGCAAAATAGCGCGATGCGCACAATAGCGCGATAAAATGCATGCGAAATGCAAGCAATGTGCACAAAACAGTGCGATAAGGTGCGCAAGATAGCGCAATTGAAATGTAATGCACAAAACAGTGCGATGCGCAAAATAGTGCGATTGAAATGCCTGCAAAATGCAAGTACGGTGCACGAAACAGTGCGATCAGGTGCGCAAGATAGCGCGATAGAGCGCATGCAAAATGCAAGTAATTGTCACAGTGCAAGTAGCGCGATGCGCAACATAGCGCGATAAAATGCATGCAAAATTCAAGTAATGTGCCAAAAATAGTGCGATGTGGTGTGCAAAAGAGCGCGACAAAATGCATGCAAAATGCAAGTAATTGTCACAGCGCAAAATAGCGCGATGCGCAGAATAGCGCGATAAAATGCAAGCAAAATGCAAGTAGTGTGCACAAAACAGTGCGATAAGGTGCGCAAGATAGCGCGGTTGAAATGTAATGCACAAAACAGTGCGATGCTCAAAATAGCGCGATTGAAATGCATGCAAAATGCAAGTACGGTGCACAAAACAGTGCGATGAGGTGCAAAATATAGCGCGATAGAACGCACGCAAAATGCAAGTAATTATCACAGCGCAATATAGCGCGATGCGCAAAATAGCGCGATAAAATGCATGCAAAATGGAAGTAATGTGCACAAAACAGTGCGATAAGGTGCGCAAGATAGTGCGATTGAAATGTAATGGACAAAACAGTGCGATGAGCAAAATAGCGCGATTGAAATGCAAGCAAAATGCAAGTACGGTGCACAAAATAGTGCGATGAGGTGCGCAAGATAGCGCGATTGAAATGTAATGCACTAAACAGTGCGATGTGCAAAATAGCGCGATTGAAATGTAATGCACTAAACAGTGCGATGTGCAAAATAGCGCGATTGAAATGCATGCAAAATGCAAGTACGGTGCAAAAAGCAGTGCGATGGGGTGCGCAAGATAGTGCGATAGAACGCATGCAAAATGCAGGTAATTGTCACAGTGCAAAATAGCTCGATGCGCAAAATAGCGCGATAAAATGCATGCGAAATACAAGCAATGTGCCCAAAACAATGCGATATGGTGCGCCAGATAGCGCAATTGAAATGTATTGCACAAATCAGTGCGATGCGCAAAATAGTGCGATTGAAATGCATGCAAAATGCAAGTAAGGTGCACAAAACAGTGTGGTCAGGTGCGCAAGATAGCGCGATAGAGCGCATGCAAAATGCAAGTAATTGTCACAGTGGAAAATAGCGCGATGCGCAAAATAGCACGATTAAATGCATGCAAAATGCAAGTAATGTGCACAAAATAGTGCGATGTGGTGTGCAAGATAGCGCGATAAAATGCATGCAAAATGCAAGTAATGGTCACAGCGCAAAATAGCGCGATGCGCAGAATTGCACGATAAAATGCTAGCAAAATGCAAGTAGTGTACACAAAACAGTGCGATAAGGTGCGCAAGATAGCGCGGTTGAAATGTAATGCACAAAATAGTGCGATGCGCAAAATAGCGTGATTGAAATGCATGCAAAATGCAAGTACGGTGCACAAAACAGTGCGATGAGGTGCAAAATATAGCGCGATAGAACGCACGCAAAATGAAGTAATTGTCACAGCGCAAAATAGCGCAATAAAATGCATGCAAAATGCAAGTAATGTTCACAAAACAGTGCGATAAGGTGCGCAAGATAGCGCGGATTAAATGTAATGCACAAAACAGTGCGATCAGCAAAATAGCGCGATTGAAATGCAAGCAAAATGCAAGTACGGTGCACAAAACAGTGCGATGAGGTGCGCAAGATAGCGCGATTGAAATGTAATGCAGAAAACAGTGCGATGCGCAAAATAGCACGATTGAAATGCATGCAAAATGCAAGTACGGTGCCCAAAACAGTGCGATGAGGTGCGCAAGATAGCGCGATAGAGTGCATGCAAAATGCAAGTAATTGTGACAGCGCAAAATAGCGCGATAAAATGCATGCAAAATGCAAGTAATGTGCACAAAACAGTGCGATAAGGTGCGCAAGATAGCGCGATTGAAATGTAATGCACAAAACAGTGCGATGCGCAAAATAGCGCGATTGAAATGCATGCAAAATTAAAGTACGGCACACAAAACAGTGCGATGAGGTGCGCAAGATAGCGCGATAGAACGCATGCAAAATTCAAGTAATTGTCACAGCACAAAATAGCGCGATGCGCAGAATAGCGCGATAAAATGCATGCAAAATGGAAGTAATGTGCACAAAATAGTGCGATGAGGTGCGCAAGATAGCGCGATAAAATGCATGCAAAATGCAAGTAATGGTTACAGCGCAAAATAGCGCGAAGCGCAGAATAGCACGATAAAATGCTAGCAAATTGCTAGTAGTGTGCACAAAACAGTGCGATAAGGTGCGCAAGATAGCGCGGTTGAAATGTAATGCACAAAAGAATGCGATGCGCAAAATAGCGCGATTGAAATGTATGCAAAATGCAAGTACGGTGCACAAAGCAGTACGATGGGGTGCGCAAGATAGCGCGATAGAACGCAAGCAAAATGCAGGTAATTGTCACAGCGCAAAATAGCGCGATGCGCACAATAGCGCGATAAAATGCATGCGAAATGCAAGTAATGTGCACAAAACAGTGCAATAAGGTGCGCAAGATAGCGCAATTGAAATGTAATGCAGAAAACAGTGCGATGCGCAAAATAGTGCGATTGAAATGCTTGCAAAATGCAAGTACGGTGCACGAAACAGTGCCATCAGGTGCGCAAGATAGCGCGATAGAGCGCATGCAAAATGCAAGTAATTGTCACAGTGCAAGTAGCGCGATGCGCAACACAGCGCGATAAAATGCATGCAAAATTCAAGTAATGTGCCAAAAATAGTGCGATGTGGTGTGCAAAAGAGCGCGATAAAATGCATGTAAAATGCAAATAATGGTCACAGCGCAAAATAGCGCGATGCGTAGAATAGCGCGATAAAATGCAAGTAGTGTGCACAATACAGTGCGATAAGGTGCGCAAGATAGCGCGGTTGAAATGTAATGCACAAAACAGTGCGACGCTCAAAATAGCGCGATTGAAATGCATGCAAAATGCAAGTACGGTGCACAAAACAGTGCGATGAGGTGCAAAATATAGCGCGATAGAACACACGCAAAATGCAAGTAATTTTCACAGTGCAAAATAGCGCGATGCGCAAAATAGCGCGATTGAAATGCATGCAAAATGCAAGTACGGTGCACAAAACAGTGCGATCAGGTGCGCAAGATAGCGCGATAAAGCGCATGCAAAATGCAAGTAATTGTCACAGCGCAAAGTAGCGAGATGCGCAAAATAGCGCGATAAAATGCATGCAAAATGCATGTAATGTGCAAAAAATAGTGCGATGTGGTGTGCAAAAGAGCGTGATAAAATGCATACAAAATGCAAGTAATGGTCACAGCGCAAAATAGCGCGATGCGCAGAATAACGCGATAAAATGCAAGCAAAATGCAAGTGGTGTGCACAAAACAGTGCGATAAGGTGCTCAAGATAGCGCGGTTGAAATGTAATGCACAAAACAGTGCGATGCGCAAAATAGCGCGATTGACATGCAAGCAAAATGCAAGTACGGTGCACAAAACAGTACGATCCACAACTAGCGCGATTGAAATGCATGCAAAATGCAAGTACGGTGCACAAAACAGTGCGATGAGGTGCGCAAGATAGCGCGATAGAGCGCATGGAAAATGCAAGTAATTGTGACAGCGCAAAATAGCCCGATGCGCAAAATAGCTCGATAAAATGCATGCAAAATGCAAGTAATATGCACAAAACAGTGCGATAAGGTGCGCAAGATAGCGCGATTGAAATGAAATGCAGAAAACAGTGCGATGCGCTAAATAGCGCGATTGAAATGCATGCAAAATGCAAGTAGGTCACACAAAACAGTGCGATGAGGTGCGCAAGATAGCGCGATAGAACGCATGCAACATGCAAGTAATTGTCATAGCGCAAAATAGCGCGATAAAATGCATGCAAAATAGAAGTAATGTGCACAAAATAGTGCGATGAGGTGCGCAAGATAGCTCGATAAAATGCATGCAAAATGCAGGTAATGGTCACAGCGCAAAATAGCGTGATGCGCAGAATAGCACGATAAAATGCAAGCAAAATGCAAGTAGTGTGCACAAAACAGTGCGATAAGGTGCGCAAGATAGCGCGGTTGAAATGTAATGCACAAAACAGTGCGATGCGCAAAATAGCGCGATAGAACGCATGCAAAATGCAGGTAATTGTCACAGTGCAAAATAGCGCGATAAAATGCATGCGAAATGCAAGTAATGTGCACAAAATAGTGCGATAAGATGCGCAAGATAGCGCAATTGAAATGTAATGCAGAAAACAGTGCGATGCGCAAAATAGTGAGATTGAAATGCATGCAAAATGCAAGTACGGTGCACAAAATAGGGCGATCAGGTGCTCAAGATAGCGCGATAGAGCGCATGCAAAATGCAAGTAATTGTCAGAGTGGAAAATAGCGCGATAAAATGCATGCAAAATGCAAGTAATGTGCACAAAATAGTGCGATGTGGCGTGCAAGATAGCGCGATAAAATGCATGCAAAATGCAAGTAATGTGCAAAAAATAGTGCGATGTGGTGAGCAAAAAAGCGCGATAAAATGCATGCAAAATGCAAGTAATGGTCACAGCATAAAATAGCGCGATAAAATGCAAGCAAAATGCAAGTAGTGTGCAGAAAACAGTGCGATAAGGTGCGCAAGATAGCGCGGTTGAAATGTAATGCACAAAACAGTGCAATGCGCAAAATAGCGCGATTGAAATGCATGCAAAATGTAAGTACGGTGCACAAAACAGTGCGATGAGGTGCAAAATATAGCGTGATAGAGCGCACGCAAAATGCAAGTAATTGTCACAGCGCAACATAGCGCGATGCGCAAAATAACGCGATAAAATGCATGCAAAATGCAAGTAATGTGCACAAAATAGTGCGATAAGGTGCGCAAGATAGCGCGAATTAAATGTAATGCACAAAACAGTGCGATGAGCAAAATAGCGCGATTGAAATGGAAGCAAAATGCAAGTATGGTGCACAAAACAACGCGATGAGGTGCGCAAGATAGCGCGATTGAAATGTAAAGCACAAAACAGTGCGATGCGCAAAATAGCGCGATTGAAATGCATGCAAAATGCAAGCACGGTGCACAAAACAGAGCGATGAGGTTCGCAAGATAGCGCGATAGAGTGCATGCAAAATGCAAGTAATTGTGACAGCGCAAAATAGCGCTATGCGCAAAATAGCGCGATAAAATGCATGCAAAATGCAAGTAATGTGCACAAACCAGTGCGATAAAGTGCGCAAGATAGCGCGATTGAAATGTAATGCACAAAACAGTGCGATGCGCTAAACAGCGCGATTGAAATGCATGCAAAATGCATGTGCGGTACACAAAATAGTGCGATGAGGTGCGCAAGATAGCGCGATAGAACGCATGCAAAATGCAAGTAATTGTCACAGCGCAAAATAGCGCGATGCGCAGAATAGCGCGATAAAATGCATGCAAAATGTAAGTAATGTGCGCAAAATAGTGCCATGATGTGCGCAAGATGGCGCGATAAAATGCATGCAAAATGCAAGTAATGGTCACAGCGCAAAATAGCGCGATGCGCAGAATAGTACGAAAAATGCAAGCAAAATGGAAGTAATGTGTAGAAAACAGGGTGATAAGGTACGCAAGATAGCGCGATTGAAATGTAATGCACAAAACAGTGCGATGCGCAAAATAGTGCGATTGAAATCCAGGCAAAATGCAAGTACGGTGTACAAAACAGTGCGCTCAGGTGCGCAAGATAGCGCGATAGAGCGCATGCAAAATGCAAGAAATTGTCACAGCGCAAAGTAGCGCGATGCACAAAATAGCGCGATAAAATGCATGCAAAATGCAAGTAATATGCACAAAACAGTGCGATAAGGTGCGCAAGATAGCGCGATTGAAATGTAATGCAGAAAACAGTGCGATGCGCTAAATAGCGCGATTGAAATGCATGCAAAATGCAAGTAGGTCACACAAAACAGTGCGATGAGGTGCGCAAGATAGCGCGATAGAACGCATGCAACATGCAAGTAATTGTCATAGCGCAAAATAGCGCGATAAAATGCAAGCAAAATAGAAGTAATGTGCACAAAATAGTGCGATGAGGTGCGCAAGATAGCTCGATAAAATGCATGCAAAATGCAGGTAATGGTCACAGCAAAAAATAGCGTGATGCGCAGAATAGCACGATAAAATGCAAGCAAAATGCAAGTAGTGTGCACAAAACAGTGCGATAAGGTGCGCAAGATAGCGCGGTTGAAATGTAATGCACAAAACAGTGCGATGCGCAAAAATAGCGCGATAGAACGCATGCAAAATGCAGGTAATTGTCACAGTGCAAAATAGCGCGATGCGCAGAATAGCGCGATAAAATGCATGCGAAATGCAAGTAATGTGCAAAAAATAGTGCGATAAGATGCGCAAGATAGCGCAATTGAAATGTAATGCAGAAAACAGTGCGATGCGCAAAATAGTGCGATTGAAATGCATGCAAAATGCAAGTACGGTGCACAAAACAGTGCGATCAGGTGCGCAAGATAGCGCGATAGAGCGCATGCAAAATGCAAGTAATTGTCAAAGTGGAAAATAGCGCGATAAAATGCATGCAAAATGCAAGTAATGTGCACAAAATAGTGCGATGTGGTGTGCAAGATAGTGCGATAAAAAGCATGCAAAATGCAAGTAATGTGCAAAAAATAGTGCGATGTGGTGAGCAGAAAAGCGCGATAAAATGCATGCAAAATGCAAGTAATGGTCACAGCGTAAAATAGCGCGATAAAATGCAAGCAAAATGCAAGTAGTGTGCAGAAAATAGTGCGATAAGGTGCGCAAGATAGCGCGGTGGAAATGTAATGCAGAAAACAGTGCGATGCGCAAAATAACGCGATTGAAATCCATGCAAAATGTAAGTACGGTGCACAAAACAGTGCGATGAGGTGCAAAATATAGCGTGATAGAGCGCACGCAAAATGCAAGTAATTATCACAGCGCAACATAGCGCGATGCGCAAAATAACGCGATAAAATGCATGCAAAATGCAAGTAATGTGCACAAAATAGTGCGATAAGGTGCGCAAGATAGCGCGAATTAAATGTAATGCACAAAACAGTGCGATGAGCAAATTAGCGCGATTGAAATGGAAGCAAAATGCAAGTATGGTGCACAAAACAACGCGATGAGGTGCGCAAGATAGCGCGATTGAAATGTAAAGCACAAAACAGTGCGATGCGCAAAATAGCGCGATTGAAATGCATGCAAAATGCAAGTACGGTGCAGCGATGAGGTTCACAAGATAGCGCGATAGAGCGCATGCAAAATGCAAGTAATTGTGACAGCAGAAAATAGCGCTATGCGCAAAATAGCGCGATAAAATGCATGCAAAATGCAAGTAATGTGCACAAACCAGTGCGATAAAGTGAGCAAGATAGCGCGATTGAAATGCAATGCACAAAACAGTGCGATGCGCTAAACAGCGCGATTGAAATGCATGCAAAATGCATGTACTGCACACAGAACAGTGCGATGAGGTGCGCAAGATAGCGCGATAGAACGCATGCAAAATGCAAGTAATTGTCACAGCGCAAAATAGCGCGATGCGTAGAATAGCGCGATAAAATGCATGCAAAATGTAAGTAATGTGCGCAAAATAGTGCCATGATGTGCGCAAGATGGCGCGATAAAATGCATGCAAAATGCAAGTAACGGTCACAGCGCAAAATAGCGCGATGCGCAGAATAGCACGAAAAATGCAAGCAAAATGGAAGTAATGTGTAGAAAACAGGGTGATAAGGTACGCAAGATAGCACGATTGAAATGTAATGCACAAAACAGTGCGATGCGCAAAATAGTGCGATTGAAATCCAGGCAAAATGCAAGTACGGTGCACAAAACAGTGCGATCAGGTGCGCAAGATAGCGCGATAGAGCGCATGCAAAATGCAAGAAATTGTCACAGCGCAAAGTAGCGCGATGCACAAAATAGCGCGATAAAATGCATGCAAAATGCAAGTAATGTGCAAAAAATTGTGCGATGTGGTGTGCAAAAGAGCGCGATAAAATGCATGCAAAATGCAAGTAATGGTCACAGCGTAAAATAGCGCGATGCGCAGAATAGCGTGATAAAATGCAAGCAAAATGCAAGTAGTGTGCACAAAACAGTGCGATGCACAAAATAGCGCGATTGAAATGCATGCAAAATGCAAGTACGGTGCAGAAAATAGTGCGATGAGGTGCAAAATATAGCGAGATAGAACGCACGCAAAATGCAAGTAATTGTCACAGCGAAAAATAGCGCGATGCGCAAAATAGCGCGATAAAATGCAAGTAATGTGCACAAAACAGTGCGATAAGGTGCGCAAGATAGCGCGATTGAAATGTAATGCACAAAACAGTGCGATGAGCAAAATAGCACGATTGAAATGCAAGGAAAATGCAAGTATGGTGCACAAAACAGTGCAATGAGGTGCGCAAGATAGCGCGATAGAGCGCATGCAAAATGCAAGTAATTTTGACAGCACAAAATAGCGCGATGCGCAAAATAGCGCGATAAAATGCATGCAAAATGCAAGTAATGTGCACAAAACAGTGCGATAAGGTGCGCAAGATAGCGCGATTGAAATGTAATGCACAAAATAGTGCGATGTGCTAAATAGCGCGATTGAATTGCATGCAAAATGCAAGTATGGCACACAAAACAGTGCGATGAGGTGCGCAAGATAGCGCGATAGAACGTATGCAAAATGCAAGTAATTATCACAACGCAAAATAGCGCGATGCGCAGAATAGCGCGATAAAATGCATGCAAAATGTAAGTAATGTGCACAAATTAGTGCAATGAGGTGCGCAAGATAGCACGATAAAATGCATCCAAATGCAAGTAATGGTCACAGCGCAAACTAGCGCGATGCGCAGAATAGCACAAAAAAATGCAGGCAAAATGGAAATAATGTGTACAAAACAGGGCGATAAGGTACGCAAGATAGCGCGATTGAAATGTAATGCACAAAACAGTGCGATGTGCGAAATAGCGCGATTGACATGCATGGAAAATGCACAAAATAGCACGATGCGTAAAATAGCGCGATTAAAATGCGTGCAAAATGCAAGTAGGGTGCAGAAAACAGTGCGATGAGGTGCGCAAGATAGCGCGATTGAAATGTAATGCCCAAAACAGTGCGATACGCAAAATAACGCGATTCAAATGCATGCAAAATGCAAATTGGGTGCACAAAACAGTGCGATGAGGTGCGCAAGATAGCGCGATAGAATGCACGCAAAATGCAAGTAATGGTCACAGTGCAAAATAGCACGATGTGCAAAACAGCGCGATAAAATGCATGCAAAATGCAAGTAATGTCCACAAAATAGTGCGATGAGGTGCGTAAGATAGCGCGATTGAAATGTAATGCACAAAACAGTGCGTTGCGCAAAATAGCGCGATTGAAATGCGTAAAAAGTGTTAGTAGGGTGCACAAAACAGTGTGATGTGGTGTGCAAGATAGCGCGATAGAACGCATGCAAAATGCAAGTAATGGTCACAGCGCAAAATAGCGCGTTAAAATGCATGCAAAATGCAAGTAATGTGCACAAAATAGTGCGATGTGGTGCGCAAGATAGCGCGATAAAATGCATGCAAAATGCAAGGAATGGTCACAGCGTAAAATTGCGCTATGCGGAGAATAGCGCGATAAAATGCTAGCAAAATGCAAGTAGTGTGCACAAAACAGTGCGCAAGGTGCGCAAGATAGCGCGGTTGAAATGTAATGCACAAAATAGTGCGATGCGCAAAATAGCGCGACTGAAATGCATGCAAAACGCAAGTACGGTGCACAAAGCAGTGCGATGGGGTGCGCAAGATAGCGCGATAGAACGCATGCAAAATGCAGGTAATTGTCACAGCGCAAAATAGCGCGATGCGCAAAATAGCGCGATAAAAAGCATGCGAAATGCAAGCAATGTGCACAAAATAGTGCGATAAGGTGCGCAAGATAGCGCTTTTGAAATGTAATGGACAAAACAGTGCGATGTGCAAAATAGTGCGATTGAAATCCATGCAAAATGCAAGTACGGTGCACAAAACAGTGCGATCAGGTGCGCAAGATAGCGCGATAGAGCGCATGCAAAATGCAAGAAATTGTCACAGCGCAAAGTAGCGCGATGCACAAAATAGCGCGATAAAATGCATGCAAAATACAAGTAATGTGCAAAAAATAGTGCGATGTGGTGTGCAAAAGAGCGCAATAAAATGCATGCAAAATGCAAGTAATGGTCACAACGTAAAATAGCGCGATGCGCAGAATAGCGTGATAAAATGCGGGCAAAATGCAAGTAGTGTGCAGAAAACAGTGCGATAAGGTGCGCAAGATAGCGCGGTTGAAATGTAATGCACAAAACAGTGCGATGCGCAAAATAGCGCGATTGAAATGCATGCAAAATGCAAGTACGGTGCACAAAATAGTGCGATGAGGTGCAAAATATAGCGAGATAGAACTCACGCAAAATGCAAGTAATTGTCACAGCGGAAAATAGCGCGATGCGCAAAACAGCGCGATAAAATGCATGCAAAATGCAAGTAATGTGCACAAAACAGTGCGATAAGGTGCGCAAGATAGCGCGATTGAAATGTAATGCACAAAACAGTGCGATGAGCAAAATAGCGCGATTGAAATGTATGCAAAATGCAAGTACGGTGCGCAAAATAGTGCGATGAGGTGCGCCAGATAGCGCGATAGAGCACATGCAAAATGCAAGTAATTGTGACAGCGCAAAATAGCGCGATGCGCAAAATAGCGCGATAAAATGCATGCAAAATGTAAGTAATGTGCACAAAACAGTGCGATAAGGTGCGCAAGATAGCGCGATTGAAATGTAATGCACAAAACAATGCGATGCGCTAAATAGCGCGATTGAATTGCATGCAAAATGCAAGTACGGTGCACAAAACAGTGCGATGAGGTGCGCAAGATAGCGCGATAGAGCGCATGCAAAATGCAAGTAATTTTGACAGCACAAAATAGCGCGATGCGCAAAATAGTGCGATAAAATGCATGCAAAATGCAAGCAATGTGCACAAAACAGTGCGATAAGGTGCGCAAGATAGCGCGATTGAAATGTAATGCACAAAACAGTGCGATGCGCTAAATAGCGCGATTGAAATGCATGCAAAATGCAAGTACGGTGCACAAAACAGTGCGATGAGGTGCGCAAGATAGCGCGATAGGGCGCATGCAAAATGCAAGTAATTTTGACAGCATAAAATAGCGCGATAAAATGCATGCAAAATGCAAGTAATGTGCACAAAACAGTGCGATAAGGTGCGCAAGATAGCGCGATTGAAATGTAATGCACAAAACAGTGCGATGCGCTGAATAGCGCGATTGAAATGCAAGCAAAATGCAAGTACGGCACACAAAACAGTGCGATGAGGTGCGCAAGATAGCGCGATAGAACGCATGCAAAATGCAAGTAATTGTCACAGCGCAAAATAACGCGATGCGCAGAATAGCGCGATAAAATGCATGCAAAATGTAAGTAATGTGCACAAATTAGTGCGATGAGGTGCGCAAGATAGCGCGATAAAATGCATGCAAAATGCAAGTAATGGTCACAGCGCAAAATAGCGCGATGCGCAGAATAGCACGAAAAAATGCAGGCAAAATGGAAGTAATGTGTACAAAACAGGGCGATATGGTACGCAAGATAGCGCGATTGAAATGTAATGCACAAAACAGTGCGATGTGCGAAATAGCACGATTGACATGCATGGAAAATGCAAGTAGGGTGCACAAAACGGCACGATGCGTAAAATAGCGCGATTGAAATGCGTGCACAATGCAAGTAGGGTGCAGAAAACAGTGCGATGAGGTACGCAAGATAGCGCGATTGAAATGTAATGCCCCAAACAGTGCGATGCGCAAAATATCGCGATTGAAATGCATGCAAAATGCAAATTGGGTGCACAAAACAGTGCGATGAGGTGCGCAAGATAGCGCGATAGAATGCACGCAAAATGCAAGTAATGGTCACAGTGCAAAATAGCGCGATGTGCAAAACAGCGCGATAAAATGCATGCAAAATGCAAGTAATGTCCACAAAATAGTGCGATGAGGTGCGCAAGATAGCGTGATTAAATGTAATGCACAAAATAGTGCGTTGCGCAAAATAGCGCGATTGAAATGCATAAAAAGTGCTAGTAGGGTGCACAAAACAGTGCGATGAGGTGCGCAAGATAGCGCGATAGAACGCATGCAAAATGCAGTAATGGTCACAGCGCAAAATAGCGCGATAAAATGCATGCAAAATGCAAGTAATGTGCACAAAATAGTGCGATGTGGTGCGCAAGATAGCGCGATAAAATGCATGCAAAATGCAAGGAATGGTCACAGCGTAAAATAGCGCGATGCGGAGAATAGCGCGATAAAATGCAAGCAAAATGCAAGTAGTGTGCACAAAACAGTGCGACAAGGTGCGCAAGATAGCGCGGTTGAAATGTAATGCACAAAATAGTGCGATGCGCAAAATAGCGCGACTGAAATGCATGCAAAATGCAAGTACGGTGCACAAAGCAGTGCGATGGGGTGCGGAAGAAAGCGCGATAGAACGCATGCAAAATGCAGGTAATTGTCACAGCGCAAAATAGCGCGATGCGCAAAATAGCGCGATAAAATGCATGCGAAATGCAAGCAATGTGCAGAAAACAGTGCGATAAGGTGCGCAAGATAGCGCCTTTGAAATGTAATGGACAAAACAGTGCGATGTGCAAAATAGTGCGATTGAAATCCATGCAAAATGCAAGTACGGTGCACAAAACAGTGCGATCAGGTGCGCAAGATAGCGCGATAGAGCGCATGCAAAATGCAAGAAATTGTCACAGCGCAAAGTAGCGCGATGCACAAAATAGCGCGATAAAATGCATGCAAAATACAAGTAATGTGCAAAAAATAGTGCGATGTGGTGTGCAAAAGAGCGCAATAAAATGCATGCAAAATGCAAGTAATGGTCACAACGTAAAATAGCGCGATGCGCAGAATAGCGTGATAAAATGCGGGCAAAATGCAAGTAGTGTGCAGAAAACAGTGCGATAAGGTGCGCAAGATAGCGCGGTTGAAATGTAATGCACAAAACAGTGCGATGCGCAAAATAGCGCGATTGAAATGCATGCAAAATGCAAGTACGGTGCACAAAATAGTGCGATGAGGTGCAAAATATAGCGAGATAGAACTCACGCAAAATGCAAGTAATTGTCACAGCGGAAAATAGCGCGATGCGCAAAACAGCGCGATAAAATGCATGCAAAATGCAAGTAATGTGCAAAAAACAGTGCGATAAGGTGCGCAAGATAGCGCGATTGAAATGTAATGCACAAAACAGTGCGATGAGCAAAATAGCGCGATTGAAATGTATGCAAAATGCAAGTACGGTGCGCAAAATAGTACGATGAGGTGCGCCAGATAGCGCGATAGAGCACATGCAAAATGCAAGTAATTGTGACAGCGCAAAATAGCGCGATGCGCAAAATAGCGCGATAAAATGCATGCAAAATGTAAGTAATGTGCACAAAACAGTGCGATAAGGTGCGCAAGATAGCGCGATTGAAATGTAATGCACAAAACAATGCGATGCGCTAAATAGCGCGATTGAATTGCATGCAAAATGCAAGTACGGTGCACAAAACAGTGCGATGAGGTGCGCAAGATAGCGCGATAGAGCGCATGCAAAATGCAAGTAATTTTGACAGCACAAAATAGCGCGATGCGCAAAATAGTGCGATAAAATGCATGCAAAATGCAAGCAATGTGCACAAAACAGTGCGATAAGGTGCGCAAGATAGCGCGATTGAAATGTAATGCACAAAACAGTGCGATGCGCTAAATAGCGCGATTGAAATGCATGCAAAATGCAAGTACGGTGCACAAAACAGTGCGATGAGGTGCGCAAGATAGCGCGATAGGGCGCATGCAAAATGCAAGTAATTTTGACAGCATAAAATAGCGCGATAAAATGCATGCAAAATGCAAGTAATGTGCACAAAACAGTGCGATAAGGTGCGCAAGATAGCGCGATTGAAATGTAATGCACAAAACAGTGCGATGCGCTGAATAGCGCGATTGAAATGCAAGCAAAATGCAAGTACGGCACACAAAACAGTGCGATGAGGTGCGCAAGATAGCGCGATAGAACGCATGCAAAATGCAAGTAATTGTCACAGCGCAAAATAACGCGATGCGCAGAATAGCGCGATAAAATGCATGCAAAATGTAAGTAATGTGCACAAATTAGTGCGATGAGGTGCGCAAGATAGCGCGATAAAATGCATGCAAAATGCAAGTAATGGTCACAGCGCAAAATAGCGCGATGCGCAGAATAGCACGAAAAAATGCAGGCAAAATGGAAGTAATGTGTACAAAACAGGGCGATATGGTACGCAAGATAGCGCGATTGAAATGTAATGCACAAAACAGTGCGATGTGCGAAATAGCACGATTGACATGCATGGAAAATGCAAGTAGGGTGCACAAAACGGCACGATGCGTAAAATAGCGCGATTGAAATGCGTGCACAATGCAAGTAGGGTGCAGAAAACAGTGCGATGAGGTACGCAAGATAGCGCGATTGAAATGTAATGCCCCAAACAGTGCGATGCGCAAAATATCGCGATTGAAATGCATGCAAAATGCAAATTGGGTGCACAAAACAGTGCGATGAGGTGCGCAAGATAGCGCGATAGAATGCACGCAAAATGCAAGTAATGGTCACAGTGCAAAATAGCGCGATGTGCAAAACAGCGCGATAAAATGCATGCAAAATGCAAGTAATGTCCACAAAATAGTGCGATGAGGTGCGCAAGATAGCGTGATTAAATGTAATGCACAAAATAGTGCGTTGCGCAAAATAGCGCGATTGAAATGCATAAAAAGTGCTAGTAGGGTGCACAAAACAGTGCGATGAGGTGCGCAAGATAGCGCGATAGAACGCATGCAAAATGCAGTAATGGTCACAGCGCAAAATAGCGCGATAAAATGCATGCAAAATGCAAGTAATGTGCACAAAATAGTGCGATGTGGTGCGCAAGATAGCGCGATAAAATGCATGCAAAATGCAAGGAATGGTCACAGCGTAAAATAGCGCGATGCGGAGAATAGCGCGATAAAATGCAAGCAAAATGCAAGTAGTGTGCACAAAACAGTGCGACAAGGTGCGCAAGATAGCGCGGTTGAAATGTAATGCACAAAATAGTGCGATGCGCAAAATAGCGCGACTGAAATGCATGCAAAATGCAAGTACGGTGCACAAAGCAGTGCGATGGGGTGCGGAAGAAAGCGCGATAGAACGCATGCAAAATGCAGGTAATTGTCACAGCGCAAAATAGCGCGATGCGCAAAATAGCGCGATAAAATGCATGCGAAATGCAAGCAATGTGCAGAAAACAGTGCGATAAGGTGCGCAAGATAGCGCCTTTGAAATGTAATGGACAAAACAGTGCGATGTGCAAAATAGTGCGATTGAAATCCATGCAAAATGCAAGTACGGTGCACAAAACAGTGCGATCAGGTGCGCAAGATAGCGCGATAGAGCGCATGCAAAATGCAAGAAATTGTCACAGCGCAAAGTAGCGCGATGCACAAAATAGCGCGATAAAATGCATGCAAAATGCAAGTAATGTGCAAAAAATAGTGCGATGTGGTGTGCAAAAGAGAGCGATAAAATGCATGCAAAATGCAAGTAATGGTCACAGCGTAAAATAGCGCGATGCGCAGAATAGCGTGATAAAATGCAAGCAAGATGCAAGTAGTGTGCACAAAACAGTGCGATAAGGTGCGCAAGATAGCGCGGTTGAAATGTAATGCACAAAACAGTGCGATACAAAAAATAGCGCGATTGAAATGCATGCAAAATGCAAGTACGGTGCACAAAATAGTGCGATGAGGTGCGCAAGATAGCGCGATAGAATGCACGCAAAATGCAAGTAATGGTCACAATGCAAAATAGCGCGATGTGCAAAACAGCGCGATAAAATGCATGCAAAATGCAAGTAATGTGCACAAAATAGTGCGATGAGGTGCGCAAGATAGCGCGATTGAAATGTAATGCACAAAACAGTGCGATGCGCAAAATATCGAGATTGAAATGCATGCAAAATGCAAATTGGGTGCACAAAACAGTGCGATGAGGTGCGCAAGATAGCGCGATAGAATGCACGCAAAATGCAAGTAATGGTCATAGTGCAAAATAGCGCGATGTGCAAAACAACGCGATAAAATGCATGCAAAATGCAAGTAATGTGCACAAAATAGTGCGTTGAGGTGCGCAAGATAGCGCGATTGAATTGTAATGCACAAAACAGTGCGTTGCGCAAAATAGCGCGATTGAAATGTAAAAAAAAGTGCTAGTAGGGTGCACAAAACAGTGCGATGAGGTGCGCAAGATAGCGCGATAGAACGCATGCAAAATGCAAGTAATGGCCACAGCGTAAAATTGTGCGATAAAATGCATATAAAATGCAAGTAATGTGCAAAAAATAGTGCGATGTGGTGTGCAAAAGAGCGCGATAAAATGCATGCAAAATGCAAGTAATGGTCACAGCGTAAAATAGGACGATGCGCAGAATAGCGTGATAAAATTCAAGCAAAAGGCAATTAGTGTGCACAAAACAGTGCGATAAGGTGCGCAAGATAGCGCGCTTGAAATGTAATGCACAAAACAGTGCGATGCTAAAAATAGCGCGATTGAAATGCATGCAAAATGCAAGTACGGTGCACAAAATAGTACGATGAGGTGCAAAATATTGCGAGATAGAACGCACGCAAAATGCAAGTAATTGTCACACCGGAAAATAGCGCGATGCGCAAAATACCGCGATAAAATGCATGCAAAATGCAAGTAATGTGCACAAAACAGTGCGATAAGGTGCGCAAGATAGCGCGATAGAAATGTAATGCACAAAACAGTGCGATGAGCAAAATAGCGCGATTGAAATGCAAGCAAAATGCAAGTACGGTGCACAAAACAGTGCGATGAGGTGCGCAAGATAGCGCGATAGAATGCACGCAAAATGCAAGTAATGGTCACAGTGTAAAATAGCGCGATGTGCAAAACAGCGTGATAAAATGCATGCAAAATGCAAGTAATGTCCACAAAATATTGCGATGAGGTGCGCAAGATAGCGCGATTGAAATGTAATGCACAAAACAGTGCGTTGCGCAAAATAGCGCGATTGAAATGCATAAAAAGTGCAAGTAGGGTGCACAAAACAGTGCGATGAGGTGCGCAAGATAGCGCGATAGAACGCATGCAAAATGCCAGTAATGGTCACAGCGCAAAATAGCGCGATAAAATGCATGCAAAATGCAAGTAATGTGCACAAAATAGTGCGATGTGGTGCGCAAGATCGCGCGATAAAATGCATGCAAAATGCAAGGAATGGCCACAGCGTAAAATAGCGCGATGCGGAGAATAGCGCGATAAAATGCAAGCAAAATGCAAGTAGTGTGCATAAAACAGTGCGACAAGGTGCGCAAGATAGCGCGGTTGAAATGTAAGGCACAAAATAGTGCGATGCGCAAAATAGCGCGACTGAAATGCATGCAAAATGCAAGTACGGTGCACAAAGCAGTGCGATGGGGTGCGCAAGATAGCGCGATAGAACGCATGCAAAATGCAGGTAATTGTCACAGCGCAAAATAGCGCGATGCGCAAAATAGCGCGATAAAATGCATGCGAAATGCAAGCAATGTGCAGAAAACAGTGCGATAAGGTGCGCAAGATAGCGCCTTTGAAATGTAATGGACAAAACAGTGCGATGTGCAAAATAGTGCGATTGAAATCCATGCAAAATGCAAGTACGGTGCACAAAACAGTGCGATCAGGTGCGCAAGATAGCGCGATGGAGCGCATGCAAAATGCAAGAAATTGTCACAGCGCAAAGTAGCGCGATGCACAAAATAGCGCGATAAAATGCATGCAAAATGCAAGTAATGTGCAAAAAATAGTGCGATGTGGTGTGCAAAAGAGAGCGATAAAATGCATGCAAAATGCAAGTAATGGTCACAGCGTAAAATAGCGCGATGCGCAGAATAGCGTGATAAAATGCAAGCAAGATGCAAGTAGTGTGCACAAAACAGTGCGATAAGGTGCGCAAGATAGCGCGGTTGAAATGTAATGCACAAAACAGTGCGATACGCAAAATAGCGCGATTGAAATGCATGCAAAATGCAAGTATGGTGCACAAAATTGTGCGATGAGGTGCGCAAGATAGCGCGATAGAATGCACGCAAAATGCAAGTAATGGTCACAATGCAAAATAGCGCGATGTGCAAAACAGCGCGATAAAATGCATGCAAAATGCAAGTAATGTGCACAAAATAGTGCGATGAGGTGCGCAAGATAGCGCGATTGAAATGTAATGCACAAAACAGTGCGTTGCGCAAAATAGCGCGATTGAAATGCAAAAAAAGTGCTAGTAGGGTGCACAAAACAGTGCGATGAGGTGCGCAAGATAGCGCGATAGAACGTATGCAAAATGCCAGTAATGGTCATAGCGCAAAATAGCGCGATAAAATGCATGCAAAATGCAAGTAATGTGCACAAAATAGTGCGATGTGGTGCGCAAGATAGCGCGATAAAATGCATGCAAAATGCAAGGAATGGTCACAGCGTAAAATAGCGTGATGCGGAGAATAGCGCGATAAAATGCAAGCAAAATGCAAGTAGTGTGCACAAAACAGTGCGACAAGGTGCGCAAGATAGCGCGGTTGAAATGTAATGCACAAAACAGTGCGATGCGCAAAATAGCGCGATTGAAATGCATGCAAAATGCAAGTACGGTGCACAAAATAGTGCGATGAGGTGCAAAATATAGCGAGATAGAACTCAGGCAAAATGCAAGTAATTGTCACAGCAGAAAATAGCGCGATGCGCAAAACAGCGCGATAAAATGCATGCAAAATGCAGGTAATGTGCACAAAACAGTGCGATAAGGTGCGCAAGATAGCGCGATTGAAATGTAATGCACAAAACAGTGCGCTGAGCAAAATAGCGCGATTGAAATGTATGCAAAATGCAAGTACGGTGCGCAAAACAGTGCGATGAGGTGCGCCAGATAGCGCGATAGAGCACATGCAAAATGCAAGTAATTGTGACAGCGCAAAATAGCGCGATGCGCAAAATAGCGCGATAAAATGCATGCAAAATGCAAGTAATGTGCACAAAACAGTGCGATAAGGTGCGCAAGATAGCGCGATTGAAATGTAATGCACAAAACAGTGCGATGCGCTAAATAGCGCGATTGAATTGCATGCAAAATGCAAGTACGGTGCACAAAACAGTGCGATGAGGTGCGCAAGATAGCGCGATAGAGCGTATGCAAAATGCAAGTAATTTTGACAGCACAAAATAGCGCGATGCGCAAAATAGCGCGATAAAATGCATGCAAAATGCAAGCAATGTGCACAAAACAATGCGATAAGGTGCGCAAGATAGCGCGATTGAAATGTAATGCACAAAACTGTGCGATGCGCTAAATAGCGCGATTGAAATGCATGCAAAATGCAAGTACGGTGCACAAAACAGTGCGATGAGGTGCGCAAGATAGCGCGATAGGGGGCATGCAAAATGCAAGTAATTTTGACAGCATAAAATAGCGCGATAAAATGCATGCAAAATGCAAGTAATGTGCACAAAACAGTGCGATAAGGTGCGCAAGATAGCGCGATTGAAATGTAATGCACAAAACAGTGCGATGCGCTGAATAGCGCGATTGAAATGCAAGCAAAATGCAAGTACGGCACACAAAACAGTGCGATGAGGTGCGCAAGATAGCGCGATAGAACGCATGCAAAATGCAAGTAATTGTCACAGCGCAAAATAGCGCGATGCGCAGAATAGCGCGATAAAATGCATGCAAAATGTAAGTAATGTGCACAAATTAGTGCGATGAGGTGCGCAAGATAGCGCGATAAAATGCATGCAAAATGCAAGTAATGGTCACAGCGCAAAATAGCGCGATGCGCAGAATAGCACGAAAAAATGCAGGCAAAATGGAAGTAATGTGTACAAAACAGGGCGATATGGTACGCAAGATAGCGCGATTGAAATGTAATGCACAAAACAGTGCGATGTGCGAAATAGCACGATTGACATGCATGGAAAATGCAAGTAAGGTGCACAAAACAGCACGATGCGTAAAATAGCGCGATTGAAATGCGTGCACAATGCAAGTAGGGTGCAGAAAACAGTGCGATGAGGTACGCAAGATAGCGCGATTGAAATGTAATGCCCCAAACAGTGCGATGCGCAAAATATCGCGATTGAAATGCATGCAAAATGCAAATTGGGTGCACAAAACAGTGCGATGAGGTGCGCAAGATAGCGCGATAGAATGCACGCAAAATGCAAGTAATGGTCACAGTGCAAAATAGCGCGATGTGCAAAACAGCGCGATAAAATGCATGCAAAATGCAAGTAATGTCCACAAAATAGTGCGATGTGGTGCGCAAGATAGCGCGATAAAATGCATGCAAAATGCAAGGAATGGTCACAGCGTAAAATAGCGCGATGCGGAGAATAGCGCGATAAAATGCAAGCAAAATGCAAGTAGTGTGCACAAAACAGTGCGACAAGGTGCGCAAGATAGCGCGGTTGAAATGTTATGCACAAAATAGTGCGATGCGCAAAATAGCGCGACTGAAATGCATGCAAAATGCAAGTACGGTGCTCAAAGCAGTGCGATGGGGTGCGGAAGAAAGCGCGATAGAACACATGCAAAATGCAGGTAATTGTCACAGCGCAAAATAGCGCGATAAAATGCATGCGAAATGCAAGCAATGTGCACAAAACAGTGTGATAAGGTGCGCAAGATAGCGCCTTTGAAATGTAATGGACAAAACAGTGCGATGTGCAAAATAGTGCGATTGAAATCTATGCAAAATGCAAGTACGGTGCACAAAACAGTGCGATCAGGTGCGCAAGATAGCGCGATAGAGCGCATGCAAAATGCAAGAAATTGTCACAACGCAAAGTAGCGCAATGCACAAAATAGCGCGATAAAATGCATGCAAAATGCAAGTAATGTGCAAAAAATAGTGCGATGTGATGTGCAAAAGAGAGCGATAAAATGCATGCAAAATGCAAGTAATGGTCACAGCGTAAAATAGCGCGATGCGCAGAATAGCGTGATAAAATGCAAGCAAGATGCAAGTAGTGTGCACAAAACAGTGCGATAAGGTGCGCAAGATAGCGCGGTTGAAATGTAATGCACAAAACAGTGCGATACGCAAAATAGCGCGATTGAAATGCATGCAAAATGCAAGTATGGTGCACAAAATAGTGCGATGAGGTGCAAAATATAGCGAGATAGAACGCACGCAAAATGCAAGTAATTGTCACAGCGGAAAATAGCGCGATGCGTAAAATAGCGCGATAAAATGCATCCAAAATGCAAGTAATGTGCAGAAAACAGTGCGATAAGGTGCGCAAGATAGCGCGATTGAAATGTAATGCCCAAAACTGTGCGATGCGCAAAATATCGAGATTGAAATGCATGCAAAATGCAAATTGGGTGCACAAAACAGTGCGATGAGGTGCGCAAGATAGCGCGATAGAATGCACGCAAAATGCAAGTAATGGTCATAGTGCAAAATAGCGCGATGTGCAAAACAACGCGATAAAATGCATGCAAAATGCAAGTAATGTGCACAAAATAGTGCGTTGAGGTGCGCAAGATAGCGCGATTGAATTGTAATGCACAAAACAGTGCGTTGCGCAAAATAGCGCGATTGAAATGTAAAAACAAGTGCTAGTAGGGTGCACAAAACAGTGCGATGAGGTGCGCAAGATAGCGCGATAGAACGCATGCAAAATGCAAGTAATGGTCACAGCGTAAAATTGTGCGATAAAATGCATGCAAAATGCAAGTAATGTGCAAAAAATAGTGCGATGTGGTGTGCAAAAGAGCGCGATAAAATGCATGCAAAATGCAAGTAATGGTCACAGCGTAAAATAGGACGATGCGCAGAATAGCGTGATAAAATTCAAGCAAAAGGCAATTAGTGTGCACAAAACAGTGCGATAAGGTGCGCAAGATAGCGCGGTTGAAATGTAATGCACAAAACAGTGCGATGCTCAAAATAGCGCGATTGAAATGCATGAAAAATGCAAGTACGGTGCACAAAATAGTGCGATGAGGTGCAAAATATTGCGAGATAGAACGCACGCAAAATGCAAGTAATTGTCACAGCGGAAAATAGCGCGATGCGCAAAATACCGCGATAAAATGCATGCAAAATGCAAGTAATGTGCACAAAACAGTGCGATAAGGTGCGCAAGATAGCGCGATAGAAATGTAATGCACAAAACAGTGCGATGAGCAAAATAGCGTGATTGAAATGCAAGCAAAATGCAAGTACGGTGCACAAAACAGTGCGATGAGGTGCGCAAGATAGCGCGATAGAATGCACGCAAAATGCAAGTAATGGTCACAGTGTAAAATAGCGCGATGTGCAAAACAGCGTGATAAAATGCATGCAAAATGCAAGTAATGTCCACAAAATAGTGCGATGAGGTGCGCAAGATAGCGCGATTGAAATGTAATGCACAAAACAGTGCGTTGCGCAAAATAGCGCGATTGAAATGCATAAAAAGTGCTAGTAGGGTGCACAAAACAGTGCGATGAGGTGCGCAAGATAGCGCGATAGAACGCATGCAAAATGCCAGTAATGGTCACAACGCAAAATAGCGCGATAAAATGCATGCAAAATGCAAGTAATGTGCACAAAATAGTGCGATGTGGTGCGCAAGATAGCGCGATAAAATGCATGCAAAATGCAAGGAATGGTCACAGCGTAAAATAGCGCGATGCGGAGAATAGCGCGATAAAATGCAAGCAAAATGCAAGTAGTGTGCGTAAAACAGTGCGACAAGGTGCGCAAGATAGCGCGGTTGAAATGTAAGGCACAAAATAGTGCGATGCGCAAAATAGCGCGACTGAAATGCATGCAAAATGCAAGTACGGTGCACAAAGCAGTGCGATGGGGTGCGCAAGATAGCGCGATAGAACGCATGCAAAATGCAGGTAATTGTCACAGCGCAAAATAGCGCGATAAAATGCATGCGAAATGCAAGCAATGTGCAGAAAACAGTGCGATAAGGTGCGCAAGATAGCGCCTTTGAAATGTAATGGACAAAACAGTGCGATGTGCAAAATAGTGCGATTGAAATCCATTCAAAATGCAAGTACGGTGCACAAAACAGTGCGATCAGGTGCGCAAGATAGCACGATAGAGCGCATGCAAAATGCAAGAAATTGTCACAGCGCAAAGTAGCGCGATGCACAAAATAGCGCGATAAAATGCATGCAAAATGCAAGTAATGTGCAAAAAATAGTGCGATGTGGTGTGCCAAAGAGCGCGATAAAATGCATGCAAAATGCAAGTAATGGTCACAGCGTAAAATAGCGCGATGCGCAGAATAGCGTGATAAAATGCAAGCAAGATGCAAGTAGTGTGCACAAAACAGTGCGATAAGGTGCGCAAGATAGCGCGGTTGAAATGTAATGCACAAAACAGTGCGATACGCAAAATAGCGCGATTGAAATGCATGCAAAATGCAAGTATGGTGCACAAAATAGTGCGATGAGGTGCGCAAGATAGCGCGATAGAATGCACGCAAAATGCAAGTAATGGTCACAATGCAAAATAGCGCGATGTGCAAAACTGCGCGATAAAATGCATGCAAAATGCAAGTAATGTGCACAAAATAGTGCGATGAGGTGCGCAAGATAGCGCGATTGAAATGTAATGCACAAAACAGTGCGTTGCGCAAAATAGCGCGATTGAAATGCAAAAAAAGTGCTAGTAGGGTGCACAAAACAGTGCGATGAGGTGCGCAAGATAGCGCGATAGAACATATGCAAAATGCCAGTAATGGTCATAGCGCAAAATAGCGCGATAAAATGCATGCAAAATGCAAGTAATGTGCACAAAATAGTGCGATGTGGTGCGCAAGATAGCGCGATAAAATGCATGCAAAATGCAAGGAATGGTCACAGCGTAAAATAGCGTGATGCGGAGAATAGCGCGATAAAATGCAAGCAAAATGCAAGTAGTGTGCACAAAACAGTGCGACAAGGTGCGCAAGATAGCGCGGTTGAAATGTAAGGCACAAAATAGTGCGATGCGCAAAATAGCGCAACTGAAATGCATGCAAAATGCAAGTACGGTGCACAAAGCAGTGCGATGGGGTGCGCAAGATAGCGCGATAGAACGCATGCAAAATGCAAGTAATTGTCACAGCGCAAAATAGCGCGATGCGCAAAATAGCGCGATAAAATGCATGCGAAATGCAAGCAGTGTGCAGAAAACAGTGCGATAAGGTGCGCAAGATAGCGCCTTTGAAATGTAATGGACAAAACAGTACGATGTGCAAAATAGTGCGATTGAAATCCATGCAAAATGCAAGTACGGTGCACAAAACAGTGCGATCAGGTGCGCAAGATAGCGCGATAGAGCGCATGCAAAATGCAAGAAATTGTCACAGCGCAAAGTAGCGCGATGCACAAAATAGCGCGATAAAATGCATGCAAAATGCAAGTAATGTGCAAAAAATAGTGCGATGTGGTGTGCCAAAGAGCGCGATAAAATGCATGCAAAATGCAAGTAATGGTCACAGCGTAAAATAGCGCGATGCGCAGAATAGCGTGATAAAATGCAAGCAAGATGCAAGTAGTGTGCACAAAACAGTGCGATAAGGTGCGCAAGATAGCGCGGTTGAAATGTAATGCACAAAACAGTGCGATACGCAAAATAGCGCGATTGAAATGCATGCAAAATGCAAGTATGGTGCACAAAATAGTGCGATGAGGTGCGCAAGATAGCGCGATAGAATGCACGCAAAATGCAAGTAATGGTCACAATGCAAAATAGCGCGATGTGCAAAACTGCGCGATAAAATGCATGCAAAATGCAAGTAATGTGCACAAAATAGTGCGATGAGGTGCGCAAGATAGCGCGATTGAAATGTAATGCACAAAACAGTGCGTTGCGCAAAATAGCGCGATTGAAATGCAAAAAAAGTGCTAGTAGGGGGCACAAAACAGTGCGATGAGGTGCGCAAGATAGCGCGATAGAACATATGCAAAATGCCAGTAATGGTCATAGCGCAAAATAGCGCGATAAAATGCATGCAAAATGCAAGTAATGTGCACAAAATAGTGCGATGTGGTGCGCAAGATAGCGCGATAAAATGCATGCAAAATGCAAGGAATGGTCACAGCGTAAAATAGCGTGATGCGGAGAATAGCGCGATAAAATGCAAGCAAAATGCAAGTAGTGTGCACAAAACAGTGCGACAAGGTGCGCAAGATAGCGCGGTTGAAATGTAAGGCACAAAATAGTGCGATGCGCAAAATAGCGCAACTGAAATGCATGCAAAATGCAAGTACGGTGCACAAAGCAGTGCGATGGGGTGCGCAAGATAGCGCGATAGAACGCATGCAAAATGCAAGTAATTGTCACAGCGCAAAATAGCGCGATGCGCAAAATAGCGCGATAAAATGCATGCGAAATGCAAGCAGTGTGCAGAAAACAGTGCGATAAGGTGCGCAAGATAGCGCCTTTGAAATGTAATGGACAAAACAGTACGATGTGCAAAATAGTGCGATTGAAATCCATGCAAAATGCAAGTACGGTGCACAAAACAGTGCGATCAGGTGCGCAAGATAGCGCGATAGAGCGCATGCAAAATGCAAGAAATTGTCACAGCGCAAAGTAGCGCGATGCACAAAATAGCGCGATAAAATGCATGCAAAATGCAAGTAATGTGCAAAAAATAGTGCGATGTGGTGTGCAAAAGAGCGCGATAAAATGCATGCAAAATGCAAGTAATTGTCACAGCGTAAAATAGCGCGATGCGCAGAATAGCGTGATAAAATGCAAGCAAGATGCAAGTAGTGTGCACAAAATAGTGCGATAAGGTGCGCAAGATAGCGCGGTTGAAATGTAATGCACAAAACAGTGCGATGCGCAAAATAGCGCGATTGAAATGCAAGCAAAATGCAAGTACGGTGCACAAAATAGTGCGATGAGGTGCAAAATATAGCGAGATAGAATGCACGCAAAATGCAAGTAATTGTCAGAGCGGAAAATAGCGCCATGCGCAAAATAGCACGATAAAATGCATCAAAATGCAAGTAATGCGCACAAAATAGTGCGATAAGGTGCGCAAGATAGCGCGATTGAAATGTAATGCACAAAACAGTGCGATGAGCAAAATAGCACGATTGAAATGCAAACAAAATGCAAGTACGGTGCACAAAACAGTGCGATGGGGTTGCGCAAGATAGCGCGATTGAAATGTAATGCCCAAAACAGTGCGATGCGCTAAATAGCGCGATTGAAATGCATGCAAAATGCAAGTACGGTGCACAAAACAGTGCGATGAGGTGCGCAAGATAGCGCGATAGAGCGCATGCAAAATGCAAGTAATTGTGACAGCGCAAAATAGCGCGATAAAATGCATGCAAAATGCAAGTAATGTGCACAAAACAGTGCGATAAGGTGCGCAAGATAACGCGATTGAAATGTAATGCACAAAACAGTGCGATGCGCTAAATAGCACGATTGAAATACAAGCAAAATGCAAGTACGACACACAAAACAGGGCGATGAGGTGCGCATGATAGCGCGATAGAACGCATGCAAAATTCAAGTAATTGTCACAACGCAAAATAGCGCGATGCGCAGAATAGCGCGATAAAATGCATGCAAAATGTAAGTAATGTGCACAAAATAGGGCGATGAGGTGCGCAAGATAGCGCGATAAAATGCATGCAAAATGCAAGTAATGGTCACAGCGCAAAATAGCGCGATGCGCAGAATTGCACGAAAAAATGCAAGCAATATGGAAGTATTGTGTACAAAACAGGGCGATAAGGTACGCAAGATAGCGCGATGGAAATGTAATGCACAAAACAGTGCGATGCGCGAAATAGCGCGATTGACATGCATGGAAAATGCAAGTAGGGTGCACAAAACAGCACGATGCGTAAAATAGCGCGATTGAAATGCGTGCAAAATGCAAGTAGGGTGCAGAAAACAGTGCGATGAGGTGCGCAAGATAGCGTGATTGAAATGTAATGCCCAAAACAGTGCGATACGCAAAATATCGCGATTCAAATGCATGCAAAATGCAAATTGGGTGCACAAAACAGTGCGATGAGGTGCGCAAGATAGCGCGATAGAATGCACGCAAAATGCAAGTAATGGACACAGTGCAAATTAACGCGATGTGCAAAACAGCGCGATAAAATGCATGCAAAATGCAAGTAATGTGCACAAAATAGTGCAATGAGGTGCGCAAGATAGCGCGATTGAAATGTAATGCACAAAATAGTGCGTTGCGCAAAATAGCGCGATTGAAATGTATAAAAAGTGCTAGTAGGGTCCACAAAACAGTGCGATGAGGTGCACAAGATAGCGCGATAGAACGCATGCAAAATGCAAGTAATGGTCACAACGCAAAATAGCGCGATAAAATGCATGCAAAATGCAAGTAATGTGCACAAAATAGTGCGATGTGGTGCGCAAGATAGCGCGATAAAATGCATGCAAAATGCAAGGAATGGTCACAGCGCAAAATAGCGCGATGCGGAGAATAGCGCGATAAAATGCGAGCAAAATGCAAGTTGTGTGCACAAAACAGTGCGACAAGGTGCGCAAGATAGCGCGGTTGAAATGTAATGCACAAAACAGTGCGATGCGCAAAATAGCGCGACTGAAATGCATGCAAAATGCAAGTACGGTGCACAAAGCAGTGCGATGGGGTGCGCAAGATAGCGCGATAGAACGCATGCAAAATGCAGGTAATTGTCACAGCGCAAAATGGCGCGATGCGCAAAATAGCGCGATAAAATGCATGCGAAATGCAAGCAATGTGCACAAAACAGTGCAATAAGGTGCGCAAGACAGCGCATTTGAAATGTAATGCACAAAACAGTGCGATGCGCAAAATAGTGCGATTGAAATCCATGCAAAATGCAAGTACGGTGCACAAAACAGTGACATCAGGTGCGCAAGATAGCGCGATAGAGCGCATGCAAAATGCAAGAAATTGTCACTGCGCAAAGTAGCGCGATGCACAAAATAGCGCGATAAAATGCATGCAAAATGCAAGTAATGTGCAAAAAATAGTGCGATGTGGTGTGCAAAAGAGCTCGATAAAATGCCTGCAAAATGCAAGTAATGGTCACAGCGTAAAATAGCGCGATGCGCAGAATAGCGTGATAAAATGCAAACAAAATGCAAGTAGTGTGCACAAAACAGTGCGATAAGGTGCGCAAGATAGCGCGGTTGAAATGTAATGCACAAAACAGTGCGATGCGCAAAATAGCGCGATTGAAATGCATGCAAAATGCAATACGGTGCACAAAACAGTGCGATGAGGTGCGCAAGATAGCGCGATAGAGCGCATGCAAAATGCAAGTAATTGTGGCAGCGCAAAATAGCGCGATAAAATGCATGCAAAATGCAAGTAATGTGCACGAAACAGTGCGATAAGGTGCGCAAGATAGCGCGATTGAAATGTAATGCACAAAACAGTGCGATGCGCTAAATAGCGCGATTGAAATGCATGCAAAATGCAAGTACGACACACAAAACAGTGCGATGAGGTGCGCAAGATAGCGCGATAGAACGCATGCAAATTGCAAGTAATTGTCCCTGCGCAAAATAGCGCGATAAAATGCATGCAAAATGCAAGTAATGTGCACAAAATGGTGCGATGAGGTTCGCAAGATAGCGCGATAAAATGCATGCAAAATGCAAGTAATGGTCACAGCGCAAAATAGCACGATGCGCAGAATAGCACGATAAAATGCAAGCAAAATGTAAGTAGTGTGCACAAAACAATGCGATAAGGTGCGCAAGATAGCGCGGTTGAAACGTAATGCACAAAACAGTGCGATGCACAAAATTACGCGATTGAAATGCATGCAAAATGCAAGTACGGTGCACAAAGCAGTGCGATGGGGTGCGCAAGATAGCGCGATAGAACGCATGCAAAATGCAGGTAATTGTCACAGCACAAAATAGCGCGATGCGCAAAATAGCTCGATAAAATGCATGCGAAATGCAAGCAATGTGTACAAAACAGTGCGATAAGGTGCGCAAGATAGCGCAATTGAAATGTAATGCACAATACAGTGCGATTGAAATCCATGCAAAATGCAAGTACGGTGCACAAAACAGTGCGATCAGGTGCGCAAGATAGCGCGATAGAGCGCATGCAAAATGCAAGTAATTGCCACAGCGCAAAGTGGCGCGATGCACAAAATAGCGCGATAAAATGCATGCAAAATGTAAGTAATGTGCAATAAATAGTGCGATGTGGTGTGCAAAAGAGCGCGATAAAAAGCATGGAAAATGAGAGTAATGGTCACATCGTAAAAAAGCATGATGCGCAGAATAACGCGATAAAATGCAAGCAAAATGCAAGTAGTGTGCACAAAACGGTGCGATAAGTTGCGCAAGAGCGCGGTTGAAATGTAATGCACAAAACAGTGCGATGCGCAAAATAGCGCGATTGAAATGCATGCAAAATGCAAGTACGGTGCACAAAACAGTGCGATGAGGTGCAAAATATAGCGCGATAGAACGCACACAAAATTCAAGTAATTGTCACAGCGCAAAATAGCGCGATGCGCAAAATAGCGCGATAGAATGCATGCAAAATGCAAGTAATGTGCACAAAACAGTGCGATAAGGTGCGCAAGATAGCGCGATTGAAATGTAATGCAAAAAACAGTGCGATGAGCAAAATAGCGCGATTGAAATGCGAGCAAAATGCAAGTATGGTGCACAAAACAGTGCGATGCGCAAAATAGCGCGATTGAAATGCATGCAAAATGCAATACGGTGCACAAAACAGTGCGATGAGGTGCGCAAGATAGCGCGATAGAGCGCATGCAAAATGCAAGTAATTGTGACAGCGCAAAATAGCGCGATGCGCAAAATAGCGCGATAAAATGCATAAAAAATGCAAGTAATGTGCACAAAACAGTGCGATAAGGTGCGCAAGATAGCGCGATTGAAGTGTAATGCACAAAACAGTGCGATGCGCTAAATAGCGCGATTGAAATGCATGCAAAATGCAAGTACGGCACACAAAACAGTGTGATGAGGTGCGCAAGATAGCGCGATAGAACGCATGCAAAATGCAAGTAATTGTCACAGCGCAAAATAGCGCGATGCGCAAAATAGCGCGATAAAATGCATGCAAAATACAAGTAATGTGCACAAAATAGTGCGATGAGATGCGCAAGATAGCGCGATAAAATGCATGCAAAATGCAAGTAATGGTCACAGCACAAAATAGCGCCATGCGCAGAATAGCACGAAAAAATGCAAGCAAAATGCAAGTAGTGTGCAAAAAATAGTGCGATAAGGTGCGCAAGATAGCGCGATTGAAATGTAATGCACAAAACAGTGTGATGCGCTAAATAGCGTGATTGAAATGCATGCAAAATGCAAGTACGGCACACAAAACAGTGCGATGAGGTGCGCAAGATAGCGCGATAGAACGCATGCAAAATGCAAGTAATTGTCACAGCGCAAAATAGCGCGATAAAATGGATGGAAAATGCAAGTAATGTGCACAAAATAGGGCGATGAGGTGCGCAAGATAGCGCGATAAAATGCATGCAAAATGCAAGTAATGGTCACAGCTGTCACACCCCAAACTTGCCCCTAAAAGTTCGGGCATGTCCCATTCAGAAACAGACATATAACCTGGTATATATAGCATATGGGGCCTTGACGGAAGCACAAAGTATTAGAAGAATACAAAACCAACAAACTCCATTGAGCTATTTCTAACATGCCAGGATCTCATACATTACATGCACCATGATAGGTCGATAGAGTCCAAAAATATTCCTTAGCAATACTTATATACAAACACATATACAGACCCAACCCTGTAGTCGGGCATATAATAAAAAAAAAAATAGTTGAAGTTATACACATTCAACCTTGGAAAGATAGCTAAGAAGTAAGCTAATTATCTTAATAGACTTCACAAAATAAGTGGCCTCAAAAGTGCTTGGGTACACGAAGGTTGACAAAAGAAACCGGGCGTCATGGTTTAGGATTGACCACCTGGTTGATTGCCTACAGAAACAGACATAACAAATAGTGAGCCGGGCTCAGTGAATAGTAATACATGAATGAAACAATGCTCAACTTGAAACATGACATATATCAATACATATGGAAAAGCAGAGATCACAAAGTTAGCCTGATTCTGTATTCATCTCATAATGGCCTTAGGCCCAATCTTGAACATAACAGCTTGGCATATCACATTCTTAAGTCATAGTGGCTTGAAGCCCTTGAACATGGTGGCGTAATGCCCTTGAACATAGTGGCGCGAGGCCCTTAAACATGGTGGCACAAAGCCCTTGTAACATATGGCACTAAGGCCTTTGAAACGTGTGGCACGAGGCCCTTGTAACTTGTCGGCATTGAAGCCCTTGAAAGTGGCATAAAGCCCTTGAAACCATACTTATATGAACTCAAGAGGTGTCTCACACGGATTCTAGAGGTGGCTCACGTCGTAGCACTTAGTTCTGTGTAGCACTTTGTTTCATATCATAATAACTTATATTGAATGGCCGTAGGCCTATCTTTCCCATTTTATTCTTTACATACTTGGAACATACTTGAGCATTAACATACATACTTGAAACATTAATCATGGTTACGTACTTGAGACATTAACATAGTCGCGTAACGAAATGCTAATGAAAATCATTAGTCATATGTAAAGAGGATAATGATACTACTACTCACAGTGTTGCGATGATGTGCTTGTTCTTCCCGGAGTGTGCCCTGCACACATTCAACCTTACACAATTTAGTTTCCTTTCCATATTAGATCACTTTCTGTTTCGTTTTACTTCGAAGGAATTTATACATATTAAAAGGCATCAAATACATATTCCGACAACATTGGAGGGTTCTGCACGCAAAACGGAGCGAACAGTATTTTTCAACATGAGCCGCACGTGCGGCTGTGAGCCCCGCACGTGCGGCAGTTGGTCCCGCACGTGCGGCCCTGAGGTCCCGCACGTGCCTTTTTAGCAGAACAAAAGCCCCAAAATTGCCCTTCTCCCGCACGAGCGGCCACAACCCCTGCACGTGCGGCAGCACTTCCCGCACGTGCGCCCATGACTCCCGCACGTACGGCGATTCTGCACTTCCAGTCCGAAATTTGCTAAAAAATTCCATTCTTTTAGGAGTGTTTTCAAGGCTCTAAATTGAAACTTCTAGGTGTTAAATCAAGGCTAAAACAACATATAAATTATACATACAACACACCAAAATTCATCTAACTTGAATTGGGCTCATGAATATAACTCAATTGATTTGGAGCAACCATAGAAGTTCATCCACATATCATTGTTCTTGAAGCTCCTAACTTTATACCCACATACATAAATATACAAAACATGGCATAAACATGGATAGCAATTCTTAATCAAATAACTTGAATTGGTCCAACATGCACAAATAGTAGGATTATCATACCAAGTCTTCAACATACACATGTTTTCAAACTTTTATCACACTTAGCTCATACCATAGCCAAATCTTACTACTTCAAATTGAGGAGGAGAATTAGATTAGGGAAGTTGAATTCACCTTAGCTTCAATCTCAATTCCTCCTTGCTCTCATCCCCTTTTCCCTTTTCTCCCAAGAAGATGCTATGGAAAACTTGCTAAGTCTTAAGGTCATAAGACTCTTATAAGCATGTATATATATAAAGCTTGAATAGGGACAAAAATTAATCGTTTAAGCATCTCCAAATTGAAATTTCACAGAAGTGCTTAATATTACTTAAAAATTATGCTGATTATATATGTGAAATCAATTCCAGATAATTAAGCCTCTAAGGCTTCCAATTTCTGATCTAAGCATTCTCATGTAACAGATACTTTTCTTATTGAACAGATAGACATCTTTAATCATATGGTTTACTTACTTAATTTAAATTTCCCATAGGATTCCACAGTAAGCATTCAAAATCACAAAATAGGATCCGAAAATATAACAAAGAACATGTATGAGGGTCGGGTTATTACACTCTTCCCCCCTTAAATAAGTTTGGTCCTCCAAACTTGTTTTACCTTAGGGTAGAAACAAATGTGGATACTGATGTTGCATTTCCTCTTTTCTTTCCCAAGTTGCGTCAGTTCCGTAATGTTCTTGCCATTCCACTTTTACCATTGGGATTTCTCGGTTTTGTAACTGTTTCACTTGCCGATCTAAAATGTGAATTGGTTTCTCCTCATAAGTTAACTTAGCATCTAGTTCAATCTGGTGATAATCAATAACATGAGACGGATCCGCAAGGTACCTCCGAAGCATAGAAACATGAAACACATTATGTACTTGGCTCATATGTGGCGGAAGGGCAACCCGATAAGCTACCAGACCCACCCTTTCCAGAATTTGAAAGGGACCAACATAGCGGGGCGTTAACTTACCCCTTTTCCCGAATCTTGGATGGCCTTTCATCGGAGTAACTTTTATAAAGACGTGACTGCCCACTTCGAATTCCAAATCTCTCCGTCGGTTATTCGCATAACTTTTTTGTCTACTTTGAGCCGTTTTTAATCTTTCCCGAATAATTTTAACTTTTTCAGTTGTTAGCTGAACAATTTCAGGTCCTAGCAAGGATTTATCTCCAACTTCAGCCCAACATACGGGAGAACGACACGGTCTTCCATACAAAGCTTCATAGGGTGCCATTGCAATACTTGCGTGGTAACTATTGTTGTATGCAAACTCTACCAGCGGTAGATGGGTCTCCCAACTCTCTTGAAACTCTAGCACACACATCCGGAGCATATCTTCTAGAGTTTGTATTGTTCTCTCGGATTGACCGTGAGTTTGAGGATGAAAAGCTGTGCTGAACTTTAATTCTGTACCCATGGCTTCTTGTAAACTTTGCCAGAATCTGGAAACGAACTTCTGATCCCTATCCGATATAATCGAGACCGGTACACCATGCAATCTTACAATCTCATTCACATAAATGACCGCCAGTCTATCTGCATTGTACCGAGTCTTCACTGGCAGAAAGTGGGTAGACTTAGTCAATCGGTCGACAATGACCCATATAGAATTCATACCCCGAGGTGTCCGTGGTAATCCCACAACGAAATCCATGGTTAAATGCTCCCACTTCCATTCCGGGATTGGAAGGGGTTGTAATAATCCCGCTGGTCTTTGATGCTCCGCTTTCACTCGCTGACACTGCAAGCACTTAGAGACGAAGTCTGCAATCTCCTTTTTCATGTTTGGCCACCAAAAATTTTGTTTCAAATCCCGGTACATTTTAGTACTTCCCGGATGCATGGAAAATCTTGAAGCGTGTGCTTCTTCCATCAATTTCCGTTTAAGTTCCAACACATTGGGGACACATACTCGGTCTTGAAATTTGAGTACCGAATTCACTAAACTGAACCCCGATTGTGGCTTGGTCTTCAACTCATCACATACCTTCTTTAGAACGTCATCCTCCATTTGATGTGACTTGATATCTTCAAGCAAGGTCGGTTGAGGCATTACTGCTGCCAGTACTGTTTCCTGTCCAGGTATCTTAAATTCCACCCTCATTTTGTCCAATTCATTTATCAATTCCTTTTGCTCCGTAAACAGGTTGGCCAAATCTCCCATATTTTTCCGACTAAGAGCATCTGCAACCGTGTTGGCCTTGCCGGGATGATAATGGATCTGTAAATCATAGTCTTTAATTAACTCTAACCACCGACGCTGCCGCATGTTCAATTCCTTCTGGGTAAAAAGGTACTTAAGGCTTTTGTGGTCGGTGTAAACTTCACAGGTAGTACCATACAAATAGTGCCGCCATATCTTTAGAGCAAAAACCACCGCCGCGAGCTCAAGATCATGCGTGGGATAATTCTTTTCATGGGGTTTAAGTTGTCGTGAAGCATAGGCAATAACCCTTCCACCTTGCATAAGCACACACCCTAATCCTTTATGAGACGCATCACTGTAAATCACGAACCCTTCGATGCCAGATGGTAAAGCTAAAACTGGAGCTGTGGTTAATTTCATCTTTAATTCCTGGAAAGCAGATTCCCACTCTTTTGACCATTCAAATGCAACTCCCTTTCGAGTCAATTGTGTAAGTGGCCCAGCAATTTTAGAAAAATCTTGAACGAATCTCCTGTAATAGCCAGCTAATCCCATAAAGCTACGTACTTCGGTCACATTGGTAGGAGTCGGCCATTTCACAATCGCCTCAATTTTGTGTGGATCAACAGAAACTCCTTCCTTTGTGATAATATGCCCCAGGAATGCCACCTCGAATAGCCAAAATTCACATTTCTTAAGCTTTGCATACAATTTCCTTTCCCGGAGGGTTTGAAGAATTAAGCGAAGATGGGTTTCATGAGCTTCCACATTCTTTGAATAAATGAGGATATCATCAATAAAGACCACCATAAATTCTTCCAGATAAGACTTAAAAGCGCGGTTCATCAAATCCATAAAGGCTGCTGGGGCATTAGTAACTCCAAAGGGCATGACCAAAAATTCGTAATGACCGTACCGAGTTCGAAAAGCTGTCTTCTCAACATCATCAGCCTTGACTTTTAATTGATGGTATCCAGACCGTAGATCAATCTTAGAAAAGACCTGTGCCCCTTGAAGCTGATCAAATAGGTCATCGATTCTTGGCAACGGATACTTATTCTTGATTGTGACTTTGTTAAGTTCTCTGTAATCGATACAAAGCCGGAGTGTTCCATCCTTCTTCTTTACAAACAAAACTGGCGCACCCCACGGAGATACACTCAGGCGGATAAATCCCTTGTCCAATAAATCTTGCAACTGCATTTTCAATTCTTTCATCTCAACTGGCGACATTCTATACGGAGTCTTAGAAATGGGTTGAGTTCCCGGTGCTACTTCAATTGTAAACTCAATTTCACGATCTATTAACTGTCCTGGTAGTTCTTCTGGAAAAACATCCGAAAATTCACAGACAACTGGGATCATGTCAGTATTCCCATTCACCATTTGCCCCTCTAGAACACTACATAAATACCCCTGACACCCTTTCTGAATTAATTTACAAGCCCTTGCTGTGGAAATTAAGTAAGGTGGTGAAGTCACTCCATGTCCCTGAAAGGTAGACCCTGATTGCCCCGGAGGGTAGAAACTAATTTGTTTAGTCAAACAATCTATAGTTGCACCATATTCACCTAACCAGTCCATTCCCAGAATAATATCAAAATAGGCCATATCAAGAGGCAACAGATTGGCATATACTCGGATATCCCCAAGTTGGAGTTCACAAGCAACATAGATAGAAGTACAAATCATAGGGCCTCCCAAAGGTGAAGACACACACAACATATAAGACAGTTTTTCTTCAGTTTTATCTAATTTAGGAGCAAATAGTTTCGACACAAAAGAGTGGGTGGAGCCAGAATCAAATAATACGTGAGCGAAATGACCGTGAACGATAAATGTACCTGACACCACCGTTGCCGCATTTTGCACATCTCCCGGAACCAATGCGAACACCCTGCCTTGTCTCGCAGTGTCTTTATTATTAGTAGGTTTAACAGTTGTCTTGGTGTTGGAAGTTGGTGCAGACCCCGCTGAACTTGTAGTGGTTCTATTATTGCTTTGTTGATTTCTTTGAGGGCAATCCTTGATCAAATGACCCGTCTTGCCACACTGGAAACAGGCTCCAGACTTCCGATAGCACATTCCACGATGCTTCTTCCCACATTCCGAACAAGTCGGTATTGAATCCTGACTAAGGGTAGAAGTATTTGAACTCCCTAAAGTCTGCTTCTTGTTTGGTGGAGTAGGTGATCCCTTCGACCATTGAGTATTTTGCCTCTTCCCTTTCCATTCCGAAATTCGACTCTGAGTAGCGAGATTCCCTTCCGCTATAACGGCTCTTTCCAACACATCAACGTAAGTAGGTAACTTCAACATGTTAACCTTATCCAGGATAGCGCTCCGTAATCCCCCTTCAAATTTACGCGCCTTCTTATAATCCGTATCCACCATATGGGGTGCAAACCGAGCCAATTCTGCAAATTGGGCTTCGTATTCAGCGACGGTTTTGTTCCCTTGCCTGAGAGTTTCAAATTCCGTTACCTTCTTATCCCGCATGCTTTGAGGGAAGTACTTGTCATAAAACAATTCCAAAAATCTGTCCCATGTCAACCCTTGGTGTACAGTTCTCGTAAGCATCCACCATCTGTGTGCCTCATCCTCAAGAGTAAAGGCAGCCAATTGCACCTTCTGAGCTTCTGTGCAAGGAAAGACTTCGAATAACTTCTCTATTCCCAACACCCACGCCTCAGCTTTCATTGGTTCTATTCCTCCTTTGAAGGATGGCGGTTTCATCTTTTTAAACTCCTTAGTAAGGGTGATAGTCCGGTCTTCAACATGGAAATCTTGTACTGCCGGTGGAGGTACCGGTGGTGGGGGTGGTTGTTGTGGCTGTTGCTGTTGTTGCCGTAGGGTCTCCGCCATTTCCATAATCATTCTCTCCATTCTATCCAGCCGTGCAGAAGTAGCATCTTCTGTATCTTCTGTCCTTGTCCTCACCATTGCCTACACAATAATCATTTATACATAATAGACATATTTCAAAAGTGTTAGCATTATCAGAGTAGACTTATCGTTGCCATCGCTTTTTCATATACTTTCAGAATGTCATGCAAGATGCCTAAAGCTTTTCTAGACACCCTAAAGCTCAATGGATCCGTGTGTGAGATAGCAACTCGTGCTCTGATACCACTTGTCACATCCCCAAACTTGCCCCTAAAAGTTCGGGCATGACCCATTCAGAAACAGACATATAACCTGGTATATATAGCATATGGGGCCTTGACGGAAGCACAAAGTATTAGAAGAATACAAAACCAACAAACTCCATTGAGCTATTTCTAACATGCCAGGATCTCATACATTACATGCACCATGATAGGTCGATAGAGTCCAAAAATATTCCTTAGCAATACTTATATACAAACACATATACGGACCCAACCCTGTAGTCGGGCATATAATAAAAAAAAACTGTTGAAGTTATACACATTCAGCCTTGGAAAGATAGCCAAGAAGTAAGCTAATTATCTTAATAGACTTCACAAAATAAGTGGCCTCAAAAGTGCTTGGGTACACGAAGGTTGACAAAAGAAACCGGGCGTCATGGTTTAGGATTGACCACCTGGTTGATTGCCTACAGAAACAGACATAACAAATAGTGAGCCGGGCTCAGTGAATAGTAATACATGAATGAAACAATGCTCAACTTGAAACATGACATATATCAATACATATGGAAAAGCAGAGATCACAAAGTTAGCCTGATTCTGTATTCATCTCATAATGGCCTTAGGCCCAATCTTGAACATAACAGCTTGGCATATCACATTCTTAAGTCATAGTGGCTTGAAGCCCTTGAACATGGTGGCGTAATGCCCTTGAACATAGTGGCGCGAGGCCCTTAAACATGGTGGCACAAAGCCCTTGTAACATATGGCACTAAGGCCTTTGAAACGTGTGGCACGAGGCCCTTGTAACTTGTCGGCATTGAAGCCCTTGAAAGTGGCATAAAGCCCTTGAAACCATACTTATACGAACTCAAGAGGTGTCTCACACGGATTCTAGAGGTGGCTCACGTCGTAGCACTTAGTTCTGTGTAGCACTTTGTTTCATATCATAATAACTTATATTGAATGGCCGTAGGCCTATCTTTCCCACTTTATTCTTTACATACTTGGAACATACTTGAGCATTAACATACATACTTGAAACATTAATCATGGTTACGTACTTGAGACATTAACATAGTCGCGTAACGAAATGCTAATGAAAATCATTAGTCATATGTAAAGAGGATAATGATACTACTACTCACAGTGTTGCGATGATGTGCTTGTTCTTCCCGGAGTGTGCCCTGCACACATTCAACCTACACAATTTAGTTTCCTTTCCATATTAGATCACTTTCTGTTTCGTTTTACTTCGAAGGAATTTATACATATTAAAAGGCATCAAATACATATTCCGACAACATTGGAGGGTTCTACACGCAAAACGGAGCGAACAGTATTTTTCAGCATGAGTCGCACGTGCGGCTGTGAGCCCCGCACGTGCGGCAGTTGGCCCCGCACGTGCGGCCCTGAGGTCCCGCACGTGCCTTTTTAGCAGAACAAAAGCCCTAAAATTGCCCTTCTCCCGCACGTGCGGCCACAACCCCCGCACGTGCGGCAGCACTTCCCACACGTGCGGCCATGACTCCCGCACGTACGGCGATTCTGCACTTCCAGTCTGAAATTTGCTAAAAAATTCCATTCTTTTAGGAGTGTTTTCAAGGCTCTAAATTGAAACTTCTAGGTGTTAAATCAAGGCTAAAACAACATATAAATTTTACATACAACACACCAAAATTCATCTAACTTGAATTGGGCTCATGAATATAACTCAATTGATTTGGAGCAACCATAGAAGTTCATCCACATATCATTGTTCTTGAAGCTCCTAACTTTATACCCACATACATAAATATACAAAACATGGCATAAACATGGATAGCAATTCTTAATCAAATAACTTGAATTGGTCCAACATGCACAAATAGTAGGATTATCATACCAAGTCTTCAATATACACATGTTTTCAAACTTTTATCACACTTAGCTCATACCATAGCCAAATCTTACTACTTCAAATTGAGGAGGAGAATTAGATTAGGGAAGTTGAATTCACCTTAGCTTCAATCTCAATTCCTCCTTGCTCTCATCCCCTTTTCCCTTTTCTCCCAAGAAGATGCTACGGAAAACTTGCTAAGTCTTAAGGTCATAAGACTCTTATAAGCATGTATATATATAAAGCTTGAATAGGGACAAAAATTAATCGTTTAAGCATCCCCAAATTGAAATTTCACAGAAGTGCTTAATATTACTTAAAAATTATGCTGATTATATATGTGAAATCAATTCCAGATAATTAAGCCTCTAAGGCTTCCAATTTCTGATCTAAGCATTCTCATGTAACAAATACTTTTCTTATTGAACAGATAGACATCTTTAATCATACGGTTTGCTTACTTAATTTAAATTTCCCATAGGATTCCACAGTAAGCATTCAAAATCACAAAATTGGATCTGAAAATATAACAAAGAACATGTACGAGGGTCGGGTTATTACAACAGCGCAAAATAGCGCGATGCGTAGAGTAGCGCGATAAAATGCAAGCAAAATGCAAGTAGTGTGCACAAATCAGTTCGATAAGGTGCGCAAGATGGCGCGGTTGAAATGTAATGCACAAAACAGTGCGATGCGCAAAATAGCGCGACTGAAATGCATGCAAAATGCAAGTACGGTGCACAAAACAGTGCGATGAGGTGCAAAATATAGCGCGATAGAACGCACACAAAATGCAAGTAATTGTCACAGCGCAAAATAGCGCGATAAAATGAATACAAAATGCAAGTAATGTGCACAAAACAGTGCGATAAGGTGCGCAAGATAGCGCGATTGAAATGTAATGCACAAAACAGTGCGATGAGCAAAATAGCGCTATTGAAATGCAAGCAAAATGCAAGTACGGTGCACAAAACAGTGCGATGTGCTGCGCAAGATAGCGCGATTGAAATGTAATGAACAAAACAGTGCGATGCGCAAAATAGCGCGATTGAAATGCATGCAAAATGCAATACGGTGCACAAAACAGTGCGATGAGGTGCGCAAGATAGCGCGATAGAGCGCATGCAAAATGCAAGTAATTGTGACAGCGCAAAATAGCGCGATAAAATGCATGCAAAACGCAAGTAATGTGCACAAAACAGTGCGATAAGGTGCGCAAGATAGCGCGCTTGAAATGTAATGCACAAAACAGTGCGATGCGCTAAATAGCGCGATTGAAATTCATGCAAAATGCAAGTATGACACACAAAACAGTGCGATGAGGTGCGCAAGATAGCGCGATAGAATGCATGCAAAATGCAAGTAATTGTCACAGCGCAAAATAGCGTGATGCGCAAAATAGCGCGATAAAATGCATGCAAAATGCAAGTAATGTGCACAAAATAGTGCGATGAGGTGTGCAAGATAGTGCGATAAAATGCATGCGAAATGCAAGTAATGGTCACAGCGCAAAATGGCGCGATGCGCAGAATAGCACGATAAAATGCAAGCAAAATGCAAGTAGTGTGCACAAAACAGTGCGATAAGGTGCGCAAGATAGCGCGATTGAAATGTAGTGCACAAAACAGTGAGATGCGCTAAATAGTGCGATTGAAATGCATGCAAAATGCAAGTACGGCACACAAAACAGTGCGATGAGGTGCGCAAGATAGCGCGATAGAACGCATGCAAAATGCAAGTAATTGTCACAGCGCAAAATAGCGCGATGCGCAAAATAGCGCGATAAAATGCATGCAACATGCAAGTAATGTGCACAAAATAGTGCGATGAGATGCGCAAGATAGCACGATAAAATGCATGCAAAATGCAAGTAATGGTCACAGCGCAAAATAGCGCGATGCGTAGAATAGCGGGATAAAATGCAAGCAAAATGCAAGTAGTGTGCACAAAACAGTGCGATAAGGTGCGCAAGATGGCGCGGTTGAAATGTAATGCACAAAACAGTGCGATGCGCAAAATAGCGCGATTGAAATGCATGGAAAATGCAAGTACGGAGCACAAAACAGTGCGATGAAGTGCAAAATATAGCGTGATAGAACGCACGCAAAAAGCAAGTAATTGTCACAGCGCAAAATAGCGCGAAAAAATGCATGCAAAATGCAAGTAATGTGCACAAAACAGTGCGATAAGGTGCGCAAGATAGCGCGATTGAAATGTAATGCACAAAACAGTGCGATGCGCTAAATAGCGCGATTGAAATGCATGCAAAATGCAAGTACGGCACACAAAACAGTGCGATGAGGTGCGCAAGATAGCGCGATAGAATGCATGCAAAATGCAAGTAATTGTCACAGCGCAAAATAGCGCGATAAAATGCATGCAAAATGCAAGTAATGTGCACAAAATAGTGCGATGAGTTGCGCAAGATAGTGCGGTAAAATATATGTGAAATGCAAGTAATGCTCACAGTGCAAAATAGCGCGGTGCGCAGAATAGCACGATGAAATGCAAGCAAAATCCAAGTAGTGTGCACAAAACCGTGCGATAAGGTGCGCAAGATAGCGCGATTGAAATGTAGTGCACAAAATAGTGAGAGGCGCCAAATAGCGCGATTGAAATGCATGCAAAATGCAAGTACGGCACACAAAACAGTCCGATGAGGTGCGCAAGATAGCGCGATAGAACGCATGCAAAATGCAAGTAATTGTCACAGCGCAAAATAGCGCGATGCGCAAAATAGCGCGATAAAATGCATGCAACATGCAAGTAATGTGCACAAAATAGTGCGATGAGGTGCGCAAGATAGCACGATAAAATGCATGCAAAATGCAAGTAATGGTCACAGCGCAAAATAGCGCGATGCGTAGAATAGCGCGATAAAATGCAAGCAAAATGCAAGTAGTGTGCACAAAACAATGCGATAAGGTGCGCAACATGGCGCGGCTGAAATGTAAAGCACAAAACAGTGCGATGCGCAAAATAGCGCGATTGAAATGCATGCAAAATGCAAGTACGGTGCACAAAACAGTGCGATGAAGTGCAAAATATAGCGTGATAGAAAGCACGCAAAATGCAAGTAATTGTCACAGCGCAAAATAGCGCGATAAAATGCATGCAAAATGCAAGTAATGTGCACAAAACAGTGCGATAAGGTGCGCAAGATAGCGCGATTGAAATGTAATGCACAAAACAGTGCGATGCGCTAAATAGCGCGATTGAAATGCATGCAAAATGCAAGTACGGCACACAAAACAGTGCGATGAGGTGCGCAAGATAGCGCGATAGAATGCATGCAAAATGCAAGTAATTGTCACAGCGCAAAATAGCGCGATGCGCAAAACAGCGTGATAAAATGCATGCAAAATGCAAGTAATGTGCACAAAATAGTGCGATGAGGTGCGCAAGAAAGTGCGATAAAATGCATGCGAAATGCAAGTAATGGTCACAGCACAAAATAGCGCGATGCGCAGAATAGCACGATAAAATGCAAGCAAAATGCAAGTAGTGTGCACAAAACAGTGCGATAAGGTGCGCAAGATAGCGCGATTGAAATGTAATGCACAAAACAGTGAGATGCGCTAAATAGCGCGATTGAAATGCATGCAAAATGCAAGTACGGCACACAAAACATTGCGATGAGGTGCGCAAGATAGCGCGATAGAATGCATGCAAAATGCATGTAATTGTCACAGCGCAAAATAGCGCGATAAAATGCATGCAAAATGCAAGTAATGTGCACAAAATAGTGCGATGAGGTGCGCAAGATAGCGCGATAAAATGCATGCAAAATGCGAGTATTGGTCACAGCGCAAAATAGCACAATAAAATGCAAGCAAAATGCAAGTAGTGTGCACAAAACAGTGCGATAAGGTGCGCAAGATAGCGCGATTGAAATGTAACGCACAAAACAGTGAGAAGCGCTAAATATCGTGATTGAAATGCATGCAAAGTGCAAGTACGACACACAAAATAGTGCGATGAGGCGCGCAAGATAGCGCTATAGAACGCATGCAAAATGCAAGTAATTGTCACAGCACAAAATAGCGCGATAAAATGCATGCAAAATGCAAGTAATGTGCACAAAATAGTGCGATGAGGTGCGCAAGATAGCGCGATAAAATGCATGCAAAATGCAAGTAATGGGGACAACGCAAAATAGCGCGATGCGTAGAATAGCGCGATAAAATGCAAGCAAGATGCCAGTAGTGTGCACAAAACAGTGCGATAAGGTGCGGAAGATGGCGCGGTTAAAATGCAATGCACAAAACAGTGGGATGCGCAAAATAGCGCAATTGAAATGCATGCAAAATGCAAGTACGGTGCACAAAACAGTGCGATGAGGTGCAAAATATAGCACGACAGAACGCACGCAAAATGCAAGTAATTGTCACAGCGCAAAATAGCGCGATAAAATGCATGCAAAATGCAAATAATGTGCACAAAACAGTGCGATAAGGTGCGCAAGATAACGCGATTGAAATGTAATGCACAAAACAGTGCGATGAGCAAAATAGCGCGATTGAAATGCAAGAAAAATGCAAGTATGGCACACAAAACAGTGTGATGAGATGCGCAAGATAGCGCGATAAAATGCATGCAAAATGCAAGTAATGGTCACAGCGCAAAATAGCGCGATGTGCAGAATAGCACGAAAAAATGCAAGCAAAATGCAAGTAGTGTGCACAAAATAGTGCGATAAGGTGCGCAAGATAGCGCGATTGAAATGTAATGCACAAAACAGTGCAATGTGCTAAATAGCACGATTGAAATGCATGCAAACTGCAAGTACGACACACAAAACAGTGCGATGAGGTGCGCAAGATAGCGCGATAGAATGCATGCAAAATGCAAGTAATTGTCACAGCGCAAAATAGCGCGATGCGCAAAATAGCGCGATAAAATGCATGCAAAATGCAAGTAATGTGCACAAAATAGTGCGATGAGATGCGCAAGATAACGCGATAAAATGCATGCAAAATGCAAGGAATGGTCACAGCGCAAAATAGCACGATGCGCAGAATAGCACGAAAAAATGCAAGCAAAATGCAAGTAGTGTGCACAAAATAGTGCGATAAGGTGCGCAAGATAGCGCGATTGAAATGTAATGCACAAAACAGTGCGATGCGCTAAATAGCGCGATTCAAATGCATGCAAAATGCAAGTACGGCATACAAAACAGTGCGATGAGGTGCGCAAGATAGCGCGATAGAACGCATGCAAAATCTAAGTAATTGTCACAGCGCAAAATAGCGCGATGCGCAAAATAGCGTGATAAAATGCATGCAAAATGCAAGTAATGTGCACAAAATAGCGCGATGAGGTGCGCAAGATAGCGCGATAAAATGCATGCAAAATGCAAGTAATGGTCACAGCGCAAAATAGCGCGATGCGTAGAATGCCGCGATGAAATGCAAGCAAAACGCAAGTAGTGTGCACAAAATAGTGCGATAAGGTGCGCAAGATGGCGCGGTTGAAATGTAATGCACAAAACAGTGCGATGTGCAAAATAGCGCGATTGAAATGCATGCAAAATGCAAGTACGGTGCACAAAGCAGTGCGATGAGGTGCAAAATATAGCGCGATAGAACGCACGCAAAATGCAAGTAATTGTCACAGCGCAAAATAGCGCGATAAAATGCATGCAAAATGCAAGTAATGTGCACAAAACAGTGCGATAAGGTGCGCAAGATAGCGCGATTGAAATGTAATGCACAAAACAGTGCGATGAGCAAAATAGCGCGATTGAAATGCAAGCAAAATGCAAGTACGGTGCACAAAACAGTGCGATGTGGTGCGCAAGATAGCGTGATTGAAATGTAATGCACAAAACAGTGCGATGCGCAAAAGAGCGCGATTGAAATGCATGGAAAATGCAATACGGTGCAGAAAACAGTGCGATGAGGTGCGCAAGTTAGCGCGATAGAGCGCGTGCAAAATGCAAGTAATTGTGACAGCGCAAAACAGCGCGATGCGCAAAATAGCGCGATAAAATGCATGCAAAATGCAAGTAATGTGCACAAAACAGTGCGATAAGGTGCGCAAGATAGCGCAATTGAAATGTAATGCCCAAAACAGTGCGATGCGCTAAATAGTGCGATTGAATTGCATGCAAAATGCAAGTACGGCACACAAAACAATGCGATGAGGCGCGCAAGATAGCGCGATAGAATGCATGCAAAATGCAAGTAATTGTCACAGCGCAAAATAGTGCGATGCGCAAAATAGCGCTATAAAATGCATGCAAAATGCAAGTAATGTGCACAAAATAGTGCGAGGAGGTGCGCAAGATAGCGCGATAAAATGCATGCAAAATGCAAGTAAGGGTCACAGCGCAAAATAGGGCGATGCGCAGAATAGCACGATAAAATGCAAGCAAAATGCAAGTAGTGTGCACAAAACAGTGCGATAAGGTGCGCAAGACAGCGCGATTGAAATGTAATGCACAAAACAGTGAGATGTGCTAAATAGCGCGATTGAAATGCATGCAAAATGCAAGTACGGCACACAAAACAGTGCGATGAGGTGCGCAAGATAGCGCGATAGAACGCCTGCAAAATGCAAGTAATTGTCACAGCGCAAAATAGCGCGATAAAATGGATGCAAAATGCAAGTAATGTGCACAAAACAGTGCGATAATGTGCGCAAGATAGCGCGATAGAATGCATGCAAAATGCATGTAATTGTCACAGTGCAAAATAGCGCGATGCGAAAAATAGCGCGATAAAATGCATGCAAAATGCAAGTAATGTGCACAAAATAGTGCGATGAGATGCACAAGATAACGCGATAAAATGCATGCAAAATGCAAGTAATGGTCACAGCGCAAAATAGCACGATGCGCAGAATAGCACGAAAAAATGCAAGCAAAATGCAAGTAGTGTGCACAAAATAGTGCGATAAGGTGCGTAAGATAGCGCGATTGAAATGTAATGCACAAAACAGTGCGATGCGCTAAATAGCGCGATTGAAATGCATGCAAAATGCAAGTACGGCACACAAAATAGTGCGATGAGGTGCGCAAGATAGCGGGATAGAACCCATGCAAAATGCAAGTAATTGTCACAGTGCAAAATAGCGCGATGCGCAGAATAACGTAATAAAATGGATGCAAAATGCAAGTAATGTGCACAAAATAGGGCGATGAGGTGCGCAAGATAGCGCGATAAAATGCATGCAAAATGCAAGTAATGGTCACAGCGCAAAATAGCGCGATGCGTAGAATAGCGCGATAAAATGCAACCAAAATGCAAGTAGTGTGCACAAAATAGTGCGATAAGGTGCGCAAGATGGCGCGGTGGAAATGTAATGCACAAAACAGTGCGATGCGCAAAATAGCGCGATTGAAAAGCATGCAAAATGCAAGCTGCACAAAACGGTGCGATAAGCTGCACAAAACAGTGAGATGCGCAAAACAGCGCGATTGGAATGCATGCAAAATGCAAGTACGGTGCACAAAACAGTACGATGAGGTGCAAAATATAGCGCGATAGAACGCATGCAAAATGCATGTAATTGTCACAGCGCAAAATAGCGCGATAAAATGCATGCAAAATGCAAGTAATGTGCACAAAACAGTGCGATAAGGTGCGCAAGATAGCGCGATTGAAATGTAATGCACAAAACAGTGCGATGAGCAAAATAGCGCGATTGAAATGCAAGAAAAATGCAAGTACGGTGCACAAAACAGTGCGATGTGGTGCGCAAGATAGCGCGATTGAAATGTAATGCACAAAACAGTGCGATGTGTAAAATAGCGCGATTGAAATGCATGCAAAATGCAATAGGGTGCACAAAACAGTGCGATGAGGTGAGCAACATAGCGCGATAGAGTGCATGCAAAATGCAGGTAATTGTGACAGCGCAAAATAGCGCGATAAAATGCATGCAAAATGAAAGTAATGTGCACAAAACAGTGCGATAAGGTGCGCAAGATAGCGCGATTGATATGTAATGCACAAAACTGTGCGATGCGCTAAATAGCGCGAGTGAAATGCATGCAAAATGCAAGTACGGCACACAAAACAGTGCGATGAGGTGCGCAAGATAGCGCGATGGAATGCATGCAAAATGCAAGTAATTGTCACAGCGCAAAATAGCGCGTTGCGCAAAATAGCGCGATAAAATGCATGCAAAATGCAAGTAATGTGCACAAAATAGTGCGATGAGATGCGCAAGATAGCGCGATAAAATGCATGCAAAATGCAAGGAATGGTCACAGCGCAAAATAGCGCGATGCGCAGAATAGCACGAAAAAATGCAAGCAAAATGCAAGTAGTGTGCACAAAATAGTGCGATAAGGTGCGCAAGATAGCGCGATTGAAATGTAATGCACAAAACAGTGCGATGCGCTAAATAACGCGATTGAAATGCATGCAAAATGCAAGTACGGCACACAAAATAGTGCGATGAGGTGCGCAAGATAGCGCGATAGAATGCATGCAAAATGCAAGTAATTGTCACAGCGCAAAATAGCGCGTTGCGCAAAATAGCGCGATAAAATGCATGCAAAATGCAAGTAATGTGCACAAAATAGTGCGATGAGGTGCGCAAGATATCGCGATAAAATGCATGCAAAATGCAAGTAATGGTCACAGCGTAAAATAGCACGATGCGCAGAATAGCACGATAAAATGCAAGCAAAATGCAAGTAGTGTGCACAAAATAGTGCGATAAGGTGCGCAAGATAGCGCGATTGAAATGTAATGCACAAAACAGTGAGATGCGCTAAATAGCGCGATTGAAATGCATGCAAAATGCAAGTACAGCACACAAAACAGTGCGATGAGGTGCGCAAGATAGCGCGATAGAACGCATGCAAAATGCAAGTAATTGTCACAGCGCAAAATAGCGCGATGCGCAAAATAGCGCGATAAAATGCATGCAAAATGCAAGTAGTGTGCACAAAATAGTGCGATAAGGTGCGCAAGATAGCGCGATCGAAATGTAATGCACAAAACAGTGCGATGCGCTAAATAGCGCGATTGAAAAGCAAGCAAAATGCAAGTACGGCACACAAAACAGTGCGATGAGGTGCGCCAGATAGCGCGATAGAACGCATGCAAAATCCAAGTAATTGTCACAGCGCAAAATAGCGCGATGCGCAAAATAGCGCGATAAAATGGATGCAAAATGCAAGTAATGTGCACAAAATTGGGCAATGAGGTGCGCAACATAGCGCGATAAAATGCATGCAAAATGCAAGTAATGGTCACAGCACAAAATAGCGCGATGCGTAGAATAGCGCGACAAATTGCAAGCAAAATGCAAGTAGTGTGCACAAAACAGTGCGATAAGGTGCGCAAGATGGCGCGGTTGAAATGTAATGCACAAAACAGTGCGATGCGCAAAATAGCGCGATTGAAATGCATGCAAAATGCAAGTACGGTGCACAAAATAGTGCGATGAGGTGCAAAATATAGCGCGATAGAACGCAAGTAATTGTCACAGCGCAAAATAGCGCGATAAAATGCATGCAAAATGCAAGTAATGTGCATAAAACAGTGCGAAAAGGTGCGCAAGATAGCGCGATTGAAATGTAATGCACAAAACTGTGCGATGAGCAAAATAGCGCGATTGAAATGCAAGCAAAATGCAAGTACGGTGCACAAAACAGTGCGATGTGGTGCGCAAGATAGCGTGATTGAAATGTAATGCACAAAACAGTGCGATGCGCAAAGTAGCGCGATTGAAATGCATGCAAAATGGAATACGGTGCACAAAATAGTGCGATGAGGTGCGCAAGATAGCGCGATAGAGCGCATGCAAAAGGCAAGTAATTGTGACAGCGCCAAATAGCACGATGCGCAAAATAGCGCGATAAAATGCAAGCAAAATGCAAGTAATGTGCACAAAACAGTGCGATAAGGTGCGCATGATAGCGCGATTGAAATTTAATGCACAAAACAGTGCGATGCGCTAAATAGCGCAATTGAAATGCATGCAAAATGCAAGTACGGCACACAAAACAGTGCGATGAGGTGCGTAAGCTAGCGCGATAGAATGAATGCAAAATGCAAGTAATTGTCACAGCGCAAAATAGCGCGATGCGCAAAATAGCGCGATAAAATGCATGCAAAATGCAAGTAATGTGCACAAAATAGTGCGATGAGATGCGCAAGATAGCGCGATAAAATGCATGCAAAATGCAAGGAATGGTCACAGCGCAAAATAGCGCGATGCGCAGAATAGCACGAAAAAATGCAAGCAAAATGCAAGTAGTGTGCACAAAATAGTGCGATAAGGTGCGCAAGATAGCGCGATTGAAATGTAATGCACAAAACAGTGTGATGCGCTAAATAGCGCGATTGAAATGCATGCAAAATGCAAGTACGGCACACAAAACAGTGCGATGAGGTGCCCATGATACCGTGATAGAACGCATGCAAAATCTAAGTAATTGTCACAGCGCAAAATAGGGCGATGCGCAAAATAGCGTGATAAAATGCATGCAAAATGCAAGTAATGTGCACAAAATAGCGCGATGAGGTGCGCAAGATAGTGCGATAAAATGCATGCAAAATGCAAGTAATGGTCACAACGCAAAATAGCACGATGCGCAGAATAGCACGAAAAAATGCAAGCAAAATGCAAGTAGTGTGCACAAAATAGTGCGATAAGGTGCGCAAGATAGCGCGATTGAAATGTAATGCACAAAACAGTGCGATGCGCTAAATAGCGCGATTGAAATGCATGCAAAATGCAAGTACGGCACACAAAATAGTGCGATGAGGTGCGCAAGATAGCGGGATAGAACCCATGCAAAATGCAAGTAATTGTCACAGCGCAAAATAGCGCGATGCGCAGAATAACGCAATAAAATGGATGCAAAATGCAAGTAATGTGCACAAAATAGGGCGATGAGGTGCGCAAGATAGCGCGATAAAATGCATGCAAAATGCAAGTAATGGTCACAGCGCAAAATAGCGCGATGCGTAGAATAGCGCGATAAAATGCAACCAAAATGCAAGTAGTGTGCACAAAATAGTGCGACAAGGTGCGCAAGATGGCGCGGTTGAAATGTAATGCACAAAACAGTGCGATGTGCAAAATAGCGCGATTGAAAAGCATGCAAAATGCAAGTACGGTGCACAAAATAGTGCGATGAGGTGGAAAATATAGCGTGATAGAACGCACGCAAAATGCAAGAAATTGTCACAGCGCAAAATAGCGCGATAAAATGCATGGAAAATGCAAGTAATGTGCGCAAAACAGTGCGATTAGGTACGCAAGATAGCGCGATTGAAATGTAATGCAAAAAACAGTGCGATGAGCAAAATAGCGCGATTGAAATGCAAGCAAAATGCAAGTACGGTGCACAAAACAGTGCGATGTGGTGCGCAAGATAGCGCGATTGAAATGTAATGCACAAAACAGTGCGATGCGCAAAATAGCGCGATTGAAATGCATGCAAAATGCAATACGGTGCACAAAACAGTGCGATGAGGTGCGCAAGATAGCGCGATAGAGCGCATGCAAAATGCAAGTAACTGTGGCAGCGCAAAATAGCGCGATAAAATGTATGCAAAATGCAAGTAATGCGCACAAAACAGTGCGATAAGGTGCGCGAGATAGCGCGATTGAAATGTAATGCACAAAACAGGGTGATGAGCCAAATAGCGCGATTGAAATGCATGCAAAATGCAAGTACGGCTCACAAAATAGTGAGATGAGGTGCGCAAGATAGCGCGATAGAATGCATGCAAAATGCAAGTAATTGTCACAGCGCAAAATAGCGCGATGCGCAAAATAGCGCGATAAAATGCATGCAAAATACAGTAATGTGCACAAAATAGTGCGATGAGGTGCGCAAGATAGCGCGATAAAATGCATGCAAAATGCAAGTAATGGTCACAACGCAAAATAGCACGATGCGCAGAATAGCACGATAAAATGTAAGCGAAATGCAAGTACTGTGCACAAAACAGTGCGATAAGGTGCGCAAGATAGCGCGATTGAAATGTAATGCACAAAACAGTCCGATGCGCTAAATAGCGCGATTGAAATGCATGCAAAATGCAAGTACGGCACACAAAACAGTACGATGAGGTGCGCAAGATAGCGCGATAGAACGCATGCAAAATGCAAGTAATTGTCACAGCGCAAAATAGCGCGATGTGCAAAATAGCGCGATAAAATGCATGCAAAATGCCAGTAATGTGGACAAAATAGTGCGATGAGCTGCGCAAGATAGCGCGATAAAATGCATGCAAAATGCAAGTAATGGTCACAGCACAAAATAGCGCGATGCGTAGAATAGCGCGATGCGTAGAATAGCGCGATAAAATGCAAGGAAAATGCAAGCAGTGTGCACAAAACGGTGCGATAAGCTGCGCAAGATGGCGCGGTTGAAACGTAATGCACAAAACAGTGAGATGCGCAAAACAGCGCGATTGAAATGCATGCAAAATGCAAGTACGGTGCACAAAACAGTACGATGAGGTGCAAAATATAGCGCGATAGAACGCACGCAAAATGCATGTAATTGTCACAGTGCAAAATAGCGCGATAAAATGCATGCAAAATGCAAGTAATGTGCACAAAACAGTGCGATAAGGTGCGCAAGATAGCGCGATTGAAATGTAATGCACAAAACAGTGCGATGAGCAAAATAGCGCGATTGAAATGCAAGCAAAATGCAAGTACGGTGCACAAAACAGTGCGATGTGGTGCGCAAGATAGCGCGATTGAAATGTAATGCACAAAAGAGTGCGATGCGCAAAATAGCGCGATTGAAATGCATGCAAAATGCAATACGGTGCACAAAACAGTGCGATGAGGTGAGCAACATAGCGCGATAGAGTGCATGCAAAATGTTGGTAATTGTGACAGCGCAAAATAGCGCGATAAAATGCATGCAAAATGAAAGTAATGTGCACAAAACAGTGCGATAAGGTGCGCAAGATAGCGCGATTGATATGTAATGCACAAAACTGTGCGATGCGCTAAATAGCGCGAGTGAAATGCATGCAAAATGCAAGTACGGCACACAAAACAGTGCGATGAGGTGCGCAAGATAGCGCGATGGAATGCATGCAAAATGCAAGTAATTGTCACAGCGCAAAATAGCGCGTTGCGCAAAATAGCGCGATAAAATGCATGCAAAATGCAAGTAATGTGAACAAAATAGTGCGATGAGGTGCGCAAGATAGCGCGATAAAATGCATGCAAAATGCAAGGAATGGTCACAGCGCAAAATAGCGCGATGCGCAGAATAGCACGAAAAAATGCAAGCAAAATGCAAGTAGTGTGCACAAAATAGTGCGATAAGGTGCGCAAGATAGCGCGATTGAAATGTAATGCACAAAACAGTGCGATGCGCTAAATAGCGCGATTGAAATGCATGCAAAATGCAAGTACGGCACACAAAACAGTGCGATGAGGTGCGCAAGATAGCGCGATAGAATGCATGCAAAATGCAAGTAATTGTCACAGCGCAAAATAGCGCGTTGCGCAAAATAGCGCGATAAAATGCATGCAAAATGCAAGTAATGTGCACAAAATAGTGCGATGAGGTGCGCAAGATAGCGCGATAAAATGCATGCAAAATGCAAGTAATGGTCACAGCGCAAAATAGCACGATGCGCAGAATAGCACGATAAAATTCAAGCAAAATGCAAGTAGTGTGCACAAAACAGTGCGATAAGGTGCGCAAGATAGCGCGATTGAAATGTAATGCACAAAACAGTGAGATGCGCAAAATAGCGCGATTGAAATGCATGCAAAATGCAAGTACAGCACACAAAACAGTGCGATGAGGTGCGCAAGATAGCGCGATAGAACGCATGCAAAATGCAAGTAATTGTCACAGCGCAAAATAGCGCGATAAAAAGCATGCAAAATGCAAGTAATGTGCACAAAACAGTGCGATAAGGTGCGCAAGATAGCGCGATTGAAATGTAATGCACAAAACAGTGCGATGAGCAAAATAGCGCGATTGAAATGCAAGCAAAATGCAAGTACGGTGCACAAAACAGTGCGATGCGGTGCGCAAGATAGCGCGATTGAAATGTAATGCACAAAACAGTGCGATGCGCAAAATAGCGCGATTGAAATGCATGCAAAATGCAATACGGTGCACAAAACAGTGCGATGAGGTGCGCAAGATAGCGCGATAGAGCGCATGCAAAATGCAAGTAACTGTGACAGCGCAAAATAGCGCGATAAAATGTATGCAAAATGCAAGTAATGCGCACAAAACAGTGCGATAAGGTGCGCGAGATAGCGCGATTGAAATGTAATGCACAAAACAGGGTGATGAGCTAAATAGCGCGATTGAAATGCATGCAAAATGCAAGTACGGCTCACAAAATAGTGAGATGAGGTGCGCAAGATAGCGCGATAGAATGCATGCAAAATGCAAGTAATTGTCACAGCGCAAAATAGCGCGATGCGCAAAATAGCGCGATAAAATGCATGCAAAATACAGTAATGTGCACAAAATAGTGCGATGAGGTGCGCAAGATAGCGCGATAAAATGCATGCAAAATGCAAGTAATGGTCACAACGCAAAATAGCGCGATGCGCAGAATAGCACGATAAAATGTAAGCGAAATGCAAGTACTGTGCACAAAACAGTGCGATAAGGTGCGCAAGATAGCGCGATTGAAATGTAATGCACAAAACAGTCCGACGCGCTAAATAGCGCGATTGAAATGCATGCGAAATGCAAGTACGGCACACAAAACAGTGCGATGAGGTGCGCAAGATAGCGCGATAGAACGCATGCACAATGCAAGTAATTGTCACAGCGCAAAATAGCGCGATGTGCAAAATAGCGCGATAAAATGCATGCAAAATGCCAGTAATGTGGACAAAATAGTGCGATCGGCTGCGCAAGATAGCGCGATAAAATGCATGCAAAATGCAAGTAATGGTCACAGCACAAAATAGCGCGATGCGTAGAATAGCGCAATAAAATGCAAGGAAAATGCAAGCAGTGTGCACAAAACGGTGCGATAAGCCGCGCAAAATGGCGCGGTTGAAATGTAATGCACAAAACAGTGAGATGCGCAAAACAGCGCGATTGAAATGCATGCAAAATGCAAGTACGGTGCACAAAACAGTACGATGAGGTGCAAAATATAGCGCGATAGAACGCACGCAAAATGCATGTAATTGTCACAGTGCAAAATAGCGCGATAAAATGCATGCAAAATGCAAGTAATGTGCACAAAACAGTGCGATGAGGTGCGCAAGATAGCGCGGTTGAAATGTAATGCACAAAACAGTGCGATGAGCAAAATAGCGCGATTGAAATGCAAGCAAAATGCAAGTACGGTGCACAAAACAGTGCGATGTGGTGCGCAAGATAGCGCGATTGAAATGTAATGCACAAAAGAGTGCGATGCGCAAAATAGCGCGATTGAAATGCATGCAAAATGCAATACGGTGCACAAAACAGTGCGATGAGGTGAGCAACATAGCGCGATAGAGTGCATGCAAAATGTTGGTAATTGTGACAGCGCAAAATAGCGCGATAAAATGCATGCAAAATGAAAGTAATGTGCACAAAACAGTGCGATAAGGTGCGCAAGATAGCGCGATTGATATGTAATGCACAAAACTGTGCGATGCGCTAAATAGCGCGAGTGAAATGCATGCAAAATGCAAGTACGGCACACAAAACAGTGCGATGAGGTGCGCAAGATAGCGCGATGGAATGCATGCAAAATGCAAGTAATTGTCACAGCGCAAAATAGCGCGTTGCGCAAAATAGCGCGATAAAATGCATGCAAAATGCAAGTAATATGAACAAAATAGTGCGATGAGGTGCGCAAGATAGCGCGATAAAATGCATGCAAAATGCAAGGAATGGTCACAGCGCAAAATAGCGCGATGCGCAGAATAGCACGAAAAAATGCAAGCAAAATGCAAGTAGTGTGCACAAAATAGTGCGATAAGGTGCGCAAGATAGCGCGATTGAAATGTAATGCACAAAACAGTGCGATGCGCTAAATAGCGCGACTGAAATGCATGCAAAATGCAAGTACGGCACACAAAATAGTGCGATGAGGTGCGCAAGATAGCGCGATAGAATGCATGCAAAATGCAAGTAATTGTCACAGCGCAAAATAGCGCGTTGCGCAAAATAGCGCGATAAAATGCATGCAAAATGCAAGTAATGTGCACAAAATAGTGCGATGAGGTGCGCAAGATAGCGCGATAAAATGCATGCAAAATGCAAGTAATGGTCACAGCGCAAAATAGCACGATGCGCAGAATAGCACGATAAAATTCAAGAAAAATGCAAGTAGTGTGCACAAAACAGTGCGATAAGGTGCGCAAGATAGCGCGATTGAAATGTAATGCACAAAACAGTGAGATGCGCTAAATAGCGCGATTGAAATGCATGCAAAATGCAAGTACAGCACACAAAACAGTGCGATGAGGTGCGCAAGATAGCGCGATAGAACGCATGCAAAATGCAAGTAATTGTCACAGCGCAAAATAGCGCGATAAAATGCATGCAAAATGCAAGTAATGTGCACAAAACAGTGCGATAAGGTGCGCAAGATAGCGCGATTGAAATGTAATGCACAAAACAGTGCGATGAGCAAAATAGCGCGATTGAAATGCAAGCAAAATGCAAGTACGGTGCACAAAACAGTGCGATGTGGTGCGCAAGATAGCGCGATCGAGCGCATGCAAAATGCCAGTAATTGCGCGATGCGCAAAATAGCGCGATAAAATGCATGCAAAATGCAAGTAATGTGCACAAAACAGTGCGATAAGGTGCGCAAGATAGCGCGATTGAAATGTAATGCACGAAACAGTGCGATAAGGTGCGCAAGATAGCGCAATAGAATGCATGCAAAATGCAAGTAATTGTCACAGCGCAAAATAGCGCGTTGCGCAAAATAGCGCGATAAAATGCATGCAAAATGCAAGTAATGTGCACAAAATAGTGCGATGAGGTGCGCAAGATAGCGCGATAAAATGCATGCAAAATGCAAGTAATGGTCACAATGCAAAATAGGGCGATTGCGCAGAATAGCACGATAAAATGCAAGCAAAATGCAAGTAGTGTGCACAAAACAGTGCGATAAGGTGCGCAAGATAGCGCGATTGAAATGTAATGCACAAAACAGTGAGATGCGCTAAATAACGCGATTGAAATGCATGGAAAATGCAAGTACGACACACAAAACAGTGCGATGAGGTGCGCATGATAGCGCGATAGAACGCCTGCAAAATGCAAGTAATTGTCACAGCGCAAAATAGCGCGATGCACAATATAGCGCGATAAAATGCATGCAAAATGGAAGTAATGTGCACAAAATAGTGCGATGAGGTGCGCAACATAGCGCGATAAAATGCATGCAAAATGCAAGTAATGGTCACAGCGCAAAATAGCGCGATGCGTAGAATAGCGCGATAAAATGCAAGCAAAATGCAAGTAGTGTGCACAAAACAGTGCGATAAGGTGCGCAAAATGGCGCGGTTTAAATGTAATGCACAAAACAGTGCGATGCGCAAAATAGCGCGATTGAAATGCATGCAAAATGCAAGTACGGTGCACAAAACAGTGCGATGAGGTGCAAAATATAGCGCGATAGAACGCACGAAAAATGCAAGTAATTGTCACAGCGCAAAATAGCGCGATAAAATGCATGCAAAATGCAAGTAATGTGCATAAAACAGTGCGAAAAGGTGCGCAAGATAGCACGATTGAAATGTAATGCACAAAACTGTGCGATGAGCAAAATAGCGCGATTGAAATGCAAGCAAAATGCAAGTACGGTGCACAAAACAGTGCGATGTGGTGCGCAAGATAGCGTGATTGAAACGTAATGCACAAAACAGTGCGATGCGCAAAAGAGCGCGATTGAAATGCATGCAAAATGCAATACGGTGCACAAAACAGTGCGATGAGGTGCGCAAGATAGCGCGATGGAGCGCATGAAAAATACAAGTAATTGTGACAGCGCAAAACAGCGCGATGCGCAAAATAGTGCGATAAAATGCATGCAAAATGCAAGTAATGTGCACAAAACAGTGCGATAAGGTGCGCAAGATAGCGCGATTGAAATGTAATGCACAAAACAGTGCGATGCGCTAAATAGCGCGATTGAAATGCATGCAAAATGCAAGTACGGCACACAAAACAGTGCGATGAGGTGCGCAAGATAGCGCGATAGAATGCATGCAAAATGCAAGTAATTGTCACAGCGCAAAATAGCGCGATAAAATGCATGCAAAATGCAAGTAATGTGCACAAAATAGTGCGAGGAGGTGCGCAAGATAGCGCGATAAAATGCATGCAAAACGCAAGTAATGGTCACAGCGCAAAATAGGGCGATGCGCAGAATAGCACGATAAAATGCAAGCAAAATGCAAGTAGTGTGCACAAAACAGTGCGATAAGGTGCGCAAGATAGCGCGATTGAAATGTAATGCACAAAACAGTGAGATGTGCTAAATAGTGCGATTGAAATGCATGCAAAATGCAAGTACGGCACACAAAACAGTGCGATGAGGTACGCAAGATAGCGCGATAGAACGCCTGCAAAATGCAAGTAATTGTCACAGCGCAAAATAGCGCGAGGCACAAAACAGCGCGATAAAATGCATGCAAAATGCAAGTAGTGTGCACAAAATAGTGCGATGAGGTGCGCAACATAGCGCAATAAAATGCATGCAAAATGCAAGTAATGGTCACAGCGCAAAATAGCGCGATGCGTAGAATAGCACGATAAAATGCAAGCAAAATGCATGTAGTGTGCACAAAACAGTGCGATAAGGTGCGCAAGATGGCGCGGTTGAAATGTAATGCACAAAACAGTGCGATGCGCGTAATAGCGCGATTCAAATGCATGCAAAATGCAAGTAATGTGCACAAAACAGTGCGATAAGGTGCGCAAGATAGCGCGATTGAAATGTAATGCACAAAACAGTGCAATGCGCTAAATTGCGCGATTGAAATGCATTCAAAATGCAAGTACGGCACACAAAACAGTGCGATGAGGTGCGCAAGATAGCGCGATAGAATGCATGCAAAATGCAAGTAATTGTCACAGCGTAAAATAGCGCGATGCGCAAAATAGCGCGATAAAATTCATGCAAAATGCAAGTAATGTGCACAAAATAGTGTGATGAGGTGCGCAAGATAGCGCGATAAAATGCATGCAAAATGCAAGTAATGGTCACGGCGCAAAATAGCGCGATGCGCAGAATAGCACGACAAAATGCAAGCAAAATACAAGTAGTGTGCACAAAACAGTGCGATAAGGTGTGCAAGATAGCGCGATTGAAATGTAATGCACAAAACTGTGAGATGCGCTAAATAGCGCGATTGAAATGCATGCAAAATGCAAGTACGGCACACAAAACAGTGTGATGAGGTGCGCAAGATAGCGCGACAGAACGCATGCAAAATGCAAGTAATTGTCACAGCGCAAAATAGTGCGATGCACAAAATAGCGCGATAAAATGCATGCAAAATGCAAGTAATGTGCACAAAATAGTGCGACGAGGTGCGCAAGATAGCGCGATAAAATGTATGCAAAATACAAGTAATGGTCACAGCGCAAAATAGCGTGATGCGTAGAATAGCGCGATAAAATGCAACCAAAATGCAAGTAGTGTGCACAAAACAGTGCGATAAGGTGCGCAAGATGGAGCGGTTGAAATGTAATGCACAAAACAGTGCGATGCGCGTAATAGCGCGATTCAAATGCATGCAAAATGCAAGTACGGTGCACAAAACAGTGCGATGAGGTGCAAAATATAGCGCGATAGAACGCACTCAAAATGCAAGTAAGTGGCACAGCGCAAAATAGCGCGATAAAATGCATGCAAAATGCAAGTAATGTGCACAAAACAGTGCGATAAGGTGCGCAAGATAGCGCGATTGAAATGTAATGCACAAAACTGTGCGATTAGAAAAATAGCGCGATTGAAATGCAAGCAAAATGCAAGTACGGTGCACAAAACAGTGCGATGTGGTGCGCAAGATAGCGTGATTGAAATGTAATGCACAAAACAGTGCGATGCGCAAAAGAGCGCGATTGAAATGCATGCAAAATGCAATACGGTGCACAAAACAGTGCGATGAGGTGCGCAAGATAGCGCGATGGAGCGCATGAAAAATGCAAGTAATTGTGACAGCGCAAAACAGCGCGATGCGCAAAATAGTGCAATAAAATGCGTGCAAAATGCAAGTAATGTGCACAAAACAGTGCGATAAGGTGCGCAAGATAGCGCGATTGAAATGTAATGCACAAAACAGTGCGATGCGCTAAATAGCGCGATTGAAATGCATGCAAAATGCAAGTACGGCACACAAAACAGTGCGATGAGGTGCGCAAGATAGCGCGATAGAATGCATGCAAAATGCAAGTAATTGTCACAGCGCAAAATAGCGCGATGCGCAAAATAGCGCGATAAAATGCATGCAAAATGCAAGTAATGTGCACAAAATAGTGCGAGGAGGTGCGCAAGATAGCGCGATAAAATGCATGCAAAACGCAAGTAATGGTCACAGCGCAAAATAGGGCGATGCGCAGAATAGCACGATAAAATGCAAGCAAAATGCAAGTAGTGTGCACAAAACAGTGCGATAAGGTGCGCAAGATAGCGCGATTGAAATGTAATGCACAAAACAGTGAGATGTGCTAAATAGTGCTATTTAAATGCATGCAAAATGCAAGTACGGCACACAAAACAGTGCGATGAGGTACGCAAGATAGCGCGATAGAACGCCTGCAAAATGCAAGTAATTGTCACAGCGCAAAATAGCGCGATGCACAAAACAGCGCGATAAAATGCATGCAAAATGCAAGTAATGTGCACAAAATAGTGCGATGAGGTGCGCAACATAGCGCAATAAAATGCATGCAAAATGCAAGTAATGGTCACAGCGCAAAATAGCGCGATGCGTAGAATAGCGCGATAAAATGCAAGCAAAATGCAAGTAGTGTGCACAAAACAGTGCGGTAAGGTGCGCAAGATGGCGCGGTTGAAATGTAATGCACAAAACAGTGCGATGCGCGTAATAGCGCGATTCAAATGCATGCAAAATGCAAGTAATGTGCACAAAACAGTGCGATAAGGTGCGCAAGATAGCGCGATTGAAATGTAATGCACAAAACAGTGCAATGCGCTAAATAGCGCGATTGAAATGCATTCAAAATGCAAGTACGGCACACAAAACAGTGCGATGAGGTGCGCAAGATAGCGCGATAGAATGCATGCAAAATGCAAGTAATTGTCACAGCGTAAAATAGCGCGATGCGCAAAATAGCGCGATAAAATTCATGCAAAATGCAAGTAATGTGCACAAAATAGTGTGATGAGGTGCGCAAGATAGCGCGATAAAATGCATGCAAAATGCAAGTAATGGTCACAGCGCAAAATAGCGCGATGCGCAGAATAGCACGACAAAATGCAAGCAAAATACAAGTAGTGTGCACAAAACAGTGCGATAAGGTGTGCAAGATAGCGCGATTGAAATGTAATGCACAAAACAGTGAGATGCGCTAAATAGCGCGATTGAAGTGCATGCAAAATGCAAGTACGGCACACAAAACAGTGTGATGAGGTGCGCAAGATAGCGCGACAGAACGCATGCAAAATGCAAGTAATTGTCACAGCGCAAAATAGTGCGATGCACAAAATAGCGCGATAAAATGCATGCAAAATGCAAGTAATGTGCACAAAATAGTGCGACGAGGTGCGCAAGATAGCGCGATAAAATGTATGCAAAATACAAGTAATGGTCACAGCGCAAAATAGCGTGATGCGTAGAATAGCGCGATAAAATGCAACCAAAATGCAAGTAGTGTGCACAAAACAGTGCGATAAGGTGCGCAAGATGGCGCGGTTGAAATGTAATGCACAAAACAGTGCGATGCGCGTAATAGCGCGATTCAAATGCATGCAAAATGCAAGTACGGTGCACAAAACAGTGCGATGAGGTGCAAAATATAGCGCGATAGAACGCACGCAAAATGCAAGTAAGTGGCACAGCGCAAAATAGCGCGATAAAATGCATGCAAAATGCAAGTAATGTGCACAAAACAGTGCGATAAGGTGCGCAAGATAGCGCGATTGAAATGTAATGCACAAAACTGTGCGATTAGAAAAATAGCGCGATTGAAATGCAAGCAAAATGCAAGTACGGTGCACAAAACAGTGCGATGTGGTGCGCAAGATAGCGTGATTGAAATGTAATGCACAAAACAGTGCGATGCGCAAAAGAGCGCGATTGAAATGCATGCAAAATGCAATACGGTGCACAAAACAGTGCGATGAGGTGCGCAAGATAGCGCGATGGAGCGCATGAAAAATGCAAGTAATTGTGACAGCGCAAAACAGCGCGATGCGCAAAATAGTGCGATAAAATGCGTGCAAAATGCAAGTAATGTGCACAAAACAGTGCGATAAGGTGCGCAAGATAGCGCGATTGAAATGTAATGCACAAAACAGTGCGATGCGCTAAATAGCGCGATTGAAATGCATGCAAAATGCAAGTACGGCACACAAAACAGTGCGATGAGGTGCGCAAGATAGCGCGATAGAGCGCATGCAAAATGCAAGTAATTGTGACAGCGCAAAATAGCGCGTTGCGCAAAATAGCGCGATAAAATGCATGCAAAATGCAAGTAATGTGCACAAAACAGTGCGATAAGGTGCGCAAGATAGCGCGATTGAAATGTAATGCACAAAACAGTGCGATGCGCTAAATAGCGCGATTGAAATGCATGCAAAAAGCAAGTACGACACACAAAACAGTGCGATGAGGTGCGCAAGATAGCGCGATAGAACGTATGCAAAATGTAAGTAATTGTTACAGCGCAAAACAGCACGATAAAATGCAAGAAAAATGCAAGTAGTGTGTACAAAACAGTGCGATAAGGTGCGCAAGATAGCGCGGTTGAAATGTAATGCACAAAACAGTGCGATGCGCAAAATAACGCGATTGAAATGCATACAAAATGCAAGTACGGTGCACAAAGCAGTGCGATGGGTGCGCAAGATAGCGCGATAGAACGCATGCAAATTGCTGGTAATTGTCACAGCGCAAAATAGCGCGATGCGCAAAATAGCGCGATAAAATACATGCGAAATGCAAGCAATGTGCATAAAACAGTGCGATAAGGTGCGCAAGATAGCGTATTTGAAATGTAATGCACAAAACAGTGCGATGCGCAAAATAGTGCGATTGAAATGCATGCAAAATGCAAGTACGGTGCACAAAACCGTGCGATCAGGTGCGCAAGATAGCGCGGTAGAGCGCATGCAAAATGCAAGTAATTGTCACAGCGCAAAGTAGCTCGATGTACAAAATAGCGTGATAAAATGCACGCAAAATGCAAGTAATGTGCAAAAAATAGTGCGATGTGGTGTGCAAAAGAGCGCGATAAAATGCATGCAAAATGCAAGTAATGGTCACAGCGCAAAATAGCGTGATGCGCAGAATAGCGCGATAAAATGTAAGCACAATGCAAGTAGTGTGCAATAAACAGTGCGATAAGGTGCGCAAGAGCTCGGTTGAAATGTAATGCACAAAACAGTGCGATGCGCAAAATAGCGCGATTGAAATTCATGCAAAATGCAAATACGGTGCACAAAACAGTGCGATGAGGTGCAAAATATAGCGCGATAGAACGCACGTAAAATACAAGTAATTGTCACAGCGCAAAAATAGCGCGATGCGCAAAATAGCGCGATAAAATGCAACTAATGTGCACAAAACAGTGTGAGAAGGTGCGCAAGATAGCGCGATTGAAATGTAATGCACAAAACAGTGCGATGAACAAAATAGCGCAGTTGAAATGCAAGCAAAATGCAAGTACGGTGCACAAAACAGTGCGATGAGGTGCGCATGATAGCGCGATTGAAATGTAATGCACAAAACAGTGCGATGCGCAAAATACCGCGATTGAAATGCATGCAAAATGCAGGTACGGTGCACAAAATAGTGCGATGAGGTGCGCAAGAAAGCACGATAGAGCGCATGCAAAATGCAAGTAATTGTGACAGCGTAAAATTGCGCGATGCGCAAAATAGCGCGATAAAATGCATGCAAAATGCAAGTAATGTGCACAAAACAGTGCGATAAGGTGCGCAAGATAACACGATTGAAATGTAATGCACAAAACAGTGCGATGCGCTAAATAGCGCGATTGAAATACATGCAAAATGCAAGTACGGCACACGAAACAGTGCAATGAGGTGCGCAAGATAGCGTGATAGAACGCATGCAAAATGCAAGTAATTGTCACAGCGCAAAATAGCGCGATGCGCAAAATAGTGCGATAAAATGCATGCAAAATGCAAGTAATGTGCACAAAATAATGCGATGAGGTACGCAAGATAGCGTGAGAAAATGCATGCAAAATGCAAGTAATGGTCACAGCGCAAAATAGTGCGATGAGTAGAATAGCGCGATAAAATGCAAGCAAAATGCAAGTAGTGTGCACAAAATAGTGCGATAAGGTGCGGAATGGCGCGGTTGAAATGTAATGCACAAAACAGTGCGATGTGCAAAATAGCGCGATTGAAATGCACGCAAAATGCAAGTACGGTGCACAAAACAGTGGGATGAGGTGCAAAATATAGCGAGACAGAACGCACGCAAAATGCAGGTAATTGTTACAGCGCAAAATAGCGCGATAAAATGCATGCAAAATGCAAGTAATGTGCACAAAACAGTGCGAAAAGGTGCGCAAGACAGCGCGATTGAAATGTAATGCACAAAATAGTGCGATGAGCAAAATAGCGCGATTGAAATGCAAGCAACATGCAAGTACGGTGCACAAAACAGTGCGATGCGGTGCGCAACATAGCGCGATTGAAATGTAATGCACAAAACAGTGCGATGCGCAAAGTAGCGCCATTGAAATGCATGCAAAATGGAATACGGTGCACAAAACAGTGCGATGAGGTGCGCAACATAGCGCGATAGAGCGCATGCAAAATGCAAGTAATTGTGACAGCGTAAAATAGCGCGATGCGCAAAATAGCTCGATAAAATGCATGCAAAATGCAAGTAATGTGCACAAAATAGTGCGATAAGGTGCGCAAGATAGCGCGATTGAAATGCATGCAAAATGCAAGTACGGCACACAAAACAGTGCGATGAGGTGCGCAAGATAGCGCGATAGAACGCATGCAAAATGCAAGTAATTGTCACAGCGCAAAATAGCGCGATAAAATGCATGCAAAATGCAAGTACTGTGCACAAAATAGTGCGATGAGGTGTGCAAGATAGCGCGATAAAATGCATGCAAAATGCAAGTAATGGTCACAGTGTAAAATAGCGCGATGCGTAGAATAGCGCGATAAAATGCAAGCAAAGTGGAAGTAGTGTGCACAAAACAGTGCGATAAGGTGAGCAAGATGGCGCGGTTGAAATGTAATGCACAAAACAGTGCGATGCGCAAGATAGCGCGATTGAAATGCATGCAAAAAGCAAGTACGGCACACAAAACAGTGTGATGAGGTGCGCAAGATAGCGCGATAGAACGCATGCAAAATGCAAGTAATTGTGACAGCGCAAAATATCGCGATGCGCAAAATAGCGCGATAAAATGCATGCAAAATGCAAGTAATGTGCACAAAACAGTGCGATAAGGTGCGCAAGATAGCGCGATTGAAATGTAATGCACAAAACAGTGCGATGCGCTAAATAGCGCGATTGAAATGCATGCAAAAAGCAAGTACGGCACACAAAACAGTGTGATGAGGTGCGCAAGATAGCGCGATAGAACGCATGCAAAATGCAAGTAATTGTCACAGCGCAAAATTGCGCGATGCGCAAAATAGCACGATAAAATGCAAGCAAAATGCAAGTAGTGTGCACAAATCAGTGCGATAAGGTGCGCAAGATAGCGCGGTTGAAATGTAATGCACAAAACAGTGCGATGCGCAAAATAGCGCGATTGAAATGCATGGAAAATGCAAGTACGGTGCACAAAGCAGTGCGATGGAGTGCGCAAGATAGCGCGATAGAACGCATGCAAAATGCAGGTAATTGTCGCAGCGCAAAATAGCGCGATAAAATGCATGCGAAATGCAAGCAATGTGCACAAAACAGTGCGATAAGGTGCGCAAGATAGCGTATTTGAAATGTAATGCACAAAACAGTGCGATGCGCAAAATAGTGCGATTGAAATGCATGCAAAATGCAAGTACGATGCACAAAACAGTGCGATCAGGTGCGCAAGATAGCGCGATAGAGCGCATGCAAAATGCAAGTAATTGTCACAGCGCAAAGTAGCTCGATGTACAAAATAGCGCGATAAAATGCATGCAAAATGCAAGTAATGTGCAAAAAATAGTGCGATGTGGTGTGCAAAAGAGCGCGATAAAATGCATGCAAAATGCAAGTAATGGCCACAACGCAAAATAGCGTGATGCGCAGAATAGCGCGATAAAATGCAAGGAAAATGCAAGTAGTGTGCACAAAACAGTGCGATAAGGTGCGCAAGAGCACGGTTGAAATGTAATGCACAAAACAGTGCGATGCGCAAAATAGCACGATTGAAATTCATGCAAAATGCAAGTACGGTGCACAAAACAGTGCGATGAGGTGCAAAATATAGCACGATAGAACGCACGCAAAATGCAAGTAATTTTCACAGCACAAAATAGCGTGATGCGCAAAATAGCGTGATAAAATGCAAGTAATGTGCACGAAACAGTGCGATAAGGTGCGCAAGATAGCGCGATTGAAATGTAATGCACAAAACAGTGCGATGAGCAAAATAGCGCGATTGAAATGCAAGCAAAATGCAAGTACGGTGCACAAAACAGTGCGATGAGGTGCGCAAGATAGCGCGATTCAAATGTAATGCACAAAATAGTGCGATGCGCAAAATACCGCGATTGAAATGCATGCAAAATGCAAGTACGGTGCACAAAATAGTGCGATGAGGTGCGCAAGAAAGCACGATAGAGCGCATGCAAAATGCAAGTAAGTGTGACAGCGCAAAATAGCGCGATAAAATGCATGCAAAATGCAAGTAATGTGCACAAAACAGTGCGATAAGGTGCGCAAGATAGCGCGATTGAAATGTAATGCACAAAACAGTGCGATGCGCTAAATAGTGCGATTGAAATCCATGCAAAATGCAAGTACGGCACATGAAACAGTGCGATGGGGTGCGCAAGATAGCGCGATAGAACGCATGCAAAATGCAAGTAATTGTCACAGCGCAAAATAGCGCGATGCGCAAAATAGTGCGATAAAATGCATGCAAAATGCAAGTAATGTGCACAAAATAATGCGATGAGGTGCGCATGATAGCCCGATAAAACGCATGCAAAATGCAAGTAATGGTCACAACGCAAAATAGCGCGATGCGTAGAATAGCGCGATAAAATGCAAGCAAAATGCCAGTAGTGTGCACAAAACAGTGCGATAAGTTACGCAAGATGGCGCGGTTGAAATGTATTGCACAAAACAGTGCGATGCGCAAAATAGCGCGATTGAAATGCATGCAAAACGCAAGTACGGTGCACAAAACAGTGCGATGAGGTGCAAAATATAGCGCGATAGAACGCACGCAAAATGCAAGTAATCGTCACAGCGCAAAATAGCGCGATAAAATGCATGCAAAATGCATGTAATGTGCCCAAAACAGTGCGATAAGGTGCGCAAGATAGCGCGATTCAAATGTAATGCACAAAACAGTGCGATGAGCAAAATAGCGCAATTGAAATGCAAGCAAAATGCAAGTACGGTGCACAAAACAGTGCGATGTGGTGCGCAAGATAGCGCGATTGAAATGTAATGCACAAAACAGTGCGATGCGCAAAATAGCGCGATTGAAATGCATGCAAAATGCAATACGGTGCACAAAACAGTGCGATGAGGTGCGCAAGATAGCGCAATAGAGCGCATGCAAAATGCAAGTAATTGTGACAGCGCAAAATAGCGCGATGCGCAAAATAGCGCGACAAAATGTATGCAAAATGCAAGTATTGTGCACAAAACAGTGCGATAAGGTGCGCAAGATAGCGCGATTGAAATGTAGTGCACAAAACAGAGCGATGCGCTAAATAGCGCCATTGAAATGCATGCAAAAAGTATGTACGACACACAAAACAGTGCGATGAGGTGCGCAAGATAGCGCGATAGAACGCATGCAAAATGCAAGTAATTGTCACAGCGCAAAATAGCGCGATGCGCAAAAATAGCACGATAAAATGCAAGCAAAATGCAAGTAGTGTGCACAAAACAGTGCGATAAGGTGCGCAAGATAGCGCGGTTGAAATGTAATGCACAAAACAGTGCGATGCGCAAAATAGCGCGATTGAAATGCATGCAAAATGCAAGTACGGTGCACAAAGCAGTGCGATGGGGTGCGCAAGATAGCAGGATAGAATGCACGCAAAATGCAGGTAATTGTCACAGCGCAAAATAGCGCAATGCGCAAAATAACGCGATAAAATGCATGCGAAATGCAAGCAATGTGCACAAAACAGTGCGATAAGGTGCGCAAGATAGCGTATTTGAAATGTAATGCACAAAACAGTGCCATGCGCAAAATAGTGCGATTGAAATGCATGCAAAATGCAAGTACGGTGCACAAAACAGTGCGATCAGGTGCGCAAGATAGCGCGATAGAGCGCATGGAAAATGCAAGTAATTGTCACAGCGCAAAGTAGCGCGATGTACAAAATAGCGCGATAAAATGCATGCAAAATGCAAGTAATGTGCAAAAAATAGTGTGATGTGGTGTGCAAAAGAGCGCGATAAATTGCATGCAAAATGCAAGTAGTGGTCACAGCGCAAAATAGCGTGATGCGCAGAATAGCGCGATAAAATGCAAGCACAATGCAAGTAGTGTGCACAAAACTGTGCGATAAGCTGCGCAAGATGGCGCGGTTGAAATGTAATGCACAAAACAGTGCGATGCGCAAAATAGCGCGATTGAAATGCATGCAAAATGCAAGTACGGTGTAAGAACCCACATTTGTCATCTTAATCATGTTCATGAGCATTTGTATGATTATGACTCGTTAAGCTTGCATGTGTGTGTTGTGGCTTGTTTTGCTTTAGGAAGTAAGACCCATGCCATGTTTAGAAGCCTTGTGATTTGTCTAAGTGTTGTGTGCTTGCCTGAGTTATGTTAGCCGACGTTATGCCTAGATCATTCCAAGCCGAGGTCATTATCAGTCTAGAAGTATCTTGGAACCCCTTGTTGACCTCCGTTCTTGCCTTGAACACATTAGCCGAGATGTTACCCTGCACCCCAGTGAACTCGTCCTGGAGCGGTATGACCTAGGCCGAGGTGTGGCGCATCTAGGCCAAGATGTGGCACAGCTTAGTCAAGTGTTGTCCCTCCTAGCCGAGGTCATTGTCATCTTAGTTGCCGAAGTCTTTTGTTAGCCGATGTCACTCCTTGCCGGAGTGCCACTCCGTGTAGCTTGTTAAGTATGCCTCGTTGTTAGCCGGCGTCAAAGCCTGTCAGAGAGCCCATACCGCTTTGCTTGTTTAACACCCTTCCACCATGCTTTGTCTGGCCTGTCAGCCACCTTTTCAGAATGAACCCAACCAATCGCCGCCACATGTCTCAGCAGAGGGTTAACCCCAGAACCGGGTATAGAAAACTATCATTTGGTGTCATAACCTTGTCTTGTAGAGAGAGAAGCTCTAGGAGGAAGAAAGAGTTTTAGAGTGAGGAAGTTGATCTTCAAGCTTGATTTCTAGGGATCCAACCGTTAGATCCGCGTTCTAAGGTTAGATTCTTGATCTACTCGTGATGTTCTTTATGTTCATGTATTTGCATTGCATGATCGGACATGATTTGTGAGCCATGCATCGTCTTGAAATCCGGTTTTAGAAAGAGAAAATGGCATTCATGAGTTCTTCAGGAAAAGTTATGTTTTGATCCGAAAGCTCTTTGACTAGACTCATGTTTTGTGTTTGTTCTTGCACGATTTCCAACTATGGGTACCCAGGTCCGTGTTTTCAAACTTGTAACATGAAAATCCCAGATTTGTGATGACAGATTGGTATCATCGAACATTCATATTTTCCATGTTTTCATACTCATATTCTTCATAATCATCAGCAGAGGGAGAACCCAGAGTTTCCCGACCTCTTTTCCTTGCATGTAGCCCTCGGAAACACACCTCGGCTTAGACCTGGTTGGTGCCCAGTAGGTTTTCCAAAAATCATTTGCATGCATGTTAGACTTGTTTTGAGAAATATGTTCAAGTACGCTTTGCAATGTGATTGTAGGACTGGACCTTGCTTGACTCCGACGTTTGAAGAATTATGTGAGTGGTATTTTTAATAAAGCTATGTTACACTTGCTTTCATAAATCTCGTCTTGCCTTGTTTTGAAAAGTACCTGATCTAGCATGAATGACTATCCCTATTTTGTATATCAAATGCTATCTTGTTTTGATGACTTGTCTTGACAGTCCTTAGTGCTAGAGGACTCTAAACTTTCGCAGCACAGCTTGTCTTGACAGTCCTTAGTGCTAGAGGACTCTAAACTTTTGCAGCACAGCTTGTCTTGACAGTCCTTAGTGCTAGAGGACTCTAAACTTTTGCAGCACTCTTGTCTTGAAAGTCCTCAGTTGCAGGGGACTATAATGTAACTGCACTCTTGCCTTGGGAACGTCATCACCCTCTCGTATTAAGTAGATGTAATAACATCCAAGGAACTTGAAAGGCCGGCAATGAACTTGATTTCCCTCTTGATTGTAGAGTATGCTATGTATTGTTTTGAAAGAAATCTTGGATATCAATCATGCAAACCTTTATTTCTAATATCATTCACTGAGTATCCAAGCTCACCCTCTCTATATATATATGTAGGTGATGAACAAGAAGGCATTGAGGCCTAGGCGTGATGCCGATGTGTTTTGGGCGCATTGCCGACATGTTTTGGATTTGTGTTCTTGCATCGTCTTGAAGATTATGCTTCTCGGCTTATGTTTTCTCTTGTTTGTTTTGGCATATGTCGGCTTGAGAAGCCTTTTGGTCAGGATGTATTTTGTATCTCATTTTGTTGTACCTAAAATTGTAAGACTTGTAAAGATGCTTGATGTATGACATTCCATTGAACTTATGCACGGCTCTCATGGACAACTCAGTTTATATGTATATTTTGCTTCCGCTCTTGTAAGCCCCATATTTCATACTCTGATTGTGTGTGATTTTTGTAAGACGGCCTTCGGTAACCTCGGGTTACTGGCCATCACGGCACCAAACTACTAGGGGCGGTTTGGGGGCGTGACAGAATGGTATCAGAGCACAAGATCCTTGTAATACGTTAATCACACACCTTGAGTCCTAGAGAGCCTAGGATTTCCCTTAGAGGAATGTTAAGATTGCATCATATTGCTTGCTACTTGACTATGTGTGCATCGTTTTAGCCTAGACGCTCGTTACTTGCATATGTGTTATTTGTTTAGTTGTTTTAAAGTCTCATCTTGCATTCCCCCTAGCATCATGAGGAGAGGTAGACCTCCGGTTGGCCGAGATCGATCAGAAGACAGGCTGGAGAGATTGGAAAGGTTAGTCGAAGGCTTGGTTCGTGAGCAGAGACAACCTAGGCCGCAGGATACTGGTACCGCTTCTACACATGCCGAACAGACGAATGGCCGATACGCAGCTCCACCCCCTCCAGTGCCACAAGTGCCTCCACAGCAAGCTTTGTATGGGAACGACACGATAACTCTAATCAGAGAGTTCAAGAAGATGAAACCGCCGAGATTTCAGGGAGGTATAGAACCAATGAAAGCCGAGGCATGGGTTTTAGAAATGGAGAAGTTGTTTGAAGTTTTTCCCAGTACAGACGCCCAGAAGGTATCTCTAGCAGCATTCACCTTAGACGACGATGCTCGTAGGTGGTGGATGATGGTTCGAGAAAGCAATCCGGGTTTGACGTGGGCAAAATTTTTGGAGTTATTCTACAACAAGCATTTCCCCCTCAGCGTCCGGGACCGAAAGACCACGGAGTTTCAGAATCTGATCCAAGGGAACAAGACGGTCGCGGAATACGATCGAGCCTTTACTGAACTAGCGAGATATGCGCCTCATATGGTTGACGACGAGTACCGAAAGGCGAGGAAGTTCGAAAGTGGGTTGCGTGGACCGATACAAGATCGGGTCAATATGCTCAATATGCCGACGTACGCCGGAGTACTGGACAAGGCCATCCTGGCTGAAGCCAACTTGAACCGATACCAGAATTCAGGTGAGGGTCAGAGGAAGAGACAGAGTTATGATAATCGCCGAGTTCCATTCAATGCCAAGAAGAAGATGAGTACGGACAGTTCCAGCAACTCCAATCAAGAAGGTAACGTTAAGCCGATGTGCGCGAGTTGTGGGAAGCTACATTTCGGGGTTTGTCGTTGGGCAACAGGAGCTTGTTATGAGTGCGGCGAGATAGGCCATCGCGTGAAGGACTGCCCGAAAGCAAGGACCGATGATGGGAAGAGGAATGGAAGCACCTCGGGCTCTGCACAAAAGAATAACATCGGGGGAATACAGGCGAGGCAGGGCAGAGTTTTCGCATTAGTGCCAGGAGACGCCCAGAATGCTGAAGCAGTGGTGTCAGGTACCATTTCAATTTGTTCTCAAGATGCATACGTATTGATTGATTCGGGATCTACGCATTCATTTGTGTCCACTATATTTGCCGAGAAGTTGGGTAGAGAATTAGAACCCCTTGACTACATATTATCTGTGTCTACTCCATCTGGGAGAAATATGATTGTTACATCCATTTATAGGGCGTGTATTGCTATGATTGAGAATGTAGAATTGTTAGTTGATTTGATGCCATTAAACATGACTCACTTCGATGTTATATTGGGAATGGATTGGTTAGTGGCGAATCATGCATCCATTAATTGTGTTACTAAGAACGTTACATTGAAGACCCCAAGCCAAGCTGAGGTCGTTTTCCAAGGTAAAGGGATAGTACCCCCACCTTACTTAATCTCATCCATGAAGGCCTACAAGTTGATCCAAAAAGGATGTAAGGGTTATTTATGCAGTATACTAAGTGATCTGAATGGAAATGTTGAGTTAGCCGACATACCCGTTGTTGAGGAATTCCCCGACGTCTTTCCGAATGAGTTGCCTGGCCACCTTGTCGATAGAGAAATAGAGTTCACTGTGGACGTCTTGCCAGGAACACAACCTATCTCCAAAACACCCTACAGAATGGCTCCAGCTGAACTTAGAGAACTGAAATCGCAATTACAGGAATTGTTGGATAAGGGATTCGTCAGGCCGAGCACTTCACCGTGGGGAGCACCCGTTCTATTTGTTAAGAAAAAGGACGGCACCCTTCGTCTTTGCATTGACTACAGAGAACTTAATAAGGTGACCATTAAGAACAAATACCCATTGCCAAGAATCGATGATTTGCTTGATCAGCTATGAGGAGCACGAGTCTTTTCCAAGATTGACCTTAGGTCGGGCTACCACCAGTTGAAGGTTAAAGCCGAGGATATCGAGAAGACTGCTTTTCGGACAAGATATGGCCACTACGAATTTTTGGTGATGCCCTTCGGAGTAACCAATGCCCCAGCAGCATTCATGGACTTGATGAACAGAGTCTTTAAGCCGTACCTAGATGAGTTTGTCATTATTTTTATCGACGACATATTGATTTATTCCGGGAGTACGAGCCAGCACGAGGATCATCTGAGACTTGCCCTGCAGACCTTGAGAAATAAGAAGTTGTACGCCAAGTTAAGTAAATGCGAGTTTTGGCTTTCCAGCATTTCATTCCTAGGGCATGTAATTAATGAAGATGGTATATCAGTTGACCCCAGCAAGATTGAAGCTGTTGTAAGTTGGCCGACGCCGACCAACGTGTCCGAGGTCCGTAGTTTCCTGGGTTTGGCAGGTTATTACAGAAAGTTTGTGAAGGATTTCTCGAGGGTTGCAGTGCCACTGACACAACTAACTAAGAAGGGAGTAGCTTATGAATGGACCCATGAAAGAGAATCAGCCTTCCAGGAGCTGAAGACGAGGCTAGTTACAGCACCAGTTCTTGTACTACCATCGGCTAATGAGGAATTCCAGATTTACAGTGATGCTTCACATAAGGGTTTGGGTTGCGTATTAATGCAAGAAGGTAAAGTCATAGCGTACGCGTCTCGTCAGTTGAAGCCCAATGAAGAGAATTATCCTACCCATGATCTGGAGTTAGCTGCCGTGGTTTTTGCCTTGAAGATATGGCGTCATTACTTGTATGGAACATCGTGCCAAGTTTTCACCGACCACAAGAGCCTGAAGTACTTGTTCACCCAGAAGGAGTTAAATATGAGGCAGAGAAGATGGCTCGAGCTGTTGAAGGACTACGACATGCAGATCCAATATCACCCAGGTAAGGCAAACTCCGTAGCCGACGCGTTAAGCAGGAAACTAGTCGGAAGTTTGGCGTGTCTAGCAACGATCTCAGCGGAACCGACCATCGTCGAGGAAGTGAAGACCAGACAGATGGAAGATAAGTTCCTAAAAAGGGTAATTGATGAATTCGTCTCCAAGCCGAAGCCAGGTTACACAGTGGAAAATCAGGTGCTTAGGTTCGAAGGAAGATTGTGTGTGGCCGACGTACCAGAGTTAAAAAGGAAGATTTTGCAAGAGGCCCATAGTTCCAAATTTGCCATTCATCCAGGGAGCACCAAGATGTATCGGGACGTAAAGCGGACCTTTTGGTGGCCAAACATGAAAAGAGAGATAGCCGAGTTTGTATCTTAGTGTCTGTGTTGTCAGCGAGTGAAGGCAGAACACCAGAGACCAGCAGGACTTCTTCAACCCTTGTCAATTCCTGAGTGGAAATGGGAGCACATCTCCATGGATTTCGTGGTGGGTTTGCCGAGGACGCAAAGAGGTATGGATTCCATTTGGGTTATAGTTGACAGGTTTACTAAGTCAGCTCACTTTTTGCCTGTCAAGACTACATTCAATGCCGACCGACTTGCCGAATTGTACGTAAACGAGATCGTTAAGCTTCATGGTGTGCCGATGTCCATTGTGTCAGACCGAGACCCGAAGGTCGTTTCTAGATTTTGGCAGAGTCTACAAGGAGCCTTGGGAACAGAATTGAGATTTAGCACAGCCTTTCACCCCCAGACCGACGGGCAGACAGAAAGAATGATTCAGACACTCGAAGACATGCTTAGGTTGTGCGTGTTGGATTTTCAGGGGAGTTGGGAATCACATTTGCCATTAGTAGAGTTCGCGTACAACAACAGTTATCAAGCCAGCATAGGCATGGCGCCGTATGAAGCTCTGTATGGAAGAGAGTGCAGATCGCCGATATGTTGGACTGAAGTAGGAGACAGAGCTCTAATTGGCCCCGAGTTGGTTCAGGTGACAACTGAAAAGATCAAACTCATTCAGCAGAGGATTAAAACCGCACAGAGTCGACAGAAGAGTTATGCCGACCAAAGAAGAAGGGAGTTAGAATTTGAAATTGGGGATCACGTGTTTTTGAAAGTTTCGCCGATGACAGGAGTTTCGAGATTTGGGAAGAAGGGTAAACTTGCGCCCCGATATATTGGGCCATTTGAAATTCTTGAGAGGATCAACGCCGTTGCTTACAGACTTGCTTTGCCACCAGATTTGAGTCGAGTCCACAGTGTGTTCCATGTTTCGATGTTGAGGAAATATATCCGAGACCCACTGCATGTAATAGATTATTCCGGAATTGTGGTTAATGAAGACTTGGGCTACGAAGAGAAGCCGATGAGAATTATCGACAGACAAGTGCGACAGTTGAGAAACAAGTCAATATCAATGGTGAAAATCGAATGGGAGAAGCATTATGGCGGGGAGGCCACATGGGAAAAGGAAGAGGAGATGAAAATCCGTTACCCGGAGTTATTCATAGGTCAAGGTAACTTAAGTTTGGGGACCAAACTTCCTTAAGGAGGGTAGACTGTAAGAACCCACATTTGTCATCTTAATCATGTTCATGAGCATTTGTATGATTATGACTCGTTAAGCTTGCATGTGTGTGTTGTGGCTTGTTTTGCTTTAGGAAGTAAGACCCATGCCATGTTTAGAAGCCTTGTGATTTGTCTAAGTGTTGTGTGCTTGCCTGAGTTATGTTAGCCGACGTTATGCCTAGATCATTCCAAGCCGAGGTCATTATCAGTCTAGAAGTATCTTGGAACCCCTTGTTGACCTCCGTTCTTGCCTTGAACACATTAGCCGAGATGTTACCCTGCACCCCAGTGAACTCGTCCTGGAGCGGTATGACCTAGGCCGAGGTGTGGCGCATCTAGGCCAAGATGTGGCACAGCTTAGTCAAGTGTTGTCCCTCCTAGCCGAGGTCATTGTCATCTTAGTTGCCGAAGTCTTTTGTTAGCCGATGTCACTCCTTGCCGGAGTGCCACTCCGTGTAGCTTGTTAAGTATGCCTCGTTGTTAGCCGGCGTCAAAGCCTGTCAGAGAGCCCATACCGCTTTGCTTGTTTAACACCCTTCCACCATGCTTTGTCTGGCCTGTCAGCCACCTTTTCAGAATGAACCCAACCAATCGCCGCCACATGTCTCAGCAGAGGGTTAACCCCAGAACCGGGTATAGAAAACTATCATTTGGTGTCATAACCTTGTCTTGTAGAGAGAGAAGCTCTAGGAGGAAGAAAGAGTTTTAGAGTGAGGAAGTTGATCTTCAAGCTTGATTTCTAGGGATCCAACCGTTAGATCCGCGTTCTAAGGTTAGATTCTTGATCTACTCGTGATGTTCTTTATGTTCATGTATTTGCATTGCATGATCGGACATGATTTGTGAGCCATGCATCGTCTTGAAATCCGGTTTTAGAAAGAGAAAATGGCATTCATGAGTTCTTCAGGAAAAGTTATGTTTTGATCCGAAAGCTCTTTGACTAGACTCATGTTTTGTGTTTGTTCTTGCACGATTTCCAACTATGGGTACCCAGGTCCGTGTTTTCAAACTTGTAACATGAAAATCCCAGATTTGTGATGACAGATTGGTATCATCGAACATTCATATTTTCCATGTTTTCATACTCATATTCTTCATAATCATCAGCAGAGGGAGAACCCAGAGTTTCCCGACCTCTTTTCCTTGCATGTAGCCCTCGGAAACACACCTCGGCTTAGACCTGGTTGGTGCCCAGTAGGTTTTCCAAAAATCATTTGCATGCATGTTAGACTTGTTTTGAGAAATATGTTCAAGTACGCTTTGCAATGTGATTGTAGGACTGGACCTTGCTTGACTCCGACGTTTGAAGAATTATGTGAGTGGTATTTTTAATAAAGCTATGTTACACTTGCTTTCATAAATCTCGTCTTGCCTTGTTTTGAAAAGTACCTGATCTAGCATGAATGACTATCCCTATTTTGTATATCAAATGCTATCTTGTTTTGATGACTTGTCTTGACAGTCCTTAGTGCTAGAGGACTCTAAACTTTCGCAGCACAGCTTGTCTTGACAGTCCTTAGTGCTAGAGGACTCTAAACTTTTGCAGCACAGCTTGTCTTGACAGTCCTTAGTGCTAGAGGACTCTAAACTTTTGCAGCACTCTTGTCTTGAAAGTCCTCAGTTGCAGGGGACTATAATGTAACTGCACTCTTGCCTTGGGAACGTCATCACCCTCTCGTATTAAGTAGATGTAATAACATCCAAGGAACTTGAAAGGCCGGCAATGAACTTGATTTCCCTCTTGATTGTAGAGTATGCTATGTATTGTTTTGAAAGAAATCTTGGATATCAATCATGCAAACCTTTATTTCTAATATCATTCACTGAGTATCCAAGCTCACCCTCTCTATATATATATGTAGGTGATGAACAAGAAGGCATTGAGGCCTAGGCGTGATGCCGATGTGTTTTGGGCGCATTGCCGACATGTTTTGGATTTGTGTTCTTGCATCGTCTTGAAGATTATGCTTCTCGGCTTATGTTTTCTCTTGTTTGTTTTGGCATATGTCGGCTTGAGAAGCCTTTTGGTCAGGATGTATTTTGTATCTCATTTTGTTGTACCTAAAATTGTAAGACTTGTAAAGATGCTTGATGTATGACATTCCATTGAACTTATGCACGGCTCTCATGGACAACTCAGTTTATATGTATATTTTGCTTCCGCTCTTGTAAGCCCCATATTTCATACTCTGATTGTGTGTGATTTTTGTAAGACGGCCTTCGGTAACCTCGGGTTACTGGCCATCACGGCACCAAACTACTAGGGGCGGTTTGGGGGCGTGACATACGGTGCACAAAACAGTGCGATGAGGTGCAAAATATAGCGCGATAGAACGCACGCAAAATGCAAGTAATTGTCACAGCGCAAAATAGCGCGATGCGCAAAATAGCGCGATAAAATGCAACTAATGTGCAGAAAACAGTGTGATAAGGTGCGCAAGATAGCGCGATTGAAATGTAATGCACAAAACAGTGCGATGAGTAAAATAGCGCGATTGAAATGCAAGCAAAATGCAAGTACGGAGCACAAAACAGTGCGATGAGGTGCGCAAGATAGCGCGATTGAAATGTAATGCACAAAACAGTGCGATGCGCAAAATACCGAGATTGAAATGCTTGCAAAATGCAAGTACGGTGCACAAAATAGTGCGATGAGGTGCGCAAGAAAGCACGATAGAGCGCATGCAAAATGCAAGTAATTGGGACAGCGCAAAATAGCGCGATAAAATGCACACAAAATGCAAGTAATGTGCACAAAACAGTGCGATAAGGTGCGCAAGATAGCGCGATTGAAATGTAATGCACAAAACAGTGCGATGCGCTAAATAGCGCGATTGAAATGCTTGCAAAATGCAAGTACGGCACACAAAACAGTGCAATGAGGTGCGCGAGATAGCGCGATAGAATGCATGCAAAATGCAAGTAATTGTCACAGCGCAAAATAGCGCAATGCGCAAAATAGCGCGATAAAATGCATGCAAAATGCAAGTAATGTGCACAAAATAGTGCGATGTGGTGCGCATGATAGCGCGATAAAATGCATGCAAAATGCAAGTAATGGTCACAGCGCAAAATAGCGCGATGCGTAGAATAGCGCGATAAAATGCAAGGAAAATGCCAGTAGTGTGCACAAAACAGTGCGATAAGGTGCGCAAGATGGCGCGGTTGAAATGCAATGCACAAAACAGTGGGATGCGCAAAATAGCGCGATTGAAATGCATGCAAAATGCAAGTACGGGGCACAAAACAGTGCGATGAGGTGCAAAATATAGCGCGATAGAACGCACGCAAAATGCAAGTAATTGTCACAGCGCAAAATAGCGCGATAAAATGCATGTAAAATGCAAGTAATGTGCACAAAACAGTCCGATAAGGTGCGCAAGATAGCGCGATTGAAATGTAATGCACAAAACAGTGCGATGAGCAAAATAGCGCGATTGAAATGCAAGCAAAATGCAAGTACGGTGCACAAAACAGTGCGATGTGGTGCGCAAGATAGCGCCATTGAAATGTAATGCGCAAAACAGTGCGATGCGCAAAATAGCGCGATGCAAATGCATGCAAAATGCAATACGGTGCACAAAATAGGGCGATGAGGTGCGCAAGATAGCGCGATACAGCGCATGCAAAATGCAAGTAATTGTGACAGCGCAAAATAGCGCGATGCGCAAAATAGCGCGATAAAATGCATGCAAAATGCAAGTAATGTGCACAAAACAGTGCGGTAAGGTGTGCATGATAGCGCGATTGAAATGTAATGCACAAAACAGTGCGATGCGCTAAATAGCGCGATTGAAATGCATGCAAAATGCAAGTACGGCACACAAAACAGTGCGATGAGTTGCGCAAGATAGCGCGATAGAACGCATGCAAAATGCAAGTAATTGTCACAGCGCAAAATAGCGCGATGCGCAAAAATGGCACGATAAAATGTAAGCAAAATGCAAGTAGTGTGCACAAAACAGTGCGATAAGGTGTGCAAGATAGCGCGGTTGAAATGTAATGCACAAAACAGTGCGATGCGCAAAATAGCGCGATTGAAATGCATGCAAAATGCAAGTACGGTGTACAAAGCTGTGCAATGGGGTGCGCAAGATAGCGCGATAGAACGCATGCAAAATGCAGGTAATTGTCACAGCGCAAAATAACGCGATGCGCAAAATAACGCAATAAAACGCATGCGAAATGCAACCAATGTGCACAAAACAGTGCGATAAGGTGCCCAAGATAGCGTAATTGAAATGTAATGCACAAAACAGTGCGATGCGCAAAATAGAGCGATTGAAATGCATGCAAAATGCAAGTACGGTGCACAAAACAGTGCGATCAGGTGCGCAAGATAGCGCGATAGAGCGCATGCAAAATGCAAGTAATTGTCACAGCGCAAAGTAGCGCGATGCACAAAATAGCGCGATAAAATGCATACAAGATGCAAGTAATGTGCAAAAAATAGTGCAATGTGGTGTGGAAAAGAGCGCGATAAAATGCATGCAAAATGCAAGTAATGGTCATAGCGCAAAATAGCGTGATGCGCAGAATAGCGCGATAAAATGCAAGCACAATGCAAGTAGTGTGCACAAAACTATGCGATAAGGTGCGCAAGAGCACGGTTGAAATGTAATGCACAAAATCGTGCGATGCGCAAAATAGCGCGATTGAAATTCATGAAAAATGCAAGTACGGTGCACAAAACAGTGCGATGAGGTGCAAAATGTAGCGCGAGAGAACGCACGCAAAATGCAAGTAATTGTCACAGCGCAAAATAGCGCGATGCGCAAAATAGCGCGATAAAATGCAACTAATGTGCAGAAAACAGTGTGATAAGGTGCGTAAGATAGCGCGATTGAAATGTAATGCACAAAACAGTGCGATGAGTAAAATAGCGCGATTGAAATGCAAGCAAAATGCAAGTACGGAGCACAAAACAGTGCGATGAGGTGCGCAAGATAGCGCGATTGAAATGTAATGCACAAAACAGTGCGATGCGCAAAATACCGCGATTGAAATGCTTGCAAAATGCAAGTACGGTGCACAAAATAGTGCAATGAGGTGCGCAAGAAAGCACGATAGAGCGCATGCAAAATGCAAGTAATTGGGACAGCGCAAAATAGCGCGATAAAATGCACACAAAATGCAAGTAATGTGCACAAAACAGTGCGATAAGGTGCGCAAGATAGCGCGATTGAAATGTAATGCACAAAACAGTGCGATGCGCTAAATAGCGCGATTGAAATGCTTGCAAAATGCAAGTACGGCACACAAAACAGTGCAATGAGGTGCGCGAGATAGCGCGATAGAATGCATGCAAAATGCAAGTAATTGTCACAGCGCAAAATAGCGCGATAAAATGCATGCAAAATGCAAGTAATGTGCACAAAATAGTGCGATGAGGTGCGCATGATAGCGCGATAAAATGCATGCAAAATGCAAGTAATGGTCACAGCGCAAAATAGCGCGATGCGTAGAATAGCGCGATAAAATGCAAGGAAAATGCCAGTAGTGTGCACAAAACAGTGCGATAAGGTGCGCAAGATGGCGCGGTTGAAATGCAATGCACAAAACAGTGGGATGCGCAAAATAGCGCGATTGAAATGCATGCAAAATGCAAGTACAGTGAAGAAAACAGTGCGATGAGGTGCAAAATATAGCGCGATAGAACGGACGCAAAATGCAAGTAATTGTCACAGCGCAAAATAGCGCGATAAAATGCATGCAAAATGCAAGTAATGTGCACAAAATAGTGCGATGAGGTTCGCAAGATAGCGCGATAAAATGCATGCAAAATGCAAGTAATGGTCACAGCGCAAAATAGCGCGATGCGTAGAATAGCGCGATAAAATGCTAGCAAAATGCCAGTAGTGTGCACAAAACAGTGCGATAAGGTGCACAAGATGGCGCGGTTGAAATGCAATGCACAAAACAGTGGGATGTGCAAAATAGCGCGATTGAAATGCATGCAAAATGCAAGTACGGTGCACAAAACAGTGCGATGAGGTGCAAAATATAGCGCGATAGAACGCACGCAAAATGCAAGTAATTGTCACAGCGCAAAATAGCGCGATAAATGCATGCAAAATGCAAATAACGTGCACAAAACAGTGCGATAAGGTGCGCAAAATAACGCGATTGAAATGTAATGCACAAAGTAGTGCGATGAGCAAAATAGCGCGATTGAAATGCAAGCAAAATGCAAGTACGGGGCACAAAACAGTGCGATGTGGTGCGCAAGATAGCGCGATTGAAATGTAATGCACAAAACAGTGCGATGCGCAAAATAGCGCGATGGAAATGCATGCAAAATGCAACACGGTGCACAAAACAGGGTGATGAGGTGCGCAAGATAGCGCGATAGAGCGCATGCAAAATGCAAGTAATTGTGACAGCGCAAAATAGCGCGATGCGCAAAATAGCGCGATAAAATGCATGCAAAATGCAAGTAATGTGCACAAAACAGTGCGATAAGGTCTGCATGAAAGCACGATTGAAATGTAATGCACGAAACAGTGCGATGCGCTATATAGCGCGATTGAAATGCATGCAAAATGCAAGTACGGCACACAAAACAGTGCGATGAGGTGCGCAAGATAGCGCGATAGAATGGATGCAAAATGCAAGTAATTGTCACAGCGTAAAATAGCGCGATACGCAAAATAGCGCGATAAAATGCATCCAAAATGCATGCAATGTGCACAAAATAGTGCGATGAGATGGGCAAGATAGCCCGATAAAATGCTTGCAAAATGCCAGTAATGGTCACAGCGCTAAATAGCACGAAAAAATGCAAGCAAAATGCAAGTAGTGTGCACAAAAGAATGCGATAAGATGCGCAAGATAGCGCGATTGAAATGTAATGCACAAAACAGTGCGATGCGCTAAATAGCGTGATTGAAATGCATGCAAAATGCAAGTACGGCACACAAAACAGTGCGATGAGGTACGCAAGATAGCGCAATACAAGGCATGCAAAATGCAAGTAATTGTCACAGCGCCAAATAGCGCGATGCGCAAAATAGCGCGATAAAATGGATGCAAAATGCAAGTAATGTGCACAAAATAGGGCGATGAGGTGCGCAAGATAGCGCGAAAAAATGCATGCAAAATGCAAGTAATGGTCACAACGCAAAATAGCGTGATGCGTAGAATAGCGCGATAAAATGCAAGCAAAATGCATGTAGTGTGCACAAAACAGTGCGACAAGGTGCGCAAGATGGCGCGGTTGAAATGTAATGCACAAAATAGTGCGATGCGCAAAGTAGCGCGATTGAAATGCATGCAAAATGCAAGTACGGTGCACAAAATAGTGCGATGAGGTGCAAAATATAGCGCGATAGAACGCACGCAAAATGCAAGTAATTGTCACAGCGCAAAATAGCGCGATAAAATGCATGCAAAATGCAAGTAATGTGCACAAAACAGGGCGATAAGGTGCGCAAGATAGCGCGATTGAAATGTAATACACAAAACAGTGCGATGAGCAAAATAGCGCGATTGAAATGCAAGCAAAATGCAAGTACGGTGCACAAAACAGTGCGATGTGGTGCGCAAGATAGCGCGATTGAAATGTAATGCACAAAACAGTGCGAGGCGCAAAATAACGCGATGGAAATGCATGCAAAATGCAATACGGTGCACAAAGCAGGGCGATGAGGTGCGCAAGATAGCGCGATAGAGCGCATGCAAAATGCAAGTAATTGTGACAGCGCAAAATAGCCCGATGCGCAAAATAGCGCGACAAAATACATGCAAAATGCAAGTAATGTGCACAAAACAGTGCGATAAGGTGTGCATGATAGCGCGATTGAAATGTAATGCACAAAACAGTGCGATGCGCTATATAGAGCGATTGAAATGCATGCAAAATGCAAGTACGGCACACAAAACAGTGCGATGAGGTGCGCAAGATAGCGCGATAGAACGCATGCAAAATGCAAGTAATTGTCACAGCGCAAAGCTGCGCGATGCACAAAATAGCGCGATAAAATGCATGCAAAATGCAAGTAATGTGCAAAAAATAGTGCGATGTGGTGGGCAAAAGAGCGCGATAAAATGCATGCAAAATGCAAGTAATGGTCACAGCGTAAAATAGCGTGATGCGCAGAATAGCGCGATAAAATACTAGCAAAATGCAAGTAGTGTGCACATAACAGTGCGATAAGGTGCGCAGGAGCACGGTTGAAATGTAATGCACAAAACAGTGCAATGCGCAAAATAGCGCGATTGAAATGCATGCAAAATGCAAGTACGGTGCACAAAACAGTTCGATGAGGTGCAAAATATAGCGCGATAGAACGCACGCAAAATGCAAGTAATTGTCACAGCGCAAAATAGCGCGATGCACAAAATACCGCGATAAAATGCATGCAAAATGCAAGTAATGTGCACAAAATAGTGCGATGAGGTGCGCAAGATAGCGCGAAAAAATGCATGCAAAATGCAAGTAATGGTCACAACGCAAAATAGCGCGATGCGTAGAATAGCGCGATAAAATGCAAGCAAAATGCATGTAGTGTGCACAAAACAGTGCGACAAGGTGCGCAAGATGGCGCGGTTGAAATGTAATGCACAAAATAGTGCGATGCGCAAAGTAGCGCGATTGAAATGCATGCAAAATGCAAGTACGGTGCACAAAATAGTGCGATGAGGTGCAAAATATAGCGCGATAGAACGCACGCAAAATGCAAGTAATTGTCACAGCGCAAAATAGCGCGATAAAATGCATGCAAAATGCAAGTAATGTGCACAAAACAGGGCGATAAGGTGCGCAAGATAGCGCGATTGAAATGTAATACACAAAACAGTGCGATGAGCAAAATAGCGCGATTGAAATGCAAGCAAAATGCAAGTACGGTGCACAAAACAGTGCGATGTGGTGCGCAAGATAGCGCGATTGAAATGTAATGCACAAAACAGTGCGAGGCGCAAAATAACGCGATGGAAATGCATGCAAAATGCAATACGGTGCACAAAGCAGGGCGATGAGGTGCGCAAGATAGCGCGATAGAGCGCATGCAAAATGCAAGTAATTGTGACAGCGCAAAATAGCCCGATGCGCAAAATAGCGCGACAAAATACATGCAAAATGCAAGTAATGTGCACAAAACAGTGCGATAAGGTGTGCATGATAGCGCGATTGAAATGTAATGCACAAAACAGTGCGATGCGCTATATAGAGCGATTGAAATGCATGCAAAATGCAAGTACGGCACACAAAACAGTGCGATGAGGTGCGCAAGATAGCGCGATAGAACGCATGCAAAATGCAAGTAATTGTCACAGCGCAAAGCTGCGCGATGCACAAAATAGCGCGATAAAATGCATGCAAAATGCAAGTAATGTGCAAAAAATAGTGCGATGTGGTGGGCAAAAGAGCGCGATAAAATGCATGCAAAATGCAAGTAATGGTCACAGCGTAAAATAGCGTGATGCGCAGAATAGCGCGATAAAATACTAGCAAAATGCAAGTAGTGTGCACAAAACAGTGCGATAAGGTGCGCAGGAGCACGGTTGAAATGTAATGCACAAAACAGTGCAATGCGCAAAATAGCGCGATTGAAATGCATGCAAAATGCAAGTACGGTGCACAAAACAGTTCGATGAGGTGCAAAATATAGCGCGATAGAACGCACGCAAAATGCAAGTAATTGTCACAGCGCAAAATAGCGCGATGCACAAAATACCGCGATAAAATGCATGCAAAATGCAAGTAATGTGCACAAAATAGTGCGATGAGGTGCGCAAGATAGCGCGATAAAATGCATGCAAAATGCAAGTAATGGTCACAGCGCAAAATAGCGCGATGCGTAGAATAGCGCAATAAAATGCAAGGAAAATGCCAGTAGTGTGCACAAAACAGTGCGATAAGGTGCGCAAGATGGCGCGGTTGAAATGCAATGCACAAAACAGTGCGATGCGCAAAATAGCGCGATTGAAATGCATGCAAAATGCAAGTACGGTGCACAAAACAGTGCGATGAGGTGCAAAATATAGCGCGATAGAACGCACGCAAAATGCAAGTAATTGTCACAGTGCAAAATAGCGCGATAAAATGCATGTAAAATGCAAGTAATGTGCACAAAACAGTCCGATAAGGTGCGCAAGATAGCGCGATTGAAATGTAATGCACAAAACAGTGCGATGAGCAAAATAGCGCGATTGAAATGCAAGCAAAATGCAAGTACGGTGCACAAAACAGTGCGATGTGGTGCGCAAGATAGCGCGATTGAAATGTAATGCACAAAACAGTGCGATGCGCAAAATAGCGTTATTGAAATGCATGCAAAATGCAATACGGTGCACAAAACACTGCGATGAGGTGCGCAAGATAGCGCGATAGAGCGCATGCAAAATACAAGTAATTGTGACAGCGCAAAATAGCGCGATGCGCAAAATAGCGCGATAAAATGCATGCAAAATGCCAGTAATGTGCACAAAACAGTGCGATAAGGTGCGCAAGATAGCGCGATTGAAATGTAATGCACAAAACAGTGCGATGCGCTAAATAGCGCGATCGAAATGCATGCAAAAAGCAAGTACGGCACACAAAACAGTGCGATGAGGTGCGCAAGATAGCGCGATAGAACGCATGCAAAATGCAAGTAATTGTCACAGCGCAAAATAGCGCGATGCGCAAAAATAGCACGATAAAATGCAAGCAAAATGCAAGTAGTGTGCACAAAACAGTGCGATAAGGTGCGCAAGATAGCGCGGTTGAAATGCAATGCACAAAACAGTGCGATGCGCAAAATAGGGCGATTGAAATGCATGCAAAATGCTAGTACGGTGCACAAAGCAGTGCGATGGGGTGCGCAAGATAGCGCGATAGAACGCATGCAAAATGCAGGTAATTGTCACTGCGCAAAATAGCGCGATGCGCAAAACGACGTGATAAAATGCATGCGAAATGCAAGCAATGTGCACAAAACAGTGCGATAAGGTGCGGAAGATAGCGTAATTGAAATGTAATGCACAAAACAGTGCGATGCGCAAAATAGAGCGATTGAAATGCATGCAAAATGCACGTACGGTGCACAAAACAGTTCGATGAGGTGCAAAATATAGCGCGATAGAATGCACGCAAAATGCAAGTAATTGTCACAGCGCAAAATAGCGCGATGCACAAAATACCGCGATAAAGTGCATGCAAAATGCAAGTAATGTGCGCAAAATAGTGGGATGAGGTGCGCAAGATAGCGCGATAAAATGCATGCAAAATGCAAGTAATGGCCACAGCGCAAAATAGCGCGATGCGTAGAATAGCGCAATAAAATGCAAGGAAAATGCCAGTAGTGTGCACAAAACAGTGCGATAAGGTGCGCAAGATGGCGCGGTTGAAATGCAATGCACAAAATAGTGGGATGCACAAAATAGCGCGATTGAAATGCATGCGAAATGCAAGTACGGTGCACAAAACAGTGCGATGAGGTGCAAAATATAGCGCGATAGAATGCACGCAAAATGCAAGTAATTGTCACAACGCAAAATAGCGCGATAAAATGCATGCAAAATGTAAATAATGTGCACAAAACAGTGCGATAAGGTGCGCAAGATAACGCGATTGAAATGTAATGCACAAAGCAGTGCGATGAGCAAAATAGCGCGATTGAAATGCAAGCAAAATGCAAGTACGGTGCACAAAATAGTGCGATGTGGTGCGCAAGATAGCGCGGTTGAAATGTAATGCACAAAACAGTGCGATGCGCAAAATAGCGCGATTGAAATGCATGCAAAATGCAAGTACGGTGCACAAAGCCGTGCGATGGGGTGCGCAAGATAGCGCGATAGAACGCATGCAAAATACAGGTAATTGTCACAGTGCAAAATAGCGCGATGCGCAAAATAACGCGATAAAATGCATGCAAAATGCAAGCAATGTGCACAAAACAATGCGATAAGGTGCGCAAGATAGCGTAATTGAAATGTAATGCACAAAACAGTGCGATGCGCAAAATAGCGCGATTGAAATGCATGCAAAATGCAAGTACGGTGCACAAAACAGTGCGATCTGGTGCGCAAGATAGCGTGATAGAGCGCATGCAAAATGCAAGTAATTGTCACAGCGCAAAGTAGCGCGATGCACAAAATAGCGCTATAAAATGCATGCAAAATGCAAGTAATGTGCAAAAAATAGTGGGATGTGGTGTGCAAAAGAGCGCGATAAAATGCATGCAAAATGCAAGTAATGGTCACGGCGCAAAATAGCGTGATGCGCAGAATAGCGCGATAAAATGCAAGCAAAATGCAGGTAGTGTGCACAAAACAGAGCGATAAGGTGCGCAAGAGCACGGTTGAAATGTAATGAAAAAAACAGTGTGATGCGCAAAATAGCGCGATTGAAATGCATGCAAAATGCAAGTACGGTGCACAAAACAGTGCGATGAGGTGCAAAATATAGCGCGATAGAACGCACGCAAAATGCAAGTAATTGTCACAGCGCAAAATATCGCGATGCACCAAATACCGCGATAAAATGCATGCAAAATGCAAGTAATGTGCACAAAATAGTGCGATGAGGTGCACAAGATAGCGTGATAAAATGCATGCAAAATGCAAGTAATGGTCACAGCGCAAAATAGCGCGATGCGTAGAATAGCGCGATAAAATGCAAGGAAAATGCAAGTAGTGTGCACAAAACAGAGCGATAAGGTGCGCAAGATGGCGCGGTTGAAATGTAATGCACAAAACAGTGCGATGCGCAAAATAGCGCGATTGAAATGCATGCAAAATGCAAGTACGGTGCACAAAACAGTGCGATGAGGTGCAAAATATAGCGCGATAGAACGCACGCAAAATGCAAGTAATTGTCACAGCGCAAAATAGCGCGATAAAATGCATGCAAAATGCAAGTAATGTGCACAAAACAGTGCGATACGGTGCGCAAGATAGCGCGATTGAAATGTAATGCACAAAACAGTGCGATGAGCAAAATACCGCGATTGAAATGCAAGCAAAATGCAAGTACGGTGCACAAAACAGTGCGATGTGGTCCGCAAGATAGTGCGATTGAAATGTAATGCACAAAACAGTGCGATGCGCAAAATAGCGCGATTGAAATGCATGCAAAATGCAATACGGTGCACAAAACAGTGCGATGAGGTGCGCAAGATAGCGCGATAGAGCGCATGCAAATGCAAGTAATTGTGACTGCGCAAAATAGCGCGATGCGCAAAATAGCGCGATAAAATGCATGTAAAATGCAAGTAATGTGCACAAAACAGTGCGATACGGTGCGCAAGATAGCGCGATTGAAATGTAATGCACAAAACAGTGCGATGAGCAAAATAGCGCGATTGAAATGCAAGCAAAATGCAAGTACGATGCACAAAACAGTGCGATGTGGTGCGCAAGATAGTGCGATTGAAATGTAATGCACAAAACAGTGCGATACGCAAAATAGCGCGATTGAAATGCATGCAAAATGCAATACGGTGCACAAAATAGTGCGATGAGGTGCGCAAGATAGCGCGATAGAGCGCATGCAAATGCAAGTAATTGTGACTGCGCAAAATAACGCGATGCGCAAAATAGCGCGATAAAATGCACGCAAAATGCAAGTAATGTGCACAAAACAGTGCGATAAGGTGCGCAAGATAGTGCGATTGAAATGTAATGCACAAAACAGTGCGATGCGCTAAATAGCGCGATTGAAATGTTTGCAAATTGCAAGTACGGCACACAAAACAGTGCGATGAGGTGCGCGAGATAGCGCGACAGAATGCATGCAAAATGCAAGTAATTGTCACAGCGCAAAATAGCGCGATAAAATGCATGCAAAATTCAAGTAATGTGCACAAAATAGTGCGATGAGGTTCGCAAGATAGCGCGATAAAATGCATGCAAAATGCAAGGAATGGTCACAGCGCAAAATAGCGCGATGCGTAGAATAGCGCGATAAAATGCAAGCAAAATGCCAGTAGTGTGCACAAAACAGTATGATAAGGTGCACAAGATGGCGCGGTTGAAATGCAATGCACAAAACAGTGGGATGTGCAGAATAGCGCGATTGAAATGCATGCAAAATGCAAGTACGGTGCACAAAACAGTGCGATGAGGTGCAAAATATAGCGCGATAGAACGCACGCAAAATGCAAGTAATTGCCACAGCGCAAAATAGCGCGATAAATGCATGCAAAATGCAAATAACGTGCACAAAACAGTGCGATAAGGTGCGCAAGATAACGCGATTGAAATGTAATGCACAAAGCAATGCGATGAGCAAAATAGCGCGATTGAAATGCAAGCAAAATGCAAGTACGGGGCACAAAACAGTGCGATGTGGTGCGCAAGATAGCGCGATTGAAATGTAATGCACAAAACAGTGCGATGCGCAAAATAGCGCGATGGAAATGCATGCAAAATGCAATACGGTGCACAAAACAGGGCGATGAGGTGCGCAAGATAGCGCGATAGAGTGCATGCAAAATGCAAGTAATTGTGACAGCGCAAAATAGCGCGATGCGCAAAATAGCGCTATAAAATGCATGCAAAATGCAAGTAATGTGCACAAAACAGTGCGATAAGGTGCGCATGATAGCGCGATTCAAATGTAATGCACAAAACAGTGCGATGCGCTAAATAGCGCGATTGAAATGCATGCAAAATGCAAGTGCGACACACAAAACAGTGCGATGAGGTGCGCAAGATAGCGCGATAGAATGCATGCAAAATGCAAGTAATTGCCACAGCGCAAAATAGCGCGATGCGCAAAATAGCGCGATAAAATGCATGCAAAATGCAAGTAACGTGCACAATATAGTGCGATGAGATGCGCAAGATAGCGCGATAAAATGCATGCAAAATGCAAGTAATGGTCACAGTGCAAAATAGCGCGATGCGCAAAATAGCACGAAAATATGCAAGCAAAATGCAAGTAGTGTGCAAAAAATAGTGCGATAAGGTGCGCAAGATAGCGCGATTGAAATGTAATGCACAAAACAGTGCGATGTGCTAAATAGCGCGATTGAAATGCATGCAAAATGCAAGTACGGCGCACAAAACAGTGCGATGAGGTGCGCAAGATAGCGCGATAGAATGCATGCAAAATGCAAGTAATTGTCACAGCGCAAAATAGCGCGATGCGCAAAATAGCGCGATAAAATGCATGCAAAATGCAAGTAATGTGCACAAAATAGTGCGATGAGATGCGCAAGATAGCGCGATAAAATGCTTGCAAAATGCAAGAAATGGTCACAGCGCAAAATAGCGCGATGCGTAGAATAGTACGAAAAAATGCAAGCAAAATGCAAGTAGTGTGCACAAAATAGTGCGATAAGGTGCGCAAGATAGCGCGATCGAAATGTAATGCACAAAACAGTGCGATGCGCTAAATAGCGCGATTGAAATGCATGCAAAATGCAAGTACGGCACACAAAACAGTGCGATGAGGTGCGCAAGATGGCGCGATAGAACGCATGCAAAATCCAAGTAATTGCCACAGCGCAAAATAGCGCGATAAAATGGATGCAAAATGCAAGTAATGTGCACAAAATAAGGCGACGAGGTGCGCAAGATAGCGCGATAAAATGCATGCAAAATGCAAGTAATGGTCACAGCGCAAAATAGCGCGATGCGTAGAATAGCGCGATAAAATGCAAGCAAAATGCAAGTAGTGTGCACAAAACAGTGCGATAAGGTGCGCAAGATGGCGCGGTTGAAATGTAATGCACAAAACAGTGCGATGCACAAAATAGCGCGATTGAAATGCATGCAAAATGCAAGTACGATGCACAAAACAGTGCGATGAGGTGCAAAATATAGCACGATAGAACGCACGCAAAATGCAAGTAATTGTCACAGCGCAAAATAGCGCGATAAAATGCATGCAAAATGCAAGTAATGTGCACAAAACAGTGCGATAAGGTGCGCAAGATAGCGCGATTGAAATGTAATGCACAAAACAGTGCGATGAGCAAAATAGCGCGATTGAAATGCAAGCAAAATGCAAGTACGGTGCACAAAACAGTGCGATGTGGTGCGCAAGATAGCGCGATTGAAATGTAATGCACAAAACAGTGCGATGCGCAAAAGTGCGCGATTGAAATGCATGCAAAATGCAATACGGTGCACAAAACAGTGCGATGAGGTGCGCACGATAGCGCGATAGAGCGCATGCAAAATGCAAGTAATTGTGACAGCGCAAAATAGCGCGATAAAATGCATGCAAACTGCAAGTAATGTGCACAAAACAGTGCGATGCACTAAATAGCGCGATTGAAATGCATGCAAAATGCAAGTACGGCACACAAAACAGTGCGATGAGGTGCGCAAGATAGCGCGATAGAATGCATGCAAAATGCAAGTAATTGTCACAGCGCAAAATAGCGCGATAAAATGCATGCAAAATGCAAGTAATGTGCACAAAATAGTGCGATGAGGTGCGCAAGATAGCCCGATAAAATGCATGCAAAATGCAAGTAATGGTCACAGTGCAAAATAGGGCGATGCGCAGAATAGCACGATAAAATGCAAGCAAAATGCAAGTAGTGTGCACAAAACAGTGCGATATGGTGCGCAAGATAGCGCGATTGAAATGTAATGCACAAAACAGTGAGATGCGCTAAATAGCGCGATTGAAATGCATGCAAAATGCAAGTACGGCACTCAAAACAGTGCGATGAGGTGCGCAAGATAGCGCGATAGAACGCCTGCAAAATGCAAGTAATTGTCACAGCGCAAAATAGCGCGATTCACAAAATAGCGCGAAAAAATGCATACAAAATGCATGTAATGTGCACAAAATAGTGCGATGAGGTGTGCAAGATAGCGCGATAAAATGCATGCAAAATGCAAGTAATGGTCACAGCGCAAAATAGCGCGATGCGTAGAATAACGCGATAAAATGCAAGCAAAATGCAAGTAGTGTGCACAAAACAGGGCGATAAAGTGCGCAAGATGGCGCGGTTGAAATGTAATGCACAAAACAGTGCGATGCGCAAAATAGCGCGATTGAAATGAATGCAAAATGCAAGTACGGTGCACAAAACAGTGCGATGAGGTGCAATATATAGCGCGATAGAACGCACGTAAAATGCAAGTAATTGTCACAACGCAAAATAGCGCGATAAAATGCATGCAAAATGCAAGTAATGTGCACAAAAGAGTGCGAAAAGGTGCGCAAGATAGCGCGATTGAAATGTAATGCACAAAACAGTGCGATGAGCAAAATAGCGTGATTGAAATGCAAGAAAAATGCAAGTACGGTGCACAAAACAGTGCGATGTGGGGCGCAAGATAGCGCGATTGAAATGTAATGCAGAAAACAGTGCGATGCGCAAAGTAGCGCGAATGAAATGCATGCAAAATGGAATACGGTGCACAAAACAGTGCGACGAGGTGCGCAAGATAGCACGATAGAGCGCATGCAAAATGCAAGTAATTGTGACAGCGCCAAATAGCGCGACGCGCAAAATAGAGCGATAAAATGCATGCAAAATGCAAGTAATGTGCACAAAACAGTGCGATAAGGTGCGCATGATAGCGCGATTGAAATGTAATGCACAAAACCGTGCGATGCGCTAAATAGCGCGATTGAAATGCATGCAAAATGCAAGTACGGCACACAAAACAGTGCGATGAGGTGCGCAAGATAGCGCGATAGAACGCATGCAAAATCCAAGTAATTGTCACCACGCAAAATAGCGTGATGCGCAAAATAGCGCGATAAAATGGATACAAAATGCAAGTAATGTGCACAAAACAGGGCGATGAGGTGCCCAAGATAGCGCGATAAAATGCATGCAAAATGCAAGTAATGGTCACAGCGCAAAATAGCGCGATGCGTAGAGTAGCGCGATAAAATGCAAGCAAATTGCAAGTAGTGTGCACAAAACAGTGCGATAAGGTGCGCAAGACGGCGCGGTTGAAATGTAATGCAAAAAACAGTGCGATGTGCAAAATAGCGCGATTGAAATGCATGCAAAATGCAAGCACGGTGCACAAAACAGTGCGATGAGGTGCAAAATATAGCGCGATAGAACGCACGTAAAATGCAAGTAATTGTCACAGCGCAAAGCAGGGCGATAAAATGCATTCAAAATGCAAGTAATGTGCACAAAACAGTGCGATAAGGTGCGCAAGATAGCGCGATTGAAATGTAATGCACAAAATAGTGCGATGAGCAAAATAGCGCGATTGAAATGCAAGCAAAATGCAAGTACGGTGCCCAAAACAGTGCGATAAGGTGCGCAAGATAGCGCTATTGAAATGTAATGCACAAAACAGTGCGATGCGCTAAATAGCGCGATTGAAATGCTTGCAAAATGCAAGTACGGCACACAAAACAGTGCGATGAGGTGCGCGAGATAGCGCGATAGAATGCATGCAAAATGCAAGTAATTGTCACAGCGCAAAATAGCGCGATGCGCAAAATAGCGCGATAAAATGCATGTAAAATGCAAGTAATGTGCACAAAATAGTGCGAAGAAGTGCTCAAGATAGCGCGATAAAATGCATGCAAAATGCAAGTAATGGTCACAGTGCAAAATAGCGCGATGCGTAGAATAGCGCGATAAAATGCAAGCAAAATGCCAGTAGTGTGCACAAAACAGTGCGATAAGGTGCGCAAGATGGCGCGGTTGAAATGCAATGCGCAAAACAGTGGGATGCGCAAAACAGCGCGATTGAAATGCATGCAAAATGCAAGTACGGTGCACAAAACAGTGCGATGAGGTGCAAAATATAGTGCGATAGAACGCACACAAAATGCAAGTAATTGTCACAGCGCAAAATAGCGCAATAAAATGCATGCAAAATGCAAATAATGTGCACAAAACTGTGCGATAAGGTGCGCAAGATAACGCGATTGAAATGTAATGCACAAAACAGTGCGATGAGTAAAATAGCGCGATTGAAATGCAAGCAAAATGCAAGTACGGTGCACAAAACAGTGCGATGTGGTGCGCAAGATAGCGCGATTGAAATGTAATGCACAAAACAGTGCGAGGCGCAAAATAGCGCGATGGAAATGCATGCAAAATGCAATACGGTGCACAAAATAGGGCGATGAGGTGCGCAAGATAGCGCGATAGAGCGCATGCAAAATGCAAGTAATTGTGACAGCGCAAAATAGCGCGATGCGCAAAATAGCGCGACAAAATGCATGCAAAATGCAAGTAATGTGCACAAAACAGTGCGATAAGGTCTGCATGATAGCGCGATTGAAATGTAATGCACAAAACAGTGCGATGCGCTAAATAGCGCGATTGAAATGCATGCAAAATGCAAGTACGGCACACAAAACAGTGCGATGAGGTGCGCAAGATAGCGCGATAGAACGCATGCAAAATGCAAGTAATTGTCACAGCGCAAAATAGCGCGATGCGCAAAAATGGCACTATAAAATGCAAGCAAAATGCAAGTAGTGTGCACAAAATAGTGCGATAATGTGCGCAAGATAGCGCGGTTGAAATGTAATGCACAAAACAGTGCGATGCGCAAAATAGCGCGATTGAAATGCATGCAAAATGCAAGTACGGTGCACAAAGCCGTGCGATGGGGTGCGCAAGATAGCGCGATAGAACGCATGCAAAATACAGGTAATTGTCACAGCGCAAAATAGCGCGATGCGCAAAATAACGCGATAAAATGCATGCAAAATGCAAGCAATGTGCACAAAACAGTGCGATAAGGTGCGCAAGATAGCGTAATTGAAATGTAATGCACAAAACAGTGCGATGCGCAAAATAGAGCGATTGAAATGCATGCAAAATGCAAGTACGGTGCACAAAACAGTGCGATCTGGTGCGCAAGATAGCGTGATAGAGCGCATGCAAAATGCAAGTAATTGTCACAGCGCAAAGTAGCGCGATGCACAAAATAGCGCGATAAAATGCATGCAAAATGCATGTAATGTGCAAAAAATAGTGGGATGTGGTGTGCAAAAGAGCGCGATAAAATGCATGCAAAATGCAAGTAATGGTCACAGCGCAAAATAGCGTGATGCGCAGAATAGCGCGATAAAATGCAAGCAAAATGCAAGTAGTGTGCACAAAGCAGTGCGATAAGGTGCGCAAGAGCACGGTTGAAATGTAATGCACAAAACAGTGTGATGCGCAAAATAGCGCGATTGAAATGCATGCAAAATGCAAGTACGGTACACAAAACAGTGCGATGAGGTGCAAAATATAGCGCGATAGAACGCACGCAAAATGCAAGTAATTGTCACAGCGCAAAATAGCGCGATGCACAAAATACCGCGATAAATTGCATGCAAAATGCAAGTAATGTGCACAAAATAGTGCGATGAGGTGCGCAAGATAGCGCGATAAAATGCATGCAAAATGCAAGTAATGGTCACAGCGCAAAATAGCGTGATGCGCAGAATAGCGCGATAAAATGCAAGCAAAATGCAAGTAGTGTGCACAAAACAGTGCGATAAGGTGCGCAAGAGCACAGTTGAAATGTAATGCACAAAACAGTTTGATGCGCAAAATTGCGCGATTGAAATGCATGCAAAATGCAAGTACGGTGCACAAAACAGTGCGATGAGGTGCAAAATATAGCGCGATAGAACGCACGCAAAATGCAAGTAATTGTCACAGCGCAAAATAGCGCGATAAAATGCATGCAAAATGCAAGTAATGTGTACAAAACAGTGCGATACGGTGCGCAAGATAGCGCGATTGAAATGTAATGCACAAAACAGTGCGATGAGCAAAATAGCGCGATTGAAATGCAAGCAAAATGCAAGTACGGTGCACAAAACAGTGCGATGTGGTGCGCAAGACAGTGCGATTGAAATGTAATGCAGAAAACAGTGCGATGCGCAAAATAGCGCGATTGAAATGCATGCAAAATGCAATACAGTGCACAAAACAGTGCGATGAGGTGCGCAAGATAGCGCGGTAGAACGCATCCAAATGCAAGTAATTGTGACTACGCAAAATAGCGTGATGCGCAAAATAGCGCGATAAAATGCATGCAAAATGCAAGTAATGTGCACAAAATAGTGCGATACGGTGCGCAAGATAGTGCGATTGAAATGTAATGCACAAAATAGTGCGATGCGCTAAATAGCGCGATTGAAATGCTTGCAAAATGCAAGTACGGCAGACAAAACAGTGCGATGAGGTGCGCGAGATAGCGCGATAGAATCATGCAAAATGCAAGTAATTGTCACAGCGCAAAATAGCGCGATAAAATGCATGCAAAATGCAAGTAATGTGCACAAAATAGTGCGATGAGGTTCGCAAGATAGCGCGATAAAATGCATGCAAAATGCAAGTAATGGTCACAGCGCAAAATAGCGCGATGCGTAGAATAGCGCGATAAAATGCAAGCAAAATGCCAGTAGTGTGCACAAAACAGTGCGATAAGGTGCACAAGATGGCGCCGTTGAAATGCAATGCACAAAACAGTGGGATGTGCAAAATAGCGCGATTGAAATGCATGCAAAATGCAAGTACGGTGCACAAAACAGTGCGATGAGGTGGAAAATATAGCGCGATAGAACGCACGCAAAATGCAAGTAATTGTCACAGCGCAAAATAGCGCGATAAAATGCATGCAAAATGCAAGTAATGTGCACAAAACAGTGCGATACGGTGCGCAAGATAGCGCGATTGAAATGTAATGCACAAAACAGTGCGATGAGCAAAATAGCGCGATTGAAATGCAAGCAAAATGCAAGTACGGTGCACAAAACAGTGCGATGTGGTGCGCAAGACAGTGCGATTGAAATGTAATGCAGAAAACAGTGCGATGCGCAAAATAGCGCGATTGAAATGCATGCAAAATGCAATACAGTGCACAAAACAGTGCGATGAGGTGCGCAAGATAGCGCGGTAGAACGCATCCAAATGCAAGTAATTGTGACTGCGCAAAATAGCGTGATGCGCAAAATAGCGCGATAAAATGCATGCAAAATGCAAGTAATGTACACAAAACAGTGCGATACGGTGCGCAAGATAGCTCGATTGAAATGTAATGCACAAAACAGTGCGATGAGCAAAATAGCGCGATTAAAATGCAAGCAAAATGCAAGTACGATGCACAAAATAGTGCGATGTGGTGCGCAAGATAGTGCGATTGAAATGTAATGCACAAAACAGTGCGATGCGCAAAATAGCGCGATTGAAATGCATGCAAAATGCAATACGGTGCACAAAACAGTGCGATGAGGTGCGCAAGATAGCGCGATAGAGCGCATGCAAATGCAAGTAATTGTGACTGCGCAAAATAGCGCGATGCGCAAAATAGCGCGATAAAATGCACGCAAAATGTAAGTAATGTGCACAAAACAGTGCAATAAGGTGCGCAAGATAGTGCGATTGAAATGTAATGCACAAAATAGTGCGATGCGCTAAATAGCGCGATTGAAATGCTTGCAAAATGCAAGTACGGCAGACAAAACAGTGCGATGAGGTGCGCGAGATAGCGCGATAGAATGCATGCAAAGTGCAAGTAATTGTCACAGCGCAAAATAGCGCGATAAAATGCATGCAAAATGCAAGTAATGTGCACAAAATAGTGCGATGAGGTTCGCAAGATAGCGCGATAAAATGCATGCAAAATGCAAGTAATGGTCACAGCGCAAAATAGCGCGATGCGTAGAATAGCGCGATAAAATGCAAGCAAAATGCCAGTAGTGTGCACAAAACAGTGCGATAAGGTGCACAAGATGGCGCGGTTGAAATGCAATGCACAAAACAGTGGGATGTGCAAAATAGCGCGATTGAAATGCATGCAAAATGCAAGTACGGTGCACAAAACAGTGCGATGAGGTGGAAAATATAGCGCGATAGAACGCACGCAAAATGCAAGTAATTGTCACAGCGCAAAATAGCGCGATAAAATGCATGCAAAATGCAAATAACGTGCACAAAACAGTGCGATAAGGTGCGCAAGATAACGCGATTGAAATGTAATGCACAAAGCAGTGCGATGAGCAAAATAGCGCGATTGAAATGCAAGCAAAATGCAAGTACGGTGCACAAAACAGTGCGATGTGGTGCGCAAGATAGCGCGATTGAAATGTAATGCACAAAACAGTGCGATGCGCAAAATAGCGCGATGGAAATGCATGCAAAATGCAATACGGTGCACAAAACAGGGCGATGAGGTGCGCAAGATAGCGCGATAGAGCGCATGCAAAATGCAAGTAATTGTGACAGCGCAAAATAGCGCGATGCGCAAAATAGCGCGATAAAATGCATGCAAAATGCAAGTAATGTGCACAAAACAGTGCGATAAGGTGTGCAACATAGCGCGATTGAAATGTAATGCACAAAACAGTGCGATGCGCTAAATAGCGTGATTGAAATGTATGCAAAATGCAAGTACGGCACACAAAACAATGCGATGAGGTGCGCAAGATAGCGCGACAGTATGTACACAAAATGCAAGTAATGGTCACAGCGCAAAATAGCGCGATGTGCAAAACAGCGCGATAAAATGCTTGGAAAATGCAAGTAACGTGCACAAAATAGTGCGATGAGGTGCGCAAGATAGCGCGATTGAAATGAAATGCACAAAATAGTGCGATGCGCAAAATAGCGCGATTGAAATGGATAAAAAGTGCTAGTAGGGTGCACAAAATAGTGCGATGAGGTGCGCAAGATAGCGCGATAGAACGCATGCAAAATGCAAGTAATGGTCACAGCGCAAAATAGCGCGATGCGCAAAATAGCGCGACAAAATGCATGCAAAATGCAAGTAATGTGCACAAAATAGTGCGATGAGGTGAGCAAGATAGCGCGATAAAATTCACGCAAAATGCAAGTAATGGTCACAGCGCAAAATAGCACGATGCGCAGAATAGCACGATAAAATGCAAGCAAAATGGAAGTATTGTGTACAAAACAGGGCGATAAGGTACGCAAGATAGCGTGATTGAAATGTAATGCACAAAACAGTGCGATGCGCAAAATAGCGCGATTGAAATGCATGGAAAATGCAAATAGGGTGCACAAAACAGCACGATGCGTAAAATAGCGCGATTGAAATGCGTGCAAAATGCAAGTAGGGTGCAGGAAACAGTGCGATGAGGTGCGCAAGATAGCGCGATTGAAATGTAATGCACAAAACAGTGCGATGCGCAAAATATCGCGATTGAAATGCAAGCAAAATGCAAATTGGGTGCACAAAACAATGCGATGAGGTGCGCAAGATAGCGCGATAGAATGTACGCAAAATGCAAGTAATGGTCACAGCGCAAAATAGCGCGATGTGCAAAAAAGCGCGATAAAATGCTTGCAAAATGCAAGTAACGTGCACAAAATAGTGCGATGAGGTGCGCAAGATAGCGCGATTGAAATGTAATGCACAAAATAGTGCGATGCGCAAAATAGCGCGATTGAAATGGATAAAAAGTGCTAGTAGAGTGCACAAAATAGTGCGATGAGGTGCGCAAAATAGCGCGATAGAATGCATGCAAAATGCAAGTAATGGTCACAGCGCAAAACAGCGCGATAAAATGCATGCAAAATGCAAGTAATGTGCACAAAATAGTGCGATGCGGTGCGCAAGATAGCGCGATAAAATGCATGCAAAATGCAAGTAATGGTCACAACGCAAAATAACGTGATGCGCAGAATAGTACGGTAAAATACAAGCAAAATGCAAGTAGTGTGCACAAAACAGTGCGATAAGGTGCGCAAGATAGCGCGGTTGAAATGTAATGCACAAAACAGTGCGATGCGCAGAATAGCGCGATTGAAATGCATGCAAAATGCAAGTACGGTGCACAAAGCAGTGCGATGGGGTGCGCAAGATAGTGCGATAGAACGCACGCAAAATGCAGGTAATTGTCACAGCGCAAAATAGCGTGATGGGCAAAATAGCACGATAAAATGCATGCGAAATGCAAGCAATGTGCACAAAACAGTGCAACAAGGTGCGTAAGATAGCGCAATTGAAATGTAATGCACAAAACAGTGCGACGCGCAAAATAGTGCGATTGAAATGCATGCAAAATGCAAGTACGGTGCACAAAACAGTGCGATCAGGTGCGCAAGATAGCGCGATAGAGCGCATGCAAAAAGCAAGTAATTGTCACAGCGCAAAATAGCGCAACGTGCAAAATAGTGCGATAAAATGCATGCAAAATGCAAGAAATGTGCACAAAATAGTGCGATGTGGTGTGCAAGATAGCGCGATAAAATGCATGCAAAATGCAAGTAATGGTCACAGCGCAAAATAGCGCGATGCGCAAAATAGCGCGATAAAATGCAAGCAAAATGCAAGTAGTGTGCACAAAACAGTGCGATAAGGTGCGCAAGATAGCGCGGTTGAAATGTAATGCACAAAACAGTGCGATGCGCAATAGCGCGATTGAAATGCATACAAAATGCAAGTACGGTGCACAAAACAGTGCGATGAGGGGCAAAATATTGCGCGATAGAATGCACGCAGAATGCGAGTAATTGTCACAGCGCAAAATAGCGCGATGCGCAAAATAGCGCGATAAAATGCATGTAAAATGCAAGTAATGTGCACAAAACAGTGCGATAACGGGCGGACGATAGCGCGATTGAAATGTAATGCACAAAATAGTGCGATGAGCAAAATAGCGCGATTGAAATGCAAGCAAAATGCAAGTACGGTGCACAAAACAGTGCAATGAGGTGCGCAAAATAGCGCGATTGAAATGTAATGCACAAAACAGTGCGATGTGCAAAATAGCGCGATCGAAATGCATGCAAAATGCAAGTACAGTGCACAAAACAGTGCGATGAGGTGCGCAAGATAGCGCGATAGAGCGCATGCAAAATGCAAGTAATTGTGACAGCGCAAAATCGCGCGATGCGCAAAATAGCGCGATGAAATGCATGCAAAATGCAAGTAATGTGCACAAAACAGTGCGATAAGGTGCGCAAGATAGCGCGATAGAAATGTAATGCACAAAACAGTGCGATGCGCTAAATAGCTCAATTGAAATGCATGCAAAATGCAAGTACGGCCCAAAAAACATTGCGATGAGGTTCGCAAGATAGCGCGATAGAACGCATACAAAATGCAAGTAATTGTCACAGCGCAAAATAGCGCGATGCGCAAAATAGCGCGATAAATTGCATGCAAAATACAAGTAATGTGCACAAAATAGTGCGATGAGGTGCGCAAGATAGCGCGATAAAATGCATGCAAAATGCAAGTAATGGTCACAGCGCAAAATAGCGCGATGCGCAGAATAGCGCGATAAAATGCAAGCAAAATGCAAGTAGTTTGCACAAAACAGTGCGATAAGGTGCGCAAGATAGCGCCGTTGAAATGTAATGCACAAAACAGTGCGATGAGGTGCAAAATATAGCGCGATATAACGCACGGAAAATGCAAGTAATGTTCACAAAACAGTGCGGTAAGGTGCGTAAGATAGCGCGATAGAGCTCATGCAAAATGTAAGTAATTGTGACAGCGCAAAATAGCGCGATGCGCAAAATAGCGCGATGCGCAAAATTGCGCGATAAAATGCATGCAAAATGCAAGTAATGTGCACAAATAAGTGCGATAAGCTGCGCAAGATAGCGCGATTGAAATGTAATGCACAACACAGTGCGATGCGCAAAATAGCGCGATTAAAATGCATGCAAAATGCAAGTACAGCGCACAAAACAGTGCGATGAGGTGCAAAATATAGCGCGATAGAACGCACGCAAAATGCAAGTCATTGTCACAGCACAAAATAGCGCGATGCGCAAAATAACGCGATAAAATGCATGCAAAATGCAAGTAATGTGCACAACACAGTGCGATAAGGTGCGCAAGATAGCGCGATTGAAATGTAATGCACAAAACAATGCGATGAGCAAAATAGCGCGATTGAAATGCAAGCAAAATGCAAGTACGGTGCACAAAACAGTGCGACGAGGTGCGCAAGATAGCGCGATTGAAATGTAATGCAGAAAACAGTGCGATGCACAAAATAGCGCGATTGAAATGCATGCAAAATGCAAGTACGGTGCACAAAACAGTGCGATGAGGTGCGCAAGATAGCGCGATAGAGCGCATGCAAAATGAAAGTAATTGTGACAGCGCAAAATAGCGCGATAAAATGCATGCAAAATGCAAGTAATGTGCACAAAACAGTGCGATGAGGTGCGCAAGATAGCGCGCTTGAAATGTAATGCACAAAACAGTGCGACGTGCTAAATAGCGCGATTGAAATGCATGCAAAATGCAAGTACGGCACACAAAACAGTGCGATGAGGTGCACAAGATAGCGCGATAGAACGCATGCAAAATGCAAGTAATTGTCACTGCGCAAAATAGCGCGATGCGCAAAATAGCACGATAAAATGCATGCAAAATGCAAGTAATGTGCACAAAATAGTGCAATGAGGTGCGCAAGATAGCGCGATAAAATGCATGCAAAATGCAAATAGTGTGCACAAAATAGTGCGATAAGGTGTGCAAGGTAGCGCGGTTGAAATGTAATGCACAAAACAGTGCGATGAGCAAAATAGCGCGATTGAAATGCATGCAAAATGCAAGTACGGTGCACACAGTAGTGCGATGGTGTGCGCAAGATAGCGCGATAGAACGCATGCAAAATGCAAGTAATTGTCACAGTGCAAAATAGTACGATGAAATGCATGCAAAATGCAAGTAATGTGCACAAAACAGTGCGATAAGGTGCGCAAGATAGCGCGATTGAAACGTAATGCACAAAACAATGCGATGAGCAAAATAGCGCGATAGAAATGCAAGCAAAATGCAAGTACGGTGCACAAAACAGTGCGACAAAGTGCGCAAGATAGCGCGATTGAAATGTAACGCAGAAAACAGTGCGATGCGCAAAATAGCGCGATTGAAATGCATGCAAAATGCAAGTACGGTGCACAAAACAGTGTGATGAGGTGCGCAAGATAGCGCGATAGAGCGCATGCAAAATGAAAGTAATTGTGACAGTGCAAAATAGCGTGATAAAATGCATGCAAAATGCAAGCAATGTGCACAAAACAGTGCGATGAGGTGCGCAAGATAGCGCGATTGAAATGTAATGCACAAAACAGTGCGACGCGCTAAATAGCGCTATTGAAATGCATGCAAAATGCAAGTACGACACACAAAACAGTGCGATGAGGTGCACAAGATAGCGTGATAGAACGCATGCAAAATGCAAGTAATTGTCACTGCGCAAAATAGCGCGATGCGCAAAATAGCACGATAAAATGCATGCAAAATGCAAGTAATGTGCACAAAATAGTGCGATGAGGTGCGCAAGATAGCGCGATAAAATGCATGCAAAATGCAACTAATGGTCACAGCGCAGAATAGCGCGATGCGCAGAATAGCGCAATGCGCAGAATAGCGCGATAAAATGCAAGCAAAATGCAAATAGTGTGCACAAAATAGTGCGATAAGGTGCCCAAGATAGCGCAGTTGAAATGTAATGCACAAAACAGTGCGATGCGCAAAATAGCGCGATTGAAATGCACGCAAAATGCAAGTACGGTGCACAAAGTAGTGCGATGGTGTGCGCAAGATAACGCGATAGAACGCATGCAAAATGCAAGTAATTGTCACAGCGCAAAATAGCGCGATGCGTAAAATAGCACGATGAAATGCATGCAAAATGCAAGTAATGTGCACAAAATAGTGCGATGAGGTGCGCAAGATAGCGCGATAGAGCGCATGCAAAATGAAAGTAATTGTGACAGCGCAAAATAGCGCGATGCGCAAAATAGCGCGATAAAATGCATGCAAAATGTAAGTAATGTGCACAAAATAGTGCGATAAGGTGCGCAAGATAGCACGATTGAGATGTAATGAACAAAACAGTGCGATGCGCTAAATAGCGCGATTGAAATGCATGCAAAATGCAAGTACGGCACACAAAACATTGCGATGAGGTGCGCAAGATAGCGCGATAGAACGCATGCAAAATGCAAGTAATTATCACAGCGCAAAATAGCGCGATGCGCAAAATAGCGTGATAAATTGCATGCAAAATGCAAGTAATGTGCACAAAATAGTGCGATGAGGTGCGCAAGATAGCGCGATAAAATGCATGCAAAATGCAAGTAATGGTCACAGCGTAAAATAGCGCGATGCGCAGAATAGCGCGATAAAATGCAAGCAAAATGCAAGTAGTTTGCACAAAACAGTGCGATAAGGTGCGCAAGATAGCGCCGTTGAAATATAATGCACAAAACAGTGCGATGAGGTGCAAAATATAGCGCGATATAACGCACGGAAAATGCAAGTAATGTTCACAAAACAGTGCGGTAAGGGGCGTAAGATAGCGCGATAGAGCGCATGCAAAATGTAAGTAATTGTGACAGCGCAAAATAGCGCGATGCGCAAAATTGCGCGATAAAATGCATGCAAAATGCAAGTAATGTGCACAAATAAGTGCGATAAGCTGCGCAAGATAGCGCGATTGAAATGTAATGCACAACACAGTGCGATGCGCAAAATAGCGCGATTAAAATGCATGCAAAATGCAAGTACAGCGCACAAAACAGTGCGATGAGGTGCAAAATATAGCGCGATAGAACGCACGCAAAATGCAAGTAATTTTCACATCACAAAATAGTGCGATGCGCAAAATAGCGCGATAAAATGCATGCAAAATGCAAGTAATGTGCACAAAACAGTGCGATAAGGTGCGCAAGATAGCGCGATTGAAATGTAATGCACAAAACAATGCGATGAGCAAAATAGCGCGATTGAAATGCAAGCAAAATGCAAGTACGGTGCACAAAACAGTGCGACGAGGTGCGCAAGATAGCGCGATTGAAATGTAATGCAGAAAACAGTGCGATGCGCAAAATAGCGCGATTGAAATGCATGCAAAATGCAAGTACGGTGCACAAAACAGTGCGATGAGGTGCGCAAGATAGCGCGATAGAGCGCATGCAAAATGAAAGTAATTGTGACAGCGCAAAATAGCGCGATAAAATGCATGCAAAATGCAAGTAATGTGCACAAAACAGTGCGATGAGGTGCGCAAGATAGCGGGCTTGAAATGTAATGCACAAAACAGTGCGACGCGCTAAATAACGCGATTGAAATGCATGCAAAATGCAAGTACGGCACACAAAACAGTGCGATGAGGTGCACAAGATAGCGCGATAGAACGCATGCAAAATGCAAGTAATTGTCACTGCGCAAAATAGCGCGATGCGCAAAATAGCACGATAAAATGCATGCAAAATGCAAGTAATGTGCACAAAATAGTGCAATGAGGTGCGCAAGATAGCGCGATAAAATGCATGCAAAATGCAAGTAATGTGCACAAAATAGTGCAATGAGGTGCGCAAGATAGCGCGATAAAATGCATGCAAAATGCAAATAGTGTGCACAAAATAGTGCGATAAGGTGTGCAAGGTAGCGCGGTTGAAATGTAATGCACAAAACAGTGCGATGAGCAAAATAGCGCGATTGAAATGCATGCAAAATGCAAGTACGGTGCACACAGTAGTGCGATGGTGTGCGCAAGATAGCGCGATAGAACGCATGCAAAATGCAAGTAATTGTCACAGCGCAAAATAGTACGATGAAATGCATGCAAAATGCAAGTAATGTGCACAAAACAGTGCGATAAGGTGCGCAAGATAGCGCGATTGAAACGTAATGCACAAAACAATGCGATGAGCAAAATAGCGCGATAGAAATGCAAGCAAAATGCAAGTACGGTGCACAAAACAGTGCGACAAGGTGCGCAAGATAGCGCGATTGAAATGTAACGCAGAAAACAGTGCGATGCGCAAAATAGCGCGATTGAAATGCATGCAAAATGCAAGTACGGTGCACAAAACAGTGTGATGAGGTGCGCAAGATAGCGCGATAGAGCGCATGCAAAATGAAAGTAATTGTGACAGCGCAAAATAGCGTGATAAAATGCATGCAAAATGCAAGCAATGTGCACAAAACAGTGCGATGAGGTGCGCAAGATAGCGCGATTGAAATGTAATGCACAAAACAGTGCGACGCGCTAAATAGCGCGATTGAAATGCATGCAAAATTTCAAGGACGGCACACAAAACATTACGATGAGGTGCGCAAGATAGCACGATAGAACGCATGCAAAATGCAAGTAATTGTCACAGCGCAAAATAGCGCGATGCGCAAAATAGCGTGATAAATTGCATGCAAAATGAAAGAAATGTGCACAAAATAGTGCGATGAGGTGCGCAAGATAGCGCGATAAAATGCATGCAAAATGCAAGAAATGGTCACAGCGCAAATTAGCGCGAAGCGCAGAATAGCACGATAAAATGCAAGCAAAATGGAAGTAGTTTGCACAAAACAGTGCGATAAGGTGCGCAAGATAGCGCCGTTGAAATGTAATGCACAAAACAGTGCGATGAGGTGCAAAATATAGCGCGATAGAATGCACGCCAAATGCGAGTAATTGTCACAGCGCAAAATAGTGCGATGTGCAAAATAGCGCGATAAAATGCATGCAAAATGCAAGTAATGTTCACAAAATAGTGCGGTAAGGGGATCAAGATAGCGCGATTGAAATGTAATGCACAACACAGTGCGATGCGCAAAATAGCGCGATTGAAATGCATGCAAAATGCAAGTACAGTGCACAAAACAGTGCGATGAGGTGCAAAATATAGCGCGTTAGAACGCACGCAAAATGCAAGTAATTGTCACAGCACAAAATAGCGCGATAAAATGCATGCAAAATGCAAGTACTGTGCACAAAACAGTGCGATAAGGTGCGCAAGATAGCGCGATTGAAATGTAATGCACAAAACAATGCGATGAGCAAAATAGCGCGATTGAAATGCAAGTAAAATGGAAGTACGGTGCAGAAAACTGTGCGACGAGGTGCGCAAGATAACGCGATTGAAATGTAATGCAGAAAACAGTGCGATGCGCAAAATAGCACGATTGAAATGCATGCAAAATGCAAGTACGGTGCACAAAACAGTACGATGAGGTGCGCAAGATAGCGCGATAGAGCGCATGCAAAATGAAAGTAATTGTGACAGCGCAAAATAGCGCGATAAAATGCATGCAAAATGCAAATAATGTGCACAAAACAGTGCGATGAGGTGCGCAAGATAGCGCGATTGAAATGTAATGCACAAAACAGTGCGACGCGCTAAATAGCGCGATTGAAATGCATGCAAAATGCAAGTACGGCACACAAAACAGTGCGATGAGGTGCACAAGATAGCGCGATAGAACGCATGCAAAATGCAAGTAATTGTCACTGCGCAAAATAGCGCGATGCGCAAAATAGCACGATAAAATGCATGCAAAATGCAAGTAATGTGCACAAAATAGTGCGATGAGGTGCGCAAGATAGCGCGATAAAATGCATGCAAAATGCAACAAATGGTCACAGCGCAAAATAGCGCGATGCGCAGAATAGCGCGATAAAATGCAAGCAAAATGCAAATAGTGTGCACAAAATAGTGCGATAAGGTGCGCAAGATAGCGCGGTTGAAATGTAATGCACAAAACAGTGCGATGCGCAAAATAGCGCGATTGAAATGCATGCAAAATGCAAGTACGATGCACAAAGTAGTGCGATGGTGTGCGCAAGATAGCGCGATAGAACGCATGCAAAATGCAAGTAATTGTCACAGCGCAAAATAGCGCGATGCGCAAAATAGCACGATGAAATGCATGCAAAATGCAAGTAATGTGCACAAAATAGTGCGATGAGGTGCGCAAGATAGCGCGATAGAGCGCATCCAAAATGAAAGTAATTGTGACAGCGCAAAATAGCGCGATAAAATGCATGCAAAATGTAATTAATGTGCACAAAACAGTGCGATAAGGTGCGCAAGATAGCGCGATTGAAATGTAATGCACAAAACAGTGCGATGCGCTAAATAGCGCGATTGAAATGCATGCAAATTTCAAGTACGGCACACAAAACAATGCGATGAGGCGGACAAGATAGCGCGATAGAACACATGCAAAATGCAAGTAATTGTCACAGCGCAAAATAGCGCGATGCGCAAAATGGCACGATAAAATGCATGCCAAATGCAAGTAATGTGCACAAAATAGTGCGATGAGGTGCGCAAGATAGCGCGATAAAATGCATGCAAAATGCAAGTAATGGTCACCGCGCAAAATAGCGGGATGCGTAGAATAGCACGATAAAATGCAAGCAAAATGCAAGTAGTGTGCACAAAACAGTACGATAAGGTGCGCAAGATAGCGCGGTTTAAGTGTAATGCACAAAACAGTGCGATGCGCAAAATAGCGCGATTGAAATGCATGCAAAATGCAAGTACGGTGCACAAAGCAATGCGATGGGGTGCGCAAGATAGTGCGATAGAACGCATGCAAAATGCAGGTAATTGTCACAGCGCAAAATAGCGCGATGCGCAAAATAGCGCGATAAAATGCATGCGAAATGCAAGCAATGTGCACAAAACAGTGCAACCAGGTGCGTAAGATAGCGCAATTGAAATGTAATGCACACAACAGTGCGATGCGCAAAATAGTGCGATCAGGTGCGCAACATAGCGCGATAGAGCGCATGCAAAAAGCAAGTAATTGTCACAGCGCAAAATAGCGCAATGTGCAAAATAGCGCGATAAAATGCATGCAAAATGCAAGTAATGTGCACCAAATAGTGCGATGTAGTGTGCAAGATAGCGCAATAAAATGCATGCAAAATGCAAGTAACGGTCACAGCGCAAAATAGCGCGATGCGCAGAATAGCGCGATAAAATGCAAGCAAAATGCAAGTAGTGTGCACAAAACAGTGCGATAAGGTGCGCAAGATAGCGCGGTTGAAATGTAATGCACAAAACAGTGCGATCTGGTGCGCAAGATAGCACGATAGAGCGCATGCAAAATGCAAGTAATGGTCACAGCGCAAAATAGCGCGATGCGTAGAATAGCGCGATAAAATGCAAGCAAAATGCAAGTAGTGTGCACAAAACAGTGCGATAAGGTGCGCAAGATAGCGCGGTTGAATTGTAATGCACAAAACAGTGCGATGCGAAAAATAGCGCGATTGAAATGCATGCAAAATGCAAGTATGGTGCACAAAACAGTGCGATGAGGTGCAAAATATAGCGCGATAGAATGCACGCAAAATGCGAGTAATTGTCGCAGCGCAAAATAGCACGATGCGCAAAATAGCGCGATAAAATGCATGCAAAATGCAAGTAATGTGCACAAAACAGTGCGATAAGGTGCGCAAGATAGCGCGATTGAAATGTAATGCACAAAACAATGTGATGGGCAAAATAGCGCGATTGAAATGCAAGCAAAATGCAAGTACGGTGCACAAAATAGTGCGATGAGGTGCGCAAAATAGCGCGATTGAAATGTAATGCACAAAACAGTGCGATGCGCAAAATGGCGCGATTGAAATGCATGCAAAATGCAAGTCCGGTGCACAAAACAGTGCGATGAGGTGCGCATGATAGCGCGATTGAGCGCATGCAAAATGAAAGTAATTGTGACAGCGCAAATTAGGGTGATAAAATGCATGCAAAATGCAAGTAATGTGCACAAAACAGTGCGATAAGGTGCGCAAGATAGCGCGATTGAAATGTAATGCACAAAACAGTGCGATGCGCTAAATAGCGCGATTGAAATGCATGCAAAATGCTAGTACGGCACACAAAACAGTGCGATGAGGTGCGCAAGATAGCGCGATAGAACGCATGCAAAATGCAAGTAATTGTCACAGCGCAAAATAGCGCGATGCGCAAAACAGCGCGATAAATTGCATGCAAAATGCAAGTACGGTGCACAAAACAGTGCGACGAGGTGCGAAAGATAGCGCGATTGAAATGTAATGCACAAAACAGTGCGATGCGCAAAATAGCGCGATTGAAATGCATGCAAAATACAAGTACGGTGCACAAAACTGTGCGATGAGGTGCGCAAGATAGCGCGGCAGAGCGCATGCAAAATGAAAGTAATTGTGACAGCGCAAAATAGCGCGATGCACAAAATAGCCTGATAAAATGCATGCAAAATGCAAGTAATGTGCACAAAACAGTGCGATAAGGTGCGCAAGATAGCGCGATTGAAATGTAATGCACAAAATAGTGCGATGCGCTAAATTGCGCGATTGAAATGCATGCAAAATGCAAGTACGACACACAAAACAGTGCGATGAGGTGCACAAGATAGCGCGATAGAGCGCATGCAAAATGAAAGTAATTGTGACAGCGCAAAATACCGTGAAGCGCAAAATAGCGCGATAAAATGCTTGCAAAATGCAAGTATTGTGCACAAAACAGTGCGATAAGGTGCGCAAGATAGCGCGATTGAAATGTAATGCACAAAACAGTGTGATGCGCTAAATAGCGCGATTGAAATGCATGAAAAATGCAAGTACGGCACACAAAACAGTGCGATGAGGTGCGCAAGATAGCGCGATAGAACGCATGCAAAATGCAAGTATTTGTCACAGCGTAAAATAGCGCGATGCGCAAAATAGCGTGATAAATAGCATGCAAAATGCAAGTAATGTGCACAAAACAGTGCGATGAGGTGCACAAGATAGCGCGATAAAATGCATCCAAAATGCAAGTAATATGGTCACAGCGCAAAATAGCGCGATGCGCAGAATAGTGCGATAAAATGCAAGTAAAATGCAAGTAGTGTGCACAAAACAGTGCAATAAGGTGCGCAAGATAGCGCCGTTTAAATGTAATGCACAAAACAGTGCGATGCGCAAAATAGCGCGATTGAAATATATGCAAAATGCCAGTACGGTGCCCAAAACAGTGCGATGAGGTGCAAAATATAGCGCGATAGAACGCACGCAAAATGCGAGTAATTGTCACAGCGAAAAATAGCGCGATGCGCAAAATAGCGCGATAAAATGCATGCAAAATGCAAGTAATGTGTACAAAACAGTGCGGTAAGGGGCGCAAGATAGCGCGATTGAAATGTAATGCACAACACAGTGCGATCCGCAAAATAGAGCGATTGAAATGCATGAAAAATGCAAGTACAGCGCACAAAATAGTGCGATGAGGTGCAAAATGTAGCGCGACAGAACACACGCAAAATGCAAGTAATTGTCACAGTACAAAATAGCGCGATAAAATGCATGCAAAATGCAAGTAATGTGCACAAAACTGTGCGATAAGGTGCGCAAGATAGCGCGATTGAAATGTAATGCACAAAACAGTGCGATGAGGAAAATAGCGCGATTGAAATGCAAGCAAAATGCAAGTACGGTGCACAAAACAGTGCGACGAGGTGCGCAAGATAGCGCGATTGAAATGTAATGCACAAAACAGTGTGATGCGCAAAATAGCGCGATTGAAATGCATGCAAAATGCAAGTACGGTGCACAAAACTGTGCGATGAGGTGCGCAACATAGCGCGGCAGAGCGCATGCAAAATGAAAGTAATTGTGACAGCACAAAATAGCGCGATGCGCAAAATAGCCCGATAAAATGCATGCAAAATGCAAGTAATGTGCACAAAATAGTGCGATAAGGTGCGCAAGATAGCGCGATTGAAATGTAATGCACAAAACAGTGCGATGCGCTAAATAGCGCGATTGAAATGCATGCAAAATGCATGTACGGCACACAAAACAGTGCGATGAGGTGCGCAAGATAGCGCGATAGAGCGCATGCAAAATGAAAGTAATTGTGACAGCGCAAAATATCGCGATGCGCAAAATAGCGCGATAAAATGCATGCAAAATGCAAGTATTGTGCACAAAACAGTGCGATAAGGTGCGCAAGATAGCGCGATTGAAATGTAATGCACAAAACAGTGCGATGCGCTAAATAGCGCGATTGAAATGCATGAAAAATGCAAGTACCACACACAAGATAGTGCGATGAGGTGCGCAAGATAGCGCGATAGAACGCATGCAAAATGCAAGTAATTGTCACAGCGCAAAATAGCGCGATAAATAGCATGCAAAATGCAAGTAATGTGCACAAAACAGTGCGATGAGGTGCACAACATAGCGCGATAAAATGCATCCAAAATGCAAGTAATATGGTCACAGCGCAAAATAGCGCGATGCGCAGAATAGTGCGATAAAATGCAAGCAAAATGCAAGTAGTGTGCACAAAACAGTGCAATAAGGTGCGCAAGATAGCGCCGTTTAAATGTAATGCACAAAACAGTGCGATGCGCAAAATAGCGCGATTGAAATATATGCAAAATGCCAGTACGGTGCACAAAACAGTGCGATGAGGTGCAAAATATAGCGCGATAGAACGCACGCAAAATGCGAGTAATTGTCACAGCGAAAAATAGCGCGATGCGCAAAATAGCGCGATAAAATGCATGCAAAATGCAAGTAATGTGCACAAAACAGTGCGGTAAGGGGCGCAAGATAGCGTGATTGAAATGTAATGCACAACACAGTGCGATCCGCAAAATAGCGCGATTGAAATGCATGAAAAATGCAAGTACAGTGCACAAAATAGTGCGATGAGGTGCAAAATATAGCGCGACAGAACGCACACAAAATGCAAGTAATTGTCACAGTACAAAATAGCGCGATAAAATGCATGCAAAATACAAGTAATGTGCACAAAACTGTGCGATAAGGTGCGCAAGATAGCGCGATTGAAATGTAATGCACAAAACAGTGCGATGAGCAAAATAGCGCGATTGAAATGCAAGCAAAATGCAAGTACGGTGCACAAAACAGTGCGACGAGGTGCGCAAGATAGCGCGATTGAAATGTAATGCACAAAGCAGTGCGATGCGCAAAATAGCGCGATTGAAATGCATGCAAAATGCAAGTACGGTGCACAAAACTGTGCGATGAGGTGCGCAACATAGCGCGGCAAAGCGCATGCAAAATGAAAGTAATTGTGACAGCGCAAAATAGCGCGATGCGCAAAATAGCCCGATAAAATGCATGCAAAATGCAAGTAATGTGCACAAAATAGTGCGATATGGTGCGCAAGATAGCGCGATTGAAATGTAATGCACAAAACAGTGCGATGCGCTAAATAGCGCGATTGAAATGCATGCAAAATGCAAGTACGGCACACAAAACAGTGCGATGAGGTGCGCAAGATAGCGCGATAGAGCGCATGCAAAATGAAAGTAATTGTGACAGCGCAAAATAGCGCGATGCGCAAAATAGCGCGATAAAATGCATGCAAAATGCAAGTATTGTGCACAAAACAGTGCGATAATGTGCGCAAGATAGCGCGATTGAAATGTAATGCACAAAACAGTGCGATGCGCTAAATAGCGCGATTGAAATGCATGAAAAATGCAAGTACGGCACACAAGATAGTGCGATGAGGTGCGCAAGATAGCGCGATAGAACGCATGCAAAATGCAAGTAATTGTCACAGCGCAAAATAGCGCGATAAATAGCATGCAAAATGCAAGTAATGTGCACAAAACAGTGCGATGAGGTGCACAAGATAGCGCGATAAAATGCATCCAAAATGCAAGTAATATGGTCACAGCGCAAAATAGCGCGATGCGCAGAATAGTGCGATAAAATGCAAGCAAAATGCAAGTAGTGTGCATAAAACAGTGCAATAAGGTGCGCAAGATAGCGCCGTTTAAATGTAATGCACAAAACAGTGCGATGCGCAAAATAGCGCGATTGAAATATATGCAAAATGCCAGTACGGTGCACAAAACAGTGCGATGAGGTGCAAAATATAGCGCGATAGAACGCACGCAAAATGCGAGTAATTGTCACAGCGAAAAATAGCGCGATGCGCAAAATAGCGCGATAAAATGCATGCAAAATGCAAGTAATGTGCACAAAACAGTGCGGTAAGGGGCGCCAGATAGCGCGATTGAAATGTAATGCACAACACAGTGCGATCCGCAAAATAGCGCGATTGAAATGCATGCAAAATGCAAGTACAGTACACAAAATAGTGCGATGAGGTGCAAAATATAGCGCGATAGAACGCACGCAAAATGCAAATAATTGTCACAGTACAAAATAGCGCGATAAAATGCATGCAAAATACAAGTAATGTGCACAAAACTGTGCGATAAGGTGCGCAAGATAGCGCGATTGAAATGTAATGCACAAAACAGTGCGATGAGCAAAATAGCGCGATTGAAATGCAAGCAAAATGCAAGTACGGTGCACAAAACAGTGCGACGAGGTGCGCAAGATAGCGCGATTGAAATGTAATGCACAAAAAAGTGCGATGCGCAAAATAGCGCGATTGAAATGCGTGCAAAAGGCAAGTACGGTGCACAAAATTGTGCGATGAGGTGCGTAAGATAGCGCGGCAGAGCGCATGCAAAATGAAAGTAATTGTGACAGCGCAAAATAGCGCGATGCGCAAAATAGCGCGATAAAATGCATGCAAAATGCAAGTAATGTGCACAAAACAGTGCGATAAGGTGCGCAAGATAGCGCGATTGAAGTGTAATGCACAAAACAGTGCGATGCGCTAAATAGCGCGATTGAAATGCATGCAAAATGCAAGTAGGGCACACAAAACAGTGCGACGAGGTGCGCAAGATAGCGCGACAGAACGCATGCAAAATGCAAGTAATTATCACAGCGCAAAATAGCGCGATGCGCAAAATAGCGCGATAAATTGCATGCAAAATGCAAGTAATGTGCACAAAATAGTGCGATGAGGTGCGCAAGATAGCGCGATAAAATGCAAGTAATGGTCACAGCGCAAAATAGGCCGATGAGCAGAATAGCACGATAAAATGCAAGCAAAAAGGAAGTAATGTGTACAAAATAGGGCGATAAGGTACGTAAGATAGCGTGATTGAAATGTAATGCACAAAACAGTGTGATGCGCAAAATAGCGCGATTGAAATATATGCAAAATGCCAGTACGGTGCACAAAACAGTGCGATGAGGTGCAAAATATAGCGCGATAGAACGCACGCAAAATGCGAGTAATTGTCACAGCGAAAAATAGCGCGATGCGCAAAATAGCGCGATAAAATGCATGCAAAATGCAAGTAATGTGCACAAAACAGTGGGGTAAGGGGCGCAAGATAGCGCGATTGAAATGTAATGCACAACACAGTGCGATTCGCAAAATAGCGCGATTGAAATGCATGCAAAATGCAAGTACAGTGCACAAAACAGTGCGATGAGGTGCAAAATATAGCACGATAGAACGCACGCAAAATGCAAGTAATTGTCACAGTACAAAATAGCGCGATAAAATGCATGCAAAATGCAAGTAATGTGCACAAAACTGTGCGATAAGGTGCGCAAGATAGCGCGATTGAAATGTAATGCACAAAACAGTGCGATGAGCAAAATAGCGCGATTGAAATGCAAGCAAAATGCAAGTACGGTGCACAAAACAGTGCGACGATGTGCGCAAGATAGCGCGATTGGAATGTAATGCAGAAAACAGTGCGATGCGCAAAATAGTGCGATTGAAATGCATGCAAAATGCAAGTACGGTGCACAAAACTGTGCGATGAGGTGCGCAAGATAGCGCGGCAGAGCGCATGCAAAATGAATGTAATTGTGACAGCGCAAAATAGCGCGATGCGCAAAATAGCGCGATAAAATGCATGCAAAATGCAAGTAATGTGCACAAAACAGTGCGATGAGCTAAATAGCGCGATTGAAATGCAAGAAAAATGCAAATACGGTGCACAAAACAGTGCGATGTGGTGCGCAAGATAGCGCGATTGAAATTTAATGCACAAAACAGTGCGATGCGCAAAATAGCGCGATTGAAATGCATGCAAAATGCAAGTATGGTGCACAAAACAGTACGATGAGGTGTGCAAGATAGCGCGATAGAGCGCATGCAAAATGAAAGTAATTGTGACAGCGCAAAATAGCACGATGCGCAAAATAGTGCGATAAGGTGCGGAAGACAGCGCGATTGAAATGTAATGCACAAAACAGTGCGATGTGCTAAATTGCGCAATTGAAATGCATGCAAAATGCAAGTACGGCACACAAAACAGTGCGATGAGGTGCGCAAGATAGCGCGATAGAACGCATGCAAAATGCAAGTAATTGTCACAGCGCAAAATAGCGCGATGCGTAAAACAGCGCGATAAAATGCATGCAAAATGAAAGTAATGTGCACAAAATAGTGCGATGAGGTGCGCAAGATAGCGCGATAAAACGCATGCAAAATGCAAGTAATGGTCACAGCGCAAAATAGCGCGATGCGCAGAATAGCGCGATAAAATGGAAGCAAAATGCAAGTAGTGTGCACAAAACAGTGCGATAAGGTGCGCAAGATAGCGCGGTTGAAATGTAATGCACAAAACAGTGCGATGCGCAAAATAGCGCGGTTCAAAATGCAAGTACGGTGCACAAAACAGTGCGATGAGGTGGAAAATATAGCGCGATAGAACGCACGCAAAATGCACGCAAAGTGCAGGTAATGTGCACAAAATAGTGCGATGAGGTGCGCAAGATAGCGCGATAAAATGCATGCAAAATGCAAGTAATGGTCACAGCGCAAAATAGCCCGATGAGCAAAATAGCACGATAAAATGCAAGCAAAAAGGAAGTAATGTGTACAAAACAGGGCGATAAGGTACGTAAGATAGCGTGATTGAAATGTAATGCACAAAACAGTGCGATGCGCAAAATAGCGCGATTGAAATGCATGGAAGATGCAAGTAGGGTGCACAAAACAGCACGATGCCTAAAATAGCGCGATTGAAATGCGTGCAAAATGCAAGTAGGGTGCAGAAAACAGTGCGATGAGGTGCGCAAGATAGCGCGATTGAAATGTAATGCACAAAACAGTGCGATGCGCAAAATATCGCGATTGAAATGCATGCAAAATGCAAATTGGGTGCACAAAACAATGCGATGAGGTGCGCAAGATAGCGCGATAGAATGGACGCAAAATGCAAGTAATGGTCACAGCGCAAAATAGCGCGATGTGCAAAACAGCGCAATAAAATGCATGCAAAATGCAAGTAATGTGCACAAAATAGTGCGATGAGGTGCGCAAGATAGCGCAATTGAAATGTAATGCACAAAATAGTGCGTTGCGCATAATAGCGCGATTGAAATGCATAAAATGTGCTAGTAGGGTGCACAAAACAGTGCGATGAGGTGCGCAAGATAGCGCGATAGGACGCTTGCAAAATGCAAGTAATGGTCACAGCGGAAAATAGCGCGATAAAATGCATGTAAAATGCAAGTAATGTGCACAAAATAGTGCGAGGTGGTGCGCAAGACAGCGCGACAAAATGCATGCAAAATGCAAGTAATGGTCACAGCGTAAGATAGCGCGATGCGCAGAATAGTACGGTAAAACACAAGCAAAATGCCTGTAGTGTGCACAAAAAAGCGCGATTGAATTGCATGCAAAATGCAAGTACGGTGCACAAAGCAGTGCGATGGGGTGCGCAAGATAGTGCGATAGAACGCATGCAAAATGCAGGTAATTATCACAGCGCAAAATAGCGCGATAAAATGCATGCGAAATGTAAGCAATGTGCACAAAACAGTGCGACAAGGTGCGCAAGATAGCGCAATTGAAATGTAATGCACAAAACAGTGCGATGTGCAAAATAGTGCGATTGAAATGCATGTAAAATGCAAGTACGGTGCACAAAACAGTGCGATGAGGTGCGCAAGATTGCGCGATAGAGCGCATGCAAAATGCAAGTAATTGTCACAGCGCAAAATAGCGCGATGCGCAAAATAGCGCAATAAAATGCATGCAAAATGCAAGTAATGTGCACAAAATAGTGCGATGTGGTGTGCAAGATAGCGCAATAAAATGCATGCAAAATGCAAGTAATGGTCACAGCGCAAAACAGCGCGATTAAATGCAACAAAAATGCAAGTAGTGTGCACAAAACAGTGCGATAGGGTGCGCAAGATAGCACGGTTGAATTGTAATGCACAAAACAGTGCGATGCGCAAAATAGCGCGATTGAAACGCATGCAAAATGCAAGTACGGTGCACAAAACAGTGCGATGAGGTGCAAAATATAGTGCGATAGAACGCACGCAAAATGCAAGTAATTGTCACAGCGCAAAATAGCGCGATGCGCAAAATAGCGCGATAAAATGCATGCAAAATGCAAGTAATGTGCACAAAACAGTGCGATAAGGTGCGCAAGATAGCGCGATTGAAATGTAATGCACAAAATAATGCGATGAGCAAAATAGCGCGATTGAAATGCAAGCAAAATGCAAGTATGCTGCACAAAACAGAGCGATGAGGTGCGCAAGATAGCGCGATTGTAATGTAATGCACAAAACAGTGCGATGTGCAAAAAAGCGCGATTGAAATGCATGTAAAATGCAACTACGGTACACAAAACAGTGCGATGAGGTGCGCAAGATAGCGCGATAGAGCGCATGCAAACTACAAGTAATTGTGACAGTGCAAAATAGCGCGATGCGCAAAATAGCGCGATAAAATGCATGCCAAATGCAAGTAATGTGCACAAAACAGTGCGATAAGGTGCGTAAGATAGCGCGGTTGAAATGTAATGCACAAAACAGAGCGATGCGCAAAATAGCGCGATTGAAATGCATGCAAAATGCAAGTACGGTGCACAAAGCAGTGCGATGGGGTGCGCAAGATAGCGCGATAGAACGCATGCAAAATGCAGGTAATTGTCACAGCGCAAAATAGCGCGATAAATGCATGCGAAATGCAAACAATGTGCACAAAACAGTGCGACAAGGTGCGCAAGATAGCGCAATTGAAATGTAATGCACAAAACAGTGCGATGCGCAAAATAGTGCGATTGAAATGCATGCAAAATGCAAGTACGGAGCACAAAACAGTGCGATCAGGTGCGCAAGATAGCGCGATAGAGCGCATGCAAAATGCCAGTAATTGTCACAGCGTAAAATAGCGCGATGCGCAAAATAGCGCGATAAAATGCATGCAAAATGCAAGTAATGTGCACAAAATAGTGTGATGTGGTGTGCAAGATTGCGCGATAAAATGGATGCAAAATGCAAGTAGTGGTCACAGCGCAAAATAGCGCGATGCGCAGTATAGCGCGATAAAATGCAAGCAGAATGCAAGTAGTGTGCACAAAATAGTGCGATAAGGTACGCAAGATAGCGCGATTGAAATGTAATGCACAAAACAGTGCGATGCGCAAAATAGCGCGGTTCAAAATGCAAGTACGGTGCACAAAACAGTGCGATGAGGTGGAAAATATAGCGCGATAGAACGCAAGCAAAATGCAAGTAATTGTCACAGCGCAAAATAGCGCGATACGCAAAATAGCGCGATAAAATGCATGCGAAATGCAAGTAACGTGCACAAAATAGGGCGATGAGGTGCGCAAGATATCGCGATAAAATGCATGCAAATTGCAAGTAATGGTGACAGCGCAAAATAGCGCGATGCGTAGAATAGCCCGATAAAATGCAAGCAAAATGCAAGTAGTGTGCACAAAACAGTGCGATAAGGTGCGCAAGATAGCACGGTTGAAATGTAATGCACAAAACAGTGCGATGCGCAAAATATCGCGATTGAAATGCATGCAAAATGTAAGTACGGTGCACAAAGCAGTGCGATGGGGTGCGCAAGATAGCGCGATTGAACGCATGCAAAATGCAGGTAATTGTCACAGCGCAATATAGCGCGATGCGCAAAATAGCGCGATAAATGCATGCGAAATGCATGCAATGTGCACAAAACAGTGCGATAAGGTGCGCAAAATAGCGCAATTGAAATGTAATGCACAAAACAGTGCGATGCGCAAAATGGCCTGATTGAAATGCATGCAAAATGCAAGTACGGTGCACAAAACAGTGCGATGAGGTGCGCACGATAGCGCGATAGAGCGCATGCAAAATGCAAGTAATTGTGACAGCGCAAAATAGCGCGATACGCAAAATAGCGCAATAAAATGCATGCAAAATGCAAGTAATGTGGACAGAACAGTGCGATAAGGTGCGCAAGATAGCGCGATTGAAATGTATTGCACAAAGCAGCGCGATGCGCTAAATAGCGCGATTGAAATGCATGAAAAATGCAAGTACGGCACAAAAAATCGTGCGATGAGGTGCGCAAGATAGCGCGATAGAACGCATGCAAAATGCAACTAATTGTCACAGCGCAAAATAGCGCGATACGCAAAATAGCGGGATAAAATGCATGCAAAATGCAAGTAATGTGCACAAAATAGTGCGATGAGGTGCGCAAGATAACGCGATAAAATGAATGCAAAATGCAAGTAATGGTCACAGCGCAATATAGCGCGATGCGTAGAATAGCACGATAAAATGAAAGCAAAATGGAAGTAATGTGTACAAAACAGGGTGATAAGGTACGCAAGATAGCGCGATTGAAATGTAATGCACAAAACAGTGCGATGTGCAAAATAGCGCGATTGAAATGCATGGAAAATGCAAGTAGGGTGCACAAAACAGCACGATGCGTAAAATAGCGCGATTGAAATGCGTGCAAAATGCAAGTAGGGTGCAGAAAACAGTGCGATGAGGTGCGCAAGATAGCGCGATTGAAATGTAATGCACAAAATAGTGCGATGCGCAAAATATCGCGATTGAAATGCATGCAAAATGCAAATTGGGTGCACAAAACAGTGCGATGAGGTGCGCAAGATAGCACGATGGAACGCACGCAAAATGCAAGTAATGGTCACAACGCAAAATAGCGCGATGTGCAAAACAGCGCGATAAAATGCATGCAAAATGCAAGTAATGTGCACAAAATAGTGCGATGAGGTGCGCAAGATAGCGCGATTGAAATGTAATGCACAAAACAGTGCGTTGCGTAAAATAGCACGATTGAAATGCTTAAAAAGTGCTAGTAGGGTGCACAAAACAGTGCGATGAGGTGCGCAAGATAGCGCGATAGAATGCATGCAAAATGCAAGTAATGGTCATAGCGCAAAATAGCGCGATAAAATGCATGCAAAATGCAAGTAATGTGCACAAAATAGTGCGATGTGGTGCGCAAGATAGCCCGATAAAATGCATGCAAAATGCAAGTAATGGGCACAGCGTAAAATAGTGCAATGCGCCGAATAGCACGATAAAATGCAAGCAAAATGCAAGTAGTGTGCACAAAACAGTGCGATAAGGTGCGCAAGATAGCGCGGTTGAAATGTAATGCACAAAACAGTGCGATGCGCAAAATAGCGCGATTGAAATGCATGCAAAATGCAAGTACGGTGCATAAAGCCGTGCGATGGAGTGCGCAAGATAGCGCGGTAGAACGCATGCAAAATGCAGGTAATTGTCACAGCGCAAAATAGCGCGATGCGCAAAATAGCGTGATAAAATGCATGTGAAATGCAAGCAATGTGCACAAAACAGTGCGATAAGGTGCGCAAGATAGCGCAATTGAAATGTAATGCACAAAACAGTGCGATGCGCTAAATAGCGCGATTGAAATGCATGCAAAATGCAAGTACGGCACACAAAACAGTGCGATGTGGTGCGCAAGATGGCGCGATAGAACGCATGCAAAATGCAAATAATTGTCACAGCGCAAAATAGCGCGATGCGCAAAATAGCGGGATAAAATGCATGCAAAATGCAAGTAATGTGCACAAAATAGTTCGATGAGTTGTGCAAGATAGCGCGATAAAATGAATGCAAAATGCAAGTAATGGTCACAGCGCAAAATAGTGCGATGCGCAGAATAGCACGATAAAATGGAAGCAAAATGGAAGTAATGTGTACAAAACAGGGCGATAAGGGACGCAAGCTAGCGCGATTGAAATGTAATGCACAAAACAGTGCGATGTGCAAAACAGCGCGACTGAAATGCATGGAAAATGCAAGTAGAGTGCACAAAACCGCACGATGCGTAAAATAGCTCGATTGAAATACGTGCAAAATGCAAGTAGGGTGCAGAAAACAGTGCGATGAGGAGCGCAAGATAGCGCGATTGAAATGTAATCCACAAAATAGTGCGATGCGCAAAATATTGCCATTCAAATGCATGCAAAATGCAAATTGGGTGCACAAAACTGTGCAATGAGGTGCGCAAGATAGCGCGATAGAATGCACGCAAAATGCAAGTAATGCTCACAGTGCAAAATTGCGCGATGTGCAAAACAGCTCGATAAAATGCATGCAAAATGCAAGTAATGTGCACAAAATAGAGCGATGAGGTGCGCAAGATTGCGCGATTGAAATTTAATGCACAAAACAGTGCGTTGCGTAAAATAGCGCGATTGACATGCATAAAAAGTGCTAGTAGGGTGCACAAAACAGGGCGATGAGGTGCGCAAGATAGCGCGATAGAATGCATGCAAAATGCAAGTAATGGTCACAGCGCAAAATAGCGCAATAAAATGCATGCAAAATGCAAGTAATGTGCACAAAATAGTGCGATGTGGTGCACAAGATAGCGCGATAAAATGCATGAAAATGCAAGTAATGGTCATAGCGCAAAATAGAGCGATGCGCAGAATAGCGCGATAAAATGCAAGCAAAATGCAAGTGATGTGCACAAAACCGTGCGATAAGGTGCGCAAGATAGCGCGGTTGAAATGTAATGCACAAAACAGTGCGATGCGCAAAATAGCGCGATTGAAATGCATGCAAAATGCAAGTACGGTGCACAAAACAGTGCGATGAGGTGCAAAATATAGTGCGATAGAACGCACGCAAAATGCAAGTAATTGTCATAGCGTAAAATAGCGCGATGCGCAAAATACCGCGATAAAATGCATGCAAAATGCAAGTAATGTGCACAAAACAGTGCGATAAGGTACGCAAGATAGCGCGATTGAAATGTAATGCACAAAACAGTGCGATGAACAAAATAGTGCGATGGAAATGCAATCAAAATGCAAGTACGGTGCACAAAATAGTGCAATGAGGTGCGCAAGATAGCGCGACTGAAATGTAATGCACAAAACAGTGCGATGCGCAAAATTGCGCAATTGAAATGCATGCAAAATGCAAGTACGGTGCACAAAACAGTGCGATGAGGTACGCAAGATAGCGCGATAGAGCGCTTGCAAAATGCAAGTAATTGTGACCGCGCAAAATAGCGCAATGCGCAAAATAGCGCGATAAAATGCATGCAAAATGCAAGTAATGTGCAGAAAACAGTGCGATAAGGTGCGCAAGAAAGCGCGATTGAAATGTAATGCACAAAACAGCGCGATGCGCTAAACAGCGCGATGCGCTAAATAGCGCGATTGAAATGCATGAAAAATGCAAGTATGGCACAAAAAACCGTGCGATGAGGTGCGCAAGATAGCGCGATAGAACGCATGCAAAATGCTAGTAATTGTCACAGCGCAAAGTAGCGCGATACGCAAAATAGCGCGATAAAATGCATGGAAAATGGAAGTAATGTGCACAAAATATGGCGACGAGGCGCGCAAGATGGCGCGATAAAATGCATGCAAAATGCAAGAAATGGTCACAGCGCAAAATAGCGCGATGCGCCGAATAGCACGATAAAATGCAAGCAAAATGCAAGTAGTGTGCACAAAACAGTGCGATAAGGTGCGCAAGATAGCGCGGTTGAAATGTAATGCACAAAACAGTACGATGCGCAAAATAGTGCGATTGAAATGCATGCAAAATGCAAGTACGGTGCACAAAGCAGTGCGATGGGGTGCGCAAGATAGCGCGATAGAACGCATGCAAAATGCAGGTAATTGTCACAGCGCAAAATAGCGCGATGTGCAAAATAGCGCCATAAATGCATGCGAAATGCAAGCAATGTGCACAAAACAGTGCGATAAGGTGCGCAAGATAGCGCCATTGAAATGTAATGCACAAAACAGTGCGATGCGTAAAATAGTGCGGTTGAAATGCATGCAAATTGCAAGTATGGTGCACAAAACAGTGCGATCAGGTGCGCAAGATAGCGCGACAGAGCGCTTGCAAAATGCAAGTAATTGTCACAGCGCAAAATAGCGCGATAAAATGCATGCAAAATGCAAGTAATGTGCACAAAATAGTGCGATGTGGTGTGCAAGATAGCGCGATAAATTGCATGCAAAATGCAAGTAATGGTCACAGCGCAAAATAGCGCGATAAAATGCAAGCAAAATGCAAGTAGTGTGCACAAAACAGTGCGATAAGGTGCGCAAGATAGTGCGGTTGAAATGTAATGCACAAAACAGTGCGATGCGCAAAATAGCGCGATTGAAATGCGTGCAAAATGCAAGTACGGTGCACAAAACAGTGCACGCAAAATGCAAGTAATTGTCACAGCGCAAACTAGCGCGAGGCGCAAAATACCGCGATAAAATGCATGTAAAATGCAAGTAATGTGCACAAAACAGTGCGATAAGGTGCGCAAGATGGCGCGATTGAAATGTAATGCACAAAACAGTGCAATGAACAAAATAGCGCGATTGAAATGCAAGCAAAATGCAAGTACGGTGCACAAAACATTGCGATGAGGTGCGCCAGATAGCGCGATTGAAATGTAATGCACAAAACAGTGCGATGCGCAAAATAGCGCGAATGAAATGCATGCAAAATGCAAGTACGGTGTACAAAACAGTGCGATGAGGTGCAAAATATAGCGCGATAGAACGCACGCAAAATGCAAGTAATTGTCACAGCGTAAAATAGCGCGATGCGCAAAATACCGCGATAAAATGCATCCAAAATGCAAGTAATGTGTACAAAACAGTGCGATAAGGTGCGCAAGATAGCGCGATTGAAATGTAATGCACAAAACAGTGCGATGAGCAAAATAATACGATTGAAATGCAAGCGAAATGCAAGTACGGTGCACAAAACAGTGCGATGAGGTGCGCAAGATAGCGCGATTGAAATGTAATGCACAAAACAGTGCGATGCGCAAAATAGCGCGATTGAAATGCATGCAAAATGCAAGTACGGTGCACAAAACAGTGCGATGAGATTCAAAATATAGCGCGATAGAACGCACGCAAAATGCAAGTAATTGTCACAGCGCAAAATAGCGCGATGCGCAAAATACCGCGATAAAATGCTTGCAAAATGCAATTAATGTGCACAAAACAGTGCGATGAGGTGCGCAAGATAGCGCGATTGAAATGTAATGCACAAAACAGTGCGATGCGCAAAATAGCGCGATTCAAATGCATGCAAAATGCAAGTACGGTGCACAAAACAGTGCGATAAGGTGCGCAAGATAGCGCGATAGAGCGCATGCAAAATGCATGTAATTGTGACCGCGCAAAATAGCGCGATGCGCAAAATAGCGCGATAAAATGCATCCAAAATGCAAGTAATGTGCCCAAAATTGTGCGATGTGGTGCGCAAGATAGCGCGATAAAATGCATGCAAAATGCAAGTAATGGTCACAGCGCAAAATAGCGCGATGCGCAGAATAGCGTGATAAAATGCAAGCAAAATGCAAGTGATGTGCACAAAACAGTGCGATAAGGTGCGCAAGATAGCGTGGTTGAAATGTAATGCACAAAACAGTGCGATGCGCAAAATAGCGCGATTGAAATGCATGCAAAATGCAAGTACGGTGCACAAAATAGTGCGATGAGGTGCAAAATATAGCGCGATAGAACGCACGCAAAATGCAAGTAATTGTCACAGCGTAAAATAGCGCGATGCGCAAAATTCCGCGATAAAATGCATGCAAAATGCAATTAATGTGCACAAAACAGTGTGATAAGGTGCGCAAGATAGCGCGATTGAAATGTAATGTACAAAACAGTGCGATGAGCAAAATAGCGCGATTGAAATGCAAGCAAAATACAAGTACGGTGCACAAAACAGTGCGATGAGGTGTGCAAGATAGCGCGATTGAAATGTAATGCACAAAACAGTGCGATGCGCAAAATAGCGCGGCTGAAATGCATGCAAAATGCAAGTACGGTGCACAAAATAGTGCGATGAGGTGCGCAAGATAGCGCGATAGAGCGCATGCAAAATGCAAGTAATTGTGACAGCGCAAAATAGTGCGATGCGCAAAATAGCGCGATAAAATGCATGCAAAAAGCAAGTAATGTGCACAAAACAGTGCGATAAGGTGCGCAAGATAGCGCGATTGAAATGTAATGCACAAAACAGCGCGATGCGCTAAATAGCGCGATTGAAATGCATGAAAAATGCAAGTACGGCACAAAAAACCGTGCGATGAGGTGCGCAAGATAGCGCGATAGAACGCATGCAAAATGCAAGTAATTGTCACAGCGCAAAATAGCGCGATAAAATGCATGGAAACTGCAAGTAATGGCCACAAAATAGTGTGATGAGGTGCGCAAGATAGCGCGATAAAATGCAGGCAAAATGCTTGCAATGGTCATAGCGCAAAATAGCGTGATGCGCAGAATAGCCCGATAAAATGCAAGCAAAATGCAAGTAGTGTGCACAAAACAGTGCGATAAGGTGCGCAAGATAGCGCGGTTGAAATGTAATGCACAAAACAGTGCGATGCGCAAAATTGCGCGATTGAAATGCATGCAAAGTGCAAGTACGGTGCACAAAGCAGTGCGAAGGGGTGCGCAAGACAGCGCGATAGAACGCATGCAAAATGCAGGTAATTGTCACAGCGCAAAATAGCGCGACGCGCAAAATAGCCCGACAAATGCATGCAGAATGCAAGCAATGTGCACAAAACAGTGCGATAAGGTGCGCAAGATAGTACAATTGAAATGTAATGCACAAAACAGTGCGATACGCAAAATAGTGCGATTGAAATGCATGCAAAATGCAAGTACGGTGCACAAAACAGTGCGATCCGGTGCGCAACATAGCGCGATAGAGCGCATGAAAAATGCAAGTAACTGTCATAGCGCAAAATAGCGCGATGCGCAAAATAGCGCGATAAAATGCATGCAAAATGCAATTAATGTGCACAAAATTGTGCGATGTGGTATGCAAGATTGCGCGATAAAATGCATGCAAAATGCAAGTAATGGTCACAGCGCAAAATAGGGTGATGCGCAGAATAGCGTGATATAATGAAAGCAAAGTGCAAGTAGTGTGCACAAAACAGTGCGATAAGGTGCGCAAGATAGCGTGGTTGAAATGTAATGCACAAAACAGTGCGTTGCGCAAAATAATGCGATTGAAATGCATGCAAAATGCAAGTACGGTGCACAAAACAGTGTGATGAGGTGCAAAATATAGCGCGATAGAACGCACGCAAAATGCAAGTAATTGTCACAGTGCTAAATAGCGCGATGCGCAAAATACCGTGATAAAATGCATGCAAAATGCAATTAATGTGCACAAAACAGTGCGATAAGGTGCGCAAGATAGCGTGATTGAAATGTAATGCACAAAACCATGCGATGAGCAAAATAGCGCGATTGAAATGCAAGCAAAATGCAAGTACGGTGCACAAAACAGTGCGATGAGGTGCGCAAGATAGCGCGATTGAAATGTAATGCACAAAACAGTGCGATGCGCAAAATAGCGCGATTGAAATGCATGCAAAAGGCAAGTACGGTGCACAAAACAGTGCGATGAGGTGCGCAAGATAGCGCGATAGAGCGCATGCAAAATGCAAGTAATTGTGACCGCACAAAATAGCGCGATGTGCAAAATAGCGCGATGAAATGCATGCAAAATGCACGTAATGTGCACAAAACAGTGCGATAAGGTGCGCAAGATAGCGCGATTGAAATGTAATGCACAAAACAGCGCGATGCGCTAAATAGCGCGATTGAAATGCATGAAAAATGCAAGTACGGCACAAAAAACCGTGCGATGAAGTGCGCAAGATAACGCGATAGAACGCATGCAAAATGCAAGTAATTGTCACAGCGCAAAATAGCGTGATACGCAAAACAACGCGTTAAAATGCATGCAAACTGCAAGTAATGTCCAGAAAATAGTGCGATGAGGTGCGCAAGATAGCGCGATAAAATGCAGGCAAAATGCAAGTAATGGTCACAGTGCAAAATAGTGTGATGGGCAGAATAGCCTGATAAAATGCAAGCAAAATGTAAGTAGTGTGCACAAAACAGTGCGATAAGGTGCGCAAGATAGCGCGGTTGAAATGTAATGCGCAAAACAGTGCGATGCGCAAAATTGCGCGATTGAAATGCATGCAAAATGCAAGTACGGTGCACAAAGCAGGGCGATGGGGTGCGCAAGATAGCGCGATAGAACGCATGCAAAATGCAGGTAATTGTCACAGCGCAAAATAGCGCGACGCGCAAAATAGCGCGACAAATGCATGCGGAATGCAAGCAATGTGCACAAAACAGTGCGGTTAGGTGCGCAAGATAGCACAATTGAAATGTAATGCACAAAACAGTGCGATGCGCAAAATAGTGCGATTGAAATGCATGCAAAATGCAAGTACGGTGCACAAAACAGTGCGATCAGGTGCGCAAGATAGCGCGATAGAGCGCATGCAAAATGCAAGTAACTGTCATAGCTGTAACGCCCTCAAAATAATAACATTAAACCCATCAATTAAGAGATTCATTAACATATGAAATAACCACATTCTTCCATTCATCAGAGTTTCATTACATAAGTATTACATGTTAATAACAAAAGCAAAATGCCCTACGGGCTTACAGCTTTCCAAGTTAACACTTGGTTACAACAAAAAGAGTACTAACTCATTTACACATTAAGCCCTTGGCTTGAGTTTACATGTAATACATCAAAAACAAAACGACAAAAGTATGTCCGCCTCTAGCCTCCCAAGCTATGTCCTTGGAGGTGGCATGCTACCTGTACCTGAAAATGATATTCCCATATAGGGTGAGCCACAGCCTAGTAGAAATACACTAAACCAACCATGAACAATGACTAAAAGATTAGCAATTGATAGATGGCCAACACTGATACATTCACATAAATCACATATTTATGTCATACGACTTATAAGTCCAAGTTACTTTTCGTTTTCCCTTTTTCAACAGATAAGCGTGTTAGCTCTATCATTATTTCAACAGATATGTATAAAAACTATATCCCACATTCACAGATAAGCATATAAGCTATATCCACATTCTCAACAGATATGTATAACAACAATATCCCACATTCACAGATAAGCATATAAGCTGTATCCACACTTCACAAAGATAAGCATATAAGCTCTATCTTCACTTCTCTAGACAAGCATATGAGCTGTATCTACGGAGTTCATCCCCTATCTTCTCCCAACACTATCCGGTTTAGAGGTACATCCCCCATCTTCCCCTAAACCGCGGAGTACATCCCCCATCTCCTCCTCTACACATAACGTATATAAACACATTGGTTCTATATACAATCACTCAATACATACAGTTAATGTATTCTATCAACCGTCAAAGTCCATGACACATTCCATTGATTAGTTTTCGTTTGCCTAATCATCATGCATTGTCTACAACAATCACGACTGTCCTCCACCGATAGCCCAAAGCAATTATTTCTAAACAGAAAATAAATGCACAAATGGATATTCAATCAACATTTCAATTCGGTGAGTGATAAATAATTCAACTACACCCTTTTACCCCTTTGCATTCCCAATCTCAACAATCTCATTTCATTTCCTCATTTCTCACAATTAATTATCCCAATTAATCAAACAATGTAATTAGGTCATTTCCATAATTAACATTTCAACCCTTAGGTCCCATTTTCATAAATGATTCAACATTTATTCCATTTCTCTATGCCAAACATGCATCTAGGTTTATTATGAATAAAACCCCAACTTTTGTAAAATAACACAAAAGCCCCAAACTTTCACAAAATTACCAAACCAACCCCAACATCTCAAAATACTAAAATTTAAAGACAAAACCCATAGAGAGGAGTAGGATATCCCTACTTCGAAGTTTGAGCCAAAAAGGAGATGAAGACTCGAAGATCAACGTGCTCCAAATCCAAACTTTTTCAAATTAAGTCGAAGCTCTCAACGCCCTCTATCTTTTTAACAAAGGCCCTAGGCTAGATTCACACTCTAGGGAGATCAAATCTTAGAGAGAGTGTAAGTGTAGAGAGAGAGAGTCTCGGATCTAGGGTTTGAAAGAAAAAGAAAGTGAAAAATTGATGTTCAAAAACGCTACTGTCCGTTGATATAAAACACGCTCGCTCGAGCGAAGCCTTTGTCGCTCGAGCGACCCGACACAGAAAACTCTCGCTCGAGCCAGGAAGTTCTCGCTCGAGCCGAAAACTCAGAAGTGCGCTCGAGCGAAAGAATGCCGCTCGAGCCCACAACTCAAACCCTCAGGTCTGCAACCAGAAGCACGCTCGAGCGACAGACTTCTCGCTCGAGCGAAGAACAAGCCAGACCGCTCGAGCGAAGGAAACTCGCTCGAGCCAAGAAATGCAACTCTCAGGTCCAGAACCAGACGCAATCGCTCGCTCGAGCGAAGCCACTCTAGCTCGATCCACCAGACACGAACTCAACTCTCGCTCGAGCGACCAACTCCTCGCTCGAGCGAAGGTCCAAAAATCTGGGCAGCAGCACTAGGCTCCCAAACACAACCAACCGGTAACGAACCTGCCCAACACATCCTATAACTCAATATACGAAGTAAAAAGGATGCAAACAAGATAATAAACAACTACCAACATCCACGGACACATGTCCGGATCACTGTACAACAAGGGTACACCCGGGATCACTATAATAGCGCAAAATAGCACGATAAAATGCATGCAAAATGCAAGTAATGTGCACAAAATAGTACGATGTGGTGTGCAAGATTGCGCGATAAAATGCATGCAAAATGCAAGTAATGGTCACAACGCAAAATAGCGCGATGCGCAGAATAGCGCAATAACATGAAAGCAAAATGCAAGTAGTGTGCACAAAACAGTGCGATAAGGTGCGCAAGATAGCGCGGTTGAAATGTAATGCACAAAACAGTGCGTTGCGCAAAATAACGCGATTGAAATGCATGCAAAATGCGAGTACGGTACACAAAACAGTGCGATGAGGTGCAAAATATAGCGCGATAGAAAGCACGCAAAATGCAAGTAATTGTCACAGCGCAAAATAGCGCGATGCGCAAAATACCGTGATAAAATGCATGCAAAATGCAATTAATGTGCACAAAACAGTGCGATAAGGTGCGCAAGATAGCGCGATTGAAATGTAATGCACAAAACAGTGTGATGAGCAAAATAGCGCGATTGAAATGCAAGCAAGATGCAAGTACGGTGCACAAAACAGTGCGATGAGGTGCGCAAGATAGCACGATTGAAATGTAATGCAGAAAACAGTGTGATGCGCAAAATAGCGCGATTGAAATGCATGCAAAATGCAAGTACGGTGCACAAAACAGTGCGATGAGGTGCGCAAGATAGCGCGATAGAGCGCATGAAATATGCAAGTAATTGTGACAGCGCAAAATAGCGCGGAGCGAAAAATAGCGCGATAAAATGCATGCAAAATGCAAGTAATGTGCAGAAAACAGTGCGATAAGGTGCGCAAGCTAGCGCGATTGAAATGTAATGCACAAAACAGTGCGATGCGCTAAATAGCGCGATTGAAATACATGCAAAATGCAAGTACGGCACACAAAACAGTGCGATGAGGTGCGCAAGATAGCGCGGTAGAACGCATGCAAAATGCAAGTAATTGTCACAGCGCAAAATAGCGCGATACGCAAAATAGCGTGATAAAATGCATGCAAAATGCAAGTAATGTGCACAAAATAGTGCGATGAGGTGCGCAAGATAGCGCGATAAAATGCATGCAAAATGCAAGTAATGTGCACAAAACAGTGCGATAAGGTGCGCAAGATAGCGCGATTGAAATGTAATGCACAAAACAGCGCGATGCGCTAAATAGCGCGACCGAAATGCATGAAAAATGCGAGTACGGCACGAAAAATCGTGCGATGAGGTGCGCAAGATAGCGCGATAGAACGCATGCAAAATGCAAGTAATTGTCACAGCGCAAAATAGTGCGATACGCAAAATAGCGCGATAAAATGCAAGCAAACTGCAAGTAATGTGCACAAAATAGTGCGATGTGGTGTGCAAGATAGCGCGATAAAATGCAGTCAAAATGCAAGTAATGGTGACAGCGCAAAATAGCGCGATGCGCAGAATAGCACGATAAAATGCAAGCAAAATGCAAGTAGTGTGCACAAAACAGTGCGATAAGGTGCGCAAGATAGCGCGGTTGAAATGTAATGCACAAAACAGTGCGATGCGCAAAATAACGCGATTGCAATGCATGCAAAATGCAAGTACGGTGCACAAATCAGTGCGATGGGGTGCGCAAGATAGCGCGATAGAACGCAGGCAAAATGCAGGTAATTGTCACAGCGCAAAATAGCACGATGCGCAAAATTGTGCGATAAATGCATGCGGAATGCAAGCAATGTGCACAAAACAGTGCGATAAGGTGCGCAAGATAGCGCAATTGAAATGTAATGCACAAAACAGTGCGATGCGCAAAATAGTGCGATTGAAATGCATGCAAAATGCAAGTACGGTGCACAAAACAGTGCGATCAGGTGCGCAAGATAGCGCGATAGAGCGCATGCAAAATGCAAGTAATTGTCACAACGCAAAATAGCGCGATGTGCAAAATAGCGCGATAAAATGCATGCAAAATGCAAGTATTGTGCACAAAATAGTTCGATGTGGTGTGCAAGATAGCGCTATAAAATGCATGCAAAATGCAAGTAATGGTCACAGCGCAAAATACCGCGTTAAAATGCATGCAAAATGCAAATAATGTGCACAAAACAGTGCGATAAGGTGCGCAAGATAGCGCGATTGAAATGTAATGCACAAAACAGTGCGATGAGCAAAATAGCGCGATTGAAATGCAAGCAAAATGAAAGTACGGTGCACAAAATAGTGCGACGAGGTGCGCAAGATGGCGCGATTGAAATGTAATGCACAAAACAGTGCGATGCGCAAAATAGAGCGATTAAAATGCATGCAAAATGCAAGTACGGTGCACAAAATAGTGCGATGAGGTGCGCAAGATAGCGCGATAGAGCGCATGCAAACTGCAAGTAATTGTGACAGCGCAAAATAGCACGGAGCGGAAAATAGCGCGATAAAATGCATGCAAAATGCAAGTAATGTGCACAAAACAGTGCGATAAGGTGCGCAAGATAGCGCGATTGAAATGTAATGCACAAAACAGTGTGATGCGCTAAATAGCGCGATTGAAATGCATGCAAAATGCAAGTACGGCACGCAAAACAGTGCGATGAGGTGCGCAAGATAGCGCGGTAGAACGCATGCAAAATGCAAGTAATTGTCACAGCGCAAAATAGCACGATGCGCAAAATAGCGCGATAAAATGCATGCAAAATGCAAGTAATGTGCACAAAATAGTGCGATGAGGTGCGCAAGATAGCGCGATAAAATGCATGCAAAATGCAAGTAATGTGCACAAAACAGTGCGATAAGGTGCGCAAGATAGCGCGATTGAAATGTAATGCAAAAAACAGCGCGATGCGCTAAATAGCGCGATCGAAATGCATGAAAAATGCGAGTACGGCACAAAAAACCGTGCGATGAGGTGCGCAAGATAGCGCGATAAAATGCAGTCAAAATGCAAGTAATGGTGACAGTGCAAAATAGCGCGATGCGCAGAATAGCCTGATAAAATGCAAGCAAAATGCAAGTAGTGTGCACAAAACAGTGCGATAAGGTGCGCAAGATAGCGCGGTTGAAATGTAATGCACAAAACAGTGCGATGCGCAAAATAACGGGATTGAAATGCTTGCAAAATGCAAGTACGGTGCACAAATCAGTGCGATGGGGTGCACAAGATAGCGCGATAGAACGCATGCAAAATGCAGGTAATTGTCACAGCGCAAAATAGCACGATGCGTTAAATAGTGCGATAAATGCATACGAAATGCAAGCAATGTGCACAAAACAGTGCGATAAGGTGCGCAAGATAGCGCAATTGAAATGTAATGCACAAAACAGTGCGATGCGCAAAATAGTGCGATTGAAATGCATGCAAAATGCAAGTACGGTGCACAAAACAGTGCGATCAGGTGCGCAAGATAGCGCGATAGAGCGCATGCAAAATGCAAGTAATTGTCACAGCGCAAAATAGCGCGATGCGCAAAATAGCGCGATAAAATGCATGCGAAATGCAAGTATTGTGCACAAAATAGTGTGATGTGGTGTGCAAGATAGCGCGATAAAATGCATGCAAAATGCAAGTAGTGGTCACAGCGCAAAATAGCGCGATGCGCAGAATAGCGCGATAAAATGCAAGCAAAATGCAAGTAGTGTGCACAAAACAGTGTGATAAGGTGCGCAAGATAGCGCGGTTGAAATGTAATGCACAAAACAGTGCGTTGCGCAAAATAATGCGATTGAAATGCATGCAAAATGCAAGTACGGTGCACAAAACAGTGCGATGAGGTGCAAAATATAGCGCGATAGAACGCACGCAAAATGCAAGTAAATGTCACAGCGTAAAATAGCGCGATGCGCAAAATATTGCGTTAAAATGCATGCAAAATGCAAATAATGTGCACAAAACAATGCGATAAGGTGCGCAAGATAGCGCGATTGAAATGTAATGTACAAATCAGTGCGACGAGCAAAATAGCGCGATTGAAATGCAAGCAAAATGCAAGTACGGTGCACAAAACAGTGCGATGAGGTGCGCAAGATATCGCGATTGAAATGTAATGCACAAAACAGCGCGATTCGCAAATTTGCGCGATTGAAATGCATGCAAAATGCAAGTACGGTGCACAAAACAGTGCGATGAGGTGTGCAAGATAGCGCGATAGAGCGCATGCAAAACGCAAGTAATTGTGACAGCGCAAAATAGCACGGAGCGGAAAATAACGCGATAAAATGCATGCAAAATGGAAGTAATGTGCATAAAACAGTGCGATAAGGTGCGCAAGATAGCGCGATTGAAATGTAATGCACAAAACAGTGCGATGCGCTAAATAGCGCGATTGAAATGCATGCAAAATGCAAGTACGGCACACAAAATAGTGCGATGAGTTGCGCAAGATTGCGCGGTAGAACGCATGCAAAATTTAAGTAATTGTCACAGCGCAAAATAGCGCGTTGCGCAAAATAGCGCGATAAAATGCATGCAAAATGCAAGTAATGTGCACAAAATAGTGCGATGAGGTGCGCAAGATAGCGCGATAAAATGCATGCAAAATGCAAGTAATGGTCACAGCGCAAAATAGCGCAATACGCAGAATAGTACGATAAAATGCAAGCAAAATGGAAGTAATGTGTACAAAACAGGGCGATAAGGTACGCAAGATAGCGTGATTGAAATGTAATGCACAAAACAGTGCGATGCGCAAAATAGCGCGATTGAAATGCATGGAAAATGCAAGTAGGGTGCACAAAACAGCATGATGCGTAAAATAGCGCGATTGAAATGCGTGCAAAATGCAAGTAGCGTGCAGAAAACAGTGCGACGAGGTGCGCAAGATAGCACAATTGAAATGTAATGCACAAAACTGTGCGATGCGCAAAATATAGCGATTGAAATGCATGCAAAATGCAAATTGGGTGCACAAAACAGTGCGATGAGGTGCGCACGATAGCGCGATAGAATGCACGCAAAATGCAAGTAATGTGCACAAAATAGTGCGATGAGCAAAATAGCGCGATATAATGCAGGCAAAATGCAAGTAATGTGCACAAAACAGTGCGATGAGGTGCGCAAGATAGCGCGATTGAAATGTAATGCACAAAACAGTGCGTTGCGCAAAATAGCGCAATTGAAATGCATAAAAAGTGCTAGTAGGGTGCACAAAACAGTGCGATGAGGTGCACAAGATAGCGCGATAGAACACATGCAAAATGCAAGTAATGGACACAGCGCAAGAGAGCTCGATAAAATGCATGCAAAATGCAAGTAATGTGCAGAAAATAGTGCGATGTGGTGCGCAAGATAGCGCGATAAAATGCATACAAAATGCAAGTAATGTTCACAGCGCAAAATAGCGCGATGCATAGAATGGTACGATAAAATGCAAGTAGTGTGCACAAAACAATGCGATAAGGTGAGCAAGATAGTGCGGTTGAAATGTAATGCACAAAACAGTGCGATGCGCAAAATAGCGCGATTGAAATGCATGCAAAATGCAAGTACGGTGCACAAAGCAGTGCGATGGGGTGCGTAAGATAGCGCGATAGAACGCATGCAAAATACAGGTAATTGTCACAGCGCAAAATACCGCGATAAAATGCATGCGAAATGCAAGCAATGTGCACAAAACTGTGCAACAAGGTGCGCAAGATAGCACAATTGAGATGTAATGTACAAAACAGTGCGATGCACAAAATAGTGCGATTGAAATGCGTGCAAAATGCAAGTACGGTGCACAAAATAGTGCGATGAGGTGCAAAATATAGTGCGATAGAACGCACGCAAAATGCAAGTAATTGTCACAGTGCAAAATAGCGCGATGCGCAAAATACCGCGATAAAATGCATGCAAAATGCAAGTAATGTGCACAAAACTGTGCGATAAGGTGCGCAAGATAGCGCGATTGAAATGTAATGCACAAAACAGTGCGAAGAGCAAAATAGCGCGATTGAAATGCAAGCAAAATGCAAGTACGGTGCACAAAACAGTGCGATGAGGTGCGCAAGATAGCGCGATTGAAATGTAATGCACAAAACAGTGCGATGCGCAAAATAGCGCGATTGAAATGCACGCAAAATGCAAGTACGGTGCACAAAACAGTGCGATGAGGTGTGCAAGATAGCGCGATTGAGCGCATGCAAAATGCAAGCAATTGCGATAGCGCAAAATAGCGCGAAGCGGAAAATAGCGCGATAAAATGCATGCGAAATGCAAGTAATGTGCACAAAACAGTGCGACAAGGTGCGCAAGAGAGTGCGATTGAAATGTAATGCACAAAACAGTGCGATGAGCTAAATAGCGTGATTGAAATGCATGCAAAATGCAAGTACGGCACACAAAATAGTGCGATGAGCTGCGCAAGATAGCGCGATAGATCGCATGCAAAATGCAAGTACTTGTCACAGCGCAAAATAGCGCGATGCGCAAAATAGCGCGATAAAATGCATGAAAAATGCAAGTAATGTGCACAAAATAGTGCGATGAGGTGCGCAAGATAGCGCGATAAAATGCAAGCAAACTGCAAGTAGTGTGCACAAAATAGTGCGATAAGGTGCGCAAGATAGCGCGGTTGAAATGTAATGCACAAAACAGTGCGATGCGCAAAATAGCGCGATTGCAATGCATGCAAAATGCAAGTACGGTGCACAAAGCAGTGCGATGGGGTGCGTAAGATAGCGCGATAGAACCCATGCAAAATACAGGTAATTGTCACAGCGCAAAATAGCGCGATGCGCAAAATAGCGTGATAAAATGCATGCGAAATGCAAGCAATGTGCACAAAACTGTGCAACAAGGTGCGAAAGATAGCGCAATTGAAATGCAATGTACAAAACAGTGCAATGCGCAAAATAGTGCGATTGAAATGCATGCAAAATGGAAGTACGGTGCACAAAACAGTGCGATGAGGTGCAAAATATAGTGCGATAGAACGCACGCAAAATGCAAGTAATTGTCACAGCGCAAAATAGCGCGATGCGCAAAATACAGCGATAAAATGCATGCAAAATGCAAGTAATGTGCACAAAACTGTGCGATAAGGTGTGCAAGATAGCGCGATTGAAATGTAATGCACAAAACAGTGCGAAGAGCAAAATAGCGCGATTGAAATGCAAGAAAAATGCAAGTACGGTGCACAAAACTGTGCGATGAGGTGCGCAAGATAGCGCGATTGAAATGTAATGCACAAAACAGTGCGATGCGCAAAATAGCGCGATTGAAATGCATGCAAAATGCAAGTACGGTGCACAAAACAGTGCGATGAGGTGCGCAAGATAGCGCGATTGAAATGTAATGCACAAAACAGTGCGATGCGCAAAATAGCGCGATTGAAATGCATGCAAAATGCAAGTACGGTGCACAAAACAGTGCGATGAGGTGCGCAAGATAGCGCGATTGAGCGCATGGAAAATGCAAGTAATTGTGATAGCGCAAAATAGCGCGAAGCGGAAAATAGCGCGATAAAATGCCTGCGAAATGCAAGTAATGTGCACAAAACAGTGCGATAAGGTGCGCAAGAGAGCGCGATTGAAATGTAATGCACAAAACTGTGCGATGCGCTAAATAGCGCGATTGAAATGCATGCAAAATGCAAGTACAGCACACAAAACAGTGCGATGAGCTGCGCAAGATAGCGCGATAGAACGCATGCAAAATGCAAGTAATTGTCGCAGCGCAAAATAGCGCGATGCGCAGAATAGGGCGATAAAATGCATGCAAAATGCAAGTAATGTGCACAAAATAGTGCGATGAGGTGCGCAAGATAGCGCGATAAAATGCATGCAAAATGCAAGTAATGGTCACAGCGCAAAATAGTGCGATGCGCAGAATAGTACGATAAAATGCAAGCACAATGCTTGTAGTGTGCACAAAACAGTGCGATAAGGTGCGCAAGATAGCGCGGTTGAAATGTAATGCACAAAACAGTGCGATGCGCAAAATTGCGCGATTGAAATGCATGCAAAATGCAAGTACGGTGCACAAAGCAGTGCGATGGGGCGCGCAAGATTGTGCGATAGAACGCATGCAAAATGCAGGTAATTGTCACAGCACAAAATAGCGCGATGCGCAAAATAGCGCGATAAAATGGATGCGAAATGCAAGCAATGTGCACAAAACAGTGCGACAAGGTGTGCAAGATAGCGCAATTGAAATGTAATGCACAAAACAGTGCGATGCGCAAAATAGTGCGATGAGGTGCGCAAGATAGCGCGATAAAATGCATGCAGAATGCAAGTAATGGTCACAGTGCAAAATAGCGCGATGCGCAGAATAGCACGATAAAATGCAAGCAAAATGGAAGTAATGTGTACAAAACAGGACGATAATGTACGCAGGATAGCGTGATTGAAATGTAATGCACAAAACAGTGCGACGCGCAAAATAGCGCGATTGAAATGCATGGAAAATGCAGGTAGGGTGCATAAAATAGCACGATGCGTAAAATAGCGCGATTGAAATGCGTGCAAAATGCAAGTAGGGTGCAGAAAACAATGCGATGAGGTGCGCAAGATAGCGTGATTGAAATGTAATGCACAAAACAGTGCGATGCGCAAAATATCGCGATTGAAATGCACGCAAAATGCAAATTGGGTGCACAAAACAGTGCGATGAGGTGCGCAAGATAGCGCGATAGAATGCACGCAAAATGCAAGTAATGGTCACAGCGCAAAATTGCGCGATGTGTAAAACAGCACGATAAAATGCATGCAAAATGCAAGTAATGTGCAAAAAATAGTGCGATGAGCTGCGCAAGATAGCGCGATTGAAATGTAATGCACAAAACAGTGCGTTGCGCAAAATAGCGCGATTGAAATGCATAAAAAGTGCTAGTAGGGTGCACAAAACAGTGCGATGAGGTGCGCAAGATAGCGCGATAGAACGCATGCAAAATGCAACTAATGGTCACAGCGCAAAATTGCACGATAAAATGCATGCAAAATGCAAGTAATGTGCACAAAATAGTGCGATGTGGTGCGCAAGATAGCCCGATAAAATGCATGCAAAATGCAAGTAAATGTCACAGCGCAAAATAGCGCGATGCGCAGAATAGTACGATTAATTGCAAGCAAAATGCAAGTAGTGTGCACAAAACAGTGCGATAAGGTGCGCAAGATAGCGCGGTTGAAATGTAATGCATAAAACAGTGCGATGCGCAAAATAGCGCGATTGAAATGCATGCAAAATGCAAGTACGGTGCATAAAGCAGTGCGATGGGGTGCGCAAGATAGCGCGATAGAACGCATGCAAAATGCAGGTAATTGTCACAGCACAAAATAGCGCGATGCGCAAAATAGCGCGATAAAATGCATGCGAAATGCAAGCAATGTGCACAAAACAGTGCGGCAAGGTGCGCAAGATAGCGCAATTGAAATGTAATGCACAAAACAGTGCGATGCGCAAAATAGTGCGATGAGGTGCGCAAGATAGCGCGATAAAATGCATGCAGAATGCAAGTAATGGTCACAGTGCAAAATAGCGCGATGCGCAGAATAGCACGATAAAATGCAAGCAAAATGGAAGTAATGTGTACAAAACAGGACGATAATGTACGCAGGATAGCGTGATTGAAATGTAATGCACAAAATAGTTCGATGCGCAAAATAGCGCGATTGAAATGCATGCAAAATGTAAGTACGGTGCACAAAACAGTGCGATGAGGTTCAAAATATAGCGCGATAGAACGCACGCAAAATGCGAGTAATTGTCACAGCGCAAAATAGCGCGATAAAATGCATGCAAAATACAAGTAATGTGCACAAAACAGTGCGATAAGGGGCGCAAGATAGCGCGATTGAAATGTAATGCCCAAAACAGTGAGATGAGCAAAATAGCGCGATTGAAATGCAAGCAAAATGCAAGTACGGTGCACAAAACAGTGCGATGAGGTGCGCAAAATAGCGCGATTGAAATGTAACGAACAAAACAGTGCGATCCGCAAAATAGCGCGATTGAAATGCATGCAAAATGCAGGTACGGTGCACAAAACTGTGCGATGAGGTGCGCAAGATAGCGCGATAGAGCGTATGCAAAATGCAAGTAATTGTGACTGCACAAAATAGTGCGATGAGCAAAATAGCGTGATAAAATGCATGCAAAATGCAAGTAATGTGTACAAAATAGTGTGATAAGGTGCGCATGATAGCGCGATTGAAATGTAATGCACAAAACAGTGCGATGCGTTAAATAGCGCGATTGAAATGCATGCAAAATGCAAGTACGACACTCAAAACAGTGCGATGAGGTGCGCAAGATAGCGGGATAGAACGCATGCAAAATGCAAGTAATTGTCACAGCGCAAAATAGCGCGATGTGCAAAATAGCGCGATAAATTGCATGCAAAATGCAAGTAATGTGCACAAAATAGTGCGATGAGGTGCGCAAGATAGCACGATAAAATGCATGCAAAATGCAAGTAATGTGCACAAAATAGTGCGATGTGGTGCACAAGATAGCGCGATAAAATGCATACAAAATGCAAGTAATGGTCACAGCGCAAAATAGCGCGATGCATAGAATGGTACTGTCATGACCCAAACCCGCCCCTATGGGTTAAGGACATAACCGGCCAGTAATCCTGAGATTACCTACGGCCTCAGACCAAAACAGACATAACCTGTCAGAGTTAAGGGGCCAAACGGAAGCAATAAATAAATACTTTGTCCATAGAGCCGTGCTTATATGCACATCAACAGACTATATTCAGTTACGTTAATAACCCACAGTTCAAAAGTACAGTTTCACAAAATTCATTACAGACAGGATCATCCAAAACAAGTCAACCTATGACAGACTATTTACATGTTTACATAAAGTCCCTGTCGGCACGACAAAATATAATTACATAGCAAAAGGCAAGGGTAGGTCTCAAGAGTGAGACGCAAGGCTGACTTCCTCAAAACTCGGATTCTTCCTAACGGACTTCACTGGGGCTGGGTTTGGACTTCTCTTGGCTCACCTACAAACACATGAATGAGCGTGAGAGATAGCCCAGTGAATAATATCTAACATGACAGTTACATAACAATATGTAGAACAACATGCTCCAAACGGCCTTGGGCCCAATTCATACTTCTATTTAACGAATATATAACTATACAAAAATTTAAATCAAGTAACTGTAGTTCTAAACAGTCTGGCCTTTGGCCCACTCGGGTTTCCGTTCGTGGCAAAACGGCCTTCGGCCCATTCATCTCTGTCCAAATGGCCTTCGGCTCATTCATTCATGTCAAAACGGCCTTTGGCCCACTCTTTCATGTCGAAACGGCCTTTGGCCCACTCATTCATTCATGTCAAAACGACCTTTGGTCCATTCATTTACATCAGACGACCTTTGGTCCATTCATTTACATCAAAACGACCTTCGGTCCATTCATTCTTATCAAAACGACCTTTGGTCCATTCATTTATTCCTGTCAGACTTTTGCCCACCATCCCAATTAACAACTCATAAAGTTTATAAGGGAATAACAATTGGACATTGACAAGCTTTCAAATATTGATATTACTCACAGTGATCGGTTTGTGCATGCGCTCTGGAGCTTGACCCTACACATTTCATGAGTACAAAAGGGTCACTAACAGTACGGTGCACAAAGCAGTGCGATGGGGTGCGTAAGATAGCGCGATAGAACGCATGCAAAATACAGGTAATTGTCACAGCGCAAAATAGTGCGATACGCAAAATAGCGTGATAAAATGCATGCGAAATGCAAACAATGTGCACAAAACTGTGCAACAAGGCGCACAAGATAGCGCAATTGAAATGTAATGCACAAAACAGTGCGATGCCCAAAATAGTGCGATTGAAATGCATGCAAAATGCAAGTACGGTGCACAAAACAGTGCGATCAAGTACGCAAGATAGCGCGATAGAGCGCATTCAAAATGCAAGTAACTGTCATAGCGCAAAATAGCGCGATAAAATGCATGCAAAATGCAAGTAATGTGCACAAAATAGTGCGATGTGGTGTGCAAGATAGCGCGATAAAATGCACGCAAAATGCAAGTAATGGTCACAGCGCAAAATAGCGCGATGTGCAGAATAGCGCGATAAAATGCAAGCAAAATGCAAGTAGTGTGCACAAAACAGTGCGATAAGGTGCGCAAGATAGCGCGATTGAAATGTAATGCACAAAACAGTGCGTTGCGCAAAATAACGCGATTGAAATGCATGCAAAATGCAAGTACGGTGCACAAAACAGTGCGATGAGGTGCGCAAGATAACGCGATGGCGCGCATGCAAAATGCAAGTAATTGTGATAGCGCAAAATAGCGCGAAGCAAAAAATAGCGAGATAAAATGCATGCGAAATGCAAGCAATGTGCACAAAACAGTGCGATAAGGTGCGCAAGAGAGCGCGATTGAAATGTAATGCAGAAAACAGTGCGATGCGCTAAATAGCGCGATTGAAATGCTTGCAAAATGCAAGTACGGCACACAAAACAGTGCGATGAGCTGCGCAAGAGAGTGCGATAGAACGCATGCAAACTGCAAGCAATTGTCACAGCGCAAAATAGCGCGATGCGCAAAATAGCGCGATAAAATGCATGTAAAATGCAAGTAATGTGCACAAAATAGTGCGATGAGGTGCGCAAGATAGCGCGATAAAATGCATGCAAAATGCAAGTAATGGTCACAGTGCAAAATAGCGCGATGCGCAGAATAGCACGATAAAATGCAAGCAAAATGGAAGTAATGTGTACAAAACAGGACGATAAGGTACGCAAGATAGCGTGATTGAAATGTAATGCACAAAACAGTGCGATGCGCAAAATAGCGCGATGCGCAAAATAGCGCGATTGAAATGCATGGAAAATGCAAGTAGGGAGCATAAAATAGCATGATGCGTAAAATAGCGCGATTGAAATGCGTGCAAAATGCAAGTAGGGTGCAGAAAACAATGCGATGAGGTGCGCAAGATAGCGTGATTGAAATGTAATGCACAAAACAGTGCGATACGCAAAATATCGCGACTGAAATGCATGCAAAATGCAAATTGGGTGCACAAAACAATGCGATGAGGTACGCCAGATAGCGCGATAGAATGCACGCAAAATGCAAGTAATGGTCACAGCGCAAAATAGCGCGATGTGTAAAACAACACGATAAAATGCATGCAAAATGCAAGTAATGTGCACAAAATAGTGCGATGAGGTGCGCAAGATAGCGCGATTGAAATGTAATGCACAAAACAGTGCGTTGCGCAAAATAGCGCGATTGAAATGCATAAAAAGTGCTAGTAGGGTGCACAAAACAGTGCGATAAGGGGCGCAAGATAGCGCGATTGAAATGTAATGCACAAAACAGTGTGATGAGCAAAATAGCGCTATTGAAATGCAAGAAAAATGCAAGTACGGTGCACAAAACAGTGCGATGAGGTGCGCAAAATAGCGCGATTGAAATGTAACGCACAAAACAGTGCGATCCGCAAAATAGCGCGATTGAAATGCATGCAAAATGCAGGTACGGTGCACAAAACTGTACGATGAGGTGTGCAAGATAGCGCGATAGAGCGCATGCAAAATGCAAGTAATTGTGACTGTAATGACCCCAAAGTGCGTATAGGAAGTAATCCTTATTTAATTAGGGGTTAATGTGTTTGCTATCGGAATTGAAGAACAATCCGTTGGGTTATGCCTTTGAAACTGGAATTTGTGACCTTTACCGAAGAATCTGGAACTTTTTCCCTCCGCTCGAGCGGAGCAGTAGGCGCTCGAGCGTACTTTTGGGGTTCTCAGCAATTTTGCAGACGGCCTGAGATTCTGGGAGTTGTGAATCTCCGCTCGAGCGGAGAAGTTGACGCTCGAGCGGACTGCTTTATTGGTCTGTGCGCGCTCGAGCGGTTGAAGCGACGCTCGAGCGTGAGAAGTAAGATTTCCCTTGACATTGTAGTGGTGTATTTGGAACCTCGTTATTTTATTTTGGGGTCTTGATTGTGGTGGTAATATGATGGTAGAGTAAGATTGGATCAAAAACTTTAGTTTGAATATTTTGTCTACGATCAGCCGTCACTCTTTTGCCCTTTTCTTTTTCCACACTTTGAATTTGGATGTGAGGTTGGAACCATTGGAAAGCTTATTTTCGGGGCTTCAATTTGAGCACAAGAATGACTTAAAACGGAGTCCGGATGGGAGAGTTATGCCTATTTGAAGTTTTGACATCTGTGCTGAATGCATGTACGCTCGAGCGTGAAGATGTGCGCTCGAGCGGGAATTACGGGACAGCAGCTTAAAATGAGATTTTTTTGGATCATTTCTCACATTTTCCTTTTCCCCTCTTCATCCCTCTCCCCTAGGTCCGAAAACCCTAGGTCCTTAATCTCCAAAACCTTCCATTTCTCTTAGTTTTGATCAAGATCATCCATCAAAAAGTGAAGAAGCATGAAGATTATTATGTTCTACCGGTTGGAATTTCGAGATTTTGGAGGATTCTTCTCAATCCTTGCTCCTTTGTTTGATTCTTGAGGTAAGGGTTTTAATACTCTTCAATATTTACATCCATAGATAGATTTGAGGTATTTTCATTGTATAATGGTTCAATTTTCATTAATGTTATGTATATAGAGGAAATTATGAGATTTTGGGAATTTTGGGTTTGAACATTGGGGGTTTTAAGGTTTGTGATGTTGGGAATTAAATTGATGGGTTTAAGTGATGGATTGAGAATCATAGATGTAAAATCATTTGGAAAATTGGAAGTTTGATTTTTGTTAACAATCCTCTTTTTCCTTGAAACCCTAGGTTGTTTAAAGATGATAACCAATGAATTGGCCCAAATTGAAAGTAGAGTAATGAAATTGAGATATTGAATTGGATGTGTTCAAGTTTAATTGGAATTTGGGAATATTTGGAAATTATGTTTACAATTTGCGAATGAACCTTGTTATAAATGTTGGAATTCATGCTATCATGGAAAGGAAAAATTAGTAGAATAATTTAGTAAGGATATGGATGACATGAACTTGATTTTTGGAATGTTAAAATGAGATTCAAGGGTTTATTTTGTATTATGTTGAATTGCCAATAGTACTAATGAACTAAATGATGTTGTACTATGATGAATTATGTTTGAATTACGTTACTTGTGTAGGATTAGCTACAAGGACGGACTACGCACCTGAACACTGTGAGTAGTAGTACAAAAATGTACATGTTATTTATTGTTGATAATTATTGTCACTAATGCTCTGTTCTTTGTAAGTGTTCTATGAATACTATAAAAATTGGAAAGTTATGTGACTCCATGTGAATTGGAAGTTATTTTGTTGTGTTACAAGTTTATAAGTTAAGTCTGTTATAAGTTTGCATATGTTATAAGTCAAGTATGTTATAAGCTCAAGAGCGTTACAAGTTTAATTGTGTGGCAAATTCAAGTATATACAAGTTTAAGTATGTTACGAGTTTTACGTATGCTACAAGTCCATGTACGTTACAAGTTCACGTATGTTAGAAATTCAAGTATGTTACAAGTTTAAGTACGACACAAGCTTAAATGTGTTACAAGTTTATGTATGATAGAAGTTCATGTATGTTCTAAGTTACGCATGTTGCAAGTTCAAGTATGGTTTCAAGTATATTTCAAGAATAGTTCAAGTATGGTTTCAAGTATATTTTAAACATGTTTCAAGTATGGTTCCCAGTATATTACAAGTTCAAGTATGTTTCAGGTATGCTTCAAGTAAGTTACGAGTTCAAGTATGTTTCAGGTATGCTTCAAGTAAGTTACGAGCTCAAGTATGTTTCAGGTATATTTTAAATATGTTACAAGTTTAAGTATGCTTTATGCCATTTTCAAGGGCTTTAACGCTAACAAGTTTCAAGGGCCTTAGTGCCATAAGTTACAAGGGCTTTATGCCATTACAAGTTACAAGGGCTTTATGCCATTACAGGTTATGAGGCTTTTATGCCATTACAAGTTACAAGGGCTTTATGCCATTACAAGTTACAAGGGCTTCATGCCATTACAAGTTATGAGGCTTTTATGCCATTACAAGTTATGAGGCTTTTATGCCATTACAAGTTACAAGGGCTTTATGCCATTACAAGTTATGAGGCTTTTATGCCATTACAAGTTATGAGGCTTTTATGCCATTACAAGTTACAAGGGCTTTGTGCCACATGTTCAAGGGCTTTATGCCACACGTTCAAGGGCTTTATGCCGCATGTTTCAAGGGCTATATGCCAACATGTTTAAAAGTTTAATGCTATGATATTCAAGGGCTTAAAGCCGTTATGATTCAAGCTATTATGTCTCAAGCTATTATGTTTTAAGACTGGGCTTAAGGCCGTTATGAAATTAGCACAGAATCAGACTAATTATGTAAACTCTGCATTTCTATATATGCGTTGATATGTATTATGGTTCAAGTTATGCATCATTTTATTTATGTATTACTATTCACTGAGCCCGGCTCATCCTCTGTTATGTCTGTTTCTGTAGGTCACCAATCAGGCGGTCAGTCCTAGCCAAGACGCCGCTTCCTCTAGTCAACCTTCATATGTTCAGGCACTGTTTAAGTCATTTAATTTCTTAAGCTGTCAAGATGTTGGTTTGCTTATGAGTGTCCATCCAAGGTTGTTGTATATACCTTTCATGTTTGTTTTTGTATACGCCCGACTTTAGGGCTGGAACTGTAAATGTGTATGTACACATTCTGGGATATAGTTTGAAACTTTATTTATCTGGTATAATGCATGTGATGAATGAGATCCTGGCATGTAGGAGTAGCTCAACGGAGTTTAATTGTTCATTATTATTTATCTTTTTTTTTTTTTTTTGTGCTTCCGATAAGGCCCCATATGTTATATATAACAGGTTAAGTGTTCGTTACTGAAGTGGTCATGCCCAAACTTCTAGGGGCGAGTTTAGGGCGTGACAGTGACAGCGCAAAATAGTGCGATGCGCAAAATAGCGTGATAAAATGCATGCAAAATGCAAGTAATGTGCACAAAACAGTGTGATAAGGTGCGCAAGATAGCGCGATTGAAATGTAATGCACAAAATAGTGCGATGCGTTAAATAGCGCGACTGAAATGCATGCAAAATGCAAGTACGACACTCAAAACAGTGCGATGAGGTGCGCAAGATAGCGGGATAGAACGCATGCAAAATGCAAGTAATTGTCACAGCGCAAAATAGCGCGATGTGCAAAATAGCGCGATAAATTGCTTGCAAACTGCAAGTAATGTGCACAAAATAGTGCGATGAGGTGTGCAAGATAGCGCGATAAAATGCAAGTAATGTGCACAAAATAGTGCGATGTGGTGCGCAAGATAGCACGATAAAATGCAAGTAATGGTCACAGCACAAAATAGCGCGATGCGTAGAATTGTACGATAAAATGCAAGCAAAATGCAAGTAGTGTGCACAAAACAGTGCGATAAGGTGGGCAAGATAGTGCGGTTGAAATGTAATGCGCAAAATAGCGCGATGCGCAAAATAGCGCGATTGAAATGCATGCAAAACGCAAGTACGGTGCACAAAGCAGTTCGATGGGGTGCGTAAGATAGAGCGATAGAACGCATGCAAAATACAGGTAATTGTCACAGCGCAAAATAGCGCGATATGCAAAATAGCGCGATAAAATGCATGCGAAATGCAAGCAATGTGCACAAAACTGTGCAACAAGGCGCGCAAGATAGCGCAATTGAAATGTAATGTACAAAACAGTGCGATGCGCAAAATAGTGCGATTGAAATGCATGCAAAATGCAAGTACGGTGCACAAAACAGTGCGATGAGGTGCGAAAGATAGCGCGATAGAGCGCATGCAAAATGCAAGTCATTGTCACAGCGCAAAATAGCGCGATAAAATGCATGCAAAATGCAAGTAATGTGCACAAAATAGTGCGATGTGGTGCACAAGATAGCGCGATAAAATGCATACAAAATGCAAGTAATGGTCACAGCGCAAAATAGCGCGATGCATAGAATGGTACGATAAAATGCAAGTAGTGTGCACAAAACAATGCGATAAGGTGAGCAAGATAGTGCGGTTGAAATGTAATGCACAAAACTGTGCGATGCGCAAAATAGCGCGATTGAAATGCATGCAAAATGCAAGTACGGTGCACAAAGCAGTGCGATGGGGTGCGTAAGATAGCGCGATAGAACGCATGCAAAATACAGGTAATTGTCACAGCGCAAAATAGCGCGATACGCAAAATAGCGTGATAAAATGCATGCGAAATGCAAGCAATGTGCACAAAATTGTGCAACAAGGCGCACAAGATAGCGCAATTGAAATGTAATGCACAAAACAGTGCGATGCGCAAAATAGTGCGATTGAAATGCATGCAAAATGCAAGTACGGTGCACAAAACAGTGCGATCAAGTGCGCAAGATAGCGCGATAGAGCGCATGCAAAATGCAAGTAACTGTCATAGCGCAAAATAGCGCGATAAAATGCATGCAAAATGCAAGTAATGTGCACAAAATAGTGCGATGTGGTGTGCAAGATAGCGCGAGAAAATGCATGCAAAATGCAAGTAATGGTCACAGCGCAAAATAGCGCGATGTGCAGAATAGCGCGATAAAATGCAAGCAAAATGCAAGTAGTGTGCAATAAATAGTGCGATAAGGTGCGCAAGATAGTGCGGTTGAAATGTAATGCACAAAACAGTGCGTTGCGCAAAATAACGCGATTGAAATGCATGCAAAATGCAAGTACGATGCACAAAACAGTGCGATGAGGTGCGCAAGATAGCGCGATGGCGCGCATGCAAACTACAAGTAATTGTGATAGCGCAAAATAGCGCGAAGCGAAAAATAGCGAGATAAAATGCATGCGAAATGCAAGTAATGTGCACAAAACAGTGCGATAAGGTGCGCAAGGGAGCGCGATTGAAATGTAATGCACAAAACAGTGCGATGCGCTAAATAGCGCGATTGAAACGCATGCAAAATGCAAGTACGGCACACAAAACAGTGCGATGAGCTGCGCAAGAGAGCGCGATAGAACGCATGCAAACTGCAAGTAATTGTCACAGCGCAAAATAGCGCGATGCGCAAAATAGCGCGATAAAATGCATGTAAAATGCAAGTAATGTGCACAAAATAGTGCGATGAGGTGCGCAAGATAGTGCGATAAAATGCATGCAAAATGCAAGTAATGGTCACAGTGCAAAATTGCGCGATGCGCAGAATAGCACGATAAAATGCAAGCAAAATGGAAGTAATGTGTACAAAACAGGACGATAAGGTACGCAAGATAGCGTGATTGAAATGTAATGCACAAAACTGTGCGATGCGCAAAATAGCGCGATTGAAATGCATGGAAAATGCAAGTAGGGAGCATAAAATAGCATGATGCGTAAAATAGCGCGATTGAAATGCGTGCAAAATGCAAGTAGGGTGCAGAAAACAATGCGATGAGGTGCGCAAGATAGCGTGATTGAAATGTAATGCACAAAACAGTGCGATACGCAAAATATCGCGACTGAAATGCATGCAAAATGCAAATTGGGTGCACAAAACAATGCGATGAGGTGCGCAAGACAGCGCGATAGAATGCACGCAAAATGCAAGTAATGGTCACAGCGCAAAATAGCACGATGTGTAAAACAGCACGATAAAATGCATGCAAAATGCAAGTAATGTGCACAAAATAGTGCGATGAGGTGCGCAAAATAGTGCGATTGAAATGTAATGCACAAAACAGTGCGTTGCGCAAAATAGCGCGATTGAAATGCATAAAAAGTGCTAGTAGGGTGCACAAAACAGTGCGATGAGGTGCGCAAGATAGCGCGATAGAACGCATGCAAAATGCAAGTAATGGTCACTGCGCAAAATTGCACGATAAAATGCATGCAAAATGCAAGTAATGTGCACAAAATAGTGCGATGTGGTGCGCAAGATAGCGCGATAAAATGCATGCAAAATGCAAGTAATGGTCACGGCGCAAAATAGCGCGATGCGCAGAATAGTACGATAAAATGCAAGCAAAATGCAAGTAGTGTGCACAAAACAGTGCGATAAGGTGCGCAAGATAGCGCGGTTGAAATGTAATGCACAAAACAGTGTGATGCGCAAAATAGCGCGATTTAAATGCATGCAAAATGCAAGTACGGTGCACAAAGCAGTGCGATGGGGCGCGCAAGATAGCGCGATAGAACGCATGCAAAATGCAGGTATTTGTCACAGCACAAAATAGCGCGATGCGCCAAATAGCGTGATAAAATGCATGCGAAATGCAAGCAATGTGCACAAAACAGTGCGACAAGGTGCGCAAGATAGCGCAATTGAAATGTAATGCACAAAACAGTGCGATGCGCAAAATAGTACGATTGAAATGCATGCAAAATGCAAGTACGGTGCACAAAACAGGGCGATCAGGTGCGCAGGATAGCGCGATAGAGCGCATGCAAAATGCAAGTAATTGTCACAGCGCAAAATAGCGTGATGCGCAAAATAGCGCGATAAAATGCCTGCAAAATGTAAGTAATGTGCACAAAATAGTGCGATGTGGGGTGCATGATAGCGCGATAGAGTGCATGCAAAATGCAAGTAATGGTCACAGCGCAAAATAGCGCGATGCGCTGAATAGCGCGATAAAATGCGGGCAAAATGCAAGTAGTGTGCACAAAACAGTGCGATAAGGTGCGCATGATAGCGCGGTTGAAATGTAATGCACAAAACAGTGCGATGCGCTAAATAGCGCGATTGAAATGCATGCAAAATGCAAGTACGGTGCACAAAACAGTGCGATGAGGTGCAAAATATAGCGCGATAGAACGCACGCAAAATGCGAGTAGTTGTCATAGCGCAAAATAGCGCGATAAAATGCTTGCAAAATGCAAGTAATGTGCACAAAACAGTGCGATAAGGGGCGCAAGATAGCGCGATTGAAATGTAATGCACAAAACAGTGTGATGAGCAAAATAGCGCTATTGAAATGCAAGCAAAATGCAAGTACGGTGCACAAAACAGTGCGATGAGGTGCGCAAAATAGTGCGATTGAAATGTAACGCACAAAACAGTGCGATCCGCAAAATAGCGCGATTGAAATGCATGCAAAATGCAGGTACGGTGCACAAAACTGTACGATGAGGTGTGCAAGATAGCGCGATAGAGCGCATGCAAAATGCAAGTAATTGTGACAGCGCAAAATAGTGCGATGCGCAAAATAGCGTGATAAAATGCATGCAAAATGCCAGTAATGTGCACAAAACAGTGTGATAAGGTGCGCAAGATAGCGCGATTGAAATGTAATGCACAAAACAGTGCGATGCGTTAAATAGCGCGACTGAAATGCTTGCAAAATGCAAGTACGACACTCAAAACAGTGCGATGAGGTGCGCAAGATAGCGGGATAGAACGCATGCAAAATGCAAGTAATTGTCACAGCGCAAAATAGCGCGATGTGCAAAATAGCGCGATAAATTGCATGCAAACTGCAAGTAATGTGCACAAAATAGTGCGATGAGGTTCGCAAGATAGCGCGATAAAATGCAAGTAATGTGCACAAAATAGTGCGATGTGGTGCGCAAGATAGCACGATAAAATGCAAGTAATGGTCACAGCGGAAAATAGCGCGATGCGTAGAATTGTACGATAAAATGCAAGCAAAATGCAAGTAGTGTGCACAAAACAGTGCGATAAGGTGGGCAAGATAGTGCGGTTGAAATGTAATGCACAAAATAGTGCGATGCGCAAAATAGCGCGATTGAAATGCATGCAAAATGCAAGTACGGTGCACAAAGCAGTTCGATGGGGTGCGTAAGATAGAGCGATAGAACGCATGCAAAATACAGGTAATTGTCACAGCGCAAAATAGCGCGATATGCAAAATAGCGCGATAAAATGCATGCGAAATGCAAGCAATGCGCACAAAACTGTGCAACAAGGCGCGCAAGATAGCGCAATTGAAATGTAATGTACAAAACAGTGCGATGCGCATAATAGTGCGATTGAAATGCATGCAAAATGCAAGTACGGTGCACAAAATAGTGCGATGAGGTGCGAAAGATAGCGCGATAGAGCGCATGCAAAATGCAAGTCATTGTCACAGCGCAAAATAGCGCGATGCGCAAAATAGCGCGATAAAATGCATGCAAAATGCAAGTAATGTGCACAAAATAGTGCGATGTGGGGTGCACGATAGCGCGATAAAATGCATGCAAAATGCAAGTAATGGTCACAGCGCAAAATAGCGCGATGCGCTGAATAGCGCGATAAAATGCGGGTAAAATGCAAGTAGTGTGCACAAAACAGTGCGATAAGGCGCGCAAGATAGCGCGGTTGAAATGTAATGCACAAAACAGTGCGATGCGCAAAATAGCGCGATTGAAATGCATGCAAAATGCATGTACGGTGCACAAAACAGTGCGATGAGGTGCAAAATATAGCGCGATAGAACGCACGCAAAATGCGAGTAGTTGTCACAGCGCAAAATAGCGAGATAAAATGCTTGCAAAATGCAAGTAATGTGCACAAAACAGTGCGATAAGGGGCGCAAGATAGCGCGATTGAAATGTAATGCACAAAACAGTGTGATGAGCAAAATTGCGCTATTAAAATGCAAGCAAAATGCAAGTACGGTGCACAAAACAGTGCGATGAGGTGCGCAAAATAGCGCGATTGAAATGTGACGCACAAAACAGTGCGATCCGCAAAATAGAGCGATTGAAATGCATGCAAAATGCGGGTACGGTGCACAAAACAGTGCGATGAGGTGCGCAAGATACCGCGATAGAGCGCATGCAAAATGCAAGTAATTGTGACAGCGCAAAATAGTGCGATGCGCAAAATAGCGTGATAAAATGCATGCAAAATGCAAGTAATGTGCACAAAACAGTGTGATAAGGTGCGCAAGATAGCGCGATTGAAATGTAATGCACAAAACAGTGCGATGCGTTAAATAGCACGATTGAAATGCATGCAAAATGCAAGTACGACACTCAGAACAGTGCGATGAGGTGCGCAAGATAGCGGGATTGAACGCATGCAAAATGCAAGTAATTGTCACAGCGCAAAATAGCGCGATGTGCAAAATAGCGCGATAAATTGCATGCAAAAAGCAAGTAATGTGCACAAAATAGTGCGATGAGGTGCGCAAGATAGCGCGATAAAATGCATGCAAAATGCAAGTAATGTGCACAAAATAGTGCGATGTGGTGCGCAAGATAGCGCGATAAAATGCATACAAAATGCAAGTAAGGGTCACAGCGTAAGATAGCGTGATGCGCAGAATAGTACGATAAAATGCAAGCAAAGTGCAAGTAGTGTGCACAAAACAGTGCGATAAGGTGGGCAAGATAGTGCGGTTGAAATGTATTGTCCAAAACAGTGCGATGCGCAAAATAGCGCGATTGAAATGAATGCAAAATGCAAGTATGGTGCACAAAGCAGTGCGATGGGGTGCGTAAGATAGCGCGATAGAACGCATGCAAAATACAGGTAATTGTCACAGCGCAAAATAGCGCGATACGCAAAATAGCGCGATAAAATGCATGTGAAATGCAAGCAATGTGCACAAAACTGTGCAACAAGGCGAGCAAGATAGCGCAATTGAAATGTAATGTACAAAACAGTGCGATGCGCAAAATAGTGCGATTGAAATTCATGCAAAATGCAAGTACGGTGCACAAAACAGTGCGATGAGGTGCAAAATATAGCGCGATAGAACGCACGCAAAATGCAAGTAATTGTCACAGCGCAAAATAGCGCGACGCGCAAAATACCGCGATAAAATGCATGGAAAATGCAAGTAATGTGCACAAAACAGTGCGATAAGGTGCGCAAGATAGCGTGATTGAAACGTAATGCACAAAACAGTGCGATGAGCAAAATAGCGCGATTGAAATGCAAGCAAAATGCAAGTACGGTGCACAAAACAGTGCGATGAGGTGCGCAAGATAGCGCGATTGAAATGTAATGCACAAAACAGTGCGATGCGCAAAATAGCGCGATTGATATGCAAGCAAAATGCAAGTACGGTGCACAAAACAGTGCGATGAGGTGCGCAAGATAGCGCGATGGAGCGCATGCAAAATGCAAGTAATTATGATAGCGCAAAATAGCGCGAAGCGAAAAATAGCGAGATAAAATGCATGCGAAATGCAAGTAATGTACACAAAACGGTGCGATAAGGTGCGCAAGAGAGCGCGATTGAAATGTAATGCACAAAACAGTGCGATGTGCTAAATAGCGCGATTCAAATGCATGCAAAATGCAAGTACGGCACACAAAACAGTGCGATGAGGTGCGCAAGATAGCGCGATAGAACGCATACAAAATGCAAGTAATTGTCACAGCGCAAAATAGCACGATGCGCAAAATAGCGCGATAAAATGCATGTAAAATGCAAGTAATGTGCGCAAAATAGTGCGATGAGGTGCGCAAGATAGCGCGATAAAATGCATGCAAAATGCAAGTAATGGTCACAGTGCAAAATAGCGCGATGCGCAGAATAGAACGATAAAATGCAAGCAAAATGGAAGTAATGTGTACAAAACAGGACGATAAGGTACGCAAGATAGCGTGATTGAAATGTAATGCACAAAACAGTGCGATGCGCAAAATAGCGCGATTGAAATGCATGGAAAATGCATGTAGGGTGCATAAAATAGCACGATGCGTAAAATAGCGCGATTGAAATGCGTGCAAAATGCAAGTAGGGTGCAGAAAACAATGCGATGAGGTGCGCAAGATAGCGCGATTGAAAGGTAATGCACAAAACAGTGCGATGCGCAAAATATCGCGATTGAAATGCATGCAAAATGCAAATTGGGTGCACAAAACAGTGCGATGAGGTGCGCAAGATAGCGCGATAGAATGCACGCAAAATGCAAGTAATGGTCACAGCGCAAAATAGTGCGATGTGTAAAACAGCACGATAAAATGCATGCAAAATGCAAGTAATGTGCACAAAATAGTGCGATGAGTTGCGCAAGATAGCGCGATTGAAATGTGATGCACAAAATAGTGCGTTGCGCAAAATAGCGCGATTGAAATGCATAAAAAGTGCTAGTAGGGTGCACAAAACAGTGCGATGAGGTGCGCAAGATAGCGCGATAGAACGCATGCAAAATGCAAGTAATGGTCACAGCGCAAAATTGCGCGATAAAATGCATGCAAAATGCAAGTAATGTGCACAAAATAGTGCGATGTGTTGCGCAAGATAGCACGATAAAATGCATGCAAAATGCAAGTAATGGTCACAGCACAAAATGGCGCGATGCGCAGAATAGTACGATAAAATGAAAGCAAAATGCAAGTAGTGTGCACAAAACAGTGCGATAAGGTGCGCAAGATAGCGCGGTTGAAATGTAATGTACAAAACAGTGCGATGCGCAAAATAGCGCGATTGAAATGCATGCAAAATACAGGTACGGTGCACAAAGCAGTGCGATGGGGCGCGCAGGATAGCGCGATAGAACGCATGCAAAATGCAGATATTTGTCACAGCACAAAATAGCGCGATGCGCAAAATAGCGCGATAAAATGCATGCGAAATGCAAGCAATGTGCACAAAACAGTGCGACAAGGTGCGCAAGATAGCGCAATTGAAATGTAATGCACAAAACAGTGCGATGCGCAAAATAGTGCAATTGAAATGCATGCAAAATGCAAGTACGGTGCACAAAACAATGCGATCAGGTGCGAAAGATAGCGCGATAGAGCGCATGCAAAATGCAAGTAATTGTCACAACGCAAAATAGCGCGATGCGCTAAATAGCGCGATAAAATGCATGCAAAATACAAGTAATGTGCACAAAATAGTGCGATGTGGGGTGCATGATAGCGCGATAAAATGCATGCAAAATGCAAGTAATGGTCACAGCGCAAAATAGCGCGATGCGCTGAATAGCGCGATGCGCTGAATAGCGCGATAAAATGCGGGCAAAATGCAAGTAGTGTGCACAAAACAGTGCGATAAGGTGCGCAAGATAGCGCGGTTGAAATGTAATGCACAAAATAGCGCAATGCACAAAATTGCGCGATAAAATGCTTGCAAAATGCGAGTAATGTGCACAAAATAGTGCGATGTGGTGTGCAAGATAGCGCGATAAAATGCATGCAAAATGCAAGCAATGGTCACAGCGCAGAATTGCGCGATGCGCAGAACAGCGCGATAAAATGCAGGCAAAATGCAAGTAGTGTGCACAAAACAGTGCGATAAGGTGCGCAAGATAGCGCGGTTGAAATGTAATGCAGAAAACAGTGCGATGCGCAAAATAGCGCGATTGAAATGCATGCAAAATGCAAATACGGTGCACAAAATAGTGCGATGAGGTGCAAAATATAGCGCGATAGAACGCACGCATAATGCGAGTAATTGTCACAGCGCAAAATAGCGCGATAAAATGCATGCAAAATGCAAGTAATGTGCACAAAATAGTGTGGCGCAAGATAGCGCGATAAAATGCATGCAAAATTCAAGTAATGGTCACAGTGTAAAATAGCGTGATGCGCAGAATAGCCCGATAAAATGCAAACAAAATGCAAGTAGTGTGCACAAAACAGTGCGGTTAGGTGCGCAAGATAGCGCGGTTGAAATGTAATGCACAAAATAGTGCGATGCGCAAAATAGCGCGATTGAAATGCATGCAAAATGCAAGTGCGGTGCCCAAAGCAGTGCGATGGGGTGCGCAAGATAGCGCGATAGAACGCATGCAAAATGCAGGTAATTGTCACAGCGCAAAATAGCGCGATAAAATGCATACGAAATGCAAACAATGTGCACAAAACAGTGCGACAAGGTGCGCAAGATAGCGCAATTCAAATGTAATGCACAAAACAGTGCGATGCGCAAAATAGTGCGATTGAAATGCATGCAAAATACAAGTACGGTGCACAGAACAGAGCGATCAGGTGCGGAAGATAGCGCGATAGTGCAAAATGCAAGTAATTGTCACAGCGCAAAATAGCGTGATAAAATTCATGCAAAATGCGAGTAATGTGCACAAAATAGTGCGATGTGATGTGCAAGATAGCGCGATAAAATACATGTAAAATGCAAGTAATGGTCACAGTGCAAAATAGCGCGATGCGCAGAATAGCGCGATAAAATGCAGGCAAAATGCAAGTAGTGTGCACAAAACAGTGCGATAAGGTGCGCACGATAGTGCGGTTGAAATGTAATGCACAAAACAGTGCGATGCGCAAAATAGCGCGATTGAAATGCATGCAAAAGGCAAGTACGGTGCACAAAACAGTGCGATGAGGTGCAAAATATAGCGCGATAGAACGCACGCATAATGCGAGTAATTGTCACAGCGCAAAATAGCGCGATTGAAATGCATGCAAAATGCAAGTAATGTGCACAAAATAGTGCGATGAGCGGCGCGAGATATCGCGATTGAAATGTAATGCACAAAACAGTGCGATGAGCAAAATAGCGCGATTGAAATGCAAGCAAAATGCAAGTACGGTGCACAAAACAGTGCGATGAGGTGCGCAAAATAGCGCGATAGAGCGCATGCAAAATGCAAGTAATTGTGACAGCACAAAATAGCGCGATGCGCAAAATAGCGCGATAAAATGCATGCAAAATGCAAGTAATGTGCACAAAATAGTGCGATAAGGTGCGCAAGATAGCGCGATTGAAATGTAATGCACAAAACAATGCGATGCGCTAAATAGCGCGATTGAAATGCATGCAAAATGCAAGTACGGCACACAAAACAGTGCGATGAGTTGCGCAAGATAGCGCGATAGAACGCATGCAAAATTCAAGCAATTGTCATAGCGCAAAATAGCGCGATGTGCAAAATAGCGCGATAAATTGCATGCAAAATGCAAGTAACGTGCACAAAATAGTGCGATGAGGTGCGCAAGATAGCGCGTTAAAATGCATGCAAAATGCAAATAATGGTCACAGCGCAAAATAGCGCGATGCGCGGAATAAAACGATAAAATGGAAGTAATGTGTACAAAACAGGGCGATAAGGTACGCAAGATAGCGCCATTGAAATGTAATGCACAAAACAGTGCGATGCGCAAAATAGCGCGATTGACATGCATGGAAAATGCAAGTAGGGTGCACAAAACAGCACAATGCGTAAAATAGCGCGATTGAAATGCGTGCAAAATGCAAGTAGGGTGCAGAAAACAGTGCGATGAGGTGCGCAAGATAGCGCGATTGAAATGTAATGTGCAAAATAGTGCGATGCGCAAAATATCGCGATTGAAATGCATGCAAAATGCAAATTGGGTGCACAAAACAGTGCGATGAGGTGCGCAAGATAGCGCGATAGAATGCACGCAAAATGCAAGTAATGGTCACAGCGCAACATAGCGCGATGTGCAAAACAGCGCGATAAAATGCATGCAAAATGCAAGTAATGTGCACAAAATAGTGCGATGAGGTGCGCAAGATAGCGCGATTGAAATGTAATGCACAAAACAGGGCGTTGCGCAAAATAGCGCCATCGAAATGCATAAAAAGTGCTTGTGGGGTGTACAAAACAGTGCGATGAGGTGCGCAAGATAGCGCGATAGAACGCATGGAAAATTCAAGTAATGGTCACAGCGCAAAATAGCGCGATAAAATGCATGAAAAATGCAAGTATTGTGCACAAAATAGTGCGATGTGGTGCGCAAGATAGCGCGATAAAATGCATGCAAAATGCAAGTAATGGTCACAGCGCAAAATAGCACGATGCGCAGAGTAGCCCGATAAAATGCAAGCAAAATGCAAGTAGTGTGCACAAAACAGTGCGATAAGGTGCGCAAGAGAGAGCGGTTGAAATGTAATGCACAAAATAGTGCAATGCGCAAAATAGCGCGATCGAAATGCATGCAAAATGCAAGTACGGTGCACAAAGCAGTGCGATGGGGTGCGCAAGATAGCGCGATAGAACGCATGCAAAATGCAGGTAATTGTCACAGCGCAAAATAGCGCGATGCGCAAAATATCGCGATAAAATGCATGCGAAAAGCAAGCAATGTGCACAAAACAGTGCGATAAGGTGCGTAAGATAGCGCAATTGAAATGCAATGCACAAAACAATGCGATGCCCAAAATAGCGCGATTGAAAAGCATGCAAATTGCAAGTACGGTGCACAAAACAGTGCGATCAGGTGCGCAAGATAGCGCGATTGAAATGTAATGCACAAAATAGTGCAATGCGCAAAATAGCGCGATTGAAATGGATGCAAAATGCAAGTACGGTGCACAAAGCAGTGTGATGGGGTGCGCAAGATAGCGCGATAGAACGCATGCAAAATGCAGGTAATTGTCACAGCACAAAATAGCGCGATGCGCAAAGTACCGCGACAAAATGCATGCGAAATGCAAGAAACGTGCACAAAACAGTGCGATAAGGAGCGCAAGATAGTGCAATTGAAATGTAATGCACAAAACAGTGCGATGTGCAAAATAGTGCGATTGAAATGCATGCAAAATGCAAGTACGGTGCACAAAACAGTGCGATCAGGTGCGCAAGATAGCGCGATAAAGCGCATGCACAATGCAAGTAATTGTCACTGCGCAAAATAGAGCGATAAAATGCATGCAAAATGCAAGTAATGTGCACAAAATAGTGCGATGTGGTGTGTAAGATAGCACGATAAAATGCATGCAAAATGCAAGTAATGGTCACAGCGCAAAATAGCGCGATGCGCAGAATAGCGCGATAAAATGCAAGCAAAATGCAAATAGTGTGCACAAAACAGTGCGATAAGGTGCGCAAGATAGCGCGGTTGAAATGTAATGCACAAAACAATGCGATGCGAAAAATAGCGCGATTCAAATGCATGCAAAATGCAAGTACGGTGCACAAAACAGTGGGATGAGGTGCAAAATATAGCGCGATAGAACGCACGCAAAATGCAAGTAATTGTCACAGCGCAAAATAGCGCGATGTGCAAAATACCGCGATAAAATGCATGCAAAATGCAAGTAATGTGCAGAAAACAGTGCGATAAGGTGCGTAAGATAGCGCGATTGAAATGTAATGCTGAAAACAATGCGATGAGCAAAATATCGCGATTGAAATGCAAGCAAAATGCAAGTACGGTGCACAAAACAGTGCGATAAGGTGCGGAAGATAGCGCGATTGAAATGTAATGCACAAAACAGTTCGATGCGCTAAATAGCGCGATTGAAATGCATGCAAAATGCAAGTACGGCACACAAAACAGTGCGATGAGGTGCGGAAGATAGCGCGATAGAACGCATGCAAAATGTAAGTAATTGTCACAGCGCAAAATAGCGCGATGCGCAAAATAGCACGATAAAATGCATGCAAAATGCAAGTAATGTGCGAAAAATAGTGCGATGAGGTGCGCAAGATAGCGCGATGGAACGCATGCAAAATGCAAGTAATGGTCACAGCGCAAAATAGCGCGACAAAATGCATGCAAAATGTAAGTAATGTGCACAAAATAGTGCGGTGTGGTGCGCAAAATAGCGCGATAAAATGCATGCAAAATGCAAGTAATGGTCACAGCGTAAAATAGCGCGATGCACAGAATAGCACGATAAAATGCAAGGAAAATGCAAGTAGTGTGCACAAAACAGTGATAAGGTGCGCAAGATAGCGCGGTTGAAATGTAATGCACAAAACAGTGCGATGCGCATAATAGCGCGATTGAAATGCATGCAAAATGCAAGTACGGTGCACAAAGCAGTGCGATGGGGTGCGCAAGATAGCGCGATAGAACGCATGCAAAATGCAGGTAATTGTCACAGCACAAAATAGCGCGATGCGCTAAATAGCGCGATAAAATGCATGTGAAATGCAAGCAATGTGCACAAAACAGTGCGATAAGGTGCCCAAGATAGTGCAATTCAAATGTAATGCACAAGATAGTGCAATGCGCAAAATAATGCGATTGAAATGCATGCAAAATGCAAGTACGGTGCACAAAACAGTGCGATCAGGTGCGCAAGATAGCGCGATAGAGCACAGGCAAAATGCCAGTAATTGTCACAGCGCAAAATAGCGCGATGAGCAAAATAGAACGATAAAATGCATGCAAAATGCAAGTAATGTGCACAAAATAGTGCGATGTGGTGTGCAAGATAGCGCGATAAAATGCATGCAAAATGCAAGTAATGGTCACAGCGCAAAATAGCGCGATGCGCAGAATAGTGTGATACAATGCAAGCAAAATGCAAGTAGTGTGCACAAAACAGTGCGATAAGGTGCGCAAGATAGTGCGGTTGAAATGTAATGCACAAAACAGTGCGATGCGCAAAATAGCGCGATTGAAATGCATGCAAAATGCAAGTACGGTGCACAAAACAGTGTGATGAGGTGGAAAATATAGCGCGATAGAACGCACGCAAAATGCAATTAATTGTCACAGCGCAAAATAGCGCGATGCGCAAAATACCGTGATAAAATGTATGCTAAATGCAAGTAATGTGCACAAAACAGTGCGATATGGTGCGCAAGATAGCGCGATTGAAATTTAATGCACAAAACAGTGCGATGAGCAAAATAGCGCGATTGAAATGCAAGCAAAATGCAAGTACGGTGCACAAAACAGTGCGATGAGGTGCGCAAAATTGCGCGATTGAAATGTGTTGCACAAAACAGTGCGATGCGCAAAATAGCGCGATTGAAATGCATGCAAAATGCAAGTACGGTGCACAAAACAGTGTGATGAGGTGCAAAATATAGCACGATAGAACGCACGCAAAATGCAATTAATTGTCACAGCGCAAAATAGCGTGATGCGCAAAATACCGCGATAAAATGTATGCAAAATGCAAGTAATGTGCACAAAACAGTGCGATATGGTGCGCAAGATAGCGCGATTGAAATTTAATGCACAAAACAGTGCGATGAGCAAAATAGCGTGATTGAAATGCAGGCAAAATGCAAGTACGGTGCACAAAACAGTGCGATGAGGTGCGCAAGATAGCGCGATTGAAATGTGATGCACAAAACAGTGCGATGCGCAAAATAGCGCGATTGAAATGCATGCAAAATGCAAGTACGGTGCACAAAACAGTGCGATGAGGTGCGCAAGATAGCGCGATAGAACGCATGCAAAATGCAAGTAATTGTGATAGCGCAAAATAGCGCGACGCGAAAAATAGCGCGATAAAATGCATGCGAAATGCAAGTAATGTGCAGAAAACAGTGCGATAAGGTGCGCAAGATAGCGCGATTGAAATGTAATGCACAAAACAGTGCGATGCGCTAAATAGCGCGATTGAAATGCATGCAAAATGCAAGCACGGCATACAAAACAGTATGATGAGGTGCGCAAGATAGCGCGATACAACGCATGCAAAATGCAAGTAATTGTCAGAGCGCAAAATAGCGCGATGCGCAAAATAGCGCGATAAAATGCATGCAAAATGCAAGTAACGTGCACAAAATAGTGCGATGAGATGCGCAAGATAGCGCGATAAAATGCATGCAAAATGCAAGTAATGGTCACAGTACAAAACAGCGCGATGCGAAGAATAGCACGATAAAATGCAGGCAAAATGGAAGTAATGTGTACAAAACAGGGCGATAAGGTACGCAAGATTGCGTGATTGAAATGTAATGCACAAAACAGTGCGATGCGCAAAATAGCGCGATTGACATGCATGGAAAATGCAAGTAGGGTGCACAAAACAGCACGATGCGTAAAATAGCGCGGTTGAAATGCGTGCAAAATGCATGTAGGGTGCAGAAAACAGTGCGATGAGGTGCGCAAGATAGCGCGATTGAAATGTAATGCACAAAACAGTGCGATGCGCAAAATATCGCGATTGAAATGCATTCAAAATGCAAATTGGGTGCACAAAACAGTGCGATGAGGTGCAAGATAGCGCGATAAAATGCACGCAAAATGCAAGCAATGGTCACTGCGCAAAATAGCACGATGTGCAAAACAGCGCGATAAAATGCATGCAAAATGCAAGTAATGTGCACAAAATAGTGCGATGAGGTGCGCAAGATAGCGCGATTGAAATGTAACGCACAAAACAGTGCGTTGCGCAAAATAGCGCGATTGAAATGCATAAAAAGTGCTAGTGGGGTGCACAAAACAGTGCGATGAGGTGCACAAGATAGCGCGATAGAACGCATGCAAAATGCAAGTAATGGTCACAGTGCAAAATAGCGCGATAAAATGCATGCAAAATGCAAGTAATGTGCACAAAATAGTGCGATGTGGTGCGCAAGATAGCGCGATAAAATGCATGCAAAATGCAAGTAATGGTCACAGCGCAAAATAGTGCGATGCGCAGAATAGCCCGATAAAATGCAAGCAAAATGCAAGTAGTGTGCACAAAACAGTGCGATAAGGTGCGCAAGATAGCGCGGTTGAAATGTAATGCACAAAATAGTGCGATGCGCAAAATGGCGCGATTGAAATGCATGCAAAATGCAAGTACGGTGCACAAAGCAGTGCGATGGGGTGCGCAAGATAACGCGATAGAACGCCTGCAAAATGCAGGTAATTGCCACAGCGCAAAATAGCGCGATAAAATGCTTGCGAAATGCAAGCAATGTGCACAAAATAGTGCGACAAGGTGCGCAAAATAGCGCGATTGAAATGCATGCAAAATGCAAGTACGGTGCACAAAGCAGTGCGATGGGGTGCGCAAGATAGCGCGATAGAACGCATGCAAAATGCAGGTAATTGCCACAGCGCAAAATCGCGCGATAAAATGCATGCGAAATGCAAGCAAAGTGCACAAAACAGTGCGACAAGGTGCGCAAGATAGCGCAATTGAAATGTAATGCAGAAAACAGTGCGATGTGCAAAATAGTGCGATTGAAATGCATGCAAAATGCAAGTACGGTGCACAAAACAGTGCGATCAGGTGCCCAAGATGGCGCGATAGAGCGCATGCAAAATGCAAGTAATTGTCACAGCGTAAAATAGCGCGACAAAATGCATGCAAAATGCAAGTATTGTGCACAAAATGGTGCGATGTGGTGTGCAAGATAGCGCGATAAAATGCATGCAAAATGCAAGTATTGGTCACAGCGCAAAATAGCGCGATGCGCAGAATAGTGCGATAAAATGCAGGCAAAATGCAAGTAGTGTGCACAAAACAGTGCAATAAGGTGCGCAAGATAGCGCGCTTGAAAAGTAATGCACAAAACAGTGCGATACGCAAAATAGAGCGATTGAAATGCATGCAAAATGCAAGTACGGTGCACAAAACAGTGCGATGAGGTGCAAAATATAGCGCGATAGAACGTATGCAAAATGCAAGTAATTGTCACAGCGCAAAATAGTGCGATGCGCAAAATAGCGCGATAAAATGCATGCAAAATGCAAGTAATGTGCACAAAACAGTGCGATGAGGTGCGCAAGATAGCGCGATAGAACGCATGCAAAATGCAAGTAATTGTCACAGCGCAAAATAGCGCGATGGGCAAAATACAGCGATAAATTACATGCAAAATGCAAGTAATGTGCACAAAATAGTGCGATGAGGTGCGCAAGATAGCGCGATAAAATGCATGCAAAATGCAAGTAATGGTCATCGCGCAAAATAGCGCGATGCGCAGAATAGAACGATAAAATGCAAGTAAAATGGAAGTAATGTGTACAAAACAGGGCGATAAGGTACGCAAGATAGCGCCATTGAAATGTAATGCACAAAACAGTGCGATGCGCAAAATAGCGCGATTGACATGCATGGAAAATGCAAGTAGGGTGCACAAAACAGCACGATGCGTAAAATAGCGTGATTGAAATGCGTGCAAAATGCAAGTAGGGTGCAGAAAACAGTGCGATGAGGTGCGCAAGATAGCGCGATCGAAATGTAATGCACAAAACAGTGCGATGCGCAAAATATCGCGATTGAAATGCATGCAAAATGCAAATTGGGTGCACAATACAGTGCGATGAGGTGCGCAAGATAGCGCGATACAATGCAAGGAAAATGCAAGTAATGGTCACAGCGCAAAATAGCGCGATGTGCAAAACAGCACGATAAAATGCATGCAAAATGCAAGTAATGTGCACAAAATAGTGCGATGAGGTGCGCAAGATAGCGCAATTGAAATGTAATGTACAAAACAGTGCGTTGCGCAAAATAGCGCGATTGAAATGCATAAAAAGTGCTAGTAGGGTGCACAAAACAGTGCGATGAGGTGCGCAAGATAGCGCGATAAAATGCATGCAAAATGCAAGCAATGGTCACCGCGCAAAATAGAGCGATGCGCAGAATAGCACGATAAAATGCAAGCAAAATCCAAGTCGTATGCACAAAACAGTGCGATAAGGTGCGCAAGATAGCGCGGTTGAAATGTAATGCACAAAACAGTGCGATGCGCAAAATAGCGCGATTGAAATGCATGCAAAATGCAAGTACGGTGCACAAAGCTGTGCAATGGGGTGCGCAAGATAGCGCGATAGAACGCATGCAAAATGCAGGTAATTGTCACAGCGCAAAATAACGCGATGCGCAAAATAACGCAATAAAACGCATGCGAAATGCAAGCAATGTGCACAAAACAGTGCGATAAGGTGCGCAAGATAGCGTAATTGAAATGTAATGCACAAAACAGTGCGATGCGCAAAATAAAGCGATTGAAATGCATGCAAAATGCAAGTACGGTGCACAAAGCAGTGCATTGGGGTGCGCAAGATAGCGCGATAGAACGCATGCAAAATGCAGGTAATTGTCACAGCGCAAAATAGCGCGATGCGCAAAATTGCGCGATAAAATGCGTGCGAAATGCAAGCAATGTGCACAAAACAGTGCGATAAGGTGCGCAAGATAGCGCAATTGAAATGTAATGCACAAAACAGTGCGATGCGCAAAATAGTGCGATTGAAATGCATGCAAAATGCGGGTACAGTGCACAAAACCGTGCGATCAGGTGTGTAAGATAGCGCGATAGAGCAAATGCAAAATGCAAGTAATTGTCACAGCGCAAAATAGCGCGATGCGCAAAATAGGGTGATAAAATGCATGCAAAATGCAAGTAATGTGGACAAAATAGTGCGATGTGGTGCGCAAGATAGCGCGATAAAATGCATGCAAAATGCAAGTAATGGTCACAGTGCAAAATAGCGCGATTCGCAGAATAGCGCGATAAAATGCAAGCAAAATGCAAGTAGTGTGCACAAAACAGTGTGATAAGGTGCGCAAGATAGCGCGGTTGAAATGTAATGCACAAAACAGTGAGATGCGCTAAATATCGCGATTGAAATGCATGCAAAATGCAAGTACGTCACACAAAACAGTGCGATGAGGTGCGCAAAATAGCGCGATAGAACGCATGTAAGATGCAAGTAATTGTCATATCGCAAAATAGCGCGATAAATTGCAAGCAAAATGGAAGTAATGTGCACAAAATAGTGCGATGAGGTGCGGAAGATAGCGCGATAAAATGCATGCAAAATGCAAGTAATGGTCACAGCGCAAAATAGCGCGATGCGCAGAATAGCATGATAAAATGCAAGCAAAATGGAAGTAATGTGCACAAAACAGGGCGATAAGGTACGCAAGATAGCGCCATTGAAATGTAATGCACAAAACAGTGCGATGCGCAAAATAGCGCGATTGACATGCATGGACAATACAAGTAGGGTCCACAAAACCGCACGATGCGTAAAATAGCGTGATTGAAATGCGTGCAAAATGCAAGTACGGTGCACAAAACAGTGCGATGAGGTGCGCAAGATAGCGCGATAGAGCGCATGCAAAATGTAAGTAATTGTGACAACGCAAAATAGCGCGATGCACAAAATTGCGCGATAAAATGCATGCAAAGTGCAAGTAATGTGCACAAAACAGTGCGATAAGATGCGCAAGATAGTGCGATTGAAATGTAATGCACAAAACAGTGCGATGCGCTAAATAGCGCGATTGAAATGAATGCAAAATGCAAGTACGGCACACAAAACAGTGCGATGAGGTGCCCATGATAGGGCGATAGAACGCATGCAAAATGCAAGTAATTGTCTGAGCGCAAAATAGCACGATAAATTGCATGCAAAATGCAAGTAATGTGCACAAAATAGTGCGATGAGGTGCGCAAGATAGCGCGATAAAATGCATGCAAAATGCAAGTAATGGTCACAGCGCAAAATAGCGCGATGCGCAGAATAGCATGATAAAGTGCAAGCAAAATGGAAGTAATATGTACAAAACAGGGCGATAAGGTACGCGAGATATCGCCATTGAAATGTAATGCATAAAACAGTGCGATGCGCAAAATAGCGCGATTGGCATGCATGGAAAATGGAAGTAGGGTGCACAAATCAGCACGATGCGTAAAATAGCGCGATTGAAATGCGTGCAAAATGCAAGTAGCGTGCAGAAAACAGCGCAATTAGGTGCGCAAGATAGCGCGATTGAAATGTAATGCACAAAACAGTGCGATGCGGAAAATATCGCGATTGAAATGCATGCAAAATGCAAATTGGGTGCACCAAAACAGTGCGATGAGGTGCGCAAGATAGCGCGATAGCATGCACGCAAAATGCAAGTAATGGTCACAGTGCAAAATAGCGCGATGTGCAAAACAGCGCGATAAAATGCATGCAAAATGCAAGTAATGTGCACAAAATAGTACGATGAGGTGCTCAAGATGTCGCGATTGAAATGTAATGCACAAAACAGTGCGTTGCGCAAAATAGCGCGATTTAAATGCATAAAAAGTGCTAGTAGGGGGCACAAAACAGTGCGATGAGGTGCGCAAGATAGCGCGATAGAACGCATCCAAAATGCAAGTAATGGTCACAGCGTAAAATAGCGCGATAAAAAGCATGTAAAATGCAAGTAACGTGCACAAAATAGTGCGATGTGGTGCGCAAGATAGCGCGATAAAATGCATGCAAAATGCAAGTAATGGTCACAGCGCAAAATAGCGCGATGCGCAGAATAGCACGATAAAATGCAAGCAAAATGCAAGTAGTGTGCACAAAACAGTGCGATAAGGTGCGCAAGATAGCGCGGTTGAAATGTAATGCACAAAACAGTGCGATGCGCAAAATAGCACGATTGAAATGCATGCAAAATGCAAGTACGGGGCACAAAGCAGTGCGATGGGGTGCGCAAGATAGCGCGAAAGAACGCATGCAAAATGCAGGTAATTGTCACAGCGCAAAATAACGCGATGTGCAAAATAGCGCGATAAAATGCATGTGAAATGCAAGCAATGTGCACAAAACAGTGCGACAAGGTGCGCAAAATACTGCAGTTGAAATGTAATGCACAAAACAGTGTGATGCGCAAAATAGTGCGATTGAAATGCATGCAAAATGCAAGTACGGTGCACAAAACAGTGCGATCAGGTGTGCAAGATAGCGCGATAGAGCGCATGCAGAATGCAAGTTATTGTCACAGCGCAAAATAGCGCGATGCGCAAAATAGCGCGATAAAATGCATGCAAAATGCAAGTAATGTGCACAAAATAGTGCGATGTGGTGTGCATGATAGCGCGATAAAATGCATGCAAAATGCAAGTAATGGTCACAGCGCAGAATAGCGCGATAAAATGCAGGCAAAATGCAAGTAGTGTGCACAAAACAGTGCGATAAGGTGCGCAAGATAGCGCGGTTGAAATGTAATGCACAAAACAGTGCGATGCGCAAAATATCGCGATTGAAATGCATGCAAAATGCAAGTACGGTGCACAAAACAGTGCGATGAGGTGCAAAATATAGCGCGATAGAACGCACGGAAAATGCGAGTAATTGTCACAGCGCAAAATAGCGCGATGCGCAAAATAGCGCGATAAAATGCATGCAAAATGCAAGTAATGTGTACAAAATAGTGCGATAAGGGGTGCAAGATAGCGCGATTGAAATGTAATGCACAAAACAGTGCGATGAGCAAAATAGCGGGATTGAAATGCAAGCAAAATGCAAGTACAGTGCACAAAACAGTGCAATGAGGTGCGCAAAATAGCGCGATTGAAATGTAATGCACAAAACAGTGCGATGCGCAAAATAGCGGGATTGAAATGCGTGAAAAATGCAAGTACGGTGCACAAAACAGTGCGATGAGGTGCGCAAGATAGCGCGATAGAGCGCAAGCAAAATGTAAGTAATTGTGACAGCACAAAATAGCGCGATGCGCAAAATTACGCGATAAAATGCATGCAAAATGCAAGTAATGTGCACAAAACAGTGCGATAAGGTGCGCAAGATAGCGCGATTGAAATGTAATGCACAAAACAGTGCGATGCGCTAAATAGCGCGATTGAAATTCATGCAAAATACAAGTACGGCGCACAAAACAGTGCGATGAGGTGCGCAAGATAGCGCGATAGAACGCATGCAAAATGCAGGTAATTGTCACAGCGCAAAATAACGCGATGCGCAAAATAGCGCGATAAAATGCATGTGAAATGCAAGCAATGTGCACAAAACAGTGCGACAAGGTGCGCAAAATACCGCAGTTGAAATGTAATGCACAAAACAGTGCGATGCGCAAAATAGTGCGATTGAAATGCATGCAAAATGCAAGTACGGTGCACAAAACAGTGCGATCAGGTGTGCAAGATAGCGCGATAGAGCGCATGCAGAATGCAAGTTATTGTCACAGCGCAAAATAGCGCGATGCGCAAAATAGCGCGATAAAATGCATGCAAAATGCAAATAATGTGCACAAAATAGTGCGATGTGGTGTGCAAGATAGCGCGATAAAATGCATGCAAAATGCAAGTAATGGTCACAGCGCAGAATAGCGCGATGCGCAGAATAGCGCGATAAAATGCAGGCAAAATGCAAGTAGTGTGCACAAAACAGTGCGATAAGGTGCGCAAGATAGCGCGGTTGAAATGTAATGCTCAAAACAGTGCGATGCGCAAAATAGCGCGATTGAAATGCATGCAAAATGCAAGTACAGTGCACAAAACAGTGCGATGAGGTGCAAAATATAGAGCGATAGAATGCACGCAAAATGCGAGTAATTGTCATAGCGCAAAATAGCGCGATGCGCAAAATAGCGCGATAAAATGCATGCAAAATGCAAGTAATGTGTGCAAAATAGTGCGATAAGGGGTGCAAGATAGCGCGATTGAAATGTAATGCACAAAACAGTGCGATGAGCAAAATAGCGGGATTGAAATGGAAGCAAAATGCAAGTACAGTGCACAAAACAGTGCAATGAGGTGCGCAAAATAGCGCGATTGAAATGTAATGCACAAAACAGTGCGATGCGCAAAAAAGCGGGATTGAAATGCGTGCCAAATGCAAGTACGGTGCACAAAACAGTGCGATGAGGTGCGCAAGATAGCGCGATAGAGCGCAAGCAAAATGTAAGTAAATGTGACAGCACAAAATAGCGCGATGCGCAAAATTACGCCATAAAATGCATGCAAAATGCAAGTAATGTGCACAAAACAGTGCGATAAGGTGCGCAAGATAGCGCGATTGAAATGTAATGCACAAAACAGTGCGATGCGCTAAATAGCGCGATTGAAATGCATGCAAAATGCAAGTACGGCGCACAAAACAGTGCGATGAGGTGCGCAAGATAGCGCGATAGAACGCATGCAAAATGCAAGTAATTGTCACAGCGCAAAATAGCGCGATAAATTGCATGCAAAATACAAGTAATGTCCACAAAATAGTGCGATGAGGTTCGCAAGATAGCGCGATAAAATGCATGCAAAATGCAAGTAATGGTCACAGCGCAAATTTGCGCGATGCGCAGAATAGCACGATAAAATGCAAGCAAAATGGAAGTAATGTGTACAAAACAGGGCGATAAGGTACGCAAGATAGCGCCATTGAAATGTAATGCACAAAAAAGTGCGATGCGCAAAATAGCGCGATTGACATGCATGGAAAATGCAAGTAGGGTGCACAAAACAGCACGATGCGTAAAATAGCGCGATTGAAATGCGTGCAAAATGCAAGTAGGGTGCAGAAAACAGTGCGATGAGGTGCGCAAGATAGCGCGATCGAAATGTAATGCACAAAACAGTGCGATGCGCAAAATATCGCGATTGAAATGCATGCAAAATGCAAATTGCGTGCACAAAACAGTGCGATGAGGTGCGCAAGATAGCGCGATAGAATGCACGCAAAATGCAAGTAATGGTCACAGCGCAAAATAGCGCGATGTGCAAAACAGCGCGATAAAATGCATGCAAAATGCAAGTAATGTGCACAAAATAGTGCGATGAGGTGCGCAAGATAGCGCGAGTGAAATGTAATGCACAAAACAGTGCGTTGCGCAAAATAGCGCGATTGAAATGCATAAAAAGTGCTAGTAGGGAGCACAAAACAATGCGATGAGGTGCGCAAGATAGCGCGATAGAACGCATGCAAAATGTAAGTAATGGTCACAGCGCAAAATAGCGCGATAAAATGCATGGAAAATGCAAGTAATGTGCACAAAATAGTGCGATGTGGTGCGCAAGATAGGGCGATAAAATGCATGCAAAATGCAAGTAATGGTCACAGCGCAAAATAGCGCGATGCACAGAATAGCGCGATAAAAATGCATGTAGTGTGCACAAAACAGTGCGATAAGGTGCGCCAGATAGCGCGGTTGAAATGTAATGCACAAAACAGTGCATTGCGCAAAATAGCGCGATTGAAATGCATAAAAAGTGCTAGTAGGGTGCCCAAAATAGTGCGATGAGGTGCGCAAGATAGCGCGATAGAACGCATGCAAAATGCAAGTAATGGTCACAGTGCAAAATAGCGCGATAAAATGCATGCAAAATGCAAGTAATGTGCACAAAATAGTGCGATGTGGTGCGCATGACAGCTCGATAAAATGCATGCAAAATGCAAGTATTGGTCACAGCGCAAAATAGCGCGATGCGCAGAATAGCACGATAAAATGCAAGCAAAATGCAAGTAGTGCGCACAAAACAGTGCGATAAGGTGCGCAAGATAGCGCGGTTGAAATGTCATGCACAAAACAGTGTGATGCGCAAAATAGCGCGATTGAAATGCATGCAAAATGCAAGTACGGTGCACAAAGCAGTGCGATGGGGTGCGCAAGATAGGGCGATAGAACGCATGCAAAATGCAGGTAATTGTCACAGTGCAAAATACCGCGATGCGCAAAATAGCGCGATCAAATGCATGCAAAATGCAAGCAATGTGCAGAAAACAGTGCGATAAGGTGCGCAAGATAGCGCAATTGAAATGTAATGCACAACACAGTGCGATGCGCAAAATAGTGCGATTGAAATGCATGCAAAATGCGGGTACAGTGCACAAAACCGTGCGATCAGGTGTGCAAGATAGCGCGATAGAGCAAATGCAAAATGCAAGTAATTGTCACAGCGCAAAATAGCGCGATGCGCAAAATAGGGCGATAAAATGCATGCAAAATGCAAGTAATGTGGACAAAATAGTGCGATGTGGTGCGCAAGATAGCGCGATAAAATGCATGCAAAATGCAAGTAATGGTCACAGCGCAAAATGGCGCGATGCGCAGAATAGCGCGATAAAATGCAGGCAAAATGCAAGTAGTGTGCACAAAACAGTGTGATAAGGTGCGCAAGATAGTGCGGTTGAAATGTAATGCACAAAACAGTGCGATGCGCAAAATAGCGCAATTGAAATGCAAGCAAAATGCAAGTACGGTGCACAAAACAGTGCGATGAGGTGCAAAATATAGCGCGATAGAACGCAAGCAAAATCCAAATAACTGTCACAGCGCAAAATAGCGCGATGCGCAAAATAGCGCGCTAAAATGCATGCAAAATACAAGTAATGTGCACAAAACAGTGTGATAAGGTGCGCAAGACAGCGCGATTGAAATGTAATGCACAAAACAGTGCGATGAGCAAAATAGCGCGATTGAAATGCAAGCAAAATGCAAGTACAGTGCACAAAATAGTGCGATGAACTGCGCATGATAGCGCGATTGAAATGTAATGCACAAAACAGTGCGATGCGCAAAATAGTGCGATTGAAATGCATGCAAAAAGCAAGTACGGTGCACAAAACAGTGCGATGAGGTGCGCAAGATAGCGCGATAGAGCGCATGCAAAATGCAAGTAATTGTGACAGCGCAAAATAACGCGCTAAAATTCATGCAAAATGCAAGTAATGTGCACAAAACAGTGCAATAAGGTGCGCAAGATAGCGCGATTGAAACGTAATTCACAAAACAGTGCGATGCGCTAAATAGCGCGATTGAAATGCATGCAAAATGCAAGTACGGCACACAAAACAGTGCGATGAGGTGCACAAGATAGCGCGATAGAACGCATGTAAAATGCAAGTAATTGTCACATCGCAAAATAGCGCGATAAATTGCAAGCAAAATGCAAGTAATGTGCACAAAATAGTGCGATGAGGTGCGGAAGATAGCGCGATAAAATGCATGCAAAATGCAAGTAATGGTCACAGCGCAAAATAGAGCGATGCGCAGAATAACATGATAAAATGCAAGCAAAATGGAAGTAATGTGCACAAAACAGGGCGATAAGGTACGCAAGATAGCGCCATTGAAATGTAATGCACAAAACAGTGCGATGCGCAAAATAGCGCGATTGACATGCATGGACAATGCAAGTAGGGTGCACAAAACCGCACGATGCGTAAAATAGCGCGATTGAAATGCGTGCAAAATGCAAGTAGGGTGCAGAAAACAGTGCGATGAGGTGCGCAAGATAGCGCGATTGAAATGTAATGCTCAAAACAGTGCGATGCGCAAAATATCGCGATTGATAAGTATGGAAAATGCAAATTGGGTGCACAAAACAGTGCGATGAGGTGCGCAAGATAGCGCGATAGAATGCACGCAAAATGCAAGTAATGGTCACAGCACAAAATAGCGCGATGTGCAAAACAACGCGATAAAATGCATGCAAAATGCAAGTAATGTACACAAAATAGTACGATGAGTTGCGCAAGATAGCGCGATTGAAATGTAATGCACAAAAAAGGGCGTTGCGCAAAATAGCGCGATTGAAATGCATAAAAAGTGCTAGTAGGGTGCACAAAACAGTGTGATGAGGTGCGCAAGATAGTGCGATAGAACGCATGCAAAATGCAAGTAATGGCCACAGCGCAAAATAGCGCGATAAAAAGCATTCAAAATGCAAGTAATGTGCACAAAATAGTGCGAAGTGGTGCGCATGATAGCGCGATAAAATGCATGCAAAATGCAAGTAATGGTCACAGCGCAAAATAGCGCGATGCGAAGAATAGCACGATAAAATGCAAGCAAAATGCAAGTAGTGTGCACAAAACAGTGCGATAAGGTGCGCAAGATAGCGCGGTTGAAATGTAATGCACAAAACAGTGCGATGCGCAAAATAGCGCGATTGAAATGCATGCAAAATGCAAATACGGTGCACAAAGCAGTGCGATGAGGTACACAAGATAGCGCGATAGAACGCATGCAAAATGCAGGTAATTGTCACAGCACAAAATAACGCGATGCGCAAAATAGCGCGATAAAATGCATATGAAATGCAAGCAATGTGCACAAAACAGTTTGACAAGGTGCGCAAAATACCGCAGTTGCGATGCGCAAAATAGTGCGATTGAAATGCATGCAAAATGCAAGTACGGTGCACAAAACAGTGCAATCAGGTGTGCAAGATAGCGCGATAGAGCGCATGCAGAATGCAAGTTATTGTCACAGCGCAAAATAGCGCGATGCGCAAAATAGCGCGATAAAATGCATGCAAAATGCAAGTAATGTGCACAAAATAGTGCGATGTGGTGTGCAACATAGCGCGATAAAATGCATGCAAAATGCAAGTAATGGTCACAGCGCAGAATAGCGCGATAAAATGCAGGCAAAATGCAAGTAGTGTGCACAAAACAGAGCGATAAGGTGCGCAAGATAGCGCGGTTGAAATGTAATGCTCAAAACAGTCCGATGCGCAAAATAGCGCGATTGAAATGCATGCAAAATGCAAGTACAGTGCACAAAACAGTGCGATGAGGTGCAAAATATAGAGCGATAGAATGCACGCAAAATGCGAGTAATTGTCACTACGCAAAATAGCGCGATGCGCAAAATAGCGTGATAAAATGCATGCAAAATGCAAGTAATGTGTACAAAATAGTGCGATAAGGGTGCAAGATAGCGCAATTGAAATGTAATGCACAAAACAGTACGATGAGCAAAATAGCGCGATTGAAATGCAAGCAAAATGCAAGTACAGTGCACAAAACAGTGCAATGAGGTGCGCAAAATAGCGCGATTGAAATGTAATGCACAAAACAGTGCGATGCGCAAAATAACAGGATTGAAATGCGTGCAAAATGCAAGTACGGTGCACAAAACAGTGCGATGAGGTGCGCAAGATAGCGCGATAGAGCGCATGCAAAATGTAAGTAATTGTGACAGCACAAAATAGCGCGATGCGCAAAATTACACGATAAAATGCATGCAAAATGCAAGTAATGTGCACAAAACAGTGCGAGAAGGTGCGCAAGATAGCGCGATTGAAATGTAATGCACAAAACAGTGCGATGCGCTAAATAGCGCGATTGAAATGCACGCAAAATGCAAGTACGGCGCACAAAACAGTGCGATGAGGTGCGCAAGATAGCGCGATAGAACGCATGCAAAATGCAAGTAATTGTCACAGCGCAAAATAACGCGATAAATTGCATGCAAAATGCAAGTAATGTGCACAAAATAGTGCGATGAGGTGCGCAAGATAGCGCGATAAAATGCACACAAAATGCAAGTAATGGTCACAACGCAAAATCGCGCGATGCGCAGAATAACACGATAAAATGCAAGCAAAATGGAAGTAATGTGTACAAAACAGGACGATAAGGTACGCAAGATAGCGCCATTGAAATGTAATGCACAAAACAGTGCGATGCGCAAAATAGCGCGATTGACATGCAGGGAAAATGCAAGTAGGGTGCACAAAACAGCACGATGCGTAAAATAGCGCGATTGAAATGCGTGCAAAATGCAAGTAGGGTGCAGAAAACAGTGCGATGAGGTGCGCAAGATAGCGCGATCGAAATGTAATGCACAAAACAGTGCGATGCGCAAAATATCGCGATTGAAATGCATGCAAGATGCAAATTGGGTGCACAAAACAGTGCGATGAGGTGCGCAACATAGCGCGATAGAATGCACGCAAAATGCAAGTAATGGTCACAGCGCAAAATAGCGCGATGTGCAAAACAGCGCGATAAAATGCATGCAAAATGCAAGTAATGTGCACAAAATAGTGCGATGAGGTGCGCAAGATAGCGCGATTGAAATGTAATGCACAAAACAGTGCGTTGCGCAAAATAGCGCGATTGAAATACATAAAAAGTGCAAGTAGGGTGCACAAAACAGTGCGATGAGGTGCGCAAGATAGCGCGATAGAACGCATGCAAAATGTAAGTAATGGTCACAGCGCAAAATAGCGCGATAAAACGCATGCAAAATGCAAGTAATGTGCACAAAATAGTGCGATGTGGTGCGCAAGATAGCGCGATAAAATGCATGCAAAATCCAAGTAATGGTTACAGCGTAAAATAGCGCGATGCGCAGAATAGCACGATAAAATGCAAGCAAAATGCATGTCGTGTGCACAAAACAGTGCGATAAGGTGCGCAAGATAGCGCGGTTGAAATGTAATGCACAAAACAGTGCGATGCGCAAAATAGCGCGATTGAAATGCATGCAAAATGCAAGTACGGTGCACAAAGCAGTGCGATGGGCAGCGCAAGATAGCGCGATAGAACGCATGCAAAATGCAGGTAATTGTCACAGCGCAAAATAGCGCGATGCGCAAAATAGCGCGATAAAATGCATGCGAAATGCAAGCAATGTGCACAAAACAGTGCGATAAGGTGCGCAAGATAGCGCAATTGAAATGTAATGCACAAAACAGTGCGATGCGCAAAATAGTTCGATTGAAATGCAAGCAAAATGCAGGTACGGTGCACAAAACAGTGCGATCAGGTGCGCAAGATAGCGCAATAGAGCGCATGCAAAATGCAAGTAATTGTCATAGCGTAAAATAGCGCGATGCGCAAAATAGCGCGATAAAATGCATGCAAAATGCAAGTAATGTGCCCAAAATAGTGCGATGTGGTGTGCAAGATAGCGCGATAAAATGCATGCAAAATGCAAGTAATGGACACAGTGCAAAATTGCGCGATGCGCAGAATAGCGCTATAAAATGCAAGCAAAATGCAAGTAGTGTGCACAAAACAGTGCGATAAGGTGTGCAAGATAGCGCGGTTGAAATGTAATGCACAATACAGTGCGATGCGCAAAATAGCGCGATTGAAATGCATGCAAAATGCAAGTACGGTGCACAAAACAGTGCGATGAGGTGCAAAATATAGCGCGATAGAACGCACGCAAAATGCGAGTAATTGTCAGAGCACAAAATAGCGCGATAAAATGCATGCAAAATGCAAGTAATGTGCACAAAACAGTGCGATAAGGGGCCCAAGATAGCGCGATTGAAATGTAATGCACAAAACAGTGCGATGAGCAAAACAGCGCGATTGAAATAGAAGAAAAATGCAAGTACGGTGCACAAAACAGTGCGATGCGCAAAATAGCGCGATTGAAATGCAGGCAAAATGCAAGTACGGTACACAAAGCAGGGTGATGGGGTGCGCAAGATAGCGCGATAGAACACATTCAAAATGCAGGTAATTGTCATAGCGCAAAATAGCGCGATGCGCAAAATAGCGCGATAAAATGCATGCGAAATGCAAGCAATGTGCACAAAACAGTGCGATAAGGTGCGCAAGATAGCGCAATTGAAATGTAATGCACGAAACAGTGCAATGCGCAAAATAGTGCGATTGAAATGCATGCAAAATGCAGGTACGGTGCACAAGGCAGTGCGATCTGGTGCGCATGATAGCGCGACAGAGCGCACGCAAAATGCAAGTAATTGTCACAGCGTAAAATAGCGCGATCCGCAAAATAGCGCCATAAAATGCATGCAAAATGCAAGTAATGTGCACAAAATAGTGCGATGTGGTGTGCAAGATAGCGCGATAAAATGCATGCAAAATGCAAGTAATGGTCACAGCGCAGAATAGCGCTATGCGCAGAATAGCGCGATAAAATGCAAGCAAAATGCAAGTAGTGTGCACAAAATAGTGCGATAAGGAGCGCAAGAGAGCGCGGTTGAAATGTAATGCACAATACAGTGCGATGCGCAAAATAGCGCGATTGAAATGCATGCAAAATGCAAGTACGGTGCACAAAACAGTGGGAGGAGGTGCAAAATATAGCGTGATAGAACGCACGCAAAATGCGAGTAATTGTCACAGCGCAAAATAGCGTGATGCGCAAAATAGCGCGATAAAATGCATGCAAAATGCAAGTAATGTGCACAAAACAGTGCGATAAGGTGCCCAAGATAGTGCGATTGAAATGTAATGCACAAAACAGTGCGATGAGCAAAATAGCGCGATTGAAATGCAAGCAAAATGCAAGTACGGTGCACAAAGCAGTGCGATGAGGTGCGCAAGATAGCACGATTGAATGCAGGCAAAATGCAAGTAATGGTCACAGCACAAAATAGCGCGATGTGCAAAACAGCGCGATAAAATGCAAGTAATGTGCACAAAATAGTACGATGAGTTGCGCAAGATAGCGCGATTGAAATGTAATGCACAAAAAAGGGCGTTGCGCAAAATAGCGCGATTGAAATGCATAAAAAGTACTTGTAGGGTGCACAAAACAGTGTGATGAGGTGCGCAAGATAGCGCGATAGAACGCATGCAAAATGCAAGTAATGGCCACAGCGCAAAATAGCGCGATAAAAAGCATTCAAAATGCAAGTAATGTGCACAAAATAGTGCGAAGTGGTGCGCAAGATAGCGCGATAAAATGCATGCAAAATGCAAGTAATGGTCACAGCGCAAAATAGCGCGATGCGAAGAATAGCACGATAAAATGCAAGCAAAATGCAAGTAGTGTGCACAAAACAGTGCGATAAGGTGCGCAAGATAGCGCGGTTGAAATGTAATGCACAAAACAGTGCGATGCGCAAAATAGCGTGATTGAAATGCATGCAAAATGCAAATACGGTGCACAAAGCAGTGCGATGGGGTACGCAAGATAGCGCGATAGAACGCATGCAAAATGCAGGTAATTGTCACAGCACAAAATAACGCGATGCGCAAAATAGCGCGATAAAATGCATATGAAATGCAAGCAATGTGCACAAAACAGTGCGACAAGGTGCGCAAAATACCGCAGTTGAAATGTAATGCACAAAACAGTGCGATGCGCAAAATAGTGCGATTGAAATGCATGCAAAATGCAAGTACGGTGCACAAAACAGTGCAATCAGGTGTGCAAGATAGCGCGATAGAGCGCATGCAGAATGCAAGTTATTGTCACAGCGCAAAATAGCGCGATGCGCAAAATAGCGCGATAAAATGCATGCAAAATGCAAGTAATGTGCACAAAATAGTGCGATGTGGTGTGCAACATAGCGCGATAAAATGCATGCAAAATGCAAGTAATGGCCACAGCGCAGAATAGCGCGATGCGCAGAATAGCGCGATAAAATGCAGGCAAAATGCAAGTAGTGTGCACAAAACAGTGCGATAAGGTGCGCAAGATAGCGCGGTTGAAATGTAATGCTCAAAACAGTGCGATGCGCAAAATAGCGCGATTGAAATGCATGCAAAATGCAAGTACAGTGCACAAAACAGTGCGATGAGGTGCAAAATATAGAGCGATAGAATGCACGCAAAATGCGAGTAATTGTCACTACGCAAAATAGCGCGATGCGCAAAATAGCGCGATAAAATGCATGCAAAATGCAAGTAATGTGTACAAAATAGTGCGATAAGGGTGCAAGATAGCGCAATTGAAATGTAATGCACAAAACAGTGCGATGAGCAAAATAGCGCGATTGAAATGCAAGCAAAATGCAAGTACAGTGCACAAAACAGTGCAATGAGGTGCGCAAAATAGCGCGATTGAAATGTAATGCACAAAACAGTGCGATGCGCAAAATAACAGGATTGAAATGCGTGCAAAATGCAAGTACGGTGCACAAAACAGTGCGATGAGGTGCGCAAGATAGCGCGATAGAGCGCATGCAAAATGTAAGTAATTGTGACAGCACAAAATAGCGCGATGCGCAAAATTACACGATAAAATGCATGCAAAATGCAAGTAATGTGCACAAAACAGTGCGATAAGGTGCGCAAGATAGCGCGATTGAAATGTAATGCACAAAACAGTGCGATGCGCTAAATAGCGCGATTGAAATGCACGCAAAATGCAAGTACGGCGCACAAAACAGTGCGATGAGGTGCGCAAGATAGCGCGATAGAACGCATGCAAAATGCAAGTAATTGTCATAGCGCAAAATAACGCGATAAATTGCATGCAAAATGCAAGTAATGTGCACAAAATAGTGCGATGAGGTGCGCAAGATAGCGTGATAAAATGCACGCAAAATGCAAGTAATGGTCACAACGCAAAATCGCGCGATGCGCAGAATAACACGATAAAATGCAAGCAAAATGGAAGTAATGTGTACAAAACAGGACGATAAGGTACGCAAGATAGCGCCATTGAAATGTAATACACAAAACAGTGCGATGCGCAAAATAGCGCGATTGACATGCAGGGAAAATGCAAGTAGGGTGCACAAAACAGCACGATGCGTAAAATAGCGCGATTGAAATGCGTGCAAAATGCAAGTAGGGTGCAGAAAACAGTGCGATGAGGTGCGCAAGATAGCGCGATCGAAATGTAATGCACAAAACAGTGCGATGCGCAAAATATCGCGATTGAAATGCATGCAAGATGCAAATTGGGTGCACAAAACAGTGCGATGAGGTGCGCAACATAGCGCGATAGAATGCACGCAAAATGCAAGTAATGGTCACAGCGCAAAATAGCGCGATGTGCAAAACAGCGCGATAAAATGCATGCAAAATGCAAGTAATGTGCACAAAATAGTGCGATGAGGTGCGCAAGATAGCGCGATTGAAATGTAATGCACAAAACAGTGCGTTGCGCAAAATAGCGCGATTGAAATACATAAAAAGTGCTAGTAGGGTGCACAAAACAGTGCGATGAGGTGCGCAAGATAGCGCGATAGAACGCATGCAAAATGTAAGTAATGGTCACAGCGCAAAATAGCGCGATAAAACGCATGCAAAATGCAAGTAATGTGCACAAAATAGTGCGATGTGGTGCGCAAGATAGCGCGATAAAATGCATGCAAAATCCAAGTAATGGTCACAGCGTAAAATAGCGCGATGCGCAGAATAGCACGATAAAATGCAAGCAAAATGCATGTCGTGTGCACAAAACAGTGCGATAAGGTGCGCAAGATAGCGCGGTTGAAATGTAATGCACAAAACAGTGCGATGCGCAAAATAGCGCGATTGAAATGCATGCAAAATGCAAGTACGGTGCACAAAGCAGTGCGATGGGCAGCGCAAGATAGCGCGATAGAACGCATGCAAAATGCAGGTAATTGTCACAGCGCAAAATAGCGCGATGCGCAAAATAGCGCGATAAAATGCATGCGAAATGCAAGCAATGTGCACAAAACAGTGCGATAAGGTGCGCAAGATAGCGCAATTGAAATGTAATGCACAAAACAGTGCGATGCGCAAAATAGTTCGATTGAAATGCAAGCAAAATGCAGGTACGGTGCACAAAACAGTGCGATCAGGTGCGCAAGATAGCGCAATAGAGCGCATGCAAAATGCAAGTAATTGTCATAGCGTAAAATAGCGCGATGCGCAAAATAGCGCGATAAAATGCATGCAAAATGCAAGTAATGTGCCCAAAATAGTGCGATGTGGTGTGCAAGATAGCGCAATAAAATGCATGCAAAATGCAAGTAATGGACACAGTGCAAAATTGCGCGATGCGCAGAATAGCGCTATAAAATGCAAGCAAAATGCAAGTAGTGTGCACAAAACAGTGCGATAAGGTGTGCAAGATAGCGCGGTTGAAATGTAATGCACAATACAGTGCGATGCGCAAAATAGCGCGATTGAAATGCATGCAAAATGCAAGTACGGTGCACAAAACAGTGCGATGAGGTGCAAAATATAGCGCGATAGAACGCACGCAAAATGCGAGTAATTGTCAGAGCACAAAATAGCGCGATAAAATGCATGCAAAATGCAAGTAATGTGCACAAAACAGTGCGATAAGGGGCCCAAGATAGCGCGATTGAAATGTAATGCACAAAACAGTGCGATGAGCAAAACAGCGCGATTGAAATAGAAGAAAAATGCAAGTACGGTGCACAAAACAGTGCGATGCGCAAAATAGCGCGATTGAAATGCAGGCAAAATGCAAGTACGGTACACAAAGCAGGGTGATGGGGTGCGCAAGATAGCGCGATAGAACACATTCAAAATGCAGGTAATTGTCATAGCGCAAAATAGCGCGATGCGCAAAATAGCGCGATAAAATGCATGCGAAATGCAAGCAATGTGCACAAAACAGTGCGATAAGGTGCGCAAGATAGCGCAATTGAAATGTAATGCACGAAACAGTGCAATGCGCAAAATAGTGCGATTGAAATGCATGCAAAATGCAGGTACGGTGCACAAGGCAGTGCGATCTGGTGCGCATGATAGCGCGACAGAGCGCACGCAAAATGCAAGTAATTGTCACAGCGTAAAATAGCGCGATCTGCAAAATAGCGCCATAAAATGCATGCAAAATGCAAGTAATGTGCACAAAATAGTGCGATGTGGTGTGCAAGATAGCGCGATAAAATGCATGCAAAATGCAAGTAATGGTCACAGCGCAGAATAGCGCTATGCGCAGAATAGCGCGATAAAATGCAAGCAAAATGCAAGTAGTGTGCACAAAATAGTGCGATAAGGAGCGCAAGAGAGCGCGGTTGAAATGTAATGCACAATACAGTGCGATGCGCAAAATAGCGCGATTGAAATGCATGCACAATGCAAGTACGGTGCACAAAACAGTGGGAGGAGGTGCAAAATATAGCGTGATAGAACGCACGCAAAATGCGAGTAATTGTCACAGCGCAAAATAGCGTGATGCGCAAAATAGCGCGATAAAATGCATGCAAAATGCAAGTAATGTGCACAAAACAGTGCGATAAGGTGCCCAGGATAGTGCGATTGAAATGTAATGCACAAAACAGTGCGATGAGCAAAATAGCGCGATTGAAATGCAAGCAAAATGCAAGTACGGTGCACAAAGCAGTGCGATGAGGTACGCAAGATAGCACGATTGAATCGTAATGCACAAAAACAGTGCGATGCGCAAAATAGCGCGATTGAAATGTAATGCACAAAACAGTGCGATGCGCAAAATAGCGCGATTGAAATGCATGCAAAATGCAAGTACGGTGGACAAAACTGTGCGATGAGGTGTGCAAGATAGCGCGATAGAGCGTATGCAAGTAATTGTGACTGCGCAAAATAGCGCGATGCGCAAAATATCGCGATAAAATGCATGCAAAATGCAAGTAATGTGCACAAAACAGTGCGATAAGGTGCGTAAGATAGCGCGATTGAAATGTAATGCACAAAACAGTGCGATGCGCTAAATAGCGCGATTGAAATGCATGCAAAATGCAAGTACGGCACACAAAAAGTGCGATGAGGTGCAAAATATAGCGCGATAGAACGCACGCGAAATGCAAGTAATTGTCACAGCGCAAAATAGCGCGATGCGCAAAATAGCGCGATAAAATGCATGCAAAATGCAAGTATTGTGCACAAAACAATGCGATAAGGTGCCCAAGATAGTGCGATTGAAATGTAATGCACAAAACAGTGCGATGAGCAAAATAGCGCGATTGAAATGCAAGCAAAATTCAAGTACGGTGCACAAAGCAGTGCGATGAGGTGCGCAAGATAGCACGATTGAAGCGTAATGCACAAAACAGTGCGATGCGCAAAATAGCGCGATTGAAATGCATGCAAAATGCAAGTACGGTGCACAAAACAGTGCGATGAGGTGCGTAAGATAGTGCAATAGAGCGCATGCAAAATGCAAGTAATTGTGACAGCGTAAAATTGCGCGATAAAATGCATGCAAAATGCAAGTAATGTGCACAAAACAGTGCGATAAGGTGCGCAAGATAGCGCGATTGAAATGTAATGCACAAAACAGTGCGATGCGCTAAATAGCGCAGTTGAAATGCATGCAAAATGCAAGTACGGCACACAAAACAGTGTGATGAAGTGCGCAAGATAGTGTGATAGAACGCATGCAAAATGCAAGTAATTGTCACAGTGCAAAATAGCGCGATGCGCAAAATAGCACGATAAAATGCATGCAAAACGCAAGTAATGTGCACAAAATAGGGCGATGAGGTGCGCAAGATAGCGCGATAAAATGCATGCAAAATGCATGTAATGGTCACGGCGCAAAATAGCACAATCCGCAGATTAGCACGATAAAATGCAAGCAAAATGGAAGTAATGTGTACAAAATCGGGCGATAAGGTACGCAAGATAGCGCGATTGCAATGTAATGCACAAAACAGTGCGATGCGCAAAATATCGCGATTGAAATGCATGCAAAATGCAAATTGGGTGCACAAAACAGTGCGACGAGATGCGCAAGATAGCCCGATAGAATGCACGCAAAATGCAAGTAATGGTCACAACGCAAAATAGCGCGATGTGCAAAACAAGGCGATAAAATGCATGCAAAATGCAAGTGATGTGCACAAAATTGTGCGATGAGGTGCGCAAGATAGCGTGATTGAAATGTAATGCACAAAACAGTGCGTTGCGCAAAATAGTGCGATTGTAATGCATAAAAAATACTAGTAGGGTGCACAAAACAGTGCGATGAGGTGCGCAAGATAGCGCGATAGAACGCATGCAAAATGCAAGTAATGGTCACAGCGCAAAATAGCGCGATAAAATGCATGCAAAATGCAAGTAATGTGCACAAAATAGTGCGATGTGGTGCACAAGATAGCGTGATAAAATGCATGCAAAATGCAAGTAATGGTCACAGTGCAAAATAGCGCGATGCGCAGAATAGCACGATAAAATGCAAGCAAAATGCAAGTAGTATGCACAAAACAGTGCGATAAGGTGCGCATGGCAGCGCGGTTGAAATGTAATGCACAAAACAGTGCGATACGCAAAATAGCGCGATTGAAATGCATGCAAAATGCAAGTACGGTGCACAATCCAGTGCGATGAGGTGCAAAATATAGCGCGATAGAACGCACGCAAAATGCAAGTAATTGTCACAGCGCAAAATAGCGCGATAAAATGAATGCAAAATGCAAGTAATGTGCACAAAACAGTGCGATAAGGTGCGCAAGATAGCGCGATTGAAATGTAATGCACAAAACTGTGCGATGAGCAAAATAGCGCGATTGAAATGCAAGCAAAATGCAAGTACGGTGCACAAAACAGTGCGATGAGGAGCGCAAGATAGCGTGATTGAAATGTAATGCACAAAACAGTGCGATGCGCAAAATAGCGCGTTTGAAATGCCTGCAAAATGCAAGTACGGTGCACAAAACCATGCGATGAGGTGCGCAAGATAGCGCGATAGAGCGCATGCAAAATGCAAGTAATTGCGACAGCGCAAAATAGCGCGATGCGCAAAATAGCGCGATAAAATACATGCAAAATGCAAGTAATGTGCACAAAACAGTGCGATAAGGTGCGCAAGATAGCGCGATTGAAATGTAATGCACAAAACAGTGCGATGCGCTAAATAGCGCAATTGAAATGCATGCAAAATGCAAGTACGGCACACAAAACAGTGTGATGAAGTGCGCAAGATAGTGTGATAGAACGCATGCAAAATGCAAGTAATTGTCACAGTGCAAAATAGCGCGATGCGCAAAATAGCACGATAAAATGCATGCAAAACGCAAGTAATGTGCACAAAATAGGGCGATGAGGTGCGCAAGATAGCGCGATAAAATGCATGCAAAATGCAAGTAATGGTCACGGCGCAAAATAGCACAATCCGCAGATTAGCACGATAAAATGCAAGCAAAATGGAAGTAATGTGTACAAAACCGGGCGATAAGGTACGCAAGATAGCGCGATTGCAATGTAGTGCACAAAACAGTGCGATGCGCAAAATATCGCGATTGAAATGCATGCAAAATGCAAATTGGGTGCACAAAACAGTGCGACGAGGTGCGCAAGATAGCCCGATAGAATGCACGCAAAATGCAAGTAATGGTCACAACGCAAAATAGCGCGATTTGCAAAACAAGGCGATAAAATGCATGCAAAATGCAAGTGATGTGCACAAAATTGTGCGATGAGGTGCGCAAGATAGCGCGATTGAAATGTAATGCACAAAACAGTGCGTTGCGCAAAATAGCGCGATTGAAATGCATAAAAAATGCTAGTAGGGTGCACAAAACAGTGCGATGAGGTGCGCAAGATAGCGCGATAGAACGCATGCAAAATGCAAGTAATGGTTACAGCGCAAAATAGCGCGATAAAATGCATGCAAAATGCAAGTAATGTGCACAAAATAGTGCGATGTGGTGCGCAAGATAGCGTGATAAAATGCATGCAAAATGCAAGTAATGGTCACAGTGCAAAATAGCGCGATGCGCAGAATAGCACGATAAAATGCAAGCAAAATGCAAGTAGTATGCACAAAACAGTGCGATAAGGTGCGCATGGTAGCGCGGTTGAAATGTAATGCACAAAACAGTGCGATACGCAAAATAGCGCGATTGAAATGCATGCAAAATGCAAGTACGGTGCACAATACAGTGCGATGAGGTGCAAAATATAGCGCGATAGAACGCACGCAAAATGCAAGTAATTGTCACAGCGCAAAATAGCACGATAAAATGAATGCAAAATGCAAGTAATGTGCACAAAACAGTGCGATAAGGTGCGCAAGATAGCGCGATTGAAATGTAATGCACAAAACTGTGCGATGAGCAAAATAGCGCGATTGAAATGCAAGCAAAATGCAAGTACGGTGCACAAAACAGTGCGATGAGGAGCGCAAGATAGCGTGATTGAAATGTAATTCACAAAACAGTGCGATGCGCAAAATAGCGCGTTTGAAATGCCTGCAAAATGCAAGTACGGTGCACAAAACCATGCGATGAGGTGCGCAAGATAGCGCGATAGAGCGCATGCAAAATGCAAGTAATTGCGACAGCGCAAAATAGCGCGATGCGCAAAATAGCGCGATAAAATGCATGCAAAATGCAAGTAATGTGCACAAAACAGTGCGATAAGGTGCGCAGGATAGCGCGATTGAAATGTAATGCACAAAACAGTGCAATGCGCTAAATAGCGCGATTGAAGTGCATGCAAAATGCAAGTACGGCACACAAAACAGTGCGATGAGGTGTGCAAGATAGCGCGATAGAACGCATGCAAAGTGCAAGTAATTGTCATAGCGCAAAATAGCGCGATAAAATGCATGCAAAATGTAAGTAATGTGCACAAAATAGTGCGATGAGGTGCGCAAGATAGCGCGATAAAATGCATGCAAAATGCAAGTAATGGTCACAGCGCAAAATAGCGCGATGCGCAGAATAGCACGATAAAATTCAAGCAAAATGGAAGTAATGTGTACAAAACAGGGCGATAAGGTACGCAAGATAACGCGATTGAAATGTAATGCACATAACAGTGCGATGCGCAAAATAGCGCGATTGAAATGCATGGAAAATGCAAGTAGGGTGCACAAAACAGCACGATGCGTAAAATAGTGCGATTGAAATGCGTGCAAAATGCAAGTAGGGTGCAGAAAACAGTGCGATGAGGTGCGCAAGATAGCGCGATTGAAATTTAATGCACAAAACAGTGCGATGCGCAAAATATCGCGATTGAAATGCATGCAAACTGCAAATTGGGTGCACAAAACAGTGCGATAAGGTGCACAAGATAGCGCGATAGAATGCACGCAAAATGCAAGTAATGGTCACAGCGCTAATGTCACACCCCAAATCCGGGCATGACCGGCCGTGGCCCACTGGGACTTAGCCCAAGGCACACGTAAGCCTAAACACGAATCCAATCACATTGAACAACTGAACAATAGTCCAATAATAAATAACCAAAACTCAATCCAGACATGTCACAATTATAAACGGCAAAATCAACCGTAATAAAAAACCATCCAAACTTATAGGATATAAGCAACCCACATATTAAAAATAATCCTAAATGAACTTCGATAAGAAATAATATAAATATGCACAAACTTGACATAACACTCTAAACTAAAGGAATGCCCTAGAGGTCCATGCAATTGAGTCCCCGCTACGCCATGAGTCCACTCTAAGTCCTTCTAACACCTGGAAATGGTAAACAACTAAGTCAGCTGATAGCTCAGTGAGTAGCAACATGGATAGTAAATACAGTTTTGAAAACGGGGTTCAATTCCAAAATAAGATATATATCACAGAAACTAGATTGGCATACAGTTTGGTAAATATAATCTGTTTCAAAAAGAAGGTTCCACAATTCAACACTTAAAATACTCATGTCTCGCAAGAACATGATAAACAACATTTTCCACTTAAAACAGATTATAACATGAACACCAATAATTTTCTGGGTACCAATAAAAACAAATAATCTGCCACACATTTCTCAGGCTATAAGCCCCGTTGGATCCAATACCGAACTAAGAGTCATCCTCAGGGTGGCACCTGGGCCTTTTCTCAAAGACGATCCGATTGAAGGTCACCTAGTTGTTTTTAAAGGTCTTTTCCTTACAATCGTTGAGCACTAGAGTCATCACGGCCCAACCCAGATCTGTTCCCTAGTGGCCAGAGTCACCACACACAGTGGAATAATTTCCCTGGACTAAAAACACACATGGTCCCAATAATCAATACACATCAGTTTCGCAAAACATGGTAGTTCATCATTATAAACATGAGACCAAAACAAATAGTTTACAGTATGCCAATTCCATACATGTTTCAGAAATAATTTGATTCCATTGATAATATAATAATTTATCAAAACAGTTTAGTCATGAAACAACAATTTAATTTTCCAACAGTTCAGGGTAGGGGAACATTTATAAAAATACGTAGCATGAAACTACTCACCTGGAAACCAAATAATATAATCCTCGAATAGAGTATGAAAGTCCAACTAGTGCCCTGAACCAATATGAGAACTACACGTCACTACTAATTTAAAAATACTAAAGAATACGAACTAAGTAACCCCAAACTAAAGCGCACTAACACGGGTCAACCCAACCCACCGTTACTCTTAAATATTACCTAAGTTCATGTTCTTCAAGGTCTAAAATCACCCAAGACATAGATTCTGATCGAAACTTAACTAAAAATAACTTTAAGATGAAACAGTGTTTTAAACAAGTTTTCCCAATCTATTCGCTAACTTTGAAAATTACAAAACCCACTCCACGCTATTCGAAAAATTCTAAAACCCTTAAGATATCAACTAATATATCCTAAGTTTCAAACCCAATTGGTTTCACTTGATTTGCTTATCAAAATAATTATCTACAATTTATTATATCCAAACAGGTTGTTTTCTGCAGCACTTTAAAGAAATTGACGGTTCTCTTAATATACACGAGCAATCAATGCAAGGCCAAAAACGTACGAAACTAGACTCGTAACTGGTTCTAATGACACTAATTTGATAATTTTTGGATTTATACCCAAAGAGAACAATAATCCCGAATTTACTGTTTCGGACTGGTTTCCTGGACAGATTTGAATACCTCAATTTATATGGATTTTGACTCCCAAAAATTATGAAAAAATTCAGATATGCAATTCAATATGTAATTGATCTACTGTAAAAATTTCAGATTAAAATCCATCCGTTTGATATGGTTTCTTGATTTTTAAAATTTGTGACTTTGTACAGAATTTTTGGACTGAAAATTACACCCAATCTTTACACATAAATTTAGCTCCTCAAGTTTCTTAATAGGATATCTATATACACAATACATAAACCTACTACCTCTCCATCAATGAATAAAATAATTATAGAATAAGGATAGAACAAAGAAAGAAGAGAAGAAAACATAGGAGGGCTAACCTTTGATGATCACACATAACACAACACACCCAAAAGTTCTTTGATAGCAACATCTTCTTCTTTTTTTTCCTTCTCTCTAACCCTCTCCTGTGGCTGCTCTTGTTGCCCTATGTGGTGAACAAATAATAGAGTAGGGTTTATGTTTATTTTATTTTATACTAGTGGTGGGCACACATAGGTCAAATAAATAGATAAATATACAAAACATATATATAAGTTATATACAACTCAAATGGTAAGAGTCTTAGATATTAACCTTGTGGTCTAGAGTTCAAGTCACACCCTCCTCTCTCTCTCTATATATATTTTTTTATAAGAAATCTTGCCTCTAAATTAAATACTTTCACCACAAATTTATTTTAGGTTTTAAAAGACCTTCAAGTATTTAATTTGCACTTTAGGATTCACCACCAAAATATTCGAGATTATAATATTATTATTATTTAATTATTTACTTGATTTTTATATTCGGGTTCTCACATTCTCCCCTCCTAAAAAAAAGTTTCGTCCTCGAAACTAACCCGAGTAAATCATGAGAATAGATGTGGGTACTTCTCGCTCATCTCGTCCTCGCATTCCCAAGTCGCCTCTTCAACTAAATGATTACGCCACAATACCTTAACCAATTTAATGACCTTTGTACACAACATTTTCTCTTTCGAATCCAAAATCTGAACATGTATCTCCTCATATGAAAAATCCTCTCTAATCTGAAGCGGCTCATAATCTATCACATGCGACGGACTGTGCACATATATTCTCAACATGGACACGTGAAACACATTATGCACTCCTGCCAACCTAGGGGGTAAAACAACACGGTACACAACCTCACTAACCTTCTCTAATACCTTAAATGGTCCAATGTATCTAGGACTCAACTTTCCTTTCTTTCCAAACCTGATCACTCCTTTCCATGGTGATACTTTCAAGAATATCATATCCCCCACTTGAAACTCTAAGTCTCTCCTACGATGATCAGCATAACTTTTTTGTCTACTCTGAGCAGTCAATAATCTCTCTCTGATGGTGATAATTTCCGATGTAGCGTCCTCCACCAAATTAGGTCCCAACATTTGCCTCTCACCAACCTCATACCAACACAAAAGAGACCTACACTTCCTCCCATACAAAGCCTCATAAGGAGCTACTCCCAAACTAGAATGATAACTATTATTATAGGCAAACTCCATGAGCGGCAAATAATCATCCCAATTACCTCTCCACTCCAAAGCACAAGCCATCAACATATCCTCAAGGGTTTGAATAGTCATCTCTGACTGCCCATCTGTCTGAGGGTGATAAGCTGAACTAAAATTTAACCTAGAACCCATAGCTAATTGTAACACACCCCAAAACTTAGACACAAAACGAGGGTCCCGATCTGACACTATTGACACAGGTGCACCATGCAATCTAACAATCTCCTTCACATACAAATGTGCAAATCGAGCTAGAGAATAGTTCATCCGAACTGCAATAAAATGTGCTGACTTGGTTAATCTATCAACAACAACCCAAACTGCATCGTGATTACTACTAGTACGAGGTAACCACACACAAAGTCTATGGTATCATGATCCCACTTCCACTCTGGTATAGGTAAGGGTTGTAGTTTCCCCGCAGGTTTCTAATATTCTACTTTAACTTGTTGACACACTAAACACTGAGCCACAAATTCAGCAATATCTTCCTTTATACCATTCCACCAAAAATGTTCATAAAGATCCCGATACATCTTAGTACTTCCAAGATGAATGCTATAACTATAACTAGAACTATGTGCCTCTACCATAATCTCCTTCCTCAAATCACCACCAACAGAAACACAAATTCGGCTACGGAATCTAAGCAACCCGTCATCACTAACCACAAAGTCTACATTCTTACCCTCTGCCATCTCTCCTTTAATACGCTCACACTGGGGGTCAATCTCCTGTGCTAAACGAATCCGTTCTCTCAAGATTGGCTGAACTATCAATTGACTAAAATAAGCCCTATCACCAGGCGTAACAACCTCAAGTGTAATAACCCGACCCTCGTACATGCTCTTTGTTATATTTTTGGGTCCTATTTTGGTGATTTTGAATGGTTACTGTGGAATCCTTAAGTGAGTAAACCATATGATTAAAGATGTCCATCTGTTCGATAAGAAAAGTATCTGTTGTATGAGAATGTTTAGATCAGAAATTGGAAGCCTTAGAGGCTTAATTATCTGGAATTGATTTCACATATATGACCAGCATGATTTTTAAGTAATATTAAGCATGTTTATGAAATTTTAATTTGGGGATGCTTAAACGATTCATTTTTGTCCCTATCTAAGTTTTATATATGTATATATATATGCTCATAAGAGTCTTATGACTCATAAGACTTAGAAATCACATTTCTTCTAAGGGAAGGTGAGGAGGGAGAGAAATTGAAGGGTAGGGGGAGGAGATCATCAAAAAGGCTACGAATTTGTGGAAGATTAAGCATAAGGTATGTATAAGACTAACTCACTTAACTCCCATAACTCTTCTTCTTAAGATGTGTAAAATACCCTTATGATCATGTTACTTGGGGGTTGGAATGATAATTCCATATGTATGTAAGAAGTTAATGAACAAGATAACCTTGCTTAGTTGCTTGAATCAACCATGGGGACATTGTATTTGAGCTTTTACTTTGAATTCAAAGATGTGAATATATGTGCTTATGGATGTGTAAAGCAAGAATTTTCATGAATATGTGTATGTTGAGAGCCTAAGAATGATGAACTGAATTAAATTGATATAATTGCTATCATCTTGACATGATTTTGGACCATGTATTATCAAATAAGAATGTTGATTTGAGCCTTGTAGATATGTGCCAAAAGATGGGATTTTGTAAGAATTTTCGGACATTTTTGGGCTGAATCGCCGCACGTGCGGGGGTCATGGCCGCACGTGCGGGAGGTGCTGCCGCACGTGCAGGAGTCATGGCCGCACGTGCGGGAAATGGTGAAAAACAGGGGCCTCTGTTCTGCTAAAAAGGCACGTGCGGGACCTCAGGGCCGCACGTGCGGGGCCAACTGCCGCACGTGCGGGGCTCACAGCCGCACGTGCGGCTCATGCTGAAAAAAAATGGTTTGTTCCGTTCTGCGTGTAGAACCCTCTAATATTGTCGGAATATGTATTTGATGTCTTTTAATATGTATAAATTCCTTCGAAGTAAAACGAAACAGAAAGTGATTTAATATGAAAAGGAAACTAAAGTGTGTAAGGTTGAATGTGTGCAGGGCACACTCCGGGAAGAACAAGCACGTCGTCGCAACACTGTGAGTAGTAGTATCATTATCTTCCTTACACATGAATAATGATTTTCATTAGCATTTCGTTTACGCGACTATGTTAATGTCTCAAGTACGCAACTAAGATTAATGTTTCAAATGTGTAAGTATGTATGTTAATGCTCCAGTATGCTCCAAGTATGTAATGAATGAAATAAGAAAGATAAAACACCTATGTTCTATAAGACTCTAGGCCTATGGCCATTCAAGATAAGTTAGTAAGATACGGAACAAAGTGCTACACGGAACTAAGTGCTACGACGTGAGCCACCTCTAGAATCCGTGTGAGACACCTCTTGAGTCCGTATAAGTATGGTTTCAAGGGCTTTATGCCATTTTCAAGGGCTTTATGCCATTTTCAAGGGCTTTAATGCCAACAAGTACAAGGGCCTTGTGCCACAAGTTTCAAGGGCCTTAGTGCCATATGTTATAAGGGCTTTGTGCCACCATGTTTAAGGGCCTTGTGCCACTATGTTTAAGGGCATTATGCCACCATGTTAAGGGCTTCAAGCTGTTATGAATTAAGAATATGATATATCAAGTTTTTATGTTCAGGTATGGGCCTAAGGCCGATATAAGATGCATACAGAATCAGGCTACCTTTGTAATCTCTGCATTCATACCTATAATGTTATATGTCATGTTCAAGTTGAGCATTGCTTCATTATGTATTACTATTCACTGAGCCCGACTCACTCTCTGTTATGTCTGTTTCTGTAGGCAATCAACCAGGTGGTCAACCCTAACCTATGATGCCCAGTTCCTTTTGACAACCTTCGTGTATCCAAGCACTCACAAGGCCACCCATTTTGTAAAGTCTACTAAGATAATTGGCTTATTTCTTGGCTACCCTTCCAAGGTTGATTGTGTATAACTCCAATAGTTTTGTTACATGCCCGACTATAGGGCTGGGTCTGTATATGTGTTTATAAATATATCTTCTGCTAAGGAATATTTTTGGATTCTATCAACTTCTTATGGTGCATGTAATGTATGAGATCCTGGCATGTTAGAAATAGCTCAATGGAATTTGTTTGGTTTGTATTCTTGTATGTTTATGTGCTTCCGTCAAAGGCCCCATATACTATATGTATACCAGGTTATATGTCTGTTTGAGAATAGGTCATGCCCGAACTTTTAGGGGCGAGTTAGGGGCGTGACATCAAGCCTCAAACGTCTCATGTCCTCCACAAAACAACTCTTAATACACAATGCAGTTGTATCTCCAATTGCGACCTTCTTACTCAAGGCATCCGCCACCATATTTCCTTCCCTGGATGAAACAAAACATTTACATCGAAATCTTTTAGTAACTCAAGCCATCTTCTTTGCCTCAAATTTTGTTCCTTCTGTGTGAAAATATACTTCAAACTCTTATGATCAGTGTAAATCTCATATGACTCTCCATACAAATAATGTCGCCAGATCTTAAGAGCGAAAATCACTGTTGCTAACTCCAAGTCGTGCGTAGGATAATTTCTCTCATGTACTTTCAACTGTTGTGACGTATAAGTAATCTCCTTCCTATGCTGCATGGGCACACATCCTAAACCCTGTCGTGAAGCATCACCATAAATCACAAAACCACCACCATCAGCAGATAAGGCAAGGATTGGAGCTGATATCAACCCTTGTTTAAACTCTTAGAAGCTACACTCACAATCATCATTCCACTCAAACTTTACCTCTTTCCTAGTAAGGTTTATAAATGGCAAAGCAATACGGGAGAATCCTTCCACAAACTGTCTATAATATCCTGCAAACCCTAGAAAGCTACGTACCTCTATCACAGAAGTAGGTCGTGGCCAATCAACGATTTTCTACCACCTTTGTGCTATCCACAGACACCCTATCTTTACTCACCACATGACCCAAAAAGGATACACTGCTCAACCAGAATTCACACTTCTTAAATTTTGCACACAATCTCTTCTCCCTGAGGATCTGCAGTTGTCATGACCCGAACCCGCCCCTATGGGTTAAGGACATAACCGGCCAGTAATCCTGAGATTACCTACGGCCTCAGACCAAAACAGACATAAGTTGTCAGAGTAAAGGGGCCAAACGGAAGCAATGAATAAAAACTTTGTCCATAGAGCCATGCTTATATGCACATCAACAGACCATATTCAGTTATGTTAACAACCCACAGTTCAAATGTACAGTTTCACAAAATTCATTACAAACAGGATCATCCAAAACAAGTCAACCTATGACAGACTATTACATATTTACATAAAGTCCCTGCCGGCAAGACAAGATATAATTACATAGCAAAAGGCAAGGGTAGGTCTCAAGAGTGAGACGCAAGGCTGACTTCCCCAAAACTCGGATTTTTCCTAGCAGACTTCACTGGGGCTGGGTTTGGACTTCCCTTGGCTCACCTACAAACACATGAATGAGCGTGAGCGATAGCCCAGTGAATAATATCAAACGTGACAATTATATAACAATACGTAGAACAACATGCACCAAACGGCCTTGGGCCCAATTCATAATTCTATTTAGCGAATATATATGTATGTATCTATACAACATTCAAATCAAGTAACTGTAGTCCTAACATTCTGGCCTTTGGCCCATTCGGATTTCCATTCATGGCGAAACGGCCTTCGGCCCATTCACTTATGTCGAAACGGCCTTTGGCCCACTCTTTCATGTCAAAACGGCCTTTGGCCCACTCTTTCATATCAAAGCGGCCTTTGGCCCACTCTTTCATATCAAAACGGCCTTTGGCCCACTCTTTCATATCAAAACGGCCTTTGGCCCACTCATTCATGTCAAAACGGCCTTTGGCCCACTCTTTCATATCAAAACGACCTTCGGTCTATTCCTATCAAAACGACCTTCGGTCCATTCATTTACTCCTGTCAGACTTTTGTCCACAATCCCAATTAACAACTTATAGAGTTTATAGGGGAATAACAATTGGACATTTGACAAGCTTTCAAATATTGATATTACTCACAGTGATCGGCTTGTGGATGCGCCCTAGAGCTTGACCCTACACATTTCATGAGTACAAAAGGGTCACTAACAGTTCAATCCGTTCTTTAATTCACATATTCCTCTTTAGGCTTTATTTTTATCTCAATAACTCGTTTACAAGGTTTAACATATGCCTAAGAGTGCTTACAAGTGAAAGGGAACGGAAAATGAAACACAGAACGCATAAACAAAATTCCAGGAAACAGGGTCCCCGCTCGAGCGTCAACTTATCCGCTCGAGCGGACCCTTAAGGCCTGCAAAAGTACTGGTTGCATGAAAATTACGCTCGAGCGTTAAATAGGGCGCTCGAGCGGAAGGCCTGTCTACAAAATTCCACGCTCGAGCATGATATGTCCCGCTCGAGCGGATATCCAACTCTGCAAAAATGCTTGGAGCACGATTTTACTGCTCGAGCGGACATCAAAATTCTGGAAAACCCAGAACTGTGTTCTTGAGTTCCAACATCGAATTCAAGGGCCCCAAATGCATGATTTCGGCTCAAACTTCATATATATGTGTACTAACATGATATAGACACCAAATTACCACATATTGAAACTCAATTCCCATGAATCAATCACATGCAAACCCAAACTATACCAAACTTACTTCCAATACATTAAATTCATGCATTTAAGTTTCATATCTTCATCAATCATGCATGCATGTCAATTCTTGACTCCATTTCTGTTCCAATCAATGCAAATGGTGTTCATTCTCATGGAACACAACAAAAACATGCTTGCATGTAGGATTTAACACTCATATTTCTATATTCATCCCAATACATGCTTGATTATGCAAAACCATGGTGATTCTATACATGCATGTGCATTTTAACTTCAATTCCATCAACTAGAGTACAACTCTTGTTCTTGATCACCAATTAACCTTTAATTCACAAAATCACAAGTTCAAACTCATGAATTCATAAACAATCACTTACCTAGAAGCTCAATCTATGGTCAGTTCTTGAGTTGGACTTCAAATTCGTAACCTTGGGCCAAAATTACACCACTTTCTCCCTCACTCTCTCTAGCAGCCGACCTCCCCCCTTTCTTAGAGTTTGATCAGCCCAAAAATGAAGGTATATGAGAGAATGAGAAGTGTAGTGCTCAAACACAAGAAGTCCCACTAGCCACAATTAAGATATTAAACAATTTGAGCACAATGCCATTAAATAATTCAATTTAATCTGGCCCGAATCAATTTTTCAATTAAATTTCACCGTAGGCTCTAAAAATTATGCCAATCACAATGGCGTAATCAATTCCGGGTTCTGTGGCCGATAAGGCCCTCAATTAAATTTCCAAAGCTGATTATTCAAACAGATATTCCTACGGTGAACAGATAAAACTTCAAAATCACATATATTCACATAATGGCACATAAAATCATGGTAAACACGTAATCATACTCAATTTAAGGACCAATTGGCATACTACGGAACAGGGGTATTACAGTCTTCCCCCCTTTAGGAGGTTTGGTCCTCCAAACTTAATTTACCTTCGTCGGGAAACAAGTGTGGATAGCGTAGACGCATTTCCTCCTCTTTTTCCCATGTAGCATCTGTCCCATAGTGTTCCTTCCATTCCACTTTCACCATTGGAATGGATTTGTTTCTCAATTCTTTCACTTGTCGGTCAACAACTCTTTCCAGCCATTCGGCATATTCCACGTTTTCATCTATAGCAACCCGGTGATAATCAATCACATGCAACGGGTCTCGGAGGTAACCCCTCAACATTGACACATGAAACACATTGTGGATTTGCTCAAATCCCGGTGGCAAAGCAACCCTGTAGGCAACTGGACCAAGCCTTTCCAAAATCTGGAACGGCCCAATATAGCGGGGCGACAACTTGCCCTTTTTCCCAAACCTGACTTGGCCTTTCATTGGAGAAACACGGATGAACACATGGTCGCCGACCTCATACTCAAGAGGTCTTCTCCGGACGTCTGCGTAACTCTTCTGTCGGTCTTGAGTTGTTTTGAGCCTTTGCCGAATAGTTTTGATCTTTTCAGAGGTGTCTTGTACAATCTCAGGCCCAAGTAAAGCTCTGTCCCCGACCTCTGTCCAACAAATAGGTGATCTACACCTCCTACCATACAAAGCCTCGTATGGTGCCATACCGATGCTGGAGTGGAAGCTGTTATTATAAGCAAACTCTGCAAGCGGCAAATAGTCTTCCCAACTCCCTTGAAAATCCAAAGCACACATGCGAAGCATATCTTCCAAAGTCCGTATCGTTCGTTCTGACTGCCCATCTGTCTGTGGGTGGAATGCAGTACTGAACCTTAGTTCTGTTCCCATAGCTTCCTGCAAACTCTTCCACAATCTAGATACAAATTTCGGGTCCCTATCTGACACAATGGACACCGGAACTCCGTGTAACCGGACAATTTCATCAACATAAATAGTAGCCAATCTATAAGCAGTAAATGTAGTTTTGACAGGCAGAAAATGTGCAGATTTGGTCAGTCTGTCAACTATAACCCAAACAGAGTCCATACCTCGGGAAGTCCGAGGTAGGCCAACAACGAAATCCATAGTCACATGTTCCCACTTCCATTCAGGAACAGGGAGAGGTTGAAGTAGACCGCCTGGTTTTTGATGTTCAGCCTTAACTTGCTGACACTGGAGGCACTTGGACACATATTCTGCAATCTCTTTCTTCATTTTAGGCCACCAGTAGGTTTGTTTCAAATCCCGATACATTTTATTGTTACCCGGATGCATAGCAAATACAGATCTGTGGGCTTCATCTAAAACCCTCTTCCTTAGCTCCGGGATATCTGGGACACATATTCGGTTTCGAAATTTCAACATTCCATTCTCGACACTGAACTCTGCCTTTGGGCTTACTTCAAATTCATCAATCACCTTTCTGAGGAACTCATCTTCTTTCTGTTTCTGCTTGATCTCATCAACAATTGCCGGTTCGGCTGTAATAGCGGCTATCAATCCGCCCTGTTCACATACCACCACTTCAATTTCAGACTTTTCAAAGTCTTGCAAAATCTCCCTTTGTTCAGTAAGCAAACAAGCCATTCTCCCTGTTGATTTTCTGCTCAAGGCATCAGCCACTGTATTAGCTTTCCCGGGATGGTACTGAATCTCTAGGTCGTAGTCTTTTATCAGCTCTAGCCATCTTCTCTGACGCATATTCAACTCTTTCTGCGTGAAGAAGTATTTCAGGCTCTTATGATCCGTGTAGACTTCACACTTTGCCCCATACAAGTAATGCCGCCAGATTTTCAAAGCAAAAACAACTGCGGCCAATTCTAGGTCATGTGTTGGATAATTTTTCTCATGTGGCCTCAACTGTCGGGAGGCGTAAGCGATAACCTTTCCGTTCTGCATTAACACACCGCCCAAACCCTTATACGATGCGTCACTGAAAATCACAAAATTTTCCATACCTGAAGGTAGTGTCAAAATTGGTGCAGTGGTCAATCTTGCCTTCAATTCATGAAAGGCTGATTCTCTTTCATTATTCCACTCAAATGGTTGTCCTTTACGTGTCAATTAGGTAAGAGGCACAGCTAATTTCGAAAAGTCCTTTACAAACCTCCTGTAGTACCCGGCCAAGCCCATGAAACTGCGAACTTCTGTCACATTAGTTGGTGTAGGCCAATTCACAATTGCTTCTATTTTATGCGGGTCCACTGAAATTCCTTCCTTGTTAATCACATGCCCTAAGAAAACAACCTCATCCAACCAAAATTCACATTTCTTTAGTTTAGCAAATAATTTCCTTTCCTGAAGTATTTGTAAAACAGGCCTCAAATGACGTTCATGTTCAAGTCTATCTTTAGAGTATATCAAAATATTATCGATGAAGACTACAACAAACTCATCAAGGTAGGTTTTAAAAATTCTATTCATTAAGTCCATAAATGCTGCCGGAGCATTAGTAACTCCAAATGGCATAACAAGAAACTCAAAATGACCATACCTCGTTCTGAAAGCTGTTTTCTCAACATCCTCTGCTTTAACATTTAGCTGATGATACCCGGATCTCAAATCAATCTTAGAAAACACCTGTGATCCCTGCAACTGGTCAAATAAGTCATTAATACGGGGTAAGGGATATTTGTTCTTTATCATTACCTTGTTCAGTTCCCGGTAATCAATGCACAGGCGCAGAGTACCATCCTTCTTCTTTACAAATAACACTGGTGCACCCCAAGGCGAAGCGCTAGGCTGGATAAACCCTTTATCAAGAAGGTCTTGCAACTGTTCCTTTAATTCTTTCATTTCGGCAGTAGCCATTCTGTAGGGAGTTTTAGAAATGGGCTGGGTGCCTGGCATAGTTTCAATGGTAAACTCGATCTCCCTGTCTACCAATTCCCCTGGTAATTCATTCGGAAACACATCCGGGAATTCTCTAACAATAGGAATATTATTCAATTCAACATTCACGGATCGTTCAGTCAATACATAACACAAATAACCTTGGCACCCCTTCCTGATCAATTTACATGCTTTCATTGCAGATATCAAATATGGTGGAGGCACTACCCCATTTCCCGCAAACACAATCTCTTTTTGTTCTGGGGGTTTAAACACAACCCTCTTTGTCACACAATCTATAGTGGCACAATATTTGGTTAACCAATCCATGCCCAAAATTACATCGAAGTGTCTAAAGTTTAAGGGCAACAAATCTACATACAGGGTAGCATCCTCAATATGCATGTCACAAAACCGATATATATAGTCACATAACACAGATTCTGTCACGACCCTAACTTGCCCCTAAAAGTTCGGGCATGACCTATTCTCAAACAGACATATAACCTGGTATACATATAGTATATGGGGCCCTGACGGAAGCACAAACATACAAGAGTATAAAACCAACAAATTCCATTGAGCTATTTCTAACATGCCAGGATCTCATACATTACATGCACCATAAGAGATTGATAGAATTCAAAAATATTCTTGGCAGTACATATATATACATAAACATATACAGACCCAGCCCTATAGTCGGACATATAACCTAAACTAGTGGAGTTATACACATTCAACCTTAGAAGGGTAGCCCAAAAATAAGTTAATTATCTTAGTAGACTTTACAAAATGGGTGGCCTCGTGAGTGCTTGGATATACGAAGGTTGTCAAAAAGAGCCGGGCATCATAGGTTAGGATTGACCACCTGATTGGTTGCCTACAGAAACAGACATAACAGAGAGTGAGCCGGGCTCAGTGAATAGTAATACATAATGAAGCAATGCTCAACTTGAAACATGACATATATCAATAAACGTGTGAATGCAGAGATTACAAAGGTAGCCTGATTCTGTATGCATCTTATAACGGCCTTAGGCCCATACTTGAACATAAAAACTTGATATATCATATTCTTAATTCATAACAGCTTGAAGCCCTTAACATGGTGGCATAATGCCCTTGAACATAGTGGCACAAGGCCCTTAAAAATGGTGGCATAATGCCCTTGAACATATGGCATTAAGGCCCTTGAAACATGTGGCACAAGGCCCTTGTACTTGTTGGCATTAAAGCCCTTGAAAGTGGCATAAAGCCCTTGAAACCATATTTATACGGACTCAAGAGGTGTCTCACACGGATTCTAGAGGTGGCTCACGTCGTAGCACTTAGTTCCGTGTAGCACTTTGTTCCATATCTTGATAACTTATCTTGAATGGCCATAGGCCTAGAGTCTTATAGAACATAGGTGTTCTATCTTTCTTATTTCATTCATTACATACTTGGAGCATACTTGAGCATTAACATACATACTTACACACTTGAAACATTAATCTTAGTTGCGTACTTGAGACATTAACATAGTCGCGTAAACGAAATGCTAATGAAAATCATTATTCATGTGTAAGGAAGATAATGATACTACTACTCACAGTGTTGCGACGACGTGCTTGTTCTTCCCGGAGTGTGCCCTGCACACATTCAACCTTACACACTTTAGTTTCCCTTTCATATTGCATCACTTTCTGTTTCGTTTTACTTCGAAGGAATTTATACATATTAAAAGACATCAAATACATATTCCGACAATATCAGAGGGTTCTACACGCAAAACGGAGCAAACCATGTTTTTCAGCATGAGCCGCACGTGCGGCTGTGAGCCCCGCACGTGCGGCAGTTGGCCCCGCACGTGCGGCCCGGAAGTCCCGCACGTGCCTTTTTAGCAGAACAAAAGCCCCAAAATTTGACCCTCTCCCGCACGTGCGGCCACAACCCCCGCACGTGCGGCAACACTTCCCGCACGTGCGGCCATGACTCCCGCACGTGCGGCGATTCTGCACTTCCAGTCCGAAATTTGCTAAAAATTTCCATTCTTGTAGGGGTGTTTTCAAGACTCTAAAATAGGTCTTTTCATTACTAAATCATGGTTCAAAAAGCATGAAATTCAAGGTTCAACGTACAATATTCTCTAGCTTGAATTAAATTCATGCACACAACTCAATTCAATGGACCAAAAGTTGGAACTCATAAGCACACTTCCATATCTTGAGATTCTTAGCTTCTCATGCACATGACATAACATGGAGATACAAAATCATGTTCTACACTTAAGTTCAAAGTAAGAAGAGAAAACATAAGAGAAAACATAACTTCTCCATATTCAATTTTAATTAAATCAATTCCAACCCCCAAGTGACATGATCAAGAGGGTATTTCACACACATCCTAAACAAAAGAAGTATGGGAGTCAATTGAGATAATCTTAAACATACCTTGTGCTTAACCTTCCACAAATTCCCAACCTTTGATGATCTCCTTCCTCTACCCTTCAATTTCTCTCCTTCCTCACCTTCCCTTAGAAGAAATGTGATTCTCAAGTCTTATGAGTCATAAGGCTCTTATAAGGCTCTTATAAGCACATTGATATACATAGAAAGCTTGAATAGGGACAAAAATGAATCGTTTAAGCATCCCCAAATTAAAATTTCATAAACATGCTTAATATTACTTAAAAATTATGCTGATCATATATGTGAAATCGATTCCAGATAATTAAGCCTCTAAGGCTTCCAATTTCTGATCTAAACATTCTCATACAACAGATACTTTTCTTCTTGAACAGATAGACATCTTTAATCATATGGTTTACTTACTTAATTTAAATTTCCCATAGGATTCCACAGTAAGCATTCAAAATCACCAAAATAGGACCCAGAGATATAACAAAGAACATGTACGAGGGTCGGGTTATTACACTCTCCCCCCCTTAAATAAGTTTGGTCCTCCAAACTTGGTTTACCTCAGGGTAGAAACAAATGAGGATACTGATGTTGCATCTCCTCTTCTTTCTCCCACGTTGCGTCGGTTCCGTAATGTTCTTGCCATTCCACTTTTACCATTGGAATTTCTCGGTTTCGCAATTGTTTTACTTGCCGATCCAAAATGCGGATTGGTTTTTGCTCATAAGTTAGCTTATCATTTAGTGCAATCTGGTGATAATCAATAACATGAGACGGATCTGCCAGATACCCCCGAAGCATAGAGACATGAAACACATTATGCACTTGACTCATATGTGGCGGAAGGGCAACCCAATAAGCTACCAGACCTACCCTTTCCAAAATTTGAAAGGGACCAACGTAGCGGGGCGTTAACTTCCCCCTTTTTCCGAATCGCGGATGACCTTTTATTGGAGTAACTTTTACAAAGACGTGACTGCCCACCTCGAATTCCAAATCTCTCCGTCGATTATCCGCATAACTTTTTTGTCGACTTTGGGCCGTTTTTAATCTTTCCCGAATAATTTTAACTTTTTCAGTTGTCAGCTGAACAATTTCAGGCCCTAACAAAGACTTGTCTCCAACTTCAGCCCAACATACGGGAGAACGACACGGTCTTCCATACAAAGCTTCATAGGGTGCCATTGCAATACTTGAGTGGTAACTATTGTTATATGCGAACTCTACCAGTGGTAAATGGGTTTCCCAACTTTCTTGAAACTCTAGCACACACATCCGGAGCATGTCTTCCAGAGTTTGTATCGTTCTCTCGGATTGACCGTCAGTTTGAGGATGGAAAGCTGTGCTGAACTTCAATTCTGTACCCATGGCTTCTTGTAAACTTTGCCAGAATCTGGAAACGAACTTCGGATCCCTATCCGATACAATGGAGACCGGTACACCATGCAGCCTTACAATTTCATTCACATAGATAACCGCCAGTTTATCTGCATTGTATTGAGTCTTCACCGGTAGGAAGTGGGCGGACTTAGTCAATCGGTCGACAATGACCCATATCGAATTCATACCCCGCGGTGTCCGCGGTAATCCCACAACGAAATCCATGGTTAAATGTTCCCATTTCCATTCTGGGATTGGGAGGGGCTGTAGTAGTCCTGCTGGCCTCTGATGCTCCGCTTTTACTTGCTGACATTGCAAACATTTAGAGACAAATTCTGCAATCTCCTTTTTCATGCTTGGCCACCAAAAATTTTGCTTCAAATCCCGGTACATTTTAGTACTCCCCGGGTGCATAGAAAACCTTGAGGCGTGTGCCTCTTCCATCAATTTCCGTTTGAGTTCCAACACATTGGGGACACATATCCGATTTTGAAATTTGAGTACCGAGTCGACTAAATTGAACCCCGATTGTGGCTTGGTCTCCAGCTCATCACATACCTTCTTTAGAACGTCATCCTCCATTTGATGTGACTTGATATCTTCAAGCAAAGTCGGTTGAGCCATTACTGCTGCCAGTACTGTTTCCTGTCCAGGTATCTTGAATTCCACCCTCATTTTACCCAATTCATTTACCAATTCCCTTTGCTCCGTAAACAGGTTGGCCATATCTCCCATATTTTTTCGACTAAGAGCATCTGCAACCGTGTTGGCCTTACCAGGATGATAATGGATCTGTAAATCATAGTCTTTAATTAACTCTAACCACCGACGCTGCCGCATGTTCAATTCCTTCTGGGTAAAAAGGTACTTAAGGCTTTTGTGGTCGGTGTAAACTTCGCAGGTAGTACCATACAAATAGTGCCGCCATATTTTTAGAGCAAAAACCACTGCCGCGAGCTCGAGATCATGCGTGGGGTAATTCTTTTCATGGGGTTTAAGTTGTCGTGAAGCATAGGCTATGACTCTTCCACCTCGCATAAGCACACACCCTAATCCCTTATGAGACGCATCACTGTAGATCACAAACCCTTCGATACCAGATGGTAAAGCTAGAACTGGAGCTGTGGTTAATTTCATCTTTAATTCCTGAAAAGCAGACTCCCGCTCTTTTGACCATTCAAATGCAACTCCCTTTCGAGTCAATTGTGTAAGTGGTCCAGCAATTTTAGAAAAATCTTGAACGAATCTCCTGTAATAGCCAGCTAATCCCATGAAGCTACGAACTTCGGCCACATTAGTAGGAGTCGGCCATTTCACAATCGCCTCAATTTTGTGTGGATCAACAGAAACTCCTTCCTTTGTGATAATATGCCCCAGGAATGCCACCTCAAATAGCCAAAATTCGCATTTCTTAAGCTTTGCATACAATTTCCTTTCCCGAAGGGTTTGAAGAATTAAGCGAAGATGGGTTTCATGAGCTTCCACATTCTTTGAATAAATAAGGATATCATCAATAAAGACTACCACAAATTCATCCAAATAAGACTTGAAGACGCGGTTCATCAAATCCATAAAGGCTGCTGGGGCGTTAGTAACTCCAAAGGGCATAACCAAAAATTCATAGTGACCGTACCGGGTTCGGAAGGCTGTCTTCTCAACATCATCAGCCTTGACTTTCAATTGATGGTATCCAGACCGTAGATCAATCTTAGAAAAGACCTGTGCCCCTTGAAGCTGATCAAACAGGTCATCGATTCTTGGTAACGGATACTTATTCTTGATGGTGACTTTGTTGAGTTCTCTATAATCGATACACAGCCGGAGTGTTCCATCCTTCTTCTTCACGAACAAAACGGGCGCACCCCACGGAGATACACTCGGGCGGATAAATCCCTTGTCCAATAGATCTTGCAACTGCATTTTCAATTCTTTCATCTCAACCGGCGCCATTCTATACGGAGTCTTAGAAATGGGTTGAGTTCCAGGTGCTACTTCAATTGTAAACTCAATTTCACGATCTATTAACTGTCCTGGTAACTCTTCTGGAAAAACATCCGGAAATTCACATACCACTGGGATCATGTCTGTATTCCCATTCACCATTTGCCCCTCTAAAACACTGCATAAATACCCCTGACACCCTTTCTGAATTAATTTACAAGCCCTTGCTGCGGAAATTAAGTAAGGTGGCGAAGTCACTCCATGTCCCTGAAAGGTAGACCCTGATTGTCCCGGAGGATGGAAACTGATTTGTTTAGTCAAACAATCTATAGTTGCACCATATTCACCTAACCAGTCCATTCCCAGAATAATATCAAAATAGGCCATATCGAGAGGCAACAGATTGGCATATACCCGGAGATCCCCAAGTTGGAGTTCACAAGCAGTATATATAGAGGTACAAATCATAGGACCTCCCAAAGGTGAAGATACACACAACATATAAGATAGTTCTTCTTCAATTTTATCTAAATTAGGAGCAAATAGTTTCGACACAAAAGAGTGGGTGGAGCCAGAATCAAATAATACGTGAGCAAAATGACCGTGAACAATAAATGTACCTGACACCACTATTGCTGCATTTTGCACATCTCCCGGAACTAATGCGAACACCCTGCCTTGTCTCGCAGTGTCTTTGTTATTAGGGGGTTTAACAGTTGTCTTGGTGTTGGCAGTTGGTGCAGACCCCGCTGAACTCGTAGTGGTTCTATTATTACTTGGTTGATTCCTTTGAGGGCAATCCTTGATCAAATGACCTGTCTTACCACACTGAAAACAGGCTCCAGACTTCCGATAACACGTTCCACGATGCTTCTTCCCACATTCCGGACAAGTCGGCATTGTATCCTGACTAGGGGTAGAAGTAGTTGAACTCCCTAAGGTCTGCTTCTTGTTTGGTGGAGCAGGTGATCCCTTCGACCATTGAGTATTTTGCCTCTTCCCTTTCCATTCCGAAATTCGACTCTGAGTAGCAAGATTCCCCTCCGCTATAACGGCTCTCTCCAACACATCAACATAAGTAGGTAACTTCAACATGTTGACCCTATCCAGAATAGCGCTCCGTAATCCCCCTTCAAATTTGCGCGCCTTCTTATAGTCCGTGTCTACCATATGAGGTGCGAACCGAGCTAGTTCTGCGAATTGGGCTTCATATTCAGCGACAGTTTTGTTCCCTTGTCTGAGAGTTTCAAATTCTGTTACCTTCTTATCCCGCATGCTTTGAGGGAAGTACTTGTCATAGAACAATTCTAAGAATCTGTCCCATGTCAACCCTTGATGTACGGTTCTTGTAAGCATCCACCATCTGCGCGCCTCATCCTCAAGAGTAAAGGCAGCCAACTGCACTTTCTGAACTTCTGTGCAGGGAAAGACTTCAAATAGCTTCTCTATTCCCAACACCCATGCTTCAGCTTTCATTGGTTCTATTCCTCCTTTAAAGGATGGCGGTTTCATCTTTTTAAACTCCTTAGTAAGGGTGATAGTCCGGTCTTCAGCATGGAAATCTTGTACTGCTGGTGGGGGTACCGGTGGTGGGGGTGGTTGTTGGGGCTGTTGCTGTTGTTGTCGTAGGGTCTCCGCCATTTCCATAATCATTCTCTCCATTCTATCCAGTCGTGCGGAAGTAGCATCTTCCGTTTCTTCTGTCCTTGTCCTCACCATTGCCTACACAATAATCATTTATACAGAATGGACATATTTCAAAAGTGTTAGCTTTATCAGAGTAGACTTAACGTTGCCATCGCTTTTTCATATACTTTCAGAATGTCATGCAAGATGCCTAAAGCTTTTCTAGACACCCTAAAGCTCAATGGGCCCGTGTGTGAGATAGCAACTCGTGCTCTGATACCACTTGTCACGACCCTAACTTGCCCCTAAAAGTTCGGGCATGACCTATTCTCAAACAGACATATAACCTGGTATACATATAGTATATGGGGCCCTGACGGAAGCACAAACATACAAGAGTATAAAACCAACAAATTCCATTGAGCTATTTCTAACATGCCAAGATCTCATACATTACATGCACCATAAGAGATTGATAGAATTCAAAAATATTCTTGGCAGTACATATATATACATAAACATATACAGACCCAGCCCTATAGTCGGACATATAACCAAAACTAGTGGAGTTATACACATTCAACCTTAGAAGGGTAGCCCAAAAATAAGTTAATTATCTTAGTAGACTTTACAAAATGGGTGGCCTCGTGAGTGCTTGGATACACGAAGGTTGTCAAAAAGAGCCGGGCATCATAGGTTAGGATTGACCACCTGATTGGTTGCCTACAGAAACAGACATAACAGAGAGTGAGCCGGGCTCAGTGAATAGTAATACATAATGAAGCAATGCTCAACTTGAAACATGACATATATCAATAAACGTGTGAATGCAGAGATTACAAAGGTAGCCTGATTCTGTATGCATCTTATAACGGCCTTAGGCCCATACTTGAACATAAAAACTTGATATATCATATTCTTAATTCATAACAGCTTGAAGCCCTTAACATGGTGGCATAATGCCCTTGAACATAGTGGCACAAGGCCCTTAAAAATGGTGGCATAATGCCCTTGAACATATGGCATTAAGGCCCTTGAAACATGTGGCACAAGGCCCTTGTACTTGTTGGCATTAAAGCCCTTGAAAGTGGCATAAAGCCCTTGAAACCATATTTATACGGACTCAAGAGGTGTCTCACACGGATTCTAGAGGTGGCTCACGTCGTAGCACTTAGTTCCGTGTAGCACTTTGTTCCATATCTTGATAACTTATCTTGAATGGCCATAGGCCTAGAGTCTTATAGAACATAGGTGTTCTATCTTTCTTATTTCATTCATTACATACTTGGAGCATACTTGAGCATTAACATACATACTTACACACTTGAAACATTAATCTTAGTTGCGTACTTGAGACATTAACATAGTCGCGTAAACGAAATGCTAATGAAAATCATTATTCATGTGTAAGGAAGATAATGATACTACTACTCACAGTGTTGCGACGACGTGCTTGTTCTTCCCGGAGTGTGCCCTGCACACATTCAACCTTACACACTTTAGTTTCCTTTTCATATTGAATCACTTTCTGTTTCGTTTTACTTCGAAGGAATTTATACATATTAAAAGACATCAAATACATATTCCGACAATATCAGAGGGTTCTACACGCAAAACGGAGCAAACCATGTTTTTCAGCATGAGCCGCACGTGCGGCTGTGAGCCCCGCACGTGCGGCAGTTGGCCCCGCATGTGCGGCCCGGAAGTCCCGCACGTGCCTTTTTAGCAGAACAAAAGCCCCAAAATTTGACCCTCTCCCGCACGTGCGGCCACAACCCCCACACGTGCGGCAACACTTCCCGCACGTGCGGCCATGACTCCCGCACGTGCGGCGATTCTGCACTTCCAGTCCGAAATTTGCTAAAAATTTCCATTCTTGTAGGGGTGTTTTCAAGACTCTAAAATAGGTCTTTTCATTACTAAATCATGGTTCAAAAAGCATGAAATTCAAGGTTCAACATACAATATTCTCTAGCTTGAATTAAATTCATGCACACAACTCAATTCAATGGACCAAAAGTTGGAACTCATAAGCACACTTCCATATCTTGAGATTCTTAGCTTCTCATGCACATGACATAACATGGAGATACAAAATCATGTTCTACACTTAAGTTCAAAGTAAGAAGAGAAAACATAAGAGAAAACATAACTTCTCCATATTCAATTTTAATTAAATCAATTCCAACCCCCAAGTGACATGATCAAGAGGGTATTTCACACACATCCTAAACAAAAGAAGTATGGGAGTCAATTGAGATAATCTTAAACATACCTTGTGCTTAACCTTCCACAAATTCCCAACCTTTGATGATCTCCTTCCTCTACCCTTCAATTTCTCTCCTTCCTCACTTTCCCTTAGAAGAAATGTGATTCTCAAGTCTTATGAGTCATAAGGCTCTTATAAGGCTCTTATAAGCACATAGATATACATGGAAAGCTTGAATAGGGACAAAAATGAATCGTTTAAGCATCCCCAAATTAAAATTTCATAAACATGCTTAATATTACTTAAAAATTATGCTGATCATATATGTGAAATCGATTCCAGATAATTAAGCCTCTAAGGCTTCCAATTTCTGATCTAAACATTCTCATACAACAGATACTTTTCTTATTGAACAGATAGACATCTTTAATCATATGGTTTACTTACTTAATTTAAATTTCCCATAGGATTCCACAGTAAGCATTCAAAATCACCAAAATAGGACCCAGAGATATAACAAAGAACATGTACGAGGGTCGAGTTATTACAGATTCCCCCGATGGAGCAGACACACATAACAAATACGGCAACAATTCTAGGGGTCTTTTCAGTCTAGATGCAAATGCATATGTCACAAATGAGTGCGTCGATCCAGAATCAATTAATACAAAGGCATCCTGATTACATATTGAAATAGTACCTGAGACAACGGCATTGGCATTCCGTGTATCACCCGGAACGAGTGCAAAAACTCTTCCTTGTCTCACTGTATCCCCAGTAGTAGCAGATCTCAAAGTGTTTCCCGGCTTCGGGACCGATGCAGTGGAGCTAGCAGCTATCTTCCCACTATTCTGATTACAATCTCGGGCTATATGCCCTTGTTTCCCACACTTAAAACAAGCTCTAGATGCACGGTAACAGACTCCACGGTGCCTTTTGCTACAAGTGTTGCACATGGGAGCTGTGTCTCGGGAAGAACTTGAAGTAGTTGAGGAGCCCGTGTTTTGCTTTTTCAGAAATTTCTTCTTCGAAAAGAAACCTTGTCTTTTGTTGCCTCTCCATTCGGTTGTTGGCTTAGCTTGTCTAGCTATATTAGCCTCTGATATGATCGCCCGGTCAAGCACCCCGATGTAGCTCTCCAACTTTAGGACATTCACTCGCTCTAGGATGTCACTTCGGAGCCCACCTTCAAAATGCCTTGCCTTCTTATAATCAGTGTCAATTACATGTGGTGCAAACCTGGCCAACTCAGTAAATTTGGCCTCATACTCAGCTACAGTCATACTGTCTTGTTTGAGTTCCATGAACTCTGCCACTTTCCTATCCCGGACACACTGCGGGAAGTACTTGTCATAGAAGATTTCTAAAAATTTTGCCCAATCAATATCTCTGTGGTTTTCCCTCATCAACATCCACCATCTTCTCGCTTCATCTTCTAGCATAAAAGTGGCTAGAAGCACTTTCTGTGTATCCGAGCACGGAAATACTTCAAACAGTTTTTCGATCCCAAGAACCCAAGCTTCCGCTTTCAAAGGATCCAGTCCACCATGAAACTGTGGTGGTTTCATTTTCTTGAACTCCTTGGTGAGAGCGATTATCCGATCATCATTTTGATTATCTGGCACGGGTGGTGCCGGAGGTGGAGGTGGCGGGTGTGGTTGCTGCCACTGTTGTTGCCACTCCTGTTGCTGTCTCAAAGCTTCTGCCATTTCCTGAATCAGTCTTTCCATTCTGTCCAGTCTGGCAGCAGAGGATTCCTCTAACTCATCACCTCTGGTTCTCACCATCTGATTAAACTTGCATTATATTTCATACAAAAGGTACACAAGTACGCATACAATAAGGAGCACATATTTCCAGATAATTTGCAATGCAAGTAGTTCACAACTTACGCATATAATTATTCATAACAAAACATTTAAGCATATAATCAATGCTTCCAAACTCGTACTTATCATATGAATGCATCCTAGATCTTATCTAGACGCTTATTGCTCTTTTTGGACAAGTGTGTGAATTATTAACTCGTGCTCTGATACCACTTTGTCACGACCCGAACCCGCCCCTATGGGTTAAGGACATAACCGGCCAGTAATCCTGAGATTACCTACGGCCTCAGACCAAAACAGACATAAGTTGTCAGAGTAAAGGGGCCAAACGGAAGCAATGAATAAAAACTTTGTCCATAGAGCCGTGCTTATATGCACATCAACAGACCATATTCAGTTATGTTAATAACCCACAGTTCAAAAGTACAGTTTCACAAAATTCATTACAAACAGGATCATCCAAAACAAGTCAACCTATGACAGACTATTACATATTTACATAAAGTCCCTGCCGACAAGACAAGATATAATTACATAGCAAAAGGCAAGGGTAGGTCTCAAGAGTGAGACGCAAGGCTGACTTCCCCAAAACTCGGATTTTTCCTAGCAGACTTCACTGGGGCTGGGTTTGGACTTCCCTTGGCTCACCTACAAACACATGAATGAGCGTGAGCGATAGCCCAGTGAATAATATCAAACGTGACAGTTATATAACAATACGTAGAACAACATGCACCAAACGGCCTTGGGCCCAATTCATAATTCTATTTAGCGAATATATATGTATATATCTATACAACATTCAAATCAAGTAACTGTAGTCCTAACATTCTGGCCTTTGGCCCATTCGGATTTCCATTCATGGCGAAATGACCTTCGGCCCATTCACTTATGTCGAAACGGCCTTTGGCCCACTCTTTCATGTCAAAACGGCCTTTGGCCCACTCTTTCATATCAAAGCGGCCTTTGGCCCACTCTTTCATATCAAAACGGCCTTTGGCCCACTCTTTCATATCAAAACGGCCTTTGGCCCACTCATTCATGTCAAAACGGCCTTTGGCCCACTCTTTCATATCAAAACGACCTTCGGTCTATTCCTATCAAAACGACCTTCGGTCCATTCATTTACTCCTGTCAGACTTTTGTCCACAATCCCAATTAACAACTTATAGAGTTTATAGGGGAATAACAATTGGACATTTGACAAGCTTTCAAATATTGATATTACTCACAGTGATCGGCTTGTGGATGCGCCCTGGAGCTTGACCCTACACATTTCATGAGTACAAAAGGGTCACTAACAGTTCAATCCGTTCTTTAATTCACATATTCCTCTTTAGGCTTTATTTTTATCTCAATAACTCGTTTACAAGGTTTAACATATGCCTAAGAGTGCTTACAAGTGAAAGGGAACGGAAAATGAAACACAGAACGCATAAACAAAATTCCAGGAAACAGGGTCCCCGCTCGAGCGTCAACTTATCCGCTCGAGCGGACCCTTAAGGCCTGCAAAAGTACTGGTTGCATGAAAATTACGCTCGAGCGTTAAATAGGGCGCTCGAGCGGAAGGCCTGTCTACAAAATTCCACGCTCGAGCATGATATGTCCCGCTCGAGCGGATATCCAACTCTGCAAAAATGCTTGGAGCACGATTTTACCGCTCGAGCGGACATCAAAATTCTGGAAAACCCAGAGCTGTGTTCTTGAGTTCCAACATCGAATTCAAGGGCCCCAAATGCATGATTTCGGCTCAAACTTCATATATATGTGTACTAACATGATATAGACACCAAATTACCACATATTGAAACTCAATTCCCATGAATCAATCACATGCAAACCCAAACTATACCAAACTTACTTCCAATACATTAAATTCATGCATTTAAGTTTCATATCTTCATCAATCATGCATGCATGTCAATTCTTGACTCCATTTCTGTTCCAATCAATGCAAATGGTGTTCATTCTCATGGAACACAACAAAAACATGCTTGCATGTAGGATTTAACACTCATATTTCTATATTCATCCCAATACATGCTTGATTATGCAAAACCATGGTGATTCTATACATGCATGTGCATTTTAACTTCAATTCCATCAACTAGAGTACAACTCTTGTTCTTGATCACCAATTAACCTTTAATTCACAAAATCACAAGTTCAAACTCATGAATTCATAAACAATCACTTACCTAGAAGCTCAATCTATGGTCAGTTCTTGAGTTGGACTTCAAATTCGTAACCTTGGGCCAAAATTACACCACTTTCTCCCTCACTCTCTCTAGCAGCCGACCTCCCCCCTTTCTTAGAGTTTGATCAGCCCAAAAATGAAGGTATATGAGAGAATGAGAAGTGTAGTGCTCAAACACAAGAAGTCCCACTAGCCACAATTAAGATATTAAACAATTTGAGCACAATGCCATTAAATAATTCAATTTAATCTAGCCCTAATCAATTTTTCAATTAAATTTCACCGTAGGCTCTAAAAATTATGCCAATCACAATGGCGTAATCAATTCTGGGTTCTGTGGCCGATAAGGCCCTCAATTAAATTTCCAAAGCTGATTATTCAAACAGATATTCCTACGGTGAACAGATAAAACTTCAAAATCACATATATTCACATAATGGCACATAAAATCATGGTAAACACGTAATCATACTCAATTTAAGGACCAATTGGCATACTACGGAACAGGGGTATTACAGCAGTACTACCCTCAAATGCTGCTCATGCTCCTCCTTACTCGATTAAATTAGGATGTCATCAATAAACACTACCACAAATTTATCTAGCTGGGGTTTAAATACTATGTTCATTAAATTCATGAATACGACTGGTGCATATGTGAGACCAAAAGGCATCACCAAGAACTCATAATGCCCATAACGGATTCTAAAAGCTGTCTTAGAAACATCCTCATCCCTTACTTTCAACTGGTGATAGCCTAACCTCAAGTCAATCTTAGAGAATACTTGAACTGTCACGCCCCAAACTTGCCCCTAAAAGTTTGGGCATGACCTACACAGAAACGGACGCATAACCTGGTATACATATCTTATGGGCCAGAACGGAAGCATTTACCAATATAAACTAACATAAATAAAAGAACTGCATCCATTGAGCGACCACTATCATGCCAGGATCACAGACAGGACATAAGGCAAATAAACATACAGCGACGTGGACCAGAGAGTTAGTTATGTACATATATATATACAGACCCAGCCCTTAGAATTGGGCGTAAAACAACATGGACAGGCAAAGGAATTATATATACATCAACCTTAAGCAAACAATCATAGTGTAAAATCAAAAGTTTAGCAAAAAGGATTGCCTTCACTTAAGTGCCTGGATACTCTGAGGTTGACAAAAGAGGCACGAATGCCATGGGTTAAAACTGACCTCCAGGTGGAGTGCCTACAGAAACAGACATAAGACAAAGTGAGTCAAGCTCAGTGAACAGTAGTACATAAACAATTTAAAGATTAACTTAATTTACTTACAATGTACACATTTCTCTAATTAGATAAGTAAATGCAAAAATCCTGTGGTTAGTCTGATTCTGTACACATTTCAGAACAGTCTTGTCGGTTCATAACTTCATAGGTTGGCCCTTGGTCTGATGGGTTCACACATTCACAAATTAGCCCTTGGCTTAACTTAGATGCATAACTTCACAAATTGGCCCTCGGCCTTTGAGATTCATAGTTTCACAAGTTACAGATTCATACTTCACAAGTTGGCCCTCGGCCTCATAATTTCAGAATTCACAAGTTGGCCCTCGGCCTCATAAGTTCACAAATTCACAAAGTGGCCCTTGGCCTCATAAGTTCACAAATTCACAAAGTGGCCCTCGGCCTCATAAGTTCACAAATTCACAAAGTGGCCCTCGGCCTCATAAGTTCACAAATTATACCTTTCATATCTTCACAAATTATATCTTTCATAAGTTCACAAGTTATTCCTTTCATATCTTCACAAATTATATCTTTCATAAGTTCACAAGTTATTATTCCTTTCATATCTTCACAAATTATATCTTTCATAAGTTCACAAGTTATTCCTTTCATATCATCACAAATTATATCTTTCATAAGTTCACAAGTTATTCCTTTCATATCATCACAAATTATATCTTTCATAATTTCACATAACCGGGTGACCCATAAAGGGACCAAATTGGCTTTAAGGCCAGTGCTTGTATGTATGGACTCAAGAGGTGGTTCGCATTGCAGCACTTAGTTTCGTACTAGGAATCAATAGTTCTTGAAGACTGAACAATTCATATTATGTCATAGCATAAACGAAGTGAATAAACATAACATAATAATGCCAGGTTCATACAAATACCGTTCACAATGGTGCACATAAATTTCCCTTTATGATTCATTACATGTAGCCATAGTCATCTTACATAACAAAGTATTAATAATAATTATTTACAGAAACACATGTGTCGTTACAGTACTATTCATGGGGATTGAACAATTCGCACCATAACGTGAGTCATATAACAATGTTATTGATATTCAATTCTTTGATGTATAAGGAAACCCATGGTTCTGTTCGATTTTCATTTCGTTAATCCATTTTAGGCAGATGTCTATGTCATAAAACATGTATCGAACTAAATAAGGCTGTAGGAGTCCAGGATAGGACGTTCAAAATATCATGTTTCCATTAAGCGGGGTTTATATTCATAATCCCTTCTTTCCAACCAGTTGCATAATATTAATAATTCTTGTGCGGAGTTATAGGTAATTTACAGGTTATTATACATTATGGATAACCATTAACCATAACCAGAATGTAGAGTAGTTTCAGCGTCATACCGAAGTGCACATAATCTTTCAATGTTCTCACCGATCCCTAAACAACATAAATGCTTACAAAGAACAGTGCGTTAACAATAAGAATTATTCACGGTAAATAAACGTACGATTGCAGAACTACTACTCACAGTGATCGGTTCCTGGTGGTAATAGGACGATATCCTCGTCTCGACCTACAAGTACAGTGCACAGCACATAATATGAGATTATACTCGCTCATTTACTTATTCTCTTTGATCATTCAATCAATTAGCCATGGTGGTACCAAGCTCATTATTCCTTAATAAGTTATACTCCATGTCACAGAAACAGGAGAAATCAATGGAAAATGGTTTAGGTGAAGAAATGGTATAAAATTAGTTGACAGAAAGTGAACAGTCGTCACTAATTTGGGCATAACTATTTTTGTATTTAGAATTTGGGAGTGAGACCACTTCCATTGGAAACTAGACTTCCGGGGCTTGATTTTAGGCTCAAGAATCACTCAAAACGGAGCCCCGAGGCAAAAGATATGCTTATTCAAAGATGGCTGGGCAAAGCTGTCTCCCGCACGTGCGGGAAACAGGGCCGCACGTGCGGCTCTGGGCAGTGTGTAGTCCGAAAATGGCTCTTTTTGCTCCAACACTTGGTTTTTCCATTTTTAAGCTTGGTTCTTAACATAAATCACTCAAAAACATGTAGAATTGCCCTATAACATGATAAACTAACATCAACCAAGTGTAATTTCATTTCAAACAATTCAATCTTTGTCTCAAAGTTCAAGATTAATGCTTAATCTTTCATGATCTTCAAGGTTCTTAAAAACACAACCCACAACCCACAAATTCACATGATTCTTGCATAATCTAAAGTTTATTTCATGATATCCATGAGCTTGAGCTCCACTCATAAACAAAATTAAAGAACTCAATTTCTAATTCCTCAAATTAGCTCAAGTAAATACATAGATAAACCTTAACCCCAAATGGGTTTAAATCTTCCAAGATCTCTATGATTTTACCAAATTGATACTTTAAACACAAGATTTCAAGATAGATTTTCATACCTAACTCAATCTTTGTCTATCTCTTAGCTCTCTTCAATTCCTCCAAGTCCCATGGGTGATCTTCTTTCTTTCCTTCAATTCTCTTCCATCATCTTCAAAGCCTCCATGGATGTTGAGAAAATTGACACTCTTCCCTCTCTCCCTTTCACAGTTTCCTCTCTCTCTCTCTTTAGATATTATGTTTTTTGACTCCAAAAGTATGAGTTCACCACTTATATAACTCATACACACCTATATATTTAATTATACAAGCTTTATCACAAATAAGGAGGGCCAAACACGCCCTTACGAATCGCGAAAAATTAAATTTCAATTAAACTTTCCAGATGACTCTAAAAATTATGATGATCATAAATATGTCCCCTATTCTGGTTTTTGAAGCCTCTAAGGCCTTCAATTGCAGTACAAAGTTAACCACCCAAACGCACATTAACAAATCAGACAAATTAGATTTCCAATTATGTTTCCCAAATAGTTCTAAAAATTTTCATTAACACATCCAAGTCCTCAATTGTGATTTCTGAACCCGTAAAGGTCGGTAATTTCAATTTTACAGTCGTGGCTCAACAAATAATTCCTCAATTTGAACACATATCAATAAATCAAAATGCATTAACCCAATAGGCCGTAAAGGTAATCTCTAATGCGGATTTTGGGGTCGTTACATGAACTCCCTACAATTGGTCAAATAGGTCAACAATACGTGGCAAAGGATACATATTCTTCACTGTGACTTTGTTCGGTTCTCAACAATCAATGCACAACCTCATAGACCCATCATTCTTCTTCACAAACAACACAGGTGCTCCCCAAGGTGAAACACTAGGCTTAATAAAACATTTCTCTAACAACTTCTATAACTAAGTTTGAAACTCCCTCAACTCCAATGGTGCCATTATATAGGGCACTTTAGAAATAAGTGTTGTGTTGGGGACCAAGTTAATGGAAAATTCTACCTCGCGATCTAGAGGAAGTCCAGGTAGATCCTTTGGAAAAACATCAACACAAACACTCACAACAAGCAACTCCTCTAACTTCTATTCTGGCAGTTCAATACTCGCCACACAAGCTAAATAATCATGACACCCTTTACTTAAAATTCGATTAGCCTAAAGGGAAGAAGTAAAACAGATAGAAGACCCTTTCCTATCCCCCTGAAAGAAAAACTCAAGTTATCCCAGCATAGCAAAAACTACCCCCATTCTAAAACAATCAATAGAAGCATGATGCTTCGTCAACAAATCCATCTCCAAAATCACATCAAAATCCTTCATCTCTAAAGAAATCAAATCTACTAGAAAAATCCTATCATTCATCTTTATTTGACAAGATCTACAGACATCTCTCAACACTACTGTTTCTCCTAATGGATTGCACACGGTAATACAAACATCAAAGGCTCACAAAGAATCGAAAATCCGTGTAAATATCTAGGTACCAACTCTTAACCTTCAAAATGAAATCAAGAACGATTCGACACAAGCTTAAACAAAACTAACTTAACCAAACACTACTAAGGACTATAGGGACTCGGACCTCATCTAAATGATGAAATGCAAGGTATGTAACTCGATAAACTATAGCTCTGATACCACAATTGTCACACCCCAAATCCGGGCATGACCGGCCGTGGCCCACAGGGACTTAGCCGAAGGCACACGTAAGCCTAAACACGAATCCAATCACATTGAACAACTGAACAATAGTCCAATAATAAATAACCAAAACTCAATCCAGACATGTCACAATTATAAACGGAAAAATCAACCGTAATAAAAAACCATCCAAACTTATAGGATATAAGCAACCCACATATTAAAAATAATCCTAAATGAACTTCGATAAGAAATAATATAAATATGCACAAACTTGACATAACACTCTAAACTAAAGGAATGCCCTAGAGGTCCATGCAATTGAGTCCCCGCTACGCCATGAGTCCACTCTAAGTCCTTCTAACACCTGGAAATGGTAAACAACTAAGTCAGCTGATAGCTCAGTGAGTAGCAACATGGATAGTAAATACAGTTTTGAAAACGGGGTTCAATTCCAAAATAAGATATATATCACAGAAACTAGATTGGCATACAGTTTAGTAAATATAATCTGTTTCAAAAAGAAGGTTCCACAATTCAACCCTTAAAATACTCATGTCTCGCAAGAACATGATAAACAACATTTTCCACTTAAAACAGATTATAACATGAACACCAATAATTTTCTGGGTACCAATAAAAACAAATAATCTGCCACACATTTCTCAGGCTATAAGCCCCGTTGGATCCAATACCGAACTAAGAGTCATCCTCAGGGTGGCACCTGGGCCTTTTCTCAAAGACGATCCGATTGAAGGTCACCTAGTTGTTTTTAAAGGTCTTTTCCTTACAATCGTTGAGCACTAGAGTCATCACGGCCCAACCCGGATCTGTTCCCTAGTGGCCAGAGTCACCACACACAGTGGAATAATTTCCCTGGACTAAAAACACACATGGTCCCAATAATCAATACACATCAGTTTCGCAAAACATGGTAGTTCATCATTATAAACATGAGACCAAAACAAATAGTTTACAGTATGCCAATTCCATACATGTTTCAGAAATAATTTGATTCCATTGATAATATAATAATTTATCAAAACAGTTTAGTCATGAAACAACAATTTAATTTTCCAACAGTTCAGGGTAGGGGAACATTTATAAAAATACGTAGCATGAAACTACTCACCTGGAAACGAAATAATATAATCCTCGAATAGAGTATGAAAGTCCAACTAGTGCCCTGAACCAATATGAGAACTACACGTCACTACTAATTTAAAAATACTAAAGAATACGAACTAAGTAACCCCAAACTAAAGCGCACTAACACGGGTCAACCCAACCCACCGTTACTCTTAAATATTACCTACGTTCATGTTCTTCAAGGTCTAAAATCACCCAAGACATAGATTCTGATCGAAACTTAACTAAAAATAACTTTAAGATGAAACAGTGTTTTAAACAAGTTTTCCCAATCTATTCGCTAACTTTGAAAATTACAAAACCCACTCCACGCTATTCGAAAAATTCTAAAACCCTTAAGATATCAACTAATATATCCTAAGTTTCAAACCCAATTGGTTTCACTTGATTTGCTTATCAAAATAATTATCTACAATTTATTATATCCAAACAGGTTGTTTTCTGCAGCACTTTAAAGAAATTGACGGTTCTCTTAATATACACGAGCAAATAATGCAAGGCCAAAAACGTACGAAACTAGACTCGTAACCGGTTCTAATGACACTAATTTGATAATTTTTGGATTTATACCCAAAGAGAACAACAATCCCGAATTTACTGTTTCGGACTGGTTTCCTGGACAGTTTTGAATACCTCAATTTATATGGATTTTGACTCCCAAAAATTATGAATAAATTCAGATATGCAATTCAATATGTAATTGATCTACTGTAAAAATTTCAGATTAAAATCCATCCGTTTGATATGGTTTCTTGATTTTTAAAATTTGTGACTTTGTACAGAATTTTTGGACTGAAAATTACACCCAATCTTTACACATAAATTTAGCTCCTCAAGTTTCTTAATAGGATATCTATATACACAATACATAAACCTACTACCTTTCCATCAATGAATAAAATAATTATAGAATAAGGATAGAACAAAGAAAGAAGAGAAGAAAACATAGGAGGGCTAACCTTTGATGATCACACACAACACAACACACCCAAAAGTTCTTTGATAGCAACATCTTCTTCTTTTTTTTTCCTGCTCTCTAACCCTCTCCTGTGGCTGCTCTTGTTGCCCTATGTGGTGAACAAATAATAGAGTAGGGTTTATGTTTATTTTATTTTATACTAGTGGTGGGCACACATAGGTCAAATAAGTAGATAAATATACAAAACATATATATAAGTTATATACAACTCAAATGGTAAGAGTCTTATATATTAACCTTATGGTCTGGAGTTCAAGTCACACCCTCCTCTCTCTCTCTATATATTTTTTATATAATAAATCTTGCCTCTAAATTAAATGCTTTCACCACAAATTTATTTTAGGCTTTAAAAGACCTTCGAGTATTTAATTTGCACTTTAGGATTCACCACCAAAATATTCGAGATTATAATATTATTATTATTTAATTATTTACTTGATTTTTATATTCGGGTTCTCAAAGCTAAATAGCGCGATGTGCAAAACAGCGCGATAAAATGCATGCAAAATACAAGTAATGTGCACAAAATAGTGCGATGAGGTGCGCAAGATAGCGCGATTGAAATGTAATACACAAAACAGTGCGTTGCGCAAAATAGCGCGATTGAAATGCATAAAAAGTGCCAGTAGGGTGCACAAAACAGTGCGATGAGGTGCGCAAGATAGCGCGATAGAACGCATGCAAAATGCAAGTAATGGTCACAGTGCAAAATAGCGCGATAAAATGCATGCAAAATGAAAGTAATGTGCACAAAATAGTGCGATGTGGTGCGCAAGATAGCGCGAAAAATGCATGCAAATTGCAAGTAATGGTCAAAGCGCAAAATAGCGCGATGCGCAGAATAGCACGATAAAATGCAAGCAAAATGCAAGAATTGTGCACAAAACAGTGCGATAAGGTGCGCAAGATAGCGCGGTTGAAATGTAATGCACAAAACAGTGCGATGCGCAAAATAGCGTGATTGAAATGCATGCAAAATGCAAGTACGGTGCACAAAGCAGTGCGATGGGGTGCGCAAGACAGCGCGATAGAACGCATGCAAAATGCAGGTAATTGTCACAGCGCAAAATAGCGCGATGCGCAAAATAGCGCGATAAAATGCATGCGAAATGCAAGTAATGTGCACAAAATAGTGCGATGAGGTGCGCAAGATAGCGCGATAAAATGCATGCAAAAAGCAAGTAATGGTCACAGCGCAAAATAGCGCGATGCGCAGAATAGCACGATAAAATGCAAGCAAAATGGAAGTAATGTGCACAAAACCGGGCGATAAGGTACGCAAGATAGCGCGATTGAAATGTAATGCACAAAACAGTGCGATGCGCAAAATAGCGCGATTGAAATGCATGGAAAATGCAAGTAGGGTGCACAAAACAGCACGATGCGGTATATATAGCATAAGTGGTCTGCAAGATAGCACGATAGAACGCATGCAAAATGCAGGTAGTTGTCACAGTGCAAAATAGCGCGATGCGCAAAATAGCGCGATAAAATGCATGCGAAATGCAAGCAATGTGCACAAAACAGTGCGATAAGGTGCGCAAGATAGCGCAATTGAAATGTAATGCACAAAACAGTGTGATGCGCAAAATAGTGCGATTGAAATGCATGCAAAATGCAGGTATGGTGCACAAAACAGTGCGATCAGGTGCGCAAGATAGCGCGATAGAGCGCATGCAAAATGCAAGTAATTGTCACAGCGCAAAGTAGCGCAATGCGCAAAATAGCGTGAGAAAATGCATGCAAAATGCAATTAATGGTCACAGCGCAAAATAGCGCAATGCGCAAAATAGCGTGATAAAATGCAAGCAAAATGCAAGTAGTGTGCACAAAACAGTGCGATAAGGTGCGCAAGATAGCGCGGTTGAAATGTAATGCACAAAACAGTGCGATGCGCAAAATAGCGCGATTGAAATGCATGCAAAATGCAAGTACGGTGCACAAAACAGTGCGATGAGGTGCAAAATATAGCGCCATAGAACGCACGCACAATGCTAGTAATTGTCACAGCGTAAAATAGCGCGATGTGCAAAATAGCGCGATAAAATGCATGCAAAATGCAAGTAATGTGCACAAAACAGTGCGATAAGGTGCGCAAGATAGCGCGATTGAAATGTAATGCACAAAACAGTGCGATAAGCAAAATAGCGCGACTGAAATGCAAGCAAAATGCAAGTACGGTGCAGAAAAAACAGTGCGATGAGGAGCACAGGATAGCGCGATTGAAATGTAATGCACAAAACAGTGCGATGCACAAAATAGCGCAATTAAAACGCATGCAAAATGCAAGTACGGTGCACAAAGCAGTGCGATGGGGTGCGCAAGATAGCGCGATAGAATGCACGCAAAATGCGAGTAATTGTCACAGCACAAAATAGCGCGATGCGCAAAATAGCGCGATAAAATGCATGCGAAATGCAAGTAATGTGCACAAAACAGTGTGATAAGGGCCACAAGATAGCGCGATTGAAATGTAACGCACAAAACAGTGCGATGAGCAAAATAGGGCGATTGAAATGGAAGCAAAATGCAAGTACGGTGCACAAAACAGTGCGATGAGGTGCGCAAGAGAGCGCGATAGAGCGCATGTAAAATGCAAGCAATTGTGACAGAGCAAAATAGCGCGATAAAATGCATGCAAAATGCAAGTAATGTGCACAAAACAGTGCGATAAGGTGCGTAAGATAGCGCGATTGAAATGTAATGCACAAAACAGTGCGATGCGCTAAATAATGCGATTGAAATGCATGCGAAATGCAAGTACGGCACACAAAATAGAGCGATGAGGTGCAAAATATAGCGCGATAGAACGCACGCAAAATGCAAGTAATTGTCACAGCGCAAAATAGCACGATAAAATGCATGCAAAATGCAAGTAATGTGCACAAAACAGTGCGATAAGGGCCACAAGATAGCGCGATTGAAATGTAACGCACAAAACAGTGCGATGAGCAAAATAGGGCGATTGAAATGGAAGCAAAATTCAAGTACAGTGCACAAAACAGTGCGATGAGGTGCGCAAGAGAGCGCGATAGAGCGCATGTAAAATGCAAGCAATTGTGACAGAGCAAAATAGCGCGATAAAATGCATGCAAAATGCAAGTAATGTGCAGAAAACAGTGCGATAAGGTGCGTAAGATAGCGCGATTGAAATGTAATGCACAAAACAGTGCGATACGCTAAATAGTGCGATTGAAATGCATGGAAAATGCAAGTACGGCACACAAAATAGAGCGATGAGGTGCAAAATATAGCGCGATAGAACGCACGCAAAATGCAAGTAATTGTCACAGCGCAAAATAGCGCGATAAAATGCATGCAAAATGCAAGTAATGTGCACAAAACAGTGCGATAAGGTGCGCAAGATAGCGCGATTGAAATGTAATGCACAAAACAGTGCAATGAGCAAAATAGCGCGATTGAAATGCAAGCAAAATGCAAGCACGGTGCGCAAAACAGTGCGATGAGGTGCGCAAGATAGCATGATTGAAATGTAATGCACAAAACAGTGCGATGCGCAAAATAGAGCGATTGAAATGCATGCAAAATGTAAGTACGGTGCACAAGCAGTGCAATGAGGTGCGCAAGATAGCGCGATAGAGCGCATGCAAAATGCAAGTAATTGTGACAGCGCAAAATAGCGCGATGCGCAAAATAGCGCGATAAAATGTATGCAAAATGCAAGTAATGTGCACAAAATAGTGCGATAAGGTGCGCAAGATAGCGCGATTGAAACATATTGCACAAAACAGTGCGATGCGCTAAATAGCACGATTGAAATGCATGCAATATGCAAGTACAGCCCCCAAAACAGTGCGATGAGGTGTGCAAGATAGCGCGATAGAACGCATGCAAAATGCAAGTAATTGTCACAGCGCAAAATAGCGCGATGCGTAGAATGACGCGATAAAATGCATGCAAAATGCAAGTAATGTGCACAAAATAGTGCGATGAGGTGCGCAAGATAGCACGATAAAATGCATGCAAAATGCAAGTAATGGTCACAGCGCAAAATAGCGCGATGCGCAGAATAGCACGATAAAATGCATGCAAAATGCAAGTACGGCACACAAAACAGTGCGATGAGGTGCGCAAGATAGCGCGATAGAACGCATGCAAAATGCAAGTAATTGTCGCAGCGCAAAATAGCGCGATGCGCAAAATAGCGCGATAAAATGCATGCAAATTGCAAGTAATGTACACAAAATAGTGCGATGAGGTGCGCAAGATAGCGCGATAAAATGCATGCAAAATGCAAGTAATGGTCACAGCGCAAAATAACGCGATGCGCAGAATAGACGATAAAATGCAAGCAAAATGGATGTAATGTGTACAAAACAGGGCAATAAGGTACGCAAGATAGCGCGATTGAAATGTAATGCACAAAACAGTGCGATGCACTAAATAGCGCGATTGAAATGCATGCAAAATGCAAGTACGGCACACAAAACAGTGCGATGAGGTGCGCAATATAGCGCGATAGAACGCATGCAAAATGCCAGTAATTGTCACAGCGCAAAATAGCGCGATGCGCAAAATAGCCCGATAAAATGCATGCAAAATGCAAGTAATGTGCACAAAATAGTGCGATGAGGTGCGCAAGATAGCGTTATAAAATGCATGGAAAATGCAAGTAATGGTCACAGCGTAAAATAGCGCGATGCGTAGAATAGCACGATAAAATGCAAGCAAAATGGAAGTAATGTGTACGAAACAGGGCGATAAGTTACGCAAGATAGCGCGATTGAAATCTAATGCACAAAACAGTGCGATGCGCAAAATAGCGCGATTGAAATGCCTGGAAAATGCAAGTAGGGTGCACAAAACAGCACGATGCGTAAAATAACGCGATTGAAATGCGTGCAAAATGCAAGTAGGGTGCAGAAAACAGTGCGATGCGCAAAATAGCGCGATTGAAATGCATGGAAAATGCAAGTAGGGTGCACAAAACAGCACGATGCGGTATATATAGCATAAGTGGTCTGCAAGATAGCACGATAGAACGCATGCAAAATGCAGGTAGTTGTCACAGTGCAAAATAGCGCGATGCGCAAAATAGCGCGATAAAATGCATGCGAAATGCAAGCAATGTGCACAAAACAGTGCGATAAGGTGCGCAAGATAGCGCAATTGAAATGTAATGCACAAAACAGTGTGATGCGCAAAATAGTGCGATTGAAATGCATGCAAAATGCAGGTATGGTGCACAAAACAGTGCGATCAGGTGCGCAAGATAGCGCGATAGAGCGCATGCAAAATGCAAGTAATTGTCACAGCGCAAAGTAGCGCAATGCGCAAAATAGCGTGAGAAAATGCATGCAAAATGCAATTAATGGTCACAGCGCAAAATAGCGCAATGCGCAAAATAGCGTGATAAAATGCAAGCAAAATGCAAGTAGTGTGCACAAAACAGTGCGATAAGGTGCGCAAGATAGCGCGGTTGAAATGTAATGCACAAAACAGTGCGATGCGCAAAATAGCGCGATTGAAATGCATGCAAAATGCAAGTACGGTGCACAAAACAGTGCGATGAGGTGCAAAATATAGCGCCATAGAACGCACGCACAATGCTAGTAATTGTCACAGCGTAAAATAGCGCGATGTGCAAAATAGCGCGATAAAATGCATGCAAAATGCAAGTAATGTGCACAAAACAGTGCGATAAGGTGCGCAAGATAGCGCGATTGAAATGTAATGCACAAAACAGTGCGATAAGCAAAATAGCGCGACTGAAATGCAAGCAAAATGCAAGTACGGTGCAGAAAAAACAGTGCGATGAGGAGCACAGGATAGCGCGATTGAAATGTAATGCACAAAACAGTGCGATGCACAAAATAGCGCAATTAAAACGCATGCAAAATGCAAGTACGGTGCACAAAGCAGTGCGATGGGGTGCGCAAGATAGCGCGATAGAATGCACGCAAAATGCGAGTAATTGTCACAGTGCAAAATAGCGCGATGCGCAAAATAGCGCGATAAAATGCATGCGAAATGCAAGTAATGTGCACAAAACAGTGTGATAAGGGCCACAAGATAGCGCGATTGAAATGTAACGCACAAAACAGTGCGATGAGCAAAATAGGGCGATTGAAATGGAAGCAAAATGCAAGTACGGTGCACAAAACAGTGCGATGAGGTGCGCAAGAGAGCGCGATAGAGCGCATGTAAAATGCAAGCAATTGTGACAGAGCAAAATAGCGCGATAAAATGCATGCAAAATGCAAGTAATGTGCACAAAACAGTGCGATAAGGTGCGTAAGATAGCGCGATTGAAATGTAATGCACAAAACAGTGCGATGCGCTAAATAATGCGATTGAAATGCATGCGAAATGCAAGTACGGCACACAAAATAGAGCGATGAGGTGCAAAATATAGCGCGATAGAACGCACGCAAAATGCAAGTAATTGTCACAGCGCAAAATAGCACGATAAAATGCATGCAAAATGCAAGTAATGTGCACAAAACAGTGCGATAAGGGCCACAAGATAGCGCGATTGAAATGTAACGCACAAAACAGTGCGATGAGCAAAATAGGGCGATTGAAATGGAAGCAAAATTCAAGTACAGTGCACAAAACAGTGCGATGAGGTGCGCAAGAGAGCGCGATAGAGCGCATGTAAAATGCAAGCAATTGTGACAGAGCAAAATAGCGCGATAAAATGCATGCAAAATGCAAGTAATGTGCAGAAAACAGTGCGATAAGGTGCGTAAGATAGCGCGATTGAAATGTAATGCACAAAACAGTGCGATACGCTAAATAGTGCGATTGAAATGCATGGAAAATGCAAGTACGGCACACAAAATAGAGCGATGAGGTGCAAAATATAGCGCGATAGAACGCACGCAAAATGCAAGTAATTGTCACAGCGCAAAATAGCGCGATAAAATGCATGCAAAATGCAAGTAATGTGCACAAAACAGTGCGATAAGGTGCGCAAGATAGCGCGATTGAAATGTAATGCACAAAACAGTGCAATGAGCAAAATAGCGCGATTGAAATGCAAGCAAAATGCAAGCACGGTGCGCAAAACAGTGCGATGAGGTGCGCAAGATAGCATGATTGAAATGTAATGCACAAAACAGTGCGATGCGCAAAATAGAGCGATTGAAATGCATGCAAAATGTAAGTACGGTGCACAAGCAGTGCAATGAGGTGCGCAAGATAGCGCGATAGAGCGCATGCAAAATGCAAGTAATTGTGACAGCGCAAAATAGCGCGATGCGCAAAATAGCGCGATAAAATGTATGCAAAATGCAAGTAATGTGCACAAAATAGTGCGATAAGGTGCGCAAGATAGCGCGATTGAAACATATTGCACAAAACAGTGCGATGCGCTAAATAGCACGATTGAAATGCATGCAATATGCAAGTACAGCCCCCAAAACAGTGCGATGAGGTGTGCAAGATAGCGCGATAGAACGCATGCAAAATGCAAGTAATTGTCACAGCGCAAAATAGCGCGATGCGTAGAATGACGCGATAAAATGCATGCAAAATGCAAGTAATGTGCACAAAATAGTGCGATGAGGTGCGCAAGATAGCACGATAAAATGCATGCAAAATGCAAGTAATGGTCACAGCGCAAAATAGCGCGATGCGCAGAATAGCACGATAAAATGCATGCAAAATGCAAGTACGGCACACAAAACAGTGCGATGAGGTGCGCAAGATAGCGCGATAGAACGCATGCAAAATGCAAGTAATTGTCGCAGCGCAAAATAGCGCGATGCGCAAAATAGCGCGATAAAATGCATGCAAATTGCAAGTAATGTACACAAAATAGTGCGATGAGGTGCGCAAGATAGCGCGATAAAATGCATGCAAAATGCAAGTAATGGTCACAGCGCAAAATAACGCGATGCGCAGAATAGACGATAAAATGCAAGCAAAATGGATGTAATGTGTACAAAACAGGGCAATAAGGTACGCAAGATAGCGCGATTGAAATGTAATGCACAAAACAGTGCGATGCACTAAATAGCGCGATTGAAATGCATGCAAAATGCAAGTACGGCACACAAAACAGTGCGATGAGGTGCGCAATATAGCGCGATAGAACGCATGCAAAATGCCAGTAATTGTCACAGCGCAAAATAGCGCGATGCGCAAAATAGCCCGATAAAATGCATGCAAAATGCAAGTAATGTGCACAAAATAGTGCGATGAGGTGCGCAAGATAGCGTTATAAAATGCATGGAAAATGCAAGTAATGGTCACAGCGTAAAATAGCGCGATGCGTAGAATAGCACGATAAAATGCAAGCAAAATGGAAGTAATGTGTACGAAACAGGGCGATAAGTTACGCAAGATAGCGCGATTGAAATCTAATGCACAAAACAGTGCGATGCGCAAAATAGCGCGATTGAAATGCCTGGAAAATGCAAGTAGGGTGCACAAAACAGCACGATGCGTAAAATAACGCGATTGAAATGCGTGCAAAATGCAAGTAGGGTGCAGAAAACAGTGCGATGCGCAAAATAGCGCGATTGAAATGCATGGAAAATGCAAGTAGGGTGCACAAAACAGCACGATGCGGTATATATAGCATAAGTGGTCTGCAAGATAGCACGATAGAACGCATGCAAAATGCAGGTAGTTGTCACAGTGCAAAATAGCGCGATGCGCAAAATAGCGCGATAAAATGCATGCGAAATGCAAGCAATGTGCACAAAACAGTGCGATAAGGTGCGCAAGATAGCGCAATTGAAATGTAATGCACAAAACAGTGTGATGCGCAAAATAGTGCGATTGAAATGCATGCAAAATGCAGGTATGGTGCACAAAACAGTGCGATCAGGTGCGCAAGATAGCGCGATAGAGCGCATGCAAAATGCAAGTAATTGTCACAGCGCAAAGTAGCGCAATGCGCAAAATAGCGTGAGAAAATGCATGCAAAATGCAATTAATGGTCACAGCGCAAAATAGCGCAATGCGCAAAATAGCGTGATAAAATGCAAGCAAAATGCAAGTAGTGTGCACAAAACAGTGCGATAAGGTGCGCAAGATAGCGCGGTTGAAATGTAATGCACAAAACAGTGCGATGCGCAAAATAGCGCGATTGAAATGCATGCAAAATGCAAGTACGGTGCACAAAACAGTGCGATGAGGTGCAAAATATAGCGCCATAGAACGCACGCACAATGCTAGTAATTGTCACAGCGTAAAATAGCGCGATGTGCAAAATAGCGCGATAAAATGCATGCAAAATGCAAGTAATGTGCACAAAACAGTGCGATAAGGTGCGCAAGATAGCGCGATTGAAATGTAATGCACAAAACAGTGCGATAAGCAAAATAGCGCGACTGAAATGCAAGCAAAATGCAAGTACGGTGCAGAAAAAACAGTGCGATGAGGAGCACAGGATAGCGCGATTGAAATGTAATGCACAAAACAGTGCGATGCACAAAATAGCGCAATTAAAACGCATGCAAAATGCAAGTACGGTGCACAAAGCAGTGCGATGGGGTGCGCAAGATAGCGCGATAGAATGCACGCAAAATGCGAGTAATTGTCACAGTGCAAAATAGCGCGATGCGCAAAATAGCGCGATAAAATGCATGCGAAATGCAAGTAATGTGCACAAAACAGTGTGATAAGGGCCACAAGATAGCGCGATTGAAATGTAACGCACAAAACAGTGCGATGAGCAAAATAGGGCGATTGAAATGGAAGCAAAATGCAAGTACGGTGCACAAAACAGTGCGATGAGGTGCGCAAGAGAGCGCGATAGAGCGCATGTAAAATGCAAGCAATTGTGACAGAGCAAAATAGCGCGATAAAATGCATGCAAAATGCAAGTAATGTGCACAAAACAGTGCGATAAGGTGCGTAAGATAGCGCGATTGAAATGTAATGCACAAAACAGTGCGATGCGCTAAATAATGCGATTGAAATGCATGCGAAATGCAAGTACGGCACACAAAATAGAGCGATGAGGTGCAAAATATAGCGCGATAGAACGCACGCAAAATGCAAGTAATTGTCACAGCGCAAAATAGCACGATAAAATGCATGCAAAATGCAAGTAATGTGCACAAAACAGTGCGATAAGGGCCACAAGATAGCGCGATTGAAATGTAACGCACAAAACAGTGCGATGAGCAAAATAGGGCGATTGAAATGGAAGCAAAATTCAAGTACAGTGCACAAAACAGTGCGATGAGGTGCGCAAGAGAGCGCGATAGAGCGCATGTAAAATGCAAGCAATTGTGACAGAGCAAAATAGCGCGATAAAATGCATGCAAAATGCAAGTAATGTGCAGAAAACAGTGCGATAAGGTGCGTAAGATAGCGCGATTGAAATGTAATGCACAAAACAGTGCGATACGCTAAATAGTGCGATTGAAATGCATGGAAAATGCAAGTACGACACACAAAATAGAGCGATGAGGTGCAAAATATAGCGCGATAGAACGCACGCAAAATGCAAGTAATTGTCACAGCGCAAAATAGCGCGATAAAATGCATGCAAAATGCAAGTAATGTGCACAAAACAGTGCGATAAGGTGCGCAAGATAGCGCGATTGAAATGTAATGCACAAAACAGTGCAATGAGCAAAATAGCGCGATTGAAATGCAAGCAAAATGCAAGCACGGTGCGCAAAACAGTGCGATGAGGTGCGCAAGATAGCATGATTGAAATGTAATGCACAAAACAGTGCGATGCGCAAAATAGAGCGATTGAAATGCATGCAAAATGTAAGTACGGTGCACAAGCAGTGCAATGAGGTGCGCAAGATAGCGCGATAGAGCGCATGCAAAATGCAAGTAATTGTGACAGCGCAAAATAGCGCGATGCGCAAAATAGCGCGATAAAATGTATGCAAAATGCAAGTAATGTGCACAAAATAGTGCGATAAGGTGCGCAAGATAGCGCGATTGAAACATATTGCACAAAACAGTGCGATGCGCTAAATAGCACGATTGAAATGCATGCAATATGCAAGTACAGCCCCCAAAACAGTGCGATGAGGTGTGCAAGATAGCGCGATAGAACGCATGCAAAATGCAAGTAATTGTCACAGCGCAAAATAGCGCGATGCGTAGAATGACGCGATAAAATGCATGCAAAATGCAAGTAATGTGCACAAAATAGTGCGATGAGGTGCGCAAGATAGCACGATAAAATGCATGCAAAATGCAAGTAATGGTCACAGCGCAAAATAGCGCGATGCGCAGAATAGCACGATAAAATGCATGCAAAATGCAAGTACGGCACACAAAACAGTGCGATGAGGTGCGCAAGATAGCGCGATAGAACGCATGCAAAATGCAAGTAATTGTCGCAGCGCAAAATAGCGCGATGCGCAAAATAGCGCGATAAAATGCATGCAAATTGCAAGTAATGTACACAAAATAGTGCGATGAGGTGCGCAAGATAGCGCGATAAAATGCATGCAAAATGCAAGTAATGGTCACAGCGCAAAATAACGCGATGCGCAGAATAGACGATAAAATGCAAGCAAAATGGATGTAATGTGTACAAAACAGGGCAATAAGGTACGCAAGATAGCGCGATTGAAATGTAATGCACAAAACAGTGCGATGCACTAAATAGCGCGATTGAAATGCATGCAAAATGCAAGTACGGCACACAAAACAGTGCGATGAGGTGCGCAATATAGCGCGATAGAACGCATGCAAAATGCCAGTAATTGTCACAGCGCAAAATAGCGCGATGCGCAAAATAGCCCGATAAAATGCATGCAAAATGCAAGTAATGTGCACAAAATAGTGCGATGAGGTGCGCAAGATAGCGTTATAAAATGCATGCAAAATGCAAGTAATGGTCACAGCGTAAAATAGCGCGATGCGTAGAATAGCACGATAAAATGCAAGCAAAATGGAAGTAATGTGTACAAAACAGGGCGATAAGTTACGCAAGATAGCGCGATTGAAATCTAATGCACAAAACAGTGCGATGCGCAAAATAGCGCGATTGAAATGCCTGGAAAATGCAAGTAGGGTGCACAAAACAGCACGATGCGTAAAATAACGCGATTGAAATGCGTGCAAAATGCAAGTAGGGTGCAGAAAACAGTGCGATGCGCAAAATATCGCGATTGAAATGCATGCAAAATGCAAATTGGGTGCACAAAACAGTGCGATGAGGTGCGCAAGATAGCGCGATAGAATGCACGTAAAATACAAGTAATGGTCACAGCGCAAAATAGCGCGATGTGCAAAATAGCGCGATAAAATGTTTGCAAAATGCAAGTGATGTGCACAAAATAGTGCGATGAGGTGCGCAAGATAGCGCGATTGAAATGTAATGCACAAAACAGTGCGTTGTGCAAAATAGCGCAATTGAAATGCGTAAAAAGTGCTAGTAGGGTGCACAAAACAGTGCGATGAGGTGCGCAAGATAGCGCGCTAGAACGCACGCAAAATGCAAGTAATGGTCACAGTGCGAAATAGCGCGATAAAATGCATGCAAAATGCAAGTAATGTGCACAAAATAGTGCGATGTGGGGCGCAAGATAGCGCGATAAAATGCATGCAAAATGCAAGTAATGGTCACAGTGCAAAATAGCGAGATGCGCAGAATAGCACAATAAAATGCAAGCAAAATGCAAGTAGTGCGCACAAAATAGTGCGATAAGGTGCGCAAGATAGCGCGGTTGAAATGTAATGCACAAAACAGTGCAGTGCGCAAAATAGCGCAATTGAAATGCAGGCAAAATGCAAGTACGGTGCACAAAGCAGTGCAATGGGGTGCGCAAGATAGCGCGATAGAACGCATGCAAAATGCAGGTAATTGTCACAGCGCAAAATAACGCGAAGCGCAAAATAGCGCAAAAAAATGCATGCGAAATGCAAGCAATGTGCACAAAACAGTGCGATAAGGTGCGCAAGATAGCGCAATTGAAATGTAATGCACAAAACAGTGCGATGCGCAAAGTAGTGCGAATGAAATGCATGGAAAATGCAAGTACAGTGCACAAAACGGTGCGATCAGGTGCGCAAGATAGCGCGATAGAGCGCATGCAAAATGCAAGTAATTGTCACAGCGCAAAGTAGCGCGATGCCCAAAATAGCGCGATAAAATGCATGCAAAATCCAAGTAATGTGCACGAAATAGTGCGATGTGGTGTGCAAAAGAGCGCGATAAAATGTATGCAAAATGCAAGTAATTGTCACAGTGCAAAATAGCGCGATGCGCAGAATAGCCTGATAAAATGCAAGCAAAATGCAAGTAGTGTGCACAAAACGGTGCGATAAGGTGCGCAAGATAGCACGGTTGAAATGTAATGCACAAAACAGAGCGATGCGCAAAATAGCGCGATTGAAATGCATGCAAAATGCAAGTACGGTGCACAAAACAGTGCGATGAGGTGCAAAATATAGCGTGATAGAACGCACGAAAAATGCGAGTAATTGTCACAGCGCAAAATAGCGCGATGCGCAAAATAGCGCGATAAAATGCATTCAAAATGCAAGTAATGTGCACAAAACAGCGCGATAAGGGGTGCGAGATAGCGTGATTGAAATTTAATGCACAAAACTGTGCGATGAGCAAAATAGAGCGATTGAAATGCAAGCAAAATGCAAGTACGGTGCACAAAACAGTGCGATGAGGTGCGCAAGATAGTGCGATTGAAATGTAATGCACAAAACAGTGCGATGCGCAAAATATCGCGATTGAAATGCATACAAAATGCAAGTACGGTGCACTAAACAGTGCGATGAGGTGCGCAAGATAGCGCGATAGAGCGCATGCAAAATGCAAGTAATTGTGACAGCGCAAAATAGCGCGATGCGCAAAATAGCGCGATAAAATGCATGCAAAATGCAAGTAATGTGCACAAAACAGTGCGATAAGGTGCGTAAGACAGCCCGATTGAAATGTAATGCACCAAACAGTGCGAGGCGCTAAATAGCGCGATTGAAATGCATGCAAAATGCAAGTACGGCACACAAAACAATGCGATGAGGTGCAAACTATAGCGCGATAGAATGCACGCAAAATGCAAGTAATTGTCACGGCACAAAATAGCGTGATGCGCAAGATAGCGCGATAAAATGCATGCAAAATGTGAGTAATGTGCACAAAACAGTCCGATAAGGTGCGCAAGATAGCGCGATTGAAATGTAATGCACAAAACAGTGCGATGCGCAAAGTAGGGCGGTAAAATGCATGCAAAATACAAGTAATGTGCACAAAACAGTGCGATAAGGTGCGTAAGATAGCGCGATTGAAATGTAATGCACAAAACAGTGCGATGCGCTAAATAGCGCGATTGAAATGCATGCAAAATGCAAGTACGGCACACAAAATAGTGCGATAAGGTGAAAAATATAGCGCGATAGAACGCACGCAAAATGGAAGTAATTGTCATAGCACAAAATAGCGCGAGGCGCAAAATAGCGCGATAAAATGCATGCAAAATTCAAGTAATGTGCACAAAACAGTGCGATAAGGTGCGCAAGATAGCGCGATTGAAATGTAATGCACAAAACAGTGCGATGCGCTAAATAGCGCGATTGAAATGCATGCAAAATGCAAGTACGGCACACAAAACAGTGCGATGAGGTGCGCAAGATAGCACGACAAAATGCAAGTAATTGTCACAGCGCAAAATAGCGCGATAAAATGCATGCAAAATGCAAGTAACGTGCACAAAATAGTGCGATGAGGTGCGCAAGATAGCACGCTAAAATGCATGCAAAATGCAAGTAATGGTCACAGCGCAAAATAGCGCGATGTGCAGAGTAGCACGAAAAAATGCAAGAAAAATGGAAGTAATGTGTACAAAACAGGGCGATAAGGTACGCAAGATAGCGCGATTGAAATGTAATGCACAAAACAGTGCGATGCGCAAAATAGCGCGATTGAAATGCATGGTAAATGCAAGTAGGGTGCACAAAACCGCACAATGCGTAAAATAGTGCGATTGAAATACGTGCAAAATGCAAGTAGGGTGCAGAAAATAGTGCGATGAGGTGCGCAAGATAGCGCGATTGAAAAGTAATGGACAAAACAGTGCGATGCGCAAAATATCGCGATTGAAATGCATGCAAAATGCAAATTGGGTGCACAAAACAGTGCGATGAGGTGCCGAAGTAGCGCGATAGATTGCACGCAAAATGCAAGTAATGGTCACGGCGCAAAACAGCGCGATTTGCAAAACAGCGCGATAAAATGCATGCAAAATGCAAGTGATGTGCACAAAATAGTGCGATGAGGTACGCAAGATAGCGCGATTGAAATGTAATGCACAAAACAGTGCGTTGCGCAAAATAGCGCGATTGAAATGCATAAAAAGTGCTAGTAGGGTGCACAAAACAGTGCGATGAGGTGCGCAAAATAGTGCGATAGAACGCATGCAAAATGCAAGTAATGGTCACAACGCAAAATAGCGCGATAAAATGCATGCAAAATGCAAGTAATGTGCACAAAATAGTGCGATGTGGTGCGCAAGATAGCGCGATAAAATGCAAGCAAAATACAAGTAATGGTCACAATGCAAAATAGCGAGATGCGCAGAATAGCACGATAAAATGCAAGCAAAATGCAAGTAGTGCGGACAAAACAGTGCGATAAGGTGCGCAAGATAGCACGGTTGAAATGTAATGCACAAAACAGTGCGATGCGCAAAATAGCACAATTAAAACGCACGGAAAATGCAAGTACAGTGCACAAAGCAGTGCGATGGGGTGCGCAAGATAGCGCGATAGAACGCACGCAAAATGCGAGTAATTGTCACAGCGCAAAATAGCGCGATAAAATGCATGCGAAATGCAAGTAATGTGCACAAAACAGTGCGATAAGGGCCGCAAGATAGCGCGATTGAAATGTAACGCACAAAACAGTGCGATGAGCAAAATAGGGCGATTGAAATGGAAGCAAAATGCAAGTACGGTGCACAAAACAGTGCGATGAGGTGCGCAAGAGAGCGCGATAGAGCGCATGTAAAATGCAAGCAATTGTGACAGCGCAAAATAGCGCGATGCGCAAAATAGCGCGATAAAATGCATGCAAAATGCAAGTAATGTGCACAAAATAGTGCGATAAGGTGCGTAAGATAGCGCGATTGAAATGTAATGCACAAAACAGTGCGATGCGCTAAATAGTACGATTGAAATGCATGCAAAATGCAAGTACGGCACACAAAATAGTGCGATGAGGTGCAAAATATAGCGTGATAGAACGCACGCAAAATGCAAGTAGTTGTCACAGCGCAAAATAGCGCGATAAAATGCATGCAAAATGCAAGTAATGTGCACAAAACAGTGCGATAAGGTGCGCAAGATAGCGCGATTGAAATGTAATGCACAAAACAGTGCGATGAGCAAAATAGCGCGATTGAAATGCAAGCAAAATGCAAGTACGGTGCACAAAACAGTGCGATGAGGTGCGCAAGATAGCATGATTGAAATGTAATGCACAAAATAGTGCGATGAGGTGCGCAAGATAGCGCGATAGAGCGCATGCAAAATGCAAGTAATTGTGACAGCGCAAAATAGCGCGAAGCGCAAAATAGCGCGATAAAATGCATGCAAAATGCAAGTAATGTGCACAAAACAATGCGATGCGCTAAATAGAGCGATTGAAATGCATGCAAAATTGAAGTACGGCACCCGAAACAGTGCGATGAGGTGCGCAAGGTAGCGCGATAGAACGCATGCAAAATGCAAGTAATTGTCACAGCGCAAAATAGCGCGATGCGCAAAATAGCGCGATAAAATGCATGCAAAATGCAAGTAATGTGCACAAAATACTGCGATGAGGTGCGCAAGATAGCGCGATAAAATGCATGCAAAATGCAAGTAATGGTCACAGCGCAAAACAGCGCGATGCGCAGAATAGCACGATAAAATGCAAGCAAAATGGATGTAACGTGTACAAAACAGGGCGATAAGGTACGGAAGATAGCGCGATTGAAATGTAATGCACAAAACAGTGCGATGCGCAAAATAGCGCGATTGAAATGCATGGAAAATGCATGTAGGGTGCACAAAACAGCACGATGCGTAAAATTGCGCGATTGAAATGCGTGCAAAATGCAAGTAGGGTGCAGAAAACAGTGCGATGTGGTGCACAAGATAGCGCGATTGAAATGTAATGCGCAAAACAGTGCATGCGCAAAATATCGCGATTGAAATGCATGCAAAATACAAATTGGGTGCACAAAACAGTGCGATGAGGTGTGCAAGATAGCGCGATAGAATGCACACAAAATGCAAGTAATGGTCACAGGGCAAAATAGCGCGATGTGCAAAACAGCGCAATAAAATGCATGCAAAATGCAAGTGATGTGCACAAAATAGTGCGATGAGGTGCGCAAGATAGCGCGATTGAAATGTAATGCACAAAACAGTGCGATGCGCTAAATAGCGCGATTGAAATTCATGCAAAATGCAAGTATGACACACAAAACAATGCGATGAGGTGCGCAAAATAGCGCGATAGAATGCATGCAAAATGCAAGTAATGATCATAGCGCGAAATAGCGCGATAAAATGCATGCAAAATGCAAGTAATGCGCACAAAATAGTGCAATGTGGTGCGCAAGATAGCGCGATAAAATGCATGCAAAATGCAAGTAATGGTCACAGTGCAAAATAGCGAGATGCGCAGAATAGCACGATAAAATGCAAGCAAAATGCAAGTAGTGTGCACAAAACAGTGCGATAAGGTGCGCAAGATAGCGCGGTTGAAATGTAACGCACAAAACAGTGCGATGCGCAAAATAGCGCAATGGAAATGCATGCAAAATGCAAGTACGGTGCACAAAGCAGTGCGATGGGGTGCGCAAGATAGCGCGATAGAACGCATGCAAAATGCAGGTAATTGTCACAGCGCAAAATAGCGCGATGCGCAAAATAGCGCAATAAAATCCATGCGAAATGCAAGCAATGTGCGCAAAACAGTGCGCAAGATAGCGCAATTGAAATGTAATGCACAAAACAGTGCGATGCGCAAAATAGTGTGATTTAAATGCATGCAAAATAAAAGTACGGTGCACAAAACAGTGCGATCAGGTGCGCAAGATAGCGCGATAGAGCGCATGCAAAATGCTAGTAATTGTCATAGCGTAAAGTAGCGCGATGCGCAAAATAGCGCGATAAAATGCATGCAAAATGCAAGTAATGTGCACAAAATAGTGCGATGTGGTGTGCAAAAGAGCGCGATAAAATGTACGCAAAATGCAAGTAATGGTCACAGCGCAAAATAGCGCGATGCGCAGAATAGCGTGATAAAATGCAAGCAAAATGCAAGTAGTGTGCACAAAACATTGCGATAAGGTGCGCAAGATAGCGCAGTTGAAATGTAATGCACAAAACAGTGCGATGCGCAAAATATCGCGATTGAAATGCATGCAAAATGCAAGTACGTTGCACAAAACAGTGCGATGAGGTGCAAAATATAGCGCGATAGAACGCACGGAAAATGCGAGTAATTGTCACAGCGCAAAATAGCGCAATGCGCAAAATAGCGCGATAAAATGCATGGAAAATGCAACTAATGTGCACAAAACAGTACGATAAGGGGCGCAAGATAGCGCGATTGAAATATAATTCACAAAACAGTGCGATGAGCAAAATAGAGCGATTGAAATGCAAGCAAAATGCAAGTACGGTGCACAAAACAGTGCGATGAGGTGCGCAAGATAGCGCGATTGAAATGTAATGCACAAAACAGTGCGATGCGCAAAATAGCGCGATTGAAATGCATGCAAAATGCAAGTACGGCGCACAAAACAGTGCGATGAGGTGCGCAAGATAGCGCGATAGAGCGCATGCAAAATGCAAGTAGTTGTGACAACGCAAAATAGCGCGATAAAAGGAATGCAAAATGCAAGTAATGTGCACAAAACAGTGTGATAAAGTGCGTAAGATAGCGTGATTGAAATGTAATGCACAAAACAGTGCGATGCGCTAAATAGCGCGATTGAAATGCATGCAAAATGCAAGTACGGCACACAAAACAGTGCGATGAGGTGCAAAATATAGCGCGATAGAACGCACGCAAAATGCGAGTAATTGTCACAGCACAAAATAGCGCGATAAAATGCATGCAAAATGCAAGTAATGTGCACAAAACAGTCCGATAAGGTGCGCAAGATAGCGCGATTGAAATGTCACGCACAAAACAGTGCGATGCGCAAAATAGCGCAGTAAAATGCAAGTAATGTGCACAAAACAGTGCGATAAGATGCGTAAGATAGCGCGATTTAAACGTAATGCACAAAACAGTGCGATGCGCAAAATAGCGCGATTGAAATGCATGCAAAATGCAAGTACGGCACACAAAACAGTGCGATGAGGTGAAAAATATTGCACGATAGAACGCACGCAAAATGCAAGTAATTGTCACAGCACAAAATAGCGCGATGCGCAAAATAGCGCGAGAAAATGCATGCAAAATGCAAGTAATGTGCACAAAACAGTGCGATAAGATGCGTAAGATAGCGCGATTTAAATATAATGCACAAAACAGTGCGATGCGCAAAATAGCGCGATTGAAATGCATGCAAAATGCAAGTACGGCACACAAAACAGTGCGATGAGGTGAAAAATATTGCACGATAGAATGCACGCAAAATGGAAGTAATTGTCACAGCACAAAATAGCGCGATACGCAAAATAGCGCGATAAAATGCATGCAAAATGCAAGTAATGTGCACAAAACAGTGCGATAAGGTGCGCAAGATAGCGCGATTGAAATGTAATGCACAAAACAGTGCGATGCGCTAAATAGCGCGATTGAAATGCATGCAAAATGCAAGTACGACACACAAAACAGTGAGATGAGCTGCGCAAGATAGCGCGATAGAACGCATCCAAAATGCAAGTAATTGTTACAGCGCAAAATAGTGCGTTAAAATGCATGCAAAATGCAAGTAATGTGCACAAAATAGTGCGATGAGGTGCGCAAGATAGCGCGACAAAATGCATGCAAAATGCAAGTAATGGTCACAGCGCAAAATAGCACGATGCGCAGAATAGCACGATAAAATGCAAGAAAAATGGAAGTAATGTGTACAAAACAGGGCGATAAGGTATGCAAGATAGCGCGATTGAAATGTAATGCACAAAACAGTGCGATGCGCAAAATAGCGCGATTGAAATGCATGGAAAATGCAAGTAGGGTGCACAAAACTACACGATGCGTAAAATAGCGCGATTGAAATGCGTGCAAAATGCAAGTAGGGTGCAGAAAACAGTGCGATGAGGTGCGCAAGATAGCGCGATTGAAATGTCATGCACAAAACAGTGCGATGCGCAAAATATCGCGATTGAAATGCATGCAAAATGCAAATTGGGTGCACAAAACAGTGCGATGAGGTGCGCAAGTAGCGCGATAGAATGCACGCAAAATGCAAGTAATGGTCACAGCGCAAAATAGCGCGATTTGCAAAATAGCGCGATAAAATGCATGCAAAATGCAAGTGATGTGCACAAAATAGTGCGATGAGGTGCGCAAGATAGCGCGATTGAAATGCCATGCACAAAACAGTGCGTTTCGCAAAATAGCGCGATTGAAATGCATAAAAAGTGCTAATCGGGTGCACAAAACAGTGCGATGAGGTGCGCAACATAGCGCGATAGAACGCATGCAAAATGCAAGTAATGGTCACAGCGCAAAATAGCGCGATAAAATCCATGCAAAATGCAAGTAATGTGCACAAAATAGTGCGATGTGGTGTGCAAGATAACGCAATAAAATGCATGCAAAATGCAAGTAATGGTCACAGCGCAAAATAGCGCGATGCGCAGAATAGCGCAATAAAATGCAAGCAAAATGCAAGTAGTGTGCACAAAACGGAGTGATAAGGTGCGCAAGATAGCGCGGTTGAAATATAATGCACAATACAGTGCGATGCGCAAAATAGCGCGATTGAAATGCATGCAAAATGCAAGTACGGTGCACAAAACAGTGCGACGAGGTGCAAAATATAGCGCGATAGAATGCACGCAAAATGCGAGTAATTGCCACAGCGCAAAATAGCGCGATGCGCAAAATAGTGCGATAAAATGCATGCAAAATGCAAGTAATGTGCACAAAACAATGCGATAAGGGACGCAAGAGAGCGCGATTGAAATGTAACGCACAAAACAGTGCGATGAGCAAAATAGCGCGATTAAAATGGAAGCAAAATGCAAGTACGGTGCACAAAACAGTGCGATGAGGTGCGCAAGATAGCGCGATTGAGCGCATGCAAAATGCAAGTAATTGTGACAGCGCAAAATAGCGCAATACGAAAAATAGCGCGATAAAATGCATGCAAAATACAAGTAATGTGCACAAAACAGTGCGATAAGGTGCGTAAGATAGCGCGATTGAAATGTAATGCACAAAACAGTGCGATGAGCTAAATAGGGCGATTGAAATGCATGCAAAATGAAAGTACGGCACACAAAATAGTGCGATGAGGTGCAAAATCTAGCGCGACAGAACGCACGCAAAATGCAACTAATTGTCACAGCGCAAAATTAACGCGATGCGCAAAATAGCGCGATAAAATGCATGCAAAATGCAAGTAATGTGCACAAAACCGTGCGATAAGGTGCGCAAGATAGCGCGATTGAAATGTAATGCACAAAACAGTGCGATGAGCAAAATAGCGCGATTGAAATGCAAGCAAAATGCAAGTACGGTGCACAAAATAGTGCGATGAGGAGCGCAAGATAGCGCGATAGAACGCATGCAAAATGCAGGTAATTGTCACAGCGCAAAATAGCGCGATGCGCAAAATAGCGCAATAAAATGCATGCGAAATGCAAGCAATGTGCACAAAACAGTGCGCAAGATAGCGCAATTGAAATGTAATGCACAAAACAGTGCGATGCGCAAAATAGTGTGATTCAAATGCATGGAAAATGCAAGTACAGTGCACATAACAGTGCGATCAGGTGCGCAAGATAGCGCGATAGAGCGCATGCAAAATGCCAGTAATTGTCACAGCGCAAAGTAGCGCGATGCGCAAAATAGCGCAATAAAATGCATGCAAAATGCAAGTAATGTGCACAAAATAGTGCGATGTGGTGTGCAAAAGAGCGCGATAAAATGTATGCAAAATGCAAGTAATGGTCACAGCGCAAAATAGCGCGATGCGCAGAATAGCGTGATAAAATGCAAGCAAAATGCAAGTAGTGTGCACAAAACAGTGCGATAAGGTGTGCAAGATAGCGCGGTTGAAATGTAATGCACAAAACAGTGCGATGCGCAAAATAGCGCGATTGAAATGCATGCAAAATGCAAGTACGGTGCATAAAACAGTGCGATGAGGTGCAAAATATAGCGCGATAGAACGCACGCAAAATGCGAGTAATTGTCACAGCGCAAAATAGCGCAATGCGCAAAATAGCGCGATAAAATGCATGCAAAATGCAAGTAATGTGCGCAAAACAGTACGATAAGGGGCGCAAGATAGCGCGATTGAAATGTAACGCACAAAACAGTGCGATGAGCAAAATTGCGCGATTGAAATGGAAGCAAAATGCAAGTACGGTGCACAAAACAGTGCGATGAGGGGCGCAAGATAGCGCGATAGAGCACATGCAAAATGCAAGTAATTGTGACAACGCAAAATAGCGCGATGCGCAAAATAGCACGATAAAATGCATGCAAAATACAAGTAATGTGCACAAAACAGTGTGATAAGGTGCGTAAGATAGCGCGATTGAAATGTAATGCACAAAACAGTGCGATGAGCTAAATTGGGCGATTGAAATGCATGCAAAATGAAAGTACGGCACACAAAATAGTGCGATGAGGTGCAAAATATAGCGCGACAGAACGCACGCAAAATGCAAGTAATTGTCACAGCGCAAAATAGCGCGATGCGCAAAATAGCGTGATAAAATGCAGGCAAAATGCAAGTAATGTGCACAAAACCGTGCGATAAGGTGCGCAAGATAGCGCGATTGAAATGTAATGCACAAAACAGTGCGATGAGCAAAATAGCGCAATTGAAATGCAAGCAAAATGCAAGTACGGTGCACAAAACAGTGCGATGAGGTGCGCAAGATAGCACGATTGAAATGTAATGCACAAAACAGTGCGATGCGCAAAATAGCGCGATTGAAATGCATGCAAAATGCAAGTACGGTGCACAAAACAGTGCGATGAGGTGCGCAAGATAGCGCGATAGAAATGCATGCAAAATGAAAGTACGGCACACAAAATAGTGCGATGAGGTGCAAAATATAGCGCGACAGAACGCACGCAAAATGCAAGTAATTGTCACAGCGCAAAATAGCGGTATGCGCAAAATAGCGCGATAAAATGCATGCAAAATGGAAGTAATGTGCACAAAACAGTGCGATAAGGTGCGCAAGATAGCGCGATTGAAATGTAATGCACAAAACAGTGCAAAGAGCAAAATAGCGCGATTGATATGCAAGCAAAATGCAAGTACGGTGCACAAAACAGTGCGATGAGGTGCGCAAGATAGCACGATTGAAATGTAATGCACAAAACAGTGCGATGCGTAAAATAGCACAATTGAAATGCATGCAAAATGCAAGTACGGTGCACAAAACAGTGCGATGAGGTGCGCAAGATAGCCCGATAGAGCGCAAGAAAAATGCATGTAATTGTGACAGCGCAAAATAGCGCGATAAAATGCATGCAAAATGCAAGTAATTGTCACAGCGCAAAATAGCGCGATAAAATGCATGCATAATGCAAGTAATGTGCACAAAATAGTGCGATGAGGTGCGCAAGATAGCGCGATAAAATGCATGCAAAATGCAAGTAATGGTGACAGCGCAAAAAAGCGCGTTGCGCAGAATAGCACGATAAAATGCAAGAAAAATGGAAGTAATGTGTACAAAACAGGGCGATAAGGTACACAAGATAGCGCGATTGAAATGTAATCCACAAAACAGTGCGATGCGTAAAATGGCGCGATTGAAATGCGTGCAAAATGCAAGTAGGGTGCAAAAAACAGTGCGATGAGGTGGGCAAGATAGCGCGATTGAAATGTAATGCACAAAACAGTGCGATGCGCAAAATATCGCGATTGAAATGCATGCAAAATGCAAATTGGGTGCACAAAACAGTGCGATGAGGTGCGCGATAGAATGCACGCAAAATGCAAGTAATGGTCACAGCGCAAAATAGCGCGATTTGGAAAACAGCGCGATAAAATGCATGCAAAATGCAAGTGATGTGCGCAAAATAGTGCGATGAGGTGCGCAAGATAGCGCGATTGAAATGTCATGCACAAAACAGTGCGTTGCGCAGAATAGCGCGATTGAAATGCGTAAAAAGTGCTAGTAGGGTGCACAAAACAGTGCGATGAGGTGCGCAAGATAGCGCGATAGAATGCATGCAAAATGCAAGTAATGGTCACAGCGCAAAATAACGCGATAAAATGCATGCAAAATGCAAGTAATGTGCACAAAATAGTGCGATGTGGTGTGCAAGATAACGCGATAAAATGCATGCAAAATGCAAGTAATGGTCACAACGCAAAATAGCGCGATGCGCAGAATAGCACGATAAAATGCAAGCCAAATGCAAGTAATGTGCACAAAACAGTGCGATAAGGTGTGCAAGATAGTGCGGTTGAAATCTAATGCACAATACAGTGCGATGTGCAAAATAGCGCGATTGAAATGCATGCAAAATGCAAGTACGGTGAACAAAACAGTACGATGAGGCACAAAATATAGCGCGATAGAACGCACGCAAAATGCGAGTAATTGCCACAGCGCAAAATACCGCGATGCGCAAAATACCGCGATAAAATGCATGCAAAATGCAAGTAATGTGCACAAAACAGTGTGATAAGGTGAGTAAGATAGCGCGATTGAAATGTAATGCACAAAACAGTGCGATGCGCTAAATAGTGCGATTGAAATGCATGCAAAATGAAAGTACGGCACACAAAATAGTGCGATGAGGTGCAAAATATAGCGCGATAGAACGTACGCAAAATGCAAGTAATTGTCACAGCGCAAAATAGCGCGATGCGCAAAATAGCGCGATAAAATCCATGCAAAATGCAAGTAATGTGCGCAAAACAGTGCGATAAGGTGCGCAAGATAGCGCGATGGAAATGTAATGTACAAAACAGGGCGATGAGCAAAATAGCGCGATTGAAATGCATGCAAAATCCAAGTACGGCACACAAAACAGTGCGATGAGGTGCGCAAGATAGCGCGATAGAACGCATGCAAAATGCAAGTAATTGTCACAGCGCAAAATAGCGCGATAAAATGCATGCAAAATGCAAGTAATGTGCACAAAATAGTGCGATGAGGTGCGCAAGATAGCGCGATAAAATAGCACGATAAAATGCAAGCAAAATGGAAGTAATGTGTACAAAACAGGGCGATAAGGTACGCAAGATAGCCCGATTGAAATGTAATGCACAAAACAGTGCGATGCGCAAAATAGGGCGATTGAAATGCATGGAAAATGCAAGTAGGGCGCACAAAATAGCATGATGCGGTAAATAGCGCGATTGAAATGCGTGCAACATGCAAGTAGGGTGCAGAAAACAGTGCGATGAGTTGCGCAAGGTAGCGCGATTGAAATGTAATGCATAAAACAGTGCGATGCACAAAATATCGCGATTGAAATGCATGCAAAATGCAAATTGGGTGCACAAAACAGTGCGATGAGGCTCGCAAGTAGCGCGATAGAATGCACGCAGAATGCAAGTAATGGTCACAGCACAAAATAGCGCGATTTGCAAAACAGCGCGATAAAATGCATGCAAAATGCAAGTGATGTGCACAAAATAGTGCGATGAGGTGCGCAAGATAGCGCGATTGAAATGTCATGCACAAAACAGTGCGTTGCGCAAAATAGCGCGATTGAAATGCATAAAAAGTGCTAGTAGGGTGCACAAAACAGTGCGATGAGGTGCGCAAGATAGCGCGATAGAACGCATGCAAAATGCAAGTAATGGTCACAGCGCAAAATAGCGCGATAAAATGCATGCAAAATGCAAGTAATGTGCACAAAATAGAGCGATGTGGTGTGCAAGATAACGCGATAAAATGCATGCAAAATGCAAGTAATGGTCACAACGCAAAATAGCGCGATGCGCAGAATAGCGCGATAAAATGCAAGCAAAATGCACAAAACAGTGCGATAAGATGCGCAAGATAGCGCGGTTCAAATGTAATGCACAATACAGTGCGATGTGCAAAATAGCGCGATTGAAATGCATGCAAAATGCAAGTACGGTACACAAAACTGTGCGATGAGGTGCAAAATATAGCGTGATAGAACGCACGCAAAATGTGAGTAATTGCCACAGCGCAAAATACCTCGATGCGCAAAATAGCGCGATAAAACGCATGCAAAATGCAAGTAATGTGCACAAAACAGTGCGATAAGGGACGCATGATAGCACGATTGAAATGTAACGCACAAAACAGTGCGATGAGCAAAATAGCGCGATTGAAATGGAAGCAAAATGCAAGTACGGTGCACAAAACAGTGCGATGAGGTGCGCAAGATAGCGCGATAGAGCGGATGCAAAGTGCAAGTAATTGTGACAGCGCAAAATAGCGCGATACGCAAAATAGCGCGATAAAATGCATGCAAAATGCAAGTAATGTGCACAAAACAGTGCGATAAGGTGCGTAAGATAGCGCGATCGAAATGTAATGCACAAAACAGTGCGATGCGCTAAATAGTGCGATTGAAATGCATGCAAAATGAAAGTACGGCACACAAAATAGTGCGATGAGGTGCAAAATATAGCGCGATAGAACGCACGCAAAATGCAAGTAATTGTCACAGCGCAAAATAGCGCGATAAAATGCATGCAAAATGCAAGTAATGTGCACAAAACAGTGCGATAAGGTGCGCAAGATAGCGCGATTGAAATGTAATACACAAAACAGTGCGATGAGCAAAATAGCGCGATTGAAATGCATGCAAAATGCAAGTACGGCACACAAAACAGTGCGATGAGGTGCGCAAGATAGCGCGATAGAACGCATGCAAAATGCAAGTAATTGTCACAGCGTAAAATAGCGCGATGCGCAAAATAGCGCGATAAAATGCATGCAAAATGCAAGAAATGTGCACAAAACAGTGCGATAAGGTGCGCAAGATAGCGCGATTGAAATGTAATGCACAAAACAATGTGATGAGCAAAATAGCGCGATTGAAATGCAAGCAAAATGTAAGTACGGTTCACAAAACAGTGCGATGAGGTGCGCAAGATAGCACGATTGAAATGTAATGCACAAAACAGTGCGATACGCAAAATAGCGCGATTGAAATGCATGCAAAATGCAAGTGCGGTGCACAAAACAGTGCGATGAGATGCACAAGATAGCGCGATAGAGCGCATGCAAAATGCAAGTAATTGTCACAGCGCAAAGTAGCGTGATACGCAAAATAGCGCGATAAAATGCATGCAAAATGCAAGTAATGTGCACAAAATAGTGCGATGTGGTGTGCAAAAGAGCGCGATAAAATCTATGCAAAATGCAAATAATGGTCACAGCGCAAAATAGCGATGCACAGAATAGCGTGATAAAATGCAAGCAAAATGCAAGTAGTGTGCCCAAAACAGTGCGATAAGGTGCGCAAGATAGCACGGTTGAAATGTAATGCACAAAACAGTGCGATGCGCAAAATAGCGCGATTCAAATGCATGCAAAATGCAAGTTCGGTGCGCAAAACAGTGCGATGATGTGCAAAATATAGCGCGATAGAACGCACGCAAAATGCAAGTAATTGTCACAGCGCAAAATAGCGCGATGCGCAAAATAGCGCGATAAAATGCATGCTAAATGCAAGTAATGTGCACAAAACAGTGCGATAAGGGGCGCAAGATAGCGCCATTGAAATGTAATGCACAAAACAGTGCGATGAGCAAAATAGAACGATTGAAATGCAAGCAAAATGCAAGTACGGTGCACAAAACAGTGCAATGTGGTGCGCAAGATAGCGCGATTGAAATGTAATGCACAAAACAGTGCGATGCGCAAAATAGCGCGATTGAAATGCTTGCAAAATGCAAGTACGGTGCACAAAACAGTGCGATGAGGGGCGCAAGACAGCGCGATAGAGCGCATGCAAAATGCATGTAATTGTGACAGCGCAAAATAGCGCGATAAAATGCATGAAAAATGCAAGTAATGTGCACAAAACAGTGCGATAAGGTGCGTAAGATAGCGCGATTGAAATGTAATGCACAAAACAGTGCGATGCGCTAAATAGCGCGATTGAAATGCATACAAAATGCAAGTACGGCACACAAAACAGTGTGATGAGGTGCAAAATATAGCGCGATAGAACGCACACAAAATGCAAGAAATTGTCACAGCACAAAATAGCGCGATGCGCAAAATAGCGCGATAAAATGCATGCAAAATGCAAGCAATGTGCACAAAACAGTGCGATAAGGTGCGCAAGATAGCGCGGTTGAAATGTAATGCACAATACAGTGCGATGTGCAAAATAGCGCGATTGAAATGCATGCAAAATGCAAGTACGGTGCACAAAACAGTGCGATGAGGTGCAAAATATAGCGCGATAGAACGCACGCAAAATGCGAGTAATTGCCACAGCGCAAAATACCGCGATGCGCAAAATAGCGTGATAAAATGCATGCAAAATGCAAGTAATGTGCACAAAACAGTGCGATAGGGGACGCAAGATAGCACGATTGAAATGTAACGCACAAAACAGTGCGATGAGCAAAATAGCGCAATTGAAATGGAAGCAAAATGCAAGTACGGTGCACAAAACAGTGCGATGAGGTGCGCAAGATAGCGCGATAGAGCGCATGCAAAATGCAAGTAATTGTGACAGCGCAAAATAGCGCGATGCGCAAAATAGCGCGATAAAATGCATGCAAAATGCAAGTAATGTGCACAAAACAGTGCGATAAGGTGCGTAAGATAGCGCGATTGAAATGTAATGCACAAAACAGTGCGATGCGCTAAATAGTGCGATTGAAATGCATGCAAAATGAAAGTACGGCACACAAAATAGTGCGATGAGGTGCAAAATATAGCGCGATAGAATGCACGCAAAATGCAAGTAATTGTCACAGCGCAAAATAGCGTGATGCACAAAATAGCGCAATAAAATGCATGCAAAATGCAAGTAATGTGCACAAAACAGTGCGATAAGGTGCGCAAGATAGCGCGATTGAAATGTAATGCACAAAACAGTGCGATGAGCAAAATAGCGCGATTGAAATGCAAGCAAAATGTAAGTACGATGCACAAAACAGTGCGATGAGGTGCGCAAGATAGCACGATTGAAATGTAATGCACAAAACAGTGCGATACGCAAAATAGCGCGATTGAAATGCATGCAAAATGCAAGAACGGTGCACAAAACAGTGCGATGAGGTGCGCAAGATAGTGCGATACAGCGCATGCAAAGTGCAAGTAATTGTCACGGCGCAAAGTAGCACGATACGCAAAATAGCGCGATAAAATGCATGCAAAGTGCAAGTAAAATGCATACAAAATGCAAGTAACAGCGCATGCAAATAATGGTCACAGCGCAAAATAGCGCGATAAAATCTATGCAAAATGCAAATAATGGTCACAGCGCAAAATAGCGATGCACAGAATAGCGTGATAAAATGCAAGCAAAATGCATGTAGTGTGCCCAAAACAGTGCGATAAGGTGCACAAGATAGCACGGTTGAAATGTAATGCACAAAACAGTGCGATGCGCAAAATAGCGCGATTGAAATGCATGCAAAATGCAAGTTTGGTGCGCAAAACAGTGCGATGAGGTGCAAAATATAGCGCGATAGAACGCACGCAAAATGCGAGTAATTGTCACAGCGCAAAATAGCGCGATGCGCAAAATAGCGTGATAAAATGCATGCAAAATGCAAGTAATGTGCACAAGACAGTGCGATAAGGGGCGCAAGATAGCGCCATTGAAATGTAATGCACAAAACAGTGCGATGAGCAAAATAGAACGATTGAAATGCAAGCAAAATGCAAGTATGGTGCACAAAACAGTGCAATGTGGTGCGCAAGATAGCGCGATTGAAATGTAATGCACAAAACAGTGCGATGCGCAAAATAGCGCGATTGAAATGCATGCAAAATGCAAGTACGGTGCACAAAACAGTGCGATGAGGGGCGCAAGATAGCGCGATAGAGCGCATGCAAAATGCATGTAATTGTGACAGCGCAAAATAGCGCGATAAAATGCATGAAAAATGCAAGTAATGTGCACAAAACAGTGCGATAAGGTGCGTATGATAGCGCGATTGAAATGTAATGCACAAAACAGTGCGATGCGCTAAATAGCGCGATTGAAATGCATACAAAATGCAAGTACGGCACACAAAACAGTGTGATGAGGTGCAAAATATAGCGCGATAGAACGCACACAAAATGCAAGTAATTGTCACAGCACAAAATAGCGCGATGCGCAAAATAGCGCGATAAAATGCATGCAAAATGCAAGTAATGTGCACAAAACAGTGCGATAAGGTGCGCAAGATAGCGCGGTTGAAATGTAATGCACAATACAGTGCGATGTGCAAAATAGCGCGATTGAAATGCATGCAAAATGCAAGTACGGTGCACAAAACAGTGCGATGAGGTGCAAAATATAGCGCGATAGAACGCACGCAAAATGCGAGTAATTGCCACAGCACAAAATACCGCGATGCGCAAAATAGCGTGATAAAATGCATGCAAAATGCAAGTAAGGTGCACAAAACAGTGCGATAAGGGACGCAAGATAGCACGATTGAAATGTAACGCACAAAACAGTGCGATGAGCAAAATAGCGCAATTGAAATGGAAGCAAATTGCAAGTACGGTGCACAAAACAGTGCGACGAGGTGCGCAAGATAGCGCGATAGAGCGCATGCAAAATGCAAGTAATTGTGATAGCGCAAAATAGCGCGATGCGCAAAATAGCGCGATAAAATGCATGCAAAATGCAAGTAATGTGCACAAAACAGTGCGATAAGGTGCGTAAGATAGCGCGATTGAAATGTAATGCACAAAACAGTGCGATGCGCTAAATAGTGCGATTGAAATGCATGCAAAATGAAAGTACGGCACACAAAATATTGCGATGAGGTGCAAAATATAGCGCGATAGAATGCACGCAAAATGCAAGTAATTGTCACAGCGCAAAATAGCGTGATGCACAAAATAGCGCAATAAAATGCATGCAAAATGCAAGTAATGTGCACAAAACAGTGCGATAAGGTGCGCAAGATAGCGCGATTGAAATGTAATTCACAAAACAGTGCGATGAGCAAAATAGCGCGATTGAAATGCAAGCAAAATGTAAGTACGGTGCACAAAACAGTGCGATGAGGTGCGCAAGATAGCACGATTGAAATGTAATGCACAAAACAGTGCGATACGCAAAATAGCGCGATTGAAATGCATGCAAAATGCAAGTACGGTGCACAAAACAGTGCGATGAGCTGTGCAAGATAGCGCGATAGAGCGCATGCAAAATGCAAGTAATTGTCACAGCGCAAAGTAGCGCGATACGCAAAATAGCGAGATAACATGCATGAAAAATGCAAGTAATATGCACAAAATTGTGCGATGTGGTGTGCAAAAGAGCGCGATAAAATCTATGCAAAATGCAAATAATGGTCACAGCGCAAAATAGCGATGCACAGAATAGCGTGATAAAATGCAAGCAAAATGCAAGTAGTGTGCACAAAACAGTGCGATAAGGTGCGCAAGATAGCACGGTTGAAATGTAATGCACAAAACAGTGCGATGCGCAAAATAGCGCGATTGAAATGCATGCAAAATGCAACTTCAGTGCGCAAAACAGTGCGATGAGGTGCAAAATATAGCACGATAGAACGCACGCAAAATGCGAGTAATTGTCACAGCGTAAAATAGCGCGATGCGCAAATTAGCGCGATAAAATGCATACAAAATGCAAGTAATGTGCACAAAACAGTGCTAGAAGGGGCGCAAGATAGCGCCATTGAAATGTAATGCACAAAACAGTGCGATGAGCAAAATAGAACGATTGAAATGCAGCAAAATGCAAGTACGGTGCACGAAACAGTGCAATGTGGTGCGCAAGATAGCGCGATTGAAATGTAATGCACAAAACAGTGCGATGCGCAAAATAGTGCGATTGAAATGCATGCAAAATGCAAGTACGGTGCACAAAACAGTGCGATGAGGGGCGCAAGATAGCGCGATAGAGCGCATGCACAATGCAAGTAATTGTGACAGCGCAAAATAGCGCGATAAAATGCATGAAAAATGCAAGTAATGTGCACAAAACAGTGCGATAAGGTGCGTAAGATAGCGCGATTGAAATGTAATGCACAAAACAGTGCGATTCGCTAAATAGCGCGATTGAAATGCATGCAAAATGCAAGTACGGCACACAAAACGGTGTGATGAGGTGCAAAATATAGCGCGATAGAACGCACACAAAATGCAAGTAATTGTCACAGCACAAAATAGCGCGATGCGCAAAATAGCGCGATAAAATGCATGCAAAATGCAAGTAATGTGCACAAAACAGTGCGATAAGGTGCGCAAGATAGCGCGGTTGAAATGTAATGCACAATACAGTTCGATGTGCAAAATAGCGCGATTGAAATGCATGCAAAATGCAAGTACGGTGCACAAAACAATGCGAGGAGGTGCAAAATATAGCGCGATAGAACGCACGCAAAATGCGAGTAATTGCCACAGCGCAAAATACCGCGATGCGCAAAATAGCGTGATAAAATGCATGCAAAATGCAAGTAATGTGCACAAAACAGTGCGATAAGGGACGCAAGATAGCATGATTGAAATGTAACGCACAAAACAGTGCGATGAGGTGCGCAAGATAGCACGATAGTGCGCATGCAAAATGCAAGTAATTGTGACAGCGCAAAATAGCGCGATGCGCAAAATAGCACGATAAAATGCATGCAAAATGCAAGTAATGTGCACAAAACAGTGCGATAAGGTGCGCAAGATAGCGCGATTGAAATGTAATGCACAAAACAGTGCGATGCGCTAAATAGTGCGATTGAAATGCATGCAAAATGAAAGTATGGCACACAAAATAGTGCGATGAGGTGCAAAATATAGCGCGATAGAACGCACGCAAAATGGAAGTAATTGTCGCAGCGCAAAATAGCGCGATGCACAAAATAGCGCGATAAAATGCATGCAAAATGCAAGTAATGTGCACAAAGCAGTGCGATAAGGTGTGCAAGATAGCGCGATTGAAATGTAATGCACAAAACAGTGCGATGAGCAAAATAGCCCGATTGAAATGCAAGCAAAATGTAAGTACGGTGCACAAAACAGTGCGATGAGGTGCGCAAGATAGCATGATTGAAATGTAATGCACAAAACAGTGCGATACGCAAAATAGCGCGATTGAAATGCATGCAAAATGCAAGTACGGTGCACAAAACAGTGCGATGAGGTGCGCAAGATAGCGCGATAGAGCGCATGCAAAATGCAAGTAATTGTCACAGCGCAAAGTAGCGCGATACGCAAAATAGCACGATAAAATGCATGCAAAATGCAAGTAATGTGCACAAAATTGTGCGATGTGGTGTGCAAAAGAGCGCGATAAAATCTATGCAAAATGCAAATAATGGTCATAGCGCAAAATAGCGATGCACAGAATAGCGTGATAAATTGCAAGCAAAATGCAAGTAGTGTAATAACCCGACCCTCGTACATGATTTCTTAAATGCTTACTGTGTAGTTCCGTGAAAAATTATGATTAAGGAAGTGAAATCCATGTCTGTGAATGTCTATCTGTCTCACAAGGAAACTATCTGTCACCATCAACGCGTTTGAATCAGAAAATGGAAGCCTTAACAGCTTAATTAGCTGAAATTGATTATATATCCGTAATCAGCATAATTTTTAGATAATATTAAGCATGTTTGTGAAATTTTAATTTTGGAATGATTAAACGATCCATTTTTGTCTTATATGCCTTACTTATGCCTTACTTATATATATATATATATCTAAGCCCTTAGGAGCCTTGATCAAAAACAAACAAACGTGAATACCATTTTTGGGGGAAAGAGAAGAAATCGGGGGAGAAGGGATTCCACAAGGAAGCTTGGCAAAATTGTTAGAGGTGTAGGATTGAATTTAAGGTAAGCTCAAATCCTTCTTGCTATGGCCACTTAGAGTTTGTATTGATGTGTATGTTTGATTCATGTCTAATTTATGCATGAATGATGAGGGTTTCTCTTACTTGGTTGCTTAGGCATCTAGATTTGGGTGTGGTATGAAAGTATACTTCAATCTATGGTTTTCTATCATCACTTCATGGAATTATGTATATATCATGTGTTATGTTTCAAAGATATGATAGAACTTGAATTCAAGAGTGGAATTAGAGAGGGAGATGACTTTTTAAAGCTCCTAATCTTGCTTAATTTATGATACTCAAGGTAGAATTCATGTTATAGTGAAGTTAGGTGAGTATATTACATTAACCTAACCTTGGGTTGCATGTAAAAATGGAATGAATACCTGGTTGGGACTCGAATGAAGGTCCAGAATTTTAGAAAATTCGCTTGGTCCGCTCGAGCGTAGGAAAGCCCGCTCGAGCGGGAAAAACCACCTCTCAGCAGTTTTGTGCAATTTACAGTCCGCTCGAGCGGCCAAAGTTACGCTCGAGCGGAGGACTCATTTTCAGGAAAAAATTAAATGTTTGTTCAGCTTTGAGTGCTTGTTACTCTGGCATTTTTAGAATGTTTTACAGATGGTTTTAAAGTGGTTGTAAGCATGCAAGGTGTAAGACTCAGGAAATGCTTTATAAAAAAAAGAGAGACTAATGTATTACTCGTGTGCAGGGCACATTCCAGAAGGAAGCAACACGCCATCTTAACACTGTGAGTAGTAGTACTTATGTTGTGTTATGCAATCATGTTAATGTCTCAAGCATGTAATGCTCTCATGCATGTTTAAGATATGTTAATGTTACATGAAAAGAAAAGCATTTACAAGGGCTATATGATATGTTCAAGGGCCTCGTGCCATATGTTTAAGGGCCTCGTGCCATATGTTCAAGGGCCTCGTGCCATATGTTTCAAGGGCCTCGTGCCATATGTTCAAGGGCCTCGTGCCATATGTTTAAGGGCCTCGTGCCATATGTTCAAGGGCCTCGTGCCATATGTTCAAGGGCCTCGTGCCATATGTTCATGGGCCTCGTGCCATATGTTCAAGGGCTTCGTGCCATCATGTTTCAAGGGCTTATAGCCACAAGTTTATGTCACGGGAATAGGCCTAGGGCCATTATGAGCTAAATGCAGAATCAGACAAATCATGTGCATGCTACATCCTTTTTATGTATTGATGTATTTAAGCTTCAAGTCAGACGTCTTTCATTATGTATTACTACTCATTGAGCTCGGCTCACTCTCTATTATGTCTGTTTCTGTAGGTTATCAGTCAGGGGGTCAGTCCTAACTTTGACGCTGTCCCTTTTGTCAACCTTTACATGTTCGGGCACTATGCCAGGCCATTTATTTTGTGAAGCAGCTAAGATATGGGTCTGTTTTTGAGAGCCACCCATGGATGTTGTACTTAACTTTTATATTCCTTTTGTTATGCCCAATTATCGGGCTAGTACTGTAAATGTATATGTTATACACTATATCCAAGGATATAGTTTTAAACTTTATCCGCTTTTGATGATGTATGTAATGCATGAGATCCTGGCATATTAGAAATAGCTCAATGGAGTATGCTTGTCTTTTTATTATATTAATATTTTATGCTTCCGATAAGGCCCCGTACGGTGTGTACACCAGTTTTTGTGACAGGTCTTGCTTAGGTCATGCTCAAACCTATAGGGGCAGGTGTAGGGCGTGACAAGTAGTGTGCACAAAACAGTGCGATAAGGTGCGCAAGATAGCGTGGTTGAAATGTAATGCACAAAACAGTGCGATGTGCAAAATAGCGCGATTGAAATGCATGCAAAATGCAAGTTCGGTGCGCAAAACAGTGCGATGAGGTGCAAAATATAGCGCGATAGAACGCACGCAAAATGCGAGTAATTGTCACAGCGCAAAATAGCGCGATAAAATGCATGCAAAATGCAAGTAATGTGCACAAAACAGTGCGATAAGGGGCGCAAGATAGCGCCATTGAAATGTAATGCACAAAACAGTGCGATGAGTAAAATAGAACGATTGAAATGCAAGCAAAATGCAAGTACGGTGCACAAAACAGTGCAATGTGGTGCGCAAGATAGCGCGATTGAAATGTAATGCACAAAGCAGTGCGATGCGCAAAATAGCGCGAATGAAATGCTTGCAAAATGCAAGTACGGGGCACAAAACAGTGCGATGAGGGGCGCAAGATAGCGCGATAGAGCACATGCAAAATGCAAGGAATTGTGACAGCGCAAAATAGCGCGATAAAATGCATGAAAAATGCAAGTAATGTGCACAAAACAGTGCGATAAGGAGCGTAAGATAGCGCGATTGAAATGTAATGCACAAAACAGTGCGATGCGCTAAATAGCGCGATTGAAATGCATGCAAAATGCAAGTACGGCACACAAAACAGTGTGTTGAGGTGCAAAATATAGCGCGATAGAACGCACACAAAATGCAAGTAATTGTCACAGCACAAAATAGCGCGATGCGCAAAATAGCGCGATAAAATGCAAGCAAAATGCAAGTAATGTGCACAAAACAGTGCGATAAGGTGCGCAAGATAGCGCGATTGAAATGTAATGCACAAAACAGTGCGATGAGCAAAATAGCGCGATTGAAATGCAAGCAAAATGCAAGTACGGTGCACAAAACAGTGCGATGAGGTGCGCAAGATAGCACGATTGAAATGTAATGCACAAAACAGTGCGATGCGCAAAATAGCGCGATTGAAATACATGCAAAATGCAAGTACGGTGCACAAAACAGTGCGATGAGGTGCGCAAGATAGCGCGATAGAGCGCAAGAAAAATGCATGTAATTGTGACAGCGCAAAATAACGCGATGCGCAAAATAGCGCGATAAAATGCATGCAAAATGCAAGTAATGTGCACAAAATAGTGCGATAAGGTGCGCAAGTTAGCGCGATTGAAATGTAATGCACAAAACAGTGTGATGCGCTAAATAGCGCGATTGAAATGCATGCAAAATGCAAGTACGGCACACTAAATAGTGCGATGAGGTGGGCAAGATCGCGCGATAGAACGCGTACAAAATTCAAGTAATTGTCACAGCGTAAAATAGCGCGATAAAATGCATGCATAATGCAAGTAATGTGCGCAAGATAGCGCGATAAAATGCATGCAAAAGGCAAGTAATGGTCACAGCGCAAAATATCGCGATGCGCAGAATAGCACGATAAAATGCAAGAAAAATGGAAGTAATGTGTACAAAACAGGGCGATAAGGTACGCAAGATAGCGCGATTGAAATGTAATGCACAAAACAGTGCGATGTGCAAAATAGTGCGATTGAAATGCATGGAAAATGCAAGTAGGGTGCACAAAACAGCACGATGCGTAAAATAGCGCGATTGAAATGCGTGCAAAATGCAAGTAGGGTGCAGAAAACAGTGCGATGAGGTGCGCAAGATAGCGCGATTGAAATGTAATGCACAAAACAGTGCGATGCGCAAAATATCGCGATTGAAATGCATGCAAAATGCAAATTGGGTGCACAAAACAATGCGATGAGGTGCGCAAGTAGCGCGATAGAATGCACCCAAAATGCAAGTAATGGTCACAGCGCAAAATAGCGCGATTTGCAAAACAGCGCGATAAAATGCATGCAAAATGCAAGTGATGTGCACAAAATAGTGCGATGAGGTGCGCAAGATTGCGCGATTGAAATGTCATGCACAAAACAGTGCGTTGCGCAAAATAGCGCGATTGAAATGCATAAAAAGTGCTAGTAGGGTGCACAAAACAGTGCGATGAGGTGCGCAAGATAGCGCAATAGAACGCATGCAAAATGCAAGTAATGGTCACAGCGCAAAATAGCGCGATAAAATGCATGCAAAATGCAAGTAATGTGCACAAAATAGTGCGATGTAGTGTGCAAGATAACGCGATAAAATGCATGCAAAATGCAAGTAATGGTCACAGCGCAGAATAGCGCGAAGCGCAGAATAGCACGATAAAATGCAAGCAAAATCCAAGTAGTGTGCACAAAACAGTGCGATAAGGTGCGCAAGATAGCGCGGTTGAAATGTAATGCACAATACAGTGCGATGCGCAAAATAGCGCGATTGAAATGCATGCAAAATGCAAGTACGGTGCACAAAACAGTGCGATGAGGTGCAAAACATAGCGCGATAGAACGTACGCAAAACACGAGTAATTGCCACAGCCCAAAATAGCGCGATGCGCAAAATAGCGCGATAAAATGCATGCAAAATGCAAGTAATGTGCACAAAACAGTGCGATAAGGCGTGCAAGATAGCGCGATTGAAATGTAACGCACAAAACAGTGCGATAAACAAAATAGCGCGATTGAAATGGAAGCAAAATGCAAGTACGGTGCACAAAACATTGCGATGAGGTGCGCAAGATAGCGCGATAGAGCGCATGCAAAATGCAAGTAATTGTGACAGCGCAAAATAGCACGATGCACAAAATAGCACGATAAAATGCATGCAAAATGCAAGTAATGTGCACAAAACAGTGCGAAAAGGTGCGTAAGATAGCGCGATTGAAATGTAATGCACAAAACAGTGCGATGCACTAAATTGTGCGATTAAATGCATGCAAAATGCAAGTACGGCACAGAAAATAGTGCGATGAGGTGCAAAATATAGCGCGATGGAACGCACGCAAAATGCAAGTAATTGTCACAGCGCAAAATAGCGCGATAAAATGCATGCAAAATGCAAGTAATGTGCACAAAACAGTGTGATAAGGTGCGGAAGATAGCGCGATTGAAATGTAATGCACAAAACAGTGCGATGAGCAAAATAGCGCGATTGAAATGCAAGCAAAATGCAAGTACGGTGCACAAAACAGTCCGATGAGGTGCGCAAGATAGCACGATTGAAATGTAATGCACAAAACAGTGCGATGCGCAAAATAGCGCGATTGAAATGCATGCAAAATGCAAGTACGGTGCACAAAACAGTGCGATGAGGTGCGCAAGATAGCGCGATAGAGCGCATGAAAAATGCAAGTAATTGTGACAGCGCAAAATAGCGCGATGCGCAAAGTAGCGGGATAAAATGCATGCAAAATGCATGTAATGTGCACAAAACAGTGCGACAAGGTGCGCAAGATAGTGCGATTGAAATGTAATGCACAAAACAGTGCGATGCACTAAATAGCGCGATTGAAATGCTTGCAAAATGCAAGTGCGGCACACAAAACAGTGCGATGAGGTGCGCAAGATAGCGCGATAGAACGCATGCAAAATGCAAGTAATTGTCACAGCGCAAAATAGCGCGATAAAATGCATGCAAAGTGCAGGTAATGTGCACAAAATAGTGCGATGAGGTGCGCAAGATAGCGCGATAAAATGCATGCAAAATGCAAGTAATGGTCATAGCGCAAAATAGCGCGATGCGCAGAATAGAACGATAAAATGCAAGCAAAATGGAAGTAATGTGTACAAAACAGGGCGATAAGGTACGCAAGATAGCGCGATTGAAATGTAATGCACAAAACAGTGCGATGCGCAAAATAGCGCGATTGAAATGCATGGAAAATGCAAGTAGGGTGCACAAAACAGCACGATGCGTAAAATAGCGCGATTGAAATGCGTGCAAAATGCAAGTAGGGTGCAGAAAACAGTTCGATGAGGTGCGCACGATAGCGCGATTGAAATGTAATGCACAAAACAGTGCGATGCGCAAAATATCGCGATTGAAATGCATGCAAAATGCAAATTGGGTGCACAAAACAGTGCGATGAGGTGCGCAAGATAGTGCGATAGAATGCACGAAAAATGCAAGTAATGGTCACAGCGCAAAATAGTGCGATGTGCAAAACAGCGCGATAAAATGCATGCAAAATGCAAGTGATGTGCACAAAATAGTGCGATGAGGTGCGCAAGATAGCGCGATTGAAATGTAATGCACAAAACAGTGCGTTGCGCAAAATAGCGCGATTGAAAAGCATAAAAAGTGCTAGTAGGGTGCACAAAACAGTGCGATGAGGTGCGCAAGATAGCGCGATAGAACGCATACAAAATGCAAGTAATGGTCACAGCGCAAAATAGCGTGATAAAATGCATGCAAACTGCAAGTAATGTGCACAAAATAGTGCGATATGGTGCGCAAGATAGCGCGATAAAATGCATGCAAAATGCAAGTAATGGTCACAGTGCAAAATTGCGCGATGCGCAGAATATCACGATAAAATGCAAGCAAAATGCAAGTAGTGTGCACAAAACAGTGCGATAAGGTGCGCAAGATAGCGCGGTTGAAATGTAATGCACAAAACAGTGCGATGAGCAAAATAGCGCGATTGAAATGCATGCAAAATGCAAGTACGGTGCACAAAGCAGTGCGATGGGGTGCGCAAGATAGCGCGATTGAAATGTAATGCACAAAACAGTGCGATGCGCTAAATAGCGCGATTGAAATGCATGCAAAATGCAAGTACGGCACACAAAATAGTGTGATGAGGTGCAAAATATAGCGCGATAGAACGCACACAAAATGCAAGTAATTGTCACAGCACAAAATAGCGCGATGCGCAAAATAGCGCGATAAAATGCATGCAAAATGCAAGTAATGTCCACAAAACAGTGCGATAAGGTGCGCAAGATAGCGCGGTTGAAATGTAATGCACAATACAGTGCGATGTGCAAAATAGCGCGATTGAAATGCATGCAAAATGCAAGTACGGTGCACAAAACAGTGCGATGAGGTGCAAAATATAGCGCGATAGAACGCACGCAAAATGCGAGTAATTGCCACAGCACCAAATACCGCGATGCGCAAAATAGCGTGATAAAATGCATGCAAAATGCAAGTAATGTGCGCAAAACAGTGTGATAAGGGACGCAAGATAGCACGATTGAAATGTAACGCACAAAACAGTGCGATGAGCAAAATAGCGCAATTGAAATGGAAGCAAAATGCAAGTACGGTGCACGAAACAGTGCGATGGGGTGCACAAGATAGCGCGATAGAGCGCATGCAAAATGCAAGTATTTGTGACAGGGCAAAATAGCGCGATGCGCAAAATAGCGTGATAAAATGCATGCAAAATGCAAGTAATGTGCACAAAACAGTGCGATAAGGTGCGCAAGATAGCGCGATTGAAATGTAATGCCCAAAACAGTGCAATGTGCAAAATAGCGCGATTGAAATGCAAGCAAAATGCAAGTACGGTGCACAAAACAGTGCGATGAGGTGCACAAGATAGCGCGATTGAAATGTAATGCCCAAAACAGTGCGATGCGTAAAATAGCGCGATTGTAATGCATGCAAAATGCAAGTACGGTCCACAAAACAGTGCGATGAGGTGCGCAAGATAGCGCGATAGAGCGCAAGAAAAATGCAAGTAATTGTGACACCGCAAAATAGCGGGATAAAATGCATGGAAAATGCAAGTAATGTGCACAAAACGGTGCGATAAGGTGAGCAAGATAGCGCGATTGAAATGTAATGCACAAAACAGTGCGATGCGCTAAATCGCGCGATTGAAATGCATGAAAAATGCAAGTACGGCACACAAAACAGTGCGATGAGGTGCGCAAGATAGCGCGATAGAATGCTTGCAAAATGCAAGTAATTGTCAGAGCGCAAAATAGCGCGATGCGCAAAATAGCGCAATAAAATGCATGCAAAATGCAACTAATGTGCACAAAACAGTGCGATAAGGTGCGCAAGAAAGCGCGACTGAAATGTAATTTACAAAACAGTGCGATGAGCAAAATAGCGCGATTGAAATGCAAGCAAAATGCAAGTACGGTGCACAAAACAGTGCGATGAGGTGCGCAAGATAGCACGATTGAAATGTAATGCACAAAACAGTGCGATGCGCAAAATAGCGCGATTGAAATGCATGCAAAATGCAAGTACGGCACACAAAACAGTGCGATGAGGTGCGCAAGATAGCGCGATAGAACGCATGCAAAATGCAGGTAATTGTCATAGCGCAAAATAGCGCGATGCGGAAAATAGCGCGATAAAATGCATGGGAAATGCAAGCAATGTGCACAAAACAGTGCGATAAGGTGCCCAAGATAGCGCAATTGAAATGTAATGCACAAAACAGTGCGATGCGCAAAATAGTGTGATTGAAATGCATGAAAAATGCAAGTACGGTGCACAAAACAGTGCAATCAGGTGCGCAAGATAACGCGATAGAGCGCATGCAAAATTCAAGTAATTGTCACAACGCAAAGTAGCGCGATGCGCAAAATAGCGCAATAAAATGCATGCAAAATGCAAGTAATGTGCACAAAATAGTGCGATCTGGTGTGCAAAAGTGCGCGATAAAATGCATGGAAAATGCAAGTAATGGTCACAGCGCAAAATAGCGCGATGCGCAGAATAGCGTGATAAAATGCAAGCAAAATGCAAGTAGTGTGCACAAAACAGTGCGATAAGGTGCGCACGATAGCGCGGTTGAAATGTAATGCTCAAACCAGTGCGATGCGCAAAATAGCGCGATTGAAATGCATGCAAAATGCAAGTATGGTGCACAAAACATTGCGATGAGGTGCAAAATATAGCGCGATAGAACGCACGCAAATTGCAAGTTATTGTCACAGCGCAAAATAGCGCAATAAAATGCATGCAAATTGCAAGTAATGTGCACAAAACAGTGCGATAAGGTGCGCAAGATAGCACGATTGAAATGTAATGCACAAAACAGTGCGTTGAACAAAATAGCGCGATTGAAATGCAAGCAAGATGCAAGTACGGTGCACAAAACAGTGCGATGAGGTGCGCAAGATAGCGCGATTGAAATGTAATGCACAAAACAGTGCGATGAACAAAATAGCGCGATTGAAATGCAAGCAAGATGCAAGTACGGTGCACAAAACAGTGCGATGAGGTGCGCAAGATAGCGCGATTGAAATGTAATGCACAAAACAGTGCGATGCGCAAAATTACGCGATTGAAATGCCTGCAAAATGCAAGTACGGTGCACAAAACAGTGCGATGAGGTGCGCAAGATAGCGCGATTGAAATGTAATCCACAAAACAGTGTGATGCGCAAAATAGCGCGATTGAAATGCCTGCAAAATGCAAGTACAGTGCACAAAACAGTGCGATGAGGTGCGCAAGATAGCGCGATAGAGCGCATGCAAAATGCAAGTAATTATGACAGCGCAAAATAGCACGATGCACCAAATAGCACAATAAAATGCATGCAAAATGCAAGTAATGTGCACAAAACAGTGCGATAAGGTGCGCAAGATAGGGCGATTGAAATGTAATTCACAAAATAGTGCGATGCGCAAAATAGCGCGATTGAAATGCATGCAAAATACAAGTACGGCACACAAAACAGTGCGATGAGGTGCGCAAGATAGCGCGATAGAGCGCATGCAAAATGCAAGTAATTGTGACAGCGCAAAATAGCGCGATGCACAAAATAGCGCGATAAAATGCATGCAAAATGCAAGTAATGTGCACAAAACAGTGCGATAAGGTGCGCAAGATAGCGTGATTGAAATGTAATGCACAAAACAGTGCAATGCGCAAAATAGCGTGATTGAAATGCATGCAAAATACAAGTACGGCACACAAAACATTGGGATGAGGTGCGCAAGATAGCGCGATAGAACGAATGCAAAATGCAAGTAAATGTCACAGCGCAAAATAGCGCGATGCACAAAATAGCGCGATAAAATGCATGCAAAATGCAAGTAATGTGCACAAAATAGTGCGATGTGGTGCGCAAGATAGCACGATAAAATGCATGCAAAATGCAAGTAATGGTCACAGCGCAAAATAGCGTGATGCGCGGAATAGCACGATAAAATACAAGCAAAATGCAAGTAATGTGCACAAAACAGTGCGATAAGGTGCGCAAGCTAGCGCGGTTGAAATGTAATGCACAAAACAGTGCGATGCGCAAAATAGCGTGATTGAAATACATGCAAAATGCAAGTACGGTGCACAAAGCAGTGCGATGGGGTGCGCAAGATAGCGCGATAGAACGCATGCAAAATGCAGGTAATTGTCACAGCGCAAAATAGCGCGATGCGCAAAATAGCGCGATAAAATGCATGCGAAATGCAAGCAATGTGCACAAAACAGTGCGATAAGGTGCGCAAGATAGCGCAATGGAGTTAAGGCCTTGTGCCTTTCTAAATTGCTTCTCAAGGTTCGTAATTTTCACTGCAGTCGGATTGAGCTCATTAACATCAAGGGAATAAAGCCTCTCATTCGGCTACACCAGGGGTCTGAGCACTTGAGCTTGAGTCAACCTTTCTCGAGGATTCGGACACTGCAAATCTTCAACTGGCAGAAGTGGGTCAAAGTTTGGCTGGGGTCCCAAAGCTGGATGTGAGGCAGATGCCATAGATGGATGCTGCATTTCAATATTGGTCTCAGCCTGCATGGCAGTTCCCTGATTTAACGCTGCTATCACGGCCACAAATTCTTCCGAACCCTGGGCCATCATGGTCTGCTGAGTCTGAACAAAGGTGACGTGACTGGCGACTGACGGATCAGTTGAACCGGTGAGACCTGACTGGCCTTTCTTTGCCTTGCCTCAGCGAAAGAACACTGGTTGCCCTTGAATTGAATTTCTGACCTAACAAAGTCTATCAACACTAGTCCAATGTACCCCGGGGATATCGGAGCCTTCTGAAACTATAGTTCCAGGACTACCTAGCAAGAGAAAAAACAGACAACATCTCAGCACAATTTCACTGGAACGGATTTGAGCATACTAGGATGAATGTACTCAATACTGATCACTGTTCCCAAATATCTGCCTGTAAATTGATACCCTCGGGTAAAACTGATTCCCCAAATACTGATGCTGATGCCCACTGGCCTGATACCCAGACTTGCAAACTGGTATATGCGTCCCTGTAAAGATACACTCTAAAAGCATATAGCAAGTAAGAGAGAGCCAAAACACCCCTATGTTGGGGTAGGGTTTCTTTGTCCTATTTTGTCAGGAGCTATGGTTTCACTATGCACACAGCGGTTTCAAACAACTTAGCATCGGGTAAGCAACCTGTCCTAGTTTGGAATGGTCACTATGGATTCCGAATATGCACTAGGTCGAATGGTCAAAAAGGGTGCCCCGATAAAACTGGGGCTTGTGTTCCCATACTGTCAGAGCCCATAACCGGTCAGCCTTATGGTCATGCCCTGACAAAACAAGCCTCCGGCAAACCGTTCAGGAATGGCAGATGGCAAACACGGTGTCCTAGGCGCACCAATGCACATGCAATGCAAAGAGACACCTAAATGAAATCAAAACAGGATATCATGAGTTCGAGTCAAGCTCTCTAAAATCCCCAGCGGAGTCGCCAGAAACTGTAACACGTTCACGAGGGACCCCGCTACAGTTCGGACTCGATTTGTGTCACGGTTCTAAATCTGAACCAAAGAGTCCAAATCCGGCAAATTGTTTTGAGAAACAAATTTTTGAAAAGAAGTGCCAAACATGGACTGCTTTGCCAGATACAGAGTCGCCACCTAAGTATTTTATTTTTGGGGGAATTTAGGAAACCCTGACTCGATGCCAAAGGCCACGTGTCCGTCATTACCAAAGTTGCCTCGGCTCGGGAGCTTGGGTACGATTGGGGAAGGTCAGCTATGAGCACCCCCTCTCGCCCGATCCGAAGATCGGCCTCTACTAACCGTGATATCCAATTTTGAAAACGTTATATGTTCTTATTCCGGTTATTAGCTTAGAATTACTATGTTATGCGCACAGTAAACAAGTATAGACCAAATCGCCTAAATTGGAACAAAACATTTCATGTTTGTTTTGAAAATGGTTTGTCGCAAGTAGGCTAAAAATGCAGGTTTTGCCACCCTCGAGTGGGCTTTTTGGAAAAAGGTGGTTTTGCCACTACCTAGTGGGCTTAAAGCTCACAGTTTTAATACGTTATCGCAATTTAGGTAATTCAACCTCCATCCACAGGCATTCAAGCAGTTATATCACATAAGCAGCTAGCCTCATGGTAATCATGCTGTCATGGCAACACTCACACACATGCAAGGATGCTAAAGCAAAAGAACTTACAGAGTACTCCAAGCCAAAACAGAAACTAGTTTGTAGTCATATGCATGATCCTTGTAATAACCCGACCCTCGTACACGTTCCTTGTTATATTTTCGGATCCTATTTTGTGATTTTGGATGCTTACTGTGTAATTCCATGAGAAATTAGGGATAAGAAAGTTAACTCCATGTTTAAAGCATATGTTTAAGAATGTCTATCTGTTCAACAAGAAAAGTATCTGTCACGTTAGAAGGTTTGAATCGAAATTGGAGGCCTTCAAGGCTTAATTATCTGAAATTGATTTTAGATATGTACTCAGTATAATTTTTAGGTAATATTAAGCATGTTTGGGAAATTTCAATTTCGGATGTTTAAACGATTGACTTTTGTCTTATTAGCTCTTATATATATGTGTGTTCTTGGAGCCTTGGACCTAGTTCAACACATTTTCATGGAAAAGAATAGAGAGAGTAAGAATAGAGAGAAATGAGAAGGGAGTGTCACTAAAGGCTAGAGATTGAACAACTTAGAGAGAGACTTTGGGAGATCTCAACTCAAGGTAAGTTTGTCTAACTTTTATAATTCCTTTCTTGCATTTGAGGGTGATACAACCATGATAATTGAACCCAAGGTGTAATTGGATCATGTTTAATCCATTGGATGAGTTTGAACTAAGTTGCTTATGTATGTATGTGGAGAAGTTAGCTTTGATTTCTTACTTTCTCATGAAAGGTCATGAAGAACTTACCTTATATATATATATATATATGTGATGGTATATGTGATGTTGATGAAAAAGGAAATTTGATTATAGTTATGGATTCAAGAATTAGTGGTTGCCTAGTTTAATGTATGTATTTGAAGCCTTTGTAACATGAATTTTAGGCTATGTATTGTCACCTAAAAAATGTTAAAATAAGCCTTGTGAGGATGTACCAAAAGATTGGGATTTTGTAAGAATTTCGGACAATTTTAAGCAGAATCGCCACACATGCGGGGGTCATGGCCGCACGTGCGGGAGGTGCTGCCGCACGTGCGGGAGTCATGGCCGCACGTGCGGGAAATGGTGAAAAACAGGGGCTCGGCCACTGTCTAAAAGGCACGTGCGAGACATTTTGCCGCACGTACGGGAGAGCTTGCCCCACGTGCGGGGCTCACAGCCGCACGTGCGGCCCATGCTGAAAAACATGGATCGCTCCATTTTGCGTGTAGAACCCTCTAATGTTGTCGGAATATGTCTTTGATGCCTTTTAATATGTATAAATTCCTTCGAAGTAAAACGAAACAGAAAGTGATTTGATATGAAGAAAAAACTAAATTGTAAAAGTTGAATGTGTGCAGGGCACACTCCGGGAGGAACAAGCACGTCATCGCAACACTGTGAGTAGTAATATCATTATCTGCTTTACAAAGAGCTAATGCTCTTCATTAGCATTTCGTTTACGCAACTATGTTAATGTTTCAAGTATGTATGTTAATGTTGAAGTATGTTCCAAGTATGTAAGAAAGAAATGGGAGGGATAAAATACCTTCATGCTATAAGACTCTAGGCCTATGGCCATCCAATATAAGTTATTATGATACGAAACAAAGTGCTACACGGAACTAAGTACTACGACGTGAGCCACCTCTAGAATCCGTGTGAGACACCTCTTGAGTTCGCATCAGCATATTCACGGGCCTTGTGCCATCATGTGTTAAGGGCGTCATGCCACCATGTTTAAGGGCCTTGTGCCACCATGTTTAAGGGCGTCATGCCATCATGTTTAAGGGCCTTGTGCCACCATGTTTAAGGGCACCTTGCCACCATATTCAAGGGCATTATGCCACCATACTCAAGGGCTTCAAGCCATTATGAATTAAGAATGTGATATGTCAAGCTGTTATGTTCAAGATTGGGCCTAAGGCCATTATAAGATGAATACAGAATCAGGCTAACTTTGTAATCCCTGCACTTCCATATGTATGGATATATGTCATGTTTCAAGTTGAGCATTGTTTCATTCATGTATTACTATTCACTGAGCCCGGCTCACTATTTGTTATGTCTATTTCTGTAGGCAATCAACCAGGTGGTCAATCCTAAACCATGACGCCCGGTTCCTTTTGTCAACCTTCGTGTACCCAAGCACTTTTGAGGCCACTTATTTTGTGAAGTTTATTGAGATAATTGGCTTACTTCTTGGTTATCTTTCCAAGGTTGAATGTATATAACTTCAACAGTTTTTGTTGCATGCCCGATGCTAGGGCTGGGTCTGTATATATGTTTGTATATAAGTACTGCTAAGAAATATTTATTTTGGACTCTATCGACCTATTATGATGCATGTGATGTATGAGATCCTGGCATGTTAAAAGTAGCTCAATGGAGTTTGTTGGTTTAGTGTTCTTTTAATGTTTTGTGCTTCCGACAAGGCCCCATATGCTATATATACCAGGTTTTATGTCTGTTTGTGAATAGGTCATGCCCGAACTTTTAGGGGCAAGTTAGGGGTCTGACAATCCTAGTTCATGCATTGGATTTCCGAGCAAAGCCGAGCATGCATGCATCAACATGCAAAGGATGGTCTTACACTAACTTGGACAGCTCTCTACTAGGTCCAAAACAGTGGCCAAAATGATGCAACAAAGGCATGAAAACACACACAAGCATGCATGCACAAGGCCTTAAACATGGAGCATAAGCCATCAACTCTTCAAAGCATGAAAGGGATGGAAAATGCAAGTATGCAAGCATGGAACATGGACTGAAATGTGGTCTCTAATGATGCCAAATCATGAGAACAAGCCAAGTAAAGCATACTAGTGACCTACACACCCAAGGCTAGTAAGCTAGAATGCAAAGAAGCTATACAAAGCATGGAAAACATGAATCCAAAGACCCAAGACAGACCTTAAGCATGTTAAAACATGACCAAAAACTTCACAAAGCTAAGCCAAAATATGCAAGCATGGTGGTCCAAAGGCAAGATGCATTTCTAGGCAAAATAAAGGAATACAAAGCAAGTATATGATGCATGCGAAGGGTCAACAAACCAACATGGGATAGAGGTAAAACATGCTAAATAAACACCAAATACCTACTGAAATAGAGCCAACACATGTTAGAATGAGGTGCTCCTTTGGAAGGCCATGCAAGGGGTTGTTATACACATGAAAGAGGGACACTCAATATGACCAAAACAACTCTGGAAATGGCTTATGGGGGTCCTAAAACCCACTGAAAAATGCCTGAACTGAGCTCAAGAAGTGTGCAAATATAGGCCCCTTTGTAAGGCCAAAAAGGGCGTCAAACAAGACAACAAGGAGAGGGGATGGCCCTCTCCTTCTTAGGACCTTAAACCACCATCCTCACCACTGAAATCCCTCAAGATTTTAGTGGTGAGGAGGCCCAAACAAGGTGGTCCCGGAGCTCACTAAAAATGCACAAAAATGAGGCCAAACAAGGCCTAAGAGGGGTCAAACAACCCCAAACACCAAAGTGTTCTTGAACAAACTTAAAAAGGAGCTAAAAACAAGATTTTTTTTGTTATACACAAAGCTTAAATCAGCATGCAAGACAGGTCAAAAGCTAATGCAAGATTGGGGAAACTAAAGCAAAGAAGTTACCCTTGAAGAACCTTTGATGAACAGCAAGGTCAGACCTCTTCTTGTGACCAAAACTAGCTTAAAACTCCAAGAACAAACCCTCAAGGCCTCTCAAGTCGAAGTGTGGTGTAATGGTGTGTGTGTTGGTGCAATACTATGGTCAAAACACACTTTAAGGCTCTTAAACACACACAAAGGATGAGAGAGAGGGAGATATATAGAGAGAGGGTGTATATATATCAGATATATATGCCCTAGGTCTAGTTTTTGCTGAACCAAAACAATGGAGAAGGAGGCTTTCTTATATAGGCAAAGGGAAGGGCTTGAAGCTTATAAGACAAGCTAAAAAGAAAGGGTCAAAGGGGGGGGCAAAGGGGGCAAGGCTTATTAAGGAAGCCAAGCTGGGGGTGCAAGCTTCTTGAGGAAGCCAAGACAAGGGATCAAAGCTTCCTCAAGAAGCCTTGAGCAAAGGGTGCAAAAAGAGGGGTCAAAGGTGGTCAAAGGTGCAAAATAGCGACATACATGCACGGGGAGCAGGGTCTGTGCATCCCAGCTGGCACAATTGGAATGCACCATGCTTAAGGGATGCAAAAGGGTCATATCGGCCATGAAAGGAGGTCATCGGCCAAATAAATTGCCAGTCGGCACAATAAACGGCTGGCCTATAATATTTTTTGGCCAGTCGGCTAAATGTATTGCTGATAGGTGGCTGAAAGGTCACAAAGCAGCCGGTTGGTGTCTAGATTGAATCCCCAGAAGTTAGCTTTCCAATGGCGCAAACCTTGCATTAAAATTCCTCCTGTGCAAAAAGTTATGCCCTTTTTGGTGAAACCGCGCAGATTCGATCCAACCGGGATGATGCCCAACTTCAACTGATCATATCTCCCCCGCCCGGACTTGGCTTTAAGAGATTCTTGAGTGAAAAATGAAGCCCCAGAAGTAAGCTTTCCGACGGTGGTGGCCCCATATCTAAACTCCAAGTGTATAGACAGATAAGCCTGATTCAGCGAGGGCTACTCGACTCGCTTCTACCCGGATTCATGCCGAACTTCTCCCAAACTAGTTTTCTCCTCTCCTTTCCTCTCTTCTTCAACTCCAAACCCCTAAACAAAGTGTTTTGAAAGATTTGCCTCTCTCCTTGCCGAAGAAACTGGATCTTTGCCCTGCACATCTTTTATCACCAAGTAAACCATCAGTAATGCCCAAGTCTTATGGGCTGTCAAAAATGGGGTGTCTACAGTTGCCCCTCTTTGGCAGAACTCGGAAGTCATAAGAATGACGGGAGTGAATGTCAAAGCCCAGAGACGACCTATTTTTGACAAGGCCGAAGACTTTGGACAAACAAACAAAATACAAATGAATGAATGGTTGTGCCCGCAGGCTACCTACGTATCCCTTTGCAAGGAATCAAACCAACGTAGTTTAGGGGCAGGATGCAAATGATATGAAAGAAGACTTTGACAATTGGACTTATACGCTACGCGAAGCCGGTTTGTATTCAAAACAATGCAATGTACTAACAAGTACAAGTGCGGTGCGCAAGATAGCGCGATAGGATGCATACAAAATGCAAGTAAGGTGCACAAAATAGTGTGACGCAATGCACTGACAAATGCTACAAGCATTTTCTATGCAAGATGAGAGAGAGCATGTAATGAAATGCACAAGATAGTGCAATGTGCAAGAGAGCGCGAGTGTAAACTGCACAAATAGTGCGATGCGCAAGAGAGCGCGAGTGATAAACTGCACAAAATAGTGCGATGCGCAAGAAAGCGGGAGTGATTTGAAATGCACAAGATAGTGCGATACGCTAAACAGCACGAGTGATTAAACTGCACAAAATAGTACGATGCACAAGAAAGCGCGAGTGATTTGAAATGCACAAGACAGTGCGATACGCTAAACAGTGCGATTGATATGCAATGCACAAAATAGTGTGATACGCTAAACAGCGCGATTGATTTTGAAATGCACAAGACAGTGCGATACGCTAAACAGCGCGAGTGATTAAACTGCACAAAATAGTGCGATGCGCAAGAAAGCGCGAGTGATTAAACTGCACAAAATAGTGCGATACGCTAAACAGCGCGATTGATATGCAATGCACAAAATAGTGCAATACGCTAAACAGCGCGATTGATTTTGAAATGCACAAGACAGTGCGATACTCTAAACAGCGCGAGTGATTAAACTGCACAAAATAGTGCGATGCGCAAGAAAGCACGAGTGATTTGAAATGCACAAGATAGTGCGATACGCTAAACAGCGCGAGCGATTTGAAATGCAATGCAAAAAATAGTGCGATACGCTAAACAACGCGATTGATTTTGAAATGCACAAAATAGTGCGGTACGCTAAACAGGGCGATTGATTTTGAAATGCACAAGACAGTGCGATACGCTAAATAGCGCGAGCGATTTGAAATGCACAAGAAAGTGCGATACGCCGAACAGCGCGATTGCTTTTGAAATGCACAAGACAGTGCGATACGCTAAACAGCGTGATTGATTTTCAATGCACAAAATAGTGCGAGTGAATGCATGTTCTATGCAAATGAGGTGCATTTTCTATGCAAATATGGAAGAGTGAATTTTCTATGCAAAAGATACGAGAACTTTCTATGCAAGAAATAGGGGCATATTCTATGCAATATTGAAAGCAAATTCTATGCAGAATCGAAAGCAAGCATATTCTATGCATGAATCATAACAATGCGCGGCATGCATGTAACAGAAGTGTATATGAAAGTGCACATTCTATGCAGTGGAAGGGCATCAAACATGTACTCTGGTGCCTCCGATTTACCTTTCGGAGGACTTGGCAATACGCTCAGCTCAAAAGGGGACACCCTGTTTATATTGAGGAGAGATAACATCTGCTGCTGCTTTAATTGCCATTCTGACTTGAAGTAGGCTTACACTTGGGGTCGAGATACACTCATACTCCAGAGAAATGGCGAGGTCTGGGAAGGTGCACCTGAAATGCAGTCTCGGATCTTGCCAAAGCTGGAACACGCTAAGATGCTCCAAATTTTCCTTTTTTCTTTTGCTTTGCAGTCTGGAACCTACATAGCTTCAGATAGGTCCTTATTCTACTGTTCACACATATCGGGGGTGGACCCTGTAGTTTTATGAAAGAACAAATACTATTTTGTACAAATGTGGAGAATGGCACAGCACTCTGAGCACAAGATGATTTTTTGGAAATTGAGAAATGAGTTCTTAACCGGGTATTAAGCCGACGACTGGCCACAGCCAAAACGACTCGACAAGGGAAAAACAAAGGTAAACAACCTAAACACATCAAGTAACACTCGAAGCGACTCAAAACAAGAATCGAGACAGATAAAATAAAACACAAGACTCAAACGTACACATGGAGCCTGTTTCCCTGGGTATTGTTTCCCACCCTTTCTCATTTGTGATTCTCACATCGCTCGGCCCACAGGCTCTGTTTTTCTGAAAAAGCCCTTTTCCTCACTTTTTCTCTCAACGCACATCTCTCTATTCTTTAATCTCTCATTTTTCATCCCTCCCCAGAGTGGTTGATGAATAAACAGGAAGTTGCGGGTTCTTGCCCTAAGCATTCTGCTAGATTCTCTTCTTCTTCTCACAACAGTGAACTTTCTCCCACAGAGGGGTTGCAATGCGGCTGGATGTGCAGTAGATCTGCAATCGACATTGGTTGACGATGCTCTTACTGGGGAGTTTGGACGTGATTAGATCTGTCCAAACAAAGGAGTGGAATATCTTGATCCGTTCCCGTTCGTGCTTCGCACTTGGCTTGATACCTCATTGCGTGGAGGATATGAGAGCCTTCTGCCCTTTTGCGGTCAGCTTCAGTGGTGCCCTTTTCTGGTAGGTAGAGTGCCCTTTCTGGCAGATGCATTGACAACGGGAGAAAGACAGGAAGCCTGACTCAATTGTGCCCCTAGTTCATTATTTTGACCATTTTTTGTTTTTGCTTTCTACTGAAACAATTTTGACCAATATGAGAGTCAGATTAACATACTTGTTCAATTTTTGATTTGAAAATCATGCAAGTTAGGTTATGAGCACTGAAAATTTTCCCTTTTTGGGTCCAAGAAATGGTCCAGTTTTGGAAAAGATGGAATAATTTTTGAGAGATCAGTCAACCTCAATAAAAATTCTCAAAAACTATTTTTGCAAATGACCACTGCTCAACGGGCACGAAACCTACTCTTGAGATGCACAATCTCGGACCCATAGCAATGGAAAATTGCCCCTTGTCTGAAGGACGCTGCATGGCAACGGAAAGTTGCCCCTTGTTTGAAATGACGCTGCGTCGTTTTGAATGGCAACGGAAAGTTGCCCCTTGCTTGGATGGCACTGCAGTGCATTGTAGGCAGTCCTCAGAGTGACGAACACAACCAAATTCTCAGATACAGAGAAAGCGAAGATGATCAAAACCATTACATGGACATAGTTGAGTTTGAAGTGTTTTACGGCTGGACTTCAGAATGAAGTTGCCTACGTATCCCAAAGATGGGAATCAAGCCTCACGTAGTTCGGGGTTAAGGTACACTCAGGTATTAACCTCTCCTTTTTAGGCTCTAACTTTTGCCAAGGCGCCCGTTGCGGGTTTTCGACCTTGCGAGCTTTGTTCTTCTTTTTTTGTTTCAATTTTTGTATCTTTTCGTTCTTTTTCGATTTTCTTTTTTTTTTGTTCTTTTCTTTGTATCTTTCTTTTTTGTTCTTTTGTTCTTTTCTCTTTTTTGTTCTTTTTCTTCTTTTCTTGCTCTAACTTTTGCCTGGGTCGCCCTTTTGGGTTTTCGGCCCAGCGAGCCTCTCAAGGGTAAAAGTGTAGCTTTGTCCATGTCCAATAGTTTTGAGATCCTGAAGTCGTCTGAATCCAGGAGAACGGCTGCTGTATTGATTCGCTGAAGAATCCATCTTCGGTTCTTCGAGCACATCAGACATTTTTGCCCCTAGTTAGAGGGGTGCTTCTGTTCTAGCTTTACAAGCTTCTTCTGATGAGATCTGATCTTCTTGATCTAACTTTCTTGCCCCTTGTTCGAGGGCTACTTTGAATCTGGCCACACAGGCCCCACATTGTGGTTGGCCATTGAACATTCTGAATTTAAGTCCAAGGTTTGAAAACAAGGGCTCAAGTCTCGTGGCTGAGAGCGATCCTAAGCTGCACAATCACAAGAGCGATTCCACACAAGTCTTCGCAGGACCGCGCAAAACATTTTGTTTTTGAAAATTTTTAAGAAAGTGACAAATCGCTAGCGCTGAAGATAGTGTGAAACCAGTCTGGATCAAGCCAGGGTCCTTCTCAGTACTCACGCTAACAAGCATGATTTCATTCATTGACGGGCTTAGCACGCCTCTCTTTCTCTCAATTGATCAAAATTTTCAAAAACCCGAGGAATTCCTTCCTCTTTGTTTTCACTGCAGTGTTCAAAAAGTTTTGAAAAACTTAGGTCAATGCAATGATTTTGGGGTGCAGAAGAGTAGGCGAAAAGTACTGCCGTTTCATTCAAACTTTCTGGCACAACTAGCACAAGGCAGAAGCAAGCACAAAAGCATGAAAAACCACTGTTGTTTCATTCAAATCTATTGGCACAACTGGCTCCATGGAAGAAACAGACTCAAAAGAAAGTGAAAAGACAAACACAAAGCAAAATAGTGATGCCCGAGGTAACACCCCCGGAATCACCTGACTCTAACAAAACAGGACTGACTCGATACAACAAGACAGACCTAACCGACTTAGTACAAAAAGACTGACCATATACAAAACAACAACAAAACTGACCCAATACCCAAGTCAGAAAGTACAAAAACTAGTGTTCGCACATTGCTCAAAACTGTGCGTGCCAAACGCCACATTTGAAGTAAACTGAGCGCCGCCCGCAGGTGGTTCATCCCCCGATCGCATCACATTATCCCCCAGGTTCACTGATCCAATGATGATAGACTTTGTTGAGTTGCTGCGATGATGACCTTATTGTCAATCAGATCTTGTATTTCATGGCGAAGACGGAAACAACTATCAGTGACATGGCCGACTTGCTGATGAAAGGCACAGTACTTGGTCGGATCATGGGAGGAAGGAAGTCTATCTGGCAGTGGTCGCGGCTCCAGGTGTTTCAGATCCCCCTCTCTAATCAGGACCCTCAAGGCCGCTGATAAAGACATGTACAGTGGTGCGAACACCCGCAGGTGGTTCATCCCCCGATCGCATCACATTATCCCCCAGGTTCACTGATCCAATGATGATAGACTTTGTTGAGTTGCTGCGATGATGACCTTATTGTCAATCAGATCTTGTATTTCATGGCGAAGACGGAAACAACTATCAGTGACATGGCCGACTTGCTGATGAAAGGCACAGTACTTGGTCAGATCATGGGAGGAAGGAAGTCTATCTGGCAGTGGTCGCGGCTCCAGGTGTTTCAGATCCCCCTCTCTAATCAGGACCCTCAAGGCCGCTGATAAAGACATGTACAGTGGTGCGAACACCCTCTGGCCTCGAGGTGGGTGTTTTGAGGTTTGTGGAGTTTTGCTGGATGCACCAGCAAAGGGATTGGTAGGCGCTACCTGGGTTTGATGATCTTTTCCGAGCAAGGGTTTAGAGCTGAAAGGAACATTCCTGGTACAGCGGCCCTTCTCCCGGATTGCCCCTTGATTCAGACTGCTCTCATTCTGAGTGGCGAAAATGTCATCTACAATTTTTGCAACAACTGCGAGTACTTGCTGTTTGTTCAGCCCTTCGGCTATCAAAGCCTCAATATCCCACTGAAGGTGTTCATGGGGACCAATGCCTGCCCCTACCTCGTTCTTACCACTTGCCTCCACTTTGCCAAGGGATTGGCCTTCTTCCAATGTAGCCCGTCCTGAGGAGCCTTTTGACATGAACTCCCTGGTATGTGATGCGGTTGATGACGGGGCCAAAACCCCAAAGGCCAGATCTGCCACAGTTCTCTGAAGATCTTCGATCATCTTCATCAGCTCAAAAGTAGTGGGTTCATGGATTTGAGATAATTGGGGTTCAGATGCACCCATCATGCATAAGTCCATGCTTTCCGGGATAAACACCTCAGGCTTGGGTAGATGGGCCGAGGTGATGTATATGCTGGGGTCGTAAGGGACGGCCAGTGTGTGGATCAGATTGAGATGTGGATGAGGTACTTGGTCATCGGGGGCTGAAGGTGGAGCTATCGTCCGGTTGTCGATGAGATTTTGGACCTCATGACCAAGGCGGTAGCAACGGTCGGTGCCATGACCGCGCTACTGATGGTACATACAGTACTTGGAGGGATTATGTCTGGCTGGAAGTGGGTCAGGCGGAGGTTGAGGATCGAGGGGTTTGAGATGCCCTCTTTCCATCAAGGCTTTTAGTGCGCTAGTCAGGCTCATATAGAGGGGAGTGAAAGTTCTGCCCTGAGCTCGGGCTGGGCCGGCTATTTGTAGGCTTGGTTTGGCAAAAGGGTTGGCTGTGGCGACTGCATTGATCTCGGTGGATTTGGGAATGACGCTACTACCAGCATTGGTACTCCCTGCAATCGCCCTCCTTGTCGGTTCACTTGTTCTGGGAATGATCCCGCTGTTGAATGCATTCTCGACCTGAACCCCCAGTTCATGCAAACTTTTGAAAGTGAATAGTGGAGCGACTATTAACTTTTGCAACATATCATGCTCGTGGTTTCACATCATTATTTGCACTTGATCCCTCTCAGAAGGGCGATCTGTCATCTGTGCTGCCTTTGCCTCCACCTTGCAACAAATTCCACAAAAGGCTCTGTTGGGTTCTGGCAGGTTGTTTCAAGCTCTTGCATGGTCATTTCAACTTGGGTATTATAGGAATACTGATCAACAAAGGCCTCAGCCAATTCTTCCCAGTCTTGCTTCACTTTATCTTCCAACTTAGCGTACCAAGTGGCTGCTACACCCGACAGGGTTCTTCCATACAGAGAGAGTTTCTGTGGCTTAGTCAGTCCCATCAGCTTTAAGACATCCAAGAAAAGCCGAATATGTACCATTGGATCTACAAACCCGTCGAAATAGTCAATATATGGCATTTTGAATCTGTCTGGGAGCCGTACGGCAACCTCGGTGTGCCCATCCTCAATGTCGGGAATGAAGTTAAGGCCTTGTGCCTTTCTAAATTGCTTCTCAAGGTTCGCAATTTTCACTGCAGTCGGATTGAGCTCATTAACATCAAGGGAATAAAGCCTCTCATTAGGCTGCACCAGGGGTCTGAGCACTTGAGCTTGAGTCAACCTTTCTCGAGGATTCGGACACTACAAATCTTCAACTGGCGGAAGTGGGTCAAAGTTTGGCTGGGGTCCCAAAGCTAGATGTGAGGCAGATGCCCTAGATGGATGCTGCATTTCAATATTGGTCTCAGCCTGCATGGCAGTTCCCTGCTTTAACGCTACTATCACGGCCACAAATTCTTCCGAACCCTGGGCCATCATGGTCTGCTGAGTCTGAACAAAGGTGACGTGACTAGCGACTGACGGATCAGATGAACCGGTGAGCCCTGACTGGCCTTTCTTTGCCTTGCCTCAGCGAAAGAACACTGGTTGCCCTTGAATTGAATTTCTGACCTAACAAAGTCTATCAACACTAGTCCAATGTACCCCGGGGATATCGGAGCCTTCTGAAGCTATAGTTCCAGGACTACCTAGCAAGAGAGAAAACAGACAGCATCTCAGCACAATTTCACTAGAACGGATTTGAGCATACTAGGATGAATGTACTCAATACTAATCACTGTTTCCCAAATATCTGCCTGTAAACTGATGCCCTCGGGTAAAACTGATTCCCCAAATACTGATGCTGATGCCCACAGGCCTGATACCCAGACTTGCAAACTGGTATATGCGTCCCGGTAGAGATACACTCTAAAAGCACATAGCAAGTAAGAGAGAGCCAAAACACCCCTATGTTGGGGTAGGGTTTCCTTGTCCTATTTTGTCAGGAGCTATGGTTTCACTATGCACGAAGCGGTTTCAAACAACTTAGCATCGGGTAAGCAACCTGTCCTAGTTTGGAATGGTCACTATGGATTCCGAATATGCACTAGGTCGAATGGTCAAAAAGGGTGCCCCGGTAAAACCGGGGTTTATGTTCCCATACTGTCAGAGCCCATAACCGGTCAGCCTTATGGTCATGCCTTGACAAAACAAGCCTCCGGCAAACCGTTCAGGAATGGCAGATGGCAAACACGGTGTCCTAGGCGCACCAATGCACATGCAATGCAAAGAGACACATAAATGAAATCAAAACAGGATATCATGAGTTCGAGTCAAGCTCTCTAAAATCCCCAGCGGAGTCGCCAGAAACTGTAACACGCTCGCGAGGGACCCCGCTACAGTTCGGACTCGATTTGTGTCACGGTTCTAAATCTGAACCAAAGAAGTGCCAAACATGGACTGCTTTGCCAGATACAAAGTCGCCACCTAAATATTTTATTTTGGGGGGAATTTAGGAAACCCTGACTCGGTGCCAAAGGCCACGTGTCCGTCATTACCAAAGTTGCCTCGGCTCGGGAGCTTGGGTACGATTGGGGAAGGTCAGCTATGAGCACCCCCTCTCGCCCGATCCGAAGATCGGCCTCTACTAACCATGATATCCAATTTTGAAAACGTTATACGTTCTTATTCCGGTTATTAGCCTAGAATTACTATGTTATGCGCACAGCAAACAAGTATAGACCAAATCGCCTAAATTGGAACAAAACATTTCATGTTTGTTTTGAAAATGGTTTGTCGCAAGTAGGCTAAAAATGCAGGTTTTGCCACCCTCGAGTGGGCTTTTTGAAAAAAGGTGGTTTTGCCACTACCTAGTGGGCTTAAAGCTCACAGTTTTAATACGTTATCCCAATCTAGGTAATTCAACCTCCATCCACAGGCATTCAAGCAGTTATATCACATAAGCAGCTAGCCTCATGGTAATCATGCTGTCATGGCAACACTCACACGCATGCAAGGATGCTAAAGCAAAAGAACTTACAGAGTACTCCAGGCCAAAATAGAAATTAGTTAGTAATCATATGCATGATCCTAGTTCATGTTAAGATGGCTAATGCAGCACATGCAAAATGCAACTATAATAGGCTCAGCTATCCTAAAGAATGGCATGTGAAATGCTGCAACTAACAAGTACTCAACTTGGATTTGAAATACAAGTGCAGTTAGCACGATGTGCCGAGCCCGATGCACGTAAGACAAATGTATGGATGCACGCATGCATAGCATAAGGTATGCTAATTTAGATATGCCCTAATACTAACCATTAAAAGCAGGTAAATAAAAGGGAAGAAAGACGTGGGGTTGGAAGACATACACACACGCACCCACACTTATTACAAATTCACCCTCGCCCAGAGGGACCAAAAGAATATACAATTTAATTAACCTACAAGCTAATTAAATATTACAAGCCCTTAATTAATTAATAAATTAACTAAGCTATGGAAAGCAGTAAAAGGCCTCGGGAAGAGGAATGAATGCATGCATGCTCGGCTTTGCTCGAAAATCCAACGCCATGCACAAGTTTGCCTCTGTTTTCCCTGCTCTGCTCCTCTGAAAATTGTACAACTCCCAAGGTATGCTTCATGGACACTGTGGAGAACCACCGGCCAGAAGGAATGACCACCGACCATGGGGAATGATCATCGGCTACTGGTTAAGCCATCGGCCACTAATGGATGGCCGGTCGGCACTGGAGATGGCCGGCCGGCCAAATCTTCCTGCAGAAACCTGTTTTGGCAGCAGCAGAGGGCAAAACATGGCATGTCAAGGCATTTCAAGCAAATGTGTGCACCAACGCGTCCCTTATCATGTTGGTGACTCAAAGGGACATGGTTCTCGATTCTTGGACCACCAATCGCGCATTTCAATGCGTGATGTCTCAAGAAACCAAGTATGCACTTTGATTTCAAATGAGATGCACATCAAACAAACAAGTGAAACCCAACCTCTATCATACTCAATTCAAGAGGCAAGGCATGCATGCTCATGCAATGCGACCTAGGCATGTTAATTAAGTATGCAACATGGGCATGCAAGCGAGTAATGCACAATGCATGTTAGGCGCACAACCTAAATGAGCAAGCATGCAAGATATGGAATAATAGTGGGAGTGACAAGCATACAAGATGTGATCTAAGCATGCAAGTGTGCAAGGCATGCATCATATTAAGCAACCTAAACATGCAACAACACACAAGTATGCCACAACACACAAGGTGAGCATGCATCAACATGGAAAGGATGGTCTTACACTAACTTGGACAACTCTCTACTAGGTCCAAAACAGTGGCCAAAATGATGCAACAAAGGCATGAAAACACACACAAGCATGCATGCACAAGGCCTTAAACATGGAGCATAAGCCATCAACTCTTCAAAGCATGAAAGGGATGGAAAATGCAAGTATGCAAGCATGGAACATGGACTGAAATGTGGTCTCCAATGATGCCAAATCATGAGAACAAGCCAAGCAAAGCATACTAGTGACCTACACACCCAAGGCTAGTAAGCTAGAATGCAAAGAAGCTACACAAAGCATGGAAAACATGAATCCAAAGACCCAAGACAGACCTTAAGCATGTTAAAACATGAGCAAAAACTTCACAAAGCTAAGCCAAAATATGCAAGCATGGTGGTCCAAAGGCAAGATGCATTTCTAGGCAAAATAAAGGAATACAAAGCAAGTGTATGATGCATGCCAAGGGTCAACAAACCAACATGGGATAGAGGTAAAACATGCTAAATAAACACCAAATACCCATTGAAATAGAGCCAACACATGTTAGAATGAGGTGCTCCTTTGGAAGGCCATGCAAGGGGTTGTTATACACATGCAAGAGGGACACTCAATATGACCAAAACAACTCTGGAAATGGCTTATGGGGGTCCTAAAACCCACTAAAAAATGCCTGAACCGAGTTCAAGAAGTGTGCAAATATAGGCCCCTTTGTAAGGCCAAAAAGGGCATCAAACAAGACAACAAGGAGAGGGGATGGCCCTCTCCTTCTTAGGACCTTAAACCACCATTCTCACCACTGAAATCCCTCAAGATTTTAGTGGTGAGGAGGCCCAAACAAGGTGGTCCCGGAGCTCACTAAAAATGTACAAAAATGAGGCCAAACAAGGCCTAAGAGGGGTCAAATAACCCCAAACACAAAAGTGTTCTTGAAGAAACTTAAAAAGGAGCTAAAAACAAGACTTTTTTCTATTATACACAAAGCTTAAATCGGCATGCCAGACAGGTCAAAAGCTAATGCAAGATTGGGGAAACTAAAGCAAAGAAGTTACCCTTGAAGAACCTTTGATGAACAGCAAGGTCAGACCTCTTCTTGTGACCAAAACTAGCTTAAAACTCCAAGAACAAACCCTCAAGGCCTCTCAAGTTGAAGTGTGGTGTAATGGTGTGTGTGTTGGTGCAACACTATGGTCAAAACACACTTTAAGGCTCTTAAACACACACAAAGGATGTGAGAGAGAGGGAGATATATAGAGAGAGGGTGTATATATATCAGATATATATGTCCTAGGTTTGGTTTTTGCTGAACCAAAACAATGGAGAAGGAGGCTTTCTTATATACGCAAAGGGAAGGGCTTGAAGCTTATAAGACAAGCTAAAAAGAAAGGGTCAAATGGGGGGCAAAGGGGGCAAGGCTTATTAAGGAAGCCAAGCTGGGGGTGCAACCTTCTTGAGAAAGCCAAGACAAGGGATCAAAGCTTCCTCAAGAAGCCTTGAGCAAAGGGTGCAAAAAGAGGGGTCAAAGGTGGTCAAAGGTGCAAAATAGCCACATATATGCACGGGGAGCAGGGTCTGTGCATCCCAGCTGGCACAGCTAGAATGCACCATGCTTGAGGGATGCAAAAGGGTCATATCGGCCATGAAAGGAGGTCATCGGCCAAATAAATGGCTGGCCGGCACAATAAATGGCCGGCCTATAATATTTTTTGGCCAGTCGGCTAAATGTATTGCCGATAGGTGGCTGAAAGGTCACAAATCAGCCGGTGGGTGTCTAGATTGAAGCCCTGGAAGTTAGCTTTCCAATGGCATAAACCTTGCATTAAAATTCCTCCTGTGCAAAAAGTTATACCCTTTTTGGTGAAGCCGCGCAGATTCGGTCCAACCGGGATGATGCCCAACTTCAACTGATCATATCTCCCCCACCCGGACATGGCTTTAAGAGATTCTTGAGTGAAAAATGAAGCCCCAGAAGTAAGCTTTCCGACGGTGGTGGCCCCATATCTAAACTCCAAGTGTACAGACAGATAAGCCCGATTCAGTGAGGGCTGCTCGACTCGCTTCTACCCGGATTCATGTCGAACTTCTCCCAAACTAGTTTTCTCCCCTCCTTTCCTCTCTTCTTCAACTCCAAACCCCTAAACAAAATGTTTTGAAAGATTTGCCCCGCTCCTTGCCAAAGAAACTGGATCTTTGCCCTGCACACCTTTTATCACCAAGTAAACCATCAGTAATGCCCAAGTCTTATGGGCTGTCAAAAATGGGGTGTCTACAATGAGGTTCGCAAGATAGTGCGATAAAATTCATGCAAAATGCAAGTAATGGTCACAGCGCAAAATAGCGCGATGCGTAGAATAGCACGATAAAATGCAAGCAAAATGGAAGTAATGTGTACAAAACAGGGCGATAAGATACGCATGACAGCGCGATTGAAATGTAATGCACAAAACAGTGCGATGCGCAAAATAGCGCAATTGACATGCATGGAAAATGCAAGTAGGGCGCACAAAACAGCACGATGCGTAAAATAGCGCGATTGAAATGCATGCAAAATGCAAGTAGGGTGCAGAAAACAGTGTGATGAGGTGCGCAAGACAGCGCGATTGAAATGTAATGCACAAAACAGTGCGATGCGCAAAATATCGCGATTGAAATGCATGCAAAATGCAAATTGGTTGCGCAAAATAGTGCGATGAGGTGCGCAAGATAGCGCGATAGAATGCACGCAAAATGCAAGTAATGGTCACAGCGCAAAATAGCGTGATGTGCAAAACAGCGCGATAAATTGCATGCAAAATGCAATTAATGTGCACAAAATAGTGCGATGAGGTGCGCAAGATAGCGCGATTGAAATGTAATGCACAAAATAGTGCGTTGCGCAAAATAGTGCGATTGAAATGCATAAAAAGTGCTAGTAGGGTGCACAAAACAGTGCGATGAGGTGCGCAAGATAGCGCGATAGAACGCATGCAAAATGCAAGTAATGGTCACAGCGCAAAATAGCGCGATAAAATGCATGCAAAATGCAAGTAATGTGCACAAAATAGTGCGATGTGGTGCACAAGATAGCGCGATAAAATCCATGCAAAATGCAAGTAATGGTCACAGCGCAAAATAGCGCGATGCATAGAGTAGCACGATAAAATGCAAGCAAAATGCAAGTAGTGTGCACAAAACAGTGCGATAAGGTGCGCAAGATAGAGCGGTTGAAATGTAATGCACAAAACAGTGCGATGCGCAAAATAGCGCGATTGAAATGCATGCAAAATGCAAGTATGGTGCAGAAAGCAGTGCGATGGGGTGCGCAAGATAGCGCGATAGAACGCATGCAAAATGCAGGTAATTGTCACAGCGCAAAATAGCGCGATGCGCAAAATAGCGCGATAAAATGCGTGCGAAATGCAAGCAATGTGCACAAAACAGTGCAATAAGGTGCGCAAGATAGCGCAATTGAAATGTAATGCACAAAACAGTGCGATGCGCAAAATAGTGTTATTCAAATGCATGCAAAATGCAAGTACGGTGCACAAAACAGTGCGATCAGGTGCGCAAGATAGCGAGATAGAGCGCATGCAAAATGCAAGTAATTGTCACAGCGCAAAATAGCGCGATGCGCAAAATAGCGTGATAAAATGCATGCAAAATGCAAGTAATGTGCACAAAATAGTGCGATGTGGTGTGCAAGATAGCGCGATAAAATGCATGCAAAATGCAAGTAATGGTCACTGCGCGAAATAGCGTGATGCGCAGAATAGCGCGATAAAATGCAAGCAAAATACAAGTAGTGTGCACAAAACAATGCGATAAGGTGCGCAAGATAGCGCGGTTGAAATGTAATGGACAAAACAGTGCGATGCGCAAAATAGCGCGATTGAAATGCATACAAAATGCAAGTACGGCGCACAAAACAGTGCGATGAGGTGCAAAATATAGCGCGATAGAATGCACGCAAAATGCGAGTAATTGTCACAGCGCAAAATAGCGCGATGCGCAAAATAGTGCGAGAAAATGCATGCAAAATGCAAGTAATGTGCACAAAACAGTGCGGTAAGTGGCGCAAGATAGCGCGATTGGAATGTAATGCACAAAACAGTGTGATGAGCAAAATAGCGTGATTGAAATGCAAGCAAAATGCAAGTACGGTGCACAAAACAGTGCGATGCGCAAAATAGCACGATTGAAAAGCATGCAAAATGCAAGTGCGGTGCACAAAACAGTGCGATGAGGTGTGCAAGATAGCGCGATAGAGCGCATGCAAAATGCAAGTAATTGTGACAGCGCAAAATAGCGCGATGCACAAAATAGCGCTATAAAATGCATGCAAAATGCAAGTAATGTGCACAAAACAGTGCGATAAGGTGCGTAAGATAGCGCGATTGAAATGTAATGCACAAAACAGTACGATGCGCTAAATAGCGCGATTGAAATGCATGCAAAATGCAAGTACGGCACACAAAACAGTGCGAAGAGGTGCGCAAGATAGCGCGATAGAACGCATGCAAAATCCAAGTAATTGTCACAGCGCAAAATAGCGCGATGCGCAAAATAGTGCGATAAAATGCATGCAAAATGCAAGTAATGTGCACAAAACAGCGCAATGAGGTGCGCAAGATAGCTCGATAAAATGCATGCAAAATGCAAGTAATGGTCACAGCGCAAAATAGCGCGATCCGCAGAATAGCACGATAAATGCAAGCAAAATGGAACTAATGTGTACAAAACAGGGCGATAAGGTACGCAAGATAGCGCGATTGAAATGTAATGCACAAAACAGTGCGATGCGAAAAATAGCGCGATTGACATGCATGGAAAATGCAAGTAGGGTGCACAAAACAGCACGATGCGTAAAATAGCGCGATTGAAATGCGTGCAAAATGCAAGTAGGGTGCAGAAAACAGTGCGATGAGGTGCGCAAGATAGCGCGATTGAAATGTAATGCACAAAACCGTGCGATGCGCAAAATATCGCGTTTGAAATCCATGCAAAATTCAAATTGGGTGCACAAAACAGTGCGATGAGGTGCGCAAGATAGCGCGATTGAATGCACGCAAAATGCAAGTAATGGTCACAGCGCAAAATAGCGCGATGTGCAAAACAGCGCGATAAAATGCATGCAAAATGCAAGTAATGTGCACAAAATAGTGCGATGAGGTGCGCAAGATAGCGCGATTGAAATGTAATGCACAAAACAGTGTGATTGAAATGCATAAAAAGTGCTAGTAGGGTGCACAAAACAGTGCGATGAGGAGCGCAAGATAGCGCGATAGAGCGCATGCAAAATGAGAGTAATGGTCACAGCGCAAAATAGCTCGATAAAATGCATGCAAAATGCAAGTAATGTGCACAAAATAGTGCGATGTGGTGCGCAAGATAGCGCGATAAAATGCATGCAAAATGCAAGTAATGGTCACAGCGCAAATAGCGCGACGCACAGAATAGCACGATAAAGTGGAAGTGAAATGCAAGTAGTGTGCACAAAACTGTGCGATAAGGTGCGCAAGACAGCGCGGTTGAAATGTAATGCACAAAACAGTGCGATGCGCAAAATAGCGCGATTGAAATGCATGCAAAATGCAAGTACGGTGCACAAAATAGTGCGATGAGGTGCAAAATATAGCACGATAGAACGCACGCAAAATGCGAGTAATTGTCACAGCGCAAAATAGCGCGATGCACAAAATAGCGTGATAAAATGCATGCAAAATGCAAGTAATGTGCACAAAACAATGCGATAAGGGGCGCAAGATAGCGCCATTGAAATGTAATGCACAAAACAGTGCGATGAGCAAAATAGCGCGATTGAAATGCAAGCAAAATGCAAGTACGGTGCATAAAACAGTGCGATGAGGTGCGCAAGATAGCGCGATTCAAATGTAATGCACAAAACAGTGCGATGCGCAAAATAGCGCGATTGAAATGCATGCAAAATGCAAGTGCGGTGCACAAAACAGTACGATGAGGTGCGCATGATAGTGCGATAGAGCGCATGCAAAATGCAAGTAATTGTGACAGTGCAAAATGGCGCGATGCGCAAAATAGCGCGATAAAATGCATGCAAAATGCAAGTAATGTGCACAAAACAGTGCAATAAGGTGCGCAAGATGGCGCGATTGAAATGTAATACACAAAACAGTGCGATGCGCTAAATAGCGTGATTGAAATGCATGCAAAATGCAAGTACGACACACAAAATAGTGCGATGAGGTGCGCAAGATAGCGCGATAGAACGCATTCAAAATGCAAGTAATTATCACAGTGTAAAATAGCGCGATGCGCAAAATAGCACGATAAAATGCATTCAAAATGCAAGTAATGTGCACTAAATAGTGCGATGAGGTGCGCAAGATAGCGCGATAAAGTGCCTGCAAAATGCATGTAATGGTCACTGCGCAAAATAGCGCGATGCGCAGAATAGCAGGATAAAATGCAAGCAAAATGCAAGTAATGTGTACAAAACAGGGAGATAAGGTACGCAAGATAGCGCGATTGAAATGTAATGCACAAAACAGTGCGATGCGCAAAATAGCGCGATTGACAAGCATGGAAAATGCAAGTAGGGTGCACAAAACAGCACGATGCGTAAAATAACGCGATTGAAATGCGTGCAAAATGCAAGTAGGGTGCAGAAAATAGTGCGATGAGGTGCGCAAGATAGCGCGATTAAAATGTAATGCACAAAACAGTGTGATGGGGTGCGCAAGATAGCGCGATAGAATGCACGCAAAATGCAAGTAATGGTCACAACGTAAAATAGCGCGATGTGCAAAATAGCGATTGAAATGCTTGCAAAATGCAAGTACGGTGCACAAAGCAGTGTGATGGGGTGCGCAAGATAGCGCGATAGAACGCATGCAAAATGCAGGTAATTGTCACAGCGCAAAATAGCGCGATAAAATGCATGCAAAATGCAAGCAATGTGCACAAAATAGTGCGATAAGGTGCGCAAGATAGCGCAATTGAAATGTAATACACAAAACAGTGCGATCCGCAAAATAGTGCGATTGAAATGCATGCAAAATGCAGGTACTGTGCACAAAATAATGCGATCAGGTGCGCAAGATAGCGCGATAGAGCGCATGCAAAATGCAAGTAACTGTCACAACGCAAAATAGTGTGATGCGCAAAATAGCGCGATAAAATGCATGCAAAATGCAAGTAATGTGCACAAAATAGTGCGATGTGGTGTGCAAGATAGCACGATAAAATGCATGCAAAATGCACGTAATGGTCACAGCGCAAAATAGCGCGATGCGCAGAATAGCGCGATAAAATGCAAGCAAAATGCAAGTAGTGTGCACAAAATAGTGCGATAAGCTGCGCAAGATGGCGCGGTTGAAATGTAATGCACAAAACAGTGCGATGCGCAAAATAGCGCGATTGAAATGGATGCAAAATGCAAGTACGGAGCACAAAACAGTGTGACGAGGTGCAAAATATAGCGCGATAGAACGCACGCAAAATGCAAGTAATTGTCACAGCGTAAAATAGCGCGATGTGCAAAATAGCGCAATAAAATGCGTGCAAAATGCAAGTATTGTGCACAAAATAGTGCAATAAGGTGCGCAAGATAGCGCGATTGAAATGTAACGCACAAAACAGTGCGATGAGCAAAATAGCGTGATTGAAATGCAAGCCAAATGCAAGTACGGTGCACAAAATAGTGCGATGAGGTGCGCAAAATAGCACGATTGAAATTTAATGCACAAAACAGTGCGATGCGCAAAATAGCGTGATTGAAATGCATGCAAAATGCAAGTACTGTGCACAAAACAGTGCGATGAGGTGCGCAAGATAGCGCGATGGAGCGCATGCAAAATGCAAGTAATTGTGACAACGTAAAATAGCGCGATGCGTAAAATAGCGCGATAGAGCGCATGCAAAATGCAAGTAATGTGCACAAAACAGTGCGATAAGGTGCGCAAGACAGCGCGATTGAAATGTACTGCACAAAACAGCGCGATGCGCTAAATAGCGCGATTGAAATGCATGCAAAATGCAAGTACGGCACACAAAATAGTGCGATGAGGTGCGTAATATAGCACGATAGAACGCATGCAAAATGCAAGTAATTGTCACAGCGCAAAATAGCGCGATGCGCAAAATAGCGCGATTGAAATGCATGCAAAATGCAAGCACGGTGCACAAAACAGTGCGATGAGGTGCGCAAGATAGCGCGATAGAGCGTATGCAAAATGCAAGTAATTGTGACAGCGCAAAATAGCGCGATGTGCAAAATAGCGCGATAAAATGCAAGCAAAATGGAAGTAATGTGCACAAAACAGGGCGAAAAGGTACGCAAGATAGCGCGATTGAAATGTAATGCACAAAACAGTGCGATGCGCAGAATAGCGCCATTGAAATGCATGGAAAATGCAAGTAGGGTGCACAAAACAGCACGATGCGTAAAATAGCGCGATTGAAATGCGTGCAAAATGCAAGTAGGGTGTAGAAAACAGTGCGATGAGGTGCGCAAGATAGCACGATTGAAATGTAATGCACAAAACAGTGCGATGCGCAAAATATCGCGATTGAAATGCATGCAAAATGCAAATTGGGTGCACAAAACAGTGCGATGAGGTGCGCAAGATAGCGCGATAGAATGCACGCAAAATGCAAGTAATGGTCACAGCGCAAAATAGCGCGATGTGCAAAACAGCGCGATAAAACGCATGCAAAATGCAAGTAATGTGCACAAAATAATGCGATGAGGTTCGCATGATAGCGCGATTGAAATGTAATGCACAAAACAATGCGTTGCGAAAAATAGCGCGATTGAAATGCATAAAAAGTGCTAGTAGGGTGCAGAAAACAGTGCGATGAGGTGCGCAAGATAGCGCGATAGAACGCATGCAAAATACAAGTAATGGTCACAGCGCAAAGTAGCGCGATAAAATGCAAGTAATGTGCACAAAATAGTGCGATGTGGTGCACAAGATAGCGCGATAAAATGCATGCAAAATGCAAGTAATGGTCACAGCGCAAAATAGCGCGATGCGCAGAATAGCACGATAAAATGCAAGCAAAATGCAAGTAGTGTGCACAAAATAGTGCGATAAGGTGCGCAAGATAGCGCGGTTGAAATGTAATGCACAAAACAGTGCGATGCGTAAAATAGCGCGATTGAAATGCATGCAAAATGCAAGTACGGTGCACAAAGCAGTGCGATGGGGTGCGCAAGATAGCGCGATAGAACGCATGCAAAATGCACGTAATTGTCACAGCGCAAAATAGCTCAATGCGCAAAATAGCGCGATAAAATGCATGCGAAATGCAAGCAATGTGCACAAAACAGTGTGATAAGGTGCGCAAGATAGCGCAATTGAAATGTAATGCACAAAACTGTGCGATGCGCAAAATAGTGCGATTGAAATGCATGCAAAATGCAAGTACGGTGCACAAAACAGTGCGATCAGGTGCGCAAGATAGCGCGATAGAGCGCATGCAAAATGCAAGTAATTGTCACAGCGCAAAATAGCGCGATGTGCAAAATAACGCGATAAAATGCATGCAAAATGCAAGTAATGTGCACAAAATAGTGCGATGTGGTGTGCTGACTAGCGCGATAAAATGCATGCAAAATGCAAGTAATGGTGACAACGCAAAATAACGCGATACGCAGAATAGCGCGATAAAATGCAAGCAAAATGCAAGTAGTGTGCACGAAACAGTGCGATAAGATGCGCAAGATAGCGCGGTTGAAATGTAATGTACAAAACAGTGCGATGCGCAAAATAGTGCGATTGAAATGCAAGAAAAATGCAAGTACGTTGCACAAAACAGTGCGATGAGGTGCGCAAGATAGCGCGATTGAAATGTAATGCACAAAACAGTGCGATGCGCAAAATAGCGCGATTGAAATGCATGCAAAATGCAAGTACGGTGCACAAAACAGTGCGATGAGGTGCCCAAGATAGCGCGATAGAGTCCATGCAAATGGAAGTAATTGTGACAGCGCAAAATCGCATGATAAAATGCATGCAAAATGCAAGTAATGTCCGTAAAACAGTGCGATAAGGTGCGCAAGATAGCGCGATTGACATGTAATGCACAAAACAGTGCGATGCGCAAAATAGCGCGATTGAAATGCATACAAAATGCAAGTACGGTGCACAAAACAGTGCGATGAGGTGCGCAAAATAGCGCGATAAAATGCATGCAAAATGCAAGTAATGAGCACAAAATAGTGCGATGAGGTGCGCAAGATAGCGCGATAAAATGCATGCAAAATGCAAGTAATGTGCACAAAACAGTGCGATAAGGTGCGCAAGATAGCGCGATTGAAATGTAATGCACAAAACTGTGCGATGCGCTAAATAGCGCGATTGAAATGCAAGCAAAATGCAAGTACGGTGCACAAAACAGTGCGATCAGGTGCGCAAGATAGCGCGATAGAGCGCATGCAAAATGCAAGTAATTGTCACAGCGCAAAATAGCGCGATGTGCAAAATAACGCGATAAAACGCATGCAAAATGCAAGTAATGTGCACAAAA